>NC_050105.1:97093897-98343897 GCF_902167145.1 Zea mays | reverse complement strand
CCCTACACTGACCACTCCCCTACTGCCCTTGCCCCTTTCGAGTAAGGTAGTCCTCCACTAGCTTTCCTAATTAATCAGCCAAGGGCGTCCATAAACCCTTGTGGTGGCACGTGTTTCTCAAGTTAAGCTCTATGTTCCAATTAACATTAATGATCATAACATGAACATAAATAGAATAACAAAATAACTGGAACATAGATATGATAAATAATTATCCCAAATCCATGTAAAGCAATAGCAAACTACCCAAGTGATTCAGGGGTAAACAAGGTAATGAGATAAACAATCTAGGGTAACCTATTGGGTCCCATCAAAATTAACCTATGCATGAATAAATGATATTAAAGAACATTATTGGGTAAAAAGTGGTCAAGGGCACAACTTGCCTGGCACTTGAGATTCCAGGTACCAACTTGCTCTTCAGATGACACGTGTCCTCTCGCTAGTCGTAGCATTACAAACAAACAGTGTATAGGCAAAATTAACATTACACCAAACATAAGGATAAACTGTATAATTATGATCTACACGTTGCTACAAGATCGTAGAAATAAGAATCACTAAATTCGGAGCTACGGTTATTAAGTTATGAATTTTCGAATTTATTTAGTGTTTAGTATAGATTAATCCTAATGAACAATTTTAATTCAAGTTTCATGGCTAAACAGTGTTACTGGTTGGTAGACAGTATTAATACAAAATTAATGTCACTAGAATGGACCCAAAAGAATTTAATATGAATTTTCTATGAATTTATTGAATTTCTGGATTTATTTATGTACTAAAAATCAATACCTCTAAATAATTCTCTATGTTTATCAACCACGGGACTGGGCGCATTAATAACTAAAAGAGCAGGGGCTCTCCCACAAAAGTTCCTAAGACTCAGTAAACAGTCACAATGGACTGCGAGTTGGTTTCACCAAAACCCAGGGGCTCTTTTGAGTAATTGCACAGCCGAAGGGGTATCACGAAGTCTCAACCATCCGATCTGATTTCAGCTGTCTAGATTAGATCGCGGCCGCACGAACACTCAAACCACCCGATTCGAATCCGAGGGTCAGCATCCGATCAACGAAACAATACGCGTTGAATTCGATCCAAACCGCTGGCACACGGATCGACGACCCAGATCACGTCACGAAGGGGGTATCAAGACATCCAATCTCGGCCACCCGATAGGGATCGGACGGCCAGGAGTCGTTCTCCTTCCCCGAACACCCCCAAATCCTGACGGCGCGCTCACCGCGGCGGAGCGCCATGGCTGGAGCTCCCCAACTACACGCCCAGACGTTAAATTCTCGATTCCCTAGCGCTACGCGTAGAGGAGGTCAAGGCGAATCCGTTGGTGGGCTTATTACCTCGGTATGATGCGGCGACGGCTCCGCCCGCGTGATGGTGCGGTTGGCGGCGACCCTGGCGTGACGGCGAGCAATCCACGCCGCACCAGCTACCGTATGAGCTTGCCACCGCCACAAAAACGTTCGGATTGATGTCGTGATGCTCCAAAGCTATGCGCCCCTACAGGAGTGATGGAGCCCACCAGATTTTGGCATACGACGCCTGGAACTATCGCGGCAGATCTGCGGCGTTGGAATAACTCCAGTGATCCTCACCCTGCCAGGCCCGCAGCCGTTCCATGGCTCCACGGAGAAGTCTCCCCCGAGTCCACAGCACAGCTGGGCGATTAGCGGATGCGCCACGGAGTGTGATGGCGACGAGAAATTGCTCGGCCGTGGCCTGGCCGGATGTACGAGGCGAAGGAGCGTGATGTTCTTGCATATATAGGCCTGGCCAAAATCGAAGTCCTATCCCCAGGCGCAATTCACGGGATTCGATGGCGCTTGCGTCTTGATAACAGAACCCGGAACGGCCGGTCGAAAATCCCGCCGCAGCGCCCGCAAGCTTCGCGCACGGAGTTCTGGTGAGATTTCCTCAGTGAAGCGAAGGACGGGGATGAGTGCTGCCGCGCGGGTCCATGCTTCAGCGTAATGGCGCGACAGAGGGAGCGGCTGACGGGGCGGGCCCACGCGACAGCAGCACGCGGGTGACGACCAGGGCTGTGCGGAACAAGGAAATGGGCCGGATTCAGGGAATTGAGCCCATGCGGCATTCTTTTTCTTTATTCTTTTTCTCTTCTTTTCTCTATTCCCAAATTCAACTTTAATTCAAATTTAAACTCAACCCTTGTGGCAAACTTTATTCTTAGATTAAAGCTCAAGTTGGACATATTCACAATGTGATGGATTTATTTATTTATATGTTTATTTTGTGTTGTATTATATTCCTTTCTTGTTTTCAAAATTCAATCTTCAAAATTCCAAAGCTCATGTATAATTGGAGATATCTCAATTTACTATTTTATTTATTTGTTTGTTATTATTATTATTTTCCCTTATACGAATTTGGGCTTTACAAATCCTACCCCCTTAAAAATAATCTCGTCCTCGAGATTAGTAAGAAAAGGGATGAGAAAGAATGGTTTGCAACTGAGATTTTAGGTTCAAAATTTAAGAGTCTTTTTTGTCTTTAATACTGATTAGCATGTGATTAGAAAAGCATTAGCATCTTTTATTTCTGGCCATCTAGTAGGCAAGATTTGGTTAGAGCAAGGATAGGTTGAGGCAATAAAGGCAGGGCAAGAAAAGACTTCATCTTGGATGGCGGATCTTGATTCATCTGAAGTTCTGATTCTATTCATATCCTTCCTTGTCGATGTTGATCTTCTCTTCTCTGGTCTTGATGTCTTCAACCAGGTTAGGGGTAAGAGGTTAAGATAGATTTGTAGGCAGTGACTTAGTAGGTAGTGTAGCTGGTTTAGTAGGTAGTTATAAGTTGAATGAGATTAGTTAGAATGTAGTTTGATTGTTTGCTTCTAGATTGGGTGGATAAGTTATGTAACCTGTTATATAGGTCGAGTTGTTGTGTATGGCTGAGTTGATCTAAGTCACCAATTTAGGCCTAAGTGAATTAGGAGTATGGCCTCATATTTTGTACCAACATTAAGCAACTTACATTAGATTAGCTCAACTTAAGGTTAGCCTTCGTTAGGTTAGACTAATCTATCACATTAGATCAGGTCTAGGTTAGATTGGTATGACTCGACAGACTAGATAAGATCTCATTAATTTGGATTAGATCATGATTGTTACTTTAGGATGGGATATGTATGCTAATTAGGGCAAAATGAATCCATAAGGATAATATAGAATCTTTTGAGTTCAGTTAGATCTATTAGGATGACAAAAAAATCTTTTCAAGTTAAGATGAATCTACTAAGGTGATGGAGTATCTTTTAAGATAAGATGGATCTATGAGTGTAGGATAGAATCTTTCAAGATGAGATGGTTATTGTTAGGCTAGATACTTTAATGAGGGATAATCTAGTTTGTCTAGTTATTTTTATAAGTTTTTTTCATGTATGTATATGTAGATGCAATTGTGGATATTATTCCACAACTCATCACACTCAATCAAAGATCCAAATTAGGCAAGTATCATAAGAACAAGCATTCAAGCATATAGATAAAAAAATAGTTTTGTTTTTGTTCCTAAGATTAGGTCTCCTATTCCTAAATGTCACTTTAGGTACGGGATATCAAAGTGTGAAATCCACATTTGTCTTTAGAAAGAAAATATAAGAATAATCAGAGTAAGCAGAAATAGATGAGAAAGATTAAGATAAGTTTAGAAAAGAATCAGAGTAGCAAAGTTAAGTAGATAATGGTTGTCCAGTTCTATCTAGGTTTGTCCTATAGTCAACATTCCTCTGATACCACTTCTGTCACACCTAAGTTTTAGGAGTCCAAAGCCCGGGCGCGAACATAATCACCAGGTGTGCTAGGACCAAGTCTCACACATATGATGAATCATGGCACAGGATCGAATGTCACATATTTACTATATAATAGGAGTTCTATACAAAATAAATAAATAATTACATTATAAGGAGACAACGGTCCAGCAACCCAAAGTTGACTAGGAGACGACGGCCTAGACCTCTCACGAACACATCGCAACATCCTCCATGCGCCTCATCCTGCGGTACCTGCTCTTGACCTGTGGGGGGGTGTGAGACAACAAGGGTGAGCTCACATACTGTTGGGGACTTGTTCTCAAATGCTATGAATTAAGAACAAGGCAACATAGAATATTAAATATCAAAGCCCTTCGTCCTTCGAAACATTATTTCCCCTTGGATATAATGAATTTCGGACGAAGGTTATGAAGGTCATACCTTCATAATCATAATAAGAGACAAGAAAAGATTTATGCACGAAATAGAAAGAATAACATAATTATTTTAAACATTATTATTGATTTATTTCTATTTCATCTTACTCGTATAAATAATGGTAAATTACAAATGTACCTTCGGTCTGAAGAAAGGCAAGGGTACAAGCGCGATGCGAGTGCCAAGTCAGCGTGAACAGTACGGGAGTACTGTTCATCTATTTATAGGCACGGGACGCAGCCCGTGTAAAATTACATTGATGCCCTTTACATTTATCAATAACTCTACAGTAATTCTTCAGGGTCTAATTTGGCTTTTCATCTTTAAGTCGGTTCCCCTTTTCTACTGTCATGCCGAAGCTTATCTGCGCATAGCTTCGTGATGATCTTTTCCTTCGTCACAATCGCCTTCCGTCCCACTCAAGCTTCGTCTTGACCATACTCATATACTCGTAATCCAATTCCGAAGATACCTGTTCACACATTTCACTTGGAAAACATTGTCAAATCATGTTTTTGAGGACCTTCGGAAGCCGAAGGCCCCCAACAGTAGCCCCTCGCGATATTAATTTGCTGTACTGATAAATTCATATTGCGATATGGACGAAGGCCTTAAGCTGAAGGTCCGAAAAAACACCTTCCCCTTGCTAGAATAGCAATCAGTCTTTGACAAGCGGGACCCTCCAGTTTTCAACGTTCTGGGCGTATAAATAAGAGCTCATCCCGAGTTATTTGACACACTCTCTTGCCAACTATTTTTACTCACCCAACCTTTAGCCTACGCGCAACAACCTTTGCTCGGCCTTTTAAATTTTAAGGCTTCGGAGTTGAGAGCACTTTCTCAGCGTTTGCAAGGATGTCTGAAGATAACAAAGTTGTTGGTGATTCGAAGCTGAGTCTTTCTGAGGAAATGCATCTGGGTTTTCTTCAATCTATGTCGAAGACTAATACAGAGAAGATTACTAAAGAAATTTTGGAAGGTTTATCTGAAGATACTGGTGACAGCGACAGCTATGATGTGGATAGTGGTGGTGAGGACTCCGAAGATCGACCTTGGCGACCAAGCCATGCGGTTTTCGGCAAATGAAGTATTAAAGAAAATCATCTTGTCAACATGAGGGGAAGATATTTCCGGGACTTGTCCGTTGTGAGGGCCGACGAAGGAGAGAAGACTTGTCCAACTCCTGAGGAAAATGAAGTCGTAGTATTCCGAAGCTTCTTGAAAGCTGGACTACGATTTCCCCTAAGCAGCTTTGTTGTAGAGGTGCTGAAGATATTTGAAATCTACCTTCACCAACGTACCCCCGAAGCAATCATAAGGATGAATATCTCCGTGTGGGCCGTGAGAAGCCAAGGCCTGGAACCTGATGCGAAAAGTTTCTGCAACATACACGAATTGTTATACGAGACAAAACCCTGGGGTAAGGAACAATATCACAACAATTTTGGCTGCTACAGCTTTGGCTCCAGGTCTGGGTCAAGCTGCCCAGTGCCGACCTTTCGAAAGAGGTGGCCTGGCGACTGGATGACGGAATGGTTTTATGTGAAGAATGACTTGGAATCACGAGAAGATATAAAGAAGATCATTATGCGTCCCATCTGGCAACGCTTCGGCCTGCGGAGGCCGAAGGTGGAAATGAATGAATCAGCCGAAGAATGCCAGAGAGCCTTCGGAGTTGTTTGCTCTTTTATTGGGACGAGGGATTTGGTCCAAGAACACATTGCCTTCAGAGTATGGCCGCTTGTGGAAAATGGGAAATGCCGCAGGAGACCATTAAAGAGGCTGACGAAGGTGGACTAGTCAGGCTGAAGTACACTTTTAAGTTCGGAGATAAATTCGTTGAGCCAGATGATGACTGACTGAAAAGCATTGAAACTGTAAGTGATGAACTACTTGGGGTATATTCAAAGGCCGAAGATACTGCATTGTCAGCAGCCTTCGGAGGCCGAAAAAAGAAGAGATTGAACCGAGTGTTTGACGCAATTGGGTTCGTGTACCCCAACTACTATCCAGTGCGGGGTCAAAAAAGAAAGAACACTTCCTCTGCGAAGGAAACTACTTCAGCCGCTCCTAGTGAGCCGGCGCCGAAGAGGAAAAGGGTAAAAGTTCTCACACACCAGCCACGTTACATTGAATTGGCCACAGTGCCTGAGTTCGCCGGTGAGACCTCTTCGGCCACCGAAGCTAAAGAATCAACTCTGCTGCCAGGAATCAAAGAGCTGGTCAAAGAACCAGCAACAGAAAAGATAGAAGAAGCAAAGATTGAAGAAGCGAAAACATTAGAAGTTTTAAGTGCTTCAGCAAAAATTGAGTCAGAAAAAAGCCAGAAGGGTCCAACAGTGACCCCGAAAAGAAAAAGGATGGTTAATGTGTTAGATGTTTTGGAGACAATTAAATCTTCGAGCATAACTCCAAAGAAAACCATTGGAACTTGTGAAGTGTCTACTGAAGCCTTTGTTGCTGAAACTTCGAAGCAACAACTTGAAGCTAAAGCTGGGCCTTCAGAGCCCTCCAAGGAACAACCTTTGGAAACCAAAGAAACAAAGGTTACAAAGGCAGCATTGGAAGCCGAAAAAATAAAAATGTCAGAGCCAATTTCGGTTGAAGGAATTGACACTGCTGCCCCCGAAGCACCTTCCAACATGAGCGATTACATTGTACGGCATGCTTCGGAGAAAAAACTATCTGAAGAAGAGATTTATGAAGCTAATCACTATGCTAGAGAATTAAAATATCCGAAGGGAGCATTAGTGTTCAATGGAACAGACGAAGATGACTTCCTATACTGCCTCCCTGACAATAAAGAATTATCTGTCTGCCGGCAGATGGCTAGGAGTATGGGGTTTCCGAAGCTTGAAGCTGGATTATGCGCTATGATGAAGGAGGATCTTGCGGATAGCCTTGCATACAATAGCCTGAAGGTGCGAGAATTGTATATTTAAAAATTTACAATTTTTGAATCATTCTTTTATTCTTATACTAATTCTTGTATATACATGGCTTAATATTGAGCAACGCGCTGAGAGCACAAAAGAATGCCGAAGACGAGAGCTATGACATTGCTTTCAATAATCTACGATCAGAGGTTATTAAGCTGAGGAACGAAGCTCTAGAAAAAGATAAAATTCTGCTTACATTGGTGGACAAGATAAAGGAAGACGAAGCTTCCTCCAAAGCTCAAGCTGAAGCCCAAAAACGCGAAATTAAAGATCTTCAGAAACAATTAGCCAGAGCTAAAGAAGAACGTATACTTGAGGAGACAAAACGAGAGCTTAGTGATCAATGGGCCAATCATTTAGAAATAAATGTTAAAGAGCTTCGTGCATCCCAGAGAAGATGCTATGTTAAATCCATAGAGTGCGTCAAGAAGATAAAATCCAGCTTCGCCAACGTTGGCGCATTCTCTAGCGAAGAGAATTTTTCAAGAGGCAATCCCGAAGGTCCGATGGAATGGATCAGTCACGAAGCTGAGGCCTTCGAAGAAATCCTGAATAGCCGCGGAGACATATGTGCTTTTTCAGGTGCTAGAGGAATTGCTACTGTTTTGGAAAAGAAAGGTTGTGAGCATGTAAAATCTCTGGTGCAATCCGAAGCTACCTTGTCCTCCGAAGACATTAAAGACCCCTCAGCCGAAGCAAGCATGATCGGCGGAAAATTTTTCACTGATATCTGGGACAATGGCGGCCGAGAAATGGCGCAAGAAATTATTCAAAAGAGCGAAAAAGGCATCCATGATGCTAGAAAAGTAGCGGCGGCTGCCGAGAAAAGTACAGAGCCCGAAGGGCAAATAGGTATTAATTAGTGATTTTTATTATGTTGTAATTTTTGATTCCAGACTTTGTTCTCGGTTTGTAATAGTAATATAGCCGTATCTTCTCTTGCCTCAGAACCTGCTGAGGCATCTCCGGGCCCCCACCCGAAGGGGGACGATGAAATTAGAAAAATGGCCGAAGCCATTATGGACAAGGTTGTCGACCAGTTATTGAACGAAGCTGCAGAAATAGTTCTTAAGGAGGATTAAATGCTATTGTAGAAACATTTGGAACGTAACGTGTGTAATATATTGTAACTTTGAATGTAATATATAATCTATTTATAGTTTAATTCTTTAATATGCATGAAATTTTGCATACATACCATTTTTTGAGACTTCGGCGAAAAAACACCTTCCCTTCTTTTCATGCTTCGTGAAGAAAATCTTATATCACAAGAATTTGCATACTTCTCTGATGAAGAATATCCAAGCTTCGTGAAATATTCTCCGAAACTATAGAAAAGTTTTTTGTTGCCTCTCTAATGAAGCTACACTTCTTCTCGATTTATCTTGTGCCTTAGCACGATTTTCTCTTTTCCAAAATATTCTCCGAAGATCAATACTGTATCCCCTTCTTGTTCCACATGCAATATGCTGTATGATGCTTATGTTATGCAGAATGATGTGATGATGTTATGTTATGCAAAATGATATTTGTGTCGCAGATACATATCCCTGCAATAGAGCACACACACTTTTTATATCAGCGTTGACTTTTCGCTGTAAGCCTCCCTTAGGAGCTTCTTCGTCTTTTACTTTCAGCGGAATCAGCGTTTATTTTTCGCTGTAAGCCTCCCTTAGGAGCTTCTTCGCCTTTTACTTTCACCGGAATCAGCGTTTATTTTTCGCTGTAAGCCTCCCTTAGGAGCTTCTTCGCCTTTTACTTTCGGCGGAATCAGCGCTGACTTTTCGCTGTAAGCTTAGGAAACTTACACTGCGCTCCCTTAGGAACGACTTTTTACTGCTTCGAATAGATTGCAGTGTGCCTCTTAGAACAAATTTTTGATAACTTTGAAAATCCTCCTTGCCAACATAAATTTTCATGCTTCAGCAGCTTAGGCCTATGGAGAAGATATATTTCTATTACAGAAAAAAGCGAAACTATTACAGAAAATTGAAAGGCGATAAAAGACATTAAAACTACCCTTAATTGTTCCTTATTAAAAAGAAAATAATAGTGAATATGAAAATGCGAAAGAGCTACTGCTGGGGTAGGATATTTATCAGTAAATGTGGTTCGACTCTGGCACAGTGCTATTGACTGTGCGAGCTTCAGACTCCTCCCTGAAGTCCCGCTGAAGGTTATTGCGCTGACTCCCTTCTGGCTGCTGACCTCTTTGTGTTGGTGGTGGCGGTGGAGGCTGCTGCCAAGATGCTTGGGGTTGGCTTGCCGAAGCGACAGAAGCTGCAGGGTGGTTGCCTACATATTCTGGAATATAAGGCGAATGATACGAAGCAGTATGCATGACCTGCTTCGGCTGACTTTGTTGCGCTGCTGCTTCTGCTATCTCCTTCTGCTTTTGGATGGTAACGTGGCACATCCTGGTGGTATGGCCCTTGTCTTCACCACAAAATAGGCAGTAAATTTTTCTTGGCTGATCTCCAAACCTTCCCCCGAAGCCCCTGGCGCCTCTGCCCCTTGGCGCTGACGGCCGAAAAGAACTTTGCTGCTGCCCCAAAGCTTGTGAAGAGTATTGTGGCCTTTGCTGTTGGTTCCCTCGATCATCACTTTGAGTGGAGTTATGAATTGACCTGACATGCCTCGGATGAAATCTTCCTCCGAAGCCCCTGGTCATCTCAGAGAACCTGAATGCCTCCTCCCTTCTCTGGCGGAAATCATTGTCAGCTCGGATGTACTCGTCCATTTTTTGGAGCGGCTTCTCCAAAGTTTGTGGTGGCTTCCTGGCAAAGTATTGTGCTGAGGGTCCCGACCGAAGTCCCTTAATCATGGCCTCAATGACAATTTCATTGGGCACTGTTGGCGCCTGTGCCCTCAGACGCAGAAACCTTCAGACATACGTCTGAAGGTATTCTTCATGGTCCTGGGT
Organism: Zea mays; assembly: GCF_902167145.1. Taxonomy (NCBI): domain Eukaryota; kingdom Viridiplantae; phylum Streptophyta; class Magnoliopsida; order Poales; family Poaceae; genus Zea; species Zea mays. The sequence continues at coordinate 98,333,801 of NC_050105.1, read as the reverse complement.
ACACTGGAAGAGAGCCTGAGCGGTGACTGGCTTTGTCTGAAATCCTTGGAAGCTGGTTATCAACATATCCTTCAGCTTCTGCCAAGAGGTGATTGTCCCTGGCCGGAGAGAGGCGTACCAGGTCTGAGTGACACTCTTGACGGCCATGACAAAAGACTTTGCCATGACTGCAGTATTGCCACCATACGAAGATATGGTTGCTTCATAGCTCATCAAAAATTGCTTCGGGTCTGTACGACCGTCGTACATGGGGAGCTGGGGTAGCTTGTAAGACTGGGGCCATGGTGTAGCCTGCAATTCTGTTGAGAGAGGAGAAGCATCATCGAAAGCAAAATTTCCATGATGGAAATCTTCATACCAGTCGTCCTCATTGTAAAAGCCTTCTTGATGAAGCTCTCTGCGTGGAGGCCTTCGGTTCTGATCATCTTGAACAAGATGACGAACCTCTTCCGAAGCTTCATCTATCTGTCTCTGAAGATTAGCTAGACGAGCCATCTTCTCCTTCTTTCGTTGCACCTGCTGCTGAAGGATCTCCAGGTTTTGGATCTCCTGATCCAAGTCGTCCTCCAGAGGCGTTGGACTAGCGGCCTTCCTCTTCTGGCTTCGGGCCTCCCTAAGGGCTTGTTCGGTTCTACCTCAATCCATATGGATTGAGGGGGATTGAGGGGGTTTTAATCTCTAGTAAGTCAAAATCCCCTCCAATCCATATCAATCCCCTCCAATCCATATGGATTGAAAATAACCGAACAAGCCCTAAGGGAAAGGACGTCCTGATTGGGGTCCAGCGGCTGCAGAGTGGCAGCCCCTGTTGCTGAAGCTTTTTTCGGCGGCATGACGAAGGTGATGCTTGCCGAAGGTATTCAAAGCTCAAGAAATGGAAGTGAGTTCACCGGAGGTGGGCGCCAATGTTGGGGACTTGTTCTCAAATGCTATGAATTAAGAACAAGGCAACATAGAATATTAAATATCAAAGCCCTTCGTCCTTCGAAACATTATTTCCCCTTGGATATAATGAATTTCAGACGAAGGTTATGAAGGTCATACCTTCATAATCATAATAAGAGACAAGAAAAGATTTATGCATGAAATAGAGAGAATAACATAATTATTTTAAACATTATTATTGATTTATTTCTATTTCATCTTACTCGTATAAATAATGGTAAATTACAAATATACCTTCGGTCTGAAGAAAGGCAACGGTACAAGCGCGATGCGAGTGCCAAGTCAGCGTGAACAGTACGGGAGTACTGTTCATCTATTTATAGGCACGGGACGCAGCCCGTGTAAAATTACATTGATGCCCTTTACATTTATCAATAACTCTACAGTAATTCTTCAGAGTCTAATTTGGCTTTTCATCTTTAAGTCGGTTCCCCTTTTCTACTGTCATGCCGAAGCTTATCTGCGCATAGCTTCGTGATGATCTTTTCCTTCGTCACAATCGCCTTCCGTCCCACTCAAGCTTCGTCTTGACCATACTCATATACTCGTAATCCAATTCCGAAGATACCTGTTCACACATTTCACTTGAAAAACATTGTCAAATTATGTTTTTGAGGACCTTCGGAAGCCGAAGGCCCCCAACACATACGTTCATCGCTCAACAAGTTGTGGGGAATAATGTGTATGAACTCGCCAAAGGTGGGAGCTCACGTGAAGTGTAAGGCTTACCAAAGAGGATGGTTAGAGCTGAGCATTGCTTTTAAAGTTGGTCAAAATTTTATTAGCAGTTACTAAGTATAAGTAAATACCAACCCAATTAAATAGTAGAAAAAAGTAACAACATCACCTGCAATGCAATGCATATGACAAATTGAATTTAGTTCCATAAATTAATCATCAGAGAGTCCAGAGCTGCTCATGACCGTGAGCTTGGCTAGTATACCAGTTTTACACTCTGCAGAGGTGGTACCCTTTACCCACAAGTCATGTTACCCATCTGCCAAGGGATCGCGACTTCCCATACACCTCTACCGAGGAGGCGAGGCAGGGTAACGAGGCCTTTACAAAGTTCCACTAGCTTTAGAAAACCCGCTACAGTTTATAGGAAGCTCCAATGCAGGGTTCTTGCCTGACCGCCATCGCAGCAAAATCAACCAAGAACCTCCCTACACTGACCACTCCCCTACTGCCCTTGCCCCTTTCGGGTAAGGTAGTCCTCCACTAGCTTTCCTAATTAATCAGCCAAGGGCGTCCATAAACCCTTGTGGTGGCACGTGTTTCCAAGTTAAGCTCTATGTTCCAATTAACATTAATGATCTTGACATGAACATAAATAGAATAACAAAATAACTGGAACATAAATATGATAAATAATTATCCCAAATCCATGTAAAGCAATAGCAAACTACCCAAGTGATTCAGGGGTAAACAAGGTAATGAGATAAACAATCTAGGGTAACCTATTGGGTCCCATAAAAATTAACCTATGCATGAATAAATGATATTAAAGAACATTATTGGGTAAAAAGTGGTCAAGGGCACAACTTGCCTGGCACTTGAGATTCCAGGTACCAACTTGCTCTTCAGATGACACGTGTCCTCTCGCTAGTCGTAGCATTACAAACAAACAGTGTATAGGCAAAATTAACATTACACCAAACATAAGGATAAATTGTATAATTATGATCTACATGTTGCTACAAGATCGTAGAAACAAGAATCACTAAATTCGGAGCTACGGTTATTAAGTTATGAATTTTCGAATTTATTTAGTGTTTAGTATAGATTAATCCTAATGAACAATTTTAATTCAAGTTTCATGGCTAAACAGTGTTACTGGTTGGTAGACAGTATTAATACAAAATTAATGTCACTGGAATGGACCCAAAAGAATTTAATATGAATTTTCTATAAATTTATTGAATTTATGGATTTATTTATGTACTAAAAATCAATTCCTCTAAATAATTCTCTATGTTTATCAACCACGGGACTGGGCGCATTAATAACTAAAAGAGCAGGGGCTCTCCCACAAAAGTTCCTAAGACTCAGTAAACAGTCACAATGGACTGCGGGTTGGTTTCACCAAAACCCAGGGGCTCTTTTGAGTAATTGCACAGCCGAAGGGGTATCACGAAGTCTCAGCCATCCGATCTGATTTCAGCTGTCTAGATTAGATCGCGGCCGCACGAACACTCAAACCACCCGATTCGAATCCGAGGGTCAGCATCCGATCAACGAAACAATACGCGTTGAATTCGATCCAAACCGCTGGCACACGGATCGACGACCTAGATCACGTCACAAAGGGGGTATCAAGACATCCAATCTCGGCCACCCGATAGGGATCGGACGGCCAGAAGTCGTTCTCCTTCCCCGAACACCCCCAAATCCTGACGGCGCGCTCACCGCGGCGGAGCGCCATGGCTGGAGCTCCCCAACTACACGCCCAGACGTTAAATTCCCGATTCCCTAGCGCTACACGTAGAGGAGGTCAAGGCGAATCCGTTGGTGGGCTTATTACCTCGGTATGATGCGGCGACGGCTCCGCCCGCGTGATGGTGCGGTCGGCGGCGACCCTGGCGTGACGGCGAGCAATCCACGCCGCACCAGCCACCGTATGAGCTTGCCACCGCCACGAAAACGTTCGGATTGATGTCGTGATGCTCCAAAGCTATGCGCCCCTACAGGAGTGATGGAGCCCACCAGATTTTGGCATACGACGCCTGGAACTATCGCGGTGGATCTGCGGCGTTGGAATAACTCCGGTGATCCTCACCCTGCCAGGCCCGCAGCCGTTCCATGGCTCCACGAAGAAGTCTCCCCCGAGTCCACAGCACGGCTGGGCGATTAGCGGATGCGCCACGGAGTGTGATGGTGACGAGAAATTGCTCGGCCGTGGCCTGGCCGGATGTACGAGGCGAAGGAGCGTGATGTTCTTGCATATATAGGCCTGGCCAAAATCGAAGTCCTATCCCCAGGCGCAATTCACGGGATTCGATGGCGCTTGCGTCTTGATAACAGAACCCGGAACGGCCGGTCAAAAATCCCGCTGCAGCGCCCGCCAGCTTCGCGCACAGAGTTCTGGTGAGATTTCCTCGGTGAAGCGAAGGACGGGGATGAGTGCTGCCACGCGGGTCCACACTTCAGTGTAATGGCGTGGCAGAGGGAGCGGCTGACGGGGCGGGCCCACGCGACAGCAGCACGCGGGTGACGACCAGGGCTGTGCGGAACAAGGAAAGGGGCCGGATTCAGGGAATTGAGCCCATGCGACATTCTTTTTCTTTATTCTTTTTCTCTTCTTTTCTCTATTCCCAAATTCAACTTTAATTCAAATTTAAACTCAACCCTTGTGGCAAACTTTATTCTTAGATTAAAGCTCAAGTTGGACATATTCACAATGTGATGGATTTATTTATTTATATGTTTATTTTGTGTTGTATTATATTCCTTTCTTGTTTTCAAAATTCAATCTTCAAAATTCCAAAGCTCATGTATAATTGGAGATATCTCAATTTACTATTTTATTTATTTGTTTGTTATTATTATTATTTTCCCTTATACGAATTTGGGCTTTACAAAAGCATGAATTTGGGCTTTACAAAAGCATGTCATACACGTACATGATGGATTTAATAACAAAGGCATGCATATGGAATCACACTCATCCTTTGTTTCTCATCAGGTATCGATAGACACTGAATGTCATTGTTATTGATAGGCCGGTGTCCTCCCCGCTCGACACCAAGCTAGTGTGGCTGGACTGCGGCGACAAGCGTGGTGGCAAGGACGCAAAGGCGCCAACAACAGGCTTCATCACAGTGACACAGCCTGGCGTGGAGGCGCTGGTGGTGGCCTAGGAACTTTGGACAGTTGCGGCGCAGTGCTAGCTAGGAATGTCAGCTAGAGTGGGAGCGTCCAATGGCGGATCACCACATGTGGTAGCCGGTGGCAGGCACATTACGGACGATGGCATGCGGTTCCGGTTGTGGGTAGGACGTAGCTATGAATCATATGCATGGGGAAGTCAATTTTGAGACTCGGGTCCATACCATACATGTAGGTATAGATACTCATTTCAACGGTTGCTATGAATCATACTGCTGTCCGATCGGTCGCTCGTTCGCTGCCTCACGAGCGATCGCTGAATAGTCGGTGGTGTTTTGCTTTTCTCAATATTTTTCGATGATTTGCCGCCAAGGTGAACTCTCTCTATGGACATCCCATTAGCACATGCATCCTATGTGTGGTGTACACAAGCACATTCCTTTTTCTTATGATGAGGAAGAGGGATGCCGCACATATATCAGACTTAATTCATATATTCTCAGTCATACACATCAACCAGATATAACTGAATTCACCCTGTCGACCTAACCTCTCTGGCATGGTTCGAGGTTTGCTGATCCTTATTCTGAGTGCCAACCTCCCATCGAGATACACATGACCAACCCTCACTAACCGTATGTTTGGTTGTTGGATGAGCAGAGCCTGGTTCTCAGCTCAGATGCAGGCTGCGCCTAGCCTGTATAGGCTGGTACAAGTACGCTGAGAGCTCTTGTTTGGTTGTTTTGATCGCAATTAACCAGGATGACCATAGCCCTTGTTTGGTTTGCTGTTTTTATAAGTTGCATGAACACAGCTTCTGTTTGGTTAACCAGGATGACCATAGCCTGTATAGGCTGATCGCAGTACCAACTTTTGTTTGCTGTTTTTAAATTTTAGATTAAAACAACTTAATTCATAGAAGAATGAACAAAATTTACAGAAATTCAAATAAAACCAGTTCACAACTCGGTTCATCTGATGTTTCTTACTTTTACATACTAACAGAATTTACAACTCAGTTCACAACTCAATTCATCTGCCGTATGTTTGGTTGTTGGATGAGCAGAGCCTGGTTCTCAGCTCAGATGCAGGCTGCGCCTAGCCTGTATAGGCTGGTACAAGTACGCTGAGAGCTCTTGTTTGGTTGTTTTGATCGCAATTAACCAGGATGACCATAGCCCTTGTTTGGTTTGCTGTTTTTATAAGTTGCATGAACACAGCTTCTGTTTGGTTAACCAGGATGACCATAGCCTGTATAGGCTGATCGCAGTACCAACTTTTGTTTGCTGTTTTTAAATTTTAGATTAAAACAACTTAATTCATAGAAGAATGAACACAATTTACAGAAATTCAAATAAAACCAGTTCACAACTCGGTTCATCTGATGTTTCTTACTTTTACATACTAACAGAATTTACAACTCAGTTCACAACTCAATTCATCTGATGTTCATACGACTCAGTTCATCAGTTTTCAGCTTATACACGTATACAACTCATATTTCATCTGATGAACTGAGTTGCTGAAAACTCATGTATAAACTGATGAACTGAGTTGTAAACACTAGCTATGTTACATACTAACAGAATTTACAACTCAGTTCATAGGACAGTAGCAATAGCAGCAGTTCTACTTCTACTTCTGTTATTTCTACTTCTACTTCTGCTATTTCTACTTCTACTTCTGCTTCTACTAACAGAATTTACAACTCAGTTCATGGGACAACAAACATGACTTCAAATAAAACCATGTCATGACTTGTAAAAGCAGCAAACATCAGTTCATACTTGAAAACAGTATTATTATTAGCCTCAGCTCAGCGAAATTTTTCCACATGACAGTGTAGCCAGCTACTATATAGAAACATCAGAACTTCAAAAAGGACAACAAATGTGGACTTGTAAACAGCAAATAGGACACATCAGATCAAGTATAGCATATCTGTTCTTAAGTACCATATAGGACAGCAAAAATAACATAAAGGATATCTGTTCTCAAGCAACAAATATTAGTAACTGGCTACCTGATTAGGCTTAATATCCATTTTTGCTATCATCATTGGCATAAAGGACAGATACATCAGATCAAGTGTACCATATATATTCTTAAACAGCATAAAAGACAAAGTCTAAAACACTTGTAAATTACAATTACTTATCCTTTACATAACCAGTTTGCAAAAATGATAGAGGAGTATATGTTCTCATTTGTCAAACACCAAAACCAGATCAAGTGTAGCATATCAGTTCTCAAACAGCAGTTATTGTAATCAGAACATCAAGATGACAGCTCAAAATGACAGAACAACTCAAGAAGACAGAACAGCTCAAGAAGACAGAACAACTCAAGATGACAGAACAGAACAAGTGTAATCAGAACATCAAGATGACAGCTCAAGATGACAGAACAACTCAAGAAGACAGAACAGCTCAAGATAACAGAACAGAACCACACATGACAGTGTAACCAGCTCAAGATGACAGAACAGAACCACACCTGACAGAACAGAACCACACATGAGAGAACAGAACAGCTCAAGCAAATAGAATATACAGTTCAGCTAAACAGATCAAGTGTAAATCTGAAATAGTTATTAATATTAGCCTCATCTCATCAAAATTGATCCTACATGACAGTGTAGCCAGCTACTAGATATTCAGTTCAGCTCAAGATGACAGAACAGTTCATCATTGTAACCAGTTCAAGATGACAGTGTAATCAGCTCAAGATGATAGTGTAATCAGCTCAAGATGACAGAACAGCTCAAGATGACAGAACAGCTCAAGATGACAGAACAGAACCACACATGACAGTGTAAAGTATATAGATAGGAGTATCAGTTCTCAAAAACCAAAACCAGATCAAGTGTAGCATATCTGTTCTTAAACACCAAAAACAGCAAAACAACATAAATGACTGTCATTAGTGGCTGGCTAACTGAGTAGGCTTAATATTCACTTTTGTTATCATCATTGGCATAAAGGACACACACATCAGATCAAGTGTAGCATATCAGTTCTCAAACAGGGAAACATCATTGTTCTCAAGTACCAAATCTGTTCTTAATCAGGATAAAGGAGAGACACATCAGATAAACTGTAGCATATCTGTTCTTAAACAGGGAAACCCATAGAACTCAGGGATACATCATTGTTCTTAAGTAGCATCTAGGATAGATGGAATAGAGCAAGTGGACCAAATCTGTTCTTAAACAATATAGATGTCCTAAACCCATACACCCATAGAACTCAGGGATACATCATTGTTCTTAGACAGATCAGATCACATCAGTTGTGGTAGTGCTTGGCTAGGAAAGTCTTGAGCCATAGGTCACGATCATCAGGAGTCATGTCCAGGAACACCAGGGAGGTGGCCTTGTGCTCCATCATGTGGTTTAGGGCATACATGAGAGCCTCCCTAGAGAACCCAGGACAGTTGATTACAGCATTGTAGATCCCAGGTGCTGCTTCAGCATGGATGCTTTCACGGACAGCAGCAGCAACATCTGAAACAGCTTGTTTCATCCCATTGAACACAGCAACATCCTCATCAGTCATGAACCTCTTCCTCTTCCCTAAGTTAGGCTTGTTATCATTGGACTCACCAGGGGTACCCTTGTCAACAGTCTTCCCCTTGTTAGTTAGATTGGAACAATCAACAAACTTTGAGGTCACTTCAATGCCATCATCTAGGATGTCAACAATGTCAGTTGGCTTGCCCAAAGGCTCATTTGAACCCATTGCAAACTTACCTGTGGCAACCCCACTTCCAAATATGATTTGCATAGGCATATAGTTCTCTATGGGCCTATTGAGGTAATCAGCATCTTTTGGGTGATCCTATTGAGTTAGCAACTCAAGTTAGAACAAGAGAATTTGAAGTGGAAGAGTGGCATTAACAGGTTAGAAAAATAGAAGGTATTGGTCCTAACCTTGATGTAAGCAGCATAATGACCCTCTTCTAAGCTTATGACAAAGTTATCCTCATCCCAAAGAGCGCCACTAATGTCCTTCAGTTTGCAAACCTTGACCCACCTAGACCTCCACTTACGAAGGTGATTGTACACTTGTTGGCCTGTTACTTCTTGGCCACAGAACTCAGATACATTTTTAGCAACAGAGTTAAGGTGGATTTCCTTAAAACCCTTGTCAGTCTTAACCCCATTTCCTATCAAGTCAACAAAACGACGGAGAACAAACCCAGACATTACAGCAGTCCACCTAAGAGCAGGCCTAGCCCCCTGACCAGCAACCTCAGAGACCATGTCAGCCATAGCTGGAACAAGTAAAAGATTAGGGGGAGATAGAGATTAGGGGGGAGATAGAGATTAGCACAAAGAAAGTGAGCACATCACATAAAGGAACTTAGCACAAAGAAAGTGAGTTCAAAATTGTAGATAGTTCATCATTGCTAATAGACAATGTTCTCAGCCAACTTAGCACAATACATAATGACCATTATCCCCTATGTGAGGCCCTATTCTGCCACATTTGTTGAGCCCAATTGTCCCTGGTAGCAGACCATGCAGCATTGTCCATGACAAGGTCATGGGGAGCTTCCTCATGAACTTGATTTGCAGCCCATGTTTCTTCCAGTGGAATATGTTCATCATTCCCATGACGAAGAATCCAGTTGTGGAGGATACAACAGGCTAGGACTAGCTTTACTTGTGTCTTGTATGGATGGAAAGGTTTGTTGTATAATATTTTGAATCTGTTCTTCAAAGCACCAAAGGCCCTCTCTATTGTCACCCTTAGTGATGAATGTCTAAGGTTGAAGAGCTCTTTGGGGTTCTGTGGATTCCTCCCCCCATATTCACTCAAGTGGTACCGTGTGGCACGATAAGGGGGTAAAAACCCAGGTCTGACAGCATAACCAGCATCCACAAGGTAAAATTTACCTAACATCATATATCATATATTAGGACATTGTAGACCAATATTAGGGGATACCAAGGAAACTAGTTTTTACCTTGGGGCACTTTTAGACCATCTTCTCTCTCAAGGGCATCAGCAAGGATAAGGGCATCATGTGCTGATCCCTCCCAGCCAGCAAGAACATATGTAAACCTTAGATCAAAGTCTACAGCAGCTAAGATGTTCTGTGTTGTGGTGTGTTTCCTACCAAGGAAGGCAGCCCTCTGATTTCTAGGAACTCTTGCTAGCACATGAGTGCCATCAATGGCACCAATACAGTCCTACACATTGGGGCAAACATTTGTTACTACAAACCCAACATGAAAAATAGTGGTGTGTTTGGATTTGGCTGACCTTGAAATATGGGTACCATCTGTGGCTATCTCTAATTTTGGTTGGTGTAGCAGTTGAAGGTGGCAAGATCATCTCATTCCTCAGTTCACCAACAGCAAACAATACTTCCTTGAAGTATCTGCTAATGGTCTCAATAGACCTTCGAAAGGTCATGTGTATAACTCTAAACCTTTGGTTATGACCTACCACATGTAAAAACATGGCAACCTGCTCCTCTACTGAGCTATGAATGCTATCTCTCAATAGTTGCCTAGTGCGAAAAAGGTCACACAACTGCATAAAAGGGGCTCTTCTCATCCTGAGTAAGTCAATACACTCAACATCAGTGGATTCATAAATGAATCTCAGGTTGTTTTGCCTCTCTTGGTCTCTTTGGTGCATTGGGCCATAAGTGATACACCTCCTAGCATGCAGTCGGTGTCTCAACCATGCATCCAACCAGGCTGACATAACTGCTACAAGGACCACTGCCTTTGCAATTAGCCGACGACGTGCAATAGCAGTATTCATTGCTAGAGTAATAAAATAGAAAAAATAAGATTAGAGGTCTAAGTTGGCTCAGATGTGTTGTGCTAGTTGCTAAAAAGGAAATTCATAGAACATTGATATATAGCTCAGAGGCATATTAGCATCATAGAACATTGATCTATAGCTCAGAACATAACAGTTTTAACATAGTGATGTGCTAGTTGCAAATATATGATAACAAATTCTTACACGAGCCACGGCTGCGACATACAAGAGATGCGCCACCCAGAGGCATTAAAACATCACATACCATTGATCGATAGCTCAGAGATTAAGTATGAATATAATCAAAAGTAACCATAGAACTCAGCTCAACATCATTGAAATTAAAACCACGACTGCGACATAGAAGAGATGCGCCACCCAGAGGTATTGAAGGATCACACACCAGCTCAAAATTATTTCTTTATACAAATTAAAGTAGCAAATATATACCAGAACATAATAATATGATCCAACAGAACATAATCATTGTAAAAACACCAAAACCATGTTTAAACAGTAAAACATATTCATTGTTTAGACAGTAAAAACAATACCAGATCATACATATGAATGTTCAAAATAGATCAATACAATAACAAATCATGTTTAGACAGTAAAACTTGTTCTGTTCCCAGGCATAATCATTGTAAAAACACCAGAAACATGTTTACACAGTAAAACATAATCATTGTTTAGATAGTAAAACAATGATCCTACAAATCATCTGATCCCAGACATGATGTGCTCAGTTGCAATGATTTTACTATCTAAACATGATTTACTGTCTAAACATGGTACTTACATGTCTAAACATTGATCTACAAATATGTTTTACTGTCTAAACAAATCATCTGATCCCAGACATGATGTGCTCAGTTGCAATGATTTTACTGTCTAAACATGATTTGCTATCTAAACATGATTTAGACAGTAAACATGATCCCAAACATGATTTGTTTAGACAGTAAACATGATCCCAGACATGATTTTGGTAGTCTACAAATTATCTGATCCCAGACATGGAAGCGAAATGGGTGCATGCGACACCACAAGCATGGTACTTTGTAGCAAAACCCTAAAATCATCCGAGGAACACTAACAACATGGTACTTTGCAGCAAAATCCTACACCAGAAGCTATTTTTATATAACAAATTAGCAAACTATACCAGATCTGAGAGGGGTGAAATGGGTGCATGCAAGAGGGAGAGCTCAAATCAGACGAAGAACAGATCTCAGCCAACAACTACCAGATCTCAGAGGAGAGAAATTAGCCAACAACTACCATATCTCAGCCAACAACTACCAGATCTCAGCGAACAACTATACCAGATCAGACGAAGAACAGATCTCACCCAAGAACTATTTTTATGCATAAATATCAGATCTCAGCCAAGAACTACCAATACTACTACAAATCAAAAGAACAGATTACCTGGAAGGAGTGTCACAACAGCGAGAGGGAGGAGACGCGAGAGCTCGAACGCGAGGGAGAGAAGACGCGAGAGCTCGCCGCGGGGGAGACGAGACGCGAAAGCTTGCTCGCGGGGGGGGAGGGGGACCTCGACGGAGAGCTCGAGGGGGAGAGGAGACGCGAGAGCTTGCTCGCGGGGGAGCTCGAGGGGGAGAAGAGACGTGAGAGGGAGAGATGGGAGGGGAGAGGAGGCGGCGGCGAAACCCTAGCGCGAGGCGAGCGCGAGCGCGAGGAGAGCGCGAGGCGAGCGCGAGCGCGAGGAGAGCGCGAGTGGCCGAGCGCAGCCTGGCTCGCGTGGAACGCGCCTTTTGGCCGTATCCCACGGGCCTGGCTGAGGCCAATGTTTTGCACGAGCGTGGCCTGGCCCAGACACACGTCCAAGCAACCAAACACACGGAGCTGTCTGATTTTTGCATCTCTAGAGTTTTGCACGGGCGCATGCACCCAACCAAACACACGGTAAGTGTACCAACCTACCTCCCTCTTTCTCGAGACATGCATATGACACCAGCCTATCAATAACAGTGAGATTCAGTGTCTATCGGTATCTGATGAGAAACAAAGGATAAGTGTGATTCCATATGCCTTTCTTATCAAATCTGTCATGTATGACATGCTTTGTATATGCCCATTCGGCTCACATACTCTTAAGTGTTACATGGAAGTATGAATCAAGCCCTACGAATGGCCAAGTAGCAGGCTGCAAACGATATTCTAAAGTACATGAGAATGACTAAGGAAATGTTCTTAGTTTTCTAAAGATGAGGAAGACCATAGTAAAGGGCTAAAACAATCCAATTTTGTGTTATGCCTCATTGGGGGAGAGATAAGTTGAAAATGTTCTAAGCAAGTGGGTGTGGCCAATTCCACTTTAGAGCCTGAGTATACTGAAACTTTGGAAGCCACAAAAGGAGGTTATTTTGATCAAAAGTTAAGTATGTTTATAAGAAGGGTGTGTTTCCTAGTGTGTGATGTCCTTTGGACCTTTATTGTGATAATAATGGTTCCATTACACAAGAGAAGGTCCCTTGGTTGTACAAAAATCTAAACACATACTTTGACATTACGACCTTATATGTGAGATCATTGATAGAGGTGATGTCAATATTTTCATAGTGCATATGTATCTGAATGTTGTTGAGCCATTGATCAAGCCTCTCCCACAACTAAAACATTAATGCACATGAGTGTAGTGGTTATTATATACTACCTCCGTATTTATATATTTGGCGGTGGGGGTGGAAAACTAAGCTAAATTACACTAAGAATCTTGTCTGAAACGTCATCTAAATAAAATCGGAGGGTGTATATACTTGCATAATTGACTCATGTTTGAGCTAGAGATAATTGTATAATGTGTCTTATTTAGAAAATGTGTTGTTCGGTTCCATGAATCATTGCTATACACATTTCTTAGGACATACCTAACATGGTCATGGAGCTCTCTATTTTTATAGATAATATTATTCTAAAGATCCCTAGTATTATATCATTATGTGGGAAACTAATGATTCATGGACTAACTCATGAACCGGTAATGATTATGTTTCATGGATAGTAAATATGGAGATATATAGTCAACAATGCATACACAAATGTTAGAGAACATGGTGTTGGTTGACCTACTATGAGACGTTATTAGGGTTATTACATTAACATGTGTCTTCAAAGAGATCTTGAGTGGTATGCCTACTTAATCCTTAGACTTGAAATCACCATTGCATCTTCAATGTGAGTAGTTGGGTGCTTTGGAGTTAAAAAATGCTACTCTTTTAATTGTGTTGGTGTACAAATAGTTTTTGGGTTGTAAGGATCGTACGCCAAGTAGGGGGTGAATTGGGCTTAACAAAAAAATTGAAATTGAAATCCTTAACCTATCAAATATATGATAAGCTCACTTAAGAAACATACTATGTAATGAAATACACCATCCTACACAATCTAGTTCCATACATTCTAGAGTAAGCAAGATGGAAACTAAACCAAGAGATGGTAAACTTGATGACAACAAGATGCTTGGCCATGGAATGCAAGAAATCTAAATGTGTAAAGAAATGAGAAGTCATGTCGGAAGGGGGTCACATCACATACATTCATAGCCATAATAGAATCATGTAGAGATATCATATAAAGCTTGTCATGTCAGAAGGCATGACCAATTATTACATTTAAACTTAATTAAATATTTGCCAACTCCAAAATCACAATGATAACCATCATCATCCTGAAAGGGAAATGTGCCCTTGGGCCATTTCTAAGTATTTTGGTGATTAAGTGCCCAACACAAATGGTTTAAGTGCAAAGTGTGCAGAATGGTGGATGAAGTGCAAAACATCAAGAAGGTATGATTCTAGACTTAGTACATTGTATTTTGTGTACTAACATATTTGTCTAAGTGCTAGAATCACAGAAAAGACAAAAGGAAAAAGACTTGGGTCTGGTCAACTGGCCGCTCTCGGGTCTCGTCGGCGGCGTACTGCTAAAAATCACCGGACTGTCCGGTGGTGCACCGGACTGTCCGGTGAGCCAACGGTCGGCCGCGCAATCGGCACGTGACGCGTGGCCGAGCCAACGGTCAGAAGGGGGCACCGGACTGTCCGGTGCGCCAACGGCTCCAAATCTTCAACGGTCGGCTGCGCCAAATTAGGAAAGCAATCAGCACCGGACAGTGAACAGTGCCTGTCCGGTGGCACACCGGACTGTCCGGTGCGCCACCCGACAGAAGGCAAGAATTGCCTTCCTAGATTGCTCTCAATGGCTCCTAGCTGCCTTGGGGCTATAAAAGGGACCCCTAGGCGCATGGAGGAGTACACCAAGCATTCTTTGATCATCTCTAAGCACCAAGTCTTCATTCTAGCGCGTTTGATTCTTTGTGATAGCAATTTGAGCTCCTCTTGAGTTGAGAACTCCGTGTGTGAACTTAGAGCTCAAGTTGTGACTAGTGTGCGTGTTTGAGCTGTTGCTTTTGATACTTGTGTGTGTTGCTTTTCCCTCTCTTACATCCGTGCTTCTTTGTGATCATCATTTGTAAGGGCGAGAGGCTCCAAGTTGTGGAGATTCCTCACAAACGGGATATAGTGAAAGAAAGAAGAACACCGTGGTATTCAAGTTGATCATTGGATCACTTGAGAGGAGTTGAGTGCAACTCTCGTCCATTGGGACGCCGCAACATGGAATAGGCAAGTGTTATACTTGGCCAAACCACGGGATAAATCCTCGTGTCTCTTGTGCTTGTTCTCACTGTGTCTATTGTGTTTCACAAGAGCTCTCCTTTAGCCACTTGATTTCATTGTGCTAACTCTTAATCAAGTTTTGTGGCTTTAAGTTTTAAGTTTTTATAGGATCACCTATTCACCCCCCCTCTAGGTGCTCTCAATTGGTATCAGAGCCGTTCTCTTCAAGAAAGGGACTAATCGCCCGAAGAGATGGATCCTAAGGGAAAGGGGATGGTGGTCAACGACAATGAGAAGGAGTCCATCTTCAACGAGCCAAGGGACGACAAAGCCAATGACTCCGGCTCGAGTCAAAAGAAGAAGGATGGAAAGAAGAAGAGGCGCATCAAGAAGATTGTCTACTACGACAGCGACGAATCTTCCTCTTCTCAAAAGGACGACGAATACGAGGAGAAAAAGAAAACGATTAATTCGAACTTTTCTTTCAATTATTCTCGTATTCCGCATAATTCCAATGCTCATTTGCTTTCCATTCCACTTGGTAAACCTCCACAATTTGATAGAGAGGACTACGGATTTTGGAGTCACAAAATGCGTAACCACTTGTTCTCTCTTCATCCAAGTATATGGGAGATAGTAGAAAATGGAATGCGATTTGATAGTTCGGATAACTCCATGTTTATCAATGAACAAATCCATAAAAATGTGCAAGCTACTACTGTTCTTTTAGCATCCTTGTGCAGGGAAGAGTACAATAAGGTGAGCGGCTTGGACAACGCCAAGCAGATTTGGGACACCCTCAAGATCTCGCATGAGGGGAATGACGCCACCATGCTCACCAAGATGGAGTTGGTGGAAGGCGAACTAGGAAGGTTCGCGATGATCAGGGGACAGGAGCCAACTCAAACGCACAATAGGCTCAAGACTCTAGTCAACAAGATAAGGAGCTATGGGAGCACGAGATGGACGGACCACGACGTCGTCCGACTTATGCTAAGGTCCTTCACTGTCCTTGATCCTCATCTTGTAAACTCTATTCGTGAGAATCCTAGGTACATCAAGATGACGCCCGAGGAAATACTCAGAAAGTTCGTAAGTGGGCGAATGATGATCAAGGAGGCAAGATATGTTGATGAGGCGTTGAATGGCCCAATACCGATCCACGAGCCTCAAACCGTTGCTCTCAAAGCAACAAGTAACAGGTAGAAGCTACCTAGCAAGGTGGCGCAAGTTGAGGCGGTCGGGCTAAATGAGAATGAAATGGCCCTCATCATCAAGCGCTTCAAGACGGCGCTCAAAGGTCGCAAGGAGCATCCCAACAAGAGCAAGACGAAGGGAAAGCGCTCCTGCTTCAAGTGTGGTAAGATTGGTCACTTTATTGCTAACTGTCCCGACAATGATAGTGACCAGGAACAAGGAAAGAATAGGAAGAGAGAGAACAAGAAGGTTTACAAGAAGGTTAAGGGCGAGGCACACCTTGGAAAAGAATGGGACTCGGATTGTTCTTCGTCCGACTCCGACGACGAAGGACTCGCCGCCACAGCCTTCAACAAATCGTCTCTCTTCCCCAACGAGCATCACAAATGCCTCATGGCAAAGGAGAAGAAGGTAAATACTCGAAGTACTGTTACATATGCTTCTTCAAGTGATGATGAGTCTAGTGATGATGAAGTAGACTACGCAAGCTTATTCAAAGGTTTAGATAGAACTAAAATTGATAAGATCAATGAATTAATTGATGCTTTGAATGAGAAGAATATATTGTTAGATAAGCAAGAGGATCTTCTATATGAAGAGCATGATAAATTTGTTAGTGCGCAAAATTCTCTTGCTTTAGAGGTTAAAAGAAATGAAATGCTTTCATGTGAATTATCTACATGCCATGAATCTATTTCTAGCTTAAAGAGTATTAATGATGATTTAAATACTAAGTTAGAAATAACTTATAAATCAAGCTCTTGTATAGAACATGTTGTGATTTACAATAGGTGTAAGGATTTTAATGTTGATGATTGTAGTGAACACTTAATTTCCATTTCCAAATTAAATGATGAAGTGGCTAGTCTTAATGCCCAACTTAAGACTAGCAAGAATGAATTTGACAAACTAAAATTTGCAAGGGATGCCTACACTATTGGTAGACACCCCTCAATTAAGGATGGGCTTGGCTTTAAAAGGGAAGCCAAGAACTTAACAAGCCAAAGGGCTCCCACTTTCACAAAGGAGAAAGGGAAGGCCCCTATGGCTAATAGTGCTCAAAAGAATCATGCATTTATTTATGATAGGAAATTTTCTAGAAATGTTCATCATGATAGGAGTTGTAATGCTTATGATTCAAATGCCATGTTTGCTTCAAGTTCTTCCTCTGTGTATGGTAGAGATATACCTAGGAGAAATGTTGTTCATGTATCTAGGAAAGCAAGTAATGAACCTTCCACAATTTACCATGCTTGCAATGCTTCGTTTACAATTTATAGGAAGAATAAGAAAGTAATTGCTAAGAAATTAGGGGCAAAATGCAAAGGAGATAAAACTTGCATTTGGGTCCCTAAGGGTATTGTTACTAACCTTGTAGGACCCAACAAGAGTTGGGTACCTAAAACCCAAGCTTAAATTGCCTTGTAGGTTTATGCATCCGGGGGCTCAAGCTGGATTATCGACAGCGGATGCACAAACCACATGACGGGGGAGAAGAAGATGTTCACCTCCTACGTCAAGAACAAAGATTCCCAAGATTCAATCATATTCGGTGACGGGAATCAAGGCAAGGTTAAAGGACTAGGAAAAATAGCTATTTCATCCGAGCATTCCATCTCTAATGTGTTTTTAGTTGAATCGCTCGGGTATAACTTGTTGTCCGTGAGTCAACTTTGTAATATGAGTTATAATTGCTTATTCACAAATGTAGATGTGTCTGTCTTTAGAAGGAGTGATGGTTCATTAGCTTTTAAGGGTGTACTAGACGGCAAACTTTATTTAGTTGATTTTGCAAAAGAGGAGGCCGGTCTAGATGCATGCTTAATTGCTAAGACTAGCATGGGCTGGCTGTGGCATCGCCGTCTAGCACATGTAGGGATGAAGAACCTTCACAAACTTCTAAAGGGAGAACATGTGTTAGGTCTAACAAATGTGACTTTCGAAAAAGATAGACCCTCTGCAGCTTGTCAAGCAGGTAAACAAGTGGGAAATGCTCATCACAGCAAGAACGTGATGACCACATCAAGACCCCTGGAGTTGCTGCATATGGACCTATTCGGACCCGTCGCCTACCTCAGCATCGGGGGAAGTAAGTATGGTCTTGTTATAGTTGATGATTTTTCCCTCTTCACTTGGGTATTCTTCTTGCAGGATAAAACAGAAACCCAAGGGACCCTTAAACGCTTTCTAAGGAGAGCTCAAAATGAATTTGAGCTCAAGGTGAAGAAGATAAGGAGCAACAACGGGTCCGAGTTCAAGAACCTTCAAGTGGAGGAGTACCTTGAGGAGGAAGGAATCAAGCACGAGTTCTCCGCTACCTACACACCTCAGCAAAATGGTGTGGTAGAGAGGAAGAACAGGACGCTCATAGACATGGCTAGGACGATGCTTGGAGAGTTCAAGACGCCCGAGCGGCTTTGGTCGGAAGCGGTGAACACGGCTTGCCATGCCATAAACCGGGTCTACCTTCATCGCCTCCTCAAGAAAATGTCGTACGAACTCCTAACCGGTAACAAACCCAACGTTTCATATTTTCGTGTATTTGGGAGTAAATGCTACATTCTAGTGAAGAAAGGTAGGAATTCTAAATTTGCTCCCAAAGCTGTAGAAGGGTTTTTGTTAGGTTATGACTCAAATACAAAGGCGTATAGAGTCTTCAACAAATCATCGGGTTTGGTTGAAGTCTCTAGCGACGTTGTATTTGATGAGACTAATGGCTCTCTAAGAGAGCAAGTTGATCTTGATGATGTAGATGAAGAAGATGTTCCAACGGCCGCCATACGCACCATGGTGATTGGAGATGTGCGACCACAGGAACAAAAGGAGCAAGATCAACCTTCTTCCTCAACAATGGTGCATCCCCCAACTCAAACTGATGAACAGGTTCATCAAGAGGCGTGTGATCAAGGGGGAGCACAAGATGATCATGTTATGGAGGAAGAAGCACCTCAAGCTCCTCCAACTCAAGTCCGAGCGACGATTCAAAGGAATCATCCCGTCGACCAGATTTTGGGTGATATAAGCAAGGGAGTAACTACTCGCTCTAGATTAGTTAATTTTTGTGAACACTACTCTTTTGTCTCTTCTATTGAGCCTTTCAGGGTAGAAGAGGCCTTGCTAGATCCGGACTGGGTGTTGGCCATGCAGGAAGAGCTCAATAACTTCAAGAGAAATGAAGTTTGGACACTGGTGCCACATCCCAAGCAAAACGTTGTGGGAACCAAGTGGGTGTTCCGCAACAAACAGGACGAGCACGGGGTGGTGACAAGGAACAAGGCTAGACTAGTGGCAAAAGGTTATGCCCAAGTCGCAGGTTTGGACTTTGAGGAGACTTTTGCTCCTGTGGCTAGGCTAGAGTCCATTCGCATATTGTGAGCCTATGTCGCTCACCATTCTTTCAGGTTGTTCCAAATGGATGTGAAGAGCGCTTTCCTCAATGGGCCAATCAAGGAGGAGGTGTACGTAGAGCAACCCCCTGGCTTTGAGGATGAACGGTACCCCGACCACGTATGTAAGCTCTCTAAGGCGCTCTATGGACTTAAGCAAGCCCTAAGAGCATGGTATGAATGCCTTAGAGACTTTTTAAGTGCTAATGCTTTCAAGGTTGGGAAAGTCGATCCAACTTTATTTACTAAGACTTGTGATGGTGACTTATTTGTGTGCCAAATTTATGTCGATGACATAATATTTGGTTCTACTAACCAAAAGTCTTGTGAAGAGTTTAGCAGGGTGATGACTCAAAAGTTTGAGATGTCGATGATGGACGAGTTGAACTACTTCCTTGGGTTCCAAGTGAAGCAACTCAAGGACGACACTTTCATCTCCCAAACGAAGTACACGCAAGATTTGATCAAGCGATTTGGGATGAAGGACGCCAAGCCCACAAAGACTCCAATGGGAACTGACGGACACGTCGACCTCAACAAAGGAGGTAAGTCCGTTGATCAAAAAGCATACCGGTCTATGATAGGTTCCTTGCTTTACTTATGTGCTAGTAGACCAGATATTATGCTTAGCGTATGCATGTGTGCTAGATTTCAATCCAATCCAAGGGAGTGTCATCTTGTGGCCGTTAAGCGAATACTTAGATATTTAGTTGCTACGCCTTGCCTCGGGATCTGGTATCCAAAGGGGTCTACCTTTGACTTGATTGGATACTCAGACTCCGATTATGCTGGATGTAAGGTTGATAGGAAGAGTACATCAGGGACGTGCCAATTCTTAGGAAGGTCCCTGGTGTCGTGGAGTTATAAGAAACAAACTTTCGTTGCCCTATCCACCGCTGAGGCCGAGTATGTTGTCGCAGGACAGTGTTGCGCACAACTACTTTGGATGAGGCAAACCCTCGGGGACTTTGGCTACAATCTGAGCAAAGTCCCACTCCTATGTGACAATGAGAGTGCAATCCGCATGGCGGATAATCCTGTTGAACACAGCCGCACTAAGCACATAGACATCCGACATCACTTTTTGAGAGACCACCAGCAAAAGGTAGATATCGAAGTGTTTTATGTTAGCACCGAGAACCAGCTAGCCGATATCTTTACCAAGCCTCTAGATGAGTCAACCTTTTGTAGGCTGCGTAGTAAGCTAAATGTCTTAGATTCGCGTAACTTGGATTGATCTATAGCATACATGTGTTTTATGCATTTGATCAAGTTACCTTATGCATTTATGAGATTTGTTGTTTATGTATGGTGCTCGAGTTTTACACATGATCCCTGGACCTCACAAGTCCATGTGCAAGTGATGCACTTATTTAGGGGGAGACATGCTACAACTTGACGCTTTGAGACTAACCTTGTGGTTGAGTTTACATGTTTTAGTCTCAAAAGTGGATTGAAAGGGAAAGGTAGACTTGGACCATGAAAGACTTCCACTGCACTCCGATGAGAGAGTAATTAACTCCAAGTTCATCTCTTTGCTCTTATTGCCTTTTGCTCTTAATTGACGATTTTGGTGAGGCAATGAGGTTAAAGGGCCAAAAATGATCCAGTTTTGGTGCTTGATGCCAAAGGGGGAGAAATTAAGGGCCGAAGCAAGAAATGGATCAGCTACCACTTGAAAATTTTGAAAAAGTAGAGTTAGAACTTTTGATTTGTCAAAATACTCTAAGTGTCTCTTTTTGTCAAAAGTTGGTCTCTTGTGGCGAGAATGTTTGATTATAGGAAAAGGGGGAGTTTTTGAATCTTTGATCAATTTCTTTTGGAATACCTCTCTCTATGCCTCAACAAGTGAATTTGACTTAGAGATAGGAAATTGAGTTTGATTTGCAAAAACAAACCAAGTGGTGGCAAAGAATGACCCAAATATGCCAAATTTGAATAAAAAACAATTCTTGTTCTATATTGCATTGATGTTGCACTTCTTTTAGTTGCTTTTTATTGTGTTGGCATAAATCACCAAAAAGGGGGAGACTGAAAGGGAAATGTGCCCTTGGGCCATTTCTAAGTATTTTGGTGATTAAGTGCCCAACACAAATGGTTTAAGTGCAAAGTGTGCAGAATGGTGGATGAAGTGCAAAACATCAAGAAGGTATGATTCTAGACTTAGTACATTGTATTTTGTGTACTAACATATTTGTCTAAGTGCTAGAATCACAGAAAAGACAAAAGGAAAAAGACTTGGCTGGAACAGCTAAGACTCTGCGCAGTCTGGGTGCACCGGACAGTGTCCGGTGCGCCAGGCTAGAGTCTGGTCAACTGGCCGCTCTCGGGTCTCGTCGGCGGCGTACTGCTAAAAATCACCGGACTGTCCGGTGGTGCACCGGACTGTCCGGTGAGCCAACAGTCGGCCGCGCAATCCGCACGTGACGCGTGGCTGAGCCAACGGTCAGAAGGGGGCACCGGACTGTCCGGTGCGCCAACGGCTCCAAATCTTCAACGGTCGGCTGCGCCAAATTAGGAAAGAAATCAGCACCGGACAGTGAACAGTGCCTGTCAGGTGGCACACCGGACTGTCCGGTGCGCCACCCGACATAAGGCAAGAATTGCCTTCCTGGATTGCTCTCAATGGCTCCTAGCTGCCTTGGGGCTATAAAAGGGACCCCTAGGCGCATGGAGGAGTACACCAAGCATTCTTTGATCATCTCTAAGCACCAAGTCTTCATTCTAGCGCGTTTGATTCTTTGTGATAGCAATTTGAGCTCCTCTTGAGTTGAGAACTTCGTGTGTGAACTTAGAGCTCAAGTTGTGACTAGTGTTCGTGTTTGAGCTGTTGCTTTTGATACTTGTGTGTGTTGCTTTTCCCTCTCTTACATCCGTGCGTCTTTGTGAACATCATTTGTAAGGGCGAGAGGCTCCAAGTTGTGGAGATTCCTCGCAAACGGGATATAGTGAAAGAAAGAAGAACACCGTGGTATTCAAATTGATCATTGGATCACTTGAGAGGAGTTGAGTGCAACTCACGTCCATTGGGACGCCACAACGTGGAATAGGCAAGTGTTATACTTGGCCGAACTACGGGATAAATCCTCGTGTCTCTTGTGCTTGTTCTCACTATGTCTATTGTGTTTCACAAGAGCTCTCCTTTAGCCACTTGATTTCATTGTGCTAACTCTTAATCAAGTTTTGTGGCTTTAAGTTTTAAATTTTTACAGGATCACCTATTCACCCCCCTCTAGGTGCTCTCACATCCAACATCGAAACAAAAACCAATTTTGTCCTTAAAGAGGGTACATAAAGAACATTATTAAGTTGAATAACAAAATGAATGTCTAAAGCTAATCGAACTGATCCTATAGCTTCAACATCAACCTCCTTGCCATCAGCCAGTCTAAAGGCTTCTTCCCTTTTCTTTGAGATTTTGAGACATAAGGAATCCCTGCAAGGAATTCATAACATGTACAGTGGCACTTAAATCAATCCACCATGAACTCATAGAAAAATCAACATAAAGTAATTCATCAACAAAAGTAATTTCATTATCATTACTTTTCCTCACAAGCCACTTAAGCCAATCAACACAATCTTCCTTAAAGTGCCCCTTCTTCCTGCAGAAGTGGCACACATCACCATTAGCTTGGTTCAGAGGGCCTCTAGAGGAAGAAGATCCATCCCTAGGACCCTTGTATTGAGGTTGTTGTGGCCATACTCTTTCTTCTTGCTCTTATAGTTCCCTTGCCCATTGTTCATCCCATGGCCTACATAATTAACAACATGTTTTCTTTAGGCCTTAAGTCTCTCCTGCTCTTGGACACACATGGTGATCAAATCGCTCAAGGGGCACTTCTCCTTAAGAATGTTGTAGTTAACATTAAAAGTTTCATAATCTTGAGGAAGAGACCTTATAATAAAATGGGCAACGAAACCATTGAACACACCCATCTTCAAATCCTTAAGTTTGGCAGCAATATTAACGATCTCCATAATATGGTCACGAACGTTTCCGTTCACATCATACCTTATGTTAATGAGCTCATCCATGAGGGTGGTAGCATAAATCTTAGAGGAACCCTTAAAGTGTTTCTCAATAGAAACCTAGTATTTCTTAGCATTCTCATCAGAAATGAGTGCTCCCCTAACAGCATTATAGATGTTTTTCATTATCATTACGGACATGCGGTTAGATCGCTCCCATTTTTCAGTATTAGTAATATACTCCTTTCTCTTTTCCTCATTCTTATCTCACCCCGAGAGAGATCTCGTCGAGGGGGAGAGTTTCAAGGCGTTGCTCCAGGTCAGCAGGTCGCCCGGTGCTCCTTTAATCGGCGTAGAGTCGAAGAGAGATTGTTGTGGAAGACTAAACTAGATCTAAACTTAAGGCTAAATTACTCCTACCCCTAGGAATTGGAAGAACGATGCGAATAAGGTAAAATTGATAAGTATATTTGATTGGATTGATTGTGGGGGTTCAATCGGCAGTACCCCTTCATCTATATAAAAGGGTGGACGTTTGGACCCATTACAAGTTGGTTCTCGAGTTAATCTCGTAGGTTTTGCTAATAAATCCCACTAGAAATCCGAAACCCGAACTGATTCTACGCACGCTCGTACCGTCTGCGTCACCACCGCGGACAGTCCGGACCACACACCGTCCGGTCCCAGGGCGGACAGTCCGCATGTCACTTTTTGTGTTCAACAGAAAGCTACCTTATTGAGTACTCCTAGGGCAAAACGTAAAGGAACGGAATATATATTGATTTGGTTCGACTGTTAGTGCCTACAATCAGTCGTACCCATACATATAAAGGAGGTCTATACCCGTTTCTAGATGTCTCCCAACAAAATTTAGGAGTTTAGATGGATAAACACATACGAAAAAGAGGTTAATCTCGCCTGATCTAATCACCTCGCTGACCGTCCGTGACTAGAGCGGACCATCCGCGGCCCGAACCGTCCGTCTACAGAGCCGGATCGTCCGGCTTTCTCATGTGGCAGATATGGTGCTCAACACTATCTCATAATAACTATGTCAGCAGCCGATGAGCTGATTTCTAGTTTCTACAAGAGTACCAATAGCTCTTGCCTTTGTTTGCTCAAGAATGTATATAGTTTTCGTGGACAAAACATACATATAATTGTAGGGGTGCACATGATCAGAGAGGAAGTGCGTGAGGGTTATGGGGAAACGCCGCGACAAAGGAGGAGGACGCCGAGGCCGGCATGCCGTTGTTCCTCCCTTGGCCGCCGTTCATCGCTATGCTGTTGTCGCTGTTCATGGTCATGCTCATGGAGGCTGAGGCGACCGTGTTGGTGCTGCTGTAGTCGCCGCCGTAGGAGGCGGAGATGGAGGAGGATCCGTTGGGCCGTCGCGGGCGCCTGCGTGGCGCGGGCCCCTTCTCAGCCCAGATGAGCTCCTGCGCGGTGACGGCCTTGGCGTTGGGGTAGTACCCCCAGAAGCAGCAGAAGCCGCAGCCGCCGGTGTCGCCGGCGCGGTGGATGTACCTGTGGCTGTAGCGGCGGCCCAGGCAGTCGATGCACTTGCGGCCCTCCGTCATGTCGCCCATGCCGGCGCCCACGCACCGGCGGCAGTACACGCGCCCGCACACCTAATTGACATGTCCGCTATCGATCTCAAACTGAATATGATCATGAAAAGGACAATATGGATGAATGGCTTGCAGTTTGCACGTACCAGACAACGATGGCGGAAGACGTAGACGTAGTTGTTGCAGAGGGCGCAGATGCTGGAGTGCGGTATGCCCGGCCGCCTGTGGTTGCTGCTGTAAGCCGCGTGCCGTTCACGGCCTCCGACGGCATCATCAGCCACGTGTGATCGCCGAGACGGGCGGCCGCCGGCAGCACCTGATCTGCTACTACTAGTGGTGCCTGCATTAGCAGCAGCAGCTGGGTGGTGGTGGTACTGATGATGATGATGATCGGCATAGTCCTCGTCGTCGTCGTCGCTATGGGCGAGGCGCGCCGTTGGAGTTGGAGGAGAAGCAGGAATTGGCGATAGCTGAAGCAGGCCTCCTCTGCCGACGGCGGCAGCAAGACCGCCGCCGCCGCCGGCGGCGACATCTTCGTGATCCTCCAAAGGTCTGTAGGTGAAGATGTTGGTGGTGGACGATCTGGCCAAGGCGCCCGCCGTCGCCTTGCGCTCGTCATCCGCGTCGCCGTCGACACTTACATGATCTGCTATTGCCGCAGTATTATTTGGCAAGAAGTTGCTGGTGGTGGTGGCGGCGGCGGCTGCCGCCGGGGAAGTTTTAGCGGCGGCGGGTGCAGGGTGGAAGGCGAAGTCCCTGAAGGTGAGATCGACGGAGTCGTCGGGCACGCCCAGGTAGAGATCCTCAAGCTCCTGCCTCGCCAGCCTCAGCGTCGCCTTGTCGCCCATATATTCAAGTATAGAGAGAATTAATGTCGATCGATCAGTCCATTGTTTGCAGCATCGATTCATATATATACTAGCTAGCGAGGCAATATATGCATCATCGTCGTCATCGGTCCCCTAGCTAGATTATTTTATTGGTATTCATATACTTATGCATCATGCATGAGACATATATGCTGGCTAGCCGGCCGGCCGGCCGGCCGCCAAGGCGACGGCTACCAGCTGCAAATCCGGCCTGTCCGCTAGTTGTAATCGAGCGCGTTTATTTTTTTTCCTTTCCTTTTTATTATTATTATAAATCGAATAGTCCTAGGCAGGCATAACATGGATGATCGGCAATTCCGCGGTGGCCGCCAGATCGATATATAGTTTAATAGTTATATACACGTAGCTAGCTGCAATATATATAGCTAGTATATATAGCTATATATCAGGGCCGAACCTAGCACGTATCGATGGATGGATCGATGCTCCGAGCGGCCGGCATCTAAGATGCATCGATCCGTCCCCCAGCCTCTGTTGTAAATGTATGTTAGTATGTATATATATATGCTCAACTTTTCTTGTCTAACGTCAGCGTCAAAACACTACTCGTGCGATCTATATACACACAAAACATTAATTTGAAATATCTTCTTCTGTTATCTCTCTTCCCAACAACATTGTAAGATCTATGGATTATTATTATTATTTTAATTAAAAACGATTTTATTCATTTCATTTAACTGGAAAATAGACGGCGGGCTAGATTTAATGGAAGCGCAGGGTCTATTTTATAAATAAAAGGACCGATCCGTGTTAGTCTTTACACATCAATGGACCGCGGGTTATTTTTAAAAGAGATCAGGGACTCTCTTTAGTAATTTGTGCACGGCTGAAAGGGTATCGATGGATCTCGGTTGTCTGATCTAAATCTGGTGGCCTGGATTAGATCCAGCCCCCGCGAACCGGTACGCCGTGACCATCGTAGGATCAAAGATCGACGTCTGTGATTTAAACTCCCACCGTTAAACCACACTCGCCCATCCTCTGATCTACGACCCAGATCTATTCTAACCGAATGGGTACACGAGATCTAATCCCAGCCGCCGCTATTAGATCGTGGCCAACACACCTTCTTCTTCACAGTCAGCAGGGTGACGGTGCACTCCCCCACGACGAGGCCTCGCCGGCACACAACGTCCTGGCTCCCCGAGTGCTTCAACCCCAAATCAATTCGGTGCAACACGAAGCAGTGACAACCGCGAACCGAGGACAGTGGCGAACCCAGCTGCTATGTTTAGGGTGTGCCAAGAAAAAAATAAAAAAACAAACAAAAAATAAGGATCAACAAGATTTGAACCTTGACCACCAAGTTTTAAATATAGCACTTACACAACTATGCTAACTACACTTATGTGATCTTAGGGTGTGCCGTGGACTATATAGACCACCCGCTGGGTCCGCCCCTGACCGAGGAAGGCATCTCTTGCCAGGATCGGTGCGATGGTGACATGACCATCTTTTCCTTGCGACATAGTGACGACCACCCCAGCACCGGCGAGCAATTCTTGATGGCCCAGTGGTTTGCTTCGCCCGAGGAGGCCATGGTTTGCTTCGGCAGTCACCCGAGATTGCCCCGATGCTCCACGACGATCCTGTTGTTGACGCGGTGTGAATCGAGTTGGTGGCGGGTTCTTCCCTCTCATTGGCCCGACGAGAAGCACTGTGGCTCAGATGGAGGACAAAGGGGATGCGACTGGGGATTTATATGCCGTGAAGGGCTACTTTGGGAACCTCAAATCCCCTTCGGGATTGAAGGGGATTAAGGTGGAATTGAACTAATTTCCTCTCCAATCCCCTTCAATCCCGAAGGGGATTTAAGTTTCCAAACTAGCCCGAAAAGGGAAACAAGACCGAGGTATGAACCCTAACCACCACATGACGAATCGCAACGGCTTCCTGGGATCGGTGGAGTTTGTTTACGGCGTCGACATGCGGCCGCAGGTCCGAGCAAAGGAGATTGAAGCTCCGTGCGAGGCTGGCGCCTGGGCCCCATGGCACAATGGCTGTGCGGCGGGGTTGAGCCCACGACGGGGGTAGAGCGATAGTGGGCCGGTCTGCGGCCACGCGGCCAAATAGGGGAAAGGCCGGGGCAGAGAGATGGGCTAGCGGCTCTCGGCCCATATAGTTGAAATGGAGAAGCGGAACGGGTCAAAAGGAGTGGGTTGGGCCAAACAAGGTAGGGTTTCTTTTCTTTTTTTATTTTCAGCTTCTTTTCTATTTAAATTCTTGATTTGAATTCAAACCTAAGTTGAAGTTTAAAACGTAAATATGCACAAACAAAGATCCAACATGAATGCTTTAAATTAAAAATTTTATCATCTTATTTTATCAAATGCTTTCAAATATGGAATTCATATACACAAATTTGGTTATGTTAAGAAAATATTATTCTAGATATGAAGTTAAATTAAAAGTTAATTCGGAGTTGAATATTTATTCGTTTTAAGAGAAATTTTTTCTTAATATATAATCTCTTGTTAAGGGGAAAATTTTAACTTGATCTTTTTAGATAATATATCCAAATGCATAACTAAACCAAGGTTAATTTGATTCATTTGTTGATCTTATATTAGAAATTACTTTTATTTATTATCTTTTGGAATAAGTTTTTCCTAGGCCTCAAAAATAGAGTTTTAGGGTCTTACAAATTGTACCCCTCTACAAAGAATCTTATCCTCGAGATTCGACGAAAAGGGATGCAAATGGTCCTGCTTTGTAATTGGTTCAAAATAGAAAGTTTTTTCCTTAATACTATTTAGCGAAGATTAGGAAAACATCGGTTTTTTTGTCTCACCACCTAATATGTGGGATAAGAGATGGATAGGTTGGGGATAAGAAAAGTTTGGGGTAAGAGATCATGGTAAGGGAAGACTCCATTCCTAACTATTGATCTTGATTCCTTTGGAGATCTGGTATGACTCATATCCTTCCTTGACGAGGTTGATCGTCTTCGGTCTTTGGTCTTGGAATTGTCATCCGAATTAGGAACATGTAGTTAAGGAAGATTTGTAGTAACCCAAATAAGTTAATAGGTGGTTATGAGCTAAATAAGTTTAGGCAGAGTTTGGCTTGTTGTTTTGCTTCTGGGTTGGGCTAGGTAGGTTATGCAACCCAACACGTAGGTCAGGTTGTTGTGCATGGCCGAGTTGGTCTAAGGAACCAATTTAGCTTAAAGCATGCTTATAGGAGCATAGTCTAATCTATTTTATCAGTATTGACTAATCTAAATTAACTATACCCTTTAGCTAGGTGCAAGAAGTATGAGCCGATTATACCAGGTTGTCGGTGTTTTGGGTCCGACCACGCACCCGGGGTGGCCCTTCAAGGTGCTTTTTGGAGTAGGACGGTGTTACCGACTGTAGCTCGATGGTTCGTGCTAGATGCACGAGAAACAGTGGACAATTGTGTACAGGTTCGGGCCGCTTTGAGATGCGTAACACCCTACGTCCTGGCGTGAGTACTTTATGCGGTGGGTTACAAGGGGGTTCTCTAGCATCAGAGACGTAGAGAGCCGGGTGGATGGCTAAGTAATGAGGTAGATCGTCTTGAAGGGGTGCCCCTAGGCCTTATATACTCGACCGTGGGGCATTACATGTGGATATGATAACAACGGGTGCCTAAGTAATAGTGAACTGACTGAGTCTATCTTCCTATGATTTAGCCGACCCATCCTCGCTCAGTTCCGATGTACGGGGCCCCTGCGTGGGAAGGTCGGGTCACTGTTGCGATCACTGCTCAAATTCATCGGGTCGTCTGGGCCTGCGTCGATCCGGCCTTGTGTCAATCCGCTTTATTGGACGTTCCTCCCAGGCCCACGAAGGGGTGACCTCGCGGATTATTGGGCCCACAGGCTCCTCGTGAGGTATCTTGTCCTTCTGGTGGACCCGGGGGATATCCGTCCCCCACAAGCCCCCGATCTTTGGGTTGATTTTGAAATAACCGGCCCAAAGATCCTAGGTCCAGCTTGCAGTCTTTGATTTTAATAAGAAATGCCTTGGAAATAAGCCTGCCGAGTCACTACTTCTGAACTCTGAGTGATCCAGTAAAAATGATCTTTTACCGTCTTCTTCCGCTATTATTCCTCGAAATTTGGTGTTCTGTCTCAGGTTCATGCTTCAGAGGTTAGCGTCTTGCACTGTAGAACTTTGAAATTCATTGGACCGAGCTTCGAGTGGATTTGATGAGGACATGGATGTGTTCCCCTCTGAGATACCCCCTGGATTACCAACTGAGTTGCCTCCAGATTTTCGGGTTAGTCCCACCTTTAACATTTGAGATTTGAAGCAATATATGGGTGACGAAGATGAGATCGAGTCGAGGACGACTCCAATTCAAGAGGAGGAGGATGATGAGGACATCACTTCTATACATACAATGAATGGACCGATAACACGATCGCGTGCACAACAGATAAATCTCCAGGTACGTTCTACCCTAGTCAATTGTGTTTCAGAGCTTACGCTTGGTGCCATGGATGCTTTGATGATTAGAAACATTGGATAGGACCAGCAAGGACTTGGGAAAGGCCTAGGTGTTGAGGAGGAGCAGCAAGGGCGCCACAACAGGAAGGAGATCAAGTCCAACTTGGCTGCGAACTCCATCTCGGGTTCCAGGACCAGTCTGCACTAAAATGGACGCCCAAGATGCATCCGGACTCCGATTGCGACGAACTTGATATGGTTGGAAAGATAAGGAGATTATCTAACCAACCCAACTAGTTCCACCCTAAAATTCGGCCGGAGTCAACGGGAATCGTCGAAACAAGTCAGCGTTCAGATTCTGTTTTGGTGCTGCGACACCGTCTGTTGGGCCGTTGGGCCGTGTATCGCGTCGGAGCCCATTAGGGGCGCGTCTAGGGGTCACGCACGCCCTAATACTCTATTTATTTAGCAGCCGCCGCCACATTAGGGTTGGGTTTTGCTTAAGTTTAGATTTGTCGAGAACAGCCGCCGTCGATCGGTTTGTGAGACCCCAACTTGTGACCTTAATCATTCATCCGCAATATTCTAGATTGTGTTCTTTCTTGTTCTTGCTTGTGTTTTCGATTCTCAGGCAGGAATTAGCCCTCGTGGCGAGGTCAATGGCGCAGTGCACGGTTGATAACCAGAGGAGAAGTGGTGCTGCGATTGTGGGGTTCTAGTCGTGTTGATTGGAAGCCGGATCGTCTGTGTGACATCTCCACCAAATTGATAGTTATCTTCACCTGACGGAAGATCGGACACTCCCGTTCCTATCAAGTGTTATTCAAAGACTCAGGTATTACCGTCAAGCTTACCCTAGTTTAGTTTAGGTTTTTTTCATCCTATAACTCTAGATAATTACCATACAAAAAAATTCTGCTGTCCTATAACCCTGTTTAGCCTTGCAATTTCGTTTCATATTGCTTTGTTGAATTTGTGTCCGTGTCGAGTCTTGTTGCTGGTTTAGGTCATGTCGTAATCGTAGTTCAACCACTCCATCGCTGTTATTTGTTTCCGCCGCTATCCCATCCACCTTACCCAGATTACAAGTCGAGACACCACATTACTCGATTTGCCCTCGCTAGCCGCCTTGTGTGAATTCTCGCCACGCTAGCCCTAGATTATGTTGCAAGCCGCATTGCCTTGCAACTCCTCCTTGTTTCATCATCTAGCGCTTACCTATTTCTTATACCAGGGAGGTTTGTGCCCCTGTGCTCTATAGCCGCCGCTACGGTTCCTACCAATTTGTGCCCTGGAAAACCATAACTTGAGGTACCTTCCATAAAACGGGCATAATTTTTCGCTCGGTGCTCCGTTTGAGCTCAAATGTTTACAGCAGATTCCTGACTCCATTCTGGTGTGACCGAAACTCGCCTACGACCTGTTTGGTTCGGTCAAAAAATTCAAAAAAATCGGGAAGATAATGAAAAAAATTGTTTAAGTGTTTTCAGAAATTTTAGAGATCCTTTGTGATTTTCTCTAGGCCACAATACAACTCTGTTTCAAGTGAAATTTTGTATACTTCCATCAATTGTGATTTTGGATCAGTGATAAAAAATTCAGAATATTTCAAGCTCGTTTGCTGGTACTCCTTTGGAAACGCGCCTTTGATTTCTACTAGTGCTGAAAAATCTGCGCAATTTACAGAACTGCCATTCTGCTAGTTTGTTACTTTTTGTCTTGTTGTGCTTCGATAGGACACGTCTTAGCCAGCAATTGTGATTTGTGCTTTGGACACTTATTGAACTTCACTAATCTTCACTCGGTTTTGTTCCACATTCACATACATATTGTGCATGTCCTACAGCTCCACATACTATATCTTCTGATCAATGCATATTTGACCTTGCAATCGCGGTTTCACTACCTCTTGGTAAGTATCACGAACCAGCCTCCGATTGTACCATTCTTTGCTTGTATTTCGTCAGACACTTGTAAGAGCTTGGTAAGATACATTAGCGCGTGTTCCTGTGTTCCACCCGAGAGGAGTGTGTAGTGAGATTATTAGGGATAACCTTCACCGTTTGTTTCCTGTTTTTGTGTTTCGATGGCAGGCAACGACGAAGAAGCAAGGATCCCTACAGACTTCGATGAATGTGTTAGCCGCCAAGATCTTGAGGCAAACAACAAGCTCCTGAAGGAGCAAATGGAGGAGACGGTCCACAAGTCAGTGCATGATGCCTTCATTAACATGGACCTTGGCAGGACTTACGAGAGACTGGATCGACGATTGTCCCAGATCGTCGACAGACTTGCTGTGTTGGAGATGCAACAACAAGCACCGCCACCACCACCTCCTCGTCCACGTCTTCCCGATGATGCGGTGATTGATGAAGAAGGTAATTATGATGAAGCGGCCACTAGAGATTTGCGCCTCTGTCGTCGTTTTCATCAAAACATAGAAGGTATGCCACACCGCTAGCAAGGTAATAACAATCGTGCTCCTGACGACCCTTATGCTAAGATTAAATTTTCTATACCATCTTTTTCGGGTCATTATGATGCTGAGGGATATCTTGATTGGAAGATGACGATAGAACAGAAATTTGCTGCCCACCTTGTACCTAAACGACATCAAGTTAGACAAGCCACTAGTGAATTTAAAGATTTTGCTATTGTCTGGTGGACTGGTCTAGTTGGGGATGGTAGAGCACCTATGACTTGGGAAGATCTTAAGGTAGCTATGCGTGATAGATTTGTTCCCCCATCTTATCATAGAGAATTGCGTAAGAAATTGATGTGTTTAGAGCAAGGGGATAAATCTTGTCGGGGACCATAATTAGGGGTACCCCCAAGACTCCTAATCTCAGCTGGTAACCCCCATCAGCACAAAGCTGCAAAGGCCTGATGGGTGCGATTAAGGTCAAGGCTCAGTCCACTCAAGGGACACGATCTCGCCTCGCCCGAGCCTAGCCTCGGGCAAAGGTAGCCGACCCCGAAGGATTCATGTCTCGCCCGAGGGCCCCCTCAAGCGACGGACACACCTTCGGCTCGCCCAAGGCCCAGTCTTCGCGGAGAAGCAACCTTGGCCAGATCGCCACGCCAACCGACCGTATCGCAGGAGCATTTAATGCAAGGATCGACTGACACCTTATCCTGACGCGCGCTCCTCAGTCGACAGAGCCAAAGTGACCGCAGTCACTTCGCTGCTCCACTGACCGACCTGACAGGAAAACAGCACCGCCTGCCCCGCTCTGACTGCTGTGCCACTCGACAGAGTGAGGCTGACAGCAGCTAAGTCCAGCCTCGGGCGCCATGGGAAGCTCCGCCTCGCCCGACCCAGGGCTCAGACTCAGCCTCGACCCCGGAAGACGGACTCCGCCTCGCCCGACCCCAGGGCTCGGACTCAGCCTCGGCCTCGGAAGACGGTCTCCGCCTCGCCCGACCCAGGGCTCGGACTTAGCCTCGACCTCGGAAGACAGACTCCGCCTCGCCCGACCCTAGGGCTCGCACTCAGCCTCGACCTCGGAAGTTGGTCTCCGCCTCGCCCGACCCAGGGCTCGGACTCAGCCTCGACATCGGAAGACAAACTCCGCCTCGCCCGACCCCAGGGCCCACACTCGACCTCGACCTCGGAGGAGCCTCCGCCTCGCCCGACCTCGGGCTCGGACCCGCCACGTCACAGGGAAGGCCATCATTACCCTACCCCTAGCTAGCTCAGGCTACGGGGAACAAGACCGGCGTCCCATCTGGCTCGCCCCGGCAAACAATAATGATGGCACCTCGCGTGCTCCATGACGACGGCGGCTCTCAGCCCCTTATGGAAGCAAGGAGACATCAGCAAGGATCCGACAGCCCCAACAGCTGTACTTCCACAAGGCTCAAGCACTCCTCCGACGGCCACAACATCACATGAACAGGGCGCCAAAACCTCTCCGGCTGCCACGACGGCATGTACTTAGGGCTCTAGCTCCTCTCTGCTAGACACGTTAGCATACTGCTACACCCCCATTGTACACCTGGGCCCTCTCCTTACGCCTATAAAAGGAAGGTCCAGGGCTCTCGTACAGGAAGGTTGGCCGCACGGGAGAATGGGCCGATGCACAAGGCTCTCTCTCTCTCCCCCACGCGGACGCTTGTAACCCCCCTACTGCAAGCGCACCCGACCTGGGCGCGGGACAACACGAAGGCCGCAGGTTTCCCCTTTGCTGTTTTCTCCCCCCTTCGTGCTCCGTCTCGCGCCAACCCATCTGGGCTGGGACACATGGCGACAATTTACTCGTCGGTCCAGGGACCCCCCGGGGTCGAAACGCCGACAGTTGGCGCGCCAGGTAGGGGCCTGCTGCGTGTTGACAAACAGCTTCCCGTCAAGCTCCAGATGGGTAGTCTCCAGCAACCTCTTCAACCCGGGACGATGCTTCGTTTCGGGAGTCTGGAGTTCATGTCCCTCGACGGCAGCTACGACATGATACTCCTTCCTCCGCCGCGCGACAACGACAATGGTGGCCGTCAGCCCGCCCGCCGGCGGCGGAATCGACGACGTCTTCCCCTCGTGGCGGAAGGGCAACATCCGGGTCTGTCCCGTCACCTTCCCCACCGACGGAGGAGGAGGCGGGGCAGGCATGGCCAAGCAGGGGGCGGCACCTCGTCGGCTGTCGAGCGAGTCGACAGCGCCGGCGCCCCAGCGGGGGACACGTCGGGCGTTGACCTCGCGTCTGAGACGAAGACGAGCGCCGTTTCCCCGTGACACGCCAACTCCAAGCAGACGGACGACGCCAGCACGCTCGCGAAGGACATGCTGGGCGTTAGCCTCGTACCTGAGACAACGGTGCAGATCGCCCTTGACGCGACTTCGTCACCTCCCGTCGATCTAGAGGTACCATCCGTTTCCCGTTCCATGCCTTTTAGATCTAGCTGCGACCCACCAAGCGACCCCGCTTCGGTAGACGCTTTCGTAAAGGCGTGTCCAAACCCTCCAGGGTATCATATGCGGTCACCCTGGGACCAGCTGACGGCCGTCTCGACCTACGGGCCTCTGGGTTCCGAGGAAGATGACGAGCCCGACTCTGGTTGGGATTTCTCCGGGCTCAATAACCCCAGTGCCATGCGGGACTTCATGACCGCATGTGACTACTGCCTCTCCGATTGCTCCGATAGCAGCCACAGCCTCGGCAACGAGGACTGTGGCCCAAGTCATGAATGCTTCCACGTCGATCTAGGGGGTCTCGACGAAGGCAACCATCTTGGTATGCCGGAGGACGGTGATCCCCCTAGGCCTGCGCCTCGCGTTGACATCCTTCAGGAGCTAGCTGTGGTCCCAGTCCCTGCGGGGGGTCAAGACGCACAACTCGAGCAAATCCGCGAGGTACAGGCCAGGCTCGACGAGGAAGCAGGACAACTTGTGCAGCTTCGGCAAAATATCGGGTAGGAGTGGGCAGGCCGAGCACCGGCCGGAGAAGCGCGTCACCTAGCCCAGGACGTCCAGCACCGCATCGCCGACGATGCCAGGGCAAGGCTGCCTCCGGCTTCCAGTGGGGTCGGCCAGAACCTAGCTGCAGCAGCGATACTACTCCGAGCGAAGCCGGAACCATCCACCACCGAGGGGCAGCGTATCCAGGGAGAGCTCAAGAATCTCCTGGAAGATGTCGCGGTCCGATAGGCCAAAAGCTCTGCCTCCCGAAGGCAGGAGTACCCCCCGGAGCATCGCGCCGCGACTCCCCGGTTCATGCGGGAAGCCTCGGTCCACACCGGGCGAACGCGGAACTCAGCGCCTGCGGCCCCGGGTCGCCTCGGCAACGAGCACCACCGCCGCGACCATCGAGCCCACCTCGATGAGAAGGTGCGCCGAGGCTACCACCCCAGGCGTGGGGGACGCTACGACAGCGAGAAGGATCGGAGCCCCTCGCTCGAACCACCCGGTCCGCGAGCTTTCAGCCGGGCCATACGACGGGCGCCGTTCTCGACCCGGTTCCGAACCCCGACTACTATCACCAAGTACTCGGGGGAGTCAAAGCCGGAATTGTGGCTCGCGGACTACCGGTTGGCCTGCCAGCTGGGCGGGACGGACGATGACAACCTCATCATCCGCAACCTTCCCCTGTTCCTCTCCGACGCTGCCCGAGCCTGGCTGGAGCATCTGCCTCCTGCGCAGATCTCCAACTA
The DNA here is from genome assembly GCF_902167145.1 of Zea mays. Lineage (NCBI taxonomy): Eukaryota > Viridiplantae > Streptophyta > Magnoliopsida > Poales > Poaceae > Zea > Zea mays. The sequence goes on along the minus strand of NC_050105.1, from coordinate 98,297,021 downwards.
GGACGACCTGGTCAAAGCCTTCGCCGGCAACTTCCAGGGCACATACGTGCGCCCTGGGAACTCCTGGGATCTCCGAAGCTGCCGCTAGCAGCCAGGAGAATCCCTCCAGGACTACATCTGGCGATTTTCGAAGCAGCGCACCGAGCTGCCCAACATCACCGACTCGGATGTCATCGACGCGTTCCTCGCTGGCACCACTTGCCGCGACCTGGTGAGCAAGCTAGGTCGCAAGACTCCCACCAGGGCGAGCAAGCTGATGGACATCGCCACCAAGTTCGCCTGTGGGAAGGAGGCAGTCGAGGCCATCTTCCGGAAGGACAAGCAGCCTCAGGGGCACCAGCCGGAAGACGTCCCCGAGGCGTCCGCTCAGCACGGCGCGAGGAAGAAGGGCAAGAAGAAGTCGCAAGCGAAGCGCGACGCCGCCGACGCGGACCTTGTCGCCGCCGCCGAGCATAGGAACCCTCGGAAGCCTCCCGGAGGCGCCAACCTGTTCGACATGGTGCTCAAGGAGTCATGCCCCTATCATAAGGTCCCGTCAAGCACACCCTTGAGGAATGCATCATGCTTCGGCGCTACTTCTACAAGGTCGGGCCACCGGCGGAAGGTGGTCGAGCCCACAACAACGACAAGAAGGAGGATCACAAGGCAGAGGAGTTCCCCGAGGTCCACGACTGCTTCATGATATATGGTGGGCATGTGGCGAACGCCTCGGCTCAGCACCACAAGCAAGAGCGCCGGGAGGCCTACTCGGTAAAGGTGGCGGCGCCAGTCTACCTAGACTGGTCCGACAAGCCCATCACCTTCGACTAGGGCGACCACCCCGACCGCGTGCCGAGCCAAGGGAAGTACCCGCTCATTGTCGACCCCGTCATCGGCAACGTCAGGCTCACCAAGGTCCTCATGGACGGAGGCAGCAGCCTCAACATCATCTACGTCGAGACCCTCAGGCTCCTGCAGATCGATCTGTCCTCGATCCGGGCCGGCGCGGCGCCTTTTCACGGGATCATCCCCGGGAAACGCGTCCAACCCCTTGGGCAACTCGATCTGCCCGTCTGCTTCGGGACTCCCTCCAACTTCCGAAAGGAAACCCTCACGTTCGAGGTGGTCGGGTTCCGAGGAACCTACCACGCAGTGCTGGGTAGGCCATGCTACGCCAAGTTCATGGCCGTCCCCAACTACACCTACCTCAAGCTCAAGATGTCGGGCCCCAACGGGGTCATCACCGTCGGCTCCATGTACCGACACGCGTACGAATGCGACGTGGAGTGCGTGGATTACGCCGAGGCCCTCGCCGAATCCGAGGCCCTCATCGCCGACCTGGGGAGCCTCTCCAAGGAGGCGCCAGATGCGAAGCGCCACGCCGGCAACTTCGAGCCAGCTGAGATGGTCAAGTCTGTCCCTCTCGATCCCAGCAACGACGCCTCCAAGCAGATACAGATCGGCTCCGAGCTCAAGCCCAAATAGGAAGCAGTGCTCGTCGACTTTCTCCGCGCGAACGCTGAAGTTTTTGCGTGGAGTCCCTCGAACATGCCTGGCATACTGAGGGATGTCGCCGAGCACTCGCTGGATATCCGAGCTGGAGCCCGACCCGTGAAGCAGCCTCTGCGCTGACTCGACGAAGAAAAGCGCAGAGCCATAGGCGAGGAGATCCACAAGCTGATGGATGCAGGGTTCATCAAAGAGGTATTCCATCCCGAATGGCTTGCCAACCCTGTGCTTGTGAGAAAGAAAGGAGGGAAATGGCGGATGTGTGTAGACTACACTGGTCTAAACAAAGCATGTCCGAAGGTTCCCTACCCTTTGCCTCGCATCGATCAAATCGTGGATTCCAGTGCTGGGTGCGAAACCCTGTCTTTCCTCGATGCCTACTCAGGGTATCACCAAATCAGGATGAAAGAGTCCGACCAGCTCGCGACTTCTTTCATCACACCCTTTGGCATGTACTGCTACGTTACTATGCCATTCGGTTTGAGGAATGCGGGTGCAACATACCAAAGGTGCATGAACCACGTGTTCGGAGAACACATTGGTCGAACGGTCGAGGCTTACGTCGATGACATCGTAGTCAAGACGAGGAAAGCCTCCGACCTCCTCTCCGACCTTGAAACGACATTCCGGTGTCTCAAGGTGAAAGGCGTAAAACTCAATCCCGAGAAGTGTGTCTTCGGAGTCCCCCGGGGCATGCTCCTGGGGTTCATCGTCTCCGAGCGGGGCATCGAGGCCAACCCGGAGAAAATCGCGGCCATCACCAACATGGGCCCCATCAAGGACTTGAAAGGAGTACAGAGGGTCATGGGATGTCTTGCGGCCCTGAGCCGTTTCATCTCGCGCCTCGGCGAAAGAGGCCTACCTCTGTACTGCCTCTTGAGGAAGACCGAGCGCTTCACTTGGACCCCCGAGGCTGAGGAAGCCCTCGGGAACCTAAAGGCGCTCCTTACCAGCGCGCCCATCTTGGTGCCCCCCGCTATCGGAGAAGCCCTCTTGATCTACGTCGCCGCTACCACTCAGGTGGTCAGCGCAGCGATCGTGGTCGAGAGAAGAGAAGAGGGGCATGCATTGCCCGTCCAGAGGCCGGTCTACTTCATCAGTGAAGTATTGTCCGAGACAAAAATCCGCTACCCACAAATTCAGAAGCTACTATACGCGGTAATTCTGACGCGACGAAAGTTGCGACACTATTTCGAGTCTCATCCGGTGACTGTGGTGTCATCCTTCCCCCTAGGGGAGATCATCCAGTGCTGAGAGGCCTCGGGTAGGATTGCAAAGTGGGCGGTGGAGATCATGGGCGAGACAATCTCGTTCGCCCCTCGAAAGGCCATCAAGTCCCAAGTCTTGGCGGACTTTGTGGCTGAATGGGTCGACACCCAGCTTCCAGCAGCTCTGATCTAGCCAGAACTTTGGACCATGTTTTTCGACGGGTCGCTGATGAAAACAGGAGCGGCACGGGCCTGCTCTTCATCTCACCCCTCGGGAAGCACCTCCGCTACGTGCTGTGCCTCCATTTCCCGGCGTCCAACAATGTGGCCGAGTACGAGGCTCTGGTTAACGGGTTGCGCATCGCCATAGAGCTAGGGGTTCGACGCCTCGACGCTCGTGGCGACTCGCAGCTTGTCATCGACCAAGTCATGAAGAACTCCCATTGTCGCGACCCGAAGATGGAAGCCTACTGCGATGAGGTTCGGCGCCTGGAGGACAAGTTCTACGGGCTCGAGCTCAACCACATCGCCCGACGATACAACGAGACTGCAGATGAGCTGGCTAAGATAGCCTCGGGGCGGACAACGGTTCCCCCAGATGTCTTCTCCCGAGACCTACATCAACCCTCAGTCAAGACCGACGACATGCCCGAGCCCGAGAAGGTTTCGGCCCTGCCTGAGGCGCCCTCGGCTCAGCCCGAGGCGCCCTCGGCTCACCCCGAGGCACCCTCGACCCCCGAGGGTGAGGCACTGCGCGTCGAGGAAGAGCGGAATGGGGTCCTGCCTAATCGAGACTGGCAGACCCCGTACCTGCAATATCTCCACCAAGGAGAGCTGCCCCTCGACCGAGCCGAAGCTTGGCGACTGGCGCGGTGCGCCAAGTCATTCGTCTTGCTGGAGGACGGGAAGGAGCTCTACCACCGTAGCCCCTCAGGCATCCTCCAGCGATGCATATCCATCGCCGAAGGTCAGGAGTTATTACAAGAAATACACTTAGGGGCTTGCGGTCACCACGCAGCACCTCGAGCCCTCGTTGGGAATGCCTTCCGACAGGGTTTTTACTGGCCAATCGCGGTGGCCGATGCCACTAGGATTGTACGCACCTGCCAAGGGTGTCAATTCTACGCGAGGCAGACCCACCTGCCCGCTCAGGCTCTGCAGACAATACTCATCACCTGGCCGTTTGCTGTGTGGGGTCTGGACCTCGTCGGTCCCTTGCAGAAGGCACCCAGGGGCTACACGCACCTGCTGGTCGTTATCGGCAAATTCTCCAAGTGGATCGAGGTCCGACCCCTAAACAGCATCAGGTCCGAACAGGCGGTGGCGTTCTTCACCAACATCATCCATCGCTTTGGGGTCCCGAACTCCATCATCACCGACAACAGCACCCAGTTCACCGGCAGAAAGTTCCTGGACTTCTACGAGGATCACCACATCCGGGTGGACTGGGCCGCCGTAGCTCACCCCATGACGAATGGGCAAGTAGAGCGTGCCATCAGCATGATTCTGCAAGGACTCAAGCCACGAATCTACAACGACCTCAACAAGTTCGGCAGGCAATGGATGAAGGAACTCCCCTCGGTGGTCTGGAGTCTGAGGACAACGCCGAGCCGAGCCACAGGCTTCATGCCGTTCTTTCTAGTCTATGGGGCCGAGGCCATCTTGCCCACAGACTTAGAATACGGTTCCCCGAGGACGAGGGCGTACGACGGCCAAAGCAATCGAACCAACCGAGAAGACTCACTGGACCAGCTGGAAGAGGCTCGGGACATGGCCTTACTACACTCAGCGCGGTATCAGCAGTCCCTGCGACGCTACCACGCCCGAGGGGTTCGGTCCCGAGACCTCCAGGTGGGCGACTTGGTGCTTCGGCTACGACAAGACGCCCGAGGGCGTCACAAGCTCACTCCTCCCTGGGAAGGGCCATTCATTATCGCCAAGATTTTGAAGCCCAGAACATACAAGCTGGCCAACAGTCAAGGCGAGGTCTACAGCAACGCTTGGAACATCCGACAGCTACGTCGCTTCTACCCTTAAGATGTTTTTCAAGTCGTTCATATACCTCGCTTACATACAAAGTCTAACCATCAAGGAAGGGTCAGCCTTGCCTCGGCAAAGCCCGACCCTCCCTCGGGGGCTAGAAGGGGCGAACCCCCTCTACGTCGAAATTTTCCTCGGAAAAAGTCTTTCTGCCAGAACATCTTTCGTGCTTTTTGATTACTTCGAAAGTGGGATCCTGAAAACGACGGAGTACACGTAAGCAGGCAAGGCCGACCGAGCCGAGGGACTCCTACGCCTCCAGGATATGGATACCTCACTCATCACCTTCTGCGATAAGTAACTCACGCTGGGATAAGCGATTCCGCTGACCGAACAAGTCTTAATGCTCGAAAAATTTTCTGCCGAAACGATTTTTCGTGCCTTCTCGACTATATCGATAACAGAATCCTACGGATGAGTAAGAGCACACGTAAGCGGCAAGGCCGACCGAGCCGAGGGACTCCTATGCCTCCGGGATACGGATACCTCACTCATCACCTTCCGTGAAAAGTAACTCTCGCTCGGACAAACAATTCTGTTACCGACAAATAAGTCCTGATACTCGAAACAAGGGGAAAAGAAACGCAACTTTACAACACAACGACGATATGTTTGGGCCTCGGCGGCCGCAAAAAACATACGCACACTACAAGATAAACTGTTCCTGCAGGATCAGACATCAGTGGGGGAGCAGCAGCACCCTCGGCATCGACTCCACCTTCGGCGGAATCCGACCCGGCCTCGGACGGCAACACGGTCGGAGGATCTCCACCTCGAAGTAGGGGTGGTAATGGATCGTGATCCAAATAGTTCTTCACAAAATGTCAAGGCCCTAAATAAATTATAGTTCAAAAATGACTAGAAATAAAGCCCGATCCTAACCCGTTTCGATCCTTAAATCTTATAGTGCAAAAATTATAGCCCATTGTCAGCCCTACCTCGAAGGAACCTGTCGGCACCACGCCTAGGCCATCGCCGCTAGGGTCTCCTCCAGGAACCCGACCCGAGCAGACGGCTCAACCGGCCGCTCCGTAGCCTCAGCCAGCTGTCCCCCGAGGACGTCAGCCCGGCTCATGGCCTCGGTAACCCGACTCCGGTGTCGGTCCCGCCAGTGGACGGCCCGGCCAGGCTCTGGCCGACGAAGCCTCTTTCCAAGCCAACTCTGCCTCTGTCTGTGTTGGCACCGCTGCCTCCGGCTCCGACTCATCGCAGAGCGGCCAAGGGTTCCTTTAACTAAGCAAGAGAAGCCTCGGGCGGCAAGGCCGACCGAGCCGAGGGACTCCTACGCCTCCGGGATACGGATACCTCACTCGTCACCTTCGCACGAGGCAACTCACACTTGGTTAAGCGGTTCAGCTAGCCGACAGGCGAGTCCTAGTGCTCGAAATGAGGACGAAACATGGCTTCACACCAAAAATACATACATGTTCAGGCCCCGACAGCCACAATGAACAGACACCGACACTCAAGGTGCCATTACAAACGGGACTCCGGTTCCACCCCCGCAGGTACGAACAACCCCCCACCTTGGAGGGCCTGCGGGGCGATGAAACCCCAGGTGGCTCACAGCCGCCTTCTCTGGCAGCAGCGACAACGACCTCCGCTCCGGGCGGCCAAACAGCAGCAGCGATGACCTCAGGGCAGACGCTGCTGCGGCAAGGCCCTCGCCCACGACCCCACTCGAGGGGCGAGGACAAGCTACCAAGGCCGTGGAGTCGGAGGTCAGTCCGCGGGTGGCGCCGACTATCTCGTCGGCGGAGAAACCTCTTCCGGCTGCCTCGGTGGGAGGTGGCACCGGAAGCAGCGCCAAAGCCGCCTAGGCCGGAGAGCCAGACACGCGGCAGCTGCCAGCACCACGGACGGCGAACGCCCTTCTCCTCGATCACTGAGGGAAGGAGTGGGCCGCTGCCCGCGCGGAGACGGGCCCCAACTCGGCGCACTCCCCTCCCCAGCACTGATGATGAACATCCTTGAAGCTGAGGGAGGGGCAGAGGCCGCAACCCGGCTCGCTTCTCCCCACCATCGAACTGGTGGTCGCCGTCTTGGGTGACCACCGGCGAGGGGATGCAGCCGGGCTGCCTGATGAAAATCCTTGAAGCCGAGCGATGGCTGAAAGGTACCAACTTCCGCGAAGTTGCGTTCCTCCAACGACGACAAGATGGAAGAACCGCGGGCGCTCCCCATCCGGGGGATCGGAAGGTGGAAGGGTGCGATGCATGAAGGGAGTGCGAAGACATGGTTGCCATCCAAGGGGGTCACCCTCCTTTTAAAGGCAACTCTCCCCACTTGCGTCCTCAGCCGTCGCGGGTTGAGTCTTCACCAACACGCTCCAAGGTCCTCCCCCTAAGACACGAGGGCTGGGTCCCACACGTCATGCAAGCTGGCCCAGGACAGAAGGAGCCAAACCGCCGCGCGCGGAGTGTACAACTGCCCAGTGGTTACAAGCACTCCTACACTTTTGCCCAGACCAGCGGGTGAAAAGGCGGACCACCATGCAGGCGGCATGCAACCACACCAAGGGGGCGCACCCTTTCGACTCCGACGCATCTAGCGTGGAGGCCCAGGCCCACACGTCATATAACCAGCGCGCCGGTTACTACGTGCGGGAAACTGCACCGCCACTTGCGCCAGTATCGCGCCTTCTCAACTGCGGAACCAGTGCTGCGACTTGAGGCAACCCTGCGCATGGCCCAACAGTGCCAACCGAGCACGTCGATCACGGGTCAGTCAGCCGCGGGAGAAGGCGCGATGGTCAATATGGCCAAAAGTGGGCCGGCAGTAATGGCGGCGGTAGACGGGCGGAAGTAGCGGTCAAGTCGTCTGCAGTCTCACGTTCCCTCCTGGGACAGCGAGAGAGCCCTCTCCCACGGCGTGAAGACGACGCGCCCGTGTTCCGTTCCTCGAACGGCTCACGCACGCACAACGGCTGCCCCGCGAACCACTCGTCCCGTCGCATCAACTCTGCGGCAGGACAGGCGGCACCTTTGGCAGGCGAAGCAGGCGACGCTTCACCTCCGCCATAATGACCGCGTCAAAAAAGGTGCGCCACGACGTTCGATTTCGTATCCTTTTCCTCTTCCTCTTTCTCTCTCTTGCTACAGGGACCGGGAAAGGGGATACTCCGAAAGGGATCCTTCTCCGCGAAGGAAGCGGGCCCCGAGCCCCCTACTGATCAGAGGTTCGAAGGCTGGCCCCTCGGAAGGGTTAAACAGCCGCCTCAGAGCACTCGGGCTTCGAGCCCCCTACTGATCAGAGGTTTGAAGGCTGGCCCCTCGGAAGGGTTCGACAACCGCCTCAAAGAACTCGGGCTCCGCGCCCACCACTGGTTAGAGGTTCGAAGGCTGGCCCCTCGGAGTGGTTCGACAGCCGCCTCAAGCCACTCGGGCTCCACGCCCACTACTGATCAGGGGTTCGTAGGCTGGCCCCCGAAGGGTTCAACAGCCGCCTCAGAGCACGCAGAGCGAGGGATGACTCTGGGTACGTCCGATACATGGTCGAGGCTCGGGCTACGCTCCCGAGGTACCCTAGGACATTTCCGAGACCAGCAGGAGCGATTCTGTAACGGAATCCCATCAGAGGGAGGCATCGAGCCCTCGGACCCTATCGAACGGGACCGAGTCCGGCAAATCACCTGCAGGTACTTTTGGAGCGCGCCTCTGGGCCACTAGCCGACCCTTATCGAATGGGGCACGGGCGTCCACTCGGATCACCCGTTAGCAACTCACTAGAGACACCATGTTCGGCGCCCTCCGAGGGCAACATGGCGCTTTCCCCCCTCCGCCTTGCGGAAAGGCGACGCAGGGGCGTATGAAAAAAGCCGAGTCTGTCCTTGACCGTCATCTCGCTCTGTGCGGAGGCTCGAGGATGTGACGGAACCTCCCAAGTAATTAGGCCCACCTACAGTTGTCCTTGTCCAATGGACCTCAGACAACCCTGTAGGTGCCCCTGAACTACTTGACAAGCTCGGTATCTTTCCTTACCTTACCAGGAACGTTTCACCCGTCTTGCAGACATTACAGAACATCGGAGATAAAGAAATGCGGAAGCTTTTACATGAACTTACATTTATTTAGAAAGTAAGATCAAGTTACTTATTATAGACCAGAGCTATAAACGAGTGCTGAGTACACATATCAAGGGAGGCAAAACCTCCTCCCAATAATTATCAAACAAAAAGATCCTATGTGGAGGACCAAGTCCTCCCGTATCTTCATTCTTGTTTTTCTTCATTAGCTACCACCTTGGAGCAAAAGCAACAAAACTTTGTCGCTTCCTCACCTAAAAACAACAAAGGGATAAACCCTGAGTATGGAATTACTCAGCAAGTCTTACCCGACTAAGGAAAAGACTCTCAAGGGTATGCTGGATAAGTAGGAGTCAAGGAGAGGCCTTAGCAAAAATCAACTTAGATACTTTTGCAGAAATAGCTTACTACAGTGAGTCCTTACTTTCAATATTTTAACGCCATATTAAGTATTAATAGACTCTATTTGCATCTAGTCTAATTTCAACATCTCATCCATACAACATCATTTTTTTATCCATAGTGTTCATATCCTGACTTTAGGTTGCAGGGTAGTGACCAAGTCTTCATAACCGCGAAGGTACGGCGATCCGAATCGATTATACTCAGCTGAGGATCTCCAATCACACGACATATGTAGCACTTAACCCTTGCATATGTCAACCCGCCACCGGGGTTCTTAAGACCGGATCAGGTTCACGCAGACCGAGAGCACAGATACACCACCGTCCAGCCTCTTGCCACGGAGGGTACACGCTACTCTCGCCACCGCTCCACGCCCATCTCGTGTTGTCTTATTCCGGCCTTAGTCTGCCCGAGGCAAGGCTTACCCATGACGAGGCATGTGACCAGTTAAAGGGTCCTTGATCAACAAGCCTACATACGCGTTAATCCTTAATCAACCTGGGTAGAACATCACCTGTTCCTAACCCGAGTCTCGATTTACATACTTCCATCCTTAGGATTGTGTCTGTTCCTTAGGATGAAAGAGTATCACAGGGAACTTTGTAGTAAGATCCCACCATTGCTCCAAATGAAAATATTCTTGCAGGTAGAAGCCATCCTTTCTCGAGTTAAATTAAGGACAACCTCTAACCACAAGATCTAAGCAAGGCTAAGCATTTTTGTAAATCATATTTTGATACTTCACAGAAGTATCTATAAAGGTATGGATATCAAGGAAAGCAATGCATCAAAGGGTTTCAAGTAACTCCTATGAACCTAATGCACATTTCACTAGACTTAAGTGTGCGAAAGGTATTTAAAACACAAGGAAAGGGGTTGCATGCACCGGGGCTTGCCTTTGTTAGTAGGTGAGTCAGGCTCGGACTCACAGATGTCGAAGTAGAGCCAAGTCTCTGCCTGAGATTCCAAAGGTGGTGATGTCTTCTCTTGAGTCACTTCACTCTCTTCTTCGTTTTCTAAATATAACCATATAGGTATATATATAAGAATGAATGCCATGTCATGCTCATGAGAGTGCATAGATAATAAAGGTTTATTAACTAGGTCTTGAATACAACTTTCCTTCACGGAATTCCGGGAACTTAGGGTTTCCGGAGTCGGTAAAGGAGTTCATAGGGTAGGGGGGGTGGTTTTGGGTTTGGTGATCAAACAAAGTCCAAAACAATTCAAACTCTACCCAAGGCTTCTAAATAATGTGAAAAGTTCACAATAAAAGTTTGGGCAATTTTGGGATTATTATCTATTTTCTAAAAATCCAGATCTGTTAGTTTAAGCTATTTTAAATGCCTCAAAATTCCTTGTTTAACCTAAAAATCATGAAACTATTTTTATTAAATTCTAGGGAAAATAAGAAGCCTAGGAAAATTGGTTTCATAATTTTAGGATTTTTCTACAATTTTCTACAAGTTATTTGGTTCTGAAGTAAAAAGAAAAGGAAAAAGGCATTAACAGTAATGGGCTGACTTTGGCCCACACGGCCCAGACCTAAGCAGAAGCGCGCCCGCGCGCGCGCTGGCTGTTTTGCGAAAAGGCCCACTGCTTAACGGTTAACCGAAATAGGTCCAATCACTATTGAGGTGAGTCTCTGACGGTTTACAAAAAGAACCTCCACGTTCTATACTTTCGCGGAGCAAAGTCCACGACGAGGAACAGTCCTCGCCGCACTCCGGCGAGCCTATTCCGACCAGATGACGCCACGGCTGGAGCTCCCAAGCTACAGGGACACAATTAGATCCACCCCGACCATTTCCCCTCCATCAATTTCACCTAGGGGACACTGAATCAATCAGTTCACGGTGACCGAGCGGATGGACAAGAGGATGAACATGTTCCGATCAAACAGCGACGGGAATGGCCAAATTGAGGCTGGGTAAAGGTTCACGGGTTCACCAGGGCCTACGTACACACTTTGGTTTGGGCAGAACAAGAACCGAGGAGCGGGTCGACGGTGGGGGGGGGGTCACAGCGGCGTTTTACAAGGCAAGGGCGCGTTCCGGTGATGGACTTCGGTAAAACTCCAAATTGTTGCATCCAGGGGCAATAAGAGATCACATACTAACTAAAACAAAGAGTAATTTGATCATTACTGACCGGAGGGGCGCTGGCCACGATGAGGTTGGATTTCGGGTGTGCTTGAACTGAATTGGGGCGAATGCAAAATTAGAGCTCGTAGGGAATCGACTAGGAGCAATACTTGGTGTGGAGGTGCGCAATGATATTGCGAAGCTAGTCACGAGCTCAATTTATAAGAGACTTCGTCGGTGGCACTCAATTTGGTCGAGCAACACGGCGGCCAGAGATGAGGAAGGATACGGTGGCTGTACCCGTGGCGTTCACCGACGCAACGGCGCAAGGAGAATACTCCTAAGGATGCCACGCCTACAACCACGGCCGTAAGGCAGTCAAATCCATGATGGCGTGGCCGAACAGAGAAGGGCGGCGCCGGTGACCGGACATGGCCGGAAGGAGGGATGGCCGCGTGGCAGCCGGAGCTAGTGCCCTCCACCGCGGCAGTCTTATCCGGAGCAAAGAGGTCTTCGCGGGGAGATGTTTGCCGCCCGATCACCTCGACCCCGGCGCAAATCGCGGCGCGGATAGGTCGTCGGCGGTGAGAACTTGCGCTGGCGGTCTAATCACCAATAGAGCACTGTACCATGGGAGAGTTGCATTCAGACAGCCTGACAGTCAATTTTGGAGCCCAATTCTCTCTCAATTTCTAATGACAACCCATGTCAAGCTCTGCAAAAAAATTGTAGAGCAATGTACCATATACCATGTTGCAATATGGTGTTGCCACTAAAAGCCATTAGATCATACTCGAAATTAGGCTTGAAGTTGCTGTTAGCTCACTGTTAGCCTGATTTCAGTCCTTTAGCAGTCTGACAGTCCAACTTGGGTTGAGATTTTCTCCACATTTCTTATAAGAACATGGCTTGAATCCTTAAACAAAGTTGTTCCCCTATGATTGAGCTACAAACTTTATGTGGTGACCTAGGGCAAAAACCCTATACTTTGAAGGTTACAAAGCCCCAAAGTGGAGCCAATTCTCTGATTTTCAGACTTAGAATAGACCCTAATTGAGGTCCATTTTGCATTTAAGTCCAAAACTCAACATTTGGCTTTCAAGCCCACACATTTGTGAACCAAATGACTTTATATGTTTAAACATAGTAGTTTTTACACTTTAGTCCAAAGGTTCACCACTTTTGCACATAAGCCCCTAGGGTTTGGTTTTATGGTTTTCCAGGGTTCCAATTAGGGTTTCTGGTATCCCAGGGGTATAAAAGTGATTCAAGTTTATTCTTGGGGTCATTTTATGACTTTCACCCTAAAGCTTTTAGGTTTTCTCAACTTGGGTTAAGTTTTACCCCTTTAACCACTATTTAGGGTTAAGTCCTTTAACCAGGGTTCTATTTGCAAAACACTTTAAACAACACAACTTGTTTGAAATTTTTGCCTAGTGAATGCACTCTAGGTGTGTCAAACATATGCAATGCCAATGCTATGATGCCATGCTCAAGTTTTAGTTATAGTAACACCAAGGGTGTTACATCCTTCCCCCCATAAAAGAATCTCGTCCCGAGATTAAAAATCCTAGGGTAGGTAATGGTAAGGGAAACACATCACATTTTTATTTCCTTAATTTTGGTACAAGGCAGAGGTGATGTGGGGGTTACTTCTTTATTACAACAACTATACAGGCTTTACAATTTACATGAGGCTAGAAAGCCTGGGAAATTCTTATTCAAGAAGTCCTGAGTTTCCCAAGTAGCTTCATCTTCAGAATGCTGGTTCCACTGTATCTTGTAGAATTTGAGAGTCTTTCTTCGGGTAACCCTGTCCTTTTGATCCAGAACTCGAATAGGATGTTCCGAGTACGTTAAATCTGGTTCCAGGACAACATCAGTCACTTCAACGGTTCGATCAGGAACCCGAAGACACTTCTTCAATTGTGACACGTGGAACACATTGTGCACAGCAGACAATGTTTCGGGGAGCTGAAGTCGGTATGCCACTGTTCCACATTGCGCAAGCACCAAGAATGGACCAATGTATCTGGGTGCAAGTTTCCCTTTTACCCCGAAACGCGATACACCCTTCATTGGTGAAACTTTTAAGTAGACATAATCGTCTACCAGAAAGCATAAGGGTTGTCGTCGTCGGTCTGCATAATTCTTTTGTCGAGTCTGAGCTTTCTTCATATTATGGATAATTCTCTGAACCCTTTCTTCGACCTCTTTCACCATATCAGGTCTAAAGAAGTATCTTTCTCCAGGTTCAGACCAATTTAGCGGAGTTCGACATCGTCGTCCATATAAAGCTTCAAAAGATGCCATCTTGATACTTTCTTGATAACTGTTATTGTATGAAAACTCCGCTAGGGGCAAACATTCATCCCATTTTTGTGGGAATTCCAGAACACATGCTCGTAGCATATCTTCCAGTATTTGGTTTACCCTCTCAGTCTGTCCACTGGTTTGGGGATGATAGGCCGAACTGTGGAACAACTTAGTACCCAGGGATTTATGATGTTTTTCCCAAATTTGGATACGAATTGAGGTCCACGATCCGACACTATGGTCTTCGGAACACCGTGCAGACTAAGAATACGAGCAATGTATAATTGGGCATAGACAGTAACCGGGTGATTTGTCTTGACTGGCAAAAAAAATGAGAAATTTTCGTAAGCCGATCAACAATAACTCAGATAGAGTCATACCCATTTGTAGTCCTGGGTAATCCCACGATAAAGTCCATACAATATCTTCCCCTTTCCATGTTGGGATAGGTAAGGATTGTAATGGACCATCAGTCTTCATGTATATGGCCTTGACACGTTTACAAGTGTCACGTCTAGTCACACAGTGTGCAATTTCAATTTGCATCTTTGCCCACCAGAAGAACACATAAGGTTCCAGGTGTGCAACTTGCTTTTTCTGATGACACTGTACTATCTGAGTCTGTTGGGTGGCAATTATGCAACTTTACCCAAATAGAATCAGATGCACCATCTTGGGTAAAACACACAAGAAGAGGTTTACCAACAAGTGGTTACAGTAAGTTCATAGCACACAAGACGGGTGTGAATGTCGAATAACATCACGGTCAACTCGTGTTAGCCAAGGAATCCAAATTCACGAAAGGTGATATTGATTCAAGAAAAATCACCAGTGGAGGGATCTAAAAATGCGGACTTTGCAACTAGTCCATTTTACCGGACACTAGACATGGCTCGACCCAATCACTTATGCTGGAAAAGCATACATGAGGCAATCGAGGCATGACTAGAGCGATGGTTAGGTGGTTATTGACCGACTTAATCTCGATTCTTGTAAGTACTTTCTTTAGGGTGGGTTGAACTAAAGTGAGTTTAGACAACTTGATAAAACGATCTCTAAACTCAGCATGTGTTCATTGAGCAGTTACAAGTTAGTCAAAACCAACTTGTTGAACTACTTTTGACATTGAGCAGGTCCTCTCAGTACCATCGGTAAGCCAAGGGTTGAGAGTTCACATTTGCAAGCCAAAGGTCATGCATTTGGATAGAATTCCATTTAGCCAGGTTGTTCATCCGTTTCTTCAAGCGAGATGAATTATCCACTTGGTTAGGGAATACATAGATTAATTAGGAAAGCGAACGAACAAACTCCTGCATTTCAGCAGCAGGGAAAACCAGTCTTCATTTTGGGAGCTAATCAGTTGTTATTCAACACTAACAAGATCCAAGGCTTCACCTTTACACAAAGAATGCAAAGGGAACTTGTGTAAGTAGTCACTACCAAGATCAAAAGAAATAAGACCACACATGAAAGTGGTATGGCCTTATGATCCAATGGAAATGACAGATGTTGCTTGATCTCTTTACAAACAACAAGAAACTGTTTTAAGGAAGGAGTCCACAGAAGATCACACATCAGTGTAGTTTCATAATGGATCATGACCAGAGACTTCGATACCAACATGCGCCAAGCAGCAGAATCCTGTGTGTACATTCACAGGAGGCTCTCAGTTTCGCCTCGGTATCATAAGTTCTTAATCATGACACCATTACAAAACTGGCACCAATAATGGATCTCACGTGATAAGAACGATTTGCGTAGAGATAACATATTGATATAATCTCATAATGGATTATGACTACTAACTGTGATACAACGTGCATCGAGCAGCGCAACCTTGTGTGTATACCCACAAGAGGCCCTCGGTTTTGGCGCAGCATCATCAATTTTAGTCATAACGCCAATACCAGACTTAACCAATAAGGAATCTCACACAACACAAATAGACTGGTCAAGGATGACAAGGTACAAAAGAGACTCCACCTGTAAGTACGATTACAAGTAGAGATCCAAATAGATCATGGTCCAAAAAAGTGAACAAGGCATGGCCATAACCTAAACTTGATGAAAGAAGTATGATGAGAGACTGTTAATTCAGCCCAGGCATATTTCTATGCCCATCATAGGGATCACCAGGTCAAGGATTAAGTTGGTAGGCCTTCGATAGATAACATGTCTTTCCTAGGTTAGGTTAATAAGGCAACATGGTGATCCACAGGGAATATCCAAAGGAATAGCCATCTTAACTCTTGAATTTTGAGAAACTACTATAGATATTAAAAGTTGCCTCAGAAACCGGCAGTCGTTTCTTACACCATAGTCATATAAAAGCTCACATGTTACATGATCCAGGTAAAACAGGAAAACTCTTTCCAACAAAGTTTAACCTGTTTTTATTACCAAGCTGGTCTATCTACACCTACCTTATTACATTGATCTACCACATCTTCTCTAGCTACACCATCTGCTAGATGTTTGTTGCCATTCTTCCAAGGAACCCCTAGTCCACCGATGCAGGAGTAGGATCAACGGCAGCATTGAGCCTATGCACTGATTGCTGCAGATGATTAACAAGCCGTTGTGCTACTTGAAACTCCATGGGATGAGCACGATTCAATTCTTTGATCGCCTGATCCTGATGGCTTATGTAGCTCATGGTTTCCTTAAGGTCTTCTCTAACAGCAACAGCATACAAATAAATTTCTTCTTGTTGCTGACTTAAAATTTTTAATTTAGAATGAGCATTAGTTAGCTGATGCTCAAGCTCCTTAATGCGATTCTGATCAGCTTGGTGTTGCATCTGAAGTCCTGTCACCTGATGCTCTAGTCCAATAACCTGGTCCGCTCGAACCTTTGTTTCCTCAAGTCGTTCTTGTGCTTGGGTACAAGCTCTATTCTTGGCTGTTTCCATCATCTTAAATGCTGCGTAACTCCCAGTGTACAACTGCTGCCACTTTTGACGACTGTGCCCTCGAGTAAGTTGCAACTCTAGCACGACCATCAAAACTCGAGCAGATGCCGATTCAACAGAATCCTGACCAATAGGAATACTTTCCATTAATCGGGCCTGGTGATGATACACCAATGGGTCACTTAAGGCAACCGCAGGGAACAACCTCATAGATGTGGCTTGTATTTCTTCCCATTTCTGGTAACAAATGGTTGTTAGTACCTCTAAGGCAGCTACCTGAGCACCCTCCCAAGGAGTCATTCCTTCGGCATGGAACATCCAATACGGCCAAGATGGTTTTCTAGCACACTCTGGAATACGCACTACTACCTCATACCATGGTTGTCCTCTAAGAACAGTGCGTGACCACTGGTACTTGGGTGCTTCGGTATATCCGACCTCTTGAAGTAGTCGCCACAGGACCACTGGAACACCAAAATCTCGTAGAAACTCTCCAACTCCTGTAGGAGCTTCTTGTTGATTCATCTATAGAGAAGGGCAACGGATACACTCTATTCACTAAGGATGTATGAACAAGGTAGATGAATCATGTACTAAACTAGCTACGCAGGGGGTTTAACTTAAAGTTTGTATGACATGATGCATGTGTAATTACAGAATCAACCTTAGTTGATTCATACCTTCTATACATTGCACTCTTCCTATCTGGTCTTAAGATAGACTCTTCAGCATACTCAGGTAAGAAGAGAAAAGAGTTTTTTTTAGGTAAGACTTTTGAAAATCCTTTTGAAGATGCCTCATAATATCTGCAAAGAAGGGCTATGCTCCGATACCAGCTGTGACGGAACCTCCCAAGTAATTAGGCCCACCTACAGTTGTCCTTGTCCAATGGACCTCAGACAACCCTGTAGGTGCCCCTGAACTACTTGACAAGCTCGGTATCTTTCCTTACCTTACCAGGAACGTTTCACCCGTCTTGCAGACATTACAGAACATCGGAGATAAAGAAATGCGGAAGCTTTTACATGAACTTACATTTATTTAGAAAGTAAGATCAAGTTACTTATTATAGACCAGAGCTATAAACGAGTGCTGAGTACACATATCAAGGGAGGCAAAACCTCCTCCCAATAATTATCAAACAAAAAGATCCTATGTGGAGGACCAAGTCCTCCCGTATCTTCATTCTTGTTTTTCTTCATTAGCTACCACCTTGGAGCAAAAGCAACAAAACTTTGTCGCTTCCTCACCTAAAAACAACAAAGGGATAAACCCTGAGTATGGAATTACTCAGCAAGTCTTACCCGACTAAGGAAAAGACTCTCAAGGGTATGCTGGATAAGTAGGAGTCAAGGAGAGGCCTTAGCAAAAATCAACTTAGATACTTTTGCAGAAATAGCTTACTACAGTGAGTCCTTACTTTCAATATTTTAACGCCATATTAAGTATTAATAGACTCTATTTGCATCTAGTCTAATTTCAACATCTCATCCATACAACATCATTTTTTTATCCATAGTGTTCATATCCTGACTTTAGGTTGCAGGGTAGTGACCAAGTCTTCATAACCGCGAAGGTACGGCGATCCGAATCGATTATACTCAGCTGAGGATCTCCAATCACACGACATATGTAGCACTTAACCCTTGCATATGTCAACCCGCCACCGGGGTTCTTAAGACCGGATCAGGTTCACGCAGACCGAGAGCACAGATACACCACCGTCCAGCCTCTTGCCACGGAGGGTACACGCTACTCTCGCCACCGCTCCACGCCCATCTCGTGTTGTCTTATTCCGGCCTTAGTCTGCCCGAGGCAAGGCTTACCCATGACGAGGCATGTGACCAGTTAAAGGGTCCTCGATCAACAAGCCTACATACGCGTTAATCCTTAATCAACCTGGGTAGAACATCACCTGTTCCTAACCCGAGTCTCGATTTACATACTTCCATCCTTAGGATTGTGTCTGTTCCTTAGGATGAAAGAGTATCACAGGGAACTTTGTAGTAAGATCCCACCATTGCTCCAAATGAAAATATTCTTGCAGGTAGAAGCCATCCTTTCTCGAGTTAAATTAAGGACAACCTCTAACCACAAGATCTAAGCAAGGCTAAGCATTTTTGTAAATCATATTTTGATACTTCACAGAAGTATCTATAAAGGTATGGATATCAAGGAAAGCAATGCATCAAAGGGTTTCAAGTAACTCCTATGAACCTAATGCACATTTCACTAGACTTAAGTGTGCGAAAGGTATTTAAAACACAAGGAAAGGGGTTGCATGCACCGGGGCTTGCCTTTGTTAGTAGGTGAGTCAGGCTCGGACTCACAGATGTCGAAGTAGAGCCAAGTCTCTGCCTGAGATTCCAAAGGTGGTGATGTCTTCTCTTGAGTCACTTCACTCTCTTCTTCGTTTTCTAAATATAACCATATAGGTATATATATAAGAATGAATGCCATGTCATGCTCATGAGAGTGCATAGATAATAAAGGTTTATTAACTAGGTCTTGAATACAACTTTCCTTCACGGAATTCCGGGAACTTAGGGTTTCCGGAGTCGGTAAAGGAGTTCATAGGGCAGGGGGGTGGTTTTGGGTTTGGTGATCAAACAAAGTCCAAAACAATTCAAACTCTACCCAAGGCTTCTAAATAATGTGAAAAGTTCACAATAAAAGTTTGGGCAATTTTGGGATTATTATCTATTTTCTAAAAATCCAGATCTGTTAGTTTAAGCTATTTTAAATGCCTCAAAATTCCCTGTTTAACCTAAAAATCATGAAACTATTTTTATTAAATTCTAGGGAAAATAAGAAGCCTAGGAAAATTGGTTTCATAATTTTAGGATTTTTCTACAATTTTCTACAAGTTATTTGGTTCTGAAGTAAAAAGAAAAGGAAAAAGGCATTAACAGTAATGGGCTGACTTTGGCCCACACGGCCCAGACCTAAGCAGAAGCGCGCCCGCGCGCGCGCTGGCTGTTTTGCGAAAAGGCCCACTGCTTAACGGTTAACCGAAATAGGTCCAATCACTATTGAGGTGAGTCTCTGACGGTTTACAAAAAGAACCTCCACGTTCTATACTTTCGCGGAGCAAAGTCCACGACGAGGAACAGTCCTCGCCGCACTCCGGCGAGCCTATTCCGACCAGATGACGCCACGGCTGGAGCTCCCAAGCTACAGGGACACAATTAGATCCACCCCGACCATTTCCCCTCCATCAATTTCACCTAGGGGACACTGAATCAATCAGTTCACGGTGACCGAGCGGATGGACAAGAGGATGAACATGTTCCGATCAAACAGCGACGGGAATGGCCAAATTGAGGCTGGGTAAAGGTTCACGGGTTCACCAGGGCCTACGTACACACTTTGGTTTGGGCAGAACAAGAACCGAGGAGCGGGTCGACGGTGGGGGGGGGGGGGGGTCACAGCGGCGTTTTACAAGGCAAGGGCGCGTTCCGGTGATGGACTTCGGTAAAACTCCAAATTGTTGCATTCAGGGGCAATAAGAGATCACATACTAACTAAAACAAAGAGTAATTTGATCATTACTGACCGGAGGGGCGCTGGCCACGATGAGGTTGGATTTCGGGTGTGCTTGAACTGAATTGGGGCGAATGCAAAATTAGAGCTCGTAGGGAATCGACTAGGAGCAATACTTGGTGTGGAGGTGCGCAATGATATTGCGAAGCTAGTCACGAGCTCAATTTATAAGAGACTTCGTCGGTGGCACTCAATTTGGTCGAGCAACGCGGCGGCCGGAGATGAGGAAGGATACGGTGGCTGTACCCGTGGCGTTCACCGACGCAACGGCGCAAGGAGAATACTCCTAAGGATGCCACGCCTACAACCACGGCCGTAAGGCAGTCAAATCCATGATGGCGTGGCCGAACAGAGAAGGGCGGCGCCGGTGACCGGACATGGCCGGAAGGAGGGATGGCCGCGTGGCAGCCGGAGCTAGTGCCCTCCACCGCGGCAGTCTTATCCGGAGCAAAGAGGTCTTCGCGGGGAGATGTTTGCCGCCCGATCACCTCGACCCCGGCGCAAATCGCGGCGCGGATAGGTCGTCGGCGGTGAGAACTTGCGCTGGCGGTCTAATCACCAATAGAGCACTGTACCATGGGAGAGTTGCATTCAGACAGCCTGACAGTCAATTTTGGAGCCCAATTCTCTCTCAATTTCTAATGACAACCCATGTCAAGCTCTGCAAAAAAATTGTAGAGCAATGTACCATATACCATGTTGCAATATGGTGTTGCCACTAAAAGCCATTAGATCATACTCGAAATTAGGCTTGAAGTTGCTGTTAGCTCACTGTTAGCCTGATTTCAGTCCTTTAGCAGTCTGACAGTCCAACTTGGGTTGAGATTTTCTCCACATTTCTTATAAGAACATGGCTTGAATCCTTAAACAAAGTTGTTCCCCTATGATTGAGCTACAAACTTTATGTGGTGACCTAGGGCAAAAACCCTATACTTTGAAGGTTACAAAGCCCCAAAGTGGAGCCAATTCTCTGATTTTCAGACTTAGAATAGACCCTAATTGAGGTCCATTTTGCATTTAAGTCCAAAACTCAACATTTGGCTTTCAAGCCCACACATTTGTGAACCAAATGACTTTATATGTTTAAACATAGTAGTTTTTACACTTTAGTCCAAAGGTTCACCACTTTTGCACATAAGCCCCTAGGGTTTGGTTTTATGGTTTTCCAGGGTTCCAATTAGGGTTTCTGGTATCCCAGGGGTATAAAAGTGATTCAAGTTTATTCTTGGGGTCATTTTATGACTTTCACCCTAAAGCTTTTAGGTTTTCTCAACTTGGGTTAAGTTTTACCCCTTTAACCACTATTTAGGGTTAAGTCCTTTAACCAGGGTTCTATTTGCAAAACACTTTAAACAACACAACTTGTTTGAAATTTTTGCCTAGTGAATGCACTCTAGGTGTGTCAAACATATGCAATGCCAATGCTATGATGCCATGCTCAAGTTTTAGTTATAGTAACACCAAGGGTGTTACATCCTTCCCCCCATAAAAGAATCTCGTCCCGAGATTAAAAATCCTAGGGTAGGTAATGGTAAGGGAAACACATCACATTTTTATTTCCTTAATTTTGGTACAAGGCAGAGGTGATGTGGGGGTTACTTCTTTATTACAACAACTATACAGGCTTTACAATTTACATGAGGCTAGAAAGCCTGGGAAATTCTTATTCAAGAAGTCCTGAGTTTCCCAAGTAGCTTCATCTTCAGAATGCTGGTTCCACTGTATCTTGTAGAATTTGAGAGTCTTTCTTCGGGTAACCCTGTCCTTTTGATCCAGAACTCGAATAGGATGTTCCGAGTACGTTAAATCTGGTTCCAGGACAACATCAGTCACTTCAACGGTTCGATCAGGAACCCGAAGACACTTCTTCAATTGTGACACGTGGAACACATTGTGCACAGCAGACAATGTTTCGGGGAGCTGAAGTCGGTATGCCACTGGTCCACATTGCGCAAGCACCAAGAATGGACCAATGTATCTGGGTGCAAGTTTCCCTTTTACCCCGAAACGCGATACACCCTTCATTGGTGAAACTTTTAAGTAGACATAATCGTCTACCAGAAAGCATAAGGGTTGTCGTCGTCGGTCTGCATAATTCTTTTGTCGAGTCTGAGCTTTCTTCATATTATGGATAATTCTCTGAACCCTTTCTTCGACCTCTTTCACCATATCAGGTCTAAAGAAGTATCTTTCTCCAGGTTCAGACCAATTTAGCGGAGTTCGACATCGTCGTCCATATAAAGCTTCAAAAGATGCCATCTTGATACTTTCTTGATAACTGTTATTGTATGAAAACTCCGCTAGGGGCAAACATTCATCCCATTTTTGTGGGAATTCCAGAACACATGCTCGTAGCATATCTTCCAGTATTTGGTTTACCCTCTTAGTCTGTCCACTGGTTTGGGGATGATAGGCCGAACTGTGGAACAACTTAGTACCCAGGGATTTATGATGTTTTTCCCAAATTTGGATACGAATTGAGGTCCACGATCCGACACTATGGTCTTCGGAACACCGTGCAGACTAAGAATACGAGCAATGTATAATTGGGCATAGACAGTAACCGGGTGATTTGTCTTGACTGGCAAAAAAAATGAGAAATTTTCGTAAGCCGATCAACAATAACTCAGATAGAGTCATACCCATTTGTAGTCCTGGGTAATCCCACGATAAAGTCCATACAATATCTTCCCCTTTCCATGTTGGGATAGGTAAGGATTGTAATGGACCATCAGTCTTCATGTATATGGCCTTGACACGTTTACAAGTGTCACGTCTAGTCACACAGTGTGCAATTTCAATTTGCATCTTTGCCCACCAGAAGAACACATAAGGTTCCAGGTGTGCAACTTGCTTTTTCTGATGACACTGTACTATCTGAGTCTGTTGGGTGGCAATTATGCAACTTTACCCAAATAGAATCAGATGCACCATCTTGGGTAAAACACACAAGAAGAGGTTTACCAACAAGTGGTTACAGTAAGTTCATAGCACACGAGACGGGTGTGAATGTCGAATAACATCACGGTCAACTCGTGTTAGCCAAGGAATCCAAATTCACGAAAGGTGATATTGATTCAAGAAAAATCACCAGTGGAGGGATCTAAAAATGCGGACTTTGCAACTAGTCCATTTTACCGGACACTAGACATGGCTCGACCCAATCACTTATGCTGGAAAAGCATACATGAGGCAATCGAGGCATGACTAGAGCGATGGTTAGGTGGTTATTGACCGACTTAATCTCGATTCTTGTAAGTACTTTCTTTAGGGTGGGTTGAACTAAAGTGAGTTTAGACAACTTGATAAAACGATCTCTAAACTCAGCATGTGTTCATTGAGCAGTTACAAGTTAGTCAAAACCAACTTGTTGAACTACTTTTGACATTGAGCAGGTCCTCTCAGTACCATCGGTAAGCCAAGGGTTGAGAGTTCACATTTGCAAGCCAAAGGTCATGCATTTGGATAGAATTCCATTTAGCCAGGTTGTTCATCCGTTTCTTCAAGCGAGATGAATTATCCACTTGGTTAGGGAATACATAGATTAATTAGGAAAGCGAACGAACAAACTCCTGCATTTCAGCAGCAGGGAAAACCAGTCTTCATTTTGGGAGCTAATCAGTTGTTATTCAACACTAACAAGATCCAAGGCTTCACCTTTACACAAAGAATGCAAAGGGAACTTGTGTAAGTAGTCACTACCAAGATCAAAAGAAATAAGACCACACATGAAAGTGGTATGGCCTTATGATCCAATGGAAATGACAGATGTTGCTTGATCTCTTTACAAACAACAAGAAACTGTTTTAAGGAAGGAGTCCACAGAAGATCACACATCAGTGTAGTTTCATAATGGATCATGTCCAGAGACTTCGATACCAACATGCGCCAAGCAGCAGAATCCTGTGTGTACATTCACAGGAGGCTCTCAGTTTCGCCTCGGTATCATAAGTTCTTAATCATGACACCATTACAAAACTGGCACCAATAATGGATCTCACGTGATAAGAACGATTTGCGTAGAGATAACATATTGATATAATCTCATAATGGATTATGACTACTAACTGTGATACAACGTGCATCGAGCAGCGCAACCTTGTGTGTATACCCACAAGAGGCCCTCGGTTTTGGCGCAGCATCATCAATTTTAGTCATAACGCCAATACCAGACTTAACCAATAAGGAATCTCACACAACACAAATAGACTGGTCAAGGATGACAAGGTACAAAAGAGACTCCACCTGTAAGTACGATTACAAGTAGAGATCCAAATAGATCATGGTCCAAAAAAGTGAACAAGGCATGGCCATAACCTAAACTTGATGAAAGAAGTATGATGAGAGACTGTTAATTCAGCCCAGGCATATTTCTATGCCCATCATAGGGATCACCAGGTCAAGGATTAAGTTGGTAGGCCTTCGATAGATAACATGTCTTTCCTAGGTTAGGTTAATAAGGCAACATGGTGATCCATAGGGAATATCCAAAGGAATAGCCATCTTAACTCTTGAATTTTGAGAAACTACTATAGATATTAAAAGTTGCCTCAGAAACCGGCAGTCGTTTCTTACACCATAGTCATATAAAAGCTCACATGTTACATGATCCAGGTAAAACAGGAAAACTCTTTCCAACAAAGTTTAACCTGTTTTTATTACCAAGCTGGTCTATCTACACCTACCTTATTACATTGATCTACCACATCTTCTCTAGCTACACCATCTGCTAGATGTTTGTTGCCATTCTTCCAAGGAACCCCTAGTCCACCGATGCAGGAGTAGGATCAACGGCAGCATTGAGCCTATGCACTGATTGCTGCAGATGATTGACAAGCCGTTGTGCTACTTGAAACTCCATGGGATGAGCACGATTCAATTCTTTGATCGCCTGATCCTGATGGCTTATGTAGCTCATGGTTTCCTTAAGGTCTTCTCTAACAGCAACAGCATACAAATAAATTTCTTCTTGTTGCTGACTTAAAATTTTTAATTTAGAATGAGCATTAGTTAGCTGATGCTCAAGCTCCTTAATGCGATTCTGATCAGCTTGGTGTTGCATCTGAAGTCCTGTCACCTGATGCTCTAGTCCAATAACCTGGTCCGCTCGAACCTTTGTTTCCTCAAGTCGTTCTTGTGCTTGGGTACAAGCTCTATTCTTGGCTGTTTCCATCATCTTAAATGTTGTGTAACTCCCAGTGTACAACTGCTGCCACTTTTGACGACTGTGCCCTCGAGTAAGTTGCAACTCTAGCACGGCCATCAAAACTCGAGCAGATGCCGATTCAACAGAATCCTGACCAATAGGAATACTTTCCATTAATCGGGCCTGGTGATGATACACCAATGGGTCACTTAAGGCAACCGCAGGGAACAACCTCATAGATGTGGCTTGTATTTCTTCCCTTTTCTGGTAACAAATGGTTGTTAGTACCTCTAAGGCAGCTACCTGAGCACCCTCCCAAGGAGTCATTCCTTCGGCATGGAACATCCAATACGACCAAGATGGTTTTCTAGCACACTCTGGAATACGCACTA
Organism: Zea mays; assembly: GCF_902167145.1. Lineage (NCBI taxonomy): Eukaryota > Viridiplantae > Streptophyta > Magnoliopsida > Poales > Poaceae > Zea > Zea mays. Next base: position 98,271,464 of record NC_050105.1, on the reverse strand, counting down.
CTACCTCATACCATGGTTGTCCTCTAAGAACAGTGCGTGACCACTGGTACTTGGGTGCTTCGGTATATCCGACCTCTTGAAGTAGTCGCCACTAGACCACTGGAACACCAAAATCTCGTAGAAACTCTCCAACTCCTGTAGGAGCTTCTTGTTGATTCATCTATAGAGAAGGGCAACGGATACACTCTATTCACTAAGGATGTATGAACAAGGTAGATGAATCATGTACTAAACTAGCTACGCAGGGGGTTTAACTTAAAGTTTGTATGACATGATGCATGTGTAATTACAGAATCAACCTTAGTTGATTCATACCTTCTATACATTGCACTCTTCCTATCTGGTCTTAAGATAGACTCTTCAGCATACTCAGGTAAGAAGAGAAAAGAGTTTTTTTTAGGTAAGACTTTTGAAAATCCTTTTGAAGATGCCTCATAATATCTGCAAAGAAGGGCTATGCTCCGATACCAGCTGTGACGGAACCTCCCAAGTAATTAGGCCCACCTACAGTTGTCCTTGTCCAATGGACCTCAGACAACCCTGTAGGTGCCCCTGAACTACTTGACAAGCTCGGTATCTTTCCTTACCTTACCAGGAACGTTTCACCCGTCTTGCAGACATTACAGAACATCGGAGATAAAGAAATGCGGAAGCTTTTACATGAACTTACATTTATTTAGAAAGTAAGATCAAGTTACTTATTATAGACCAGAGCTATAAACGAGTGCTGAGTACACATATCAAGGGAGGCAAAACCTCCTCCCAATAATTATCAAACAAAAAGATCCTATGTGGAGGACCAAGTCCTCCCGTATCTTCATTCTTGTTTTTCTTCATTAGCTACCACCTTGGAGCAAAAGCAACAAAACTTTGTCGCTTCCTCACCTAAAAACAACAAAGGGATAAACCCTGAGTATGGAATTACTCAGCAAGTCTTACCCGACTAAGGAAAAGACTCTCAAGGGTATGCTGGATAAGTAGGAGTCAAGGAGAGGCCTTAGCAAAAATCAACTTAGATACTTTTGCAGAAATAGCTTACTACAGTGAGTCCTTACTTTCAATATTTTAACGCCATATTAAGTATTAATAGACTCTATTTGCATCTAGTCTAATTTCAACATCTCATCCATACAACATCATTTTTTATCCATAGTGTTCATATCCTGACTTTAGGTTGCAGGGTAGTGACCAAGTCTTCATAACCGCGAAGGTACGGCGATCCGAATCGATTATACTCAGCTGAGGATCTCCAATCACACGACATATGTAGCACTTAACCCTTGCATATGTCAACCCGCCACCGGGGTTCTTAAGACCGGATCAGGTTCACGCAGACCGAGAGCACAGATACACCACCGTCCAGCCTCTTGCCACGGAGGGTACACGCTACTCTCGCCACCGCTCCACGCCCATCTCGTGTTGTCTTATTCTGGCCTTAGTCTGCCCGAGGCAAGGCTTACCCATGACGAGGCATGTGACTAGTTAAAGGGTCCTCGATCAACAAGCCTACATACGCGTTAATCCTTAATCAACCTGGGTAGAACATCACCTGTTCCTAACCCGAGTCTCGATTTACATACTTCCATCCTTAGGATTGTGTCTGTTCCTTAGGATGAAAGAGTATCACAGGGAACTTTGTAGTAAGATCCCACCATTGCTCCAAATGAAAATATTCTTGCAGGTAGAAGCCATCCTTTCTCGAGTTAAATTAAGGACAACCTCTAACCACAAGATCTAAGCAAGGCTAAGCATTTTTGTAAATCATATTTTGATACTTCACAGAAGTATCTATAAAGGTATGGATATCAAGGAAAGCAATGCATCAAAGGGTTTCAAGTAACTCCTATGAACCTAATGCACATTTCACTAGACTTAAGTGTGCGAAAGGTATTTAAAACACAAGGAAAGGGGTTGCATGCACCGGGGCTTGCCTTTGTTAGTAGGTGAGTCAGGCTCGGACTCACAGATGTCGAAGTAGAGCCAAGTCTCTGCCTGAGATTCCAAAGGTGGTGATGTCTTCTCTTGAGTCACTTCACTCTCTTCTTCGTTTTCTAAATATAACCATATAGGTATATATATAAGAATGAATGCCATGTCATGCTCATGAGAGTGCATAGATAATAAAGGTTTATTAACTAGGTCTTGAATACAACTTTCCTTCACGGAATTCCGGGAACTTAGGGTTTCCGGAGTCGGTAAAGGAGTTCATAGGGCAGGGGGGTGGTTTTGGGTTTGGTGATCAAACAAAGTCCAAAACAATTCAAACTCTACCCAAGGCTTCTAAATAATGTGAAAAGTTCACAATAAAAGTTTGGGCAATTTTGGGATTATTATCTATTTTCTAAAAATCCAGATCTGTTAGTTTAAGCTATTTTAAATGCCTCAAAATTCCCTGTTTAACCTAAAAATCATGAAACTATTTTTATTAAATTCTAGGGAAAATAAGAAGCCTAGGAAAATTGGTTTCATAATTTTAGGATTTTTCTACAATTTTCTACAAGTTATTTGGTTCTGAAGTAAAAAGAAAAGGAAAAAGGCATTAACAGTAATGGGCTGACTTTGGCCCACACGGCCCAGACCTAAGCAGAAGCGCGCCCGCGCGCGCGCTGGCTGTTTTGCGAAAAGGCCCACTGCTTAACGGTTAACCGAAATAGGTCCAATCACTATTGAGGTGAGTCTCTGACGGTTTACAAAAAGAACCTCCACGTTCTATACTTTCGCGGAGCAAAGTCCACGACGAGGAACAGTCCTCGCCGCACTCCGGCGAGCCTATTCCGACCAGATGACGCCACGGCTGGAGCTCCCAAGCTACAGGGACACAATTAGATTCACCCCGACCATTTCCCCTCCATCAATTTCACCTAGGGGACACTGAATCAATCAGTTCACGGTGACCGAGCGGATGGACAAGAGGATGAACATGTTCCGATCAAACAGCGACGGGAATGGCCAAATTGAGGCTGGGTAAAGGTTCACGGGTTCACCAGGGCCTACGTACACACTTTGGTTTGGGCAGAACAAGAACCGAGGAGCGGGTCGACGGTGGGGGGGGTCACAGCGGCGTTTTACAAGGCAAGGGCGCGTTCCGGTGATGGACTTCGGTAAAACTCCAAATTGTTGCATCCAGGGGCAATAAGAGATCACATACTAACTAAAACAAAGAGTAATTTGATCATTACTGACCGGAGGGGCGCTGGCCACGATGAGGTTGGATTTCGGGTGTGCTTGAACTGAATTGGGGCGAATGCAAAATTAGAGCTCGTAGGGAATCGACTAGGAGCAATACTTGGTGTGGAGGTGCGCAATGATATTGCGAAGCTAGTCACGAGCTCAATTTATAAGAGACTTCGTCGGTGGCACTCAATTTGGTCGAGCAACGCGGCGGCCGGAGATGAGGAAGGATACGGTGGCTGTACCCGTGGCGTTCACCGACGCAACGGCGCAAGGAGAATACTCCTAAGGATGCCACGCCTACAACCACGGCCGTAAGGCAGTCAAATCCATGATGGCGTGGCCGAACAGAGAAGGGCGGCGCCGGTGACCGGACATGGCCGGAAGGAGGGATGGCCGCGTGGCAGCCGGAGCTAGTGCCCTCCACCGCGGCAGTCTTATCCGGAGCAAAGAGGTCTTCGCGGGGAGATGTTTGCCGCCCGATCACCTCGACCCCGGCGCAAATCGCGGCGCGGATAGGTCGTCGGCGGTGAGCACTTGCGCTGGCGGTCTAATCACCAATAGAGCACTGTACCATGGGAGAGTTGCATTCAGACAGCCTGACAGTCAATTTTGGAGCCCAATTCTCTCTCAATTTCTAATGACAACCCATGTCAAGCTCTGTAGAAAAATTGTAGAGCAATGTACCATATACCATGTTGCAATATGGTGTTTCCACTAAAAGCCATTAGATCATACTCGAAATTGGGCTTGAAGTTGCTGTTAGCTCACTGTTAGCCTGATTTCAGTCCTTTAGCAGTCTGACAGTCTAACTTGGGTTGAGATTTTCTCCACATTTCTTATAAGAACATGGCTTGAATCCTTAAACAAAGTTGTTCCCCTATGATTGAGCTACAAACTTTATGTGGTGACCTAGGGCAAAAACCCTATACTTTGAAGGTTACAAAGCCCCAAAGTGGAGCCAATTCTCTGATTTTCAGACTTAGAATAGACCCTAATTGAGGTCCATTTTGCATTTAAGTCCAAAACTCAACATTTGGCTTTCAAGCCCACACATTTGTGAACCAAATGACTTTATATGTTTAAAAATAGTAGTTTTTACACTTTAGTCCAAAGGTTCACCACTTTTGCACATAAGCCCCTAGGGTTTGGTTTTATGGTTTTCCAGGGTTCCAATTAGGGTTTCTGGTATCCCAGGGGTATAAAAGTGATTCAAGTTTATTCTTGGGGTCATTTTATGACTTTCACCCTAAAGCTTTTAGGTTTTCTCAACTTGGGTTAAGTTTTACCCCTTTAACCACTATTTAGGGTTAAGTCCTTTAACCAGGGTTCTATTTGCAAAACACTTTAAACAACACAACTTGTTTGAAATTTTTGCCTAGTGAATGCACTCTAGGTGTGTCAAACATATGCAATGCCAATGCTATGATGCCATGCTCAAGTTTTAGTTATAGTAACACCAAGGGTGTTACAGAGGACTGCTCTTGCAAACCCGGCTCCGGCCAAACCGTTGACAGCGTCAACATACCAGCCCGAGAACTTGGAACCTGACTATGCACCCGGGCTACGGCCAGTTCGCATGAGGGAACAACTAGACCGGCCGAAGCATCACGAAACGCGCTAAGACCTCGAAGGAGTCAAACCACTCCTCCGAGGCCTCGGGGGCTACACCCGGCGGGTGCGCTCGCGCGCACCCACCGGAACGAAACGTAAACGAGAAAGGCCGGTCCCCTTGCAAAAAAGTGCGACAAAAGCCTCCAAGCGAGTATCAACACTCCCTTCGAGGCTCGGGGGCTACTGTCGGGGACCATAATTAGGGGTACCCCCAAGACTCCTAATCTCAGCTGGTAACCCCCATCAGCACAAAGCTGCAAATGCCTGATGGGCGCGATTAAGGTCAAGGCTCAGTCCACTCAAGGGACACGATCTCGCCTCGCCCGAGCCTAGCCTCGGGCAAAGGCAGCCGACCCAGAGGATTCACGTCTCGCTCGAGGGCCCCCTCAAGCGACGGACACACCTTCGGCTCGCCTGAGGCCCAGTCTTCGCGGAGAAGCAACCTTGGCCAGATCGCCACGCCAACCGACCGTATCACAGGAGCATTTAATGCAAGGATCGACTGACACCTTATCCTGACGCGCGCTCCTCAGTCGACAGAGCCGAAGTGACCGCAGTCACTTTGCCGCTCCACTGACCGACCTGACAGGAAAACAGCGCCGCCTGCCCCACTCCGACTGTTGTGCCACTCGACAGAGTGAGGCTGACAGCAGCTAAGTCCAGCCTCGGGCGCCATGGGAAGCTCCGCCTCGCCCGCTCGGACTCAGCCTCGACCCCGGAAGACGGACTCCGCCTCGCCCGACCCCAGGGCACGGACTCAGCCTCGGCCTCAGAAGACGGTCTCCGCCTCGCCTGACCCAGGGCTCGGACTCAGCCTCAACCCCGGAAGACGGACTCCGCCTCGCCCGACCCCAGGGCTCGGACTCAGCCTCGGCCTCGGAAGACGGTCTCCGCCTCGCCCGACCCAGGGCTCGGACTCAGCCTCGACATCGGAAGACGAACTCCGCCTCGCCCGACCCCAGGGCCCAGACTTGACCTCGACCTCGGAGGAGCCTCCGCCTCGCCCGACCTCGGGCTCGGACCCGCCACGTCACAGGGAAGGCCATCATTACCCTACCCCTAGCTAGCTCAGGCTACGGGAACAAGACCGGCGTCCCATCTGGCTCACCCCGGTAAACAAGTAATGATGGCACCTCGCGTGCTCCATGACAACGATGACTCTCAGCCCCTTACGGAAGCAAGGAGACGTCAGCAAGGATCCGACAGCCCTGACAGCTGTACTTCCACAAGGCTCAAGCACTCCTCTGACAGCCACAACATCACATGAACAGGGCGCCAAAACCTCTCTGGCTGCCACGACGGCATGTACTTAGGGCTCTAGCTCCTCTCTGCTAGACACGTTAGCATACTGCTACACGCCCCATTGTACACCTGGGCCCTCTCCTTACGCCTATAAAAGGAAGGTCCAGGGCTCTCGTACAGGAAGGTGGGCCGCGTGGGAGAACGGGCCGACGCACAAGGCTCTCTCTCTCCCACGCGGACGCTTGTAACCCCCCTACTGCAAGCGCACCCGACCTGGGCGCGGGACAACACGAAGGTCGCGGGTTTCCCCTTTGCTGTTTTCTCCCCCCTTTGTGCTCCGTCTCGCGCCGACCCATCTGGGCTGGGACACGCGACGACAATTTACTCGTCGGTCTAGGGACCCCCCTAGGGTCGAAACGCCGACAAATCTGTTCAAGATTATTAATGTGAGCTTCAGAAGGGATTGCAGCGTTGTGGGATAGTAGAGGGACATGAGGACGCTCTTTGCCATTTCTATTCAGGTTTGCGGCGTGACATTCAGGACATTGTGGATTACAAAGAATTTAACACTGTCAACAAGTTGTTCCAGTTTGCTATGCTTGCAGAGAAGGAATTGCAGGGACGCCAACATCGACCTAGGGCTACTTTTGGCGCCTCCTCTACATCACAGACGCACACACCTGCCTCGAGTCATACACCTTCCTCGACACTTGCTGCACATGTTGGTAAACTTCCTTTGCAGGTACCCGCCAAGAAACAGAATTCACCAGCACCTGCAGCACCTTCCAGTGGTCGTTCTTCGGGTATTGTTTGCCACCGCTGTCATGGGATTGGTCACGTGAATAAGGATTGCCCGAGTCAGCGATCATACATTGCTACGGATGATGGCTACATTAGTGCTTCCGACGGTGAGGGTGACGATGATGACTCCAGTGATGTTGCTGCTAATGATGTGCTTGGTGCTGATGCTACGGCGAACCTTTGAAGCATCATGGTGCAGCGTGTTCTTAGTTCTCAGCCTGAATCATCAGAGAAGCAGCAACACCATAATTTATTCCAGACTTTCTTCTCCATCGAGAATCGGCGTGCACGTGTTATTATTGATGGTGGAAGCTGCAATAATTTGGTGAGTTCATATTTGGTCAAGAAGCTTGGCTTGACCACACGTCCACGGCCACATCCATACCACATTTAGTGGATCAATGATTCAGGCAAGGTTAAGGTAACACACATAGTACGAGTGCATTTCTCCATTGGTATGTATTCTGATTATGCGGATTGTGATGTAGTACCTATGGAAGCTTGTTCTCTTTTGGTGGGTAGACCTTGGGAATATGATACTGATGCATGTCACCATGGTAGGAGTAATACATACACTTTTAGGCATAAAGATAAAAAACATTACTTTGCTACCTTTGACTCTTACTGAAATTGTACAAGCTGATAAAGATAGAGCTACAAGTACCCATAAGGAACCAACTAATGAGGCAAAAATTCAGCAACAAATTAAATTGAAAGCTCCTGTCATGCTTGCTACTAAATCTGATCTTCTTGAAACTCATGCTACTGATGCTTGTTGCTATGCCTTGGTTTGCAAAGATGCTTACTTTTCTATTGATGATATTGCTAGCACTTTGCCTGCATCTGTGACTAACCTTTTGCAGCAGTTCCGAGATGTTTTTCCCTCTGAGTTTCCTCCAGGACTTCCTCCCATTCGTGGGATTGAGCACCAGATTGATTTGATTCCTAGAGCGAGCTTGCCCAACCATGCTGCTGGACCATTTAATATTTCAGATTTAAAGCCATATTTGGGAAAAGAAGATGAGCTTGAGTCGAAGACAACTCCACTTCAAGATGGGGAGGATGATGAGGACATGGATGTGTTTCCCTCTGAGATACCCCCTGGATTACCACCTGAGTTGCCTCCAGATTTTCGGGTTAGTCCCACCTTTAACATTTGAGATTTGAAGCAATATATGGGTGACGAAGATGAGATCGAGTCGAGGACGACTCCAATTCAAGAGGAGGAGGATGATGAGGACATCACTTCTATACATACAATGAATGGACCGATAACACGATCGCGTGCACGACAGATAAATCTCCAGGTACGTTCTACCCTAGTCAATTGTGTTTCAAGGCTTACGCTTGGTGCCATGGATGCTTTGATGATTAGAAACATTGGAGAGGACCAGCAAGGACTTGGGAAAGGCCTAGGTGTTGAGGAGGAGCAGCAAGGGCGCCACAATAGGAAGGAGATCAAGTCCAACTCGGCTGCGAACTCCATCTCGGGTTCCAGGACCAGTCTGCACTAAAATAGGCGCCCAAGATGCATCCGGACTCCGATTGCGAAGAACTTGATATGGTTGGAAAGATAAGGAGATTATCTAACCAACCCAACTGGTTCCACCCTAAAATTCGGCCGGAGTCAACGGGAATCGTCGAAACAAGTTAGCGTTCAGATTCTGTTTTGGTGCTGCGACACCGTCTGTTGGGCCGTTGGGCCGTGTATCGCGTCGGAGCCTATTAGGGGCGCGTCCAGGGGTCACGCACGCCCTAATACTCTATTTATTTAGCAGCCGCCACCACATTAGGGTTGGGTTTTGCTTAAGTTTAGATCTGTCGAGAACAGCCGCCGTCGATCGGTTTGTGAGACCCCAACTTGTGAGCTTAATCATTCATCCGCAATATTCTAGATTATGTTCTTTCTTGTTCTTGCTTGTGTTTTTGATTCTCAGGCAGGAATTAGCCCTCGTGGTGAGGTCAATCGCGCAGTGCACGGTTGATAACCAGAGGAGAAGTGGTGCTACGATTGCGGGGTTCTAGTCGTGTTGATTGGAAGCCGGATCGTCTGTGTGACATCTCCACCAAATCGATAGTTATCTTCACCTGACGGAAGATCGGGCACCCCCGTTCCTATCAGGATTATTGCAGATAATCCACTCGAATGTCTTCATTTCAAGTCTTCTCAGAAATCACTTTTATCTTCCACTTGTGCTTTTTCAGAGGTCAGCCTTGCCTTAGTTTCGTCGTATGCTTTAGTGGTCAGCATTTTGTCTTTCGGGGATGATTATTCATTGGGTGCACCGCTGTTTTTTAGATTGGGTGTAGCCCCCAAGCTTTGATTGGATTTTTGAAAATAATCCACTCGAAGGTCTTCGTTTCCTGCTGTTTTTCAGAAATCATCCTTCTCTTTTATTGAATGCCTTAGAGATCAGCATTATATCATTAACATTATGCTTTAGAGGTCAGCATACATTTTTGTCTTTGAAGTCGAGTACGCGATCTGCCCATATCTTGTTAGGTCTTGCAATTTATTTGACTTGCGACTGATTGGACGTTTGGTAGATGGCCTTTGGCTATTCTTCATATCACTTCGTGCTTCAATGCTTCTGTTGATTAGACTTGTACCTCATCGGCTATATTTGGCTTTCCTCTGATATCTATTGATATCTTCCTTCTGTCTTGAGGTATTCATTACATATACTGTATGGATGTGACTGCTTTGGAAAATCTATTGAAAATTCCTAGACGTCCCCCCCAATGGGTGTAGGCAAGGGACGGCTTGGTACGCTGAGCGTTTAGCAAACTGCTTCTGAGTAGTAACTTGACGTGACCGCGAGTGTAATCATATCGCCCAAGCAGTTGACTGGAGTCCCAATGGGTGTCGTGTTACGTGGAACGACGTCAGCCGCCTGACGTGTCTCTAGACGGTTTGAATTGCATATTGAATTTTTGCGACTGTTCGGTGGCCGTGGTAGGAGGTGAGCGGTTGCCTTCTTCTTCTATAAATAGTGTTTTTGCTTCTCCGGCATTTTCACATCTCTTACTGCTGCTCGCTGTTTACTTTCTTCTCTTTCCTTCTACTCCACCATGGGCAAGAGCAAGAAGGGTGGTAGTTCTTCGCATCACTCCGGCAATAATCGGAAGCGTGAGCTGACTCCTCCCTCGGAGGACTTCGGCGACTTGGAGTACTCGGAGGAGGAGTTCTCCTCCGAGTCCGAGGGCTCACCGGTCCATGCCTCTCCCCCGGCGTCGTCTGATGATTCAGATGACTTCCAGGGGATCGCCGCAGAGGTGTGGACCTACATCCGGGGCGTCGAGTGCGCCGGGCTCGAGGGCTCGAATGAGTCGGAGTACTCCTCGGATGAGGAGAACTCCTCGGACTCATCCGAGGAGGGTGGCGGCGACGGCGACGGCGGTGACGACGAAGGCGATGGTGACGGTGGCGGTGACGGCAGCGGCAAGGGTGGCAGCGGCAACGCCGGCGATGGCAAGCAAGGGCAGCAACAAGGGCAGCAACAAGGGCAGCAACAAGGCCAGTGGCTAGGCGCCACTGGTTTTAAATGTTAGTATAGATTAGTAGTAGAAATAGTATTAGTAAAATAACGTAGTAGTAGTTAGTAGTATAGTGTAGTGAAATATGATGTAGTAATGGGGAGGACATCAACTCATAATGAGTTGATTTGTAAGTTCGGTAGTGCTTCCCTTTTATAATGAAGAATGATTTTGCCCAATTCTGTGTGCACCATTTTGCCTTCCTGTCAATCGTCGATCGTAGTAATGCTTACTGCAGATATTGTTTCTGAATGTAACGCTTGAGTAGCGACTTAGAATTGTCGAGTCGCGCTTTAGACTACCTTCTTCGCGATGTCAGTGCTTTAGTGGTAGCGGCCGAGTCCTTTGGAGTCACGTTGTCGCTTTAGGAATGACAGCCGAGTAATTATTGGCGATGTCGGCGCTTTTAGAAGTGATAACCGAGTGATAGCGGGCCACGTCGGTGTTTTAGAAATAACGACCGAGCGGTTACTGGTGATGTCGGTGTTTTAGAGGTAACAACCGAATCCTTTGGAGCCACGTCACTGCTTTAGGAATAACAGCCGAGTGACTGTTGGCGACGTCGGCGTTTTAGAAGTAACAGCCGAGTGATAACGGGCCACGTCGGCCGCTTTGGGAACAATGGCCGAGTGAAGTCTGGTAACATCAGCGTTTTTAGAAATAACAGCTGAGTTAAATTGGGCCACGTCGGCCATTTTGGAAATAACGGCCGAGTGATGACATGGCACGCTAGCGTTTTAGAAATAACAGCTAGGTGATGACTGGGCGCTTTTTAGAAATGGCGTCTGGCCCGGGGAAACCCCATATGTACTGCACTATCGCCTGCCTCTGCATTCTGTGCCCTAGTTTTGCTTTTCTGCATCCAGGCCTTCTCTGCTCCCTTGCAATATTGCTTCTGCTCCGCTTGCCAGCAAGATTGAGATGGCGCCCAAGCGGAAGACTCAGAGTTCGTCTGTCGCTATCATTCCTCCTATCGATCCCAACAGTCAGTTGCCTTTCGCAGGTAACCACATGTTTGTTGTCTCTAAATCCGACCTTCTCCATCTCATATCCATCGGAGTTCTTCCTCCGAAGGAACTCTGTTCTTGGTGGATCTGCCGTGGGGTCACTGTTCCGACAGAAGACACCCACGAATCCGTCATTTACATTCCTTTTCTCATCCTCAGCCTTGCTCTTCCCATTTCTCCTTTCTTCTACGGTCTCCTTGATTTCTATCGCTTGAATCTGACCCATCTGAATCCCAATTCCATTCTGCAAGTTTCCGTTTTTGTTCATTTGTGCGAAGCTTTCCTTGGTATTCTGCCACACTTTGGCCTATGGAAGTATTTGTACCATTGTCGGCCTGGGATGGCCGGAGGGCAGCACCAGCTTGTGGGGGACACGAGTTTGGAGATGCGCCGTGGGAGGAAGACCGACTACCTCGACATCCCACTCAAGGACAACAACAAAGGATGGCGCCTAGAATGGTTTATCATGGAGAATCATGTGAATTCCCTCCCCCCACGGTCAGGGAGAATACCAGATGTTCACACTCTGAGTTGGACCGAATCCCCCACAGACCTGGAGGTGGCTGAGGCAGGGGCTCTGCTTGCTGAGGTTGGATTGTTGAAAGAGAGGGGTCTGACTGCAGAAGCTGTGGTCGCCGATTTCATTTTCAAGAACATTCAGCCACTAAAAGACAGAGCATACCCGGCTTATCTGTATCGAGGCCTCGCTAATTCAACCCGGGTTACCAACAGAAGGATTCCTGCTGTGGATTTGGTGAGCCGGCTCGAGATGATACTTAGAGGCAAGGTGTCGAACATTGGTGCTCCTGTTGCATACTCAGCCTAGAATCTGCCTCCTTCCAAGGCCTTTACTAGTTTTATGTCAAATCCTCCTGCTGGTGATAGCGGTTTGGGCCTCACTTGGCGAAATCCCTGACGACGAGAGGCAGGTTCATTTCGAGGTACCTTCGAATCCAAGTGATGTAGAGATAAGTGCCATGCTGGATATGTTGGCTGAAGATTCCTCTGATGCAGCCCCTGCTGAAACACTGGCTGTAGCACCCATCCTAGAGGCTGGCAAAGCTTTGGATATTCAGAGGTCTGATAGTGTTGGGCCTGTGCTTCGTCGCCGAAGGTCTTCTAGGAAGAAGCGGCCTTCGGCTGAAGCTGTTTGTGTAAGATGGCCGAAGGTCCCTCTTCATGAAGCTTCGGTATTACAAACCGACTTAAAGATAGAATGACCTTTTAGTCCATAAAGGTCTGAGTCAATGTTGTAAACTTTCATAAGGGGCATACTTGTAATCCCTCACAGGCTGCGCCCTGTGCCTATAAATAGTGAACAGTATTCCCTTACTGTTCACGGATTCTGGTAATTGCAACCGCATATTCTGGAATTCAACCTTCTGTCAAGGCAGAGGTATTATTGTATTCAATGATTGGATATATTAAGAAAATATAATATAATTCGCCCATGACTTATTTATCTCTTTTGTACCTTTTATTTTATGTCATCTTACAATATCTATTGAAATCTTAGTACGAAGATCTTAACTTCGTAATTTTACTATCATCAACCTTCGTCCAAGATCCATTATCCTCAAGGGAATAATGTTTTATGGACGAAGGACGTTGACATTTAACATTTTATGTTGCCTTGTTCTTAATTCATAGCACTTTTTGAGCTGATGGCTTCGTTCAATGATCAAGCTGGAGCTGCTTCGGACCCGAAGCTGGTACTCCCGATTACAGGTGGTTCGTCCTCAGAGCCAGCCAACAAAAAACAGAAGAAAGAAGCACAGAGAAGGGTACAACATGTTGGGGTGCAAGGACCCTTCATCAAGTCAAGATGGTCTCACATTCCTATTACCTTCTCCCAAGAGGACCTTCAGCTCAAGGATTACCCACACAACGATGCCATGGTTATCTCTTGTGTTATCAAAGGATTTCTGGTCCATAATGTCTTGGTTGACACAGGCAGTGCAGCTGACATCATATTTGCTAAGGCCTTCAGACAAATGCAAGAGCCAGAAGATAAGATTCATGATGCTACCCATCCTCTCTGTGGCTTCGGAGGAAGACAAATTGTAGCACTGGGCAAGATTACCATGTCAGTGACCTTCGGGTTCATCAACAATACTAGAACTGAGCAAGTTGTGTTTGGCATTGTTGACATGGAATACCCTTACAATGCAATTATTGGTCGTGGCACCCTCAATGCTTTCGAAGCAATTCTTCATCCTGCTTATCTTTGCATGAAGATACCTTCGGATCAAGGACCCATCGCTATTCATGGAAGTCAGGAAGCTGCCAGAAGCGCCGAAGGCAATTGGACTGACTCAAAAGCAATCCATAACATAGATGGAGCTGAAGCTTGTGAACAGTACAAATTCAGAAGGGAGAAAGCAGCTTCAGCAGATCAGCCGAAGCCCATGCTCTTATGTGAGGATATAGCAGAGCAGAAGGTGCTGTTGGGCTCTCAGTTATCCGAAGAACAAGAGAAAACCTTGATAAGGTTTTTGTTCAACAACAAAGATGTTTTTGCATGGTCAGCCAATGATCTCTGCGGAGTTAATAGGGATGTTATTGAGCATTCGCTCAATGTCGATCCATCCTTTAGACCCAGAAAGCAAAGGCTTCGGAAAATGTCAGATGATAAGGCCGAAGGTGCTCGCAACGAAGTCAAAAGACTCCTCAGTGCAGGAGTTATCAGAGAAGTAAAGTACCCAGAATGGTTAGCTAATACTGTTATGGTAAAAAAGGCCAATGGCAAGTGGCGAATGTGTATCGATTTTACAGACCTTAACAAGGCTTGTCCGAAGGATGAATTCCCATTGCCAAGGATAGACTCTTTAGTTGATGCAGCAGCTTCTTCAGAGCTCATGAGTCTGTTAGACTGTTATTCAGGGTATCATCAAATCTGGATGAAGAGGGAAGATGAGCCAAAGACTAGCTTCATAACTCCAAGTGGCACATATTGTTATCTTCGGATGCCTGAGGGGCTCAAAAACGCTGGAGGAAGTTTCAGCAGAATGACTGCGAAGGTTCTCCAGTCTCAGATAGGCAGAAATGTGCTAACTTATGTTGATGACATCATTGTAAAAAGCACGAAGCAGGAGAATCATATTGCTGACTTGCAGGAGACCTTCGCTAGTTTCAGACAAGCTGGCTTAAAGTTGAATCCAGAAAAATGCGTCTTCGGAGTAAAGAAGGGGAAATTTCTAGGATGCTTGGTTTCAACAAAGGGAATTGAAGCTAATCCAAGTAAGATTGAAGCTATACTACGGATGGAGCCACCAACTACAAAAAAGGGGGCTCAAAGATTGACAGGAAGGTTGGCATCTCTCAATAGATTCATATCCAGGTCAGCAGAGAGAAACTTACCATTCTTCGAAGTGCTGAAGTCAGCCGAAGTCTTTCAATGGGGACCAATCCAGCAGAAGGCCTTCGAAGAGCTGAAGCAGTATTTAATAGATCTAACAGCACTAACTCCACCTATGCCAGGGGCTCCTTTATTATTATATGTGGCAGCTTCGCACTCAGCGGTAAGTGCAGCACTTGTCCAGGAGAAGCTTGATGGCCAAGCCAGGAAACAGGTCCCAGTATATTTTGTATCTGAAGTTCTTAGTATATCAAAGAAAAACTACACAGAATTAGAAAAGGTGTTATATGCTGTTTTGATGGCATCCAGGAAGCTTCGGCACTATTTTCAAGCTTACAACATAATTGTTCCTTCTTCACAACCTCTGAAGGATATTATGAGGAACCGAGAAGCTACTGGAAGGATTGGAAAATGGGCTGCAGAGCTCAATGAATTTTGTATTGAATATGTTCATAGATCTTCGATTCAGTCTCAGGCGTTAGCAGACTTCATTGCTGACTGGACGCCAGGGGCTCAGGAGGAAGAAGCAAATAAAGACACTGAAGCATGGACAGTGTTTTGCGATGGGTCCTGGGGAACCTTCGGAGCGGGAGCGGCTGCTGTGTTGGTTTCACCTTCCAAAGTTAAAACTTGTTATGCGGCAAAGCTTGATTTTAGTTGCACAAATAACATTGCCGAGTACGAAGCCCTGCTTCTGGGGCTTCGGAAGCTAAAAGCAATGGGAATCAGAAGGGTTGTTCTTAAAACTGATTCCCAAGTTGTTTCGGGTCATATCGACAAGAGTTGCAAGGCTAAAGATCCGAAGCTTGAAAAGTATCTGGACATGGTTCGGAGAGTTGAAGCTTCCTTTGAGGGATTTTCTGTCAAAAATATCCCTCGGGGACAAAATGAGCATGCTGATTTGCTAGCTAAGTCAGCAGCACAGGGGCTGCCCTTACCTTCGGATGTCTTCTTCGAAACAATAAAAGCACCTTCGGTGGAACTTCTTGAAAGAGCAGTCCTCAGTATATCTCCTGTTTATAGCGAAGATTGGAGGACTGAGATCATCTCTTATCTTCAGGGTAAATTCCTTTCAGATGACGAAGCCTATAACAGGAGGATAGAGGCAAGAGCTCGTCCATATGTCATGATAGAAGGAGAGTTGTACAAGCATGGAGTTTGTGCTTCGCTACTCAAGTGTTTATCCAGAACCGAAGGTATAGAGTTGATGAAAGAAATACATGCAGGCCTGTGTGGATCTCACATTGGATCTAGGCCGTTACTTGGAAAAATTTTCCGCCAAGGATTTTATTGGCCGAAGGCAGCTTCGGATGCAGCGGAATTAGTCCAAAAGTGCGAAGGTTGTCAGAAATGTGCATGAGATCAAAAACAACCTTCGTCTTTAACACAGCTCATACAACCCATTTGGCCATTGCAAAGGTGGGGCCTTGACTTGTTAGGTCCATTACCACCGGCCCAAGGGAACCTAAGATATGTTGTAGTGGCGGTGGAATATTTTTCTAAATGGATTGAGGCAAAGCCTTTAGCTACAATAACTTCGGCCACCGTCCAAAAGTTTTTCTGGCAGAATATTGTTTGTCGTTTCGGGGTACCAAAGGCTATCACTGTGGATAATGGAACACAGTTTGACTCCGAAGCTTTTAGGGATTTCTGTGATCAAATTGGTACGAAGATCCATTTTGCATCAGTCAGACATCCGGAGTCAAATGGACTCGTTGAAAGAGCCAATGGTATTATAATGACAGGAATAATGAAGTCAATCTTCAATCAACCAAGGGGAAAGTGGCCAGATCAGTTAACCAAAGTGGTGTGGAGCCATAATACAACAACATCAAGGTCTACAGGCTTTACCCCATTCAAGTTATTATTCGGTGATGAAGCAATAACTCCAGAAGAAGCTAAAACCGGATCAATAAGGGTAGTAGCTTCGGCAGCATCAGGTTCCGAAGCTGATTATTCTGTGGAAAAAGATGCTTTAGAAGGGATCAGGTTGCAAGCCGTGGAAAACATCAACAAATATCAAGCCGAAACAATTAAATGGCGAGATAGAAAGGTTCGGCTAAAGAATATTGAGCCAGGACACTTGGTGCTTCGAAGAGTGGCCAACCCAGAAACAGTGGGCAAGTTACAGTTGAAATGGGATGGACCTTTCTTAGTAGCATCCTCGTCAAGACCCGGTTCATACAGATTGAAGGATATGGACGGCAACGACATTCCTAGATCTTGGAATGCGGATGAGCTTCGGCGATATTATGTATAATTCGATGTAATTTTTCATATTTTTTATTTTTCTTTCATGGCACCCTTTTCCTTTCCGAAGGGGGAGAAAGGTTTTTAATGGGGCCATCACATGTAATTTCCTTTTTTAGTTCTATAAGAGCAAAACCCCCCAAGGAATGTAAATGTAAAAACTGAGAACGCACCATCGAGTGCCAAAAGTAAAGGCGAAGAAGCTCCAAAGTCGTTCCTAAGGGAATGCAGAGCTTACAGCGAAAAGTCAACGCTGATTCCGCCAAAAGTAAAGGCGGAGAAGCTCCAAAGTCGTTCCTAAGGGGATGCAGAGCTGAGGTGTGATTAAGGAAATAATGGCTATGAGTATGGCTTGAGGTGTGATTGTTTGGCCATTCATTTGCACATCGCATTACATCATAACATTTGCATTCATAAACATTCATCTAGGCATATGTAGGATAATCATCTTCATGGTATAAGCGGTTGCTTCGGCAAAATAAAAAAAAAAGAGATAGAAAAAAAAGGGGAGGGGAAGAAAAAGCTTCGTGTATAAAAAGGAGAGCTTCGGAAAGAAGGAAAATGTTGTTTTCTATGCTTCGTTGCGTACGAAAAGAAGGGAAGGTGTTTTTTCGCCTTCGGCTCAAAAAAGAAAATTTCGTCCACATCAAAGCATTTCTCATACATCAATGGAAGGATAAGGATATATTACAAGGTATGAACAGAATTCATTAAAGACAAGTTTTAGTTACATTTACAAAAGTTATCTCAAAAGTTTCTCAAGTACTGTCTACAGTCTACTGTTTAATCTCCAAGGAGCTTCAGCTTCGGCGTCATTTTTAATCATCGGCTTCGGCTTCGTCATCCTACATGAATAAGGTCGTTGAAAGTCAAAATCGAGCTTGCAAGAAAAGGTAAGCACAAGGTATGGTTTCTTACTGGTTCAAGGTGGCTACGAGCTTCGTCTCCAGCCTTTTCCCGCCCACCTTTTGTCCATATCATTTTTACAAATCTATTAGAGATACTTCGGGCGAGATCAGGAATGTCATCCAGGATTGATGGTGATAAAGTGAAATTTGGCCTATTGACAATTCTTACATGATCGCAGCCAGCTTTCAGGAAGGCTGCAGCAGTGCCTCGAGAAGCCACCCAGGCACAGAAGTCACCGTGCCCAGCTATGACTTCGTCGAGCTCGTCAATCTCACCCTCAATATGTTCGAAGGTCTTCGGTAAATCTTCAGCTGAGGGGACGAATTTTTCACTGCTGGCTCCAACTGAGTGAAAAATTTTTCTTAATCGATGAATGCATTTGTTGCTAAATTCCAGACATTTTTCTTGAAGGCTTGTCAATAGTTTTCTCAAATCCGAATTTTGTTGAGCTTCGGCTTCAAGTTTTGCATTAAGATCTTGCTTTTCTCGTTCGAACTGTTCAGACTGGCGGAGAAGCTTCGTGTTCAGTTCTGTTATTTTTGCTTCAGCTTCCGCCAATGAACCTTCGGTTGCCTGGAGCTCAAAGTTCTTTTTCTCGATAACATCCGATTGCTCCTTTATTTTGCTTTCCAAATTTTCAATTATAACTTCGTGTTTCTTGTCTTCAAAATCTTGCTGCATTTTCAAGGCTTTGCTCAATAGCATACTCTGCACGGAAACAACCTTCGTCAGACATGTTCTCGTTATTAGAAACAATAAAGGTTAAGGGAAAAATAGTTCACCTTGAAATTGGAATAAAATAAGCTACCAACGATATGCTGTCGTCGGTAGCGGCTGATGTCTGTTTCTAGCTTCGGAAAACCGATACTCCTTGACAGAGTACCGATAACTTTGGCCCCAGTTTGATCTCGAATACAATCTAATTTTTCGTCATCAATGCCTCCGAAGAGGAGTGCTCCAGGTTTGTATCCGCAGGATTTTGCATATTCTCTAAGCTCTTCTCTTTCAGCTTTTGACAGTTTTTCTCCAACTAAATTCTGGAATATGAACGCTTCGTTCTCTGAAGCTTCATCAGCAATTTCTTTCCCTTTCTCCGACGCTGCGGTCGCGGCCTCTTCGGCGGCGGTGGTGGCTTCTTCTGCAGCCATGTCTAGCAGTATTTTGTCAATGTGTGCGATTGTGCTCTCCAGGTTCAAATCTTCAGTTGCGGCAGCTTCGGCAGCTGCGACCTCCGAAGGTACAATTTCAATATCTGTCCCCTCCGCAGCCGCTGGTGTTTTCTGAGCTGAAGCTCTTGGCGGTGTCTTGTCAATTACTTCCATCACAGTGATAATTCTTTGTCTTTTCGCTTTGATTACTTTCTTCGATTTTTTGGGCTCCTTGTCCTTCTGAAAAAACTTTGTCAGTCGGGGCCTCAGTGGACTTAGCTTCGCAGGTAAGGATTCAGTCATTACCTTCAGAATTTCCTCAACGTCAGCGACAGAGGGTGATGCGGGGGTTTCTTCGTCGGATATTTTATGCTTCGGAGAAGATGCTTTCTTCCTCTTCGGAATTTTCTTCTTTGATAGCTCTTTTTCATCTTCATTTAAGGCTTCAGTTATCCTTTTCCTTTTTTGGCCTCCGGCACCTTTGTTCAGATTTTCGTAATCAGGGTATTCGAAACCCAGGGCGTCCAGCACTCGGTTTAGTCTTCGCTTCGGACGGGTGCCGAAGGCTGCGGTCATCAACTGATCTTCTTTTTTAGAATAATTGCCAAGTATTTCATTGCACATCGCTTCAATCGTTTCCAGCCACTCTTGGCAAGGTGTTTTAAAGTATTTCTTAAACTTGAAGTAGTAAGGTAAACGTACAAGTTCACCTTCTTTCTTTTCCCCCTGTAGCTTCGGCATTTCCCATTCTTTTAAACTGGGAAAAACTTTGAAAGCCAAAAACTCTTGAACCAGGTCCCTTGTGCTGATATGCTCTGCAATAATTCTGAATTCATTCATTGCTTGTTGCGTTGGACCTTCGGGTGCCATATTGCAGCGAGGTCGGGTTTCTCCGAAGATTAATTCGAGTGGACTTTGCACAAGTTTTTCCTTGTCGTCATCAACCTTAACATAGAACCACTCTGATTTCCAGCCTGCTGCCCATTTGCTTCGGTAGCTAATTACAGGAAACTTTGTAGATTTCCGATAGGCGAAGTTATAGCAACCAAAATTGTCGTGCAATCCATCCTTTCTAGCCTTCGTTTGATAATGCAACTCGTGAACCCGGCAAAAGCTGTCCGCAAATGGTTCCACTGCTTGGCTTCGGAGTGCCCAGATATAAACAATAAGTCTGACAATAGCGTTAGGGGTC
The DNA here is from genome assembly GCF_902167145.1 of Zea mays. Taxonomy (NCBI): domain Eukaryota; kingdom Viridiplantae; phylum Streptophyta; class Magnoliopsida; order Poales; family Poaceae; genus Zea; species Zea mays. Next base: position 98,251,235 of record NC_050105.1, on the reverse strand, counting down.
AGCTGGTGAAAATAAATACCGAACCTCTTCAGTACCTCTGCAATAATCCCATGTAGGGGGAATCTTAATCCAGCTTTTAGAAAGCTTTTGAAAATAACAATTTCATCCTTCTCCGGCTTTGGGGTAGTCTCTTCTCCCCCGAAGCGCAATAGCTTCTTCTGATTTTCAGTGAAAAAGCCCGATTTTACCATCTTGGACAGATCAGCCTTCGAAACAGTAGATTTCCCAAAATCCAAATGGCTGGGTTTGCTTGGCATAGCAATGCGATAATCATCTTCGGGATCAGTTTCCTCAATATCTTCTTCCTCTGCTTCAGCGATTGCTTGTTCTGCATCTTCGCTAGGAATCTTTTCCGAAGTCACTAGCCCGGATCGTTGCATGGCTTCGGAAATGGGGACAGTCTCCGAAGCTTCAGTTTCGTCCCCCTCACGTTCAACCCTGGCGGTAGAGCGCACTCTGGCCATTTAATTATGAACTTGTGGAACTTTAATACTTTCTTCCTCCGAAGCAGGTTTCAAACAGGAGCTTCGTTCGATTCCGACAGACAAGCTTCGGCGACGGTTAAAAATTTTGGCAGCAAAACAGTGCAAATAGCAATGAATGCTGTGGTAACTTCACACCTACTCGTCTGTTTATATAGTGCGGCAGGTAAGAAGGCGAAGCGCCAGGATTTTTACACCAGGCGGACACCCGCTCGCACTCGCTGCGTGGTGGACCGCAGAGACCGAACAGTAACTCTGAAAGGTGGGGCCGATACACGCTGAGAAATTGAATCGTTTCTCGACAACGAGCTCAGGGAAGGTGTTTTTTAGACCTTCGGCGCTCCGAAGCTTAAGAGACTTTTTTCACGGATCAAGCTCGTTACGAAAAACGATCTAGCACCGCGAAAGGGGCTACTGTTGGGCCTGTGCTTCGTCGCCGAAGGTCTTCTAGGAAGAAGCGGCCTTCGGCTGAAGCTGTTTGTGTAAGATGGCCGAAGGTCCCTCTTCATGAAGCTTCGGTATTACAAACCGACTTAAAGATAGAATGACCTTTTAGTCCATAAAGGTCTGAGTCAATGTTGTAAACTTTCATAAGGGGCATACTTGTAATCCCTCACAGGCTGCGCCCTGTGCCTATAAATAGTGAACAGTATTCCCTTACTGTTCACGGATTCTGGTAATTGCAACCGCATATTCTGGAATTCAACCTTCTGTCAAGGCAGAGGTATTATTGTATTCAATGATTAGATATATTAAGAAAATATAATATAATTCGCCCATGACTTATTTATCTCTTTTGTACCTTTTATTTTATGTCATCTTACAATATCTATTGAAATCTTAGTACGAAGATCTTAACTTCGTAATTTTACTATCATCAACCTTCGTCCAAGATCCATTATCCTCAAGGGAATAATGTTTTATGGACGAAGGACGTTGACATTTAACATTTTATGTTGCCTTGTTCTTAATTCATAGCACTTGAGAACGAGTCTCCAACAGATAGTGTTCGCCCGAAGCGTCCTCGCCGAGCCAATCAACCAACTTCTCCTGCTGAGGGGAAGAAAAAGAAAAAGAGACGTCTTCGCCGAGTGTCATGCTTGGATCAGGATGCTAGTCCTTCTGCTCCTGCTGCTAAGGAAGTGCCAGTGCTAGTTTTTGCTGAAGCTGATCCCATTGGGTGTGACCCGACTGATGCTGAACCCAATGGGTGTGACCTTAATGATGCTGAACCCAATGGGTGTAATCTGGCCACAGCTGATCCCAATGGGTGTACCGTCCGCATTATTGATGAAGATGAGGAGGAGGAGGATGAAATCCCTCTAATTCGAAAGAACAGCCGGTGCTACATAGCTAGCGGGGAGAGTAGTGGTGTTCCTTCTCCAGCTTTGTCTGCCCTCGTTGGTCTGCAAGAATTGTCTCTGGCAAATTTTGATCAGACTCTCGAAGATATGGTCCTAGAGGATCTGTTGTCGGAGCCGGTAGATGGTGGGATGATGGATATTTGTGCTGATGTGCCTGATGCCGGGTTGGAGTTATCCCGAGCAACGTCTCGTGCCTCATCGACCTTGGAGTGCGGTCTTAAGGGTCAGGAGGCTGGTCTGGATTGCTCTGCTCCCATGGAAGTGGTTGAAGGTCCTTCAGCCTTAGAGGTGGCTGTTACAGAGGGCTCGGCCCTCAAGGATGGCGCTAGCGCTTGCCCAGCCCCGAGGGTGTTGCCGGAGATGATCCGGCTCGGATGGGTAGCGCGAGCTATGACCCAGCCCTCGAGGGTGTCCGAGTGGGTTCTCCCTCTCATACTTCCATGGATGTTCATGTAGGATCTTCTCCTCCACATCCTGGTTGCATGGCAGCAGCACAAGCTTCGGGTCAGGAAGTCGTCTTAGAGGCCGACGCTCCTGATGACAGAGTTTTGACTTCTGCTGATGACACTGACTTGGTCCCCACTGATGCATCGCGGGTTGTTCCGGTTGGTGATCCTTCATCGAGCCATCAATTGACTTCCCACGACTTGGGAGTTCCTTCATTTTTCTCCAACCTTCAGGTAATTTGGTTTCTTCTGATCTGACTTTACTTCAGGTAGCCTACTGTTCTCATACTCATCTGTTTTTAATGTCAGGCATTGGTTGACGGGATGGCTGGTCAGCTGAGATTGCAGGGTGAGAGCACCTAGAGGGGGGTGAATAGGTGATCCTATAAAACTTAAAACTTATTGCCACAAAAACTTGGTTAAGTGTTAGTGCAATAGGATCAAGTAGCTGGAGAGGAGTACTTGTGAAACATAGAAACCACAGAGAGAAACAACACAGTAGACACAGTGGTTTATCCCGTGGTTCGGCCAAGTACAAAACTTGCCTACTCCACGTTGTGGCGTCCCAATGGACGAGGGTTGCACTCAACCCCTCTCAAGTAATCCAATGATCAACTTGAATACCACGGTGTTCCTTTTTCTTATCACTTTTCCCGTTTGCGAGGAATCTCCACAAGTTGGAGTCTCTCACCCTTACAACAAATATCAAAGTGAAAGCACTAGAGTAAGGGAGGGAAGCAACACACACAAATCCCAACAATACGCACACACACAAGCCAAGACTTGAGCTCAAATGAAACACAACAAGTTCACCACTAGAACGGAGCTCAAATCACTAAGAATGTCAATCGAGTGTGCGAGAATGGAGTGCGAGAGTCTTAGAATATTCAGAGTATGCTTGGTGTACTCCTCCATGCGCCTAGGGGTCCCTTTTATAGCCCCAAGGCAGCTAGGAGCCGTTGAGACCAATCCAGGAAGGTAATTCTTGCCTTCTGTCTGGTGGCGCACCGGACAGTCCGGTGTGCCACCGGATAGGCACTGTTCAGTGTCCGGTGCAGATTGCTTTCCTAAATTGGCACAGCCGACCATTGAAGATTTGGAGCTGTTGGCGCACCGGACACTGTCCGGTGCACACCGGACAGTCCGGTGCCCCCATCAGACCGTTGGCTTGGCCACGTGACGCGCGCGGATTGTGCGGCCGACCGTTGGCTCACCGGACAGTCCGGTGCACCACCGGACAGTCCGGTAAATTTTAGCCGTATGCCGCCGACGAATTCCTGAGAGCGGCCAGTTGACCAGACTCCAGCCTAGCGCACCGGACACTGTCCGGTGCACCCAGACTGCGCAGAGTCTTGGCTGCTCCAGCCAAGTGTTTTTCCTTTTGTCTTTTCTCTGATTCTAGCACTTAGACAAATATGTTAGTACATAAAAACCAATGTACTAAGTCTAGAATCATACCTTGTATCTTGATTTTCACTTCTTGAGTCTTTGGCACAATTTAACACTTAAACCATTTGTGTTGGGCACTTAATCACCAAAATACTTAGAAATGGCCCAAGGGCACATTTCCCTTTCAATCTCCCCCTTTTTGGTGATTTATGCCAACACAACAAAAATCAACACATAGAAGTGCAACTTCAATGCAAATGAGAACAAGATTTGTTTTTGATTCAAATTTGGCATATTTGGATCATTCGTTGCCACCACTTGGTTTGTTTTTGCAAATCAAATTCAATTTCCTATCTCTAAGTCAAATTCACTTGTTGAGGCATAGAGAGAGATATTCCAAGAGAAATTGATCAAATATTCAAAAACTCCCCCTTTTTCCCATAATCAAACATTCTCCCCACAAGAGATCAACTTTTGACAAAAAGGGACACTTAGAGTATTTTGACAAATCAAAACTTCTAACTCTACTATTTTCAAAGTTCTCAAGTGGTAGCTGATCCATTTGCTTGCTTTGGCCTTAATTTCTCCCCCTTTGGCATCAAGCACCAAAACAGGATCATTTTTGGCCCTCTAACCTCATTGCCTCACCAAAATCGTCAATTAAGAGCAAAAAGGCAATAAGAGAAAAGAGATGAACTTGGAGTTAATTACCCTCTCATCGGAGTGCAGTGGAAGTCTTTCATGGTCCAAGTCCACCTTTCCCTTTCAATCCACTTTTGAGACTAAAACAAGTAAACTCAAACACAAGGTTAGTCTCAAAGTGTCAAGTTGTGGCATGCCTCCCCCTAAATAAGTGCATCACTTGCACATGGACTTGTAAGGTCCGGGGATCATGTGTACAACTTGAGCACCACAAATGAACAAAATAGATTGAAATGCATAAATTACATGATCAAAAGCATAAAACACAGTATGTTAGATCAATCCAAGTTATGCGAATCTAAGACATTTAGCTCACTACGCAGCCTGCAAAAGGTCTTCTCATCTAAAGGCTTGGTAAAGATATCGGCTAGCTGGTTCTCGGTGCTAACATAAAACACTTCGATATCTCCCTTTTGCTGGTGGTCTCTCAAAAAGTGATGCTGGGTGTCTATGTGCTTAGTGCGGCTGTGTTCGACAGGATTGTCTGCCATGCGAATTGCACTCTCATTATCACATAGGAGTGGGACTTTGCTCAGATTGTAGCCAAAGTCCCGGAGGGTTTGCCTCATCCAAAGTAGTTGCGCGCAACACTGTCCTGCGGCAACATACTCGGCCTCAGCGGTGGATAGGGCAACAGAAGTTTGTTTCTTAGAACTCCAAGACACTAGGGACCATCCTAAGAATTGGCACGTCCCTGATGTACTCTTCCTATCGACCTTGCACCCGGCATAATCGGAGTCTGAATATCCAATCAAGTCAAAGGTAGACCCCTTTGGATACCAGATCCCGAAGCAAGGTGTAGCAACTAAATATCTAAGTATTCGCTTAACGGCCACAAGCTGACACTCCCTTGGGTCGGATTGAAATCTAGCACACATGCATACGCTTAGCATAATATCTGGTCTACTCGCACATAAATAAAGCAAAGAACCTATCATAGACCGGTATGCCTTTTAATCAACGGACTTACCTCCTTTGTTGAGGTCGACATGTCCGTCGGTTCCCATTGGAGTCTTTGCGGGCTTGGCGTCCTTCATCCCAAACCGCTTGATCAAGTCTTGCGTGTACTTCGTTTGGGAGATGAAGGTGCCGTCCTTGAGTTGCTTCACTTGGAACCCAAGGAAGTAGCTTAACTCGCCCATCATCGACATCTCAAATTTTTGAGTCATCACCCTGCTAAACTCTTCACAAGACTTTTGGTTAGTTGTAACACCCCTGGTGTTTATATTCAGCTCGACAACGAGTATGGATTTAAGCACGTGATATCAGTGGATAAAACGAATGTTCAATTTTAAACATCTTCGTCTATCACGATTTCAATATTATATTTGTTCCTTTTGTCGCGAGTGTGACCTCGTTTTTATTTTTATTTATCCGGGCTCTTCCTAAATTTTTGTGCTGTTCGGAACATATTTGTTCTGAAAATCGGTGCGTCCGGTGATTATTTAAAATTCATCGCTCGCGCAAATACGAATTCGGAAGCTCGATGTGCTTTTACGCATTGTATCCCGGGCAAATTAATTCGCACTCGACGACTAAATTGTTTGGAGCAGAATAATCCGAATCGCGCATCATCCGAGAGAAAACATACGCGAGATTAATAATCAGGAGTATTTGGTAGTAAATCAATTAAAACGGATAAAGGTAATTAGAGCTGGACTCAAATAATTTCTAATCAGTCTAACTTCGACGAAATCAGTGGTAAATTAAAATACCAAAGCCGAAATCAGTGTAGTTCGGTCGGTGTGTTCGCGTCTCGATCTAAAACTTCATATATAAATAACCGATTAAAATTTATATGATTTCGAAGTATTCACCAAGTCAAAGATCCGGGACAAAAGCAGATGAATTTATCCGATTTCGAAGTATCTGCAATTTTATTTATAAAAATGAGGAAAAATATAAAAATCTGAAAAGAAAATCCCTCGTCTCTATCCTCCTGCTGCCGCGGGCCTTGATTTTTCCTGTGCTGTCCTCATCTCCTACACGCGCAGGAGCCTTATCCTCCATCCGTCGTCGCCTCTGTTGATTTTTCATCGTACCGTCTCTCTCCCGGCTCTTCTTATCTTCACCGAGCGAACTCCTCTGCGTTCTCATCTCGTAACCGCCCGTGGGGTCTTCAAATATCCAGTCCCTGCACCTTTCTTCTTCCTAGCCGCAGCTCTCTCCAGCTCGCTCGGTTCTCCCATGGCGCTCTTCTTTCCCTGCGCCCTGGACCTTCCCAGCTTGGATTTCCCTCTCCCATGGCGTTCGGCTGCTCGGCGCCCAACTCCTGTGCTCGCGCCGTCGTGCTGCTGCTCGCCCATACCGCGACCTCGCCGATCCGTGTCCTCTGCTCCCTTGTTTAAGCATTCTCGTGCATCCACGATGCTTGCCGAGCCGTTGAATTGAACTAAGAGCTCTCTGGTCGCCGGGAACACGACCATATAGCCGCCATGCTTACGGCCACCGTGGCCAGAGCTCCATAGTTGACCAATAGCGCAATTAAGTTAGGGGAAATAGTCAGGTTGACCCCAATTTCATGTCCGCCGCTCGGAGAACCCTGCCGTAGCCCCAATCGACCGGCATGGGTGCTCGCCGGAGCTCGGCGGGGCATGAACGCCGTCAAGGATGAGTCGGGTGAGGAAATAGAACATCAGGGGCGTTTTTGTAAACTGTCAGTGATACGTAGAAACAGTGAATGACCTCGTTTGCTGTTTGACAAAAACGCGGGGGTCGTTCTGCAAAACCGTCAGGGCGTGGGCACGCGCGGGCGCTTTTCCTCCCTGGAACTGGGCCGCTGGGCTGAAACCGGCCCATCACTGTTTCAACCTTTTCCTTTTCTTTTTCCAGCAGAGCTTTAGAAATATGTAGAAAAATGTAGAAAAATGCTAAAATTGTGAAACTAATTTTCCTAGGTTTGTTATTTTCTCTAGAATTTAGGAAAAATAAGTTTGTGATTTTTAAGGAAAGTAAGAAATTTTAGGGAATTTGAAGTGGTTAAAAATGTTGGTTATGGATTTTTAGAAAACAAATGGTAAGTTCAAAAATGCTCAAAATTTTTATATGAGTTCCTCATAATATTTAGAAGCCTTGGGTAGAGTTTGAATTGATTTGGACCTTGTTTGATCACCAAACCCCAAAACACCCCCCCCCTGCCCTATGAACTCCTTTACCGACTCCGGAAACCCTAAGTTCCCGGAACTCCGTGAAGGAAAGTTGTATTCAAGACATAATAATAAGTTTATACTATCTTTGCATCCTCATGAGCATCCCATGGCATCCATTCTTATACCTATGTATGGTTATGATTAGAACGTGAAGAGGAAATCGAAGTAATTGAAGAGGAGACACCACCACCACCTTCGGAGTCTCAGGCCGGGAATCATTTCTACTTTGATATCTGTGGATCTGAGCCTGATTCACCTGTGAACGAAGGCAAGCCCCGGTGCATGCAACCCTTTTCTTGTGTTTTTAAATAATTTTCGCACACTTTAAGTCTAGTGAAATGTGCATTAGGTTCATAGGAGTTGCTTGGAACCCTTTGATGCATTGCTTTCCTTGATATCCATACCTTTATAGATACTTCTGTGAAGTATCAAAATATGATTTACAAAAATGCTTAGCCTTGCTTAGATCTTGTGGATAGAGGTTGTCCTTAGCCTAGCTCGAGAAAGGATGGCTTCTACCTGCAAGAATATTTTCATTTGGAGCAATGGTGGGATCTTACTGCAAAGTTCCCTGTGATGCTCTTTTCATCCTAAGGAACAGAAACAATCCTAAGGATGGAAATACTTAAATTGAGACTTGGGTTAGGAACAGGTGATGTTCTATCCAGGTTGATTAAGGATTGAACGTGTATGTAGGCGTGCTGATCGAGGACCCTTTAACTGGTCACATGCCTCGTCATGGTTAAGCCTTGCCTCGGGCAGACTAAGGCCAGAATAAGATAACACGAAATGGGCGTGGAGCGGTGGCGAGAGTAGCGTGTACCCTCCGTGGCAAGAGGCTGGACGGTGGTGTATCTGTGCTCTCGGTTTGCGTGAACCTGATCTGGTCTTAAGAACCCCGGTGGTGGGTTGACATATGCAAGGGTTAAGTGCTACATATGTCGTGTGATTGGAGATCCTCAGCTGAGTATAATCGATTCGGATCGCCGTACCTTCGCGGTTATGAAGACTTGGTCACTTCCCTACAACCTAAGTCAGGATGTGAACCTCATGAATAAAAATGATGTTGTATTGATGAGATGGTGAAATTAGACTAGATGCAAACAGAGTCTATTAATATTTAATCTGGCGTTAAAACATTGAAAGTAAGGATTCACTTTAGTAAGCTATTTCTGCAAAAGTATCTAAGTTGATTCTTGCTAAAGCCTCTCCTTGATTCCTATTTATCCAGCATACCCTTGAGAATCTTTTCCTTAGTCGGGTAAGACTTGCTGAGTAATTCCATACTCAGGGTTTTATTCCCTGTTGTTTTTTAGGATATAACTTTGTGCTGCTGTGATGGTGTTAAGTGCCGGTGGGCTCGGCCTTCTTATATAAGTATACCCAGTCTTTATCTTCTTACTGAGGATGGTCATTTGAGCTAGCATATATTTCAAACTTATACTTTTGTAATCACTCTGATAAAATAATATAAAATTTTTGTAACTTGTAAAATTTGGTAATAAGATTTCCGCTGCAAAATATTGATGTGTGTGATTTGTGTTACTTAATCCCGCGATTCTGGTTGTAAGTGGTTTATCCGATGTCCTTAGGGCAATCGGACGGATCCTGTTAAGTTATCTGGTGCACATGCATAGCAGTCTGAGGTCTTTGAGACAAGGACAGGTGCATGTGGGCCCAATAACTTGGGAGGTTCTGCCACAGCTGGTATCGGAGCTGGATTAAGTATATACGGTCACATACATATTTTCAAAACAAAAGTTTTGGTTTTGAAAAACCTATTTTCAACTAAACACATTGTTTGGTTTTGAAAAACAACTTTGAAAAACTATAATGCTAGCGACATCCTCTGTTAAGCCCTAAATTAAGGACTATCAGGTGGCTTAGTTAAAAACCACTAACCCACAACCGGGGGTATTGCATACATGTGTATTGTTATTTTTGAGGCCATTCAGTTTTGAATGGATCGACGCTCAGGTAAGGTGAGATGTGAGAGCATGACCGAACAATCATCGGTCTAGGGGAGTGTTTAAATGTGGCGTCCGATTATATACATGTTTTACATATGTATATATGAAGACTGCGATGTGGAGTAATTACTTTTCCGGGAATTCAGTACCCCATGGATGTATCGGTATACAGACATGGGAATACTGAGAATTGTAATGTACCTGTAACGACGCACCTACACTCAGGTAAGAAGGTAAGTTACCATAATGAGTTGCCCTATGGTTAAAGTGTGGCAACGGCGCCTATGCGTGGCTCAGCGCTTAATGATGAGCTGGCCTCCATATAGCAATATATGGAGTATAAACTGTGATAAACTGTCATGTGTGACTTGCATCATTGGGAATTGGGCTGTGATGGATTTTTCTGCAGGTACACTAACCTCGAAAACGTATGTGTAGTTGACGACTAGCAGAATACCGTGAGAGTAGTACGTATGCCACCGAAATAGAACGTTATTGCCACATTATGTTGGCACAATTTTGTGAGGACGTATAGGACGAGCATGCATCCTGATTGTTGCATCATGTTTGTCACCTATACACCCAAAATGCTTCTCTCATCCTTATTCCAGTAACCATTGATTGTAAATAATATGGTGTCTTCAAGCTACATGTTTAGATAGCTCTCCGGTTGTTTTAATTTGACCATTAGTGCAAATGTGTTTGCCCTTGTGCTTGATGTGTCGATAGAAGGTTAGTGACTTGTTTGCCTAAACCCAAAACTAGGCCATGTTCTTAGTTGGTGAACCATGACCCAAAGTTGATTTTTCTGTTACCCCTCCTTGACCCAAACTTATACAAATAAATGCTTAGATAATTTCTTCATTGGACAAAAAGGGTACTTAAGCTTAAAATAAGAATCTCGAGTCATGTTTCCTTCTAAAACCATTCCCTTGTTCATTTGTGCAAGCTGATGTCTCTATTCCAGTTTGCCTGTTCTTGAAGATCGCAATGTTGTTTCATCAACCTAGCCTAGGAAAGACATGTCCGATCATTTTCTTAAGTTCGATGCCTTTGGTTTCCTCATATCTATCAAAGGCATACCAACTTAATCCTATGATTGTTTTCCCTCCGAATCTAATCAGATAATAATCCTTGACCTTGTAATCTCTGCGATGGGCATAGAAATATGTTTGGGGCTGAATTAACAGTCTCCCATCGTACTCCTTTCATCAAGTTTAGGTTATGGCCATGTCTTATTCATTTCATCGGGCCATGATCTATTTGGCTCTCTATTTGTAATCATTCTTACAGGTGGAGTATCCCTTTGTATATTGTCACCCTTGCCCAATCCATTGGTGTGGCGCGAGATTTCTTATTGGTTACGTCTGGTAATGGTGTTATGACTAAAGCCGATGATGCCACGACGAAACCGAGGGCCTCCTGTGAATGTACACACATGGTTGCGCTACTTGGCACGCGCTGGTATCACAGTTAGTAGTCATAATCCATTATGAGACTATATCAATGTGTTATCTTGGCACAATCTATTTTGCTACGTGAGATTCATTATTGGTGCCAGTTCGGTGATGGTGTCATGATTAATGACTTATGGTGCCGCTGCGAAACTGAGAGCCCCTTGTGAATGTACACGCAAGGTTATGCTGCTTGGCGTATGCTGATATCGAGGTCTCTAGTCATGATCCATTGTGGAACTACACTGATGTGTGATCTTCCGTGGACTCCTCCCTTGAAACAATTTCGGTGTTGTTTGTCGAAGTGATCAAGCAACATCTATCATCTCCGTTGAATAAAAAGGGCATACCACTTCCCATGTGTGGTCTCTTTTCCTTGACTTTGATGGTGACCTCACACATACATGTTCCCTTTGCATCCTTTGTTGTAAAGGTGAAGCCTTGGAGCTTTTTAGTGTTGGAAAACAGCTGATTAGCTCTCAAACTAGAGATTGGATTTCCCCTACTGCTGAAATGCAGGAGTTTGTTCATTCGCTCTCTTAATTAATCCATGTATTTCTTAACCAAGTGGATAATGCGTCTCGCATGAAGAAACGGATAAACAACATGACCAAATGGATTTCTACCCAAATGCATAATCTCTTATTAGCAAAGGTGAACTCTCGACCATTGGATTGCCAATGGGTAACAAGACCAAAATTTCCTAGTGCCAAAAGTAGTTCAACAAGTTGGTTTTACTAACTTGTAACTGCATTGTAAACAAAGGTTGAGTTTAGAGATCATTTTATCAAGTTGTCTAAACTCACTTTGGTTCAGCCCATCTTGAGAAAGTACTTACAAAAATCAAGTTAAAATCGATTGATAACCACCTAGTTATCGCTCTAGTCATGCCTCGATCGCCTCGCGTGTGCTTTTCCCAGCATGTGTGATCATGTCGAGCCGTGACTAGTGCTGGATAAACTGGATTGGTTGCGAAGTCAACATCAACGGATCTCTTCGTTGATATTTTCCGAGTCTTTATCATTTTTCTTGGACTTGGATTTTCTGACTAGCCACGGGTCTATTGTGATGTTATTCGACATTCACACCCGTCTCGTGCGCTATGAACTTATCGCAACCACTTGTTGGTAAACCTTTTTCTGTGTGTTTTACCCAAGAGGTTGCATCTGGTTCTGTTTGGGTAAGATCGCGTAATTGCCACTCGCTCAACAGACTCAGATAGTACAGTGTCATCAGAAAAAGTAAACTGTACACAGGGAACCTTATGTGCTCTTTTGGCAGATATCGTCTCTATTGATGGACATTTCTAAAGTAGCCTAAGGCGATACATGTTATGTCCACTAGAGAAACAACCTCATGAGACACCCGCCTTTGCTTAGAACTGCCTTTATTATTGCTGATATGGACATGGGTTAAATGCTTCTCTACTCTTAGAAGTCTTTCGCTCCGAATCTCGGGACGAGATTCTTTTAAGGGGGAGGGCTGTAACACCCCTGGTGTTTATATTCAGCTCGACAACGAGTATGGATTTAAGCACGTGATATCAGTGGATAAAACGAATGTTCAATTTTAAACATCTTCGTCTATCACGATTTCAATATTATATTTGTTCCTTTTGTCGCGAGTGTGACCTCGTTTTTATTTTTATTTATCCGGGCTCTTCCTAAATTTTCGTGCTGTTCGGAACATATTTGTTCTGAAAATCGGTGCGTCCGGTGATTATTTAAAATTCATCGCTCGCGCAAATACGAATTCGGAAGCTCGATGTGCTTTTACGCATTGTATCCCGGGCAAATTAATTCGCACTCGACGACTAAATTGTTTGGAGCAGAATAATCCGAATCGCGCATCATCCGAGAGAAAACATACGCGAGATTAATAATCAGGAGTATTTGGTAGTAAATCAATTAAAACAGATAAAGGTAATTAGAGCTGGACTCAAATAATTTCTAATCGGTCTAACTTCGACGAAATCAGTGGTAAATTAAAATACCAAAGCCGAAATCAGTGTAGTTCGGTCGGTGTGTTCGCGTCTCGATCTAAAACTTCATATATAAATAACCGATTAAAATTTATATGATTTCGAAGTATTCACCAAGTCAAAGATCCGGGACAAAAGTAGATGAATTTATCCGATTTCGAAGTATCTGCAATTTTATTTATAAAAATGAGGAAAAATGTAAAAATCTGAAAAGAAAATCCCTCGTCTCTATCCTCCTGCTGCCGTGGGCCTTGATTTTTCCTGTGCTGTCCTCATCTCCTACACGCGCAGGAGCCTTATCCTCCATCCGTCGTCGCCTCTGTTGATTTTTCATCGTACCGTCTCTCCCCCGGCTCTTCTTATCTTCACCGAGCGAACTCCTCTGCGTTCTCATCTCGTAACCGCCCGTGGGGTCTTCAAATATCCAGTCCCTGCACCTTTCTTCTTCCTAGCCGCAGCTCTCTCCAGCTCGCTCGGTTCTCCCATGGCGCTCTTCTTTCCCTGCGCCCTGGACCTTCCCAGCTTGGATTTCCCTCTCCCATGGCGTTCGGCTGCTCGGCGCCCAACTCCTGTGCTCGCGCCGTCGTGCTGCTGCTCGCCCATACCGCGACCTCGCCGATCCGTGTCCTCTGCTCCCTTGTTTAAGCATTCTCGTGCATCCACGATGCTTGCCGAGCCGTTGAATTGAACTAAGAGCTCTCTGGTCGCCGGGAACACGACCATATAGCCGCCATGCTTACGGCCACCGTGGCCAGAGCTCCATAGTTGACCAATAGCGCAATTAAGTTAGGGGAAATAGTCAGGTTGACCCCAATTTCATGTCCGCCGCTCGGAGAACCCTGCCGTAGCCCCAATCGACCGGCGTGGGTGCTCGCCGGAGCTCGGCGGGGCATGAACGCCGTCGAGGATGAGTCGGGTGAGGAAATAGAACATCAGGGGCGTTTTTGTAAACTGTCAGTGATACGTAGAAACAGTGAATGACCTCGTTTGCTGTTTGACAAAAACGCAGGGGTCGTTCTGCAAAACCGTCAGGGCGCGGGCGCTTTTCCTCCCTGGAACTGGGCCGCTGGGCTGAAACCGGCCCATCACTGTTTCAACCTTTTCCTTTTCTTTTTCCAGCAGAGCTTTAGAAATATGTAGAAAAATGTAGAAAAATGCTAAAATTGTGAAACTAATTTTCCTAGGTTTGTTATTTTCTCTAGAATTTAGTAAAAATAAGTTTGTGATTTTTAAGGAAAGTAAGAAATTTTAGGGAATTTAAAGTGGTTAAAAATGTTGGTTATGGATTTTTAGAAAACAAATGGTAAGTTCAAAAATGCTCAAAATTTTTATATGAGTTCCTCATAATATTTAGAAGCCTTGGGTAGAGTTTGAATTGATTTGGACCTTGTTTGATCACCAAACCCCAAAACACCCCCCCCCTGCCCTATGAACTCCTTTACCGACTCCGGAAACCCTAAGTTCCCGGAACTCCGTGAAGGAAAGTTGTATTCAAGACATAATAATAAGTTTATACTATCTTTGCATCCTCATGAGCATCCCATGGCATCCATTCTTATACCTATGTATGGTTATGATTAGAACGTGAAGAGGAAATCGAAGTAACTGAAGAGGAGACACCACCACCACCTTCGGAGTCTCAGGCCGGGAATCATTTCTACTTTGATATCTGTGGATCTGAGCCTGATTCACCTGTGAACGAAGGCAAGCCCCGGTGCATGCAACCCTTTTCTTGTGTTTTTAAATAATTTTCGCACACTTTAAGTCTAGTGAAATGTGCATTAGGTTCATAGGAGTTGCTTGGAACCCTTTGATGCATTGCTTTCCATGATATCCATACCTTTATAGATACTTCTGTGAAGTATCAAAATATGATTTACAAAAATGCTTAGCCTTGCTTAGATCTTGTGGATAGATGTTGTCCTTAGCCTAGCTCGAGAAAGGATGGCTTCTACCTGCAAGAATATTTTCATTTGGAGCAATGGTGGGATCTTACTGCAAAGTTCCCTGTGATGCTCTTTTCATCCTAAGGAACAGAAACAATCCTAAGGATGGAAATACTTAAATTGAGACTTGGGTTAGGAACAGGTGATGTTCTATCCAGGTTGATTAAGGATTGAACGTGTATGTAGGCGTGCTGATCGAGGACCCTTTAACTGGTCACATGCCTCGTCATGGTTAAGCCTTGCCTCGGGCAGACTAAGGCCAGAATAAGATAACACGAAATGGGCGTGGAGCGGTGGCGAGAGTAGCGTGTACCCTCCGTGGCAAGAGGCTGGACGGTGGTGTATCTGTGCTCTCGGTTTGCGTGAACCTGATCCGGTCTTAAGAACCCCGGTGGCGGGTTGACATATGCAAGGGTTAAGTGCTACATATGTCGTGTGATTGGAGATCCTCAGCTGAGTATAATCGATTCGGATCGCCGTACCTTCGTGGTTATGAAGACTTGGTCACTTCCCTACAACCTAAGTCAGGATGTGAACCTCATGAATAAAAATGATGTTGTATTGATGAGATGGTGAAATTAGACTAGATGCAAACATAGTCTATTAATATTTAATCTGGCGTTAAAACATTGAAAGTAAGGATTCACTTTAGTAAGCTATTTCTGCAAAAGTATCTAAGTTGATTCTTGCTAAAGCCTCTCCTTGATTCCTATTTATCCAGCATACCCTTGAGAGTCTTTTCCTTAGTCGGGTAAGACTTGCTGAGTAATTCCATACTCAGGGTTTTATTCTCTGTTGTTTTTCAGGATATAACTTTGTGCTGCTGTGATGGTGTTAAGTGCCGATGGGCTCGGCCTTCTTATATAAGTATACCCAGTCTTTATCTTCTTACTGAGGATGGTCATTTGAGCTAGCATATATTTCAAACTTATACTTTTGTAATCACTCCGATAAAATAATATAAAATTTTTGTAACTTGTAAAATTTGGTAATAAGATTTCCGCTGCAAAATATTGATGTGTGTGATTTGTGTTACTTAATCCCGCGATTCTGGTTGTAAGTGGTTTATCCGATGTCCTTAGGGCAATCGGACGGATCCTGTTAAGTTATCTGGTGCACATGCATAGCAGTCTGAGGTCTTTGAGACAAGGACAGGTGCATGTGGGCCCAATAACTTGGGAGGTTCTGCCACATTAGTAGAGCCAAATATTATGTTATCGACATAAATTTGGCATACAAATAAGTCACCATCACAAGTCTTAGTGAATAAAGTTGGATCGGCTTTCCCAACCTTGAAATCATTAGCAATTAGAAAGTCTCTAAGGCATTCATACCATGCTCTTGGGGCTTGCTTAAGTCCATAGAGCGCCTTAGAGAGCTTACACACGTGGTCGGGGTACCGTTCATCCTCAAAGCCAGGGGGTTGCTCTATGTACACCTCCTCCTTGATTGGCCCGTTGAGGAAAGCGCTCTTCACATCCATTTAGAACAACCTGAAAGAATGGTGAGCGGCATAGGCTAACAAAATGCGAATAGACTCTAGCCTAGCCACAGGAGCAAAAGTCTCCTCAAAGTCCAAACCTGCGACTTGGGCATAACCTTTTGCCACAAGTCTAGCCTTGTTCCTTGTCACCACCCCGTGCTCGTCCTGTTTGTTGCGGAACACCCACTTGGTTCCCACAACGTTTTGCTTGGGACATGGCACCAGTGTCCAAACTTCATTTCGCTTGAAGTTATTGAGCTCTTCCTGCATGGCCAACATCCAGTCCGGATCTACCAAGGCCTCTTCTACCCTGAAAGGCTCAATAGAAGAGACAAAAGAGTAATGCTCACAAAAATTTGCTAATCTAGAGCGAGTAGTTACTCCCTTGCTTATATCACCCAAAATTTGATCGACGGGATGATTCCTTTGAATCGTCGCTCAGACTTGAGTTGGAGGGGCTCGTGGTTCCTCTTCCTCCATCACTTGATCATCTTGTGCTCCCCCTTGATCACACACCTCTTCTTGATGAACCTGTTCATCGTCTTGGGTTGGGGGATGCACCATTATTGAGGAAGAAGGTTGATCTTGCTCCTTTTGTTCCTGTGGTCGCACATCTCCAATCGCCATGGTGCGTATTGCGGCCGTTGGAACATCATCTTCATCTACATCATCAAGATCAACTTGCTCTCTGGGAGAGCTATTAGTCTCATCAAATACAACGTCGCTAGAGACTTCAACCAAACCTAATGATTTGTTGAAGACCCTATACGCCTTTGTATTTGAGTCATAACCTAACAAAAACCCTTCTACAGCTTTGGGAGCAAATTTGGAATTCCTACCTTTCTTCACTAGAATGTAGCATTTACTCCCAAATACACGAAAGTATGACACATTGGGTTTGTTACCGGTTAGAAGTTCGTACGACGTCTTCTTGAGGAGGCGATGAAGGTAGACCCGGTTTATGGCGTGGCAAGCCGTGTTCACAGCTTCCGACCAAAACCGCTCGGGCGTCTCTACCACACCATTTTGCTGTGGTGTGTAGGGAGCGGAGAACTCGTGCTTGATTCCTTCTTCCTCAAGGTACTCCTCCACTTGAAGGTTCTTGAACTCGGACCCGTTGTCGCTTCTTATCTTTTTCACCTTGAGCTCAAACTCATTTTGAGCTCTCCTTAGGAAGCGCTTAAGGGTCCCTTGGGTTTCTGTTTTATCCTGCAAAAAGAATACCCAAGTGAAGCGGGAAAATCATCAACTATAACAAGACCATACTTACTTCCCCTGATGCTGAGGTAGGCGACGGGTCCGAAGAGGTCCATATGAAGTAGCTCCAGAGGTCTTGATGTGGTCATCACATTCTTGTTGTGATGAGCACTTCCCACTTGTTTACCTGCTTGACAAGCTGCACAAGGTCTATCTTTTTCAAAAGTTACATTTGTTAGACCTAACACATGTTCTCCCTTTAGAAGTTTGTGAAGATTCTTCATCCCCACATGTGCTAGATGGCGATGCCACAACCAGCCCATGCTAGTCTTAGCGATTAAGCATGCATCTAGATCGGCCTCCTCCTTCGAAAAATCAACTAAATAGAGTTTGATGTCTAGTACACCCTTAAAAGCTAATGAACCATCACTCCTTCTAAAGACAGACACATCTACATTTGTAAATAAGCAATTGTAACCCATATTACATAATTGACTAACGGAGAGCGACTCAACTAAAAACACATTAGATATGGAATGCTCGGATGAAATAGCTATCTTTCCTAGTCCTTTAACCTTGCCTTGATTCCCATCACCGAATATGATTGAATCTTGGGGATCTTTGTTCTTGACGTAGGAGAACATCTTCTCCCCCGTCATGTGGTTTGTGCATCCGCTGTCGATAATCCAGCTTGAGCCCCCGGATGCATAAACCTGCAAGGCAAATTAGGCTTGGGTTTTAGGTACCCAACTCTTGTTGGGTCCTACAAGGTTAGTTATAATCGTCTTTGGGACCCAAATGCAAGTCTTGTCTCCCTTGCACTTGGCCCCCAACTTCCTAGCAATCACTTTCTTATTCTTACTACAAATTGCAAAGGAAGCATTACAAGCATGATAAATTGTAGACGGTTCATTACTTACTTTCCTAGGCATATGAACATCATTCTTCCTAGGCATATTTCTACCATGCACAACAGAGGAACTAGAAGCAGTCATAGCATGTGAATCATAAGCATAGTTCCTATAAGCATTTCTAGAGAATTTTCTATCACTATAAATGAAAGCATGATTCTTTTGACCACTATTAGCCATAGGGGCCTTTCCTTTCTCCTTGACGAAGATGGGAGCCTTATGACTTGTTAAGTTCTTGGCTTCCCTTCGAAAGCCAAGTCCATCCTTAATAGAGGGGTGTCTACCAATAGTGTAGGCATCCCTTGCAAATTTTAGTTTATCAAAGTCATTTTTGCTAGTCTTAAGTTGGGCATTAAGACTAGCCGCTTCACCATTTAATTTTGCAATAGAAGTAAGGTGCTCAACACATGCATCAACATTAAAGTCCTTACACCTATTACAAATTACTACTTGTTCAATACATGAGCTAGATTTATTAGCTACTTCTAACTTAGCATTTAAGTCATCATTGATACTCTTTAGACTAGAAATAGACTCATGACAAGTAGACAATTCACATGAAAGCATTTCATTTCTTTTAACTTTTAAAGCAAGAGACTTTTGTACACTTACAAATTTATCATGCTCTTCATATAAAAGATCCTCTTGCTTTTCTAACAATCTATTCTTCTCATTCAAAGCATCAATTAATTCATTGATCTTATCAATTTTAGTTCTATCTAAACCTTTGAATAAACTTGCGTAGTCTACTTCATCATCACTTGAAGAAGCATATGTAATAGTATTTCGAGTGCTTACCTTCTTCTCCTTTGCCATGAGGCAGGTGTGATGCTCGTTGGAGAAGAGAGACGATTTGTTGAAGGCCGTGGCGGCGAGTCCTTCGTCGTCGGAGTCGGACGAAGAACAATCCGAGTCCCACTCTTTTCCAAGGTGTGCCTTGCCCTTAGCCTTCTTGTAAACCTTCTTGTTCTCTTTCTTCCCATTCTTTCCTTGTTCCTGGTCACTATCATTATCGGGACAATTAGCAATAAAGTGACCAATCTTACCACACTTGAAGCAGGAGCGCTTTCCCCTCGTCTTGCTCTTGTTGGGATGCTCCTTGCGACCTTTGAGCGCCGTTTTGAAGCGCTTGATGATGAGGGCCATTTCATCCTCATTTAGCCCGGCCGCCTCAACTTGCGCCACCTTGCTACGTAGTGCCTCCCTGCTACTTGTTGCTTTGAGAGCAACGGTTTGAGGCTCGTGGATCGGCATTGGGCCATTCAATGCCTCATCAACATATCTTGCCTCCTTGATCATCATTCGCCCACTTACAAACTTTCCGAGTATTTCCTCGGGCGTAATCTTGGTGTACCTAGGATTTTCACGAATAGAGTTTACAAGATGAGGATCAAGCACAGTGAAGGACCTTAGCATAAGCTGGACGACGTCGTGGTCCGTCCATCTCGTGCTTCCATAGCTCCTGATTTTGTTGACCAGGGCCTTGAGCCTGTTGTATGTTTGAGTTGCCTCCTCCCCCCTGATCATTGCGAACCTTCCTAGTTCGCCTTCCACCAACTCCATCTTGGTGATCATGGTGGCGTCGTTCCCCTCATGTGAGATCTTTAGGGTGTCCCAAATTTGCTTGGCATTATCCAAGCCACCCACCTTATGATACTCTTCCCTGCACAAGGATGCTAAAAGAACAGTGGTAGCTTGTGCATTTTTGTGAATTTGTTCATTGATAAACATGGGATTATCCGTACTATCAAATTGCATTCCATTTTCTACTATCTCCCATATACTTGGATGAAGAGAGAATAAGTGGCTACGCATTTTGTGACTCCAAAATCCGTAGTCCTCTCCATCAAAGTGTGGAGGTTTACCAAGAGGAATGGAAAGCAAATGAGCATTGGAATTTTGCGGAATACGAGAATAATCAAAAGAAAAGTTTGAGTTGACCGTTTTCTTTTTCTCGTCGTCGTCGTCTCTTTGGGAAGAAGAGGACTCGTCGCTGTCGTAGTAGACTATCTTCTTTATGCACCTCTTCTTCTTCCCATCCTTCTTCTTGTGACTTGAGCCTGAGTCAGTGGGCTTGTCGTTTTTTGGCTCATTGATGAAGGACTCCTTCTCTTTGTCGTTGATCACCATCCCCTTTCCCTTAGGATCCATCCCTTCGTGCGATTAGTCCCTTTCGTGAAGAGAATGGCTCTGATACCAATTGAGAGCACCTAAAGGGGGGGGTGAATAGGTGATCCTGTAAAACTTAAAACTTATTGCCACAAAAACTTGGTTAAGTGTTAGTGCAATAGGATCAAGTAGCTGGAGAGGAGTACTTGTGTAACACAGAAACCATAGAGAGAAACAACATAGTAGACACAGTGGTTTATCCCGTGGTTCGGCCAAGTACAAAACTTGCCTACTCCACGTTGTGGCATCCCAATGGACGAGGGTTGCACTCAACCCCTCTCAAGTGATCCAATGATCAACTTGAATACCACGGTGTTCCTGTTTCTTATCACTTTTCCTGTTTGCGAGGAATCTCCACAAGTTGGAGTCTCTCACCCTTACAACAAATATCAAAGTGAAAGCACTAGAGTAAGGGAGGGAAGCAACACACACAAATCCCAGCAATACGCACACACACAAGCCAAGACTTGAGCTCAAATGAAACACAACAAGTTCACCACTAGAACGGAGCTCAAATCACTAAGAATGTCAATCGAGTGTGCGAGAATGGAGTGCGGGAGTCTTAGAATATTCAGAGTATGCTTGGTGTACTCCTCCATGCACCTAGGGGTCCCTTTTATAGCCCGAAGGCAGCTAGGAGCCGTTGAGAGCAATCCAGGAAGGTAATTCTTGCCTTCTGTCGGGTGGCGCACCGGACAGTCCGGTGTGCCACCGGACAGGCACTGTTTAGTGTCCGGTGCAGATTGCTTTCCTAAATTGGCGTAGCCGACCGTTGAAGTTTTGGAGCTGTTGGCGCACCGGACAGTCCGGTGCCCCCATCAGACCGTTGGCTCGGCCACACGTCATGTGCGGATTGCGCGGCCGACCGTTGGCTCACCGGACAGTCCGGTGCACCACCGGACAGTCCGGTGAATTTTAGCTGTACGCCGCCGACGAATTCACGAGAGCGGCCAGTTGACCAGACTCCAGCCTGGCGCACCGGACACTGTCCGATGCACCACCGGACAGTCCGGTGCACCCAGACTGCGCAGAGTCTTGGCTGCTCCAGCCAAGTCTTTTTTCTTTTGTCTTTTCTCTGATTCTAGCACTTAGACAAATATGTTAGTACACAAAAACCAATGTACTAAGTCTAGAATCATACCTTGTATCTTGATTTTCACTTCTTGATTCTTTAGCACAATTTAACACTTAAACCATTTGTGTTGGGCACTTAATCACCAAAATACTTAGAGATGGCCCAAGGGCACATTTCCCTTTCAAAGGGTGCCTCTGTTCCAGAAGGAGCTTTGTCTCTGACACATTGGAATCCAGTGTTGCTTCGGCAACGGGTATCTGATTTGGAGATGGAAAATGCTGGTTAGTGCCCTTTGTTTCTTCTTTGGCTACTTTACCAATATGCTTTTTAGCTAAACACCCTTGCTTGACTGTTTCTTGATAGATATGGTCCGGCGGTATTCTGATCTTGAAGAAAAATATTCTCAAGGTCAGACTAAATTGGCCCAAGTTTCTGCTTCTCTGGATGATGCCAACACATTGAACTTCACTCTCCATGCTCAGCTCGACTCTGAAAAGGTGACCAATGAATTAAGCTTTACTTGGCTTTATCTGCTGTGTTCTTACTGCTTGCTTGACGTTTGGAGAAACTGATTCTTGTCTGCAGGAGGAAAAACGTGCTCTTGCCACTTCTCGCGACAACCTTGACAAGTTATACCGCGACGTCAGCAACTCGTTGACCATCTTGGAGAGGAGCCATCGTTTCACCATGGAAGACTTGGATAATCATTGTTATAAGCTACAAGAGTCCCTAGATGATATGATTTGCCTTAGGCAATTGGTGTTGAGCAAGGATACTATCATCAAGGATTTGCGTGCTTTCAAGAGATCAGTCGTCCAGGAGCTAGAAGCTGCTCGGTTGGCTGTCAAGGCTGCTGAAGACACTTCCGCTACTCTGAGGGCTCACGCGACAGAGCTATGGACAAAGCCATTCGCGCGGGGCGAATCCTGATGAGGAGACCCGGTGTGGTTGTTCCTAACGACATAATGGCAGACGTGAATGCTGCTCCGGATTCTTCGAGTCGTCCTTCTTCGTCGGTCGCTCCTGAGAAGAACATTACCAAATAGAAACATTGAATGCTTTATATACGTGGTTAGTGTGCTCGGATATTCCGTTAGAAAACATTTTTTAGTACTGAATCCCGTTATTGTTTTTCCAATGGTATTTGCAATTGCAGAAGTAAATTCAGTGTGATGGTTTTGAAGTTTCTTCGTATTTCGTGGGGCATAGAGGTCGCCCTAAGATGAGTAATTGCAAACGAGCTTGTGTTGGATTAAGTAGACGCGAGTGTACCGTGCCAATTTAAGTCATTACCGACTTAAACCGACTGCTCCGTTAGTAGGGTATAGTGGTCACCCCGAGTTAAGTAAGCGTGAGCATGTCGCACCGTCTTAGGCCGTTTGTCGACTTACGTCGATTGCTCCGTTAGTAGGGTATAGTGGTCACCCCGACTTAAGTAAGCGTGAGCATGTCGCACCGCCTTAAGCCGTTGCCGACTTAAGTCGATTGCTCCGTTAGTAGGGTATAGTGGTCACCCTGAGTTAAGTAAGCGTGAGCATGTCGGACCGCCATAAGCCATTGCCGACTTAAGTTGATTGCTTCGTTAGTAGGGCATAGTGGTTACCCTGAGTTAAGTAAGCATGCAGGTTGACAGTGAACAATTTGAGTGCCTTTGAAGTCTTTTTATTGATGATATATTTCCTAGTTTACAGGATACATTGTCGTCCCAATAGCTTTTGAGATATAGCTAGGGGTAAAACTTCCTGAGATGTTCTATGTTCCATGATTTCCCAATTTCCGTGTCGTTCATTTGAGTGAGACGATATGATCCAGGCCGAGTGACTTCTGCTACTATGAATGGTCCTTCCCATAGTGGTGACAATTTGTGTCATCCTTCCCCCGTAAGAATTTGCCGGAGGACGAGGTCTCCCACTGTGAAGGATCGATGTCGTATGGCCTTGTCGTGATAGCGCCTCAGAGTTTGCTGATACTGTGCTGACTAAATCACCGTGTTCAATCGTTCTTCTTCAAGTATATCAACATCCTCCAGTCTGGTAGCCTCAGCTTCCGCTATGTTTTCAAAGATCAGCCTTGGTGCCCCAAACTTGAGATCAGCGGGTAGCACTGCCTCCGAACCGTAGACCATGAAGAAAGGAGTATTTCCATGCAGAGCTCGGCTAGGTTGAGTTCTCAGGCTCTAAACAACGTACGACAGCTCTCTGATCCACTTTCCTACGAACTTTTCATTCTTGTCAAAGATTTTCTTTCTGAGCGCTTCCAATATCATCCCGTTGGCTCTTTCTACCTGCCCGTTGGCTCTTGGGTGCGCCACCGAGGCATATTTGATCTGAATGCTTTTTTGTTCGCAGAAATCGAAGAACTCTGAGCTTGTGAAATTGGATCCCAAGTCGGTTATGATGTTATTCGGTATTCTGAACCTGAATATTATGTCTTGTATGAATTCCACTGCCTTAGCTGAAGTTAGAGAGGCAATGGGTTTGAACTCTATCCATTTAGTGAATTTGTCGATAGCGACCAGTACATGAGTGTATCCTCCCTGAGCTTTCTTGAAAGGTCCAATCATATCCAGTCCCTAGCACGCGAACGGCCAGGTTATAGGTATGGTTTGCAGTTGCTGCGCTGGTAGATGCTATTGTTTTGATAAGTACTGGCAGGCTTCGCACCTCTGGACTAACTCGGCTGCATCACTCTTTGCCGTTGGCCAGTAGAAACCCGACCTGAAGACCTTCCCAACCAGGGTTCTGGATGTTGCGTGTATCCCGCATTGCGCAGTATGGACCTCTTCTAGCAGCTGCTTCCCTGTAGCTGAGAGAATGCATTTCATGAGGACTCCTGATGCGCCCCTTCTGTATAGTGTTTCCCCAATGAGAGTGTAATGAGCTGACTGCCTCGCAATGCGTTCGACTGTATTTTTGTCATCTGGTTCCTCCTCATTTTTTATGTACCTGATAATCGACCCTCTCCAGTCATCAGAATCTGACTCTGGTTGGCTCAGAGTATTGCATTCTTCTACCCGATCTAGTGAAATGCTCGGGTGCAGTACTTCTTGGACAAAAATTCCAGGCAGGACCTAAGTCCGACTGGATCCTAGCTTGGACAATGCGTCAGCTGCTGTGTTGCGGTCTCTTTCCACATGATGAAATTCCAGACCCTCAAATTTGTCTTCTAGTTTTCGGACAGCAGTGCAGTATTTTCCCATGGAATCGTTCGAGCAATCCCATTCTTTATTTATCTGACTTATGACCACCAGAGAATCTCCATATACCATCAGCCTTTTGATGCCCAGTGATATGGCAATGTTCAGTTCACGAATCAGAGCTTCGTATTCTGCCACATTGTTGGATGCTGGAAATAACAATTGAAGAGCATATTTGAGTTGTTCACCTCCAGGTGCAATAAAGAGGATCCCTGCGCCTGCTCCCTGTAGCTTCAACGAGCCGTCGAAATACATTCTCCATACTTCTGCAGTTTCTGGGTTATCTAGCACTTGTTGCTCGGTCCATTCTGATACAAAGTCGACCAGTGCTTGAGCTTTGATTGTGGTGCGAGGTCGAAACTCAATGTCATGAGAACCTATTTCGCAGGCCCACTTGGCTATTCTTCCAATGGCTTCTTTGTTGTGGAGAATATCCCCTATCGGAAATCCAGTGACTACTATGACTTTGTGGTCGTCGAAGTAGTGACGGAGCTTGTGTGCAGTTAGAAGTACTGCATATAATAACTTCTGAACTTGAGGGTATTTCTTCTTCGAGGGACCCAGAACTTCACTGATGAAATAGACAGGATGTTGTACTGAGTATGCATGTCCCTCTTCTGCTCGCTCGACTACCAACACGGTGCTCACCACGTGAGTCGTGCAAGAGATGTATAATAGCAGATCTTCAGCCGGTTGAGTCGGCGTGGCTCGGCACGGCGGTTTTAGCACTTGCGGTGTTGTCAAGAATTTTTTTAGCGCATCTAAAGCTTCTTATGCTTCTGAAGTCCACTAGAATTTGTCTATCTTCTTGAGCAACTTATAGAATGGTAAGCCTTTCTCTCCCAGCCTTGATATGAATCTGCTCAGAGCTGCCATACATCCGGTAAGTCTTTGTACTTTCTTCTGTGATCGTGGTGCTTCCATCCTCATGATAGCCTCGATCTTTTCTGGATTAGCTTCAATTCCCCGGTGGCTGACAATGAACCTGAGCAACTTTCCTGCTGGTACTCCGAAGATACATTTTTCGGGATTAAGCTTCCATCGGTATCGCCGTAGACTGTTGAAGACCAGCTGTAAATCTTCAATGAAATTTTCTGAATTCTCTGTCTTAATCACCACATCATCCACGTAAGCTTCCACACACTTGCCCCAGTGGTCGGCTAAGCATGTCTGAATAGCTCTCTGATAAGTCGCTCCAGCGTTTTTGAGGCCGAACGGCATGGAGGTATAGCAGAAAGCTCCGAACTGGGTGATGAATGCTGTTTTTCCTTGTCTTCTTTTGTCAAGCTAATCTGATGATACCCAGAGTAGCAATCCAAGAAAGACAACATAGAACATCCAGTGGTTGAGTCCACCACCTGGTTTATCCTAGGAAGTCCGAAGGGATCCTTCGGACAGTGTTTGTTGAGATCCGTATAGTCGACGCACATGCGCCAATCCACTTTGTTCTTTTTGAGTACAAGAACAAGGTTAGCTAACCACTCAGGATGTAACACCTCTCTAATGAATCCAGCCGCGACCAAGCGAGCCAGCTCAGCACGGATGGCTTCTCTCTTGTCGGGCGTGAAGCGACGTAATTTTTGCCGGATCGGCCTCGCCTGGGGGTAGACCTTTAGTTTGTGCTCGACCAGTTCTCTTGGGACTCCCGACATATCTGCAGGTTGCCATGCGAATACGTCTCGGTTATCTTGCAAAAACTGGACGAGCGCGCCTTCCTATTTGTCATCCAAGCTGGAACTGATGACGGCTGTTTTGCGTTCGTCGGCGAACCCAAGATTGATTCTCTTGGTTTCTTTAGTCGGTCGTATAGAGGTCACGGCTTGAGCTTCATTCGCGGGTACCGCTAGATCTTCCTCAGGCTTTGAGTTCGCCTGCGCAGAAGAAGTCGCCGATGGTTTGGTAGTGAGGGCCGCCTGGATGGCCACTCGGAAACATTCTGCGGCGCCTTGGAAGTCAGCACGCACAGTTATGATTCCTTGTGGTCCTAGCATCTTCAATATCATGTATGTATAATGTGGAATGGCCATGAACTTCGCCAATCCAGGCCTCCCGATGATGGCGTTGTATCCGCAGTCGAAGTTTGCCACCTTGAACCTCCGGAACTCGGTTCTGTAGTTTTCCGGAGTTCCGAAGGTGATCGGCATGTAGATGTGGACCAGCGGATATTCTCCTTCAGTCGGCACGATGCCAAAAAAAGGAGTGTCCGACTCGTGGAGCTCTTTGAGGTGAACTCCCAAGCCTTGGAGCATCCAGGGGAAGGTGACGTTGATGCTGCTTCCCCTGTCCACTAATACCTTCTTTACCCTGCTCTCTCGGATCACCGGATCGACGAGGAGCGGGTACTTGCCTGTGTGGTCGAAGTTGAGCCACTGATCTACCCGGGTGAATGTGATCGGGTGCTCAGACCATCGGTACGGGGCGGGAGGACCGGTAGCTGCCACCAGTATCTGACGATCGTTGAGCTTTTGTTGTCTTTTGCTTTCTTGCGACCCGTGTCCACCGAAGATGACGTTGACTTCTCTGTCAACGCACGGGAAGGCTCCACCTCCTCTCTCCTCCTACTGCTGGGGTTGTCGAGGTTCTCTAGGTCCTCCTCGCGGTGGGGGAGGAGGTAGAGGTTGGAAGGGTCGGTCGTTCCCCACGGAATGCTTGAAGTCTCTGCAGTTCCGGAGGGTGTGGCGCATGTCCTTGTGGTACGGGCACTGGGCGTCGAGGATGTCGTCCAGCGTGCGTTCGCCTCCGCGAGGTCCTCCTCGGGCGCGAGAGGCGGGCGGTCTGGCGGCGTGGACCTCTTCACGAGGCCTCTTCTCCCAGCGTTTGTCGGGTTGCTGGTTTGTGTCACGTCGTGGTGCTGTCGGTGCAGGTTTTGCTCCTCCGACGAGGTCTAGAGCTCGTTCATCGGCGGTGATGTAGAGGTCAGCTTCCCGGAATAGCTGCTCCGAAGAGGTCGGCGCCTTTTGTAGTATGGCTCGGACGAAGGCTGAGTCATTGGATCCCCGGTAGAAGTCCTCGATCACTGTTGCTTCCGCGACCTCGGGGATACGATTTCTCATGGTCTGGAATCTTTTGAGGTACGACCGGAGAGTTTCATCCCCTCGACGCTTGATGGATTTGAGGTCCCATGGTTGTGCCGGTTTGTCGGAGAGAGATTGGAAGTTGGAGGTGAAGCGCCGACTGAAGTCGCTCCAGTCGTCGATGCAATGTCGGGGTAGGTGTCGCAGCCATTACAGTGCGTCTTGCCCAAGGACAATAGGCAAGTACGCGGTCATCACATCTTCGGTTGCTCCAGTGGCTCGGGTGGCGGTGGTGTAGACGACCAGCCAGCCTCCCGGATCCTGCTTGGGCTCATATTTGTCAACGCTGGAGACCTTGAAGTTAGGGGGCCACTGAATGGCCCTGAGGCGTGGAGTAAGCGCCGATACTCCACACGTGTCCTCTTGTTGCCGATGATGATGTCTGTCCTGGGGAGGGGAGTGGTTGTCGTGGTGCCTCGACCGTCCCCGGGTGGTGCCACCAGTCGAAGCTGTGGCCGACTCGGTCCTGGTGGTCTGACTCCGTGCCGGGATGCCGTGATCCCAGTCGTACTCTTCTCGGCGACGGATCTCGTTCTCGTGTCGTCGTTCGCGCGAAGCATTGATGGAGCTCCGCGTGTCTCGCCGACTGTTGATGGCGTGTCGTAGATCGCTCGACGGATGAGCGAGTGGCAGAAGGTGGTTGGCTGCCCGAGTGAACAGCCGTCGATAGCCCTCGGTGTCGGGAGTCCGGGGGAGGCCATCAGCTATCCGAGCCAACACTCCACCGACTTCACTCGGCGTGTTCATGGCTTGGGCGAAGTCGGGGTTCAGGTTGCGTCTGAAGAGTGGATTCTCTCGACGTTGCCTCGTTTCCTGCTCAGCCTGTTCTTGAGCTTGCCGACGGTCACGTCGTCGAGAGTTCCTTCTTTCTCTAAGGACCCGTTCTTCCGGAGTTTCTCCCACTTCTGAGACCTCATCTCGTGACACGGGCTGCGCCGGATCCCGTTCTCCGGCTTCATGATGTCGCTGAATATTTCGGTGTCGGTTCCTCCGCCGGCAAGATTCCTGCTGATGAGGTTCTTCTCCCGGTGCAGTCGGTTCGTCGTCGGAGATAGGATTCGATTCCACTCTTCCCCCGATGAAGAGGATGTCGGGGTAGAATGGAGCAGTTATCGCGACGATCCTCTTTCTGCCCTCCTTTGAGGATGGAGGCACAGAAAGAAGAGCTTGACGACCCTTGGCCTCATTTGCTTCTTTCCTCCTTGTGATCCGTGTCCATTCTTCCGTCGGAGAGGTGGACAGCGGAGTTCTTCGGTTTGACGGACCCTCAGCTCCTGGCTTGCTGAAGGTGGTCTTTTCTCGGAGCACTGGAGGTTGTGCTTTTTCCTGCTTCGCTCCGATTTTCTCGGAGATCTTTGAGGAAGACTTTCTCTCCGGTGGATCCGCGATGCGGTGCAGAGTTCCCTCTTCATCTGTTACGGATGAAATAGTTCCGAAGCAGAACACGGACCCGGGGCGGAGGATGATCTTGTGCTGGAAGGTGACGGCCATTGAGCTAGCTTGGATCGGTGACACACCCCCTACCTGGCGCGCCAGCTGTCGGTGTTTTGGGTCCGACCGTGCACCCGGGGTGGCCCCTCAAGGTGCTTTTTGGAGTAGGACGGTGTTACCGACTGTAGCTCGATGGTTCGTGCTAGATGCACGAGAAACAGTGGACAGTTGTGTACAGGTTCGGGCCGCTTTGAGATGCGTAACACCCTACGTCCTGGAGTGAGTACTTTATGTGGTGGGTTACAAGGGGGTTCTCTAGCGTCGGAGACGTAGAGAGCCGGGTGGATGGCTAAGTAATGAGGTAGATCGTCTTGATGGGGTGCCCCCTAGGCCTTATATACTCGACCGTGGGGAATTACATGTGGATATGATAACAACGGGTGCCTAAGTAATAGTGAACTGACTGAGTTTATCTTCTTATGATTCAGCCGACCCATCCTCGCTCAGTTCCGATGTACGGGGCCCCTGCGCGGGAAGGTCGGGTCACTATTGCGATCACTGCTCAAATTCGTCGGGCCGTCTGGGCCTGCGTCGATCCAGCCTTGTGTCAATCCGCTTTATTGGACGTTCCTCCCAGGCCCACGAAGGGGTGACCTCGCGGATTATTGGGCCCACGGGCCCCTCGTGAGGTATCTTGTCCTTCTGGTGGACCCGGGGGATATCCGTCCCCCACACAGGTCTTATTAGATTAGATAGGATCTCGATTAGATTGGTATGACTAGACTAGACTAGATAAGATCTAACTAATTTGGATTAGCTCCTAGTTGTTACTCTGAGATAAGCAAGGTGGTTAGGATAAGGTAGAAGGTTAAGATATAATATTTTTAAGGTAAGATGGGTTTCTCTTTTTTGAGCTAATATATCTTTCTCAATATATTTTTATGCCTATATGTATTTAGATGCAATTGTGGATATTACTCCAAAACCCATCACACTCAATCAAAGAACCAAATCAAAGAGGTGTCATAAGAACAAACATTCACGCATATAGATACCTACAAAAATAGTTTTCCCCTATGATTAGGACTCCTATTCCTAAGGGTCACTTTAGGTATAGGATTCCAAGGTGTGAAATCCTCTCTTGTCTTTAGAGAAGAAGGGGTAAGATGTAATATCCCAAAAAAAATGTTGCCAAAGGTTGACCTTCGGTGTGTGGATGTGGGAAAAGGGTTGTGGGCTGTTGGATGCTAAGTCGGAGTCATATGTGGCGTCGCTTCTTTTCTCCCGCAAAGAAAATCCTAGTGGTAGCCTTTTCCCCCTTTTGCCCCTACTTGGCCGCCACCCCTTCTTCCCCCCCCCCCTCCCACACTTGGCCGCCCCTCCCTCCTGTGGCGGAACCGCCCGAATTATTCCAACTTAAGTGCCTAAATCCCGCCTTAGAGGCTAGACCACACTTAAATAGGAATAACCCGTCAGTCCCTCGGATCTAGTCCGATAAAGCCACTTATCCAGGATCGAATACCACTAGCTCACTCGAAGGTGAGGCACAGAGAAATACAATAAAACATAATACCACAAATTTAATAAGTATCATTAGTGATTACATTATCGGAGTTTCAGAAATAATAACCATAAATTTTAATGCAGCGGAAATATCTAACGGAGAAAACCGAGTAATCATGGCGAAGCCTGGCCACGCTACTCCTCCTGGTCCTCTCCTGCGGAAGCAATAACCCACTCGACCGTCTATCCCGGTGGCAGGGATGAAGGCCAAGTCACACCATCAACCAATCAACCTAAGGAGTACCTGCAAAAATTATGCCACAAGCAAGGCTGAGTATACTAATACTCAGCTAGACTTACCCGGTGTGAGGAGTCTACTCCTCTACCTCTAGACATGCAGCTATTTGGCTGAGGGGTTTGGTTTGCCAAAAGCACTAGCTGAGTCTAAAATCAAGTTTTAGCTTTTCAAGTTTTAGTATGATCCTTTTAACTAGATGTGTACCTAGCTATTCATACATGGTATCAAACATTTTTACCAATCAACATCTTTTGCCAGTCACCTCATTTCCACTTTTTACTCAATGTAGCAGCATGGATCAAGCAGTCTCATTAGCTGCGAGAAGCAGACGATTCGAATCGAGTTTTTAAACCTTGCAAGGTAAACCTAAACACACGACATGTAGGGGCACTCCGTCCCCACACACATCAACCGTCCCCATCGATTCCCCATCAGCAGATCAGGGCTCACCGCCTTGGCGTACAATGCCTCACTGACCCCGACTGCCGTCGTGCAGTGACCGCACATGTACCCACCATAACCGGAATGGGAGACCACGTCTCAGGTCGCGTGAGGGGATATGTCCACTGCCAGGTTCACTCAGGTACTAGGCTTACCGATTTACCATATTTCTCGGCATATGTTTAGTACGTTCAAACGCTTGACTCACGGTACCACACCTTAATCCTTATTCCAATTTCCGTCTCGTAGACAACGCATCCCCATGGACCGTTGTCCACAGACCACCATCCTTACGATATCAAAATGGATACAACCAATTCCTGACCTCGCGCGAGTGCTAGAAAAATCACTCGACTTCTACCGAGATCCCTAATTAATAAAGCAGCTACTCGACCTAGCATACTAGTATCCATCACAAAAGGAATCCTGAGTTCATGCAACTAAGGTTTCAGTCAGCTCCTACACTTAAGTGCACAGTACAAACCTACAAACATTAAGTGTAGTAAAATAGCATATATAAATGGTTATGCATAAAACCGGGGCTTGCCTTTAATTTAACACTTAGACAGTGTTTGCTGTAGGAGGTACTCGCTTGGCGAGCATCTACTGGTTAAGTCCATTCTTCAGGTCGTCCACCAATTGCGTCTTGTGGTTGGCACCACATCACTTGCACGATCACCATCTCTCGGCTCTAAATGAGATGCAGGATGCATATGTATGAATATAATGAAAAATATCACAAGATATACAAATACACGGTAGCGAACTAAATATTTAATTGTAAGACACTGCAAACAACCACATGTTAGCTTTAGTTATCTACACGTCGTCGGGCATACGTAGTTACTACCATTAGAAAGACGACCGATACTTTCTAGACTTAACCAGCGCAATACGACATCACACGTGCAAGCATTTATCACATTCACTTTAATCATTCATTGGTTACTTAACATTAGGTTAGTTAAGTACTTAAGTTTCCTACGACTGATATGTAGACAGACTTAGTTGAAAAGGAACTAGACACTTAATTGGGCTTTACAATTATTTATTAGGCGAACACGTATTAGACCTTAACCAATGTAGTTCCCTAATTTAGCGAGGCGTGTACTAGTTACCTACATACTTATGCTCACTTATATTAGTTATATTATTGTTACTGCGTGTTCAACCAAAATCAAAACGAGGAAACGGTCAACTCAAGACATACGCCACAGAGTAGAGCAATCCACAAAACACAACAAAATTAGGACAGCCGCACAGCAGTGGCTTGTTTTAACCATAACTCTTTAAATATTAATCCAAAACTAGCAAACTAAGATTTTCTGGAAAGCTTAGAAGGTGCTCTACAACTTTGGTATTGTCATCACCGCACGATTAAACACTTAGCAAGGTCAAAAGGTGTTAACACAACAGCGCTGTCCAGATTGGGACAGATTCAGACTTGTGACTTTAAAAATTCATAACTGAAGATTCAGACATCCAAACAAAGTGATCTTAGACTTTCTGGAAAGCTAATTAAATGTTCTACAAATTATTTATAAACATCGCTGGCTGGTTTAACATGTATCAAGGGTGAAATACACTATGAAGGCTGTGGGGTCCAGAACTGGACAGATTCAGTCTTCAGACTTTAAACATCCATAACTTAATCTTCAGACCACCAAAAATAGTGATCCAAGACTTTTTGGAAATCTTGGCAATTGCACTACATAACTTTTATAATCACCAAGAAGTGATTCTGTGCTTAACTGAATCAAACAACGCAGTTTTCAAAATCTGTTCTGGCGGTGGACAGAACACAGCAACCAAGTTGTAAAATTCATAACTCTTAAACCGTCAGGCCTTTAGTTATGAAATTTTAACACAAGCAAGATAAGAAAAGCACCTACAACTTTCTTATAATGACCATGAACAGATTGTAATATTAAATTGAACAAACAATACAGTTTCTGAAATCTGTACAGAATTTGGACAGATTCAGTTACTGAATTTGTGAACAGCATAACTCCTAAACTGTTAGACCTATGACTGTCAAATTTTGACACAAGTAAGATAATAGAGTTATCTACAACTTTCTTGTGACCACCAATAACTTATTTCAACATTAACTTAAGCAACCATTGCAATTTCTGAAATCTGTTCAGAAATTCGACAGATTCAGGTGCTGGGCTTGTAAAAAGCACAACTCCTAAACGATCAGGTTTATGGCTGTCAAATTTTAGTACAAGCAAGATAATCATGTTATCTATAACTCTTCTATATGACTTTTCTACAGAAAACATGATTTGGTTTATCAAACAAACAGCACAACAAGAACAATGCGTGCAGTCCAAAACAGCAATCAATAAATTCCAGCTCCTATATAATTCAAGAATTGCCGCATTCTAGCGACCTGAATTATTGTAACACTTTGACATTTGTTAGAGTTAAAATAACTAAGTGAGAACTAACAAGTAGACTCACTACTTTTATTCGTGTCATTTCGAACACTGGAAGTACCATACTCAATTAACAACACATTCTCTACAATAATCAATTTCGAAGCGCTTTTCACCCAATAATTTGCATTTCAACGTAGACATCCCATGAGCACTAATACTTTTCATCCGCGACCGTAACCATACGTATTTAGAGTACAACAAGCAATTTATCGTGACTACGATCTTAACCAATTCATCGAACAATTTGGCTAACTAGAGCAACGACACGGTCCGCTTGACAGCATACACGTCGGCTTGCCGATTACTATCGCAATCCAAGACACAACATATATATATATAACAAACACTTAACAAAATCGACTCCTATTTAACATGAGTTGGCTAATCACAGTAGAAGACTTAGCGAACCATTTAGACATTGCAACTCAAAACATGGGTGGGAGCAAGTTAATTAATGTTTCTTAACCTTTTCTCAACTTAAATTGGACAACACACAAGTCAATTAAAACACCACATTTTAGGAGGTCTAACATAGAGATATTAAAACATGGCATAAAACTCCATAAGACTTACACTGGCTACTGAAGACCTAAAGCACTTATGGGCATATGTTATCTGACTGTTCTTCAATTTTAGGAAGGATTGACTCATGAACGCTACTTGCCTCCAATAGTTATTGGACTGCGATAACACTCGTATAAGACCTCTAATCGACCAACAAGACATTTATTTATCCAAAGGGGCATGGAATGCAATATTTGACAAGGCAAGGCATCGACCCGCCATACCACAGAAAGCATGACGACACCGACAGATGCTATCAACTAATCGTTTTTTTAAAAAAATATTAAACTTACTTCTCGCTTTACCACTACACCACCCTTTAGTCACGTGACCATCGAGAGAGTCCTTCACACGATTATACAATAGCAACCTAAACGTCGGGTCACACAATACATACATATTTCTTTGTTGCGAGTATAACCATATTACGACATATACCCGCGCACCTCAATTCAATATCTCACGCCACCACTACTATAATACACTACGGCACACACACACATACGTGTACTAATTCAATCCTCACATCACATATATTTCCAAACTTACTCATCACATAAAACAAGCACGACACGCGTGTTTACCAAAACGTGAATGCGACCTTGCCACAGTGTATAAACAAAACATTTTATACCCACACATAATTAAACACCCCTGTACACCACATCGACCAAAACATAATTAGAAAAACCACAAATCGCACGCATCGAACAAACTCTTGTTCTCTAACCGCAAATGTGATCCTACCAAAATATAAAAACATCCGAGTTCTTGTTCTACTTCATTTTCTTCTATATATGTATTCATTCATACAATTATACTTTCACGCACACACGCAAATAAAACAAATCACAAATCATTTAAAGCGAACAACCTGGCTGAAATCCGATCGGAGTTGCACTTGCATGCCATCAGACGGGGCTCTTTTGCCGACGAGCGACGAGCGAGGCGTGATGACGACACGGCTGCGAGCACGGCACAATTTATTACACGATTTGCTGGTGCGGCCATTCAATCGAACACAAAAAAACGCAGGACAGCTAGTAGCTCACCGAGGTTGTTGCTCGCTGCACAGATCGGTTGACGCCGCATGTGGAGGGCCGAGCACAGGGGCGGATGGCGGCCAGATGGGGGCTCACGACCATGGGGGAAATGGAGCTGCGCAGGGACTGCTGCTGCTGGGAGGAAGATGAACAGGGCACTGGAAAAAATCTGGGCGTCCATGGGAGTTGCTGCCGCGCGAGAGAGTAGGAGCAGGGGGCGTCGTGCCATTGCTGGCCGAGGGAGGAAGGGCGCTGGGAGCTGGGAGGGTGTGGGCAGAGGGAGGCACCATGGCTGCTGGAGGCGCCGAGCTGGAAAGGGGTCGGCGTTGGAGGAGGCCGACGGCGCCGGGGAAGACGAGCCACCGGAGCAAATAGGGATGTCGCGCCATGGAGTAAAAAGACCCTGCTCCCTGCACGCTGCTTCCTGGAATGGGGAGCGCGAGCAGAGGAGGCCGACTGGAGCACAGGGAGTTTGGACTTCATGGCTGTTGGCCGAGCTCCCAGCAATGGGGTCCAGGGAGGAGGGCACGTGCGCCATGGGGTCTGGCCACCGAGCGTCGAGCCAAGGGAGCAAGGGCGCCGACCAGGAACCTGCAGGGGAAAGATGCCACAAGGGAGGCAGCCATGAGAGGCCCTTGCTTCGTGGGGAAGGAGCTGACGCCCTGGTGTTCAACCGTGTAGGAGAAGGAGGAAAGAGGAGGGCTGGTTTGGGCGGCTAGGGGTGGGAGTGCAAAAATGCCTCCACTTGCAAGGAGATGGCTCATATTTATAGAGAGGCACTAGGGCTAGGGTTTTCTTAGTGGGCTGGGCCGGGTTGGAATGGGCTTGGCCCAAAACATGAAATCGGGTCGCGCTAATTTATTTTCCGGAATAAAAATGCTCCTGCGGAATTCGTTTCTACGGAGAACAGAGTGAATTAGAGTTTCGGCGAACGGACGATTGAGCGATTAATTCGGCCGAGAGTTGGATTTGATTTCGCTCGAAAATAATTTTCTACGCGTGATTCGAAATTAAATTGTCTCGCGACACGATCGGCTTTCGGATTTTTAGTCGGAGAGTGTGAATCGTGATATTTCAAAATTGTTGTCGATATGGGGTTTTGAATTCAATTCAGACACAAGATATTAGGCTGAGTCGAGTAAGAATTAATTAGAGGACGACATACTGAGTATTCCGTTTGAGAGTACGGACTCGGATTAAAATAGTCGGACATCGATCAAGGTTCGAGGAATTAGACTCGGGCTCAGATCAAATAACAGTCGTCGAGAGTTTGATTAAATGAGCTTTAGATGAGATTTATAATTCGAGAATGATTTCCGAGTCTGCATTAGTTCCGAGAATTAAAAGTTTTAACACGCTCTGAAATTGGTTGTTTCTCGCGATCGATTAACTCTGAATTCGGTGAACTTCCAAGAGAAAGCCTGATAAACAGAGATAGGCACGATCGAGAAATAGAACTTTTTTTGCTGAGCATCCGAGATTAGGATAAATCTCCCGATATAACACGAAACTAACACCTGGGGTGTCACAGCCTTCCCCCCTTAAACAGAATCTCGTCCTGAGATTCGAATGAGGATCTTTAAGGGCGGAGAAGCATGTAACTCCCAGGCTAGAGATAGATGCAAATTCATGAGATGGGATCTGACAAGATACTGAAGATAGATTCGAGAGAATATCGTGACATATTGAGACAAAATGCAGCGATCATTCTAAGAGAGTGCCCACTAATGATAGCACATTGGCGTAGTCTTATAATGGATCACAACTATTAACCGCGATACCACCGCGTGCCGAGTAGCTCAACCATGTGTGCGCGCCCACAGGAGGCTCTCGGTTTCGTCGCGGCACCATCAGTCGTTTAGTCATAACACCATTACCAGGCGCAACCAACGATAAATCCACGTGACATAAATAGATGGAGCCTATGAGAGTATGGCCCAGAAAAGAAGAATGTGATCAGAGTTGAAGCAGAGATTGCTAGCAAAAGAGCATCACATAAGAACTTTCTTCAACTCAGAGAATTATTTTATGATTAATACGGAGATTATCAGGTCAGAGATTTATACGAGAGTGGATATGAGGGGAACCAACCATGAGATCAAGATTGGCAACTTGCTGAGACATGAGAGAACTAAAGTCAACAACATAATCCATTGAACCAAATGGATACACTGCTTAGAGTTAGAATCAATAAAATGGCATCATGATTCTTGGAGGAAGAGCATGAGATCGACCAAAATTGAGAGATTTAGGCAAGATCAACATTTGATACTTGAGAACGGGTTATAGCAGATAACCAGATAACGGGGAAGAATCATTAAAGGATCCAGGGATTCGGATGACAAAGCCACAACATGATTCGCAAGGAAAAAGATTTCCAGACCTAGGCGAAAGGAGAGGTAGGCAAACAGGATCAGCTAGGATGATTAGCAGAAATGCTATGAAGTTTTAGGGGCAAGAGTTTATGGAAAGAAACATGAC
Organism: Zea mays; assembly: GCF_902167145.1. Lineage (NCBI taxonomy): Eukaryota > Viridiplantae > Streptophyta > Magnoliopsida > Poales > Poaceae > Zea > Zea mays. Next base: position 98,213,042 of record NC_050105.1, on the reverse strand, counting down.
CTTGATAGGGTTTGCGCAACTAGACACTAGCAACAAATTTTTTTTGACACAACAAGTGCGCAAGGAGACTTGGGGTGGTCTAGCGGTCAAGCTATGGGCATCTATAGCTGTGCAGGTGTAACTTCAAAGGTAAAACACACAAGGGCTAAAAACACCAAAACAAGCACGTGATTTGATTTTTTTTAAAGGGTTTCACTAGGGAACCACTAGATTATTTGGGGAAGGGGGTCTTTTCATGAGCAGGACAGACAACATTTTTTTTTGGTTAGAGGCAAAATGGACTGAACAATTATCGTACCTTCTAGAAAGCAAGGAAAGAGAAACACATATCACGACCTAGTCAAGACTTACCAATCCGATACAAGGTAAGGCATTTCTTAGAGTTCGCAAGGTGGCAATACATCACATTATTCACAAGTTCTTATTATTGGAATATAGGTGAGAGAAGCATGTTAGTGCACAAGAGACAATTATAATGCGACAATCATGATGCATGCTCATTCTAGTCGTCTTCTTAGACCTAACTAATTTTTCGGGTGCTTCTACAGCATCCTTATTAATAGTAGTAGTAGCCTTTATGGCCTATATAAATAGCCACCTAGCTACCCATCTATTTCCTAAGGCTTCACGTCCTAGGTCTAGCCTTATCGTCCTGATATCAATCCAACTTGGTTTCTAGCAAGTTTTACTTTTAGAAAAGGTTGGTAATCATGACTTATTGACTTCTTTGTGATGGTATTCGCTCCGATACCAGCTGTGGCGGAACCGCCCGAATTATTCCAACTTAAGTGCCTAAATCCCGCCTTAGAGGCTAGACCACACTTAAATAGGAATAACCCGTCAGTCCCTCGGATCTAGTCCGATAAAGCCACTTATCCAGGATCGAATACCACTAGCTCACTCGAAGGTGAGGCACAGAGAAATACAATAAAACATAATACCACAAATTTAATAAGTATCATTAGTGATTACATTATCGGAGTTTCAGAAATAATAACCATAAATTTTAATGCAGCGGAAATATCTAACGGAGAAAACCGAGTAATCATGGTGAAGCCTGGCCACGCTACTCCTCCTGGTCCTCTCCTGCAGAAGCAATAACCCACTCGACCGTCTATCCCGGTGGCAGGGATGAAGGCCAAGTCACACCATCAACCAATCAACCTAAGGAGTACCTGCAAAAATTATGCCACAAGCAAGGCTGAGTATACTAATACTCAGCTAGACTTACCCGGTGTGAGGAGTCTACTCCTCTACCTCTAGACATGCAGCTATTTGGCTGAGGGGTTTGGTTTGCCAAAAGCACTAGCTGAGTCTAAAATCAAGTTTTAGCTTTTCAAGTTTTAGTATGATCCTTTTAACTAGATGTGTACCTAGCTATTCATACATGGTATCAAACATTTTTACCAATCAACATCTTTTGCCAGTCACCTCATTTCCACTTTTTACTCAATGTAGCAGCATGGATCAAGCAGTCTCATTAGCTGCGAGAAGCAGACGATTCGAATCGAGTTTTTAAACCTTGCAAGGTAAACCTAAACACACGACATGTAGGGGCACTCCGTCCCCACACACATCAACCGTCCCCATCGATTCCCCGTCAGCAGATCAGGGCTCACCGCCTTGGCGTACAATGCCTCACTGACCCCGACTGCCGTCGTGCAGTGACCGCACTTGTACCCACCATAACCGGAATGGGAGACCACGTCTCAGGTCGCGTGAGGGGATATGTCCACTGCCAGGTTCACTCAGGTACTAGGCTTACCGATTTACCATATTTCTCGGCATATGTTTAGTACGTTCAAACGCTTGACTCACGGTACCACACCTTAATCCTTATTCCAATTTCCGTCTCGTAGACAACGCATCCCCATGGACCGTTGTCCACAGACCACCATCCTTACGATATCAAAATGGATACAACCAATTCCTGACCTCGCGCGAGTGCTAGAAAAATCACTCGACTTCTACCGAGATCCCTAATTAATAAAGCAGCTACTCGACCTAGCATACTAGTATCCATCACAAAAGGAATCCTGAGTTCATGCAACTAAGGTTTCAGTCAGCTCCTACACTTAAGTGCACAGTACAAACCTACAAACATTAAGTGTAGTAAAATAGCATATATAAATGGTTATGCATAAAACCGGGGCTTGCCTTTAATTTAACACTTAGACAGTGTTTGCTGTAGGAGGTACTCGCTTGGCGAGCATCTACTGGTTAAGTCCATTCTTCAGGTCGTCCACCAATTGCGTCTTGTGGTTGGCACCACATCACTTGCACGATCACCATCTCTCGGCTCTAAATGAGATGCAGGATGCATATGTATGAATATAATGAAAAATATCACAAGATATACAAATACACGGTAGCGAACTAAATATTTAATTGTAAGACACTGCAAACAACCACATGTTAGCTTTAGTTATCTACACGTCGTCGGGCATACGTAGTTACTACCATTAGAAAGACGACCGATACTTTCTAGACTTAACCAGCGCAATACGACATCACACGTGCAAGCATTTATCACATTCACTTTAATCATTCATTGGTTACTTAACATTAGGTTAGTTAAGTACTTAAGTTTCCTACGACTGATATGTAGACAGACTTAGTTGAAAAGGAACTAGACACTTAATTGGGCTTTACAATTATTTATTAGGCGAACACGTATTAGACCTTAACCAATGTAGTTCCCTAATTTAGCGAGGCGTGTACTAGTTACCTACATACTTATGCTCACTTATATTAGTTATATTATTGTTACTGCGTGTTCAACCAAAATCAAAACGAGGAAACGGTCAACTCAAGACATACGCCACAGAGTAGAGCAATCCACAAAACACAACAAAATTAGGACAGCCGCACAGCAGTGGCTTGTTTTAACCATAACTCTTTAAATATTAATCCAAAACTAGCAAACTAAGATTTTCTGGAAAGCTTAGAAGGTGCTCTACAACTTTGGTATTGTCATCACCGCACGATTAAACACTTAGCAAGGTCAAAAGGTGTTAACACAACAGCGCTGTCCAGATTGGGACAGATTCAGACTTGTGACTTTAAAAATTCATAACTGAAGATTCAGACATCCAAACAAAGTGATCTTAGACTTTCTGGAAAGCTAATTAAATGTTCTACAAATTATTTATAAACATCGCTGGCTGGTTTAACATGTATCAAGGGTGAAATACACTATGAAGGCTGTGGGTCCAGAACTGGACAGATTCAGTCTTCAGACTTTAAACATCCATAACTTAATCTTCAGACCACCAAAAATAGTGATCCAAGACTTTTTGGAAAGCTTGGCAATTGCACTACATAACTTTTATAATCACCAAGAAGTGATTCTGTGCTTAACTGAATCAAACAACGCAGTTTTCAAAATCTGTTCTGACGGTGGACAGAACACAGCAACCAAGTTGTAAAATTCATAACTCTTAAACCGTCAGGCCTTTAGTTATGAAATTTTAACACAAGCAAGATAAGAAAAGCACCTACAACTTTCTTATAATGACCATGAACAGATTGTAACATTAAATTGAACAAACAATACAGTTTCTGAAATCTGTACAGAATTTGGACAGATTCAGTTACTGAATTTGTGAACAGCATAACTCCTAAACTGTTAGACCTATGACTGTCAAATTTTGACACAAGTAAGATAATAGAGTTATCTACAACTTTCTTGTGACCACCAATAACTTATTTCAACATTAACTTAAGCAACCATTGCAATTTCTGAAATCTGTTCAGAAATTCGACAGATTCAGGTGCTGGGCTTGTAAAAAGCACAACTCCTAAACGATCAGGTTTATGGCTGTCAAATTTTAGTACAAGCAAGATAATCATGTTATCTATAACTCTTCTATATGACTTTTCTACAGAAAACATGATTTGGTTTATCAAACAAACAGCACAACAAGAACAATGCGTGCAGTCCAAAACAGCAATCGATAAATTCCAGCTCCTATATAATTCAAGAATTGCCGCATTCTAGCGACCTGAATTATTGTAACACTTTGACATTTGTTAGAGTTAAAATAACTAAGTGAGAACTAACAAGTAGACTCACTACTTTTATTCGTGTCATTTCGAACACTGGAAGTACCATACTCAATTAACAACACATTCTCTACAATAATCAATTTCGAAGCGCTTTTCACCCAATAATTTGCATTTCAACGTAGACATCCCATGAGCACTAATACTTTTCATCCGCGACCGTAACCATACGTATTTAGAGTACAACAAGCAATTTATCGTGACTACGATCTTAACCAATTCATCGAACAATTTGGCTAACTAGAGCAACGACACGGTCCGCTTGACAGCATACACGTCGGCTTGCCGATTACTATCGCAATCCAAGACACAACATATATATATAACAAACACTTAACAAAATCGACTCCTATTTAACATGAGTTGGCTAATCACAGTAGAAGACTTAGCGAACCATTTAGACATTGCAACTCAAAACATGGGTGGGAGCAAGTTAATTAATGTTTCTTAACCTTTTTCTCAACTTAAATTGGACAACACACAAGTCACTTAAAACATCACATTTTAGGAGGTCTAACATAGAGATATTAAAACATGGCATAAAACTCCATAAGACTTACATTGGCTACTGAAGACCTAAAGCACTTATGGGCATATGTTATCTGACTGTTCTTCAATTTTAGGAAGGATTGACTCATGAACGCTACTTGCCTCCAATAGTTATTGGACTGCGATAACACTCGTATAAGACCTCTAATCGACCAACAAGACATTTATTTATCCAAAGGGGCATGGAATGCAATATTTGACAAGGCAAGGCATCGACCCGCCATACCACAGAAAGCATGACGACACCGACAGATGCTATCAACTAATCGTTTTTTTAAAAAAATATTAAACTTACTTCTCGCTTTACCACTACACCACCCTTTAGTCACGTGACCATCGGGAGAGTCCTTCACACGATTATACAATAGCAACCTAAACGTCGGGTCACACAATACATACATATTTCTTTGTTGCGAGTATAACCATATTACGACATATACCCGCGCACCTCAATTCAATATCTCACGCCACCACTACTATAATACACTACGGCACACACACACATACGTGTACTAATTCAATCCTCACATCACATATATTTCCAAACTTACTCATCACATAAAACAAGCACGACACGCATGTTTACCAAAACGTGAATGCGACCTTGCCACGGTGTATAAACAAAACATTTTATACCCACACATAATTAAACACCCCTGTACACCACATCGACCAAAACATAATTAGACAAACCACAAATCGCACGCATCGAACAAACTCTTGTTCTCTAACCGCAAATGTGATCCTACCAAAATATAAAAACATCCAAGTTCTTGTTCTACTTCATTTTCTTCTATATATGTATTCATTCATACAATTATACTTTCACGCACACACGCAAATAAAACAAATCGCAAATCATTTAAAGCGAACAACCTGGCTGAAATCCGATCGGAGTTGCACTTGCATGCCATCAGACGGGGCTCTTTTGCCGACGAGCGACGAGCGAGGCGTGATGACGACACGGCTGCGAGCACGGCACAATTTATTACACGATTTTCTGGTGCGGCCATTCAATCGAACACAAAAAAACGCAGGACAGCTAGTAGCTCACCGAGGTTGTTGCTCGCTGCACAGATCGGTTGACGCCGCACGTCGAGGGTCGAGCACAGGGGCGGATGGCGGCCAGATGGGGGCTCACGGCCATGGGGGAAATGGAGCTGCGCAGGGACTGCTGCTGCTGGGAGGAAGATGAACAAGGCACTGGAAAAAATATGGGCGTCCATGGGAGTTGCTGCCGCGCGAGAGAGTAGGAGCAGGGGGCGTCGTGCCATTGCTGGCCGAGGGAGGAAGGGCGCTGGGAGCTGGGAGGGAGTGGGCAGAGGGAGGCACCATGGCTGCTGGAGGCGCCGAGCTGGAAAGGGGTCGGCGTTGGAGGAGGCCGACGGCGCCGGGGAAGACGAGCCACCGGAGCAAATAGGGATGTCGCGCCATGGAGGAAAAAGACCCTGCTCCCTGCGTGCTGCTTCCTGGAATGGGGAGCGCGAGCAGAGGAGGCCGACTGGAGCACAGGGAGTTTGGACTTCATGGCTGTTGGCCGAGCTCCCAGCAATGGGGTCCAGGGAGGAGGGCACGTGCGCCATGGGGTCTGGCCACCGAGCGTCGAGCCAAGGGAGCAAGGGCGCCGACCAGGAACCTGCAGGGGAAAGATGCCACAAGGGAGGCAGCCATGAGAGGCCCTTGCTTCGTGGGGAAGGAGCTGACGCCCTGGTGTTCAACCGTGTAGGAGAAGGAGGAAAGAGGAGGGCTGGTTTGGGCGGCTAGGGGTGGGAGTGCAAAAATGCCTCCACTTGCAAGGAGATGGCTCATATTTATAGAGAGGCACTAGGGCTAGGGTTTTCTTAGTGGGCTGGGCCAGGTTGGAATGGGCTTGGCCCAAAACATGAAATCGGGTCGCGCTAATTTATTTTCCGGAATAAAAATGCTCCTGCGGAATTCGTTTCTACGGAGAACAGAGTGAATTAGAGTTTTGGCGAACGGATGATTGAGCGATTAATTCGGCCGAGAGTTGGATTTGATTTCGCTCGAAAATAATTTTCTACGCGTGATTCGAAATTAAATTGTCTCGGGACACGACCGACTTTCGGATTTTTAGTCGGGGAGTGTGAATCGTGATATTTCAAAATTGTTGTCGATATGGGGTTTTGAATTCAATTCAGACACAAGATATTAGGCTGAGTCGAGTAAGAATTAATTAGAGGACGACATACTGAGTATTCCGTTTGAGAGTACAGACTCGGATTAAAATAGTCGGACATCGATCAAGGTTCGAGGAATTAGACTCGGGCTCAGATCAAATAACAGTCGTCGAGAGTTTGATTAAATGAGCTTCAGATGAGATTTATAATTCGAGAATGATTTCCGAGTCTGCATTAGTTCCGAGAATTAAAAGTTTTAACACGCTATAAAATTGGTTGTTTCTCGCGATCGATTAACTCTGAATTCGGTGAACTTCCAAGAGAAAGCCTGATAAACAAAGATAGGCACGATCGAGAAATAGAACTTTTTTTGCTGAGCATCCGAGATTAGGATAAATCTCCCGATATAACACGAAACTAACACCTGGGGTGTCACACCTCCTTTCCTCTTGGGCTGGCCGTCCTCTCCTCCTATGGCAGCCCCTCTCCACGGCTTCCTCCTCCCTCTAGATATCCCCCCCCCCCCCGCGCAACAAGGATCGAGAAGAGGAGGAGCACGTTGAATTGAAGGGGAAAAGAGAGGATCATGGAGATGTTCTTCCCCATCTCTTCTTGCAGAATTTCTTGGGGAAACCCTAGGTATGGATGAGATCCTTGTTCCTCCCTGTAATTATGTGCTTTTGGAGGTTGTGGATCATGGGAATTAAAGGATTAGAGGTTGGATTAGATGTGGGGTTAGGTTTTGATCTCGAATTTAGTTTTATGCATAATGGCAGATTCGATAGTTTCGGTTCATGCCAGTTTTCTGTGGTCTTAGTGGCCTCAAAAAAATAAAAAGTCTATATATGGGTCGTAGATAATTTGTAGATCTTTCTGTGGCCGTGAAGAACAACTCAATCATACATCAGATCAGAGAGGTATTGCAGTTTGATTATAGCAGTTTTTCAGTCTCTTAATTCTGTGCAGAATCTGTTCTCTTACGATTTAGGCAATTTTATCGACAGAATTAAACCTTGGGTTTGTAAGAAAAGATGTAGATAATTTCATAAGCTTTCCAGTTTTTTAAAGAGTGCATTCATATAAATTATGAAACTCCAGTTATGTTTGTTTTACTGTGGCTGTTTTTGTTGGCCTCACAGAAATGAGCGGGTCTATTCACTGGTAGGTTTCATCAGGTAAATGGCCGAATTGGCTCTCCCAGATATGGAGACTTTTGTAGATGGATAAAATTCTTACTTCCAGCAGAATTTCAAGATTTTTGGTTGAGTAGTTTGTGAGATATCAAATTTTGAAAGTTAACTATGCTGCTGTCTAAAACAGATTCAGTCAGTTATCTTGTCAGATGTTTTAGAACTTATAGATGGCAGAATTTAATTATCCATCGAATGCCAAAGTTGTAGAGTATTTTGTGTAGATACTCATAGAGTATTTTTTTGATATCACCACTGTTATAATTTTAAAGATACAAAATTAACAAACAGCGTTGCTGTTGTATGGCATGTGGTTCAGAGTGGGAGGTTTTCCACTAGGTCTTGGTTTCATGTGTAGGAGCGATTTGTTGATTGTTGGCAAATGTTTGTGAAATATTTGTACTAAGTTTTATGCCCGCTAGCAGGTGGCTACACTCCAGATCATGCCTAGTATATTTTTCTTCTTCGATGAAGGTAAGTGAATGTAGCGGTGGTTGCTTCCATTCTGACCTGTTATTTCTATTGCCTACACTCTAATATTCAGAAGTATTGGATTCTTTCATAATTGGACTCTATGGTGATGCTTTACTTATATGCATTATACTGATGCTCAATCATATATTGATGATGATTATGATTCGAGTATGACTCATGAGATTAATTCACACCCCTGAAGGTAAATGAAGTATTGTTTGAGGTTGGTATTGTATCTGAAGGTAAATGAAGTATTATTTGAGGTTGTATTGTATGCGAAGGAAGTAAAGTATATTGATAAATGCAGCATGCCATATACATTGCATGATTCACTTGCATCTGAAGTTGGGTCGTGACCTATGGTCCGACCGTACCGGTACAACTTAGCATCGTACGTTGCCCGAGGAGGGGTACGATGCGGCTTCATACCCTTAGAGGTATGAAGGCAGAGAACATATGCATTGCATTCATATGCATTCATTGAAGTGATATTTGTAGATGATGTGGTTTTATACCCTCAGAGGTATGAAGACAGAGTACCTACACTTTGCGTTCCTATGCATACATTGAAGTGATATTTGCAGGTATTATTGACGAAGGGAAGTGTTATACAAACTATTGTGGTTGTTCAAGGAAATAAGATGGTATTGGTTATATTGAGACTACTGAGTTCTATATCTACAAGTATTTCTGATCTTCATTATGATTCTTTTAAAATGTTGATTAATTCAACTTGTGGTTTAAATATCTTGTCAAAACAATTCGCTTGCTGAGATGTTTCATCTCACTCTTGCATTACTCAATGCTGGTGCTTGTTGCTCATCAAGGGAAGTGGGAAGTAGCAGCACATCCACCTTCACTCTCATAATAACGCTGATTAGGCGCAGTCATGATTTAATTAGAAACTTCTTGTCAAAGGATGTTGTTTCTAACTAGTTGTGCACACTTGTTGATTTAGTTCATGCCGTTATGGTTATCTTTCCATTGCTAGCAGATTATTAATGTCCATTATGTTTTCTTTTCATAATATCTATTTATACTTTGTTGCTTCCCCGTTTATGCAATTTTCGAAGGGGATGCTGTCGAAATTTTATATATGAATGTTAGATGTGTAGTTTAGTAGCATTCTGGGGTGTTTGTGGATCCCGGGGTGTTACAATTGGTATCAAAGCATAGGCTTTAGATTCTTGGCAATTTGAAGATAAATTTGACACACTCGCACATATAGGAAGGGTATGGGTTTAAATATCTTTGATATATGTTAGTGTCTTTGAAGTGCAGATGACAATAACCTCACCCCTCCCTATTCCTTTACGGTGATGTGGTAAGTTGTTTATGGCTTAATGCTTGATATAATTTATTCTGAAATTTTGATATTGTTTTATTAATGCGGTAGATATCGCTGGTCATTTGTGAGAATGAAGTTGTTATTATGCTTGTGATATACAAGTATTCCTATGTTGTTTTCACCATGTTTTTCATGGTTGAGTTTTATTACAATAATATTGTTATATATGCTTGATTGAGGATGTTTCTAAGAGGAGTGTGAATTGTGTGTTTTGGGGTACAAGGTAATCATCAATTTGAATTTAAGTTGTTGAGCGGTTGGTGGATAGCTCCAACTATATTTGCAAAGAATGATTGTTTATGTTGAGAAACCAGTTCTGAAAGAAATGAATATTGGTACTTTTATATGGATTTTTGGGGGAAGTCTTTACATAGCCAGAATGGCTTACATGTCTCTCTTCTATCGTGTGTTTTAGTAGCCACAAAGCCTAGATGTGGTTTAAAGTGGTTGCATGTTAGTCATGCTAATTGTAGAATATATCTTTGATTTTTCTTGATCCATTGATTATGTATTAATACGTTGAGGATTTGATGGTTCTCTTCCCGATGCATGTTTGTGGAGCCATTGTCGGACCACTTATCTATTGGTTTGAATGAAGTCATTGTCTAGCCTAGAGTTGGTTGTGTGTGGTTAGTCACCTATTCCTAAATGATGTGGTTTTTACATCAGCTTGGGATGTTTGCCAAATGTGTGAAGGATTACAGGGTTAGTATTGACCTTTTATGTCTGGTACTCTGAGTGCATCATATGATAGAATGAAATGTAAGTTTCTGAACTATAGTAGATGAAGACTTATATTATGTGTAGGTTAACCTTACTAGTTTGGATATTTTCTTAGTTTAGTTGTTGGATGAAGTATAGTGACATGGATTAAGCAAGTATTGTGTTGTCGTTGGGCTGTCAGTGCTCTATGTGGAGTTTTTGGCATTTCTTCGATGAACTGTGCCGCACAGAATGTTATTGGCTTCTTGTCGGTTTTATTGCTCCATTAGTTCTGTAGATTTTCTCCCTTTCAGTGGGGTGCAAAGAATGTTAGATTACATGATTATCTTTTTATTATGGCAAGAACAAGGTTTAGGAAGATTAGGAGTTTTGTTTCAATAGAACTACTTGTTTCGTGGTGCTGTGAGGTGAGGTGTTTGATCTTATTATACATTCATCTGGTGTGGATGTTTCACCATTAAATTAAAATGAATTGTTGAAGTTGGTAAAGGTTATGCTTAGTGCATATTACCCCTTCATAAAAGAGTGTCGTTTTAATACATTGATGCAGATGTATGGCTGCATCCAAATTCGATGTTGTGAAATCATAGTTGTCGGCGTTTTGACCTCGGGGGGTCCCTGGACCGACGAGTAAAATTGTCGATGCGTGTCCTAGCCCAGATGGGTTGGCGCGAGATGGAACACAAGGGGGGAAAACCGCGGCTCGTGTTATCCTGCGCCAGAGGGGGTGCGCTTGCAGTAGGGGTTACAAGCGCTCACGAGGGAGAGGGAGCGAGCCCGTTCGTCAACCCGTCCTCTCGCGCGACCACCCTTTGCATGAGGGCCCTGGACCTTCCTTTTATAGATGCAAGGAGAAGGTCCAGGTGTACAATGGGGTGTAGCTATGCGCTAACGTGTCCGGCAGAGAGGTGCCAGCGCCCTGTGTACATGCCAACGTGGCTGTCGGAGAGGTGCTAGAGCCCTGTGCACGCGGTGTTGTGGCCGTCGGAGGAGCGCTGGAGTCCTGTAGAAGCACAGCTGTCAGGGCTGCTGGGACCTTGCTGACGTCTCCTTGCTTCCGTAGGGAGCTAAGAACCGCCGTCGTCATGGACGCATGCGGGGAGCCATCATTACTTGTTACCGGGGCGAGCCTGGATGGGACACTGGTCTTGTTCCCCCGTAGCCTGAGCTAGCTAGGGGTAGGGTAATGATGTATCCTCCGTGGCGCGGTTGGTCCGAGCCCAAGGTCGGGCGAGGCGGAGACTCCTCCTGAGGCCGAGGTCGGGCGAGGACGTGATTCCTCCCAAGGTCAAGGTTGAGGCCGAGCCCTGGGGTCAGGCGAGGCGGAGACCACCTTGCGAGGCCGAGGGTGAGGCCGAGCCCTGGGGTCGGGCGAGGCAGAGGCCACCTTTCGAGGCTGAGGGTGAGGCCGAGCCCTAGGGTCGGGCGAGGCGGAGACCTCCTCCTGAGGCCGAGGCCCAAGGTCGGGCGAGGCGGAGCTTCCTGTTGCGCCTGAGGCTAGACTTAGCTGTTGTCAGCCTTACCCTAGCGAGTGGCACAACAGTCGGAGAGGGGCGAGCGACGTTGTTTTCCTGTCAGGTCGGTCAGTGGAAGGGCAAAGTGACTACGGTCACTTCGACCTTGCCGACTGAGGCGCGTGTGTCAGGATAAGGTGTCAGGCGATCCTCGCATTGAATGCGCCTGCGATGCGGTCGGTTGGTGAGGCGATTTGGCCAAGGTTGCTTCACAACGAAGCCTGCCCGAGCTAGGCTTCGGGCGAGTTGAGGGCGTGCCCGTTGCTTGAGGAGGCCCTCGAGCGAGGCGTGAATTCGCCTGGACAACTGTTCCCGCCCGAGGCTGGGCTCGGGCGAGGCGAGATCGCGTCCCTTGAGTATACGAAGCCTTGGCCTGAATTGCGCCCATCAGTCTCATCATCTTGTGCTGATGGCGATTACCAGACGTGTTTAGGAATGTTGGGGGTACCCCTAATTACGGTACCCGACAGTAGCCCCCGAGCCTCGAAGGGAGTGTTGGTACTCGCTTGGAGGCTTTGCCGCACTTTTTTGTGAGGGGACCGGCCCTTCTCGGTTACACTTTGTTCCGGTGGGTGCGCGCGAGCGCACCCACCGGGTGTAGCCCCCGAGGCCTCGGAGGAGTGGTTTGACTCCTCTGAGGTCTTAATGCCTTTCGTGATGCCTCGGCCGGTCTGGTTGTTCCCTCATGCGATCTGATCGTAGCCCGGGTGCATGGTCAGGTTCCGAGTTTTCAGGCTGGATTGTTGACGCTGTCAACAGTTTGGCCGTAGTCGGGTTTGTGAGAGCAGCCCTCGAGCCTCTGCATGGAGCAAGAGGACGATCAAGGACTGACTCGACTTTTATCATACGCCCCTTCGTCGCCTTTCCGCAAGGAGGAAGGGGGGAAGCGCCATGTTGCCCTCGGAGGGTGCCGAACATGGTGTCTCCAGTGAGTTGCTAACGGATGATCCGAGTGGACGCCCGTGCCCCGTTCGATAAGGGTTGGCTAGTGGCCCAGAGGCGCGCTCCAAAAGTACATGCAGGTGATTTGCTGGACCTGGTCCCGTTCGATAGGGTCCGAGGGCTCGATGCCTCCCTCCGATGGGATTCCATTACAAAATCGCTCCTGCTGGTCTCAAAAATGTCCTAGGGTACCTTAGGAGCGTAGCCCGAGCCTCGGCCATGTATCGGACGTACCCAGAGTCATCCCTCGCTCTGCGTGCTCTAGGGCGGCTGTCGAACCCTTCCGAGGGGCCAGCCTTCGAACCCCTGATCAGTAGTGGGCACGGAGCCCGAGTGCTCTAAGGCGGCTGTCGAACCCTTCTGAGGGGCCAGCCTTCGAACCTCTGATCAGTAAAGAGCCTGAAGCCCGAGTGCTCTGGGGCGGTTGTCGAACCCTTCCGGGGGGCCAGCCTTCGAACCCCTGATCAGTAGGAGGGCTCGGGGCCCGCTTCCTTCGCGGAGAAGGATCCCTTTCGAAATATCCCCTTTCCCGGTCCCTGTAGCAAGAGAGAGAAAGGGGAAGAAGAAAAGGATATGAATTTAAACGGTGTGGCACACCTTTTTTGCCGCGGTCATCATCGCGGAGGTGAAACGTCGCCCGCTTCGCCTGCCAAAGGTGTCGCTTGCCCTGCCGCGGAGTTAATGCGACGGGACGAGTGGTTCGCGGGGCAGTCGTTGCGCGAGCCATTCGAGGGACGGAACACGGGCGTGTCGTCTTCACACCGTGGGAGAGGGCTCCCCTGCTACTCCAGGAGGGGACGTGAGCCTGCAGATGATTTGTCTGCTGCTTCCGCTCGCCTGCTGCCGCCATTACTGCCGGCCCACTTTTGGCCATATCGACCGTCACGCCTCCTCCCGCGGCTGACTGACCCATGACCGATGTACTCGATTGGCACGGTTGGGCCATGCGCAGGGTTGCCTCGAGTCGCGGCACTGGTTCCGCAATCGAGAAGGCGCGACATTGGCGCAAGTGGCGGTGCAGTTTCTCGCACGTAGTAACCGGCGCGCCGGTTACATGACGTGTGGGCCTGGGACTCCATACTGGATGCGTCGAAGTCGAAGGGGTGCGTCCCCGTGGTGCGGTTGCACGCCACTTGCATGGCGGTCTGCCCTTTCAACCGCTAGTTTCGGCGAGGATGGAGGAGTGCTTGTAACCGCGGGGCGGTTACACGCTCCGCGCGCGGCGGTTTGGCTTCTTCTGTTCCGGGCCAGCTTGCATGACGTGTGGGACCCAGCCCCCGTGTTGTAGGGGGAGGACCCTGGAGCACGTCGGTGAAGACTTAGTCCGTGACGCTTGAGGACGTGAGTGGGGAGAGCCGCCTTTAAAAAGGGATCGACCCCCCGGGTGGTAGCCATGCCTTCGCACTCCCATCATGCATCGTGTCCTTCCACCTTCCGAGCCCCCGGACGGGGAGCGCCCGCGTTGCCTTCGTCTTTTTGTTGTAGGAGCGCGACCTCACAGAGGTTGGCACCCTTCAGCCATCGCTCGGGTTCAAGGATTTTCATCAGGCAGCCCGGCTGCATTCCCTCACCAATGGTCACCCAGGATGGTGACCACCAGTTCGATGGTGGGGAGAAGCAAGCCGGGTTGCGGCCTCTGCCCCGCCCTCAGCTTCAAGGATCTTCATCATCCTTGCTGTGGTGGGGGGCGAGCTGAGGCAGAGTTCTACCTCCCGCACGGGCCGGCGGGCCACCTCTTCCTTCAGCATTCAGGGGAGAAGGCGCTCACCGGCCTAGCGGAGGGGGCGGACTTCGACAACGTGGGGCCGGCCGGCCGCAAGCGTCGTGAGCTCCAGCATGCCTGGCTCGCTGGCTCAGCTGGCTCTGGCGCTGCTTCCGATGCCACATCCCACCGCTGGGGCGGAGCATGGCTGTCCGCCCACTGTACGTGTGGCGGAACCGCCTGAATTATTCCAGCTTAAGTGCCCAAGTCGCACCCTTAAGGGCAGCAACACACTTAAACAGGAATAACCCATCAGTCCCTCGGATCTAGTCCGATAAAGCCACTTACCAGGATCGAATACCACTAGCTCACATGAAGGTGAGGCACAGAGAAATGCAATAAAACATAATACCACAAATTTAATAAGTATCATTAGTGATTACATTATCGGAGTTTCAGAAATAATAATCATAAATTTTAATGCAGTGGAAATAACTAACGGAGAAAACCGAGTAACATGGCGAAGCCTGGCCACGCTACTCCTCCTGGTCCTCTCCTGCGGAAGCAATAACCCTCTCGACCGTCTATCTCGGTGGCAGGGATGAAGGCCAAGTCACACCATCAACCAATCATCCTAAGGAGTACCTGCAAAAATTGTGCCACAAGCAAGGCTGAGTATACTAATACTCAGCTAGACTTACCCGGTGTGAGGAGTCTACTCCTCTACCTCTAGACATGCAGCTGTTTGGCTGAGGGGTTTGGTTTGCCAAAAGCACTAGCTGAGTCTAAAATCAAGTTTTAGCTTTTCAAGTTTTAGTATGATCCTTTTTACTAGATGTGTACCTAGCTATTCATACATGGTATCAAACATTTATCAATCAACATCATTTTGCCAGTCACCTCATTTCCACTTATTACTCAATGTAGCAGCATGGATCAAGCAGTCTCATTAGCTGCGAGAAGCAGACGATTCGAATCGAGTTTTTAAACCTTGCAAGGTAAACCTAAACACACGACATGTAGGGGCACTCCATCCCCACACACATCAACCGTCCCCATCGATTCTCCGTCAGCAGATCAGGGCTCACCGCCTTGGCGTACAATGCCTCACTGACCCTGACTGCCGTCGTGCAGTGACCGCACTTGTACCCACCATAACCGGAATATGAGACCACGTCTCAGGTCGCGTGAGGGGCAAAGTCTACTGCCAGGTTCAATCAGGTACTAGGCTTACCGATTTACCATATTTCTCGGTATGTGTTTAGTACGTTCAAACGCTTGACTCACGGTACCACACCTTAATCCTTATTCAAATTTTCATCCCGTAGACAACCAATCCCCATGGATTGTTGTCCACAACCAGCATCATTATGAGAAGAAAGTGGATACAACCGATTTCCTGACCTCACGCGAGTGCTAGAAAAATCACTCGACTTCTACCGAGATCCTAGTTAATAAAGCAGCTACTCGACCTAGCATACTAGTATTCATCTCAACGGGATTCCCGAGATCATGCAACTAGGGTTTCAAACAACTCCTACACTTAAGTGCACATTCAATCCTACAATCATTAAGTATAGTAAAATAGCATAAATAACAGGTTATGCATAAACCGGGGCTTGCCTTTAATTTAACACTTAGACAGTGTTTGCTGGGCGGAGGTACTCGCTTGGCGAGCATCCACTGGTCATGTCCATCATTCTTCAGGTTGTCCACCAACTGCATCTTGTGGTTGGCACCACATCACTTACACGATCATCTCTCGGTCCTAAATGAGATGCACGGTGCATATGTATGAATATAATGAAAAGTTATCACAAGATATACAATACACAGTAGCGAACTAAACACCAAGTAGTAAGACACCGCAACGACTATACACAAGCGCTAGCTATTCGTACGTTATCGGCGTTCATCATTAACACCATTAACAAGACGACCATATTTTATTTATTTACGCAACACAAATACGATATCACAGGTACACGCATTTATTTAATTGCTACGACTTTGCATTAGTTCAATTGATCACACAAAAGCATCACACACAAGTTTAACAGAGGACTGATGCATCAAAGTCGATGGACTCATCTATCACAATCAACTACATCAAGCAAGCACCTTAATCATGGAACACATGTTAGCCTATGTTTAGCCATTACGAGTCTATGTCCGCTAAGTGCTAACTAAGCATTTTTAGCCAAAAGAGTGAACTCAATCATCAAATGGGCACTTGCAGATTTTTGGACAGCAATACAGCAGTCACTTGTTTTATTCATAACTTTTCAAATATGAATCCAAAAATAGCAAACTAGGACTTTCTAGAAAGCTTAAAAAGTACTCTACAACTTTGGTATTTTCACCTAAACAAGATTCAACACTTAGCAAGGTTAAAAGTGCTAACACAACAGATGTGTCCAGATTTGGACAGATTCAGACTTGTGACTTTAAAAATTCATAACTGAAGATTCAGACATCTAAACAAAGTGATCTTAGACTTTCTGGAAAGCTAATTAAATGTTCTACAAATTATTTATAAACATCCCTGGCTGGTTTAGCATGTATCAAGGGTAAAATATACTATGAAGATTGTGCTGTCCAAAACTGGACAGATTCAGTCTTCACACTTCAAACACATGTAACTTAATCATCAGACCACCAAAAATAGTGATCCAAGACTTTTTGGAAAGATTGGGAAAAGTACTTCATAACTTTTATAATCACCAAGAAGTGATTCCAGGTTTATTCAAATCAAACAGTACAGTTTTTGAAATCTGTTCTGACAGAGGACAGAACACAGCAACCCGTTTGAAAAATTCATAACTCTTAAACTATCAGTCCTACGGTTATGAAATTTTAACACAAGCAAGATCAGAAAAGTCTCTACAACTTTCTTATAATCGACAAGGACTGATTCTAACATTAACTTAAGCAAACAATGCAGCTTCTGAAATCTGTACAGAATTTGGACAGATTCAGTTACTGAATTTGTAAAAAGCATAACTCCTAAACTGTCAGGTTTATGGCAGTCAAATTTTTGTACAAGCAAGATAATCATGTTATCTACAACTCTTATATATGACCTTTCTACAGAAAATATGATTTGGTTTATCAACCAAACAGCACACCAAAAACAGTACGTGCAGCCCAAAACAGCAATCAATAAATTCCAGTTTCTATATAATTCAAGAATTGCAGCATTCTAGAGACTTGAATCATTCTAGCACTTTACCACTTCTTAGAGTTAAATTAATTACATGAGGACTAGCAAGTAGGCTTACAAATTTTATCTAAATCATTTAGTGCACTAAAATTACCACATTCATTTAACAAACGCATTCACCACAATCATCAAATCCGGCATATATTTATATCGAAGCGCTTTTCACCCACTAGTCCGCATTTTAACTTAGACACCACATGAGCACTACTAATTGTTACCTGCGACCATAACCATACGCATTTAGACCACAACAAGTAATTCATCGTAACTACGAGCTTAACCAATGCCATCTAACTAGTCGATTAACCAAAGGGACGGCACAGCCCGCCATACGACATACACGTCGGCTTGCCTCTTATTAACGCAGTCCGAGACACCACATGTATATATATCGCAATCTCTTACGCCATCGACTCTTACTTAACATGAGTTGGCTAACGCCGTATAAGACTTAGCCAACCATTTTAGACATTGTAACTCGAAACATGGGTTGAAGCAGGTTAATTAGTTTTTCTTAACCATTTCTCCACTCGAATTAGTCAACGCACAAGTCACTTAAAACACCATATTTTAGGAGGTCTAACATAGAGACATTAAAACATGGCATAAAACTCCATAAGACCTACATTGGTTACTGAAGGACATACAACACCCATGTGCATATGTTATCGGACTGTTCTTCAATTTTAGCAAGGACTGACTCATGAACGCTACTCGCCTCCAATAATTATTGGGCTGCGATAACGCTCATATATGACTTCTAATCGATCAACAAGACATTTATTTATCCAAAGGGAATGGAATGCGATAATTTATAAAGCTGAGCATCGATCTGTCATACAACAAAAATCATGACAACACCGACAGCTACTATCCACTAACCGTTGAAAAACTAAACTTACTTCTCGCTTGCCACTACATCACTCCTTAATCACACAACTATCACGAGCATTCTTCACACGATTATATAATAGCTACCTAAGCGTCATGTTACACAATACATGCATCTTTCCTCGTCGCGAGTATAACCATAATGCGGTATATACCCGCACACCTCAAACAATTATCTCACGCCACCACTACTATATCACACCACAGCACACACACACCTATGTGCACTAATTAAATCCTCGCATCCCATGTATTTACAATTTACTCATCACGTTAAACAACACAGCATGTTTGCTTACCTAACCGTGAAGGCAACCTTGCTACGACATACAACCAAAACATTTTATACCTACACACACTCCAACACCAATGCACACCATCGACTAAAATATAATCGTACAAACTACAAATCGCACACATCAAACAACACATCGCATATATTCCTATCGAAACATAAGAAACATCCGAGTTCTTTTCTACTTCTTTTTCTTTCGCCACAAACTTCAATCCATGCTAATACATTTTTTTACACATATACACACGTGCACAACATCGACCAAAGCTTAATTGGATTAATCCACAAAATACCAAGGGAACAACCTGGACGAATCGAGACTAGTCGCATGGGCTGTCCACAGGGCTCGGTGTTTCGCCAAATGGGCAAAGCGCGAAGCGCGGCGTTGACCACTAGCTGCGATAACACAAAAATTTGTTGACGACAGTTCATCGAACATCATAAACGCCAGAAAAACAGCGAGGACAGCGGGGTTCTCACCGAGGGTCGACGGTGTCGTGGATGGGGCTGCGCAACGAGCACAAGAGCAATGTCACGCGACGAGGGGAGAGGCTGCTCGCCATGGACGACGGTGGCTCGCTGCGGCTGCTGTTTTGTGGGGTAGAGGGGAGGAGCAGGGACCTAGGCGGCATTGCTCCTGCTGCTGTCCATGGAAAAAAAATAGGGCGCAGGAAATAGCAGGGGGAGGGAGGTCGGCCGTCGACCCTAGCCGCGACTGTGCGCGAGGACAAGGGTGCACGAGCGTGGGGTTCGGGATCTGCTGGTGTAGAGAGTGCTCAGTGCTGGAGGAGCTCGCCTAGGAGATGGGAGTGTTGAGCGCAGGGAGGAAGAAGCTACTGCTGGGAGCACCTTCGCTAGGGGAGCTCGGCCATGGCTGCCCTGCGCAAGGGAGGCCAGGGAGGAGGGCGAAAAATCTGGGCGTTCATAGCAGGCGAGATGGAGCTCGCGCCCATGGAAGAAGAAGGGCAGGGGGCGTCGGCTGCCCTGCGCACGACGGGGAACAAACCAGCAGAGAGCTCCGCGGCGAGCAGTAGCTAAAGGAAATGGAGGTCCGAGTGGGGTGGGGTTGCTGGCGAGCTCCTAGCAATGGGGACTGCTGGCGGCCGCAGAGCAGAAGGGGGCGCTGGGAGAGGGAGAGCAGAGGGCCACACCATGGACGCCGGCGAGCTCGCTGCTCGAGCTCGGACCAGAGGAGATGTCGCGCCCTGGCTGGAGCAGAGATGGCGTTGGGGAAGAAGGCGATGCTGCCCTGCGCGCTGGAGCTTGGGGAAGGCTGGGCGGCCATGGGAGGGGAGGAAGCTCCCAATGCGCAGCCGTGAGGAAGAAAGGAACAGGGAAAAAAGGAAGTGGCGGCTGTGGTTTTTCTAGGGGTGGGAGTGCAAAAATGCCTCCACTTGCAAGGAGATGGCTCCTATTTATAGAGAGGCACTAGGGCTAGGGTTTTTCTTAGTGGGCTGGGCCGGGCTAGAATGGGCTTGGCCCAAAACATGAAATCAGGTCGCGCTAATTTATTTTCCCGAATAAAAATGTTCCCGCGGAATTCGTTTCTACAGATAACAGAGCGAATTAGAGTTTCGGCGAACGGACGATTGAGCGATTAATTCGACCGAGAGTTTGATTTGAATTTGCTCGGAAATAATTCCTCGCGCATGATTCGTAAATAAATCGTCCTGAGATTTGATCGGTTTTGGATTTTTAGTCGGGGAAATCGGATCGTGACATTTTAAAATCGCTGTCGATACGGGATTTTGAATTTGGTTCGGACATGAGATATTTGGCTGAGTCGAGTAAGAATTAATTAGAGGACGACATATTGAGTATTCCGTCTGAGTGTACGGACTCGGATTAAAATAGTCAGACACAGATCAACGTTCGAGGAATTAACTCGGGCTCAGACCAAATAATAGTCGTCGAGAGTTTGATTTAATGAGCTTCAGATGAGATTTATAAATCGAGAGTGATTATCGAGTTTGCATTCGTCGAGACTAAAAGTTTTTAACAGGCTCCAAATTGGCCTTCTGTGAGATTGAATAATTCCGAATTCGGCGAAATGTGAACGAATAATCTGGATAATCAGAGACATACGCACGCGAGAAAGAGAAATTTTTACTGAGCATCCGATATTAGGATTAATCTCCCGTCATAACACGAAACTGACACCTGGGGTGTCACAGCCTCCCCCCCCTTAAAAAGAATCTCGTCCCGAGATTTGGATGAGGATCTTTAAGGGTGGAGAAGCATGTAACTCCCAGGCTGAAGATAGGTGCAAATTCATGAGATGGGATTTGACAAGATAATGAAGATAGATTTGGATAGAATATCGCGGCATATTGAGACAAAATGCAGTGATCACTTTGAGAGAATGTCCACAAAAGATAGCGCATCGGTATAGTCTCGTAATGGATCACAACTATTAACCGTGATACCAGCGCGTGTCGAGCAGCTCAACCATGTGTGCGCGCCCACAGGAGGCTCTCGGTTTCGTCGCGGCACCATCAGTTGTTAGCCATCATACCATTACCAAACGCAACCAACGACAAATCCACGTAGCACAGATAGATGGAGCCCATGAGAGTATGGCTCAGAAAATAAGAATGTGATCAGAGTTGAAGCAGAGATTATTGGCAAAAGAACATCACATGAGAATTTTCTTCAACTCAGAGAATTATTTTTGATCATCACGGGGATTATCCGCTAAAGATTGATACGATATTTAATATGAGGAGGAACCAACCATGAGATCAAGATTGATAAGCTTTTAGAGACATGAGAGATCCAAAGATAACAGCAACATTCATTAATCCACATGGATATGTCGTTTAGAGATAAGTTGATAAAACAAGCGTCATGATCCTCGGAGAAGGGGGTATGAGAATGACCAGAAATGAGAGATTTAGGCAAGATCAACCTCCGATACTTGAGAACAGGTTTTAGCAGATAACCGAATAATAGGGCAGAATCATTAAAGGATTCGAAGATTCGGATGATTAAGCCACAACATGATTCTCAGGGAAAAAATATTACCAGATTCGGACCAAGGAGAGGTAGGAAAACAAGATCTGCTAGGATTAGCAGCAGAAATGCTATGAAGATTCGGGACAGGATCTATGGAAAGAAACATGGCCTTGATAGGGTTTGCACAACTAGACACCAACAATAATTTTTTTGACACAACATGTGCACAAGGAAGTTTTAGTCGATTTAGGGGTCAAGCTATGGGTGTCTATAAGTTGTGCAGGTGTAACTTCAAAGGTAAAACACTCGAGGGGGCTAGAAAATACCAACACAAGTAGGATTTTTTTAAGAGGTTTCACTCGCTAACTCAAGTTTGTTTGGGGGGGTCTTTTCATGAGCGAAACAAACAACACTTTTTTTTGTAAAAAGGGTTGAACAATTACAATACTACCTAGATAGCAAGACAAGCGAAACACATAGCATTACCTAACAAGACTTACCAATCTGACACGAGATAAGGCATTTCTAACATAGAAGTACATCACATTATTCACAAGTTCTTATTATTGGAATAAAGGTGAGAGAAGCATGTTGATGCACAAAAGACAATGATGCGACAATCATGATGCATGCTCATTCTAGTCGTCTTCTCAGAGCTAACTAATTTTTCGGGTGCTTGCTACAGCATCCTTAATATTAGTAGTAGTGGCCTTTATGGCCTATATAAATAGCCACCTAGCTACCCATCTATTTCCTAAGGCTTC
Organism: Zea mays; assembly: GCF_902167145.1. Taxonomy (NCBI): domain Eukaryota; kingdom Viridiplantae; phylum Streptophyta; class Magnoliopsida; order Poales; family Poaceae; genus Zea; species Zea mays. The sequence continues at coordinate 98,190,269 of NC_050105.1, read as the reverse complement.
ACGTCCTAAGTCTATCCTTATCGTCCTGACGATCTATCCAACATTGGTTTCTAAGCAAGTTTTACTTTAGAAAAGGTTGGTAATCATGACTTATTGACTTCTCTGTACTGGTATTCGCTCCGATACCAGCTGTGGCGGAACCGCCCGAATTATTCCAGCTTAAGTGCCCAAGTCGCACCCTTAAGGGCAGCAACACACTTAAATAGGAATAACCCGTCAGTCCCTCGGATCTAGTCCGATAAAGCCACTTACCAGAATCGAATACCACTAGCTCACATGAAGGTGAGGCACAGAGAAATGCAATAAAACATAATACCACAAATTTAATAAGTATCATTAGTGATTACATTATCGGAGTTTCAGAAATAATAATCATAAATTTTAATGCAGCGGAAATAACTAACGGAGAAAATCGAGTAACATGGCGAAGCCTGGCCACGCTACTCCTCCTGGTCCTCTCCTGCGGAAGCAATAACCCTCTCGACCGTCTATCCCGGTGGCAGGGATGAAGGCCAAGTCACACCATCAACCAATCATCCTAAGGAGTACCTGCAAAAATTGTGCCACAAGCAAGGCTGAGTATACTAATACTCAGCTAGACTTACCCGGTGTGAGGAGTCTACTCCTCTACCTCTAGACATGCAGCTGTTTGGCTGAGGGGTTTGGTTTGCCAAAAGCACTAGCTGAGTCTAAAATCAAGTTTTAGCTTTTCAAGTTTTAGTATGATCCTTTTTACTAGATGTGTACCTAGCTATTCATACATGGTATCAAACATTTATCAATCAACATCATTTTGCCAGTCACCTCATTTCCACTTATTACTCAATGTAGCAGCATGGATCAAGCAGTCTCATTAGCTGCGAGAAGCAGACGATTCGAATCGAGTTTTTAAACCTTGCAAGGTAAACCTAAACACACGACATGTAGGGGCACTCCATCCCCACACACATCAACCGTCCCCATCGATTCCCCGTCAGTAGATCAGGGCTCACCGCCTTGGCGTACAATGCCTCACTGACCCCGACTGCCGTCGTGCAGTGACCGCACTTGTACCCACCATAACCGGAATGGGAGACCACGTCTCAGGTCGCGTGAGGGGCAAAGTCTACTGCCAGGTTCAATCAGGTACTAGGCTTACCGATTTACCATATTTCTCGGTATGTGTTTAGTACATTCAAACGCTTGACTCACGGTACCACACCTTAATCCTTATTCAAATTTTCATCCCGTAGACAACCAATCCCCATGGATTGTTGTCCACAACCAGCATCATTATGAGAAGAAAGTGGATACAACCAATTTCTTGACCTCGCGCGAGTGCTAGAAAAATCACTCGACTTCTACCGAGATCCTAATTAATAAAGCAGCTACTCGACCTAGCATACTAGTATTCATCTCAACGGGATTTCTGAGATCATGCAACTAGGGTTTCAAACAACTCCTACACTTAAGTACACATTCAATCCTACAATCATTAAGTATAGTAAAATAGCATAAATAACAGGTTATGCATAAACCGGGGCTTGCCTTTAATTTAACACTTAGACAGTGTTTGCTGGGTGGAGGTACTCGCTTGGCGAGCATCCACTGGTCATGTCCATCATTCTTCAGGTTGTCCACCAACTGCATCTTGTGGTTGGCACCACATCACTTACACGATCATCTCTCGGTCCTAAATGAGATGCAAGGTGCATATGTATGAATATAATGAAAAGTTATCACAAGATATACAATACACAGTAGCGAACTAAACACCAAGTAGTAAGACACCACAACGACTATACGCAAGCGCTAGCTATTCGTACGTTATCGGCGTTCATCATTAACACCATTAACAAGACGACCATATTTTATTTATTTACGCAACACAAATACGATATTACAGGTACACGCATTTATTTAATTGCTACAACTTTGCATTAGTTCTATTGATCACACAAAAGCATCACACACAAGTTTAACAGAGGACCGATGCATCAAAGTCGATGGACTCATCTATCACAATCAACTACATCAAGCAAGCACCTTAATCATGGAACACATGTTAGCCTATGTTTATCCATTACGAGTCTATGTCCGCTAAGTGCTAACTAAGCATTTTTAGCCAAAAGAGTGAACTCAATCATCAAATGGGCACTTGCAGATTTTTGGACAGCAATACAGCAGTCACTTGTTTTATTCATAACTTTTCAAATATGAATCCAAAAATAGCAAACTAGGACTTTCTGGAAAGCTTAAAAAGTGCTCTACAACTTTGGTATTTTCATCTAAACAAGATTCAACACTTAGCAAGGTTAAAAGTGCTAACACAACAGATCTGTCCAGATTTGGACAGATTCAGACTTGTGACTTTAAAAATTCATAACTGGAGATTCAGACATCTAAACAAAGTGATCTTAGACTTTCTGGAAAGCTAATTAAATATTCTAAAAATTATTTATAAACATCCCTGGCTGGTTTAGCATGTATCAAGGGTAAAATATACTATGAAAATTGTGCTGTCCAAAACTGGACAGATTCAGTCTTCACACTTCAAACACATGTAACTTAATCTTCAGACCACCAAAAATAGTGATCCAAGACTTTTTGGAAAGATTGGGAAAAGTACTTCATAACTTTTATAATCACCAAGAAGTGATTCCAGGTTTATTCAAATCAAACATTACAGTTTTTGAAATCTGTTCTGACAGAGGACAGAACACAGCAACCCGTTTGAAAAATTCATAACTCTTAAACTATCAGTCCTATGGTTATGAAATTTTAACACAAGCAAGATCAGAAAAGCCTCTACAACTTTCTTATAATCGACAAGGACTGATTCTAACATTAACTTAAGCAAACAATGCAGCTTCTGAAATCTGTACAGAATTTGGACAGATTCAGTTACTGAATTTGTAAAAAGCATAACTCCTAAACTGTCAGGTTTATGGCAGTCAAATTTTTGTACAAGCAAGATAATCATGTTATCTACAACTCTTATATATGACCTTTCTACAGAAAACATGATTTGATTTATCAAACAAACAGCACACCAAAAACACTACGTGCAGCCCAAAACTGCAATCAATAAATTCCAGTTTCTATATAATTCAAGAATTGCAGCATTCTAGAGACTTGAATCATTCTAGCACTTTACCACTTCTTAGAGTTAAATTAATTACATGTGGACTAGCAAGTAGGCTTACAAATTTTATCCAAATCATTTAGTGCACTAAAATTACCACATTCATTTAACAAACGCATTCACCACAATCATCAAATCCGGCATATATTTATATCGAAGCGCTTTTCACCCACTAGTCCGCATTTTAACTTAGACACCACATGAGCACTACTAATTGTTACCTGCGACCATAACCATACGCATTTAGACCACAACAAGTAATTCATCGTAACTACGAGCTTAACCAACACCATCTAACTAGTCGATTAACCAAAGGGACGGCACAGCCCGCCATACGACATACACGTCGACTTGCCTCTTATTAACGCAGTCCGAGACACCACATGTATATATATCGCAATCTCTTACGCCATCGACTCTTACTTAACATGAGTTGGCTAACGCCGTATAAGACTTAGCCAACCATTTTAGACATTGTAACTCGAAACATGGGTTGAAGCAGGTTAATTAGTTTTTCTTAACCATTTCTCCACTCGAATTAGTCAACGCACAAGTCACTTAAAACACCATATTTTAGGAGGTCTAACATAGAGACATTAAAACATGGCATAAAACTCCATAAGACCTACATTGGTTACTGAAGGACATACAGCACCCATGTGCATATGTTATCGGACTGTTCTTCAATTTTAGCAAGGACTGACTCATGAACGCTACTCACCTCCAATAATTGGGCTGCGATAACGCTCATATACGACTTCTAATCGATCAACAAGACATTTATTATCCAAAGGGAATGGAATGCGATAATTTATAAAGCTGAGCATCGATCTGTCATACAACAAAAATCATGACAACACCGACAGCTACTATCCACTAACCGTTGAAAAACTAAACTTACTTCTCGCTTGCCACTACATCACTCCTTAATCACACAACTATCACGAGCATTCTTCACACGATTATATAATAGCTACCTAAGCGTCATGTTACACAATACATGCATCTTTCCTCGTCGCGAGTATAACCATAATGCGGTATATACCCGCATACCTCAAACAATTATCTCACGCCACCACTACTATATCACACCACGGCACACACACACCTATGTGCACTAATTAAATCCTCGCATCCCATGTATTTCCAATTTACTCATCACGTTAAACAACACAACATGTTTGCTTACCTAACCGTGAAGGCAACCTTGCTACGACATACAACCAAAACATTTTATACCTACACACACTCCAACACCAATGCACACCATCGACTAAAATATAATCGTACAAACTACAAATCGCACACATCAAACAACACATCGCATATATTCCTATCGAAATATAAGAAACATCCGAGTTCTTTTCTACTTCTTTTTCTTTCGCCACAAACTTCAATCCATGCTAATACATTTTTACACATATACACACGTGCACAACATCGACCAAAGCTTAATTGGATTAATCCACAAAATACCAAGGGAACAATCTGGACGAATCGAGACTAGTTGCATGGGCTGTCCACAGGGCTCGGTGTTTCGCCAAATGGGCAAAGCGCGAAGCGCGGCGTCGACCACTAGCTGCGATAACACAAAAATTTGTTGACGACAGTTCATCGAACATCATAAACGCCGGAAAAACAGCGAGGACAGCGGGGTTCTCACCGAGGGTCGACGGTGTCGCGGATGGGGCTGCACAACGAGCACAAGAGCAATGTCACGCGACGAGGGGAGAGGCTGCTCGCCATGGACGACGGTGGCTCGTTGCGGCTGCTGTTTTGTGGGGCAGAGGGGAGGAGCAGGGACCTAGGCGGTATTGCTCCTGCTGCTGTCAATGGAAAAAAAGGGCGCAGGAAACAGCAGGGGAGGGAGGTCGGCCGTCGACCCTAGCCGCGACTGTGCGCGAGGACAAGGGTGCACGAGCGTGGGGTTCGGGATCTGCTGGTGTAGAGAGTGCTCAGTGCTGGAGGAGCTCACCTAGGAGATGGGAGTGCTGAGCGCAGGGAGGAAGAAGCTACTGCTGGGAGCACCTTCGCTAGGGGAGCTCGGCCATGGCTGCCCTGCACAAGGGAGGCCAGAGAGGAGGGCGAAAAATCTGGGCGTTCATAGCAGGCGAGATGGAGCTCGCGCCCATGGAAGAAGAAGGGCAGGGGGCGTCGGCTGCCCTGCGCGCGACGGGGAAGAAACCAGCAGAGAGCTCCGCGGCGAGCAGCAGCTAAAGGAAATGGAGGTCCGACTGGGGTGGGGTTGCTGGCGAGCTCCTAGCAATGGGGACTGCTGGCGGCCGTAGAGCAGAAGGGGGCGCTGGGAGAGGGAGAGCAGGGGCGCCACACCATGGACGCCGGCGAGCTCGCTGCTCGAGCTCGGACCAGAGGAGATGCCGCGCCCTGGCTGGAGCAGAGATGGCGTTGGGGAAGAAGGCGATGCTGCCCTGCGCGCTGGAGCTTGGGGAAGGCTGGGCGGCCATGGGAGGGGAGGAAGCTCCCAACGCGCAGCCGTGAGGAAGAAAGGAACAGGGAAAAAAGGAAGTGGCGGCTGTGGTTTTTCTAGGGGTGGGAGTGCAAAAATGCCTCCACTTGCAAGGAGATGGCTCCTATTTATAGAGAGGCACTAGGGCTAGGGTTTTTCTTAGTGGGCTGGGCCGGGCTGGAATGGGCTTGGCCCAAAACATGAAATCGGGTCGCGCTAATTTATTTTCCCGAAGAAAAATGTTCCTGCGGAATTCGTTTCTACAGATAACAGAGCGAATTAGAGTTTCGGCGAACGGACGATTGAGCGATTAGTTTGACCGAGAGTTTGATTTGAATTTGCTCGAAAATAATTCCTCGCGCATGATTCGAAAATAAATCGTCCTGAGATTTGATCGGTTTTGGATTTTTAGTTGGGGAAATCGGATCGTGACATTTTAAAATCGCTGTCGATACGGGATTTTGAATTTGGTTCGGACATGAGATATTTGGCTGAGTCGAGTAAGAATTAATTAGAGGACGACATATTGAGTATTCCGTCTGAGTGTACGGACTCGGATTAAAATAGTCAGACACAGATCAACGTTCGAGGATTTAACTCGGGCTCAGACCAAATAACAGTCGTCGAGAGTTTGATTTAATGAGCTTCAGATGAGATTTATAAATCGAGAGTGATTATCAAGTTTGCATTCGTCGAGACTAAAAGTTTTTAACAGGCTCCAAATTGGCCTTCTGTGAGATTGAATAATTCCGAATTCGGCGAAATGTGAACGAATAATCTGGATAATCAGAGACATACGCACGCGAGAAAGAGAAATTTTTACTGAGCATCCGAGATTAGGATTAATCTCCCGTCATAACACGAAACTGACACCTGGGGTGTCATAGTACGGGCAGCTGTTGCGCCGTGCGCACCGGGGGACCGTCCAAGACGTCGCACGCCGCTAGGGCGGCGTTCGTGTTCTTGGATTGTCTTGTCCTCACTCCGGCACGACGCCTCCGCGCGGAGGTCGGTGCCTGCACGTCCGCGAGGACTTGAGTGGGGATCTGCCGGTGGAGGCTGGGGCGGCCGCCATTTCGTTGGCGAGCGCCGGTGCGCAGGTGGCCGCTGTCGTCGGTGCTAGAGGTGGTGGTCGCCAGAGGAGGTTTCTCCGCCGACGAGATCGTCGGCGCCACATGCGGTCGGACCTCCGGCTCTTTGGCTTTGATAGCTTGTCCTCGTCCCTCGAGTGGGGACGTGGGCGAGGGCCTTGCCACAGCAGCGTCTGCCCTGAGGTCATCGCTGCTGTTGTTTAGCCGCCCGGAGCAGAGGTCATTGTCACTGCTGGTGCAGCGGTCGGCGGCGAGCCACCTGGAGTTTGTCGTCCCGTAGGCCCTCCGATGTGGAGGTTGTTCATACCCGCGGGAGTGGAACCGGAGTTCCGTTTGTAATGGCACCTTGAGTGCCGGTGTTTGTTCGTTATGGCCGTCGAGGCCTGAACATCTGGGTATTTGAGTGTAATACCGTGTTTCTTCCTCATTTCGAGCACTAGGACTCGCCTGTCGGCTAGCGGAACTGCTTAACCGAGCGTGAGTTGCCCTGCGCGGAAGGTGATGAGTGAGGTAACCGTATTTCGGAGGCGTAGGAGTCCCTCGGCTCGGTCGGCCTTGCCACTTAAGGCTTCACTTGCTCAGTTATAGAACCCTCGGCTGCTCTGCGATGAGCCGGAGCCGGAGGCAGCGGTGTCAGCGTGGACAGAGGCGGAGTCGCCTCGAGAAGAAGCTTCGTCGGCCCGTGAGCACGTGGCCTCCCTGGCCGAGGAGGTGCAGCAGCGGCAGCTGGAGCTTGGCCAGGTCGTCCGCTAGTGGGACCAACCCCGGAGTCACGCTGCCGAGGCCGTGAGCCGGGCTGATGTCCCCGGGGGACAGTTGGCTGAGGCTACGGAGCGGCCGGTCGAGGTGTCTGCCCGGGCCGGGACCCTTGCGGAGACCTTGGCTGCGATGGCCCAAGCGCGATGTTGGCGTCCTTCTTCGAGGTGGAGATCCTTCTGCTCGTGTCGCCGTCCGAGGCCGGGCCAGATTTCGCCGAAGGTGGGAACGACGCCGAGGGTGCTGTTGCTCCCTCTGTCGATGTCTGAACCTGCAGGAAGAGTTTGTCTGTAGTATGCGTATGTTTTTTGCGGCCGCCAAGGCCCAAACATATTATTGTCGTGTTATAAAGTTGTGTTTCCTTTCCTCTTGTTTCGAGTATCAGGACTTGTTCGTCGGTAGCAGAATCGTTTAACTGAGCGAGAGTTACTTTTCGCGGAAGGTGATGAGTGAGGTATCTGTATCCCGGAGGCGTAGGAGTCCCTCGGCTCGGTCGGCCTTGCCGCTTACGTGTACTCCGTCATTTTCAGGATCCCTCTATCGAAGCAGTCGAAAAGCGCGAAAGATGTTCTGGCAGAAAGACTTTTTCCGAGGAAAATTTTGACGCAGAGGGGGTTCCCCCCTTCTAGCCCCCGAGGGAGGGTCGGGCTTTGCCGAGGCAAGGCTGACCCTTCCTTGACGGTTAGACTTTATTTGTGTATGTAAAGAAAACGAGGTATATGAATGACTTGAAAACATCTTAAGGGTAAAAGCGACGTAGCTGTCGGATGTTCCAAGCGTTGATGTAGACCTCGCCTTGATTGTTGGCCAGCTTGTATGTTCCGGGCTTCAAAATCTTGGCGACGATGAATGGCCCCTCCTAGGGAGGAGTAAGCTTGTTGCGCCCTCAGGCGTCCTGCCGCAGCCGAAGTACCAAGTCTCCCACCTGGAAGTCTCGGGACCGAACCCCTCGGGTGTGGTAGCGTCGCAGAGACTGCTGATACCGCGCCGAGTGTAGTAAGGCCATGTCCCGAGCCTCTTCCAGCTGGTCCAGCGAGTCTTCTCGGCTGATCTGGTTGCTTCGGTCGTCGTACGCCTTTGTCCTTGGGGAACCGTATTCTAAGTCTGTGGGCAAGATAGCCTTGGCCCCATAGACTAGAAAGAACGGCGAGAAACCCATGGCTCGGCTCAGCATCGTCCTCAGACTCCAGACCACCGAGGGAAGTTCCTTCATCCATCGCTTGCCGAACTTGTTGAGGTCATTGTAGATCCTCGGTTTAAGTCCCTGCAGAAGCATACCGTTGGCACGCTCCACCTGCCCATTCGTCATGGGGTGAGCTACGGCGGCCCAGCCCACACGGATGTGGTGGTCCTCGCAGAAGTCCAGGAACTTCTTGCCAGTGAACTGGGTGCCATTGTCGATGATGATGAAGTTCGGGACCCCAAAGCGATGGATGATGTTGGTGAAGAACGCCACCGCCTGCTCGGACCTGATGCTGGTTAGGGGTCAGACCTTGATCCACTTGGAGAATTTGTCGATGGCGACCAGCAGGTGCGAGAAGCCCCCGGGTGCCTTCTGCAAGGGACCGACGAGGTCCAGACCCCATACAGCAAACGGCCAGGTGATGGGTATTGTCTGCAGGGCCTGAGCGGGCAGGTGCGTCTGTCTCGCGTAGAATTGACGCCCCTGGCAGGAGCGTACAATCCTAGTGGCGTCGGCCACTACGGTCGGCCAGTAGAAGCCTTGTCGGAAGGTGTTCCCAACGAGGGCTCGAGGTGCTACATGGTGACCGCAAGCCCCCGAGTGTATCTCTTGCAATAGCTCCTGCCCTTCGGCGATGGATATGCATCGTTGGAGAATGCCTGAGGGGCTGCGGTGGTAGAGCTCCTTTTCATCACCCAGTAAGACGAACGACTTGGCACGCCGCGCCGGTCGCCGAGCTTCGGCTTTGTCGAGGGGTAGCTCTCCTCGGTGGAGATATTGCAGGTACGGGGTCTGCCAGTTTTGATTAGGCGTGACCCCATCCCGCTCTCCCTCGACATGCAGTGCCTCACCCTCGGCGGCCGAGGATACCTCGGGCTGGGCCGAGGCCTCCTCGAGCTCGGGCGTGTCGTCGGTCTTGACGGAGGGTTGATGTATGTCTCTGGAGAAGACGTCCGAGGGAACCGTTGTCCGCCCCGAGGCTATTTTAGCTAGCTCATCCGCGGTCTCGTTGTACCGTCGAGCGACGTGGTTGAACTCGAGCCCGTAGAACTTGTCTTCCAGGCGTCGAACTTCGTCGCGGTAGGCCTCCATCTTCCGGTCACGACAGTGAGAGTTCTTCATGACTTGGTCGATAACAAGCTACGAGTCGCCACGAGCGTCGAGGCGCCGAACCCCTAGCTCGGTGGCGATGCGCAACCCGTTAACTAGAGCCTCGTACTCGGCCATGTTGTTTGACGCCGGGAAATGGAGGCGCAACACGTAGCGGAGGTGCTTCCAGAGGGGTGAGATGAAGAGCAGGCCCGCACCTGCTCCTGTTTTCATCAGCCACCCATTGAAGTACATGGTCCAGAGTTCCGGTTGGATCGTAGTTGTTGGTCGCTGGGTGTCGACCCATTCATCCACGAAGTCTGCCAAGACTTGGGACTTGATGGCCTTCCGAGGAGCGAACGAGATTGTCTCGCCCATGATCTCCACCGCCCACTTTGCTGTCCTACCCGAGGCCTCTCGGCACTGAATGATCTCCCCCAGGGGGAAGGATGACACCACAGTCACCGGATGAGACTCGAAGTAGTGTCACAACTTTCGCCGCGTCAGAATTACTGCGTACAGTAGCTTCTGAATTTGCGGGTAGCGGATCTTGGTCTTGGATACACTTTGCTGATGAAGTAGACCGGCCTCTGGACGAGCAGTGCATGCCCTTCTTCTCGTCTCTCGACTACGATCGCGATGCTGACCACCTGAGTGGTCGCGACTACGTAGATCAAGAGGGCTTCTCCCGCAGTGGGGGCACCAAGATGGGCGCATTTGAAAGGAGCGCCTTTAAGTTTCCGAGGGCTTCCTTGGCCTCGGGGGTCCAAGTGAAACGCTCGGTCTTCCTTAAGAGGCGGTACAAGGGTAGGCCTTTTTTGCCGAGGTGCGAGATGAAGCGGCTCAGAGCCACAAGGCATCCCATGACCCTTTGTACTCCTTTCAAGTCTTTGATAGGCCCCATGTTGGTGATGGCTGCGATTTTCTCCGGGTTGGCCCCGATGCCCCGCTCGGAGACGATGAACCCCAGGAGCATGCCTCGGGGGACTCCGAAGACACACTTCTCGGGGTTGAGTTTCACGCCCTTCGCCCTCAGACACTTGAATGTCATTTCAAGGTCAGAGAGAAGGTTGGAGGCTTTCTTTGTCTTGACTACGATGTCATCGACGTAAGCCTCGACCATTCGGCCGATGTGCTCTCCGAACACGTGGTTCATGCATTCCTCAAACCAAATGGCATAGTAATATAGCAATACATGCCAAAAGGTGTGATGAAAGAAGTCGCTAGCTGGTCGGACTCTTTCATCTTGATTTGGTGATACCCTGAGTAGGCGTCGAGGAATGACAGGGTTTCTCACCTAGCAGTGGAATCCACAATTTGATCGATGCGAGGCAGAGGGTAGGGAACCTTCGGACATGCTTTGTTTAGACCAGTGTAGTCTACACACATCCTCCATTTCCCACCTTTCTTTTTCACATGCACAGGGTTGGCTAACCATTCGGGATGGAATACCTCTTTGATGAACCCTGCAGCCATCAGCTTGTGGATCTCCTCGCCTATGGCTCTGCGCTTTTCTTTGTCGAAACGACGCAGAGGCTGCTTCATGGGTCGGGTCCAGCTCGGATATCCAGCGAGTGCTCGGCGACATCCCTCGGTATGCCAGGCATGTCCGAGGGACTCCACGCAAAAACCTCGGCGTTCGCGCGGAGAAAGTCGACGAGCACTGCTTCCTATTTGGAGTCGAGCTCAGAGCCGATCCGGACTTGCTTGCAGGCGTCGTTGCTGGGGTCGAGAGGGACGGATTTAACCGCCTCTACTGGCTCAAAGTTGCCGGCGTGCCGCTTCACATCTGGCACCTCCTTGGAGAGGCATTCCAGGTCGGCGATGAGGGCCTCGGACTCGGCGAGGGCCTCAGCGTACTCCACGCACTCCACATCGCATTCGTACGCGTGTCGGGACGTGGATCCGACGGTGATGACCCCGTTGGGGCCGGGCATCTTGAGCTTGAGGTAGGTGTAGTTGGGGACGACCATGAACTTGGCGTAGCACGGTCTCCCCAACACCGCGTGGTAGGTTCCTCGGAGCCCGACCACCTCGAACGTCAGGGTTTCCTTTCGGAAGTTGGAGGGAGTCCCGAAGCAGACGGGCAGATCGAGTTGTCTAAGGGGTTGGACGCGCTTTCCAGGGATGATCCCGTGAAAGGGCGCCGCACCGGCCCGGATCGTGGACAGATCGATTTGCAAGAGCCCGAGGGTCTCGGCGTAGATGATGTTGAGGTTGCTGCCTCCGTCCATGAGGACCTTGGTGAGCCTGACGTTGACGATGATGGGCCGACAACGAGCGGGTACTTTCCTGGGCTCGGCACGCAGTTGGGGTGGTCGCCTTGGTCGAAGGTGATGGGCTTGTCGGACCAGTCTAGGTAGACTGGCGCCGCCACCTTCACCGAGTAGACCTCTCGGCGCTCCTGCTTGCGGTGTCGAGCCGAGGCATTCACCACTTGCCCACCGTAGATCATGAAACAGCCGTGGACCTCGGGGAACTCCTCTGCCTTGTCACCCTCCTTGTCGTTGTCATGGCCTTTGCCACCTTCCGCCGGGGGCCCGGCCTTATGTAAGTAGCGCCGAAGCATGACGCATTCCTCAAGGGTGTGCTTGACGGGACCCTGGTGATAGGGGCACGACTCCTTGAGCATCTTGTCGAACAGGTTGGCCCCTCCGGGAGGCTTCCGATGGTTCCTATGCTCGGCGGCAGCGACAAGATCTGCGTCGTCGGTGTCGCGCTTTGCTTGCGACTTCTTCTTGGCCTTCTTCTTCGTGCCGCGCTGGGCGGACGCCTCGGGACGTCTTCCTGCTGGCGTCCCTGAGGCTGCTTGTCCTTCCGGAAGATGGCCTCGACCGCCTCCTGACCAGAGGCGAACTTGGTGGCGATGTCCATCAACTCGCTCGCCTTGGTGGGGGTCTTGCGGCCCAGTTTGCTCACCAAGTCGCGGCAAGTGGTGCCGGCAAGGAACGCCCCGATGACATCCGAGTCGGTGATGTTGGGGAGCTCGGTGCGCTGCTTCGAAAATTGCCGGATGTAGTCTCGCAGGGATTCCCCTGGCTACTGGCGGCAGCTTCGGAGATCCCAAGAGTTCCTAGGGCACACGTATGTGCCCTGGAAGTTTCTAGTGAAGGCTTTGACCAGGTCATCCCAGTTGGAGATCTACGCAGGAGGCAGATGCTCCAGCCAGGCCCGGGCGGCGTCGGAGAGGAATAGGGGGAGGTTGCAGATGATGAGGTTGTCATCATCCGTTCCAACCAGCTAGCAGGCCAGCCGGTAGTCCGCAAGCCACAGTTCCGGCCTCGTTTCCCCTGAGTACTTGGTGATGGTAGTCGGGGCTCGGAACCGGGTCAGGAACGGCGCCTGTCATATGGCCCGGCTGAAGGCTTGTGGACCTGGTGGTTCGGGCGAGGGGCTCCGATCCTCCTCGCTGTCGTAGCGTCCCCCACGCCTGGGTGGTAGCCTCGGCGCACCTTCTCGTCGAGGCGGGCTCGACAGTCGCGGCGGTGGTGCTCGTTGCCGAGGCGACCCGGGGCTACAGGCGTCGCGTCCCGCGTGCACCCGGTGTGGACCGAGGCTTCCCGCATAAATCGGGAAGTTGTTGCGCGATGCTCTGGGGGGCACCCTTGCCTTCGGGAGGCAGAGCTCTCGGCCAGTCGGACCGCAACATCCTCCAAGAGATTCTTGAGTTCTCCCTGGATACGCCGCCCCTCGGTGGTGGATGGCTCTGGCATCGCTCGGAGCAGCATTGCCGCTGCAGCCAGATTCTGGCCGATCCCGCTAGAGGCCGGTGGCAGCCTTGCCCTGGCATCATCAGCGATACGGCGCTGGACGTCCCGGGCCAGATGACGCGCCTCTCCGGCGAGTGCTCGGCCTGCCCACTCCTGCTCGATGTTTTGCCAGAGCTGAACAAGTTGTCCTGCTTCCTCGTCGAGCTTGGCCTGCATCTCGCGGATTTGCTCGAGCTGTGTGTCCTGACCCCCCGCAGGGACTGGGACCACAGCTAGCTCCTGCAGGATGTCAACGCGAGGTGCAGGCCCAGGGGGACCGTCATCCTCTGGCATACGAAGGTGGTTGCCTTCGTCGAGACCCCCTAGATCAACATGGAAACATTCGCGACTTGGGCCACAACCCTCGTTGCCAAGGCTGTGGCCATCATCGGAGCAATCGGAGAGGCAGTAGTCACATGCGGTCATGAAGTCTCGCATGGCACTGGGATTACCGAGCCCGGAGAAATCCCAACCAGAGTCAGGCTCGTCGTCTTCCTTGGAACCTGGGGGCCCGTAGGTTGAGACGACCGTCAGTCGGTCCCAGGTTGACCACATATGGTACCCCGGAAGGTTAGGATATGCCTTTATGAAAGAGCTCACCGAAGCGGGGTCGCTTGGTGGATCGGAGCTGAATTTAAAAGGCACAGGATGGAAAACGGACGGTCCTCTCGATCGATGGACGGTGACAAAGTCGCGTCGGGGACGGACTGCACCGTTATCTCAGGTATAAGGCTAACGCCCAGCAAGTCCTCCGCGAGAGTGCTGGCGTCATTTGTCCGCTTGGGGTTGGCACGTTGCGGGGAAACGACACTCGCCGTCGTCTCCGGCGCGAGGTCAACGCCCGACATGTCCCCTGCAGGGGTGCCGACGTCGCCGACTCGCTTGACAGCCGATGAGGTGCCGCCTCCTGCTTGGCCACGGTTGCCCCGCCTCCTCCTCCTGCGGCGAGGAAGGTGGCGGGACAGACCCGGATGCTGCTCTTCCGCCACGGGGGGAGGACGTCGCCGAGTCCGCCGCCGCCGGGCAGGCTGACGGCCGTCGTTGTCGCTGCCGCGCCGCGGGGGAAGGAGTACCATGTCGTAGCTGCCGTCGAGGGACATGAACTCGAGACTCCCAAAACGGAACAGCGTCTCGGGCTGAAGAGCTTGCTGGAGACTACCCATCTGGAACTCAACGGGAAGTTGTTCGTCAACACACAGCAGGTCCCTACCTGGCACGCCAACTGTCGGCGTTTCGACCCTGGGGGTCCCTGGACCGACGAGTGAAATTGTTGCTGCGTGTCCTAGCCCAGATGGGTTGGCGCGAGATGGAACACAAGGGGGGAAAACCGCGGCTCGTGTTATCCTGCGCCAGAGGGGGTGCACTTGCAGTAGGGGTTACAAGCGCTCGCGAGGGAGAGGGAGCGAGCCCGTTCGTCAGCCCGTCCTCCCCCGCGACCACCTTTGCATGAGGGCCCTGGACCTTCCTTTTATAGATGCAAGGAGAAGGTCCAGGTGTACAATGGGGTGTAGCTATGCGCTAACGTGTCCGGCAGAGAGGTGCCAGAGCCCTGTGTACATGCCAACGTGGCTGTCGGAGAGGTACTAGAGCCCTGTGCACGCGGTGTCGTGGCCGTCGAAGGAGCGCTAGAGTCTTGTAGAAGCACAGCTGTCGGGGCTGCTGGGACCTTGCTGACGTCTCCTTGCTTCTGTAGGGAGCTGAGAACCACCGTCGTCATGGACGCACGCGGGGAGCCATCATTACTTGTTACGGGGGCAAGCCTGGATGGGACACCGGTCTTGTTCCCCCATAGCCTGAGCTAGCTAGGGGTAGGGTAATGATGTATCCTCCGTGGCGCGGTCGGTCCGAGTCCAAGGTCGGGCGAGGCGGAGACTCCTCCTGAGGCCGAGGTCGGGCGAGGACGTGATTCCTCCCGAGGTCGAGGTTGAGGCCGAGCCCTGGGGTCGGGCGAGGCGGAGACCACCTTCCTATGCCAAGGGTGAGGCCGAGCCCTGGGGTCGGGCGAGGCGGAGGCCACCTTCCGAGGCTGAGGGTGAGGCCGAGCCCTGGGGTCGGGCGAGGCGGAGACCTCCTCCTGAGGCCGAGGCCCAAGGTCGGGTGAGGCGGAGCTTACTGTTGCGCCTGAGGCTGGACTTAGCTGTTGTTAGCCTTACCCTGGCGAGTGGCACAACAGTCGGAGAGGGGCGAGCGGCGTTGTTTTCCTGTCAGGTCGGTCAGTGGAAGGGCGAAGTGACTGCGGTCACTTCGACCTTGCTGACTGAGGCGCGTGTGTCAGGATAAGGTGTCAGGCGATCCTCGCATTGAATGTGCCTGCGATGCGGTCGGTTGGTGAGGCGATTTGGTCAAGGTTGCTTCACAACGAAGCCTGCCCGAGCTGGGCTTCGGGCGAGTTGAGGGCGCGCCCGTTGCTTGAGGAGGCCCTCGGGCGAGGCGTGAATTCGCTTTGACTACTGTTCCCGCCCGAGGCTGGGCTCGAGCGAGGCGAGATCGCGTCCCTTGAGTATACGAAGCCTTGGCCTAAATTGCACCCATCAGTCTCATCAGCTTGTGCTGATGGCGATTACCAGCCGTGTTCAGGAGTGTTGGGGTACCCCTAATTACGGTAACCGACAGTAGTGTTGATTATATCTATGACTTGGTTTGAGCTTCATTACATGTTGGTTCATGCTTGATGTTAGGTGGTGTAGTTTCCTTAGACATTTAGTCCGAGGTAGAAGTTCTTGTGTTAATTAAGACCAATAATGGACTCATGTTTTGGAATGGTGGTGCTATATGGGGTATCTTGGATGTTTTGTTTGGAGTGAACGAATTCGAGGACTAATTCTTTTTAAGGGGGTAGAGTGTAATATCCCAAAAAAAGTGTTGCCAAAGGTTGATCTTCGGTGCATGGATGTTGGAAAAGGGTTGTGGGCCGTTGGATGCTAAGTCGGAGTCATATGTGGCGTCTCTTCTTTTCTCCCGCAAAGAAAACCCTAGTGGTAGCCTTTTCCCCCTTTTGCCCCTACTTGGCCGCCACCCCTTTCCCCCCTCCCACACTTGGTCGCCCCTCCCTCCTTTCCCCTTGGGCTGGCCGTCCTCTTCTCCCATGGCAGCCCCTCTCCACGACTTCCTCCTCCCTCTAGATCTCCCCCCGCGCAGCAAGGATCGAGAAGAGGAGGAGCACGTTGAATTGAAGGGGAAGAGAGAGGATCAAGGAGATGTTCTTCCCCATCTCTTCTTGCAGAATTTCTTGGGGAAACCCTAGGTATGGATGAGATCCTTGTTCCTCCCTGTAATTATGTGCTTTTGGAGGTTGTGGATCATGGGAATTAAAGGACTAGAGGTTGGATTAGATGTGGGGTTAGGTTTTGATCTCGAATTTAGTTTTCTACAGAATGGCAGATTCGACAGTTTCTGTTCATGCCAGTTTTCCGTGGTCTTAGTGGCCTCAAAAAAATAAAAGAGTCTATATATGAGTTGTAGATAATTTGTAGATCTTTCCGTGGCCGCGAAGAACATCTCAATCGGACATCAGATCAGAGAGTTATTGCAGTTTGATTATAGCAGTTTTTCAGTCTCTTAATTCTGTGCAGAATCTGTTCTCTTACGATTTAGGCAATTTTATCAACAGAATTAAACCTTGGGTTTTTAAGAAAAGATGTAGATAATTTCATAAGCTTTCCAGTTTTTTAAAGAGTGCATTCATATGAATTATGAAACTCCAGTTATGTTTGTTTTACTGTGGCTGTTTCTGTTGGCCTGACAGAAATGAGTTGGTCTGTTCACTGGTAGGTTTCATCAGATAAATGGCCGAATTGGCTCTCCCAGCTATGGAGACTTTTGTAGAGGGATAAAAGTTCTTACTTCCAGCAGAATTTCATGATTTTTGGTTGAGTAGTTTGTGAGATATCGAATTTTGAAAGTTAACTATGTTGCTGTCTAAAACAGATTTAGTCAGTTATCTTGTCAGATGTTTTAGAACTTATAGATGGCAGAATTTAATTATCCATCGAATGCCAAAGTTGTAGAGTATTTTGTGTAGATACTCATAGAGTATTTGTTTGATATCACCACTGTTATAATTTTAAAGATACAAAATTAACAATCAATGTTGCTGTTGTATGACATGTGGTTCAGAGTGGGAGGTTTTCCACCAGGTCTTGGTTTCAGGTGTAGGAGCGATTTGTTGATTGTTGGCAAATGTTTGTGAAATATTTGTACTAAGTTTTATGCCTGCTAGCAGGTGGCTACACTCCAGATCATGTCTAGTACATTTTTCTTCTTCGATGAAGGCAAGTGAATGTAGCGGTGGTTGCTTCCGTTCTGACCTGTTATTTCTATTGCCTACACTCTAATATTCAGAAGTATTGGATTCTTTCATAATTGGACTCTATAGTGATGCTTTACTTGCTTGCATTATACTGATTCTCAATCATATATTGATGATGATTATGATTCGAGTATGACTCATGAGATTAATTCACACCCCTGAAGGTAAATGAAGTATTATTTGAGGTTGATATTGTATCTGAAGGTAAATGAAGTATTATTTGAGATTGTATTGTATGTGAAGGAAGTGAAATATATTGATAAATGCAACATGCCATATACATTGCATGATTCACTTGCATCTGAAGTTGGGTCGTGACCTATGGTCCGACCGTACCGGTACAACTTAGCATCGTACATTGCCCGAGGAGAGGTACGATGCAGCTTCATACCCTTAGAGGTATGAAGGCAGAGGACATATGCATTGCATTCATATGCATTCATTGAAGTGATATTTGCAGATGATGTGGTTTTATACCCTAGAGGTATGAAGACAAAGTACCTACACTTTGTGTTCCTATGCATACATTGAAGTGATATTTGCAGGTATTGTTGACGCAGGGAAGTGTTATACAAACTATTGTGGTTGTTCAAGGAAATGAGATGGTATTGGTTATATTGAGACTACTGAGTTCTATATCTACAAGTATTTCTAATCTTAATTGTGATTCTTTTAAAATGTTGATTAATTCAACTTGTGGTTTAAATATCTTGTCAAAACAATTCGCTTGCTGAGATGTTTCATCTCACTCTTGCATTACTCAATGTAGGTGCTTGTCGCTCATCAAAGGAAGTGGGAAGTAGCAGCACATCCACCTTCACTCTCATAATAACGATGCTTAGGTGCAGTCATGATTTAATTAGAAACTTCTTGTCAAAGGATGTTGTTTCTAACTAGTTGTGCGCACTGGTTGATTTAGTTCATGTCGTTATGGTTGTCTTTCCATTGCTAGCAGATTATTAATGTCCATTATGTTTTCTTTTCATGATATCTATTTATACTTTGTTGCTTCCCCGTTTATGCAATTTTCAAAAGGAATGCTGTCGAAATTTTATATATGAATGTTAGATGTGTAGTTTAGTAGCATTCTGGGGTGTTTGTGGATCCCGGGGTGTTACATAAGAATAGTAAGAGTAAAGCAACAATAGTTGAGAAAAGATTAAGGAACGTTTAGAAAGAATCGGAGTAGCAAAGGAAAGTAGGTAAGGGTTTGACCAGTTCTATCTAGGTTACGTCCTACATTCAACATTGCATTTGATACCACTTCTGCCACACCCCGATTTAAGGGCAATCCAAGCGCGAAACAAATGTGTGCTAGGATCAAGTCTCACACATATGATCAAGTTGGTCTTCAGGTTTCTCGTGACCTCGCTTCTTTCGTTTCAATACATATAGATAGGCAAAGAGAAGGTAAAAATAACATTACACCAAAACATGGAAATAAAAAGTGTAAGAATATGGGTTAGAGGTTCGGGTATATGGCACATGGCGCATGTGGGCCAGGGTGGTCACATGGCATGGCATATGACAACACTAGACACACAGACGTGGCTAAGAGGGAAGGTTCCTGGATTGGGGTTGACCATTGAGGACGTCAATCTTCTAAGGGGGTGGATTGTGATATCCTGGCCCAAGGCTTAATAGAATTAAGAGAGTACCCATACCAATAAGGTGCATATTCTTTTTCAGAATTCTATCTTGAAAGAACCTCTAAGTTAAGCGTGCTTGGCTTGGAGCAATTTGGGATGGGTGACCGACCGGGAAGTTTTCTTGGGTGCGTATGAGTGAGGACAAAGTGCGCACAAAAGACTCGTGTTGGTCTGTTGGGACAATATATGCTCCTAGCGAGCTGCCAGGAGTAAGTATCGCCGGTCTGGGATTGGACGGGGTGTTACAACAACTCAATCATTCACACATATTTTGTGACACATCTCAAATAAATAAATTGAAATTCCACAACTGAATCAATGACACAGATTATGCAACAAACATAGACATAAACATAATCTCCTGAAATTAAACATACACAAATAACATATAACATACCATCTGTATGGGGTTGTCTTCTTCATCTTCATTGTTGTATTCTTCTGAGATATGGTCCATTGGCCTAAATCTCCCACGCCCTCAGACTCCCATCTCTAGAGAAGGAACTTGGAACCAGTTTGCAAGCACAACCTCAAGGTTTGCCTACTGGACTAGGCTCCAATGTGTAATGAGCTACCATGACAGTTGCTGGAACGTGAACTGCTATGGCGAGCTCGAGCACTACCATCACTAAAACGAGGATGATTAAAAGTGTCGGGACGAGATCAGCCTATATGGGTTAATGTAGGCATTCCATGCTCAGCGACCCCAAAATTCTGTTGAAGGAATCCAGTGTATGAACCAAGGAAGGGAAAGCTTTCTTCCTAGGAGTTGAGATCAAAGTTTTGGTGGCTATTCCCTATTGCCGACGACCTACCGGTGAAACAAGATTGAGAAAAAAGTGGTACATCGTTAGAGACATCATTGGCTTGGCAGTTAGCCGAGGCAGAAGGACACTAAGAAAAAAGTCAAGGAAACCATCTCCTTTGTTAGCCATGGATGCCAAGGAATCAGTGAGGGAGGCAGGGGATTAGATAATGGAACCGGCCCCAGTGGCAACTGAAGATGGTGAAATCGGGCAGGGAGGAGATGGAGGTGACTGGTGAACAACGGGAGAACCAACAGTACCTGAGGAGGAGTGAGACGAAGGTACGATGGCGAGCTGACGACCGAAGAAGCTAGACATCGACAAGATTCAGCCGAAGAAGTTGAACGGCGACAAATCCAACCACCCCACGATGGATCTAGCAAGCCAACATTGAGGGGCGAGAGGGGCAACGTACTCCAGGGCGGATCGACGAAGAACAATGGCGGCGACAAATGGAGGAAAAGGACAAGGAGGCAGTGTGGTTCGGGTGGCGAGAGCAGGGAGAGGACTGACGGCGGTGTGGTATGACGCTCGGGGGCCTAGGACAGTAAAGAGGGGCAGGTGGGGCAAAAATCCCACTTTAGTCACTTTTAGTCGCCTCCTTGGTGATTAGAGGATTAAACTTTAGTTACCCTTTTTAGTTACCCTGTTTACGGTGGCGGACCTAGAGGTTGAAGGGAGCCTAAGCAAGAATCAAAAGCATATGACATTTTTCATATCTAGCTATAGACATGGAGCTATGGTGTGATCAACTCTATAGCAACCATATCATTGTCTCTCTCCAGGAGCTTACTCATCCTCATACCCATATTTAAACTCCACTCTGTGAACAATGCAGTCTACAGTGTAGAGCAGTGCAGAACAGTGTTTTGGGTAAAACTATGGGTAAACTGCTATAGCCGACCTTAACCATTGAGTGGGAGCCCAGGCAGGTGCCCACTGCCCAGGGTCGCCGGGCCCTCAAACTGCCATGGCCTATTTTCTTCTTTAGATACTAAAAAATAACTAAAGCTTATAGGATGTTTGGTTTTCTAGGTACTAATGTAACACCCCGTCCACTCCCGGACCAGCGGTACTTAATCCTGGTAGCTCTCTAGGATCATATATTGTCTCCACAGACCAACACAAGTCTTTTGTGCGCACTTTGTCCTCACTCGTGCGCACCCGAGAAAACTTCTTGGTCGGTCACACATCCCAAATTGCTCCAATCTAAGCACACTTAACTTGTAGGTTCTTACGAGTTAGGCTTCCGAAAAAGAAGATGCACCTTGTTGGTATGGATACTCTATTAATTCTATTGAGCCTTGTGCCATGATATCACCATTCCAGGGGCCATGATATCATAATTCACCCCCTTAGAAGATCGACGTCCTCGTCGGTCAACCCTAATCCAGGAACCTCCCTAGTCACGTCTGTGTGTCTAGTGTCGTTATATGCCATGCATGTGACCACTTCGGGCTCACATGCGCAATGCACCATATACCGAACCCCTAACCCACACACGCTTGTGAAATCGCGAGGGTTGGCTCTGATACCACTTGTAACACTCTGTCCAATCCCGAACCGGCGGTACTTACTCCTGTCAGCTCTCTAGGATCATATATTGTCTCTACAGACTAACATGAGTCTTTTGTGCACACTTTGTCCTCACACGTGCGTACCCGAGAAAACTTTCCGGACGATCACCCATTCCCAATTGCTCCAAACTAAGCACACTTAACTTGAGTTTTTTTCGAGATAGGGTTCTAAAAAAGAAAATACACCTTGTTGGTATGGACACTATATTAATTTTATTTAGACTTGTGTCAGGATAACACTATCCAAGGGGCCAGAATATCACAACTAATTTTTAGGCTCTCTATTTTAATATATTTTCATCTCTAAATTATCAAATATAAAATCTAAAAGAGGAATTATCTTATTTTAATTTTTGTATTTGACAATTTAGAGACTAAAACAAACTAAAAATTAGTCTATAGAAACTAAATCAAATACCCCTAGTCATTAAAATTTAGTCATACTAAACCAAACGGGGCTCAAGCGTTAAACGTGCAATTTTGTCTTGTGAAAATGGTGGCTGCTCCTGGCAGCGAGGGCAGCCTCTCGTTGCATCTCTCTCGTTTGACTGGAACCACTTGAGTACGCATTCGCTACCCCAAAAATAGAAGCAAGGTTGGAAGCGGAGGATCAAGACAACAACAATGGCAAAGAAATTACTCTTTTTTGCTTTCCCATCCCTGTCCTGTATCATGCTCCTGCCGGGGCTCCTAGATCGGTGGCAACCCAATTATTATTTCCCGGGTAAATTGGTTCGCGGCCGTCAAGAATCGCAGGTTTTGTCTCTGTTTCTCCTCAAAATTTTCCATGATGAATGAGATCTGAATTGGTTTTTCGAATTTATTCTGATCGGTATTCTTATTCCCATGTCTCTTCTTGCGTCTGTGGCGGATTTGTCGTCCGACATGCAGAGGCATCCGGATCCAACCACAAGGACCAATCTTGTTTGCCAGAACTGTATCACATTCCAATTTTAGGGCAACATTTGGGTCTAAGAAACATTAATTAATTAAGGTCGAACACGAGGTGAGAAGTACCTTCAGGGGAGGAATCTATTAGTCTCTGTGCATCCTTGAGGCAGCTGTGGTTATCCCTATTGGATGAGGTACCAATGGCCGGTTAATTTGGTCATCCATTGAGCTGTGCATGCAAGCAAATACCATAGGATTACAAGATGAGATGGCCGAGAAGCAAATTCAGATGGCTCTTCAGCGCATGCCTCATTTGTCTGCTGCTGCAGCTGGCTGGTGCGATCAGGACTAGCTTGTTCTGGCCACCAGCTTGCCAGCTGCCGTCTCCTGCAATCCCAAGCGGGGATGAATCGGTAATGACCAAGTTAATGATGCTCTGCACTCGTGTAGCACCTATGTGTTATGTCCTTGTAATGTTATATTTACGCCAAGGTTTGCAGTTCGTAGGTTGTCTCCTGTAGGTAAATTGTGCAGGGATGGAGAATAGGAAATTATGAAACACCAGTACATCGATCATGCGAATAAGAACTGCACAGTCTAAATCCAAGTAGTAATTCACTGTCTATCTGTTACTTGGGAGTATAAACTTTCCTTGGAATACTTATATTATATGATTATATTTATTTATTTTTTCAATAGAGCTAAAACACCTGCTTTCTACTAACTGATGCCTATATTACCACCAGATATTCACAAGCTAAAATTCTATATCACTTTCTTGCTAACTGTTATTTCTGGTACATTGCTTATACACAGGTGGAACAACTGTGGCACAGTTGTGCTCTGGACTTGAAAATTCCTCAAGATGTTAGAAACAGGTCCCATTACAGCCTTCTGTTCAACACCATCAGCAATTCGTATAGAGAAAATGATAATAAGTTCTATCCTCAAAAGATTGGCATTGAGGAAGCAATCACCGCAACCTTATCACCTGCAAAAGATGCCAACACTTTTCTGGACTGCTTAAAGAAGCATAATTTCCCTTTCTCTGATCATGGACTGCAGAAGCAGCGGGAGGAAACCAGAAGCTTACTTCCCAACTCTAACAGCATCAGTAACCTTCCTTTTGTAATGAAAAGAAGACGTCTACATGAAGAAGATTCAACCATTGCTCCAACCCGACCTAAAGCAAAAGAGGCAATAAGAAGCGTTTTGTCTTCTGAAGGAGAGGCTCACCTGCTAGTTGCTACTGTGAAAAAGTCTGGTAAACCAGAGCCCAAACACAAGAGCAAGGACAACAGTGGCACTATTATTGCTGCTTTGTCAGTGGCTTGTGTAGCATTGGTGGCTCTTATATGTCTGTGCTACTGTGCTTGTCGTGGAAGCGAAGACCCAGAATCATCATATGATGGCAATCCACTGCTGAGTCTGAATATGAGTGATTTATCAGGTGCTACAAAAGAAAACAAAGCTGCTTTTGTGTTTTTTTTTCTAGCTCATCCAATTTCTCTCTTGCATGGATGCTTTCGCACACACAAAAAAAATAGACAGAGAGGAATTCTTACTCAGCTTATTTACCTGTCAATTCATGCCCTGTTCATTAATGCAACAGGTTCTTCGCGTAAATCATGCTCTACCCCAATTGATGTCAACAGGTTGGGGGCATTATCAACCAGTTCATCAGAGAGCCAGCGTAAAGAATTTAAATTACCTCCTGTACCGGCAGCAGTTAGAGAAATGTCAATGAAGTCGGAGTTTGAGCGACGCAGCAATGTGCAGGCGATGAAGTTAAGCTCTCATGAAATAACCACCATTGCTGGACGTCCGTCAGCCTCTACTAATTCTGAGGAAGTGAAAGCTGCAGTTCCTTCTAGTAATGCCACTGGCAACATATGTAAACCTGCAGCTGGTCCAGCACCACCACCACCGCCACCACCTCTAGGTCATCCTCTCCCAAAGGCTCCTCATGCACCACTTGCACCAGCACCAGCACCACCAGTACCACCTCCTCCAAAGATGCCTACAGCTGCTAGTTCGAGCAATCCACCCCCACCAGGACCCCCAACGCCTCCTGCTCCTAGGCCTGCAGCCGGACCCGGACCTCCACCACCGCCAAGTAGAGCTGGACCCGGACCCGGACCTCCACCCCCACCAAGTAGAGGTGGAGCTGGACCTCCACCACCAGCAATGCCTGGTGGTCCAAAAGCGCGTGGTCCGCCACCGTTGAAGAAAGCAGGGAATGTTGCAGGTCCTCCTGTGGCAGACAATAAAACAAAGCTGAAGCCATTCTTCTGGGATAAAGTTACTGCAAATCCGGATCAAGCAATGGTGTGGGATCAAATTAAAGCAGGATCCTTCCAGTAAGTTTCTTTTTCTTGTTTTTTTTTTGGAAATAGTAGTTTTATCCTTCCAGTAACAAGCTTGCCAATCTCCCTGAACGTAGCTAGCTATTGCATGATTATTGTTGTCGTATTTGTACTGTGCACATCTCTTTACTGGTTGCTTGCTACCAACCAAAGATTGGTAACGTCAGGTGAACCAGTGATGCTAACTCTTCTGGTTACTAATTGATTGATAGGTTTAATGAGGAGATGATCGAGAGCCTTTTTGGTTGTCATGCTACTGACAAGAAAAATGCTGACGGCAAAAAGGATTTAGCAGCAAAGGATACCCCTCAATTTGTTAGGATACTCGATGCTAAAAAGGCACAGAACTTAGCGATATCACTGAAGGCACTGAGTGTTTCAGCTGACGAAGTACGTAATGCAGTTATGGAAGGTAAAGCTGACCATCTTTTGGGTCTCTTCTGTGTTATATATGCAGCAGAAACTATGTACCTTATATTAATGGGTAAATATAAATTGATCCAGGGCATGAACTCCCTATTGATCTGATACAAACCTTGATAAGGTGGACTCCAAGCAGCGACGAGGAGCTAAGGCTTCGGCTATACACCGGGGAGCTCACTCAACTTGGTCCTGCAGAGCAATTCTTGAGGACCATCATTGACATACCTTACCTCTATCAGCGCCTGGATGTGTTGCTTTTCATGTCCAGTTTGCCGGAAGAAGCTGCAAATGCAGAACAATCATTTAAAACCCTGGAGGTATTGTGGCTTCAGGAGCAGTAGTACTACTAGTTATAAAAATGGGTTGGGGGGGGGGGGAAATGCTGACAGTTTTATTGAATTGTACTCTTTTTTTGTCGATAACAATGGAAAAAAATGCTGACTGTTTTATTGAAGTGTACCTTTTCTTGGTCGAAAACAGGTGGCCTGCCATGAGCTTCGGAACAGCCGTCTATTCAAGAAGCTGCTAGAGGCTGTACTCAAGACTGGGAACCGGATGAACGATGGCACCTTTCGAGGTGGGGCCCAGGCGTTCAAGCTGGACACCCTCCTGAAGCTCTCAGACGTGAAGGGGGTCGACGGCAAGACGACGCTGCTTCACTTTGTTGTCCAGGAGATCATTCGGTCAGAGGGCGTGCGTGCGGTTCGGGCCGCCAAAGAGCAGAGCAACAGCAGCATATCCAGCGTGACTTCTGACGATCTCACCGAGGATGTCAGCGACGACACGGAGCACTACAAGCAGCTAGGCCTGGGCGTCGTTTCCAGCCTGGGAGACGACCTCCAGAACGTGCGGAAGGCGGCAATCCTGGACGCCGATGCGCTGACCATCTCGGTGGCGAGCCTGGGGCACAAGCTGGTGAAGGCGAACGAGTTCTTGAACACGGGCATGAAGAGCTTAGACGAGGACAGTGGGTTCCATCGCAAGCTTGGCGAGTTCATCGAGCAGTCCCAGGTGCGCGTGACCCAGCTTCTGGAGGAGGAAAAGAAGCTACGGGCGCTGGTACGCACAACTGTAGACTACTTCCATGGGAGCACGGGGAAAGATGAGGGCCTGCGGCTGTTCGTCGTTGTCCGCGACTTCCTGGGGATCCTGGACAAGGTGTGCAGAGAGGTGAAAGAGGCGGCTGCCAAGGCTGCTGCTAATAACAAGAAACCATCTGCGGCAGGATCAGGATCGAAGGGAAGGCAACCGTCGCAGTCTTCTTCGTCGTTCCGTGATCCTCGGCAGCAGCTGGTGCCCGCAATTAAAGATCGGAGGAGTGCAGCGGCACGCAGCTCTAGTTCCTCTTCTGATTCTGACTGACAGCAAAGAATTTGTGCTGGCCACACACCAGACTGATTTAATGGTGGTGGGTATGCAGGTAGAAGAGATAGTAGTGGCTTGACTCGCTTACAGCAGAATGAAAAGAATTAGGAAACACTGCGCCCTGATAGATTGATTTAGTACGCGCGTGATCTCACGCTCTCAGCTTTCGCCTCCGTAAATATTATTATTTTATACAAAATGTACATCCTAGATATATGTACAAAGATCGTTCAAGGCTTAATGAATAAATATTATTTTATACAAATACCTTACTGTTTATGGGCATGAAATTAAACTTATTACTACATATTTGAGTGAATACGTACGCCAACAGCTATGTATACGAGCAACAAGACTAGAAAAAGCTGACACATATGATGATCAAACTGTTAGCTCGCTCACACTGATTATCAAAAGTATATCCCTTATCTGCGTGACGTTTCATGTGATCCTGAGCACACTGCAAGTGCACTCTTGTTGTAGCATCTGTTTGTCGGTCGTGTAACAGGTTCTGCAAGTCTGGGACAGTGCACCGGTCAGCATATTTGGAGAAACTTGTCGACTACAATCATGATGTAGTTGTATTTGCGAGTTTGGGGTCTTTTACCCGTTCGAGCTTTGTTGGAGACCACAAGTGCCTCGCGGACGGTCCGCGGTGGTGGCGCGGACGGTCCGCGCGTGCGCAGAGTCAGTTAGAGTTTCTAGTTTCTTATGGGATTTGTTACCTAAAACCGCAGGATTAACTCGGAAATCAGTTTGAAGCGGATCCAGACCTCCCCTTTATATAGATGAAGGGCTACGGCCGATTGAACCCCGAACAATCGATCAAATCAAGTCCATTTCTCGTTTTTATTTTATGCATTAGGAGTAGTTCTAGTTTAGCCTCTCAATCCCCAAATTCCCCGCTTCTCTTCGACTCTACGTTGATTAGAGGAGTCTAGATCGGCCTGCCGAGCCTAAACAACTCCGAGGATCTCTCCTCCCCGACGGGGTCCCTCCCGGGAGTGAGATCCAGGCGCCGCCAGTGACCTTCTGCCGCCCCTGCGCAAGCGCGGACCGTCCGACCGTCAGGCAGGGAACCATAGCCCCTGTTCCAGGTCACGGACAGTCCAGCCCCTGGCCGCGGACCGTCCGCGCCTGTGCAGAGAGCACCGCTGCCGGTTCTTGTTGAGTGATTTGCGCCCGAAAAAGGTGTCAACATACTTTTTGGCGACTCCGCTGGAGAAAGGTGTTTAGATCTACTAAAAGTCAGGCCCTCAAATGGTCGGTTCTAAAGATCACACCGATATCTTCCCGGACAATATCCTGAAGCCAGCTGTTGAAAGTCTGACGGCCGATGAGCAACAGCAATACGAGGACTACATGCGCCAAGCGAAGGAGAAATTCTTATCACAATACACGGTGGATCACCACCAGAAAGTTGTCAAACATGGAGAGACCGACGTCGCATCTCTTATATCTTCGCTTCAAGTCCCTAACGTAAGTAAACCCGACGACATTCAATCTATTAAACAATATGTAGATCATCAGCAGAATCAAATGAAACAACAGATTGGAGGGTTATAAGAGTCAATTAGAAAATTAGCGCGTACATTGGAGAAGTCTGTTGCTCCTAGTTTTCCATCATATGAGACTAGTAACAGGATATCCATGTCTAATACATCGGCAACAAATGGGGATTTGCAGCCCCAACCATTATATGGTATGCCGATGAACTCATATCCAGGGCAAGTACCAACACCGCCATCCCTGCTTGGCAGATCGGCGCCCCTGAACACGGTCGGACCGTCCGAGCTTCTGCCCGGACCATCCAGCCCATACGCGGACCGTCCGGCTTGCTCTACCGGACAGTCCGGGGCCGCCCTAGGACCGCCGCCGTCCCTGCTTGGCAGATCGGCGACCCTAGACGTGGTCAGACCGTCCGAGCTTCTACCCGGACCGTCCGACCCTTACGCAGACCGTCCGGCTTTCTATGTCGAATAGTCTGAGGCCGTACCAGGACTGCCGCGTGGCGCCCCAATAATGGCAAACATGACCGGCCAGTTCGGATGTACCACCGTACAAACCGGATACACATATACAGAACCTGTTGTTGCACACCATGCACCAAATTATTACACACCACAACAGCAGTATGTTTCACCCTCTACATATTTAAACCATAACGCACCATACAATCACAGACCGATCAACACTATCGATCGGTCACGGCAAGAAGGTCGGTATACTAATGCCTGACCAAATGAGCCCCACAACCCAGGGTCCGGTGGTCTGCCATCGGGTGCAATGGAAAAAATTAGGGAAGAGATGACTGAACTATTTCGAGATAAGTTAGGAGTTAGTGTAGCCAGAGTAGGGAAATCATACCAAAAGCCATATAATCACCGGTTTGACACTGTCCCATATCCACAAGGGGCAAGGATACCAGAATTTTCTAAGTTTTCTGGTGAGAATGGGAGAAGCGCACACGAACACATAGGCCAGTTCCTAGCACACCTAGGCGAATTGGCCGATGGAGAAGCATTTCGTGTTCGTTTATTTTCTTTATCCCTTACTAGTACCGCTTTTGCATGGTACGCCGCCCTGCCTCCTAATTCCATTAATTCCTAGAATGAGTTAGAAATTAAATTTCATGAACATTTCTTTGTCGGGGAATATGAATTAGGACTAGCTGACTTAGCTTTAGTCCGACAAGGACGCGAAGAATCGGTTAATGATTATATCTGGAGGTTCCGGGACACTAGAAACCGATGCTTTCGGATCCATGTTGTAGACAAAGAGCTAGCAGGGTTAGCTTTTGATGGGTTGCTATCCTACTTAAGAGACAAATTAGATGGGACCTAGTTCTTTTCGATAGCCCAGCTACATCAGCGGGCTTTAGCCTGTGAAAGCCGATTTAAAGAGACATCAAAATCGGCCGCCCGTACTATACATCTAATAGACCGTGATAGTTCAGATGATGAATTCACATATGTATATACCGCTGAGTTTATTTGGCCAACAAAGGCCAAGTCTTCGGCGTGTTCTTCCTTACAGCCGGTTCAAAAGAATCGGCAAGAAGAGATTAAATTTACCTTTAATGTTGCCAAATGCGATAAGATATTTGATGAACTACTTAAAATGGCAATATTAAATTAACTCATACTATCCCTCCTATAGATGAATTAAAGAGATGTGCTTATTGTAAGTGGCATAATTCTTTTTCTCATGCCACCAATGACTGTAATGTTTTTCGTCGACAGGTACAATCGGCCATAAATGAGGGCCGGTTGGCTTTTCAGGAGATGCAAATGGACACAGAACCATTTCCTGTTAATACAATAGATATCACATGCAAAAATATCTTAGTTCGGCCCAAAATGGCCGATAAAGGCAAAAGCAAAGACATCATCATTGGCAGTCCTCGCATGTCAAATATATCACAAAAGGAGATTGCTCAAAAGGCTCTGGACGATAAGTGAAAGTCGCCTAGAGGGGGGGTGTATAGGCGAAACCTGAAAATTATAACTTTACACCAAACTAGATCCCTTGATTAGTGGTTAGAACAAGATTCACAATTATCGAAGTATAAAAACTAAGTCCTTTGCTTGCAATGAGTATTGTTTTCAAAGAGTGCAGAATTTAATCAATAGCAATACCACAAGAAATGTTAGTGGAAAATAATGCAAGAGGGCTTAGATAAGAAGAGGAGAAACACAAGTTCTAAGTTCTTTCTTGCAAGGAGTTGCTTCTCTAAATGTGAATTTAACTTGAAGCAACACAAAATAATAAAAGAGTTGTGCAAGAGAACTTAGAAAGGGAGAGAACAAACATATCACAAGCAATAAACACAAGATACACGGGTGATTTGTTTTACCGAGGTTCGGCCCTCGAAGGCCTAGTCCCCGTTGAGGAGTCCACTAAGGACGGGTCTCTTTCAACCCTTTCCCTCTCTCCACCGATCACCAAGACCGGCGAGCTCTTCTTCTTCTCAAGGATCACTTAAGACCCCGTAAGGATCACCACACTCTTAGGTGTCCCTTGCTAGCTTTACAAGCCTCCAAAACTTTGGAGGAAGTTCAATGGGAGTCAAAACTCCACGCGCGAATGATCACAAGATGTAGCACACACTTTCTCTCAATGATTCTCACAAGGCACTATTGCTAAACTCACACGAGAAGCTTTCTTTTGCTTGCTCTCTCTTTTGTGGCACTTGTGTTGGTTGTAGTGGTCTAAATCTTGCGTATAGGATGGATCAATGAATAGAGGTGTTTGGGAGGGCTTGGATATGTCAACTATATGACTTGGAATGTTGCTTGGACTCCCACACTTTGAAGTGGCCGGTTGGAGTGGTATTTATAGCCACCAACCAAATTGTAGCCGTTGGAGAAGGCAGCTGGCGATGGGCGCACCGGACAGTCTGGTGCGCCGCCACATCACCCTGTCGTTAGGGCTTGGAGCTGGTCGACCATTGGAGGCTTTGTCCTCATGTGGCACCGGACAGTCCGGTGTCACACCGGATAGTCCGGTGCCCCTCTGACTTGCTGCTCTGACTTCTGCCACGTTACTGTGTTGCACTGTTCATCCGTCAGAGTCGACCGTTGCACGTAGATAGTCGTTGCTCCGCTGGTGCACTGGATAGTCCGGTGAATTATAGCGGAGCTGCGCCTGAAAACCCCGAAGCTAAAGAGTTTGGAGTGTACAGCCCCTGGTGCACCGGACAGTCCGGTGCGCCATACCAGGGAACACTTCGGTTTCCTTTTTGCTCATTTCTTTTGAACCCTAACTTGTTCTTTTTATTGTTTGTGTTGAACCTTTGGCACCTGTAGAATGTATAATCTAGAGCAAACTAGTTAGTCCAATTATTTGTGTTGGGCAATTCAACCACCAAAATCATCTAGGAAAAAAAAGGTTTGACCCTATTTCCCTTTCAATCTCCCCCTTTTTGGTGATTGATGTCAACACAAACCAAAGCAAATATATAAGTGCAGAATTGAACTAGTTTGCATAAGGTAAGTGCAAAGGTTGCTTGGAATTAAACCAATTTATATTTTCTTAAGATATGCATGAATTGCTTTCTTCTTATTTAACATTTTGGACCACGCTTGCACCACATGTTTTGTTTTTGCAAATGTTTTTGGAAATTCTTTTTCAAAGTCTTTTGCAAATAGTCAAGGATATATGAATAAGATTTTGAGAAGCATTTTCAAGATTTGAAATTTTCTCCCCCTGTTTCAAATGCTTTTCCTTTGACTAAACAAACCTCCCCCTAGATGAAATTCTCCTCTCAGTGTTCAAGAGGGTTTTTCTTTTTGAAAGAAGATCAAATATTTTAGATACTCAATTTTGAAAAACTCCTCCTTTAAAATATAGATACCAAATGAGATAGAATTCCTTAGAGGAACACCAATTGAAGAACATTTAAAAACTTAAACTTTGTTTCGAATTTTTTTGAAATTGGCCATGGTAGTGCGTGCAGTACTTTTGCTTTGGGCTAATACTCTCTCCCCCTTTGGCATTAATCGCCAAAAACAGAGTCTTTATAGCCCTTTTTACTTTCTCCCCTAATGGTACAAATGAATATGAGTGAAGATTATACCAAATTTGGAGAGATGGCGGAATACCGACAAGGAAGGTTAATACCAAAGGTGTAGAGTGGAAGCGTTGTCTTTGCCGAATACTTCATTTCCCTTTCAATATAAGACTTAATGCACGAGATGCTCATGGAAACATATTAGTCTTAGCCTTGGCACAATAGAAATAGGAAATATGCAAATGTACCAAAGGAAAGAGATATGGTTAAAAGGATATGTCAATTAAGCTTAAACAGTTCTATATAATATAGATTGCTCCCCCTAAATATGTGCCTTGAGAGGAATACAAATTTTGGCCTTAAATGCCAAGTGCACATAATTAGGTTAATGAGAACATATCTTTATCATAGAAACTGTGAAGTGCAATGTGTTATAATAAAAGCGTGATGCTCATGTCAGACTTATGCACTTATGAATGCATGTTGGAATCATTTTAAGCAATTACCGTTAAGGATTTCAAAGAGACTTAAGGACCCTCCACCTTTGAAACAAAGGTAGCTTATCCTCGTTACAAGGTTAAGCTTTAAGCTCTTTGACAATAAAATCACTTCACCTAGTTTTAACAAAAATGCATTAATGCAAGAATGAAGTTTTTGAGAGGTTAAACTAGGTGTAAAGCAGGGATATGCATAGACATGCTTTCTCTTCCTTTTATACAAGATAAGCAAGAAATGTATAGAAAAGGAAGATTTAGGTACATGTATAAATGAGAGGAAGTAGTTTTACCCTTTTGTACCTTCACATAGAGATGCTCTCTTCATTGTGCTTTGACCTTAGTCTTAGTTACTTAAGACCTATAATCAAGACAGTGTATGGAAATATTTTCCACACGAGAGAGTTCTACAACTAGTGATCCTTTTCTAAGTCATTGTTATTATATATCAAGTAGATCACAAATTGCATAAATTTATCATGAATTCTCCTTTTAACTTAGTGCATATCAAGAGAGATATTGATTGAAATTATATGAGGCACTAAGAATCATAAGTGTTAATTGAAGTTATTCAATGATCAAATAAACAACAGATGTGATCAAAAGAACAACATAGGCATTAGATCATCAAACAAGCTTAAAACAGGAGAATCCAGTAAATATGCTACTTTAACAATGAAAGCTACAATCCTTGATAAAGGTGACAATACTTTACCAAGATGGATTTATATGTAGTAGCATACTTCATGAGAAACTTTACTCTCATACTTGAGACTATATGAGATTACTAAGATAACGTGTTAGTCTCAATATAATCAAGATATAGAAATAGGCTCCCCCTAAAGATATGCATCAAGAAATTGAATGAATTGGATAGATGCACTCACTTTTAAAGACAAATAGAGAGAAGCATTATTCATCTTGATCAAGGCTTATAAAATTTGCAATAAACAATTTATGCCTAGTATTCACAATGAAAAAGATTTAGAATGCTTACAACCACACCACTGATTGTTTTGAAGATCTTGTTATCCAAGTAGATGTTGTTGCTCTTGATGTCTTCCTTTTTCATTTGAGTGTCCTCCCTTTGTAGTTGACTCTTTTCCTTCCAAACTTATTTAAAATACTTAAGAGAGATGTTAATAGCACAGGGGAGTATATGATGAAGAATGATTTCTTTTAGATGAGGAATATAAACAATTCATCATTCACAAGTCACACAGACATGAAGTAAAATCCCTAACATTAGTGCACATTATTAGAAAAGAGGAATAAGCACCTTTTAAATATCTTGATCAATCATAGGAATTTTACTTTTTCATATTGAATTTATTATCATGACTTAAAAGCATATCAATATGAGAACAGATGTAGCAAAGGCATGAATTAGATTCTAATGGACAAGTGCATTTTATGAGAATGAGATTGAATGCACATCTGGCTGACTTAAGTCCAATAAAGAATCTATTCTTCACATAGGTAGAATTTAGAGTAAATAACTATTGATGGGAACTATATTTGATTTTAAGAAGATGAGTTCCCATACCTTTGCTTTTACCTTTCTTCCTTTGGGTGAAGAGCAACCCTTGAGGCTTGCGGCTTGCACTTACTCTTTTGTAGATTTTCATAAGTAAGCTCAAGAGATATGTCATTAGTAACACAAGCACTAGTTTCCCCTTTTGTAATCATTTTTGACAAGGAATGGAAAGTAGATTACTAAAGCATGGAAACTTTATAATATGAACTAGATTATTTCATGATGTATGCTTAATTTTACTTATAAAACAAGTATAGTTATTTCTTTAAGATTATAGGAATAAATCTAATTCATAACATGGAGAGCGATAAATATAGAAGAATCATATCCAACTTAAGCAAGAGGCAAAACAACATAAATCATTGGATTGACTTTTCTTTTCATGTTAGATTACGCATCTCCAAAGAGGAACTTATTCTCTATATGTGAGACTACTTAGGTTATTTAGACAGAACATTAGTCTCATGATTTCTAGATATAAAGAGAGATTCCCTTTATAAGTATCCTAAGGAATTGAATTCCTTACGTGACACCTTATTCTTTTAAGAACATGGGATATCTCTCTATATCTAGAACATGGCAATAATAGGATGATTAGTGTAAAGCATGCCATGAGATACTTACAATAATTTAAAGCATGTAGATTGCCATGATATAGAAATGATGAATATACAATCTATCATATGTGAGGAATTTCTTCAAAGAATGGTGACATAATTTAAAAAACATTTGAAGTGCTTTCTTTTTCTTTGTGACTACACGAGACACATAAGAAATGATAATTTAAGATACTTGCACTTAAAGGCATAATTGTTACCATCCTTTGGCTTTCCTCCATGTTGTAGGTCTTGACTTTTTGGCACAGGATAATTCTTTATTTCCTACAACATCAGTATCCCTGAGATGATATGAGCTTTAGACATAACAATTCAAAATAACTTTGGGTCAATCTTGGATATAGATCATGATGATTGATAGCTTGAGTTAATAAAAATTGAATTGACTCTCTCAAGCACCCCAAAGTTTCATATCACCTCCTTCTCCTGCAAAGCTTGTCAAGCATATTTTGGTACCCATCGCTTGATGGGTCCATCAAGGTTAGTCAACAAAGATCTAGGAACCCAAGAGTCCTTTGTGTTAGCACTTGGTAAACTCATTACCTTTCTAGCACAAGTTGCAATTTTGGGTTGCCTAGTTACATGATAAATAATTGACAAGCTAGAGGTGGGATAGTTACCAATGGGACAATCCTTGCATTGATGTCCCTTCTTTCGGCATATGTAGCAAAGGCGATCTTCAAGTTTTGAAGATTTCTTCTTTCCTTGTTTCTTGCTTGCTACATGGTTAGTAAATATTTTCTTTTCTAACTGAAAGGGAATTAGGCTTACACCTAGTTCCTAAATAATTTTGGTGGTTGAATTGCCCAACACAAATCTTTAGACTAACTAGTTTGCCCAAGTGTATAGATTATACAGGTGTACAAGGTTCACACTCAGCCAATAAAAAGACCAAGTTTTGGATTCAATAAAGGAGCAAAGGGGCAACCGAAGGCACCCCTGGTCTGGCGCACCGGACTGTCCGGTGTGCCACCGGACAGTGAACAGTACCTGTCCGGTGCACCAGGGGACTCAGACTCAAACTCTTCACCCTCGGGATTTCTCGGAAGCCGGCGCGCTATAATTCACCGGACTGTCCGGTGTGCACCGGACATGTCCGGTGCTCCAAGGAAGCGCGGTCTCCGGAACTCGCCAGCCTCGGGTTCGCGTGGCAGCCGCTCCGCTAAAATTCACCGGACTGTCCGGTGAACCAGCGGAGCAACGGCTCTTTTCGGCGCCAACGGCTCCCTGCGGTGCATTTAATGCGCGCGCAGCGCGCGCAGACGTCAGACATGCCCATACCGGTGCACCGGACATCAAACAGTACATGTCCGGTGTGCACCGGACATCCAGGAGGGCCCACAAGTCAGAAGCTCCAACGGTCATAATCCAACGGCAGTGATGACGTGGCAGGGGCACCGGACTGTCCGGTGTGCACCGGACTGTCCGGTGCGCCATCGAGCAGACGCCTCCAGCCAACGGTCAAGTTTGGTGGTTGGGGCTATAAATACCCCAACCACCCCACCATTCATTGCATCCAAGTTTTCCACTTCTCAACTACTACAAGAGCTCTAGCATTCAATTCTAGACACACTAAAGAGATCAAATCCTCTCCAATTCCACACAAAGCCCTAGTGACTAGTGAGAGTGATTTGCCGTGTTCATTTGAGCTCTTGCGCTTGGATTGCTTCTTTTCTTTCTCACTTGTTCTTGAGATCACAACTCCATTGTAATCAAGGCAAGAGGCACCAATTGTGTGGTGGCCCTTGCGGGGAAGTTTTGTTCCCGGCTTTGATTTGAGAAGAGAAGCTCACTCGGTCCGAGGGACCGTTTGAGAGAGGGAAGGGTTGAAAGAGACCCGGCCTTTGTGGCCTCCTCAACGGGGAGTAGGTTTGCAAGAACCGAACCTCGGTAAAACAAATCTCCGTGTCTCACTTGCTTATTCGCTTGGGATTTGTTTTGCGCCCTCTCTCGCGGACTCGTTTATATTTCTAACGCTAACCCGGCTTGTAGTTGTGTTTATATTTGTAAATTTCAGTTTCGCCCTATTCACCCCCCCTCTAGGCGACTATCAATTGGTATCAGAACCCGGTGCTTCATTAGAGCCTAACCGCTCGAAGTGATGTCGGGAGATCACACCAAGAAGGAGATGGAGACCGGCGAAAAGCCCACTACAAGCCACGGGAGCACTTCGTCGGAAGAGTCCCGCACCAAAAGGAGGGAGAAGAAGAAGAGCTCCTCCAACAAAGGGAAGGAGAAGAAATCTTCTTCTCACCACAAAGAGAAGAAGGAAAAATCTTCTTCCCACAAGCCGCATCGGAAAGGCGACAAGCACAAGAGGATGAGGAAGGTGGTCTACTACGAGACCGACACTTCATCAACTTCTACCTCCGACTCCGATGCGCCCTCCGTCACTTCTAAGCGCCAAGAGCGCAAGAAGTATAGTAAGATCCCCCTACGCTACCCTCGCATTTCCAAACATACACCTTTACTTTCCGTCCCATTAGGCAAACCACCAACTTTTGATGGTGAAGATTACGCTAGGTGGAGCGATTTAATGCGATTTCATCTAACCTCGCTCCACAAAAGCATATGGGATGTTGTTGAGTTTGGTGCGCAGGTACCATCCGTAGGGGATGAGGATTATGATGAGGATGAGGTGCCCAAATCGAGCACTTCAACTCTCAAGCTACAACAATACTCCTCGCCTCTCTAAGTAGAGAGGAGTATAACAAAGTACAAGGGTTGAAGAGCGCCAAGGAGATTTGGGATTTACTCAAGACCGCGCATGAAGGTGATGAGCTCACCAAGATCACCAAGCGGGAAACGATTGAGGGGGAGCTCGGTCGGTTCCGGCTTCGCAAAGGGGAGGAGCCACAACACATGTACAATCGGCTCAAGACCTTGGTGAACCAAGCGCGCAACCTCGGGAGCGTAAAGTGGGATGACCACGAGGTGGTTAAGGTTATTCTAAGATCACTTATTTTCCTTAACCCTACTCAAGTCCAATTAATCCGTGGTAATCCTAGATATACCAAAATGACCCCCGAGGAAGTTATCGGGAATTTTGTGAGCTTTGAATGCATGATCGAAGGCTCGAGGAAGATCAACGAGCTTGATGATGCCACCACATCCGAAGCTCAACCCGTTGCATTCAAAGCAACGGAGGAGAAGAAGGAGGAGTCTACACCAAGTCGACAACCAATCGACGCCTCCAAGCTTGACAATGAGGAGATGGCGCTCGTCATCAAGAGCTTCCGCCAAATCCTCAAACAAAGGAGGGGGAAAGACTACAAGTCCCGCTCCAAGAAGGTTTGCTACAAATGTGGTAAGCCCGGTCATTTTATTGCTAAATGTCCTATATCTAGTGACAGTGACCGAGGCGACGACAAGAAGGGGAGAAGAAAGGAGAAGAAGAGGTACTACAAGAAGAAGGGCGGCGATGCCCATGTTTGTCGGGAATGGGATTCCGACGAGAGCTCAAGCGACTCCTCCGACGACGAGGACGCCGCCAACATCGCCGTCACCAAGGGACTCCTCTTCCCAAACGTCGGCCACAAGTGCCTCATGGCAAAGGACGGCAAAAAGAAGGTTAAATCTAAATCCTCCACTAAATATGAATCCTCTAGTGATGACAATGCTAGTGATGAGGAAGATAATTTGCGTTCCCTCTTTGCCAACCTTAACGTAGCTCAAAAGGAAAAATTGAATGAATTGGTTAGTGCTATTCATGAAAAGGATGACCTTTTGGATTCCCAAGAGGATTGTCTAATTAAAGAAAACAAAAAACATGTTAAGGTTAAGAAGGCTTATGCTCTTGAAATTGAGAAATGTGAAAAATTATCTAGTGAGCTAAGCACTTGTCGTGAGATGATTGACAACCTTAGAAATGAAAATGCTATTTTAAGTGCTAAGGTTGATTCTCATGTTTGTAATGTTTCAATTCCCAATCCTAGAGATAATAATGATGATTTGCTTGCTAGGATTGAAGAATTAAACATTTCTCTTGCTAGCCTTAGATTAGAGAATGAAAATTTGATCGCTAAGGCTAGAGATTTTGATGTTTGCAATGCTACCATTTCCGACCTTAGAACTAAGAATGAAATGTTGCATGCTAAGGTTGTAGAACTTAAATCTTGCAAACCCTCTACATCTAATATTGAGCATGTTTCTATTTGCACTAGATGTAGAGATATTGATGTTAATGCTATTCATGATCACATGTCGTTAATTAAACAACAAAATGATCACATAGCAAAATTAGATGCTAAAATTGCCGAGCATAACTTAGAAAATGAAAAATTTAAATTTGCTAGAAGTATGCTCTATAATGGGAGACGCCCTGGCATCAAGGATGGCATTGGCTTCCAAAGGGGAGACAATGTCAAACTTAATGCCCCTCCTAAGAACTTGTCTAACTTTGTTAAGGGCAAGGCTCCCATGCCTCAGGATAACGAGGGTTACATTTTGTACCCTGCCGGTTATCCCGAGAGTAAAATTAGGAGAATTCACTCTAGGAAGTCTCACTCTGGCCCTAACCATGCTTTTATGTATAGGGGTGAGACATCTAGCTCTAGGCAACCAACCCGTGCCAAGTTGCCTAGAAAGAAAACTCCTAGTGCATCAAATGATCATGCTATTTCATTTAAAACTTTTGATGCTTCTTATGTTTTGACTAACAAATCCGGCAAGGTCGTTGCCAAGTTTGTTGGGGGCAAACACAAGGGCTCCAAGACTTGTGTTTGGGTACCCAAAGTTCTTGTTTCTAATGCCAAAGGACCCAAAACAGTTTGGGTACCTAAAGTCAAGAACTAAATTTGTTTTGTAGGTTTATGCATCCGGGGGCTCAAGTTGGATACTCGACAGCGGGTGCACAAACCACATGACCGGGGAGAAAAGGATGTTCTCCTCATATGAGAAAAACCAAGATCCCCAACGAGCTATCACATTCGGGGATGGAAATCAAGGTTTGGTCAAAGGATTGGGTAAAATTGCTATATCTCCTGACCATTCTATTTCCAATGTTTTTCTTGTAGATTCTTTAGATTACAACTTGCTTTCTGTTTCACAATTATGTCAAATGGGCTACAACTGTCTTTTTACTGATGTAGGTGTCACTGTCTTTAGAAGAAGTGATGATTCAATAGCATTTAAGGGTGTGTTAGAGGGTCAGCTATACTTAGTAGATTTTGATAGAGCTGAGCTCGACACATGCTTAATTGCTAAGACTAACATGGGTTGGCTCTGGCACCGCCGACTAGCCCATGTTGGGATGAAGAATCTTCATAAGCTTCTAAAGGGAGAACACATTTTAGGATTAACAAATGTTCATTTTGAGAAAGACAGGATTTGTAGCGCATGCCAGGCGGGGAAGCAAGTTGGAGTCCATCATCCACACAAGAACATCATGACGACCGACAGGCCGCTTGAGCTACTCCACATGGATCTATTCGGCCCGATTGCTTACATAAGCATCGGCGGGAGTAAGTATTGTCTTGTAATAGTGGATGATTATTCTCGCTTCACTTGGGTATTCTTTTTACAGGAAAAATCTCAAACCCAAGAAACTTTAAAGGGATTCTTGAGACGGGCTCAAAATGAGTTCGGCTTAAGGATCAAGAAAATAAGAAGCGACAATGGGACGGAGTTCAAGAACTCTCAAATTGAAGGCTTTCTTGAGGAAGAGGGCATCAAGCATGAATTCTCTTCTCCCTACACACCTCAACAAAATGGTGTAGTGGAGAGGAAGAATCGAACTCTATTGGACATGGCAAGAACCATGCTTGATGAGTACAAGACACCGGACCGGTTTTGGGCCGAAGCGGTCAACACCGCCTGCTACGCCATCAACCGGTTATATCTTCACCGAATCCTCAAGAAGACATCATATGAACTCCTAACCGGTAAAAAGCCCAACATTTCATATTTTAGAGTTTTTGGTAGCAAATGCTTTATTCTTGTTAAAAGAGGTAGAAAATCTAAATTTGCTCCTAAAACTGTAGAAGGCTTTTTACTTGGTTATGACTCAAACACAAGGGCATATAGGGTCTTTAACAAGTCCACTGGACTAGTTGAAGTCTCATGTGACGTTGTGTTTGATGAAACTAACGGCTCTCAAGTAGAGCAAGTTGATCTTGATGAGATAGGTGAAGAACAGGCTCCATGCATAGCGCTAAGGAACATGTCCATTGGGGATGTGTGTCCTAAGGAATCTGAAGAGCCTCCACATGCACAAGATCAACCATCTTCCTCCATGCAAGCATCTCCACCAACTCAAAATGAGGAAGAGGCTCAAGTTGATGAAGGGCAAAATCAGGAAGATGAGCCACCTCAAGATAATGGCAATAATCAAGGGGGAAATGCAAATGATCAAGAAAAGGAAGATGATGAAGAGCAAAGGCCGCCACACCCAAGAGTCCACCAAGCAATCCAACGAGATCACCCCGTCGACACCATCCTCGGCGACATTCATAAGGGGGTAACCACTCGATCTCGTGTTGCACATTTTTGTGAACATTACTCTTTTGTTTCTTCTATTGAGCCACACAGGATAGAGGAAGCACTTCAAGATTCGGATTGGGTGGTGGCAATGCAAGAGGAGCTCAACAATTTCACGAGGAACGAGGTATGGCATTTAGTTCCACGTCCTAACCAAAATGTTGTAGGAACCAAATGGGTCTTCCGCAACAAGCAAGATGAGCATGGTGTGGTGACAAGGAACAAAGCTCGACTCGTGGCCAAAGGGTATTCACAAGTCGAAGGTTTGGATTTCGGTGAAACCTATGCACCCGTAGCAAGGCTTGAGTCAATTCGCATATTATTGGCCTATGCTACTTACCATGGCTTTAAGCTCTATCAAATGGATGTGAAAAGTGCCTTCCTCAACGGACCGATCAAGGAAGAGGTCTATGTTGAGCAACCTCCCGGCTTTGAAGACAGTGAGTATCCTAACCATGTTTATAGGCTCTCTAAGGCGCTTTATGGGCTCAAGCAAGCCCCAAGAGCATGGTACGAATGCCTAAGAGATTTCCTTATTGCTAATAGCTTCAAAGTCGGCAAGGCCGATCCTACACTCTTTACTAAAACTCTTAAAAATGACTTGTTTGTATGCCAAATTTATGTTGATGATATTATATTTGGGTCTACTAACGAGTCTACATGTGAAGAGTTTAGTAGGATCATGACACAGAAATTCGAGATGTCAATGATGGGGGAGTTGAAGTATTTTCTAGGATTCCAAGTCAAGCAACTCAAAGAGGGCACCTTCATCAGCCAAACGAAGTACACTCAAGACATTCTAACCAAGTTTGGGATGAAGGATGCCAAACCCATCAAGACACCCATGGGAACTAATGGGCATCTCGACCTCGACACGGGAGGTAAGTCCGTGGATCAAAAGGTATACCGGTCGATGATTGGTTCATTGCTTTATTTATGTGCATCTCGACCGGACATTAT
Source organism: Zea mays (assembly GCF_902167145.1). NCBI lineage: Eukaryota > Viridiplantae > Streptophyta > Magnoliopsida > Poales > Poaceae > Zea > Zea mays. The sequence goes on along the minus strand of NC_050105.1, from coordinate 98,147,827 downwards.
GCTTTCCGTTTGCATGTGTGCAAGATTCCAATCCGACCCTAAGGAATCACACCTTACGGCCGTAAAACGAATCTTGAGATATTTGGCTTATACACCTAAGTTTGGGCTTTGGTACCCTCGGGGATCCACATTTGATTTGATTGGTTATTCGGATGCCGATTGGGCGGGGTGCAAAATTAATAGGAAGAGCACATCGGGGACTTGTCAGTTCTTGGGAAGATCCTTGGTGTCTTGGGCTTCAAAGAAGCAAAATTCGGTCGCTCTTTCCACCGCCGAAGCCGAGTACATTGCCGCAGGTCATTGTTGCGCGCAATTGCTTTGGATGAGGCAAACCCTGCGGGACTACGGTTACAAATTAACCAAAGTCCCTTTGCTATGTGATAATGAGAGTGCAATCAAAATGGCCGACAATCCCGTCGAGCATAGCCGCACTAAGCACATAGCCATTCGGTATCATTTTCTTAGGGATCACCAACAAAAGGGGGATATCGAGATTTCTTACATTAATACTAAAGATCAATTAGCCGATATCTTTACCAAGCCACTTGATGAACAATCTTTTACCAGACTTAGGCATGAGCTCAATATTCTTGATTCTAGAAATTTCTTTTGCTAGCTTGCACACATAGCTCACTTGAATACCTTTGATCATATCTCTTTTATATGCTATGACTAATGTGTTTTCAAGTCTATTTCAAACCAAGTCATAGGTATATTGAAAGGGAATTGGAGTCTTCGGCGAAGACAAAGGCTTCCACTCCGTAACTCATGCTTCGCCATCGCTCCAAGAAAAGGACCTTGTCTTTGGGGGAGAGAGTAAAAGCCCAAAGCAAAAGGACCGGACTTCGTCTTTGGTATAATCTTAACTCATTTACTTATGACCAAAGGGGAAGAAATTACTTCGAGGGCTCTAATGATTCCGTTTTTGGCGATTCATGCCAAAAAGGGGGAGAAATGAGCCCAAAGCAAAAGGACCGCACCACCACCACCAAATTCAAAAACTTAGTGCTTTCCAAAAGTATTTATCATTTGGTATCCTATTGTGTTCAAAAGGGGGAGAAAGTAGTATTTCAAAAATGGTATATCAAAACCCTCTTGAACACTAAGAGGTGGATCTCTTTTAGGGGGAGTTTTATTAAGTCAAAAGAAGAGCATTTGAAACAGGGGGAGACAATTTCAAATCTTGAAAATGCTTTGCAAACTCTTATTCATTTACCTTTGACTATTTGCAAAAGAACTTTGAAAAGGATTTACAAAAGAATTTGCAAAAACAAAACTCGTGGTGCAAACGTGGTCCAAAATGCTAAATAAAGAAAGAAACATTCCTTGCATATCTTGTAAGTAGTTATATTGGCTTAATTCCAAGCAACCTTTACACTTACATTATGCAAACTAGTTCAATTATGCACTTCTCTATTTGCTTTGGTTTGTGTTGGCATCAATCACCAAAAAGGGGGAGATTGAAAGGGAATTAGGCTTACACCTAGTTCCTAAATAATTTTGGTGGTTGAATTGCCCAACACAAATCTTTGGACTAACTAGTTTGCCCAAGTGTATAGATTATACAGGTGTACAAGGTTCACACTCAGCCAATAAAAAGACCAAGTTTTGGATTCAATAAAGGAGCAAAGGGGCAACCGAAGGCACCCCTGGTCTGGCGCACCGGACTGTCCGGTGTGCCACCGGACAGTGAACAGTACCTGTCCGGTGCACCAGGGGACTCAGACTCAAACTCTTCACCCTCGGGATTTCTCGGAAGCCGGCGCGCTATAATTCACCGGACTGTCCGGTGTGCACCGGACATGTCCGGTGCTCCAAGGAAGCGCGGTCTCCGGAACTCGCCAGCCTCGGGTTCGCGTGGCAGCCGCTCCGCTAAAATTCACCGGACTGTCCGGTGTGCACCGGACTGTCCGGTGAACCAGCGGAGCAACGGCTCTTTTCGGCGCCAACGGCTCCCTGCGGTGCATTTAATGCGCGCGCAGCGCGCGCAGACGTCAGACATGCCCATACCGGTGCACCGGACATCAAACAGTACATGTCCGGTGTGCACCGGACATCCAGGAGGGCCCACAAGTCAGAAGCTCCAACGGTCATAATCCAACGGCAGTGATGACGTGGCAGGGGCACCGGACTGTCCGGTGTGCACCGGACTGTCCGGTGCGCCATCGAGCAGACGCCTCCAGCCAACGGTCAAGTTTGGTGGTTGGGGCTATAAATACCCCAACCACCCCACCATTCATTGCATCCAAGTTTTCCACTTCTCAACTACTACAAGAGCTCTAGCATTCAATTCTAGACACACTAAAGAGATCAAATCCTCTCCAATTCCACACAAAGCCCTAGTGACTAGTGAGAGTGATTTGCCGTGTTCATTTGAGCTCTTGCGCTTGGATTGCTTCTTTTCTTTCTCACTTGTTCTTTAGATCACAACTCCATTGTAATCAAGGCAAGAGGCACCAATTGTGTGGTGGCCCTTGCGGGGAAGTTTTGTTCCCGGCTTTGATTTGAGAAGAGAAGCTCACTCGGTCCGAGGGACCGTTTGAGAGAGGGAAGGGTTGAAAGAGACCCGGCCTTTGTGGCCTCCTCAACGGGGAGTAGGTTTGCAAGAACCGAACCTCGGTAAAACAAATCTCCGTGTCTCACTTGCTTATTCGCTTGGGATTTGTTTTGCGCCCTCTCTCGCGGACTCGTTTATATTTCTAACGCTAACCCGGCTTGTAGTTGTGTTTATATTTGTAAATTTCAGTTTCGCCCTATTCACCCCCCCTCTAGGCGACTATCACTAACACTATGCCTTTTTGTTTCAAATAGAGACAAGACTTAATTAAGTGTCCTTTCTTTGAGCATTTAAAACAAAGTTTATCATCCTTGTTAGTAATCAAGTCTTTTTTAACATAGGGACATGACCTAATCGAGTGTCCCTTTTCAAAGCATTCACTACACTTCTTACTTCTCTTATTATGAAGTGTGACTTGATCATTACCTTGGATGTTACCTTGCATGGAGGCATGGTTGAGGCTTTTGGCAGAGGTATTGATTTTCTTCTTTTGTTCCTTCCTCTTGATAATCCTCAAGTCCTTGACATTTTCTTTAAGGGATTTAGTGCATGCCACGGTTGTTCCCGTCTCAAGCTTCTTCACCATGTGATCACGGTTATCTTGAGAAGGTTGAGCTATGCACTTCCCTTTAAGTTGTGTCAAGCTCATCTTTAGCCTCTCATTTTCTTATTTGAGCTTTTGATATGTATCATCTTTTGTTCCTGCAAATTCTAGCTTAAAGGAAGATTTGATTGTCGACGGACAACAAGCATTAGCACATGGTAAAATAGTTTCAATTTGAATACATGTGCATGAGTGAGGTTGTTGAGATTTTAAATTTTCTATTATTACCTCATGAGCAATACTTAATATGATATGATCATCCATAAGATTTTTATGAGAACATAGAAGCATATCATATTTTTCTTGAAAAGCTAGATTTTCAATTTTTAGCTTTTCCATTTGGTCCTTAAGCAAGGCATTCCTATTTACTAATTTAGCGATACAATGTAAAGAGTTATCTTGCTCAATTGAAATAGTTTCATACCTTTGGACCAAATCAACATGAGAGCACTTTAGCTCCTCATGTTCTTTAGTCAACTCGTCAAAGCGTAGCATTTTCATGGAGAGAATATCTTCACATTTGACGAGCTTCGCTTTGCTCTCTCACTCTTTTTAGAAGTTTGAGCATGACCGCCTTATCTTCTAGGCTTAGATGAGCATAGAGTTGCATGAAGCTTCGTTCATCCTCCTCATCCTCATTTGTGCTTCTGCTATCATTTTCATTAGCCACACAACATATGTGGGAATCGAAATGGGAGGACAAACCTTTTGGAGAGGTGAATTCATCGTTTGGTCTCCATCGTTCATTTTCTTCTTCTTCCGTCAAAGGGTTAGTTTCACAAGGACTAAAGGAAGTAGAAGCACAAAATGAACTATCATGTTTGGACTCATCAAATTTGATTTTAATTCTAGTCCAAATATCATGCGCATCATGAATAGATTCATTATAATTCGATATGAAGGCACGATAATCTTCATTGTTAAGAGAATTACTTAAGATGTCATAAGCTAGATAGTTTAAGCGTATACATCTTTGATCTTCCTCGGAAGTATTTTTCTTATCATAACTAGGAGGTATAATACTCTTGTATAAGATTTGTTCTAATCGTGGATCTATGGTTCTAAAAGCATTTAGCACCCTAGTAGCCCATGAATCATAATTAGAACAATCGGAAAGAAATATCTCAAGAGTTACCTCCTTGTTCTCCTTGGTCTTCTTGTTCTTTTGGGATCTTCTTTGAGCCATCACTTCGAGTTATTAGACTCAATATGAAGTGCCTAGCTCTGATACCAATTGAAAGTCGTTTAGAGGGGGGTGGATAGGCGAAACCTGAAAATTATAACTTTACACTAAACTAGATCCCTTGATTAGTGGTTAGAACAAGATTCACAATTATCGGAGTATAAAAACTAAGTCCTTTGCTTGCAATGAGTATTGTTTTCAAAGAGTGCGGAATTTAATCAATAGCAATACCACAAGAAATGTTAGTGGAAAATAATACAAGAGGGCTTAGATAAGAAGAGGAGAAACACAAGTTCTTTCTTGCAAGGAGTTGCTTCTCTAAATGTGAATTTAACTTGAAGCAACACAAAATAATAAAAGAGTTGTGCAAGAGAACTTAGAAAGGGAGAGAACAAAAAAATCACAAGCAATAAACACAAGAGACATGGGTGATTTGTTTTACCGAGGTTCGGCCCTCGAAGGCCTAGTCCCCGTTGAGGAATCCACTAAGGACGGGTCTCTTTCAACCCTTTCCCTCTCTCCACCGATCACCAAGACCGGCGAGCTCTTCTTCTTCTCAAGGATCACTTAAGACCCCGCAAGGATCACCACACTCTTAGGTGTCTTTTGCTAGCTTTACAAGCCTCCAAAACTTTGGAGGAAATTCAATGGGAGTCAAAACTCCACGCGAATGATCACAAGATGTAGCACACACTTTCTCTCAATGATTCTCACAAGGCACTATTGCTAAACTCACACGAGAAGCTTTCTTTTGCTTTCTCTCTCTTTTGTGGCACTTGTGTTGGTTGTAGTGGTCTAAATCTTGTGTATAGGATGGATCAATGAATAGAGGTGTTTGGGAGGGCTTGGATATGTCAAATATATGACTTGGAATGTTGCTTGGACTCCCACACTTTGAAGTGGCCGATTGGAGTGGTATTTATAGCCACCAACCAAATTGTAGCCGTTGGTGAAGGCTACTGGCGATGGGCGCACCGAACAGTGTCCGGTGCGCCGCCACATCACCCTATCGTTAGGGCTTGGAGCTGGTCGAGCGTTGGAGGATTTGTCCTCATGTGGCACCGGACAGTCTGGTGCCCCTCTAACCTGCTGCTTTGACTTCTACCGCGTTACTGTGCTGCACTGTTCATCCGTCAGAGTCGGCCGTTGCGCGCAGATAGCCGTTGCTCCGCTGGTGCACCGGACAGTCCGGTGAATTATAGTAGAGCTGCGCCTGGAAAACCCGAAGCTGAAGAGTTTGGAGTGTACAGCCCCTGGTGCATCGGACACTGTCCGGTGGCACACCAGACAGTCCGGTGCGCCATACCAGGGAACACTTCGGTTTCCTTTTTGCTCATTTCTTTTGAACCCTAACTTGTTCTTTTTATTGGTTTGTGTTGAATCTTTGGCACCAGTAGAATGTATAATCTAGAGCAAACTAGTTTGTCCAATTATTTGTGTTGGGCAATTCAACCACCAAAATCATTTAGGAAAAAAAGGTTTGACCCTATTTCCCTTTAAATAAGGCTAAAAAGTCTAGAGGCACCGGGGCAGGCACAATTAATGAGCCAAGCACGATAGCCTGGCCTGAGCATCACAGACGGTATGGCACCTACGTGTGAACCGTCCGATGCTCAGACAGACGGTTCGGCTAACTCTGCCGGACAGTCCGCCTATGGCCAAAGGCATCAACCTCCACACAAAGCCTTAAAAGGGAAAGAGACGCAACAGCAAAACACATATGGTCGGTTGATCAAATCTGACTCTACTTTTGATCAGTTGCTCTCCAAGAATACTAGCAAGAAGACCGTTCTACGTGATCAGTCAACGAAGAAACCTCGGTCACCTGCTAAAACGAAACGGATAAACAAAACGGCCCGAAAGGCGACACAACAAGCATTGCCTATTCATCCTATGAGACCAGGGTACTTTCCACCCGTTTACTCATAGTCAGTATATTATCCTGTTCAAACATGGAATGGTACAATGATGAATCCATGGTACATGTATAGTCCCTTTGTCTATCCAGACTGGGGGGCACCTCCATTCTATTCCTTTTGATCCATTGATCAAATGATCATGGCCGAGAAAGATACAATCTGAAACGACCTTTATACATTGGTGCTTTATTAAATGATCTCCATATTGAAAAGCCGGTGACTTACATCAGGTTTAGTTCATATGCTTTTGGTTCGTCAACCTTCACCAAAAGGCAGGGGGGCATATGTTGGAGACCAAAAGTGCTTTGCGGATGGTCTGGCCCTGAGGCCGGACGGTCCGCGATCCGGACGGTTCGCGGTGGTGGCGCGAACGGTCCGCGCGTGCGCAGAGTCGGTTAGGGTTCCTAGTTTCTCGCGGGATTTGTTACCTAAAACCGTGGGATTAACTCAGAAATCAGTTTGAAGCGGATCCAGACCTCCCCCTTTATATAGATGATGGGCTATTGCCGATTGAACCCCGAACAATCGATCAAATCAAGTCTATTTCTCGTTTTTACCTTATGCATTAGGAGTAGTTCTAGTTTAGCCTCTCAATCCCCAAATTCCTTGCTTCTCTTTGACTCTACGTCGATTAGAGGAGTCTAGGTCGGCTTGCCGAGCCTAGACAACTCCTAGGATCTCTCCTCTCTGACGGAGTCCCTCCCGGGAGCGAGATCCAGGCGCCGCCGATGACCTTCCGCCGCCCCTGCACACGCGCGGACCGTCCAGCCCCAGGGCGCCGACTGTCGAGCCCTAGGGCGCCGACCGTCCGGCCGTCAGGCAGGGAACCCTAGCCCCTGTTCTAGGTCGCGGATAGTCCGACCCTTGGCCGCGGACCGTCTGCGCCTGTGCAAAGAGCACAGCTGCCGGTTCTTGTTGAGTGATTGGCGCCCGAAAAAGGTGTCAACAAGCTTGGTATGGAGTAGGACTGAACGTAAGATCCAATCTGTTGTTTCATCCTCGGCCAACTGAAGGTGGACATGATACACCGATATGTCACACGAATTCCCAAGTGATCCCAAGGGCATGCACTGTCATGCAGGGCAGCCATCACCTTCCGTTGAAGAGCAGGATTGAAACCCAGCCACACCTTGTTCTTGTGTCGAATCACTCCATCTGTCAAGGTAAAAGAATCCAACCCTCCACCGGTGGGCAAGGGTAGTGATTTTTCTTTTGGGCTCTTTGATCAGTTTCGTATCCTTTGGTCACTTCTAAAAGCCAGCTTGGGACTGCCGAGGAGTTTGCCAGGATGTTAAGCTGAAGTATTGGGGCATCTTTGGACAAATTCAGTGGTCGTCGTGAGAGGGCGCCAGCCACTCGGTTTCGGCTGTAAGGAAAATGGACCCCGAACCATTTGGCTAAAGGAATTTTGGTGTTTGATGATAAAAGTCGTCTAGAGGGGGGTGAACAGGCGAAACCTAAAAATTATAAGCTTTGAACACGCACTATGCCCGGGGTTAGCGTTAGAAATAATTCGGAGTGCGGAAGATAGGGGAGTTGCTCAATCAATACGGATAACTTTGGCAGCCAACTCAAATCAATATGAGCAAGGGACCTTTAGAGAGAGGAAGGGAGGGGAAACAAATCGAGTGGAGATCAACACAAATGAACACGACGGTTTTTTTACCGAGGTTCGGTTCCAAAGAACCTAGTCCCCGTTGAGGAGGCCACAAAGGCCGGGTCTATTTCAACCCTTTCCCTCTCTCAATTGGTCACTTAGGCCGGTCGAGTGCTTCTTCTTAATCACACGGGTCACTAAGACCCCGCAAGGATCACCACATAATTAGGTGTCTCTTGCTTGCTTTACAATTCACTTAGAAGGTTGAGAAAGAGATGAAGAAAGCACGATTGCAAAAACCAAGCAACAAGGGCGACATATAACACACGAATCACACTCTCTCAAGTCACTAATCACTAATGATCACTTGTCTTAATTGTGGAACTTGGAGAGATTGGAAGCTTTGAATGTGCCTTGGAATGTATTGCTAGCTCTTGTATTGAATGTGTATGAGTCGAGTGCTTGGATTATGTGAATGGAGGTGGTGGGGTTGTATTTATAGCCTCCAACCACTTCCTAGCTGTTGCTCCTTTTCTACCGATCGCGGACAGTCCGCGCCTGCACATCAACGGCTAAAATCGCAACGGTCAGCAGTAACGACTATATCAACAGATATAGTGCATTTAATGCGTCGTCAGATGTCAGATAAAGCAGTCGTGGATGGTCTGACCGTGCACCACGGACGGTCCGCGAGGACGCTAAAAATGCATTTTACCGAACCCGTCACCTTCGGGTTTTTTCTGGTTTTTCAACGACCGGACGGTCCGCGCCTGAGGCCGGACGATCCGCGCTTGGTATCGGATGGTGCTCGCTTCTCCACCAAACGTTCCATAGTGTTAACTTGTGTTTTTGCAGTGTTCCTGTCTGAGGCTCACCTTGGTGTCGCGGACGGTCCGCCGCAAGGGCCCGGACGGTCCACGCCCAAAAAGCTTCTCCTGTCCGGAATAATCTACGGTATTCCAGACAATCGACTTAGAATAGTTGTAGATGAACTTATGCACCTGAGAAATGATCAACTAGGCAAACTAGTTAGTCCATAAGGTTTGTGATGGTTGTCAAACACCAAAATTGATTATAGGAAATGTTTAAGTCCATTTCGATTTCAGATGATCAACATAGCCTGTGGACTAATGCGTTTGCTAGTATTTGTATTTCTAGTTCATTTGATGCAAAGAGGATTGGACTAAGGCATTGAGGATGCAAGACCTTAAAAGAAGACATAAAAGAAGCGTAGAAGTCTAAGACTCAAGAACAAAAGAAGCCCAAGGAATCAGCGAAGAAATCCACGAAGTGGACAGTCAGCCAGCACGCTGGTGGTGCACCGAACAGTGAACAGTACATGTCCGGTGGGACACCGGGCAGTCTATGTAGAGAGGCCCACAACGGGTGCTCTCGGGTTGTAGCGCCGGATTGTTCGGTGTGCACCGGACAGTCTGGGTAACGGTCGGATCCAACGGTCGATTGCTACAGACCCCAACGGTCGGATGACGTCGCAAGGCACCGGACAGTGAACAGTGCATGTCTAGTGTGCACCGGATTGTCCGGTGCGCCCGTTGACAGAAAGTTGTTGCTTCTGTCCAATGGCTACAATTGTGGGGGGAGGCTATAAATACCCCCAACCAGTAATTTCAAGGTGTGGGATCCCAAGCAACATACCAAGTCATATTGTAGACATTTCCAAGTGCTCAAACACCCAAGTGCTTAATAGAATCACTCAGTGATTAACGTAGGTGCTTTGTGAATTGCTTAGTTTAGTTAGACCGCTTATGCGCTTGCTCTAGGTGAATCCTAGTTAGTTGAGTGAGTTTAGAAAAACCACACAACCCCTCGGCTCTTGCGTGATTTGTTGTAATTGTACCGAGTGGGACGAGAGTCTTGTGAGACCGTGACAACCGTGTTTGAGTCACGGTCGCCACCGTGTACCGGAGAGAATGAGGCTCGTGGCATTTCGGTCGCAAGCTCGTTAGTGGAGATGGCGGGCAGCGTCCGGGAGGAACCGGAAGCTGAGCACCACTTGCGCGTGGAGAAGGCCCACAACTCTCTACAGAGTTACTCGACCTAGGTGCTTGGCCCTTGCGTGGGATACCCCTTTGCGTAGGGGCACCAACGAGGATTAGTCGGAACCTTGCGTGGTTCTGGATACCTCGGTAAAAATACCAGTGTCATCCATGAGAGTTTGCATCTCTACCTTGCTCTTTACCTTTCACATTTATATTAAGTATTTAAGTTTCAATCTTGTCTTTATAGTTAGATCATTTAGGATTGAAACTTAGCCATTGCGGTAGAGATAGCAACACTTAGACAAAACCTAGTTTGCACATTCCAGATTATTTATTTGCATAGGTTTTGCTCTAGGGATTTATTTGTGGCCTAGTTTAGAGAAAGTTTTAGAAGTCCTAATTCACCCCCCTCGTAGGCGTCACCGTTTCTTTCAATTGGTATCAGAGCCTGGTTTGGCTCATTTGAAACGTTTTAGCTTCACCGCTAAACGAGCCAACACTTTTTAAAGGAAGAGGATGGATACTCATAGGCGACCACACTTCGACGACACTAACTTCTCATATTATAATGCTAGAATAGCTTGTTACCAAGAGGCCGTTGATCTAGGTGTTTGGAGAGTCACTCGTGACGGGATGAAACCACCTAAAAATCTCAAGAAACCAACCACGAGGGAGGAAAAAGAAATTAATTTAAATGTTAAAGCAAAAAAATGTTTGTATGAATCTCTTAGCATGGATATTTTTTAATCAATTTTTTATTAAAAACTGCTATGAGATTTGGCTAAAATTGCATGTGCTCCATGACGACACATCCAATGTCCGTGAGCAAAAACATTGTCTAGTCTTAAATGAGTATAATTCTTTTGGTATGAAGGATAGTGATCTTGTTAGAGATATGTATTCTTGTTTTAATCTAATCATCAATGAGCTCAATTCTATTGACATTAATAAGCTAGGTGATGCAGACATTGTAATGAAGATTATCTCCCTACTACCATAACAAAGATATGGGAGCATCATCACAATTCTTCACAACATGGAGGACTTGAGTCAAATGACCCCGACCATTGTGATTGGGAAAATTGCGGCATTTGAGATGTCTCAAAAAATGGGTCGACAAGAGGAGCCAACTTTTTAAAGGTCATATGCTTTTGCATGTGATGAAAAGAGTAAAGGAAAGAAGAAGGCTCCCACTCTAAGTTCCTCAAGTGATGAAGAGGAGGAAGAAGAAAGTGATGATGATGAAGATAATCAACCATCAACATCATCCTCTGAGGACGAAGAAACAATCCGACGCGTCGGAAAGGTAATGTGGATCAAGGGCGGAGGGCCCATTATGGCCTATTATGGCCCAAGCCATACAAAAAAACAGAACAGCGCCGGCCCACATCTAAACCCTAAATCCTCAATTCCTCATCACTGTCGCCCGAGCCGCTCAGCCGGCGCCGACGCGCCGTCCGTCGAGCGTGCCTCCGTCCGACCGTCCGTCGAGCGCCTCCGCCCGACCTCCGCCCGACCGAGCGCGCCCCCGTCTGATCGTCCGCCGACTCGCCGAGCACGCCTCTGTCCGACCGTCTGCCTCCGCGCCTCCGTGATTCGTCCACCACTGCCGACCTGCCGACTGCCGTAGCCCGTAGTGCCGTCCGCTCAGCCGGCCAGGCAGACAACCTATGTCCACCGAGATACCGAGCCACTCCGCCTCCGCGCCTTCGTCACTCAGCCGTCCGCCGAGCTCTCGACGGCCCGAGCAGGCGAGCATCTCCATGCCTCCGTCCGCCGTCCGCTCGGCCCGAGCGCTCCGCGACTCCGCCCGTCATCCGCTCGAGCCGCCGAGGTCACTGTGTCTTCCGCTTCCGCCCGCCGAGGCCTTCCGCTTCCAGGTTCCAGCCGCCGAGCACGCGCAGCACCCACCGAGGCCTTCCGCTTCTGTTGGATAATTTGATTGTTTGAATGTTGATGTTTGTCACAAACTTGCAGGTGACAATGATGCCAAATCAAAGGGAAAGAAGACGAAGTCGCAAATTTGCAAATCAGAGGTGTGACAATTACATGTTTTGTAGCAATTTATTTTCATTTTAGACAATGTTCTATTTCTTTATATATATCGTGAGTTGTTCTACAAGTTGATTGGTTGTATGCTAAATATTATACAATCCAGTTGTGTAGAGCCATACCTAAATTTTTTTCATCCTCCGCCACTGATGTGGATGATCCGCAAGATTAATCTAATGGGTGTGCCCTTGCAGGTCGACGATCTTCTCTTTAACATTGACAGGAAAAAGAAAAGAAAGAGAGGATGATTCGCATGCGGGGAGAAGGGCCACTTCAGGGACAACTGTCCAAATATGGCCGACCCCACAAAGGGGAGGAGCAAAGGCAAGGCGCTTAAAAGTGTCAAAACTTGGGATGACTCTTTAAGTGAAGATGAACCTCCAAAGGCGCGCAGCCACCGATCCTCATCACGCTCATCACGGTCAACACGCAAGTGCCTTATGGCAAGAGGTAAAATGAGTATTCCATCCTCTAGTGATGATAGCGGTAGTGATGATGAAGGTGAGGGAAAGCCCTCCGTAGATGAGCTTGCGGAAGCCGTAAATTTTTTTTAGGATGTATGCACTAAACAAAAGACTCAACTTAAAACCTTAAAATAAGTTGATTAGCTCTCAAAATGATTATAAATGTTTACTAGAAAATTTGAAATATTTGCAAATTTGAATTGTGAGCTATCAACTAAAATTGAGCAATTAGAGTCTAGTGCTCCATCCTCAGCTACTAATGACGGCCTTATTAAAAAGAATGAAAAACTTAAGGCTAAGTTAGCTAGCTCTCAAGAAGCCATTGAAAATTTGCTAGAAAAAATGAAAATTCTTAGCATACATAATAATGAGCTAACTACTAAGCTAGAAAACATCGGTAGCACCCCAGGAGTATCTTTGGTTGAAATTCCTGAAATTATTAAGAAAGATGCTTCTACTTCTTGTTTTGATTTAATTGATAATTCTAACCCTTGCGATCAAGTTCTTCTTAAGAATATTGTTATAGAAACATGTTCGGATGAGATTGCAAAGAAAAATGATCAATTAAAGTAAGAGGTGGCTCGCCTTGTCAAGACCTTATATGACAAGAAAGGCAAAGCCAAACAAATCCAACCCACTAGGTGTAATTCGGGTGAAATAATTCACCAACATATTTATTTAAAAGGGACATGTCTTAGCACAAACTAAAATAACTCTAATATTATTTCTTGTTTAACTAAAGTCTTACTATTATTCTTATAAAATAATAAAAACTAGCTAATACTCCTTAAAGAATTATCCAGGGTTTACAGCGGAGAGGTCCAGGGACGGGGCCGACCCACGTGGAAGAGAGAGCAGCTATCGGGCCTTAGTGGGCCGACTGAGCCAAAATGACCAGCGCGGCTAGGGTTTCAAATATTTTTTGAATAGGTTATTTATAAAAATATAGATAAATTTATTTTTAATTATTTCAAAATTATAATAAAACTAATAATAATATTTATAATTAAAATACTAAATATTTATCTTTAGACCGAGGTATATTATAATTAAAATTTGGGTTTCCAATAAAAGTATTCTATAAATAAAATCATCAATTAATCATCAGCAAACAAAAAATCATGTTCCCAAAATGGTTGAACGAAATCAAGCACTTGATTTAAATTTTAATGTATTCTCTACTAAATTTAATAACTAGTAATGAATTATTTTAATTGATGGATATGAGGTGTTATAGACATACTGCGTGTTGGGCTTTCTCGCACGTTGACTGCGTCTGGGCCGTGGAGACGGTGAACCTGTCACTTGTAATCAAGCATTTGATCTCTAGCTTCCCGCGTTCCCTGGTCGATGTTGTGGCAGGAAGGTTGCTGACCAAGGTTTTAAAGTCGGCTAGTCGACTCTAGTCGCCTGAACACCGATAAGGTGACTAATCACGATTAGTCGATCCTAGTTGACTCCTAGTCGTCCTATAGTCGTTCACCTATAACAAGACCATATGTATATATATAGTTGTAGCAGGACCACAGTACAGTAGTACACTATAGTTGTAGCAGGCACGCACAATACTGCTGAAGAAGTGAATAAGAAAAAAAAACAAATGCATCACCGTCTGAAGGGGTCCTCATCTCGGTCTGAAGTTCACAACAGACTATGAACTCTGAAGAAGTTTGCTATTCTCTAGAGTGGTTAGGAAGTCTGAACTTTGAAGAAGTCTGAACTATGAACTCTAAAGTTTGAACTCTGAAGTTCAGGACGGCCACACGCTGGACGGTGGACTCCGGTGGAGGCATGGAGCAGAGGCGGGCACTTTACACTAGAGGGCGGAGGCTCGAGCAGAGGCCTCTACAACAGCCACACGATGAAGCAGAGGGTCACGATAGAGTAGAGGGTCGCCGGAGCAGATGGGGCGCAGTCGCACGCTGGAGAAGGGGTGGCGGCTACTGTGCGGCCGCTATGGTACAATAGGGGCAACACAGGGTTTCTACTTTTTATTGTAGAGATGGTGGGTCGGCCGCGACCTATAGAACAGAGGATAGATTACAGGCCCAAACCAGACATAAACTAGTTGGTCACAACACATAATCGGGCAACTAATCGCGATTAGTCAGTTACTAGGACGACTAATCGGTTCCTAGTCGCCCTAATCAAGTCGAAGCTCCTAATCGTGCTTACTTCGACGATAAGGCCGACTAATCGCGGTTAGTCGGACGTCTTTAAAACCTTGTTGATGTCACAAACGTAGACTACAAATAGAACCTCCAGGAAGCTGAAATGGTACTGGAACAACAGATAGCCTAAGGTAACGTTTGATTCTGGAGTATAGTTGAATGGAACCGCTTCGCTCCTAATTTGTTGTTGTTTGGATTGATTCCATATAGGACGATGGAGTGGTTCTAAAAACGAAAAATTATGCTCAAATATTGAACCATTTAGCTCACTAAAGTCTCCCGGATGGAGCGGCTCACAGGGACGGAGCCATTCCACCTGACTAGCTTGGGGACCAAACATTACCTAATTTCTTTAGAATCGTTTGCATCATGATCACATATAACGATGCGTTTTGTTTACTGAATTGTGACACTTTCGTTCGCTTGAAACATAATAAAGCGGGGAAATTGAACTTTTTAATTTTGTCTAATTTTAGTTAGGTTGTGTTGTTGGTGACCGAAGTGGAAATCCAATCCTACCATCAGCTTCCTCTCGAAGGCATATGAAACGAAAGCGAAACGCTGTTCGGTATGGATGTGATTTGTCAAACGACTGTGTATCCAATCCAAAACGATAGATGTGGTCGTATGTTTTCCGTGCTGAGAGTGGGAGAGATATATAGGTGGATGGGTCATGTCATGTCATGTCATGTCAGCGTTGGTGTTGGTAGTGTTGGTAGTGAAATAAAGTCCAGTAACTAACACGCTTGGATGGTCCGTATTGTGCACGAGAAACTTAACAAAGAGCATGCAAGACAATGCCATGCATATTACTCTTGCATATCATATATATAATAATGTGATACATATAATTAATGCATGGTATCCACATTCTTCGAATCCGTACGTACGTGGTGGTACTGGTAGAGGTTGGTACAGACATAGACGGTATTGCCATGGAAGACACGCTAGACGACGGCCGGGAAGGGGGTGAGGCGAGGCGTGGGGCGGAGCAGAAGCGGCTTCTTGCGAGCGCACACCAGCCCGTCCGACTCCGACATGTCGATCTTGTTCACCCCGCCGTCGCCGTCGACGGTGGCCCAGTGGAAGCACTGCACGAGCGCCGCCAGCACGGCCGGCACGGACTGTAGCGCCAGGCCCATGCCGGGGCATCCCCGGCGGCCGCTGCCGAAGGGCATGTACTGAAAGTGCTGCCCACGGGGCTCCAGGCTCTCGGCGGCGCCGCCGGGCATGAACCGCTCCGGCCGGAACGCTAGGGGCTCCTCCCAGTACGCCGGGTCGCGCCCGATGGCCCACACGTTGATGAACACCGCCGTCTGCGGCGGCACCGTGAAGCCGCGCACCACCATCTCCTCGCTCGACTGTCGGTGCGCGATGGGCGCTGCCGGGTGCAGACGCAACGTCTCCTTGTACGCCGCCATCAGGTACGGCAGCTGTGGCAGGTCCGCTTCGCTGGCGATCCTGTCGCCGCCGACCACCGCGTCGATCTCCTCCGCCACCTTACGCAGCGTCTCCGGGTGGTTCATCAGCTCCGCCAGCATCCACTCTACCATGGCGGCCGACGTGTCTGAACCAGCAGTCACCACGTCCTGCAGTGCATGTGCATGCATATGTATATAATATAGATATAATTGAAAAAAGCATGAGAAGTGTTAATAAAAAGCATGATAGATAGATCTTACGATGATGAAAGCCTTGATGTTTTCCCGGGTGAGCTTGATCTCCGCCGCCGGGTCGTCTGCCTTGTCCATGAGGATGTCGAGCAGGTCCTTGCTGTGCGTGGCCTGCTTCTTGTCCTGCTTGCTGCTGCCACGTCCGTCGTCGTCTTGGTCGAGCCTTCGCGCCGCCCTCGCCTCCTCCTTGTGCCTGAGGATGTCCTCCAGCAGCGCGTCGAAGCGGCGGTGGACGCCAGCGGCTCTCCTGCGGAGGCCCTGGAGATCCCAGCCACGGACTAGGGAGATGTAGTCGTCGACGTTGAAGGCGCCCACGAGCTCGGCCACGTCCTTGACCACCTCCTGCGCCTCGTCGGTGACGCTTCCGGGCACGGTGCTGGCCACCATCCGGATGATGGAGGTGTTGGAGAGGCGGATGAGATGGCGGGTGAGGTCCACCGTCTCCCCCCGCGCCGACGACGCCAGCAGGTCGGCGAGCAGGGACACGGTGCCGGCGCGGCGGACGGGGCGCAGCTGCTCGACAGTGCGCGGGCCGAGCAGCTCCGACATGCAGAGGCGCTTCATGAAGCGCCAGTGCGTGTTATAGGGCGCGAAGGCGAAGCCGGCCGAGTCGTACGCGAACTGGCGGGCCACCGCCGTGAGCGGCCGCTCCGAGATGCTGCCCTCGTGGCCGCGGATGAGCTCGCTGGCCACCTCCGGGGTGCTGGCAACCACGCAGTGCGTGGAGCCGAGGCGGATGTGCATCAGCGGACCGATCCGGGACGCCAGCTCCTGGAAGGTGCGGTGCACCGGCGGGCGGAGCAGGTGCAGGTGGCCGATCACCGGGAGGCTCGTCGGTGACGGGGGCAGCCGGGCCTGCTGCCGCCATGAGGAGATCAAGTGGCGCAGGGCGACGACGGTGAGCACCGCGATGAGCGCCAGCACGGACTCTGGGTTATTCTTGGCGAGCGACGACAGGACGAACATGATGCTTGGGCGGGGGCGGGGCTGCTGCTCTTCCATGGCTACCCCTCTCTCCTCCTCTAATTTCTTGCTTAACTAGCGATCTAACCTCATCAAGTGCGTGTGTATAATCAGTGATCGGAGGAAGAAATAAAGACAAGCTAACTGATCTTATTTGTTCATGACGATATGCTGCTAGCTGGAGCTTATAAGCAGAGCAAGAGTATTGTTATCTTTGTTACTCCCTCCGTCCTAAGAGCACCTCCAATAGTTATATAAACAATTTTCTAAATATGAATTTAAGAAATTTTTTAAGAAAACTATTCCCCAACAGTTATGTAAAGAAAATCCTTAAATTTATAAACTCCCTACAAAACTCAATTTCATCTTTACATTTACAAACCTCGTTGTGACTTCCTAAATCAATGTTAGTTCTAAATCCATCACGAAAACCATATTTCGACTACCGTTTTGTGTCGTCCCATCGTCCCATTGATCGGAAATTTATCTCCAGTGTCATGTTTTGTCTTTATGCCGTCGCCGCGACCTTCTGAGCTTCCATCAACAACTTCGACCTTCCAAAACATTATGGAAGGTTGTTGATGTACTAGCTCAATTAAAAATATAAAGCATGCTCACTCACTTTTTTGTTGACACGAATAATTTTAAAAATTAGCAACAAATAAATAGAAAACTGTTGAAGCACACACATTTTTCTACTCGTTAAAGTGATTTAGCAACTTCTTAAATCTGTAATTTAGTCAGCTAAATTTATATAACTATTAGAGATGCTCTAATATATTAATCGTTTTAGTCCTTAAATTTTATTCCTATATGTAAATAGATGATAGCAAATCTAGACATTATATAAAACACATATATTATGTATGAATTTATTAAAATACTAAAACGAAACGAAGAGATATTTATGTATGCGTTATATATAGACCAACCACGGCATGCATGCAGATGCAGCTTGGTATTTTTGACGTAAAAACAAAAAATACTGCTAGTAATGGGCTTGCATTGCATTGCCCTTCCCCGTTTTCGCCGGACGTGTCCACCACAGATCCGTAGTCGCCTTTGATTTCCTCGCTGACCGGCGGTGCGCCAATACTCAACTGGACCATGTGCAGTTTCACATTTGGCCACTACAGTTGACAAATGATTTGAATTGCTTGCTACTAAGGCCCTGCCTCATATAACTCTACATTATTCACGTGGGAAGAATAATTTTCTTTTTCTTTTTAACTTCAGTTCCACACTTGCCTGGGAAGAATATTTTTTGTAATCGCCACAAGCTGAAATATTTAAAAAGTCAAAATAACTTATAAATTAGAATGGAGCGCTAATTTTACAGTCAGTCAAACTAAATGTTTCTAACAATGTTCCAGTCAATCAAAATAAATGTTTCAAACAATGTTCAAGGACTTCAAAGTCAGAGAACGATGGCGACTAAGGCTCGTAGCACTCTTTCCAACGTTGTCACATCTCATAAGTGCTATGAAACTCTGAATGAAACAATGTCTCTCAATGTAATATTTGACGTCACTATTTCATATGCTAGCATACCAATTAAATGTTGCAACTCAGTGGTCAATATAAGTTAATAAATTATATGACTATGAAACAAATCACTCTCAATGGAGGTTTCACACGGTTTCTAAGACCTTTGAAAACGAGTTGACATGGTTTTATCACCATGAAACTAATTTCATCCCATGAAACTCAATTCTCTTAAATGATATGCCATGTCACCAAAAAAAGCTGATGTTGCACACTATTAAATGTGCATGAAACCATCCTTGAGAATAGCCATGACATAGTATTTAAGATAAATCAGTTTCATAGGATGAAATTGGTTTCATAGAGATGAAACTGTGTCAACCCATTTCAAAGGTATTGGAATTGTGTGTAACCTTCATTGAAAGTGATTTGTTTCATCTTCACATATTTTACCGATTTCTATTGGCTGTTTAGTTGTAGCATTTAATTAGTATGTTAGTCTATGAAATAGTGAAGTGAAATTTTGCATTGAGAGACATTGTTTTATTCTTAGTTTCATGACACTCTTGATGATGTGGCGGTGTTGACGCTTTTTCGGAGCGCCAAATACTCAAGAAGAACCGGCGGCGGTGCCCTCTGCACAGGGGCGAACGGTCCGCGCGTGGGGCCGGACGGTCCACGACCTGGTGCGAGGCGCGGTGGTACTCTCTGCGCAGGGGCGGACTGTCCGCGGCCTGGGGCCGGACGGTCCGCGGCCTGGTGCGCGGCTAGGGCTTCTCTGCCTGACGGCCGGACGGTCCGCGCCCTGGGGCCGGACGGTCCGCACGTACGTAGAGGCGGCGGAAGTCACCGGCGGCGCCTGGATCTCGCTCCCGGGAGGGACTCCATCGGGGAGGAGAGATCCTAGGTGGTGTCTAGGCTCGGGCCGGCCGACCTAGACTCCTCTAATCGACGTAGAGCCGAAGAGAGACGAAGAATTTGGGGATTGGATAGCTAAACCTAAACTAGACTAGAACTACTCCTAGGATAAAATGTAAATTGTATTGATTGAAGGTTCGATTGATTGTTACAAATCGGCCGTAGACCTCTCTATTTATAGAGGAGGGGGGCTGGACCCTTTACACAACTGATTCCGAGCTAATTCCGTGAATATAGCTAACAACCGTAGCACAAAACTCGGAACCCTAATCTGTTCTGCGCACGCGCGGACCGTCCGGCCCACAGGCGCGGACTGTCCGGACCGCGGACCGTCCGGCCTCAGGGCCAGACCGTCCGCCAGCTCTTTTTTGGTTCGAACATAGGCCCCCCTGCCTTTTGGTGGAGCTGGGCGAACCAAAAGCAACTAACTCGATGTGATCACATCGGTTCTCTTAAGCATCTTGCCACATACTAGGATGGTACTGTTTGAGGAAACGCCCATTCAAAGCCTTTGGTAAATCCTTGCCTTGTAATGTTTGTAGCAAATAGGCGTTACCAGACATTACCTGTTTTACTTTATAAGGACCCTCCCAACTTGGCGACCATTTCCCAAACTTCCGGTCTTTATTCCTTATAGGTAAGATGGTCTTCCACACCAGATCCCCTACTTGAAATGACTTTGCTTTGACCTTCTTATTGTAGGCCCTGGCTACCATAATCTTGTCCTTTTCTATTGCTCCCAAAGCTATCACCCTCTTGTCGGTCACCTCATTAATATTATCCATCATTGAATTATAATAATCAGTGACAGTTAGATCATTTTGTCTGGCGAATCTGACAGCATTCAAACTTATTTCCACAGGCAATACTGCTTCCTGCCCATAGACAAGCTCAAAAGGAGATACTTTAGTAGCACTATGTTTAGATATTTTATGAGCCCATAAAGCTTCAGACAAAATCTTATGCCAATGTTTAGGATTATCAGATATCTTCTTTTTATCAAATTAATCAATGTCCTATTACTAGACTCGGCCTGTCCATTGGCCTGAGCATAATATGGAGATGAATTAAGTAGTTTAATTCTGTATAATTCAGCAAATTCACGTACCTCCTTTGACATAAAAGAAGTCCCTTGATCTGTAGTCAAGGTCTGGGGAATGCCGAATCTATGAATAATATGCTCAGTTATGAACTCAATTACCTCCTTGTGCGTCATGTTTTTCAGAGCAATGGCTTCAGTCTATTTGGTAAAGTAGTCAGTGGCAACTAACACGAACCGATGCCCCTTTGATGATGAAGGATGAATTTCTCCAATAAAGTCTAATCCCCATCCTCTAAAAGGCCAAGGCTTGATAATAGGATGTAATTCGGCTGCAGGGACCAACTGTAGGTCACCGAATTTTTGACACACTTGGCAACCCTTGTAGTACTTGAAACAATCAGCTATCATGTTAGGCCAATAAAAACCAGACCTTCGCAACAACCACTTCATCTTTGGAGCTGATTGATGAGTACCACAAATCCCTTCATGTACTTCGGCCATGGCTAATATAGCATCATCTGGGCACAAGCACTTAAGCAGAATGTCATTGACTGTTCGGCGGTAAAGTTCATCACTCATCAAAACATACTTGAAAGCTGTTCGCCGAATGTTCTTATCTGTTTTGATATTAGGATTTCGTAAATAATTAAGTATAGGTGTCCTCCAATCACTTGCATCGGCTTCATTGTCAGCCGAATCGATTAAGAGAACATTTCTGGTAACCCCGGACGGTCCGGCGCCATCACGCGGACGGTCTGTGACCTGGGAATTTGGCTCTGCACTGGTTATCAGATTTTCAGTCTTGTGAAATTTCCCTCTCTTTATCCGATAACCTGATGCATCTTGTGCCAAATTGTTAGCTCTATGATTCTCAACTCTAGAGATATGTCGAATACTGAATTCGTCAAAAGAATGAATTATGCTCCAACATTTCTCAAGGTAACTATTTAGAGTACCATCAAAACATTGATATTCTTCTAACACTTGTTGGACAACCAGCTGAGAATCACCAAATACCTTCACATGTTTTACTCCCATACCATTTAAAAGCTCTAAACCGAATAGGAGGGCCTCATATTCAGCTTGATTATTAGTGCAATAAGTTTTGAATCGGCTAGAGAAGTCAAAGGAGACATTACTTGGTGAAACAAGCACAATGCCAATTCCTTGACCTTCATTGCAAACCGTTCCATCAAAATATAAAGTCCAAGGAGTAATAGTGAGGTATAACATGTCTAGTTCATGAATATCATTAACCCGATGTTCTACAATGAAATCTGCTATGACTTGGCCTTTCATAGATTTCAATGGTTCATAGGCCAAGTCATATTCTATGAGTGCATAAGCCCACTTACCAATTCTACCACTCATAATTGGGTTATGCAACATGTATTTGATCACATCGGCTTGACCAGAAACAGTGCAATGACTAGACAATAAATAACATCTACATTTGGTGCATGCATAAAACAAGCATAAGCATAACTTTTCAATAAAAGTGTACCTTGTTTCAGCATCCACCAACCTTCGGCTTAGATATGTCACCACATGCTCCTTTTCCTCAGTTTCTTGTGTCAGAACAGCCCCAATGACCTTATCCTCAGCTGCAATGTATAATCGGAATGGTACTCCTGCTCGTGGTGCTTTTAATACGAGAGCCGAAGATAAGTATTTTTTGATGAGATCAAATGCTTCCTGCTGCTCTGCCCCCCAAGCGAATTCGACATCATTCTTAAGCCGAAGAATAGGGGTGAACGCGTCAATTTTCCCGGCTAGGTTAGAAATAAACCTTCGCAAATAATTCACCTTGCCGAGAAACCTCTGTACCTCGACCTTGCAGGCCGGAGGTCCTACATTCCGAATAGACTTGATTCGGTCAGGGTCTATCTCTATACCATGTTCATGTATGACAAATCCTAAAAACTTACCAGCCGACACTCCAAAAGCACATTTACGTGGGTTCATTTTCAAACCATACTGACGCATTTTATCAAAGGCTTTGCGCAAATCAGCTATATGAGAACTAAACTCAGCCGATTTGACTACAATATCTTCAATGTAAACTTCTACAGTGTTTCCTAACAATTCATGGAAGATCAAATTCATAGCTCTCTGATAAGTAGCACCAGCATTTTTCAGACCAAATGTCATGACAACCCACTCAAATAAACCAATGAAGCCTGGACATATAAAGGCCGTTTTAGACGCATCTTCTTTGGCCATGAAAATCTGATTATATCCGGCATTACCATCAAGGAAGCTAATAATTCTATTTCCTGATGCATTATTGATTAATGTGTCGGCTATGGGCATGGGATATTCGTCTTTAGGAGTTGCTCTATTTAAATTGCGAAAATCAATGCATACTCTAAGTTTACCTGACTCCTTCTTCTCCACCGGCACAATATTGGAGACCCATTCTGCGTATCTACAAGGTCTGATAAAATCAGCTTCTAGCAGCCGGTGGATTTCGTCCTTGATGCGTGGGAGAAGATCTGGACGAAATGTTCTAGCTCTTTGCTTGAAAGGTCTGAAACCAGATTTAATAGGCAGCCGATGCTCTACGATCTCTCGGCTCAATCCAAGCATCTCAGTGTAATTCCAAGCAAAGCAATCTGAATATTCCTTCAATAGACCGATCATCTCATCTCTAGGATCGGTCTCCAGGGTCTTGTTTACAAAAGTCGGCCTTGGAGTTTTACCATCACCTATGTCAATCTCCTCCAAAGGATCGGCCGATGTAAACCCTTGTCCTAGTTTATCAAGATCTCTGAATTCCTCTATCATGTTCCCCACAGAAGAATTAGAAGATCTTTGTGTGACGGCGGAATTTCCGGTCCCGGGGACCGGATCGTCCATAATACTGTCCTTTTGCTGTGATATATGTTCGGTCTTAAAGTCCGAACCCTTTTGTGAAAGACCAGACCATCCGGCCTTGGCGGCCGAACTGTCCGTGACCAAAGACTCATGAACTTTGTGTGTATTCATCATTTAGCTTTATTTAGGATTTAGCCAATTCTCCATCGGCTCTAGCATTACAGGAATGAAACCTTTCTTATCTATACTTATGAATTGATAATCAGAAAAGTCTACTCCTGTGAGACATGTAGCAGTCTCATAAGTCCAGAGTACAGGGGCATCGGCCACAGCGATGCAGGCCGATACATCAGCATGTACTTGTTCTATGTCATCGCCTACCCATTGTATCAGCATTTGATGTAATGTAGAAGGTATACATTGATTGGCGTGAATCCAATCTCTGCCTAGGATTAAACTGTAATTTCCTTCTACATCAGCGACGAAGAATGCAGCAGCAAGGGTCTTAGTCCCGATGGTTAATTCAACGGACGTGACTCCCCTGGCTTTGATCGAACTATCAGTTCCAACACCGCTGAGGGTCATGTTGGTCTTGACAAGTTCGTCATCTTGTTTACCTAATTTTCTGTATAATGAATAAGGCATTAGATTTACAGCCGCCCCTCCATCTACCAACATCTTAGCAATCGGTATCCCATCAATGTGGCCGCGCACGAAGAGCGGCTTTAAATGATTTACCGATTCTTTTGGTTTAGTAAAGGCGGCTTCTTTAGGACCAAAATCAAACTGGGCAACAACAGGTTCATCGTCGCCGATAATAATACAATCGGCAGAAAATGTAATAATATTTACATCCATACCTGGGCGTTCTGGAGAAGCCTCGTAGTCGACCAGGTCTTCTCCCAGCAGGTCGTCCTCCTCCATTGATGTTGTCGTGTCGTTGGAGGCCTCCTGGTGAACGGCGGACGGTCCGCGCGGAGGCCGGACGGTCCGCGCCTGGTGCAGGTTGTCTAGACGCTTCCTGGTGAAAGCCGGACGGTCCGTGCGCAGGGGCCGGACGGTCCGCGCCTGGTGCAGATTGTCCAGACGATTCCTGGTGAGGGACGGACGGTCCGCGCGCAGAGGCCAGACGGTCCGCGCCTGGTGCAGGTTGACTTTCTATTTTCGTGGCCGTTTGTTTTTTCTCGACGGCCTTTGGTCTCCATTTCTTTTGCGATGGCGGGTATAGTGGATGCGTGTCATTGAATATCTTTTCCGCCTCTTTCTCCTGGCTCTCCTTCACTCTTAGGTGCTGTAATTGTCTCTTTTGGGATCGTGTCAATCCCGCCGGGCACCATCGAGGCATGGAGTATTTTGGATCGGCTGTTTTGACGATAGTCGTATCCTTTTTGGTTGTGTTATCCTTTTTTGTTGTGTTGGCCGATTCACCAAAAATCATCGGCCCTTTATTGTCCCCCTGTATGACAACATCTGCAGTGCCTATTTTGATGATGTCTTTTTTCGTTGTTCTTTGAGTTGCTACAGGCATATGCCCCCCCTGCCAGATTGGTCGGCCTAGGAGGCCGAGTAGTCCGGGAATCTTGTTGGGCCTGTGCCTGGTGACCAGATTCAGCAGCGCTTAATCGGTCTTGCACTGGCGGCGCCAACCTATCAAAAACGGATGTTTGGGGTGCCCCCCAGGCGGGGTACTGTGGCATCCCAAGTGGATATGGTGGCATGCCCCACATTTGATTTGGGACATATGGTGGAGGTAAGTATGTGTATGGATATGACATAGATGGATAAGGGGGTGGAGGGGTCCATGTCGGTATGTTAGGTCTCAATTGTACAATAGGACCTTTCATTTCTTCCGATTGGTGAGGTGGTCCAATCGGCTTGACCTGACGTTGCTCATGAATGGGTGAGCGGGGTCGCTTTGGTGGCTGGTTACTGGGACCGGCCTTCTTTTTCACGTATTTAGACAACAATTGATCGAAAGTCGGGCCAGGCTTGATCAGCCGACCAGCTACTTTAAATGTATTTGTTTTCCACGTACCTATCTCGGGTCGTCGTGGTTTGAAGGTACGTAGTTGCTGCGGGTCCTGAGCACGGCCGGACCGTCCGCTGGAGTTCGCCGGACCGTCCGGAGAAGCGTCGGACCGTCCGCGTCTGGATGGCGGACCATCCGCGATGCGCAAAATGGGTTCTTGCGCCTGTCTCCCTGTCTGTGTTTGCCCCCCAGTGCAGAGGCTGTGATGGTCACCTTCAAGGTCTCCCCTCCATCAGGAGTCTTCTCGGCCACCACTTTTCTGCAAGAAGCTTTATGATTCCCACCGGCCTCTCTTGCATCGCCGATGACTATTTCTTTGCCTTTGCCTTCATCGGCTGTGTTTGGCCGAGTCAGGACTTTCTTGCCCTCAAAGTCGATCATGTTCATTGGAAAGGGCACCGTGTCCACCTGCATCTCCTGAAATTTCAATCGTCCTTCGTTAATGGCCGATTGAATCTGTCGACGGAATACATTACAATCATTAGTGGCATGAGAAAATGAGTTATGCCACTTGCAATATGCACGACGTTTTAGCTCTTCGGCGGATGGAACAGTGTGATTTATTTTAATGTTGCCATTTTTGAGTAATTCATCAAATATTTTATCACACTTACCAACATTAAATGTAAACTTAACCTCCTCTTGTCGTTTCTTTTGAACCGGCTGTAAGGAGGCACAAGCCGAAGATTTGGCCTGCTTTGGCCAAACCATTTTAGCAGCATACACCTCTGCTGATTCGTCTTCTGAGCTACTTTGGTCGCATTCTACTACATGTACGTTGTGACGAATTGTTTTAGTAGTTTCTTTGCTTCGGCTTTCACAAGCCAAAGCTCTCTGGTGTAATTGTGCTAGTGTAAAGAATTGGATGCCTTCTAATCTTTCTTTTAAATAATATCGCAGACCATTAAAAGCTAATCCTACTAGCTGTTTCTCTGCTAAATGAATTTGAAAGCATCGGTTTCTTGTATCTCGGAATCTCCGGATGTAATCATTAACCGATTCATCTTTTGTCTGTCGCAACGACGCTAAATCTACCAAATCCAACTCATAGTCACCGGAGAAAAAATGATCATGAAATTTTTGTTCTAAATCCCCCCACGATGAAATGGAATTAGGAGGTAAAGTGGCGTACCATGCAAACGCAGTTCCTGTTAAAGATAATGAAAATAAACGTACGCGAAATGCCTCTGTGTTGGCCAACTCTCCTAATTGTGCTAAAAATTGGCCTATGTGTTCACGTGTGTTCTTTCCTTGATCACCCGAAAATTTTGTGAATTCGGGTATCCTGGTTCCCTGTGGGTATGGGTGGTGATCAAATCGGCTGTCATAAGGTTTCCGATATGATTGCCCCCCAGGGACCATGCTTACTACGAGCTTATCTCGGAACGCCCCGGCTATTTCTTCCCTTACTATATCAATGGCAGCCGGTGCGAGACCACCGACTCTCTGGTCAAACATAGGTGGGGTTAGCTGGATATTAGCATGTTGTCTTTCCCCCCATTGGTTTGAGTTACGTGGTGCATTTCCATTTGCTCTATATGGCTCATATGTTTGATCGTTTCTTTCCGGCCTTCTAGGTGGGGCCGGAAAGCTTTCCTGGGCTTTGGATCCTGGATTAATGGGCTGGTGCATTGCATAGTGTGATGGGAAGTGTTGCTGGGACGTGCGAGGATTCATGTAATAATCCTCCTCAAAAGACTCATGCGCGGACTGTCCGGATACGTACCCGGACCGTCCGTGGTTATATGCGGACCGTCCATCGTTGTATGCGGACCGTCCTACTGGGTAGTTTGGGTTCTGTGCCGTGTGTGGTGGCTCGGGCGCATATCTAGGTAACTCATTAAAAATAGGCCCGACTGTTGCTGGCCCGGACGGTCCGGGCATGTGCAGATCGGCTGATTTACTGCCGATTTGCGGTTGCTCAGGGTATGGGTCCATCGGCATCCCATACAGGGGTTGTGACTGGTCGTGACAACCTGTAGCCGATGTACTAACTCAACCTCGTGCGAAGGAAAATTTGCGATATTAGATTTATCAAATGCACGTACTAGTCTCTTAAAATCGCTTTGCATACCCCCTATGATGTTCTGCATTTGCTCACGTTGCTCTTCTACATAATTTCTAAGAGATTGTAGCTCGTTGGTATTACTTACATTGGAGATATTTGGTGTGGGTTGGAGCGAAGCCGGATCCGTCGCCCGATGTCGGACGACCTTGTTGTTCCTGTCCACTTTGAAGTCGGCCAAGAATTTTGCTTTTGCCTCCTGGATCATACGCTCCTTGTGCTCCTCGAATTGGAGCTGTTCGTCAGCCGGCAAGGTCTCCCAAGTCAGCTCTATGATGTTGCTTAGGGAAATATCAGAGCTATCTCTTGAACCGGCCATTGAGGGGCGATTTGATGCGTCTATATTTGTCTTCCCCAGCGGAGTCGCCAAAAAGTATGTTGACGCTTTTTCGGAGCGCCAAATACTCAAGAAGAACCGGCGGCGGTGCCCTCTGCACAGGGGCGGACGGTCCGCGCGTGGGGCCGGACGGTCCGCGGCCTGGTGCGAGGCGCGGTGGTACTCTTTGCGCAGGGGCGGACTGTCCGCGGCCTGGGGCCGGACGGTCCGCGGCCTGGTGCGCGGCTAGGGCTTCTCTGCCTGACGGCCGGATGGTCCGCGCCCTGAGGCCGGACGGTCCGCGCGTACGCAGAGGCGGCGGAAGTCGCCGGCGGCGCCTGGATCTCGCTCCCGGGAGGGACCCCGTCGGGGAGGAGAGATCCTAGGTGGTGTCTAGGCTCGGGCCGGCCGACTTAGACTCCTCTAATCGACGTAGAGCCGAAGAGAGACGAAGAATTTGGGGATTGGATAGCTAAACCTAAACTAGACTAGAACTACTCCTAGGATAAAATGTAAATTGTATTGATTGAAGGTTCGATTGATTGTTACAAATCGGCCGTAGACCTCTCTATTTATAGAGGAGGGGGGCTGGACCCTTTACACAACTGATTCCGAGCTAATTCCGTGAATATAGCTAACAACCGTAGCACAAAACTCGGAACCCTAATCTGTTCTGCGCACGCGCGGACCGTCCGGCCCACAGGCGCGGACCGTCCGGCCCGCGGACCGCGCCAGCTCTTTTTTGGTTCGAACAGGCGGTGTTGGAAAGAGCATTATGAAATGACCATTGTGATTAGCCACATACATGTATTATGTATAAATACCCAATTGGCAAGACCTTGCAAAAAAAATTGGGATCGGTGGGCGTGCACGTAGTGCGTGCATATGCACCTAACATGTTAGTACTAGTAGTTTTTTTCCCAAACACATGCCATCTAGACATATGACCGTGAGAAATTGAAGACCATAAGCATTCTTTGTGGACTTCCTCTATTTTCAAGACACGTGCCGTGGAAAGCCCAACAGTGTATCTGTGTATGTGTTGGATGAAAACATATACTTGTTCGCATGTTAAATTTTTAGTCTTTTTTATTTGATTGTGGATCAAATGAATATAGAATCTGCTATACAGAATCGTATTCTTATTTTTAGCATGAGGCTTATAAAGGTCTATAAAAGATAAACTTTAAATTTATCATATATTTTCTATGGATATAAAATTTGGATACAGATTCAGATTTTTTTACTTTTTATTGTAGGTTCTTATTTATGTTTAATAACATAAAAAATATCATCTTTAAATATAATACATATCTATTTTAAAATATGGAATTTGTTTTAATAATTTGGATATCCACATGTGTGTCGTGGACAGAGACAGCCCGCCGCTCGGCTGATCTTGAGTTGAAGTATATATAATTGTTGCTTTTATTTAGTTATAAGTTATTATCTCTAGATTGACAAATCACAAACGTCACTACCGCCACTATACGCGTATCCTCTAGCTAGTTTGATACCAGCTATATATATAGCTTTGTTGTCTAGGGATCATAGTAGTTTCAGCTTCCATAGAAATTGACTAGATAGCACACAGCTTCTCTCTGATGAAGACTTGTACATAGATTGCACCGGAAATAAAAAGCATGTACGCTAAGCTAAAGTTTAGAACGTGTCATAAAGCATGTTTGAATACCAATTATAAATATTAAATATAGTAAAGGTTGGACATCAAAAAAGCCTAGCGGACGGTCCGTGGTCCGGACAGTCCGCGGTGGTGGCGCGGACGATCCGCGTGTACGCAGAGTCAGTTAGGGTTCCTAGTTTCTCGCGGGATTTGTTACCTAAAACCGCGGGATTAACTCGAGAAACAGTTTGAAGCGGATCCAGACCTCCCCCTTTATATAGATGAAGGGCTACGGCCGATTGAACCCCCAACAATCGATCAAATCAATTCTATTTCATGTTTTTACCTTATGCATTAGGAGTAGCTCTAGTTTAGTTCTAGTCTAGTATTCCAATCCCGAAATTCTTCGCTTCTCTTCGACTCTACGTCGATTAGAGGAGTCTAGGTCGGCCCGCTGAGTCTAGACAACACCTAGGATCTCTTCTCCCCGATGGGGTCCCTCCCGGGAGCGAGATCCAGGCGCCGTCGGCGACCTTCGCCGCCCCTGCGCACGCGCGGACCGTCCGACCGTCAGGCAGGGAATCCAAGCCACTGTACCAGGTCGCGGACCGTCCGGCCCTTGGCCGCGGACCGTCCGCGCCTCTGCAGAGGGCACCGTCGCCGGTCCTCGTTATAGTGATTGGCGCCCGAAAAGCTGTCTACATACTTTTGGCGACTCCGCTGGGGACTAGGTGTCTAGACCTGCTAAAAATCGGCCCATAGATGGCCGGTTCTAAGGATCACACCAAGATCTCCACCACCAACATCATCAAGCCAGCCATGGAGGTGCTCTCGGCTGATGACCAAAGACCCTTTGAAGACCTCGTAATGCGCGATGAGAAGGAGGTGATGCGGCAATGGAACGAACAACGCGACAAGGAAGAGGCAGAACTGCTGCATAAACTCTCCGAACAGCGCAAGGAGGCGGCGGAAAAGTACTTCTCACACTTCACGGTGGATGGCCACCAGAAGATCATCCGTCAAGGGGAGATCGATATGGAATCTCTCCTGCCTCCACTTCGGGGTCCCGCTATAAGTGCTCCAGATCTATCTCTTACGACTTTCATGGATCAACGAGGAGATCAGTTAAAGCAATATGTAGATGAATCTATTAAAATGCATCTACGTTCATACGAGAAATCAGCCGCTCCTAGCTTTCCATCGCGAGAGTCTAATACAGAGCCACCCGCGCCAAACATATCGGCTATAAACGGATCACCCTTGACCCAGCCATCATATGGTATGCCGATGCACGCTTTCGTGTCACCATCACAGCCGCAACCACTAGGCACGTGGTAGGTACTAGACGCGACCGGACCGTCCGAGCATCATCTCAGACAGTCCGGTGTATTTCGCTGGACCGTCCGACCCGACGCAGGCCCGCACACAAAACGCCCAGGTCGGACCGTGCATGGCCGGACCATCAGGGTACAATTTCAAACAATTCGGCCCCATCATGGACCGTCCGGTGCATCACGCCGGACCGTCCGGATATGTTGCAGACCGTCCACTATCTTACGTCGAACCGTCCAGATTTGGCATGAACCGGCCGGCGTATTACGCCAGACCATCCGACTCTACACGAGTCCACGTCCAGACCGCCCAAGTCGCGCCATATATGACCGATCCATCCGGGTACAGCCCTGGACCATTCGGCCCGATCGCGGACCGTCCAGTTCTTTACGATAGACGGTCTGGGTACGAGACTGCCTAGGTAGCACCATATATGGTTGGAGAATCCGGATATACCTTCGGACCGTTTGGCCCTATCGCGGACCATCTGGCCTCTTACGCCGGACTGTCCGTGTCGGGGACCATAATTAGGGGTACCCTCAAGACGCCTAATTCTCAGCTGGTAACCCCCATCAGCATAAAGCTGCAAAGGCCTGATGGGCACGATTAAGTCAGGGATCAGTCCACACGAGTGACTCGATCACGCTTCACCCGAGCCTAGCCTCGGCCGAAGGCAGCCGACCTCGAGAGACTTCCGTCTCGCCCGAGGCCCCCTTTTTATGGCGGACACATCACCGGCTCGCCCAAGGCCTTGGCTTCGCTCAGAAGCAACCTTGACTAAATCACCACACCGACTGACCAAATTGCAGGGGCATTTAACGCACAGGAGGCCTGACACCTCTATCCTGACACGCGCCTCCGGCAGAGCCGAGGTGACCGCCGTCACTCCACCGCTCCACTGGCCAGTCTGACAGAAGGACAGCGCCGCCTGCGCCACTCCGACTGCAGCGCCACTCGACAGAGTAAGTCTGACAGGCAGTCAGGCCTCGCCAAAGGCGCCACGGCGAACTCCGCTCCGCCCGACCCCAGGGCTCGGACTCGGGCTAAGACCCGGAAGACGGCGAACTCCGCTCCGCCCGACCCCAGGGCTCGGACTCGGGCTAAGACCCGGAAGACGGCGAACTCCGCTCCGCCTGACCCCAGGGCTCGGACTCGGGCTAAGACCCAGAAGACGACGAACTCCGCTCCGCCCGACCCCAGGGCTCGGACTCGGGCTAAGACCCGGAAGACGGCGAACTCCGCTCCGCCCGACCCCAGGGCTCGGACTCGGGCTAAGACCCGGAAGACGGCGAACTCCGCTCCGCCCGACCCCAGGGCTCGGACTCGGGCTAAGACCCGGAAGACGACGAAACTCCGCCTCGCCCGACCCCAGGGCTCGGACTCCGCCCTGGCCTCGGCCGAACGACTTCCGCCTCGACCGACCCCTTGGCTTGGGCTCGGCCACGGCAACAGAAGGCAGACTCAACCTCGGCTTCGGAGGAAACCCCACGTCGCCCTGCCTAGGGCACAGACCGCCACGTCAACAGGAGGCGCCATCATCATCCCACCCCGAATCGACTCGGGTCACGGAGAACAAGACCGGCGTCTCATCCGGCCAGCTCCGCCAGAGAGGCAATGATGGCGCTCCACAAGCTCTATGACGACGGCGGCCCCTAGCTCTCTTACGGAAGCAGGACAACGTCAGCAGGGACTCGACCGCTCCAACAGCTGTCCCTCCATCAGGCTCCGCCGCACCTCTAACAGCCACGACATCACGCCAGCAGGGTGCCCAGATCTCTCCGGCTGCCACATTGGCATGTACCTAGGGCGCTAGCTCTCCCTCCGCTAGACACGTAGCACTCTGCTACATCCCCATTGTACACCTGGATCCTCTCCTTACGACTATAAAAGGAAGGACCAGGGCCTTCTCAGAGAAGGTTGGCCGCGCGGGACCGAGGACGGGACAGGCGCTCTCTTGGGGCCGCTCGCTTCCCTCACCCGCGTGGACACTTGTAACCCCCCTACTGCAAGCGCACCTGACCTGGGCGCGGGACGAACACGAAGGCCGCGGGACTTCCACCTCTCTCACGCTCGGCTCCGGCCGCCTCGCCTCTCCCCCCTTCGCGCTCGCCCACGCGCTCGACCCATCTGGGCTGGGGCACGCAGCACATTCACTCGTCGGCTTAGGGACCCCCCTGTCTCGAAACGCCGACAGTTGGCGCGCCAGGTAGGGGCCTGCTGCGTGCTGACGAACAGCTCCCCGTCAAGCTCCAGATGGGCAGTCTCCAGCAACCTCTCCGGCCCGGGACGATGCTTCGTTTCGGGACTCTTGAGTTCATGTCCTTCGACGGCAGCTACGACATGACACTTCTTCCACCGCCGCGCGACTACGACAATGGCGGCCGACAACCCGCCCGCCGGCGGCGGAATCGACGACGTCTACCCCGCGTGGTGGAAGAGCAACATTCGGGCTCGCTCCGTTCTCTCCCCCGCCAACGGAGGAGGAGGCGGGGCCGTCAAGGCCAGACGGGAGGCCACGCTTCGCCGGCCGTCGAGCGAATCGACGCCCCCGACGCCCCGACGGAAGGCACGCCGGACGTCGACCTCGCGTTCGAGACGGAGGCAAGCGCCGTCCCCCCGCGGCACGCTGACCCCGAGCAAGAAGACGACGCCGGCGCGCTCGCGGAAAGCCTGCAGGACGTCGCCCTCGAACCAGAGATGACGGCGCAACCAGTCCCCGATGTGACTACGTCGCTCCTCGTCGACCAAAAGGTAACGACTAACTCCCATCTTGCGTCATTTCGACTCGGCCTCAACCCGCCAAACGACCTCGTTTTGGCGGGCGCTCTCATTGAGGCGAGTGCAACCCCACTGAGGTTCTGTATGCGGTCGCCTTGGGACCGACTGACGGACGTCTCGACCTACGGGCCCTCCGGGTCCGAGGAAGATGACGATCCCAGCATCGGTTGGGATTTCTCCGGACATGGCAACCCCAGTGCCATGCGGGACTTCATGACCGCATGTGACTACTGTCTATCCGACCGTTCCGACGGAAGCCGCAGCCTCGGTGACGAGAGCTGCGGCCCAAGCCGCGAATGTTTCCACATCGAGCTAGGGGATCCCACCGAAGGCAACCATCTTGGCATGCCGGAGGATGGTGATCTCCCTAGGCCGGTGCCTCGCGCCGACATCCCACGGGAGCTAGCTGTGGTCCCCGCTCCGGCGGGGGGTTACGACCCACAACTCGAGCAAGTCCGCGAGGCGCAGGCCAGGCTCAACGAGGGAACAGGGGTGCTTGAGCCGATCCGTCGGGACGCCGGACAGGCATGGGTGGGCCAACCCCTGGCCGGAGAAATACGTCATCTGCCCCAAGGTCTCCAGCACCGTGTCGCCAACGACGTCAGGATCAGGCCGCCGCCCGCATCCAGCGGGGTCGGTCAGAACCTGGCGACCGCAGCGATGCTCATCCGCGCGATGCCGGAGCCGTCAACCACCGAGGGGCGGCGAATCCAGGGAGAACTCAAGAATCTCCTGGAAGGCGCTGCGGCCCGGCGGGCCGAGAGCACTGCATCCCGGAGGCAAGGATATCCCTCGGAACCTCATGCCGCGACTTCCCGATTCATGCGGGAGGCCTCGGTCTACACCGGGCGCACGCGCAACACCGCGCCTGCGGCCCCGGGCCACCTCGGCAACGAGCACCATCGACGCGACCGTCGGGCTCACCTCGACGAAAGGGTGCGCCGAGGCTACCACCCCAGGCGTGGGGGGCGCTACGACAGCGGGGAGGATCCGAGTCCTTCGCCCGAACCACCCGGTCCGCAGGCCTTCAGTCGGGCCATCCGACGGGCGCCATTCCCGACCCGGTTCCGACCCCCGACTACTATCACAAAGTACTCGGGGGAAACGAGACCGGAACTGTGGCTCGCGGACTACCGCCTTGCCTGCCAACTGGGCGGAACGGACGACGACAACCTCATCATCCGCAACCTCCCCCTGTTCCTCTCCGACACTGCTCGCGCCTGGTTGGAGCACCTGCCTCCGGGGCAGATTTCCAACTGGGACGACTTGGTCCAAGCCTTCGCTGGCAATTTCCAGGGCACATACGTGCGCCCCGGGAACTCCTGGGACCTTCGAAGCTGCCGGCAATAGCCGGGGGAGTCGCTCCGGGACTACATCCGGCGATTCTCGAAGCAGCGCACCGAGCTGCCCAACATCACCGACTCGGATGTCATCGGCGCGTTCCTCGCCGGCACCACTTGCCGCGACCTGGTGAGCAAGCTGGGTCGCAAAACCCCCACCAGGGCGAGCGAACTGATGGACATCGCCACCAAGTTCGCCTCCGGCCAGGAGGCGGTCGAGGCTATCTTCCGAAAGGACAAGCAGCCCCAGGGCCGCCCGTCGGAAGAAGCTCCCGAGGCGTCTGCTCCGCGCGGCGCCAAGAAGAAAGGCGAGAAGAAGTCGCAATC
This sequence comes from Zea mays, assembly GCF_902167145.1. Lineage (NCBI taxonomy): Eukaryota > Viridiplantae > Streptophyta > Magnoliopsida > Poales > Poaceae > Zea > Zea mays. The sequence continues at coordinate 98,112,571 of NC_050105.1, read as the reverse complement.
GAAACGCGACGCCGCAGACGCGGACCTTGTCGCCGCCGCCGAGTATAAGAACCCTCGGAAGCCCCCCGGAGGTGCAAACCTCTTCGACAAGATGCTCAAGGAGCCGTGCCCCTACCATCAGGGGCCCGTCAAGCACACCCTCGAGGAGTGCGTTATGCTTCGGCGTCATTTCCACAGGGCCGGGCCACCCGCCGAGGGTGGCAGGGCCCACGACGACGACAAGAACGAAGAACACCCAGCAGGGGGGTTCCCCGAGGTCCGCGACTGCTTCATGATCTATGGAGGGCATGCGGCGAATACCTCGGCTCGGCACCGCAAGCAAGAGCGCCGGGAGGTCTGCTCGGCGAAGGTGGCGGCGCCAGTCTACCTAGACTGGTCCGACAAGCCCATCACTTTCAACCGGGCCGACCACCCCGACCATGTGCCGAGCCCGGGGAAATACCCGCTCGTCGTCGACCCCGTTGTCGGCGATGTCAGGCTCACCAAGGTCCTGATGGACGGGGGCAGCTACCTCAACATCATCTACGCCGAGACCCTCAAGCTTCTGCGCGTCGATCCGTCCTCCGTCCGAGCAGGCGCTGCGCCCTTCCACGGGATCATCCCTGGGAAGCGCGTCCAGCCCCTCGGGTGACTCGACCTCCCAGTCTGCTTCGGGACACCCTCCAACTTCCGAAGGGAGACCCTGACGTTCGAAGTGGTCGGGTTCCGAGGAACCTACCACGCCGTGCTAGGGAGGCCATGCTACGCAAAGTTCATGGCCGTCCCCAACTACACCTACCTGAAGCTCAAGATGCCGGGCCCCAACGGGGTCATCACCGTCGGCCCCACGTACAAACACGCGTTCGAATGCAACGTGGAGTGCGTGGAGTGCGCCGAGGCCCTCGCCGAGTCCGAGGCCCTCATCGTCGACCTGGAGAACCTCTCCAAGGAGGTCCCAGACGTGAAGCGCCATGCCGGCAACTTCGAGCCAGCGGAGACGGTCAAGGTCGTCCCCCTCGACCCCAGCAGCGACACCACCAGGCAGATCCGGATCGGTTCCGGGCTCGACCCCAAATAGGAAGCAGTGCTCGTCGACTTTCTCCGCGCAAACGCCGACGTCTTTGCGTGGAGTCCCTCGGACATGCCCGGCATACCGAGGGATGTCGCCGAGCACTCGCTGGATATTCGGGCCGGAGCCCGACCCGTCAGGCAGCCTCTGCGCCGATTCGACGAGGAGAAGCGCAGAGCGATTGGCGAAGAGATCCACAAGCTAATGGCGGCAGGGTTCATCAAAGAGGTATTCCACCCCGAATGGCTTGCCAACCCTGTGCTTGTGAGGAAGAAAGGGGGGAAATGGCGGATGTGTGTAGACTACACTGGTCTCAACAAAGCATGTCCGAAGGTCCCCTACCCTCTGCCTCGCATCGACCAAATCGTGGATTCCACTGCTGGGTGCGAAACCCTGTCCTTCCTCGATGCCTACTCGGGGTATCACCAGATCCGGATGAAAGAGTCCGACCAACTCGCGACTTCTTTCATCACGCCGTTCGGCATGTACTGCTACGTCACCATGCCGTTCGGCCTGAGGAATGCAGGCGCGACGTACCAGCGGTGCATGAACCATGTGTTCGGCGAACACATCGGTCGCACAGTCGAGGCCTACGTCGATGACATCGTGGTCAAGACACGGAAGGCTCCCAACCTCCTCTCCGACCTTGAAGTGACATTCCGGTGTCTCAAGGCGAAAGGAGTCAAGCTTAATCCTGAGAAGTGTGTCTTCGGGGTGCCCCGAGGCATGCTCCTAGGGTTCATCGTCTCTGAGCGAGGCATCGAGGCCAACCCGGAGAAGATTGCGGCCATCACCGGCATGGGACCCATCAAGGACTTAAAAGGGGTACAGAGGGTCATGGGATGCCTCGCGGCCCTGAGCCGCTTCATCTCACGCCTCGGCGAAAGAGGTCTGCCTCTGTACCGCCTCTTAAGGAAGGCCGAGTGTTTCGTTTGGACCCCTGAGGCCGAGGAAGCCCTCGGCAACCTGAAGGCGCTCCTTACAAAGGCGCCAGTCTTGGTGCCGCCGGCGGACGGAGAAACCCTCTTAGTCTACGTCGCCGCGACCACTCAGGTGGTTAGCACCGCGATTGTGGTCGAAAGGCAGGAGGAAGGGCATACATTGCCCGTTCAGAGGCCGGTCTACTTCATCAGCGAAGTGCTGTCCGAGACTAAGATCCGCTACCCACAAGTTCAAAAGCTGCTGTATGCTGTGATCCTGACGAGGCGGAAGCTACGACACTACTTCGAGTCCCATCCGGTAACTGTGGTGTCATCCTTCCCCCTGGGGGAGATCATCCAGTGCCGAGAGGCCTCGGGCAGGATCGCAAAGTGGGCAGTGGAGATCATGGGCGAAACGATCTCGTTCGCCCCTCGGAAGGCCATCAAGTCCCAAGTGTTGGCGGATTTCGTGGCTGAATGGGTCGACACCCAACTACCAACGACTCCGATCCAACCGGAGCTCTGGACCATGTTTTTCGACGGGTCGCTGATGAAGACGGGGGCCGGTGCGGGCCTTCTCTTCATCTCGCCCCTCGGAAAGCACTTGCGCTACGTGCTGCGCCTCCACTTCTCGGCGTCCAACAATGTGGCCGAGTATGAAGCTCTGGTCAACGGATTGCGGATCGCCATCGAGCTAGGGGTCAGACGCCTCGACGCCCGCGGTGATTCGCGGCTCATCATCGACCAAGTCATGAAGAACTCCCACTGCCGCGACCCGAAGATGGAGGCCTACTGCGACGAGGTTCGGCGCCTGGAAGACAAGTTCTTCGGGCTCGAGCTCAACCACATCGCTCGGCGCTACAACGAAACCGCAGACGAGCTGGCCAAGATAGCCTCGGGGCGAACGACAGTCCCCCCGGACGTCTTCTCCCGGGATCTGCATCAACCCTCCGTCAAGCTCGACGACGCGCCCGAGCCTGAGGTACCCTCGGCTCAGCCCGAGGTACCCTCGGCTCAGCCCGAGGTATCCTCGGCTCAGCCCAAGGTACCCTCGGCTCAGCCCGAGGTACCCTCGGCCCCCGAGGGCGGGGCGTTGAACGTCGAGGAAGGGCAGAGCGGGGCCACGCCAGACCAAGATTGGCAGGCCCCATACCTGCAATATCTCCGCCGAGGAGAGCTACCCCTCGACCAAGTCGAGGCTCGGCGGGTAGCGCGACGCGCCAAGTCATTCGTCTTGCTGGGCGACGAAGAGGAACTCTACCATCGCAGCCCCTCGGGCATCCTCCAGCGATGCATCCCCATCGCCGAAGGTCGGGAACTGCTGCAAGAAGTACACTCGGGGGCTTGCGGCCACCACGTAGCACCCCGAGCCCTTGTTGGAAATGCCTTCCGGCAAGGCTTCTACTGGCCAACGGCGGTGGCTGACGCCACTAGAATTGTCCGCACCTGCGAAGGGTGCCAATTCTATGCGAAGCGGACACACCTGCCCGCTCAGGCTCTGCAGACAATACCCATCACCTGGCCCTTCGCTGTATGGGGTCTGGACCTCGTTGGTCCCTTGCAGAAGGCGCCCGGGGGCTACACGCACCTGCTGGTCGCCATCGACAAATTCTCCAAGTGGATCGAGGTCCGACCCCTGAACAGCATCAGGTCCGAGCAGGCGGTGGCATTCTTCACCAACATCATCCATCGCTTCGGGGTCCCGAACTCCATCATCACCGACAACGGCACCCAGTTCACCGGCAAAAAATTCTTGGATTTTTGCGAAGATCACCATATCCGGGTGGACTGGGCCGCCGTGGCTCATCCCATGTCGAATGGGCAGGTAGAGCGTGCCAACGGCATGATTCTACAAGGGCTCAAGCCTCGGATCTACAACGACCTCAACAAGTTCGGCAGGCGATGGATGAAGGAACTCCCCTCGGTGGTCTGGAGCCTAAGGACGACGCCGAGTCGTGCCACGGGCTTCACGCCGTTTTTCCTGGTCTACGGGGCTGAAGCTATCTTGCCCACTGACCTGGAATACGGCTCCCCAAGGGCGAGGGCCTACACCGAACAAAGCAACCAAGCCAGCCGAGAGGAATCGCTGGACCAGTTGGAGGAAGCTCGGGACAGGGCCTTACTACACTCGGCGCGGTACCAACAGTCCCTGCGACGCTACCACGCCCGAGGGGTCCGGTCCCGAGAACTCCAGGTGGGCGACCTGGTGCTTCGGCTGCGACAAGACGCCCGAGGGAGGCACAAGCTCACGCCCCCCTGGGAAGGGCCATTCGTCATCGCCAAAGTTCTGAAGCCCGGAACATACAAGCTGGCCAGCAATCAAGGCGAGATCTACGGCAACGCTTGGAACATCAAACAGCTACGTCGCTTCTATCCTTAAGATGTTTTCAAGTTGTTCATATACCTCGCACCTACGCAAAGTTTAGTTGTCAAGGAAGGGTCGGCCTAGCCTCGGCAAAACCCGACCCTCCCTCGGGGGCTAAAAGGGGGGAGACCCCCTCTGCGTCGAATTTTTCCTCGAAAAAGGATCTCTTTTTAGCAGGATTTCTTTCGTGCTTCTTGACTACTTCGGAAAGCGGATCCTGGAAACGACGAGGTACACGTAAGCAGCCAAGGCTGACCGAGCCGAGGGACTCCTACGCCTCCGGGATACGGATACCTCACTCGTCCCCTTCTGCGATAAGTAACTTGCGCTCGGATAAAGCGACTCCGTGGACCGAACGAGTCATCACGTTCGGAAGCTCTCCTGCCGAAGCAGTCCTTCAAGCTTTCTCGACTAAGTCGGGGACAGGGCCTCATGGACGGGTGAAAGTACGCGTAAGCGGCAAGGCCGACCGAGCCGAGGGATTCCCACGCCTCTGGGATACAGATACCTCACTCGTCCCTTCCGCGAAAAGCAGCTCTTGCTCACACAAACATCCCTGTTACCAACGAAGTCCAGATGCTCGAAACAGGAGGAAAAAAGGCACAGCTTCGCAAGTGCAGCGAGGGTGTTTTCTTCTGGCCTCGGCGGCCGCAGGAAGCACACGCTACAAGATGATCGGATCCTGCAGGCTCGGGTCTTCACGCCGAGGGGAGCTGTAGCACCCTCGGCATCGACGACGTCTTCAGCAAAGCCCGACCCAGCCTCGGGCGGCGCCGCGGTCCAGGGGTTCCTCCGGGAATCCGGCCCGAGCAGGCGGCTCAACCGGTTACCCCTGGGGCCTCGGTCAACTGGCTCCCAAGGGCGCCAGCCCGATCCGAGGCCTCGACTGATCGACTTTGGCGTCGGCCCCGCTGACGGACAACACGGCTAGGCTCCGGCCAACCAGGTTCCCATTCTCGAGCCAACTCCGCCTCTGTTCATACTGATATCGCTACCCCCGGCCTCGATCCACCGAAGGGCGACCGAGGGGTCTCTTCAACTAAGCTAGAGGAGCCTCACATAACAAGGCCGAACGGGCCGAGGGATTCCTACGCCTCCGGGATACGGATACCTCACCCGTCACCTTGACACGGGGCAACTCATGCTTGGTAAAGCGGTTCAGATAATCAAACAGGCGAGACCTAGTGCTCGAAAATGAGGAAAAAACACGGCTCCGTGCCAAAATTACATACACGTTCAGGCCTCGACAGCCACAATGAACGAACCCACTGGCATACGAGATGCCACTACCAACGGAACTCCGGTTCCCCCCTCCGCAGGTACGAACGACCCCACTCCATGGGGAAGGCCTGCGGAACCACAGAAGGCCGATGGCCGGCTCACCGCCGCCCGTCCTGACTACGGCAACAGTGGGTCGGCGCTGCTGCGATCTTGCCCTCGCCCTCGCCGACGCTCGAGGGGCGAGGACAAGCACACCGGCGCGGTAGCCCGAGGCGCCGGTGATGGCAGTGATCCCGTCGGTGACGAGGACTTCTCAAGCCGCCTCCGCATCAGCGCCGATGGCAGGGGACACCAGCCCCCCGGCAGATCCCCACTCAAATCCTCCCAGATGAGTGGGGCGCCGGCCTCTGTGCAAGGGCGCCATCCCAGTGCAAAAGCAGGACCACCCCAGAACACGAACGCCGCCCTAATGGCGCGCGGAACCCTGGGTGGTCCTCCCGTGCACACGATGCGGCGGCCGCCCTCCGGCAGGAGGGGCCGCCGGAAGCCCGGCCGACGACTCCGACATGCTGGAGGTGACGACGCTCGCCGTCGTTCAGCCCCACGTTATCGAAGTCCGCGCCGTCCGCAGGGCCAGCGAACGCCTCTACCCCCAAGCGCCACGGGAAAGGGCGACCCGCGGACCCACGCGGAAGGTAGAGCGCCGGCTCAGCGTGGCTTCCGCCCCAGTGGGGATGATGAACATCCTTGAAGCTGAGGGTGGGACCAAGATCGCAGCCTGGCTTGCTCTTCCCCACCCAGAAACCGACAGTCACCATCCTGGGTGATCGTCGGCATGGGGGTACGGCCGGGCCGGCTGATGAAAATCCTTGAAGCCGAACGATGGCTGAGAGGTACCAGCTCCCATGGAGTTGCGTTCCTCCAACGAGGAGGCGGAAAGGCGGCGGATACCCCCCATCCGGGGGCTTGGAAGACGGGAAGACCCGACGCTTAAGGGAGGAAGAAGACATGGTTGCCTTACGAAGGGAGCCTCCCTCCTTTTAAAGGCAACTCCCCCTACGTGCGCCCCCAAGCGCCGCGGACCGAGTCTTCTCCAACACGCTCCAAGGCCCTCCCCTGCGACTCGGGGGCTGGGTCCCGCATGTCATGCAAGCCGGCTCAAGGCAGAAGAAGCCAAACCGCCGCGCATGGTGCGCACGACCGTCCAGCGGTTACAGGCGACCCCCCATTTTCGCCCAGACCAACGGGCAGAAGGGGCGGGCAGCCATGCAGGCGGCATGCAACCGCGCCAGATGGACGCGCTTCTCCGACTCCTGACACGCCAGCCTGGAACCCAGGCCCACGCGTCGAGCAACCGGCGCGCCAGTTGCTGCATGCAAGCAACCGCACCGCCACTTGTGCCACCATCGCGCCCCTTCGGTTGCAAAGTCTATGCCACGACTCGAGGCGACCCAACAGCGCCAGACTGGCGCGTCGGTCAAAGCGACCGAAAGTGGGCCGGCAGTAATAGCGGTGGCAGGCGGGCGGGCACAGCAGTCACGTCGTCAGCCAGGCTCACGTCCCATCCTGAGACAGCAAGGGAGCCTCCTCTCACGGCGTGAAGACGGTGCACCCGTGACCCGTTCCTCGAACGGATCGCACGCGCGCAACGGCCGCCCCGCCAACCACTCACCCCGTCGCATTAACTCCGCGGCGAGACACGCGGCGCTTCTGGCAGGAGGAGCGCGCGACGCTTCACCTTCGCCGTAATAACCGCGTCAGAAAAGGTACGCCACGTCGTCCGATTTCGTATCCTTTTCCGTTTTCCTCTTTCTCTATCTCTTGCAACAGGGACCGGGAAAGGGGGATACCCCGAAAGGGATCCTTCTCCGCGAAGGAACCGGGCTCCGAGCCCCCCATTACTGATCAGGGGTTCGAAGGCTGGCCCCCCGAGGGTTCAATAGTCGCCTCAGATCGCGTGGGCCCGACACCCACTACTGGTCAGGGGTTCGAAGGCCAGCCCCCCGAAGGGCTTCATGGCCGCCTCAGGCTACTCGGGCTCCGCGCCCATTACTGATCAGGGGTTCGAAGGCTGGCCCCCGAAGGGTTCACAGTCGCCTCAGACACCGAGCGAGGGATGACCAGGGGTATGTTCGATACATAACCGAGGCTCGGGCTGCGCTCCCGAGGTACCCTAGGACATTTCCGAGACCAGTGGGAACGATCTTGTAACGGAATCCCATCGGAGGGAGGCATCGAGCCCTCGGACCCCGTCGCCAGGGGACCGGGTCCGGCAAATCACCCGCAGGTACTTTTGGGCGTGCCTCTGGGCCCCTAGCCGACCCCCAACGAACGGGGCACGGACGTCCACTCGGATTACCCGCTTGCAGCTCACCGGAGACACCATGTTCGGTGCCCATCGAGGGTAACATGGCGCACTCCCCCCCTCCTCCTTGCGGAAAGGCGACGTAGGGGCGTATGTAAAAAGCCGAGTCTGTCCCTGATCGTCCTCTCGCCCTGAGCAGAGGCTCGGGGGCTGCTCTCGCAAAAACCGGCTCCGGCCAAATCGTTGACAGCGTCAACATACCAGCCCGAGAGCTTGGGCCCCGACCGTGCACCCGGGCTACGGCCAGTTCGCATGAGGGAACGACCAGACCAGCCGAAGTATTAAGACCTCGAAGGAGTGTAACCACTCCTCCGAGGCCTCGGGGGCTACACCCGGCGGGTGCGCTCGCGCGCACCCACCGGAACGAAATGCAACCGAGAAAGGCTGGTCCCCTTGCGAAAAAGTGCGACAAAAGCCTCCAAGCGAGTGCTAACACTCCCTTCGAGGCTCGGGGGCTACTGTCGGGGACCATAATTAGGGGTACCCTCAAGACGCCTAATTCTCAGCTGGTAACCCCCATCAGCATAAAGCTGCAAAGGCCTGATGGGCACGATTAAGTCAGGGATCAGTCCACACGAGTGACTCGATCACGCTTCACCCGAGCCTAGCCTCGGCCGAAGGCAGCCGACCTCGAGAGACTTCCGTCTCGCCCGAGGCCCCCTTTTTATGGCGGACACATCACCGGCTCGCCCAAGGCCTTGGCTTCGCTCAGAAGCAACCTTGACTAAATCACCACACCGACTGACCAAATTGCAGGGGCATTTAACGCACAGGAGGCCTGACACCTCTATCCTGACACGCGCCTCCGGCAGAGCCGAGGTGACCGCCGTCACTCCACTGCTCCACTGGCCAGTCTGACAGAAGGACAGCGCCGCCTGCGCCACTCCGACTGCAGCGCCACTCGACAGAGTAAGTCTGACAGGCAGTCAGGCCTCGCCAAAGGCGCCACGGCGAACTCCGCTCCGCCCGACCCCAGGGCTCGGACTCGGGCTAAGACCCGGAAGACGGCGAACTCCGCTCCGCCCGACCCCAGGGCTCGGACTCGGGCTAAGACCCGGAAGACGGCGAACTCCGCTCCGCCCGACCCCAGGGCTCGGACTCGGGCTAAGACCCGGAAGACGGCGAACTCCGCTCCGCCCGACCCCAGGGCTCGGACTCGGGCTAAGACCCGGAAGACGGCGAACTCCGCTCCGCCCGACCCCAGGGCTCGGACTCGGGCTAAGACCCGGAAGACGGCGAACTCCGCTCCGCCCGACCCCAGGGCTCGGACTCGGGCTAAGACCCGGAAGACGACGAAACTCCGCCTCGCCCGACCCCAGGGCTCGGACTCCGCCCTGGCCTCGGCCGAACAACTTCCGCCTCGACCGACCCCTTGGCTCGGGCTCGGCCACGGCAACAGAAGGCAGACTCAACCTCGGCTTCGGAGGAAACCCCACGTCGCCCTGCCTAGGGCACAGACCGCCACGTCAACAGGAGGCGCCATCATCATCCCACCCCGAATCGACTCGGGTCACGGAGAACAAGACCGGCGTCTCATCCGGCCAGCTCCGCCAGAGAGGCAATGATGGCGCTCCACAAGCTCTATGACGACGGCGGCCCCTAGCTCTCTTACGGAAGCAGGACAACGTCAGCAGGGACTCGACCGCTCCAACAGCTGTCCCTCCATCAGGCTCCGCCGCACCTCCAACAGCCACGACATCACGCCAGCAGGGTGCCCAGATCTCTCCGGCTGCCACATTGGCATGTACCTAGGGCGCTAGCTCTCCCTCCGCTAGACACGTAGCACTCTGCTACATCCCCATTGTACACCTGGATCCTCTCCTTACGACTATAAAAGGAAGGACCAGGGCCTTCTCAGAGAAGGTTGGCCGCGCGGGACCGAGGACGGGACAGGCGCTCTCTTGGGGCCGCTCGCTTCCCTCACCCGCGTGGACGCTTGTAACCCCCCTACTGCAAGCGCACCTGACCTGGGCGCGGGACGAACACGAAGGCCGCGAGACTTCCACCTCTCTCACGCTCGGCTCCGGCCGCCTCGCCTCTCCCCCCTTCGCGCTCGCCCACACGCTCGACCCATCTGGGCTGGGGCACGCAGCACATTCACTCGTCGGCTTAGGGACCCCCCTGTCTCGAAACGCCGACAGTCCGGATATGCGTACACAGAGCCGAGAGCTGCGTAATACACATAGTTCCCATAGTCATCGCAACAACATTATGGTGCCCCACCAGCAACACATTATAATCATGCCATACCACCTCATGGACATAGGGCTGAATACTGTTCGGCCACAAGAGAGCCTAAGAGGTATAGAGAAGGAGCTGGTGACATTAATAGGACACCTAACACACACCACAAACACCCCTGGGAGGAAAGCCGACAGAGTGATGTCAGGCAACCCGAGATTTCCACCCACAAACTCAATGGATGGTCGCCAGACATGGCAGAGAGGATCAGAGACGAGGTAGCCGGGATGTTCAGGGACAAACTCGGTGTCAGTGTGTCAGGTACAGGACAATCGTATCAGAAGCCTTATAGCCACCGATTCGACACCGTGCCATATCCACATGGAACTAGAATACCAGACTTCTCTAAATTTTCTGGTGAAGGTGGGAAAAGCACACACGAACATATTAGCCAATTCATAGCACACTTGAGAGAATTGGATGATGGGGAAACCTACCACGTTCGTTTATTCTCGTTGTCCCTTACCGATATTGCATTTGCATGGTACGCAGCTTTGCCACCAAACTCTATTAACTCTTGGGAAGAATTAGAGCGGAAATTTCATGAACACTTCTTCTCAGGAGAACATGAATTAGAATTGGTTGACTTAGCTTTAGTCCGACAGGGGCCTAAAGAATCGGTTAATGACTATATCCGAAGTTTCCGGGACACTAGAAACCGATGCTTTCAGATCCATGTCGCAGAAAAACAAGTAACAGGGCTGGCTTTCAATGGTTTACGACCCTACTTAAAAGAAAAATTAGATGGCACCCAATTCTTTTCGCTAGTGCACTTGCACCAGCGGGCTATGACCTGTGAAAGCCGAAGCAAGGAAACATCAAATCGCCTATCCATAAGATGCATCTAGTGGGATACGATAATTCGGACGATGAACCCACAGATGTATACACTGCCGAACTGGTTTAGCCAGGACAAGCTAAACCTTCAACATGCTCTGCTTTACAGTCGATTCGAAATAATCGACAAGAAGAAGTTAAGTTTACTTTTAATGTTGCCAAATGCGATAAAATATTTGACGAGTTACTAAAAAACGGCAACATTAAATTAACTCATATTATTCCTTCTCCTGATGAATTAAAAAAGCGTGCTTATTGTAAGTGGCATAATTCTTTTTCTCATGCCACCAATGATTGTAATGTTTTTCGTCGACAGATACAATCGGCCATAAATGAGGGCCGATTGGCTTTTCAGGAGATGCAAGTAGACACACAACCTTTTCATGTTAATACAATAGAACTCACATGCAAAAAGGTCTTGGTTCGGCCCGAAATGGCCGATAAAGGCAAAGGCAAGGGCATCGTCATTGGCGATCCTCGCATGTCAATTATATCACAAAAGGAGATTGCTCGAAAGGCTTCGGACGAGAAGGCTAAAAAGTCCGAAGGCGCCGGGGGACAGGCACAATTAATGAACCAAACACATCAGCCTGGCCCGAGCATCGCAGATGGTCCAGCACCTACGTGCGGACAGTCTGGTGCTCAGACAAACGGTCCGGCTAACCCAGCGGGACAGTCCACCTATGACCGAAGGCATTAGCCTCTACAAGAAGCAAGGAAAGAGACGCAAGGGCAAAGCACATATAGTCGGCTGATCAAAGCTGACTCTACTTTTGATCAGTTGCTCTCCAAAAATGCTAGCAAAAAGACTGTTCCACGTGATCGGTCAACGAAGAAACCCCGGTCACCTGCTAAAACGAAACGGCCGAACAAAACGGCCCAAAAGGCGACGCGACAAGCATCGCCTGTTCATCCTATGAGACCAGGGTACTTTCCACCCGTTTATTCATTGTCGGTATATTGTCCTACTCAAATGTGGAATGGCACGACGATGAATCCATGGTACATTTATAGTCCCTTTGTCTATCCAGGCTGGGGGCACCTCCATTCTATTCATTTTGATCCATTGATCAAATGGTCATGGCCGAGAAAGATACAATCCAAAACGACCTTTATACATTGGCGCTTTATTGAATGATCTTCATATTGAAAAGTTGGTGACTTACATCAGGTTTAATTCATATGCTTTTGGTTCATCAACCTTCACCAAAAGGCAGGGGGCATATGTTGGACACCAAAAAAGCCTAGCGGATGGTCCGGCCCTGAGGCCGAACGGTCCGCGGTCCAAACAGTCCGCGGTAGTGGCGCGGACGGTCCGCGCGTGCGCAGAGTCAGTTAGGGTTCCTAGTTTCTCGCGGTATTTGTTACCTAAAACCGCGGAATTAACTCGGGAAACAATTTGAAGCGGATCCAGACCTCCCCCTTTATATAGATGAAGGGCTACGACCGATTGAAGCCCCCCAACAATCGATCAAATCAAGTCTATTTCTCGTTTTTACCTTATGCATTAGGAGTAGCTCTAGTTTAGTTCTAGTCTAGTATTCAAATCCCCAAATTCTTCGCTTCTCTTCGACTCTACGTCGATTAGAGGAGTCTAGGTCAGCTTGCTGAGCCTAGACAACACCTAGGATCTCTCCTCCCCGACGGGGTCCCTCCTGGGAGCGAGATCCAGGTGCCGCCGGTGACCTTCGCCGCCCCTGCGCACGCGCGGACCGTCTGGCCGTCAGGCAGGGAACCCAAGCCCCTGTACCAGGTCGCAGACCGTCCGACCCCTGGTCGCGGACTGTCCGCGCCTCTGTAGAGGGCACCGCCGTCGGTCCTCGTTATAGTGATTGGCGCCCGAAAATGTGTCAACTGTAAAATTATAAAACTAGCTAATTACATAGGTAAATATAAACAGTGAGATGAATTTATTAAGCTCGATTAATTATGATTACCTAATGTTTACTGCATCATTACATGGGTAAATCATGGACTAATTATATTTAATAGGTTTATCTTGTCGTTTAGTCTTCTTTTGTGTAATAAAACTCTATTTAATACTCATAGTTGGCATTCAAACCTTCGATATGACACAGAATGAACTTTAGTCGAGGAACCAACCCCCCTAATATATATGACACCCTCTACACCACTACACTAAACACTGCCTGCATGAGTAAGGCCTTGTTTGTTTCGGATTATAATCTCTTTAGATTATATAATTCAGCGCAAATAATCCAACAGATAAACAAACGCCTAGATTATAGATTCAGATTATATAATCTAAAGCCCAGATTATGATAATCTCATAATCTCCTCAAGAGTAGCTTATTTGATATTATTTTTAGTAAAAGACCCACTACCCATGGTTATGTAAATAGAAAATACAATATATGCCAATCTTATTTCCTCACCTCAAATAAACAAACAAGGGTAATGTTGTCTTTGTGAATAATCTATATTTGTATAATCTAGACTACCAAACAACTACATGTAGATTATAATCTATCTAGATTATAATCTGGATTATATAATTTAGATTATAATCTAGATTATATAATCTATAAGCTGAAACAAACAAGCTCTATAAGTATATGATGTTATTTTTTAATATCTTTTTACTAAATTTTTGACTCATAAATAATCTCGAATAAAAAATAAATATAAAGGTGTAGACCTAGCAAGCACTATAACTACTTTGGTATATGTCGTGCCGCCATCCGAGAATGTTTGAGAAAATGATTGATCTAAAAGTATAAGAACTTAAAACTAATATTTAAAACTATAAATGACTTCTACTTTAAAAAAATGGTCAAGTACAAAATTTCAGATCATGCCGACCAATACAAATTTGGTATTGACTAGGTCAACATTAAAATATTTCCTCCATCCTAAATTATCTTTTTTTTATATTCATAGCTTTAATTTGCTACTCACATATTGTGTCTAGATATATACGGTAGAAAAATATGAATATAGAAATACAAAATTCTCTTGTAATTTAGAAGTAGAAAGTATTCAAGTTGGAACGTTAAAACCTAAAAATCTTAAATGCATATTTGGGAATTGGGACTTTAAACCGTTTAGAATTAAAAACTTAACAACTACAAAGTTTGGTAGGTGTGTAAATCGCATATATTTCTATGGAAATTATCTAGGAAATCCTGCGTACACCTTAGGGTCTATTCAGCCTTTTAGAACTGATTTGGCCACAAAGGAATTTGAGGAGATCCACAGGGAGAAAATTCGTTGCAATTCAAAATCTTTTATTATTCAATTTTAAATGTGTTGGGCACCAAATTGAGGTGCAGACAGTCCAGCCCTGAGGCTGGACGGTCCGCGGTCCAGACGGTCCGCGCCTGTGGGCCGGACGGTCTGCGCGCGCGCAGAACAGATTAGGGTTCCGAGTTTCTTGCTGTGTTTGTTGGCTAGATTCTCAGAATTAACTCGGGGAGTTTGTTTGTAACGGGTCCAGCCCCCCTCCTCTATAAATACAGAGGTATACGACCGATTTGTGATCATCAATCGAATCAATACCACTTCTATTTCGCATTTGTTTCCAGTACAATTAGGAGTAGTTCTAGTCTAGTTCTAGTTTAGCCTCTCGATCTCCAAATTCTTCGCCTCTCTTCGACTCTACACCGATTAGAGGAGTCTATGTCGGCCTGCCCGAGCCTAGACAACTCCTAGGATCTTTCCTCCCCGATTGGGTCCCTCCTGGGAGCGAGATCCAGGCGCCGCCGGCGATCTTCTGCCGCCCCTGCGCACGCGCGGACCGTCCGGCCCTAGGGTGCGGACCGTCCGGCCGTCAGGCAGGAGACCCTAGCCCCTGTGCCAGGTCGCGGACCGTCCGGTCCCAGGCCGCGGACCGTCCGCGCCTGACCAGAGAGCACCGCCACGGTTCTTGTTAAGTGTTTGGCGTTCCAAAAGAGCGTCAACATACTTTTTGGCGACTCCGCTGGGGACAACAATTATAGACTTATCAAATCGGCCCTCAATGGCCGGTTCAAGGGATAGCTCTGATATTTCCCCAAGCAACATCATAGAGCCGACTTGGGAGACCTTGCCGGCTGACGAACAGCTCCAGTTCGAGGAGCACAAGGAGCAGATGACCCAGGAGGCAAAAGCAAAGTTCTTGGCCAACTTCAAAGTGGACAGGAACAACAAGGTCGTCCGACATCGGGCGACGGATCCGGCTTCGCTCCGACCCACACCAGATATTCCCAATGTAAGTAATACTAACGAGCTACAATCTCTTAGGAATTATGTAGATGAACAGCATGAACAAATGCAAAATATCATAGGGGATATGCAAAACGACTATAGGAGATTAGTACGTGCATTTGATAAATCTAGCATTACAAATTTTCCTTCGCATGAGGTTGAATTAGGGGATAATATGCGTAATACATCGGCTATAGGTTGTCACGACCAGTCACAACCCCTTTACGGGATACCGATGGACACATACCCTGAGCAACCGCAAATCGGCAGTAAATCAGCCGATCTGCACATGCCCGGACCGTCCGCACGTGAGCGCGGACCGTCCGGGCTAGCCACGGCCGGGCCCATTTTTAATGAGTTACCCCGACATGCACCCGAGCCACAACATACGACACATAATTTAAACTACCCAGTCGGACCGTCCGCATACAACAACGGACGAGCCGCATATAATCACGGACGGTCCGGGCCAATGTCCGGATAGTCTGGGCATGACCTTTTTGAGGAGGATTGTTACCTGAATCCTCACTTGTCCCAGCAACACTTCCCATCACACTATGCAATGCATCAGCCCATTAATTCAAAACCTAGAGCCCAGGAAAGCTTTCCGGCTCCACCTAGAAGGCCGAAAAGGAACGATCAAACCTATGAGCCATATAGGGCGAATGACAATGCACCACGTAGTTCAAACCAATGGGGAGAAAGACAATGTGCTAATGTCCAGCCAACCCCACCTATGTTTGACCAGAGAGCCAGTGGTCTCGCACAGGCTGCCATTGATATAGTGAGGGAGGAAATAGCCGGGGCATTCCGAGATAAGCTCGGAGTGAGCATGGTACCTGGGGGGCAATCATATCGGAAACCTTATGACAGCCGATTTGATCACCACCCGTACCCCCAGGGAACCAGGATACCCGAATTTGCAAAATTTTTGGGTGACCAAGGAAAAAACACGCGCGAACATATAGGCCAGTTTTTAGCACAATTAGGAGAATTGGCCGACACAGAAGCATTTCGTGTACGTTTATTTTCATTATCTTTAACAAGAACCGCGTTCGCGTGGTACGCCACTTTACCTCCTAATTCTATTTCATCATGGGGGGATTTAGAACAAAAATTCCATGACCACTTTTTCTTCGGTGACTATGAGTTAGATTTGGTAGACTTAGTGGCCCTGTGGCAGGGGAAGGATGAATCGGTTAATGAATATATCCGGAGGTTCCGAGATACAAGAAACCGATGCTTCCAAATACACTTAGCAGAAAAACAGCTAGCAGGATTAGCCTTTAATGGACTGCGATATTATTTAAAAGAAAGATTAGAAGGCATCCAATTTTTCACATTAGCACAATTACACCAGAGAGCTTTGGCCTGTGAAAGCTGAAGCAAAGAGACTGCCAAAACCATTCATCACAATGTCCATATAGTAGAGTGTGATCAAAGTAGCTTGGACGACGAATCAACAGAAATATATGCTGCTGAAATGGTTTGGCCAAAACAGGCCAAATCTTCGGCTTGTTCTTCCTTACAGCCGGTTCAAAAGAAACGGCAAGAGGAGGTCAAGTTTACATTTAATGTTGGTACATGTGATAAAATATTTGATGAGTTACTCAAAAATGGCAACATTAAAATAAATCACACTGTTCCATCCGCCGACGAGCTAAAACGTCGTGCATACTGCAAGTGGCATAAGTTATTTTCTCATGCCACTAATGATTGTAATGTATTCTGTCGACAGATTCAATCGACCATTAACGAAGGACGATTGAAATTTCAGGAAATGCAGGTGGACACCGAGCCCTTTCTGATGAACATGATCAACTTTGAGGGCAAGAAAGTCCTGACTCGGCCAAACACAGCCGATGAAGGCAAAGGCAAAGAGATAGTCATCGACAATGCAAGAGAGGCCGGTGGGAATCATAAAATTTCTTGCAGGAAAGTGGTGGCCGAGAAGACTCCTAATGGAGGGGAGACCCTGAAGGTGACCATCACAGCCTCTGGCACTGAGGGGCAAACACAGACAGGGAGACAGGCGCAAGAACCCATTCTGCGCATCTCGGACGGTCCGCCGTCCAGACGCGGACGGTCCGAAGCTTCTCCGGACGGTCCGAAGACCTCTGGCGGATGGTCCGGCGACACTCAGAACCCACAACGACCACGTACATTCAAACCACGACAACCAGAGAGAGGTACGTGGAAAACAAATATATTTAAAGCAGCTGGTCGGCTGGTCAAGTCCAGCCCAACCTTCGATCAATTATTGTCCAAATATATGAAAAAGAAGGTCGGCCCCAGTGACCGGCCAGCAAAGCGACCCCGCTCACCCATTCATGAGCAACGTCAGGTCAGGCCGATTGGATCACCCCACCAATCGGAAGAAATGAAAGGTCATACTGTACAAGTAAGACCTAACATACCTGCATGGACACCTCCACCCCCTTATCCGCCTATGCCATATCCATACACATATTTACCTCCACCATATGTCCCAAATCAAATGTGGGGCATGCCACCATATCCATTTGGGATGCCACAGTACCCTGCTTGGGGGGCACCCCAAACATCTGTATTCGACAGGTTGGCACCTCCAGTACAAGACCGATTGAGCGCTGCTCAATCCGGTCACCAGGCACAGGCCCAACAAGATTGCCGGACTACTTGGCCTCCAAGGTCGACCAATCCGGCAGGGAGGCATATGCCTGCAGCAATTGAAAGAACAACAAAAAAGGACATCATCAAAATATGTACTACAGATGTTGTCATACAGGAAGATAATAAAGGGCCGATGATTTTTGGTGAATCGGCCAACACAACCAAAAAAGAAGATACGGCTACCATCAAAACAGCCGATCCAAAATACTCCATGCCTCGATGGTGCCCAGCGGGATTGACACGGTCCCAAAAGCGAAAATTACAGCGCCTAAGGGCGAAGGAGAGCCAGGAGAAGGAGGCGGAAAAGATATTCAATGACACACATCCATAGTACCCGCCAACGCAAAAGAAATGGAGACAAAAGGCCGTTTTGGAAAAACAAACGGCCACAAAAATAGAAAATCAAACAACACTTGTGCAGCACCCTACATGTATGGTAGATAGCTCGGCCAGCAAGGCTGGACAATCTGCACCAGGCGCGGGCCGTCCGACCCCTGCACGTGGACCGTCCGCCCTTCACCGGGAAGCCTCTGGACAACCTGCACCAGGCGCGGACCGTCCGACCCTTGCACGTGGACCATCCGTCGTTCACCAGGAAGCCTCCAACGGCATGCCAACATCCATGGAAGAAGACGACCTACTGGGAGAAGACCTGGTCGACTACGAGGCTTCTCCAGAGCGCCCAGGTATGGACGTGAATGTTATTACATTTTCCGCCGATTGTACTATTGTTGGCAACGATGAACCTGTTGTTGCCCAGTTCGATTTTGGTCCTAAAGAAGTCGCCTTTACTAAACCAAAGGAATCGGTAAATCATTTAAAGCCGCTCTTCGTGCGTGATCACATTGATGGGATACCGATTGCTAAAATGTTGGTAGATGGAGGGGCGGCTGTAAATCTAATGCCTTACTCATTATACATAAAATTAGGTAAACAAGATGACGAACTTGTCAAGACCAACACGACCCTCAGCGGTGTTGGAACTGATAGTTCGATCAAAGCCAGGGGAGTCACGTCCGTTGAACTAACCATCGGGACTAAGACCCTTGCTGCTGCATTCTTCGTCGCTGATGTAGAAGGAAATTACAGTTTAATCCTAGGCAGAGATTAGATTCATGCCAATCAATGTATACCATCTATATTACATCAAATGTTAATACAATGGGTAGGCGATGATGTAGAACAAGTACATGCTGATGTATCGGTCTGTATCGCTGTGGCCGATGCCCCTGTACTCTGGACTTATGAGACTGCTACATGTCTCACAGGAGTAGATTTTTTTGATTATCAGTTCATAAGTATAGATAGGAAGGGTTTCATTCCTGTAATGCTAGAGCTGATGGAGAATCGGCTAAATCCTAAATAAAGTTTAAATGATGAGTACACACAAATTTCATGAGTCTTTGGTCACTGACAGTTCGGCTTCTAAGGCCGGATGGTCTGGTCTTTCACGGACTTTAAGACCGAACATCTACCGCAGAGTAAAGACAGTGTTACAGACGATCCGGTCCCCAAGACCGGAAAGCCCGCCATCACACAAAGATAATCTGGTTTCTCTATGGGGGACATGATAGAGGAATTCAGAGATCTTGATAAACTAGGACAAGGGTTTTGTAACACTCACTTTGAAAATTGCTAGAAATAATACCAATAGAGAAACAATTCCTCTTTATGTGAGTTTGATCTTTATGCATCAACATATGTGAACACCATGTCCAAAAACAATTAATAAAGAGATATGCTACTAAATCATTGCATCATGCTGAAGTTTTATTTTGTGTGCATTTTGTGATAACGTAAAAATAAAAGTAAAAGGGAATATATTTGTACCCAAATTGGAAGTAAGACTTAAATTGGAATTTTGGGAATTAGAGAAGAGCACCAGTACCACAAAATAGATATCAAAATAAATAAATAAGTAAAACTCCCTCATACCATGTTTAAGATGTATATTTTATGAGAAAATAAATGTACTAGGAAGTGTGGATTTGAAATTGGAATTTAAATTTGAAAGCAAAAGAAAGGAAAGTAAAAGAAAAATAAAAAGGAAAAACAAATAGGGAGCTTTCCTGGGCCGGGACGCCATTTTCGGCCCAACCTGAACCCCGCGCTGGCCGGCCCATTTGCACCCGCGCACGCGTAGCTCAGGCCGTGCCTTCGCGCGGCTGCGCCGACAACGTGGCCCCACCGGTCAGTCCCCCGCTCGCGCGCCCTGTGCCGCTGTGGTGTGGGTCAGGCGTGTCAGGGCGCTCGTCTTCAACCGCATGCCAAGCTCCGCGGGCGCCATCGCGATTTTCGCGGCCGTGGACGTTGTGCTCAAGTCCGTCGCCCGCACGCTTATAAAGGATGGGACCGAGTCTTCTTCTTCCCCCTTCTTTTCGCCGTTTAGCTCCAGCCGCCAGTTCGCCGTGCGCTCGTCGAGAGAAACGAACCCGCCGCCGCCGTCGCGATTGCGTTCCCCGTCGCTGTCCAGTGCCGAGAATCAACTTGAAGACCTTCGCCAGGTTGCCGCGAAGGAGACCAGCCCATTTGCGGACCGAGTCGGCGAGCAGGGAGGCAACAATTCGTCATCGGCGTGTGTGGATTGTGCGGCACCGTGGGCGCAGTCCTCTTCGCCCTCGTGACCGGTGAGTACGCCCCGCTCTGTATTCGCGTCGGCCCTGTGATGGTGTTGCACCTAGTAGATTTGAGCTTCGGGCATTGGGTGATGGGATCCGGTTCCGGGGTAATGGCGCCGCCGTGTGAGTCCAGGGTGGTCCTCGTCGTCGGCGTTGGGAGGGGAAAGGAAGTCTCTGCCGTTAGATCTGAATGCACGGTCTTGATTAGAACACAGATACCGATTTGGCCTGGGTTCATCCCCGCCGTCCGCTGCGAATCAAACGGGTGGCAAACAATCTAAGTACTTAAGAATATACACCGTTGATGCGAGATCCGAGGAACTGCATTGCGCGTGGATCTGGATGGCGTTCGGTCTAATCCGAGCCGTTGGATTGTGATCGGGTGGTCCTGGGCGGCTGATACCCCTTCGCGGTGCGCGATTTGCAAAAGAGACCCTGGAAAATGTTTGAATCAACCCGCCGTCCAGAGTGTGTTGTTCCCTGTGTCTTAGGAGTTTTACTCCGAGGCCCCTGCGTTTCCCATTAATTGAGGCCCAGTCCAAAGCTTATTTAAACTGTATAAATGAATTAGAAATTGAATATTTAATAGAAAAATAATTGCTAGAACTTCAATAATTCATAGAAAATTCATACTAACTCCAAATCACTTCATTCCAGTTCCTAAAATTTTGTAATTTTATTCTTTAGCACTTAGTGTCTCTGTTTTGTCATGAAAACAGTAATAAATTTAATTCCTCACTTAATCCAATTTAAACACATAAAACCTTTGAAAATGCATAACTTAAATTCTATAACTCCAAAAATTATGATTCTTGTTCCTAGAATTTTATTTTAATGTGTAGATTATTACTGTGTATTTTGTATATATGTTTGGTGTAATGTTAATTTCTCTATATGTACTGTGCTTGTTTGTATTGTGGCGAGTAGAAGAGCCCGTTGCTGAGGATCCTGGTGAGCAGCAGGTTGAAGTAGCTGAGCAGGAGCTCATTGAAGGCAAGTTGTGCCCTTGATTCACTTTTGTTACCCAATAATGTTCTTTATAATCATCTACCATGCATAGGTTAATTTTGATGGGACCCGATAGGTCACCCTAGATTGTTTATCTCATTACCTTGTTTACCCCTGAATCACTTGGGTAGTTTTGCTATTGCTTTACATGGTTTTGGGATAATCATTTATTATATCTATGTTCCAATTCTTTTGTTATTCTATTTATGTTCATGTCAAGATCATTAATGTTAATTGGAACATAGAGCTTAACTTGAGAAACACGTGCCACCACAAGGGTTTATGGACGCCCTTGGCTGATTAATTAGGAAAGCTAGTGGAAGACTACCTTACCCGAAAGGGGCAAGGGCAGTAGGGGAGTTGCATGCAAGGAGGTTCTCGGGTTGATTTAGCTGCGATGGCGGTCGGACGGGGGATTCTTGCAAGTGCTCTTCCCATAAACTATAGCGGGTTTTCGGAAGCTAGTGGAACTTTGTAAAGGCCTCGTAGTGGATCCCTAGCCATTCACCTCGGTAGTGTCTAAGGGCCTAGCTAACCCTGGCGACATGGGATACACGACTTGTGGGTAAAGGGTACAACCTCTGCAGAGTGTAAAACTGGTATACTAGCCGAGCTCACGGTCATGAGCAACTCAGGACTCTCTGATGATTAAATTATGGAACTTAAATTCAATTTTGTCATTTGCATATGCATGGGTTTATTATTAATTTTGTTCTATTATTTATTAAGGTTTGGTATTTACTTACATCTAGTAAATGCTAATAAAAGTTTGACCAACATTAAAAGCAATGCTCAGCTTTAACCATTCTCTTTGATAAGCCTTACACTCCATGAGCTCCCACCTTTGGTGAGTTCATGTCACATTATTCCCCACAACTTGTTGAGCGATGATCATGTGTGAGCTCACTCTTGCTGTCTCACACCCCCCACAGGAGAAGAGCAGGTGGTTCAGGAGGAGCCACAAGGCGAGGAGTATGATCTGATCTAGGTGGTGTTTCTCAGTTGACATTGGCGCCGACGATCCTTAGTTTGTTTTATGTTTATCCTTTTATTTTGTAATAAGTCTTCCGCTATGTAATAAGTACTCTGATGTTTTATGACATTTATCTCTATTCACTCTGTTATTATATATGTTGTCTTCTTGGCGCATGTATGAGATGCACCTGGCTTTGTTCCTTAAAGCCGGGTGTGACAGAAGTGGTATCAGAGCAAATGTTGACTGTAGGACGAAACCTAGATAGAAATGGACAAAACTCTTACCTTACTCTGATTCATTCTATACTTATCTCATCTTGATCTTGTCTCACCTTTTGCTTTTCACTCTGATTAATCTTATCTTTTCTACTCTAAGACAAGATGGATTTCACACCTTGGAATCCTACATCTATGATATTTTAAGAGATAGGGAACCTAAGACAAAATTAAAACTATTTTCTCTATTTAAAATGTTGGTTGATTGTTCTAATGATCAATGCCTGATTTGCTTCTTTGATTGATTGAAATAGTATAGACGGGCATCTTAGCATGTACCACCATAAGGTAATGTATTAGCGTTATTAGGTGACACACTAATCTACTTAGCTTATAAATCCCCAGTAGTAACATTCCTCATAATTACTCGCCCTGTCTACAATTCTTCCTTTCTTACCCTATGTTTCTAACCCAGATGGGCTACCCCTATACTGTTAGAAGAGAGCAGTATAGACTTGATCCTTGGTATGTCATGGTTAAGAAAGGCAAAGACAGTTTATACACTGTGCTAAGGGAACCGTAGAACTCACCAGTTCCAAAGGACAAAGATTTGAAGTTGAAGTTGCAGTAACTACCACCATCAGACTAGCGACATTCTTAGTAGATGGGAAGTTTGTTGGTGACAACATCCATGTGGTTAGGGATTTTCCGGATGTCTTTCCAGAAGAGTTACCAGGGATGCCACCAGATAAGGAAGTTGGGTTTGTCATTGATCTCTTACCTGAGACTACTACTACTCCCAAACGGCCATACAGGATGTCTGAAGAAGAGTTAAAAGAACTTAAGAAACAGTTAACAGGGTTACAATAGGTTAGGTACATTCGTTCGAATTCTTCACCTTGTGGAGCGCCGGTTCTATTTGTACAGAAGAAGGATGGATCGCAAGGGATGTGCGTGGATTATAGGACCCTCAATGATGTCACTGTGAAGAACAAGTATCCGTTACCCCGCATTGAAGATTTATTTAATCGGATAAGAGGTGCAAGAGTATTCTCGAAGATTGATCTCCGATCGAGATACCATCAAATGAAGATTAGGCCATCGGACATTCCCAAGACAATTTCTCGACCCGATATGGTTTATATGAGTTCACTATTATGTCGTTTGGATTAACTAATGCACCAGCATATTTTATGGATCTAAAGAATAAGGTGTTCATGATCTGGACAGATTCGTCGTGGTTTTCATCGATGATATTTTTATTCCAAGAGTGATAGTGATTATGAGGAACATCTGAGATTGGTGCTACAGAAGCTACGAGATAATCAGCTATATGCCAAGTTCAGCAAGTGCGAGTTTTGGATTGGCGAGGTGCCATTTCTTGGTCATATTATTTCTAATGGAGGAATTTCAGTGGATCCTGCTAAAGTTAAGGAGATAATGGAGTGGAGAGTACCCACTACAGTTACTGAGATTCAGAGTTTCTTGGGATTAGCAGGATATTATCGGAGATTTATTGAGGGATTTTCTAAGATTGCTAAGCCTATGACTTCACTTTTGGAGAAAGGAAGAGAATTTAAGTGGGACGAGAAGTGCCAAGACAACTTTGAGCAATTGAAAAAGAGGTTGATGTCGCCACCAGTATTGGTTATGCCAGACCTACAGAAAGGATTTGATATCTATTGTGATGCATGTGGCCAAGGCTTGGGATGTGTGCTCATGCAGGAAGGACATGTGATTGCCTATGCTTCTCGTCAGTTACGGAAGCATGAATTGAACTACCCCACTCATGACTTGGAATTGGCAGCCGTTGTGCATGCACTTAAGATTTGGAGGCATTACATTATGGGAACCAAGTGTCAAGTATATACAGATCATAAGAGTCTGAAGTATATATTCACTCAGAAGGATCTCAACCTTAGGCAACACCGTTGGTTGGAGCTTATTAAGGATTATGATTTGGAGATTCACTATCACCCGGGCAAGGCAAATTTGGTTGCAGATGCCTTGAGTAGCAAGGAGCATGTTCATTCAGCTATTGTTGCCCAGCTACCCAATGAGATTGTTGAGGATTTCAGGAGACTTAACCTAGGGATAGTTGCTCATACTGAAGGAGTCACTATTGATGTGGAACCTACCTTGGAGCAAGAAATCCGCAAAGGACAAAATGGTGATGCTAAAATAAAAGAGATTAAGGATCTGATTACTGAAGGTCGAGTTCCGAAATTTACGGAAGATGAGCAAGGCACTGTATGGTTCAAGGACAGGATGTGTGTTCCTGATATTAAAAGCCTTCGAGAGACTATTTTAAAGGAGGCCCATGACTCGGATTATTCTATTCATCCTGGTAGTACTAAGATGTATCAGGATTTGAAACGGAAGTATTGGTGGTATGGATTGAAAAGAGATGTAGCTGCACATGTGGCTATGTGCGATGTATGTCAAAGAGTTAAGGCTGAACATCAGAGGCCAGCTGGACTATTGCACCCACTAAAGATACCTGAGTGGAAGTGGGAAGAGATTGGTATGGATTTCATCACTGGATTGCCTCGCACCCAGAAAGGATATGATGCTATATGGGTGATTGTGGATAGATTGACTAAAGTGGCTCACTTTATTCCTGTCAAGACTACTTATAAAGGTTCTCAGCTAGCAGAGTTATATATGGTTCGGATTGTGTGTTTACATGGAGTACCAAAGAAGATCGTGTCTGATCGAGGTTCACAGTTTACCTCAAGGTTTTGGAGAAGCTTTCATGAGAATATGAGTACAAAGTTGAATTTTAGTACAGCTTATCACCCTCAGACTGATGGACAGACTGAAAGGACTAATCAAGTATTGGAAGATATGTTGAGAGCTTGTGCCCTTCAGCATGGAGGAAGTTGGGATAAAAGTTTACCTTATGCTGAATTCTCGTACAACAATAGCTATCAGGCCAGTCTGAAGATGTCACCTTTTGAAGCTTTATATGGGAGGAAGTGCAGGACTCCTTTGTATTTGGATCAGACTGGAGAAAGACAATTCTTTGGGCCTGAATTGATTCAAGAAGCAGAAGAACAAGTCCGTATAATTCGAGAGAATTTGAGAGTGGCTCAAACCAGGCAAAAGAGCTATGCTGATAATAGAAGGAGGCCACTGGAATTTGAAGAAGGAGATTATGTGTACCTTAAGGTGTCACCACTTCGTGGTATGAGGAGATTCAAAGTTAAGGGCAAATTGTCCCCTCGCTACATTGGACCATTCCTGATCTTTAGAAGAGTTGGGGAGATGGCATACCAACTCGAGCTACCTGCTACTCTATCGGATGTGCATAATGTATTCCACGTATCCCAACTGAAGAAGTGTCTCCGTGTCCCTGAGGAACAGTTACCAATGGAAGAGCTCAGTGTTCAGGGTGATTTGACTTACACGGAGTACCCGATCAAGATTTTGGATACTTTGACTCGAGTTACAAGAAATAAGGTGATAAAGATGTGCAAAGTTCAATGGAGTCACCACGGTGAAGATGAAGCAACTTGGGAAAGAGAAGAAGAGCTTCGCATAGATTTTCCCCACCTTTTCTCTAGTTCTTCTTAAATCTCGAGGACGAGATTATTTTTAAGGGGGGTAGGATTTGTAACACTCACTTTGAAAATTGCTAGAAATAATACCAATAGAGAAACAATTCCTCTTTATGTGAGTTTGATCTTTATGCATCAACATATGTGAACACCATGTCCAAAAACAATTAATAAAGAGATATGCTACTAAATCATTGCATCATGCTGAAGTTTTATTTTGTGTGCATTTTGTGATAACGTAAAAATAAAAGTAAAAGGGAATATATTTGTACCCAAATTGGAAGTAAGACTTAAATTGGAGTTTTGGGAATTAGAGAAGAGCACCAGTACCACAAAATAGATATCAAAATAAATAAATAAGTAAAACTCCCTCATACCATGTTTAAGATGTATATTTTATGAGAAAATAAATGTACTAGGAAGTGTGGATTTGAAATTGGAATTTAAATTTGAAAGCAAAAGAAAGGAAAGTAAAAGAAAAATAAAAAGGAAAAACAAATAGGGAGCTTTCCTGGGCCGGGACGCCATTTTCGGCCCAACCTGAACCCCGCGCTGGCCGGCCCATTTGCACCCGCGCACGCGTAGCTCAGGCCGTGCCTTCGCGCGGCTGCGCCGACAACATGGCCCCACCGATCAGTCCCCCGCTCGCGCGCCCTGTGCCGCTTGGTGCGGGTCAGGCGTGTCAGGGCGCTCGTCTTCAACCGCATGCCGAGCTCCGCGGGCGCCATCGCGATTTTCGCGGCCGTGGACGTTGTGCTCAAGTCCGTCGCCCGCGTGCTTATAAAGGATGGGACCGAGTCTTCTTCTTCCCCCTTCTTTTCGCCGTTTAGCTCCAGCTGCCAGTTCGCCGTGCGCTCGTCGAGAGAAATGAACCCGCCGCCGCCGTCGCGATTGCGTTCCCCGTCGCTGTCCAGTGCCGAGAATCGACTTGAAGACCTTCGCCAGGTTGCCGCGAAGGAGACCAGCCCATTTGCGGACCGAGTCGGCGAGCAGGGAGGCAACAATTCGTCATCGGCGTGTGTGGATTGCGCGGCACCGTGGGCGCAGTCCTCTTCGCCCTCGTGACCGGTGAGTACGCCCCGCTCTGTATTCGCGTCGGCCCTGTGATGGTGTTGCACCTAGTAGATTTGAGCTTCGGGCACTGGGTGATGGGATCCGGTTCCGGGGTAATGGCGCCGCCGTGTGAGTCCAGGGTGGTCCTCGTCGTCGGCGTTGGGAGGGGAAAGGAAGTCTCTGCCGTTAGATCTGAATGCACGGTCTTGATTAGAACACAGATACCGATTTGGCCTGGGTTCATCCCCGCCGTCCGCTGCGAATCAAACGGGTGGCAAACAATCTAAGTACTTAAGAATATACACCGTTGATGCGAGATCCGAGGAACTGCATTGCGCGTGGATCTGGATGGCGTTCGGTCTAATCCGAGCCGTTGGATTGTGATCGGGTGGTCCTGGGCGGCTGATACCCCTTCGCGGTGCGCGATTTGCAAAAGAGACCCTGGAAAATGTTTGAATCAACCCGCCGTCCAGAGTGTGTTGTTCCCTGTGTCTTAGGAGTTTTACTCCGAGGCCCCTGCGTTTCCCATTAATTGAGGCCCAGTCCAGAGCTTATTTAAATTGTATAAATGAATTAGAAATTGAATATTTAATAGAAAAATAATTGCTAGAACTTCAATAATTCATAGAAAATTCATACTAACTTCAAATCACTTCATTCCAGTTCCTAAAATTTTGTAATTTTATTCTTTAGCACTTAGTGTCTCTGTTTTGTCATGAAAACAGTAATAAATTTAATTCCTCACTTAATCCAATTTAAACACATAAAACCTTTGAAAATGCATAACTTAAATTCTATAACTCCAAAAATTATGATTCTTGTTTCTAGAATTTTATTTTAATGTGTAGATTATTACTGTGTATTTTGTATATATGTTTGGTGTAATGTTAATTTCTCTATATGTACTGTGCTTGTTTGTATTGTGGCGAGTAGAAGAGCCCGTTGCTGAGGATCCTGGTGAGCAGCAGGTTGAAGTAGCTGAGCATGAGCTCATTGAAGGCAAGTTGTGCCCTTGATTCACTTTTGTTACCCAATAATGTTCTTTATAATCATCTACCATGCATAGGTTAATTTTGATGGGACCCGATAGGTCACCCTAGATTGTTTATCTCATTACCTTGTTTACCCCTGAATCACTTGGGTAGTTTTGCTATTGCTTTACATGGTTTTGGGATAATCATTTATTATATCTATGTTCCAATTCTTTTGTTATTCTATTTATGTTCATGTCAAGATCATTAATGTTAATTGGAACATAGAGCTTAACTTGAGAAACACGTGCCACCACAAGGGTTTATGGACTCCCTTGGCTGATTAATTAGGAAAGCTAGTGGAAGACTACCTTACCCGAAAGGGGCAAGGGCAGTAGGGGAGTTGCATGCAAGGAGGTTCTCGGGTTGATTTAGCTGCGATGGCGGTCGGACGGGGGATTCTTGCAAGTGCTCTTCCCATAAACTATAGCGGGTTTTCGGAAGCTAGTGAAACTTTGTAAAGGCCTCGTAGTGGATCCCTAGCCATTCACCTCGGTAGTGTCTAAGGGCCTAGCTAACCCTGGCGACATGGGATACACGACTTGTGGGTAAAGGGTACAACCTCTGCAGAGTGTAAAACTGGTATACTAGCCGAGCTCACGGTCATGAGCAGTTCAGGACTCTCTGATGATTAAATTATGGAACTTAAATTCAATTTTGTCATTTGCATATGCATGGGTTTATTATTAATTTTGTTCTATTATTTATTAAGGTTTGGTATTTACTTACATCTAGTAAATGCTAATAAAAGTTTGACCAACATTAAAAGCAATGCTCAGCTTTAACCATTCTCTTTGATAAGCCTTACACTCCATGAGCTCCCACCTTTGGTGAGTTCATGTCACATTATTCCCCACAACTTGTTGAGCGATGATCATGTGTGAGCTCACTCTTGCTGTCTCACACCCCCCCACAGGAGAAGAGCAGGTGGTTCAGGAGGAGCCACAAGGCGAGGAGTATGATCTGATCTAGGTGGTGTTTCTCAGTTGACATTGGCGCCGACGATCCTTAGTTCGTTTTATGTTTATCCTTTTATTTTGTAATAAGTCTTCCACTATGTAATAAGTACTCTGATGTTTTATGACATTTATCTCTATTCACTCCGTTATTATATATGTTGTCTACTTGGCGCATGTATGAGATGCACCTGGCTTTGTTCCTTAAAGCCGGGTGTGACAGGTTTACATTGGCTGATCCTTTGGAGGAGATTGACATAGGAGATGGTAAAACTCCAAGGCCGACTTTTGTAAACAAGACTCTGGAGACCGATCCTAGAAATGAGATGATCGGTCTATTGAAGGAATATTCAGATTGCTTTTCTTGGAATTACACTGAGATGCCTGGATTAAGCCGAGAGATTGTAGAGCATCAACTGCCTATTAAATCTGATTTCAGACCTTTCAAGCAGAAAGCTAGAACATTTCGCCCAGACCTTCTCCCACGGATCAAGGACGAAATCCACCGGCTACTAAAAGATGATTTTATTAGACCTTGCAGATACACAGAATGGGTCTCCAATATTGTGCCGGTGGAGAAAAAGGAGTCAGGTAAGCTTAGAGTATGCATTGATTTTTGCAATTTAAATAGAGCAACTCCTAAAGATGAGTATCCCATGCCCATAGCCGACACATTAATCAATAATACATCAGGAAATAGAATTATTAGCTTTCTTGATGGTAATGCCGGATATAATCAGATTTTTATGGCCGAAGAGGATGCGTCTAAAACGGGCTTCATATGTCCAGGCTTCATTGGTTTATTTGAATGGGTTGTCATGACATTTGGTCTTAAAAATGCTGGTGCTACTTATCAAAGGGCTATGAATTTGATTTTCCATAATTTGTTAGGAAACACTATGAAAGTTTACATTGATGATATTGTAGTCAAATCGGCTGAGTTTAGTTCTCATATAGCTAATTTGCGCAAAGCCTTTGATAAAATGCGTCGGTATGGTTTGAAAATGAACCCACATAAATGTGCTTTTGTGGTGTCGGCTGGTAAGTTTTTAGGATTTATCATCCATGAACATGGCATAGAGATAGACCCTGACCGAATTAAGTCTATTCGGAATGTGGGACCTCCGACCTGTAAGGTCGAAGTGCAGATGTTTCTCGACAAGGTGAATTATTTACGGTGCTTTATTTCTAACCTAGCAGGGAAGATTGATGCCTTCACCCCTATCCTTCGGCTTAAGAATGATGCCGAATTCGCTTGGGGGCAGAGTAGCAGGAAGCATTTGATCTCATTAAAAAATACTTGTCTTCGGCTCCCGTATTAAAAGCACCACGAGCAGGAGTACCATTTCGATTATACATTGCAGCTGAAGATAAGGTTATTGGGGCTGTTCTGACATAAGAAACTGAAGGAAAGGAGCATGTGGTGACATATCTAAGTCGGAGGTTGGTGGATGCTGAAACGAGGTACGCTTTTATTGAGAAGTTATGCTTATGCTTGTTTTATGCATGCACCAAGTGTAGATGTTATTTACTGTCTAGTCATTGCACTATTTCTGGTCAAGCCGATGTAATTAAATACATGTTGCATAACCCAATTATGAGTGGTAGAATTGGTAAGTGGGCTTATGCACTCATAGAATATGACTTGGCCTATGAACCATTGAAATCTATGAGAGGCCAGGTCGTAGCGGATTTTATTGTAGAACATCGGATTAATGATACTCATAAACTAGACATGGCATACCTCACTATAACTCCTTGGACTTTATATTTTGATGGATCGGTTTGCAATGAAGGGCAAGGGATTGGCATTGTACTTGTTTCACCAAGTGATGTCTACTTCGACTTCTCTAGCCAATTGAAAACTTATTGCACTAACAATCAAGCCGAATATGAAGCCCTTTTATTCGGCTTGGAACTTTTAAATTGTATGGGAGTAAAAAATGTGAAGGCATTTGGTGATTCTCAGCTAGTCGTCCAACAGGTGTTAGAAGAATATCAATGTTTTGATGGTACTCTAAATAGTTACCTTGAAAAATGTTGGAGCATAATCCATTCTTTTGACGAATTTAGTATTCGGCATATCTCTAGGATTGAGAATCATAGAGCTAACAATTTGGCACAAGATGCATCAGGTTATCGGGTAAAACGAGGGAAATTTCACAATACTGAAAATCTGATAACCAGTGCAAGGCCAAATCCCCAGGTCGCGGACCGTCCGCGTGAAGACGCCGGACCGTCCGGGGTTACCAGGAAAGTTCTCCTAATCGATTCGGCTGATAATGAAGCCGATGCAAGAGATTGGAGGACGCCCATAATTAATTATTTACGAAATCCCAATGTCAGGACAGATAAAAACATTCGGCGTACAGCTTTCAAGTATGTTTTGATGAGTGATGAGCTCTACTGCCGAACAGTCAACGACGTCCTGCTTAAGTGCTTGGGCCCAGATGATGCTATATTAGCCATGACCGAAGTACATGAAGGAATTTGTGGTACCCATCAATCGGCTCCAAAGATGAAGTGGCTGTTGCGAAGGTCTGGTTTTTTTGGCCTAATATGATAGCTGATTGTTTCAAGTACTACAAGGATTGCCAAGTGTGTCAAAAATTCGGCGACCTACAGTTGGTCCCTGCAGCCGAATTACATCCTATTATCAAGCCTTGGCCTTTCAGAGGATGGGGATTAGACTTTATTGGGGAAATTCATCCTTCATCATCAAAGGGGCATCGGTTCGTGTTAGTTGCCACTGACTACTTTACCAAATGGACTGAAGCCGTTGCTCTAAAGAACATGACACAAGGAGGTAATTGAGTTCATAACTGAGCATATTATTCATAGATTCGGCATTCCCCAGACCTTGACTACGGATCAAGGGACTTCTTTTATGTCAAAGGAGGTACGTGAATTTGCTGAATTATATAGAATTAAGTTGCTTAATTCATCTCCATATTATGCTCAGGCCAATGGACAGGTTGAGTCTAGTAATAGGACATTGATTAACTTGATAAAAAAGAAGATATCTGATAAAGCATTGGCATAAGATTTTGTCCAAAGCTTTATGGGCTCACATAATATCTAAACATAGTGCTACTAAAGTGTCTCCTTTTGAGCTTGTCTATGGGCAGGAAGCGGTGTTGCCTGTGGAAATAAGTTTGAATGCTATCAGGTTCGCCAGACAAAATGATCTAACCGTCATGGATTATTATAATTCAATGATGGATAATATTGATGAGGTGACCGATAAGAGGGTGATAGCTTTGGGAGCAATAGATAAGGACAAGATCAAAGTAGCCAGGGCCTACAACAAGATGGTCAAAGTAAAGTCATTTCAAGTAGGGGACCTGGTGTGGAAGACCATCCTGCCTCTAAGAAGTAAAGACCGAAAGTTTGGGAAATGGTCGCCAAGCTGGGAGGGTCCATATAAAGTAAAACAGGTAATGTCTGGTAACGCCTATTTATTGCAAACATTACAAGGCAAAGATTTACCCAAAGCCTTGAATGAGCGTTTCCTTAAGCAGTACCATCCTAGTATGTAGCAAGATGCCTAAGAGAACCGATGTAATCACATCGAGTTATTTGCTTTTGGTTTGCTCAGCTCCACCAAAAGGCAGGGGGGCATATGTTGGGCACCAAATTGAGGTGCGGACAGTCCGACCCTGAGGCCGGACGGTTCGCGGTCTGGACGGTCCGCGCCGGTGGGCCGGACGATCTGCGCACGCGCAGAACAGATTAGGGTTCCGAGTTTCTTGCTATGTTTGTTGGCTAGATTCTCGGAATTAACTCGAGGAGTTTGTTTGTAATGGGTCTAGCCCCCTCCTCTATAATTACAGAGGTATACGACCGATTTGTGATCATCAATCGAATCAATACCACTTCTATTTCGCATTTGTTTCCAGTACAATTAGGAGTAGTTCTAGTCTAGTTCTAGTTTAGCCTCTCGATCTCCAAATTCTTCGTCTCTCTTCGACTCTACGCCGATTAGAGGAGTCTAGGTCGGCCTGCCTGAGCCTAGACAACTCCTAGGATCTTTCCTCCCCGATGGGGTCCCTCTCGGGAGCGAGATCCAGGCGCCGCCGGCGATCTTCCGCCGCCCCTGCGCACGCGCGGACCGTCCGGCCCCAGGGTGCGGACCGTCCGGCCGTCAGGCAGGAGACCCTAGCCCCTGTGCCAGGTCGCGGACCGTCCGGCCCAGGCCGCGAACCGTCCGCGCCTGACCAGAGAGCACCGCCACGGTTCTTGTTGAGTGTTTGACGCTCCAAAAGAGCGTCAACAGAATGACAAAGGATTTCCTCTCCTATGTATCTTTCTAATTCCCTTTGACCAAACTACCCTCACTATGGGTTGTAGACCTGGTGGGGTGAAATCATCTCAAATCGCTATTGATGGCTTGCTTCTGCCTACATGGCAGTTGTCAGGCCTAAGTTATTTGAAAACCACTAAGGCTCTGTTCGTTTTGTGCCAATCCATAGGTAATGAGGGGGATTAAATTCCCTACAAGTC
Organism: Zea mays; assembly: GCF_902167145.1. NCBI lineage: Eukaryota > Viridiplantae > Streptophyta > Magnoliopsida > Poales > Poaceae > Zea > Zea mays. The sequence goes on along the minus strand of NC_050105.1, from coordinate 98,078,796 downwards.
AAAATTCTCTCCAATCTCTCTCAATCCCTATGATTTTGGGATCAAACGAACATAGCCTAAACGAGGTTGAGGGATCAGAATTAAACGGTATGAGCAACTGAGATGCCAAATATATACGGGTTTTGTTTTGTTTTTTTTTGTTAAAAAAACTCTAATGTCAACTTGCCTTGCAGGTGTATACGTACGTATACACATCTTGGCTCCTGCATGCATGCTCTTGCTCGGATACTCATTGATGGACCCGGTCACCCGACTGAATTTTGATCGATTTGACTAATAAGCTGCATTTCCTTTACAGCTGCTGATGGCAAGACGGCGACGACACGGCTGGAAGCACAAGTCGACGTCGCGGTTGTAGGTAGCTGCAGTAATCAGATGCTTGGTGGTGCTTCAACTCCATCGTATCGATCGATCGTTTCAACACTTGGATCGATCTTAGTCTGAGACTGTGTACTAATTGCACAGCGTACACCACTAGTATAAAAGAGTTTTAAGCCCGCGGTAAGTAAAACTTTTCACCGAGGGTTTCAGTTATCGCGCTAAAAATAAATAGGTGGGTCCGGTTTATAAAACCGTTAGTGAAAACATATTTTCACTAGCGGTTCTCTTAACCCAACCGCAAGTAGAAATGACTTATTTTTACTGGCGGTTGGCTTAAGAAACTGTAAATGGAAATATATTTCCAAAGCGTGGTTTTTTAAGCTAACCGCTAGTAAACTTTGTATTATAAATACCTATTCGTCCTCCTCGATAGGAGCTTTAGCTCGCAGCTAACTTTCATTGGAGACGATTTTGGAGGTTTAGATTTCACAAAACACAAGGAAGCGAGGTTTTGATTTCATTTTTTGGAAGAATTATGTTAGGAAAGGTTAGTTTTATGTTTCTCTTATCAATTTTTGTATTCTTGCTCAATTTTAGCCACATTTTGGATATAGGGTTTCACCAACTAAGAGAGAAGAGTATAGTTAGGTTGTTTTCTCTATTTCCTCACATGAAGTTACTTAATATGGTTATATTTTGTCTATCATCTCTCTTTTTTCATATTTAGTTCTCAAATCAGTTTATCCACGAGACATATTTAGTTGATTAATGAATGGTGCATGTGTTAATCTGTATGTAGAGAGAGGAAGATGGGTTTAATAATTAAGTTTTTTTATTAGTTGCTATGAAAGGTTGGTTTAATTATGTTTCAATTGTCAATTATCGTTCATGTTTGTTCAATTTTAGCTAAATTTTGGTACTAGACCTTTACCATGTGTTAGAGAGAAGAGTATAGCTTGAAAAGTTTGGTTTATTGGTAAATTGCTCACCCCTTGCGTGAGGCTTTTATCATTGCTGGCATATGAATCTAGTAGTAGATGCAAATAAAAACTACTGCACAACTTGCAGATGTTATCAACTTGCTACATTCATAGAAGTTCAAATAAATCAAAATGAACCCTAAAGAGAGAATCGACTAACATAAAAAACATATAATGAGTTTTGAAAGATTTGCCCCCAATCTCATAATTGTCGTATAGTGAGTTTTTAGGAATTAGGACAATCCGAAATTGTGTAAAAGAAATTTCTTGTTGGCGTACAAAACCAATTGTAAGTGTGCTACATTTACCATACTACATTATGTCTGAGGAGAGAAATATTGAAATGCCACTACGAAACATTATATTGACTATACTTATGCGTAGCCAAATCATGGATCGTATGACCGATGTTTGGGTAATAGAAAGCAGAGTTTCAAATCAACAATGGCATCAATAAATTTTTGAACTATGCAAGCAGACGACAAAAAGACATGTAAACTGTAATCTAGAGTAAAATCTAACTTTTTCAAGGAGTATCTGATCTTCATATGCTAACCTTGTGTGAATGTTTGATCCGGCTAACAATGTCTAGAAGCAGGACGCCAAAACTGTATACATGTGATTCAGTGTCGCTTGTCGTCGAATAGAATGTTAAGGAGCCCAATGCCTCTGCCAATTAAAATGAAGCAAAGCTGAAAAAGACGTTCATAGGTCATATATATCATACACAGGTGATTAGAAATCTCATTGTTTTACTTAATTTTCTGGACTTTTCTTAATAAGTATCACCCAAATATTTTGAAAAGAATGGTACAAACCGAGTTTGTCCAGGCACTCAGAGAAAATAAGAGAAGAAATAAAAAAATAAAGCAGTCTTCTCCCTCTAACAATGTGTTGAAGTAGTATGCTAAAACTGTAAACATATGATTTGTGTGTCACTTGTCCTCGAATATAATGTGGAGGAGCCAAATATCCTCGACCATTTATCTATATCTATACTACTCTATTAAAAACCCAATATGGACATCTGGTGTTACCATAATTTCACTCTCTGCGCTGACACCCTAGGCCCGGGCCACGCGCCCCAAATGGTTCTCTCACCCCACGCGTCCCGCCTCGGTGATGTGCTCTATTGGCCCCACGCCCTGCGTAGCCAGCTACTATGCCTACGCAGCACCCGACCCCGCCCGCGAAGCTACCACACCAAGCAAAAAATAGTGCAGAGCGAGCACTCAAACCCACGCCCACTGCTCTAGAAATTTGCTGCTAACCACCACACCACACGTACCTTAGTGTTTAGAAATAAACAATAATTATATTTGAACAAATATCTTAATATTGTTGGATTAATATGGGCTTGGCCCAAATTAATTTTCAATAATAGTCAATGCTAATGGCCTACTTTAATGCCATGTTGTACTCATAATTTAGTACCATATTGGATGTTTAAGGGACAAATCAATCAACTTAAATAGGTGGACCATTGGTGCATCTATTGAGAAGTTGAGAAAAAGATAAAGGATTGCCACACGCGGGCGCGCCACCGCCTGGGCCGGCCCATGGCCGTGGTTCGTGGTAGATCGGACCTTGGTCTGAATACTCCTTCTAAACAGTTGCACATTTTGCCTATAGTGATGACCATCATGATGACCGTCCGTTTCCTATCTTGTGGCTAGTAACGGGCATCGGTTTCTAGCTATAATGGCACGTAAGTTTCTGGCTCTAATGGCGCGACCATTACTGTCCGTTGCCCTTCTAGCCTCTCTCTACCAGTGTATAAGCACGTAGGAGGAGGACACTCTTCCTATTACACAAAGAATCTCTCAGACGCGTTGCAATCAGCACATTCCCGTCCCACATTCTGCGAGCACAAAGAGAGTGGGAGAGCAGGCCTTCGAAATCGCCGTCCGCAAAGGTACACTTGCACGGGTGTGTGGGCGATTAGGTTTTTGGGGAGCGTACTCGCGACTGCTCGCTTCATCCGCTCTGGTTCTTCGTCGTTGGTGCCGTTCGAGGATTTGCACTGCGTACACCTGCCTGCATCGAGTTTGTATGACTACATCGAACATACACACGAGATGTCTCGTGTGAATGGAGCCACTGATGCCTTGAGCATCGGTCCCTCTGCATTGTACTTCCTGTTTTCCATACTTGTGCATGTTTTATTTCTGTTTACTGCTTATGCGAATAGTGGTACACACAGGCACATATATGTCGTCACATACATCACACTGATTTTTTGGATTAAATTAAAACCGATAATGCCTAATTTTGTACAATTCAAAAACCTGATATTAGGCATTTTTATGTTAGTGATTTTGATGTTGCGTTAAAACCAAGTGAACCTTTTGATGGGACATTTTACAAGAGATGGCATAGTAAGATACTGTGGTTGATTGCAATGAACTGCTATCACACCGCACAGGGGAAACTCGAACAGTTCACTCCTAAAGAAGAGAGAATGTTCGACGTTGCCGATAACCTGTTTCGAGGCATCGTGATTGGTGCTCTTGCCAACAAGTATGTTGATTCTTATCTAACATGCACATCTGCAAAAGAGTTATGTGATGCATTAGATGAGAAGTTCAGTGTTTCTGATGCCAATAGTGAGTTGTACATCATGGAGCAGCTGTTTGACTATAAGATGGTGGAAAAGTGTCCTGTTGTTGAATAGGCTCATGAAATATAGGCACTAGCTAAGGAACTCGAACAATTCCCATGTATCTTTCCTGACAAGTTTGTGGCCAGCGGTATTATCGCTAAGTTGCCACCTTCTTGGACGAACATTACTACCACTCTAAAACATAAGAGACAAGAGTTTAGCGTGGCTGAGCTTATTGGTTCTCTTGATGTTGAGGACAGGGCGAGAGTAAAAGACACTCGTGGAAAAGGAGTTGAGACTTCTAGTGCCAATATGGTACAAAAGAAGAACTCCAACGCGTCACATAATAATAAAAAGGAGAACAAGCAATAGAATGCCACGAAGCCCAAGCAGACAGCCTCGTTCAAAAAGAAGAACAAAGGAGCTGGTTGCTTTGTTTGCAGGAGTACTGATCATTGGGCAAGCGCTTGTCCAGACCGCAAATTTAAGCAAGAGAAAAAACCAGCTCAAGAGAAGAAAACAGTAAAGATGGTTGTTAGTGAGACTACAGATGGAACATCGGGGTATGGTAATCTTTTACCAATTGTTCTTTTAGTGTGTCAGTCCCTAAGTGGTGTGGGCAGATGTTGGTGCTAATATTTGTGTGCTGATATTTCTTTGTTTTCTTCTTATCAGTGCAAAGAGACTGGAGCCTTGTTGATGGGGAACAGATCACATGCATGTGTTCTTAGTGTTGGTACAGTCATTCTGAAGTTTACTTCGGGAAATACGATGCTATTGAAGAACGTGCATCATGTTCCCTCTATAAAAAAGAATTTAGTTAGTGGCTCACTTTTATGTTGAGATGGCTATAAACTTGTTTTCGAGTCTAATAAATGTACACTATCAAAGTACGGGACATTTGTTGAAAAAGGCTATGACAGTGGAGGCTTGTTTCACTTATCTTTGCATGATGCGTGTAATAAGTCTGTGAACAATGTTGTTTCAAATGAGTCATATATTTGGCATTCATGACTTTGTCATATCAATTTTGGTTGTCTCGCGGTTAGCAAATTTAAATTTAATCTCGAAATTTGATTTAATCAAAGGTTCTAAGTGCCAGGTGTGCGTGCAATTTAATCAACCTTGCAAGCCTCATAAGGCTGCGGAGGCGAGGGATTTGGCACCACTAGACTTAATACATTCCGATTTATATGAGATGAATGGAATATTGACTAAAGGAGTCAAGTGATATTTTATTACTTTTATCGATGATTCTACTAGATTCTGTTATGTGTATCTCTTAAAATCAAAAGATGAAGCTTTGCATTATTTTACACCTACAAAGCTGAAGTTGAAAATCAACTCGAGAGAAAAATTAAACAGTTAAGAGAATATTTTTAGGGTCATTTTTCTGATTTTTGTGTGGAACATGGTATTATTCATGAGAGGACACCGCCATACTCACCACAATCCAATGTGATTGCTGAAAGAAAGAACCGTACTCTAACTGATTTGGTTATCGCCATGTTAGAGACTTCAGAACTATCTTAGGAAAGGTGGGGTGAGGCGATCTTGATGGCGTGTCATGTCTTGAATAAAGTTCCCACAAAGAACAAAGAAATCACACCATTCGAGGAAAAGAAGAAATTAAATATCTCCTATTTGTGCCAATTAACAAAAAGCGCAAATTAGGACCGAAAAATGTTGATTGTGTTTTCCTTGGGTATGTTTTCCACAACATTGGATATAGGTTTTTAATTATAAACTCTAGAGTACCGGACATATTGATTGGTACAATTATGGAGTCTAGAGAAGCTACGTTTTTTAAGGACGATTTTCCCATGAAAGCTACATATGATACATCTAATGATGAACCTACGATACCCCATGAGCATTTTATTCTGGTAGAACGCACTGAGGAATCCCATATACATAATCCTGTGGAAGATGACAATGTATCAACTCGAAAGAGTAAGAGACCAAGGATTGCAAAGTAGTTTGGTGATGATTACATTGTATATCTTGTAGATGACACACCAAGTACCATTGAAGAGGCATATTTCTCTCCTGATGCTGACTTTTGGAATGAAGCAATAAGGAGTGAGATGGATTCTATTATGTCTAATGCAACTTGGGAGGTCGTTGAGCGTCCTTACGGGTGTAAGCCTATTGGGAGTAAATGGGTGTTCAAGAAAAAGCTTTGGCCTGATGGTACTATTGAAAGGTACAAGGCGAGGCTTGTAATTAAAGGCTATTCATAGAAGCAAGGTGAGGATTTCTTTGATACTATTCACATGTGGCTCAATTGAGCACAATTCGTGTGCTACTTTCTCTGGCTGCCTCTCATGGTCTTCTCGTCCGTCAAATGGATGTTAAGACATCATTCCTTAAATGGAGAGCTAGATGAGGAAATCTACATGAAGCAGCCAGTTGGGTTTGTACCAAAAGGTCAAGAAGGAAATGGTGTGTAAATTATTGAAATCATTATATAGCCTAAAAATAGAACCTAAGAAATGGCATGAAAAGTTCGATAGAACTTTGACATCTGTCGGTTTTTTTGTGAACGAAGGAGACAAATGTGTATACTATCGGTATGGTGGAGGCGAGGGAGTAATTTTATGCATGTATGTTGATGACATTCTAATATTGGGGACGAGTCTTGATGTGACTAAAGGGAGAAAAGACTTTATGTCTAATAAATTTTAAATGAAAGATTTGGGAGAAGCTAATGTTATTCTTAACATTAAGCTACTGAGAGAAGGCAATGGTGGGATTACGCTTGTGCAATCCCATTATGTGGAAAAGGTTTTGAGTCGCTTTGGTTATAGTGAATGTGAACCTGCTCCAACAACTTATGATCCCAGTAAGCTATTGAAGAAAAATCGAAGGATATCTAGGGATCAATTGAGATATTCCCAAATAATTGGTTCACACATGTATTTAGCTAGCGCTGTGAGGCCTGACATTTTGTTTGCTGTGAGCAAACTTAGCCGATTTGTTTCAAATCCGAGAGATGATCAGTAGCGTGCTCTTGAGAGAGTTTTGCACTATCTAAAAGGTACTATGAGTTTAGGCATCCATTAAACCGGGTACCCAATAGTACTGGAGGGTTATTGTGATGCAAACTGGATATCTGATGTTGATGAGATATATGCCACAAGTGGATATGTGTTTTCACTTAGAGGTGGCGTTGTTTCATGGAAGTCTTGCAAGCAGACCATCTTAACGAGGTCGACTATGGAACCATAACTCACAGCATTAGATACCGCCTCAGTTGAGGCTGAGTGGCTTCGTGAACTCCTTATGGATTTACCGGTGGTTGAAAACTTGTGCCAGCTATTTCCATGAACTATGATAATCAGACTATGATAATTAAGATAAATAGTTCTAAGGATAATATGAAGTCAATAGAAAATCTGTCAGGAAATTGAGAAACTCAGGAGTAATAGCGTTGGACTATGTCCATACTTCTAAAATCTGGCAGATCAATTTACTAAGAGGCTATCATGTAGTGTGATAGATAGTGCATCAAGTGAGATGGGCCTGAGACCCACCTAAAGTTTATCATAGTGGTAACCTATTCTATATGATCGAAGATCTCATGAATTAGAATGGTGAAACAAGCTAGTGGTAGACTCAGAGGAAAGACCCTTAATAAGGCTCATTTCAGATGCATATCTTTCCTTACTGTAAGGTAGGTTGGTGTTTACACCTTAATATGTTCCAAGTGGCTTTGTGAAGCAAAGATGTTGTCCTACAGGACATCTTTAGAGGAACATACCTATATGGGTTAACTGCTAGTCATAGTTTATGAGATCTGGGTGGTCTCTAGATACCCATGAAAGACTATGGAGTTTGACATATATGCTCCAACCAGAGGGGATGCATTCGGCAATCTAATACTAGTAAAGAGTTTAGATGAAACTTATTCCACACAAAACTGCCAATTCAAGGCCTAGTCCATTGTGCAGTTGTGGTTAAGTGTAGTCTAGGTTCTAGGTGGATGTTCAACTTAACAGTCTCCATCGAAACACTAGTATATCAAATGTTTGAGATGATGAGTGCATTTCAGTGTGACTTAGCATTTGGTGGGTGTCGGCGTTTTGACCCCGGGGGGTCCCTGGACCGACGAGTAAATTGTCGCCGCGTGTCCCAGCCCAGATGGGTCGGCGCGAGACGGAGCACGAAGGGGGAAAAAAGGAGACAGGCAAAAAAGGGGAAACTCGCGGCCTTCGTGTTGTCCTATGCCCAGGTCGGGTGCGCTTGCAGTAGGGGGTTACAAGCGTCCGCGTGGGAGAGAGAGAGAGAGCCCTACGCGCCGGCCCGTCCTCCCGCGCGGCCAACCTCCTCGTACGAGAGCCCTGGACCTTCCTTTTATAAGCGTAAGGAGAGGGCCCAGGTGTACAATGGGAGATGTAGCAGTGTGCTAACGTGTCTAGCAGAGAGGAGCTAGAGCCCTAAGTACATGCCGTCGTGGCAGCCGGAGAGGTTTTGGCACCCTGTTCATGTGATGTCGTGGCCGTCGGAGGAGCGATGGAGCCTTGCGGAAGGACAACTATCGGGGCTGTCGAGTCCTTGCTGACGTCTCCTTGCTTCCGTAAGGGGCTGAGAGCCGCCGTCGTCATGGAGCACGCGGGGCGCCATCATTATTTGTTTACCGGGGCGAGCCAGATGGGACGCCGGTCTTGTTCCCCGTAACCTGAGCTAGCTAGGGGTAGGGTAATGATGGCCCCCCTGTGACGTGGTCGGTCCGAGCCCTGGGTCGGGCGAGGCGGAGGCTCCTCCGAGGTCGAGGTCGAGTCTGTCTTCCGAGGTCGAGGTCGAGTCCGAGCCCCGGGTCGGGCGAGGCGGAGACCGTCGTCCGAGGCCAAGGCTGAGTCCGAGCCCTGGGCTCGGGCGAGGCGCAGTTCGTCGTCTTCCGGGGCCGAGGCTGAGTCCGAGCCCTGGGGTCGGACGAGGCGGAGTTCGTCGTCTTCCAGAGCCGAGGCTGAGCCCGAGCCCTGGGGTCGGGCGAGGCGGAGTTCGTCGTCTTCCGGAGCCGAGGCTGAGCCCGAGCCCTGGGGTCGGGTGAGGCAGAGTCCATCGTCCGAGGCCGAGACGGGGGCCGAGCTCTAGGGTCGGGCGAGGCGGAGCTTCCTATGGCGCCCGAGGACTGACTTGGCTGCTGTCAGCCTCACTCTGTCGAGTGGCACAGCAGTCGGAGCGACGCAGGCGGCGCTGTCTTCTTGTCAGGTCGGTCAGTGGAGCGGTGAAGTGACTGTGGTCACTTCGGCTCTGTCGACTGAAGAGCGCTTGTCAGGATAAGGTGTCAGGCGATCCTTGCATTAAATACTCCTGTGATACGGTCGGTTGGCGTGGCGATCTGGCCAAGGTTGCTTCTCGACGAATAATGGGCCTCAGGCGAGCCGAAGGTGCGTCCGTTGCTTGAGGGGGCCCTCGGGCGAGACGTGAATCCTCCGGGGTCGGCTGCCTTTGCCCGAGGCTGGGCTCGGGCGAGGCGAGATCGTGTCCCTTGAGTGGACTGAGCCTTGACCTTAATCACACCCATCAGGCCTTTGTAGCTTTGTGCTGATGGGGGTTACCAGCTGAGATTTAGGTGTCTTGGGGGTACCCCTAATTATGGTCCCCGACAGTAGCCCCCAAGCCTCGAAGGGAGTGTTGATACTCGCTTGGAGGCTTTTGTCGCACTTTTTTGCAAGGGGACCGGCCTTTCTCGGTTGCGTTTCATTCCGGTGGGTGCGCGCGAACGCACCCGCCGGATGTAGCCCCCGAGGCCTTGGAGGAGTGGTTTGACTCCTTCGAGGTCTTAGTGTGTTTCGAGATGCTTCGGTCGGTCTGGTTGTTCCCTCATGCGAACTGGCCGTAGCCCGGGTGCACAGTCGAGTCCCAAGTTCTCGGGCTGGTATGTTGACGCTGTCAACAGTTTGGCCGGAGCCGGGTTTGCGAGAGCAGCCCTCGAGCCTCCGCACAGAGTGAGAGGACGGCCAAGGACAGACTCGGCTTTTTTACATATGCCCGTGCGTCGCCTTTCCGCAAGGAGGAGGGGGGAAAGCGCCATGTTGCCCTCGGAGGGCGCCGAACATGGTGTCTCCAGTGAGTTGCTAACGGGTAATCCGGGTGGACGCCCGTGCCCCATTCGTTAGGGGTCGGCTAGTGGCCCAGAGGCGCGCTCCAAAAGTACCTACGGTTGATTTGCCGGACCCGGTCCCCTTTTGACGGGGTCTGAGGGCTCGATGCCTCCCTCTGGTGGGATTCCGTTACAAAATTGTTCCCGTCGGTCTCGGAAATGTCCTAGGGTACTTCGGGAGCGTAGCCCGAGCCTTGGTTATGTATCGAACGTACCCAGGGTCATCCCTCGATCTGCGTGCTCTGAGGCGGCTGTCAGAACCCTTCGGGGGCCAGCCTACGAACCCCTGATCAGTAGTGGGCGCGGAGCCCGAGTGGCCTGAGGCGGCCGTTGAACCCTTCCGAGGGGCCAGCCTTCGAACCTCTGACCAGTAGTGGGCGCGGAGCTCGAGTGCTCTGAGGCGGCTGTTGAACCCTTCCGGGGGGCCAGCCTTCAAACCTCTAATCAGTAGTGGGGCTCGGGGCCCGTTTCCTTCGCGGAGAAGGATCCCTTTCAGGGTATCCCCTTTCCCGGTCCCTGTGGCAAGAGATAGAAAAAGGAAGTGGAAAAGGATACGAAATCGAATGACATGGCGCACCTTTTTTGACGCGGTCATTATGGCGGAGGTGAAGCGTCGCCTGCTTCGCCTGCCAAAGGTGCCGTCTGTCCTGCAGCAGAGTTAATGCGACGTGACAAGTGGTTCGTAGGGCAGCCGTTGTGCGTGCGCGAGCCGTTCGAGGAACAGAACACGGGCGCGTCGTCTTCACGCCGTGGGAGAGGGCTCCCTTGCTGTCCCAGGAGGGACGTGAGCTTGCTGACGACTTGACCGCTGCTTCCGCCCGCCTGCCACCGCCATCACTGCTGGCGCATTTCTGGTCGTATCGACCGTCGCGCCTTCTCTCGCGGCTGACCGGCCCGTGACCGATGTGCTCGGTTGGCACTGTCGGGTCATGCGCAGGGTCGCCACGGGTCGCGACACTGGTTCCGCAGTCGAGAAGGCGCGGTAGTGGCGCGAGTGGCGGTGCAGTTTCTCGCACGTAGTAACCGGCGCGCCGGTTACATGACGTGTGGGCCTAGGCCTCCATGCTGGACGCGTCGAAGTCGAAAGGGTGTGCCCCCTTGGTGCGGTTGCATGCCGCCTGCATGGCGGTCCGCCCTTTCTCCCGCTGGTTTGGGCGAAAGTGGAGAAGCGCTTGTAACCGCTGGGCAGTTACGCGCACCGCGAGCGGCGGTTTGGCTTCTTCCGCCTTGGGCCATCTTGCATGACGCGTGGGGCCCAGCCCCCGTGTCGTAGGGGGAGGACCTTGGAGCGTGTTGGAGGAGACTCGGTCCGCGACGGCTGAGGACGCAAGTGGGGAGAGTTGCCTTTAAAAGGCGGGTGACCCCCTTGGAAGGCAACCATGTCTTCACACTCCCTTTATGCCTTGCGTTCTTCCACCTTGCGAGCCCCCACATGGGGAGCGCCCGCGGTCTTCCGCCTTGTCGTCGTTGGAGGAACGCAACTTCGCGGAAGTTGGTACCTTTTAGCCATCGCTCGGCTTCAAGGATTTTCATCAGGCAGCCCGGCTGCTTCCCCTCGTCGGTGGTCACCCAAGACGGTGACCACCAGTTCCAGGGTGGGGAGAAGCAAGCCGGGCTGCGGCCTCTGCCCCTCCCTCAGCTTCAAGGATATTCATCATCAGTGCTGGGGAGGGGAGTGCGCCGAGTTGGGGCCGGTCCCAGCGCGGGCAGCGGCCCGCTCCTTCCCTCAGTGATCGGGGGGAAGGGCGTTCGCCGTTCGTGGCGCTGGCAGCTGCCGCGTGTCCGGCTCTCCGGCCTGAGCGGCTTCGGCGCTGCTTCCGGTGCCACCTCCCATCGAGGCTGCCGGAAGAGGTTTCTCCGCCGACGAGATAGTCGGCGCCACCCGCGGACTGACCTCCAACTCCACGGCCTTCTGCATGTCCTCGCCCCTTGGGCGGGGACACGGGCGAGGGCCTTGTCGCAGCAGCGTCTGCCCTGAGGTCATCGCTGCTGCTGTTTGGCCGCCCGGGGCGGAAGTCGTTGTCGCTGCTGCCGAAGCGGGCGTCAGCGAGCCATCCGTCGGCCTTCGGTTGCTCCGCAGGCACTCCGACGTGGGGGGTTGTTCGTACCTGCGGAGGTGGAACCGGAGTTCCGTTTGTAATGGCACCTTGAGTGCCGGTGTTTGTTCATTGTGGCTGCCGGGGCCTGAACATGTATGTATTTTTGGCATGAAGCCGTGTTTTTTCCTCATTTCGAGCACTAGGACTCGCATGTCGGCTAACTGAACCGCTTCACCAAGTGTGAGTTGCCTCGTGCGAAGGTGACAAGTGAGGTATCCGTATCCCGGAGGCGTAGGAGTCCCTCGGCTCGGTCGGCCTTGCCGCCCGAGGCTTCTCTTGCTTAGTTAAAGGAACCCTCGGCCGCTCTGCGGTGAGCCGGGGCCGAGGGCAGCGGTGTCAGTGTGGACAGAGGCAGAGTTGGCTCGAAAAGAAGACTTCGTCGGCCGGAGCCTGGTCGGGCCGTCCACTGGCGGGACCAGCGCCGGAGTCGAGTTGCCGAGGCCATGAGCCGGGCTGGTGTCCTCGGGGGACAGCTGGCTGAAGCTTCGGGGCGGCCGGCCGAGCCGTCTGCTCGGGCCGGGTTCCTGGAGAAGACCCTGGCGGCGATGGCCCGGGCGTGGCGCTGACGTCGTCCTTCGGAGCGGAGATCCTTCGCCCGTGTTGCCGTCCGAGGCTCGGTCGGACTTCGCCGAAGGTGGAGTTGACGCCGAGGGTGCTGCTGCTCCCCCTCTATCAAGGTCCGAGCCTGCAGGATCGGTTTATCTTATAGCGTGCGTATGTTTTTTGGCGGCCGCCGAGGCCCAAACATACTGCCGTCGTGTTGTAAAGCTGCGTTTCTTTTCCTCTTGTTTCGAATATCAAGACTTATTTGTCGGTAACAGAATTGTTTGTCCGAGCGAGAGTTACTTTTCACGGAAGGTGATGAGTGAGGTATCCGTATACTGGAGGCGTAGGAGTCCCTCGGCTCGGTCGGCCTTGCCGCTTACGTGTACTCTTACTCGTCCGTAGGATTCTGCTATCGATATAGTCGAGAAGGCACGAAAAATCGTTTCTGCAGAAAGGTTCCCGAGCATTAAGACTTGTTCGGTCAACGGAATCGCTTATCCGAGCGTGAGTTACTTTTCGTAGAAGGTGATGAGTGAGGTATCCGTATCCCGGAGGCGTAGGAGTCCCTCGGCTCAGTCGGCCTTGGTTGCTTACGTGTACTCCGTCGTTTTCAGGATCCCACTTTCGAAGTAATCGAAAAGCACGAAAGACGTTCTGGTAGAAAGACCTTTTCTGACCTTTTCCGAGGAAAATTTTGACGTAGAGGGGGCTCCCCCCTTCTAGCCCCCGAGGGAGGGTCGGGCTTTGCCGAGGCAAGGCTGACCCTTCCTTGATGGTTAGACTTGGTATGTGAACGAGGTGTATAAACAACTTGAAAGCATCTTAAGGGTAGAAGCGACGTAGCTGTCGGATGTTCCAAGCGTTGCTGTAGACCTCGCCTTGACTGTTGGCCAGCTTGTATGTCCCGGGCTTCAGGACCTTGGCGATGACGAACGGCCCTTCCCAGGGAGGCGTGAGCTTGTGCCGCCCTCGGGCGTCTTGTCGCAGCCGAAGCACCAAGTCGCCCACCTGGAGGTCTCGGGACCGAACCCCTCGGGCGTGGTAGCGTAGCAGGGACTGCTGATACCGTGCTGAGTGTAGTAAGGCCATGTCCCGAGCCTCTTCCAGCTGGTCCAGTGAGTCTTCTCGGCTGGTTCAATTGCTTTGGTCGTCGTACGCCCTCGTCCTCGGGGAACCGTATTCTAAGTCTGCGGGCAAGATGGTCTCGGCCCCATAGACTAGAAAGAACGGTGTGAAGCCCGTGGCTCGACTCGGCGTTGTCCTCAGACTCCAGACCACCGAGGGGAGTTCCTTCATCCATCGCTTGCCGAACCTGTTGAGGTCGTTGTAGATCCTCGGCTTGAGTCCTTGCAGAATCATGCCGTTGGCACGTTCTACCTGCCCATTCGTCATGGGGTGAGCCACGGTGGCCCAGTCCACCCGGATGTGGTGATCTTCGCAGAAGTCCAGGAACTTTCTGCCAGTGAACTGGGTGCCGTTGTTGGTGATGATGGACTTCGGGACCCCAAAGCGATGGATGATGTTGGTGAAGAACGCCACCGCCTGTTCGGACCTGATGCTGTTTAGGGGTCGGACCTCGATCCACTTGGAGAATTTGTCGATGGCGACCAGCAGGTGCGTGTAGCCCCCAGGTGCCTTCTGCAAGGGACCGACGAGGTCCAGACCCCACACAGCAAACGGCCAGGTGATGGGTATTGTCTGCAGAGCCTGAGCGGGCAGGTGGGTCTGCCTTGCGTAGAATTGACACCCTTGGCAGGTGCGGACAATTCTAGTGGCGTCGGCCACCGCGGTCGGCCAGTAGAAACCTTGTCGGAAAGCGTTTCCAACAAGGGCTCGAGGCGCTGCGTGATGATCGCAAGCCCCCGAGTGTATGTCTTGTAAGAGCTCCTGGCCTTCGGTGATGGATATGCATCGCTGGAGGATGCCTGAGGGCCTGCGGTGGTAGAGCTCCTTCCCGTCCCCCAGCAAGATGAATGACTTGGCGCGCCGCGCCAGTCGCCGAGCTTCGGCTCGGTCGAGGGGCAGCTCTCCTCGGTGGAGATATTGCAGGTACGGGGTCTGCCAGTCTCGATTAGGCGGGACCCCATTCCGCTCTTCCTCGACGCGCAATGCCTCACCCTCGGGGGCCGAGGGTGCCTCGGGCTGAGCCGAGGGTGCCCCGGGCTGGGCCGAGGCCTTCTCGGGCTCGAGCGTGTCGTCGGTCTTGACTGAGGGTTGATGTAGGTCTCGGGAGAAGACGTTCGGGGGAACCGTAGTTCGCCCCGAGGCTATCTTAGCCAGCTCGTCCGCAGTCTCGTTGTATCGTCGGGCGACGTGGTTGAGCTCGAGCCCGTAGAACTTGTCTTCTAGGCGCCGAACCTCGTCGCAGTAGGCTTCCATCTTCGGGTCGCGGCAGTGGGAGTTCTTCATGACTTGGTCGATGACAAGCTGCGAGTCACCATGAGCGTCGAGGCGTCGGACCCCTAGCTCGATGGCGATGCGCAACCCGTTGACCAGAGCCTCGTACTCAGCCACGTTGTTGGACGCCGGGAAATGGAGGCGCAGCACATAGCGGAGGTGCTTCCCGAGGGGCAAGATGAAGAGCAGGCCCGCGCCCGCCCCTGTTTTCATCAGCGACCCATCGAAAAACATGGTCCAGAGATCCGGTTGGATCGGAGCTGCCGGAAGCTGGGTGTCGACCCATTCAGCCACAAAGTCCGCCAAGACTTGGGACTTGATGGCCTTCCGAGGGGCGAACGAGATTGTCTCGCCCATGATTTCCACTGCCCACTTTGCAATCCTACCCGAGGCCTCTCGGCACTGTATGATCTCCCCTAGAGGGAAGGATGACACCACAGTCACCACATGAGACTCGAAGTAGTGTCGCAACTTTTGCCGTGTCAGAATCACTGCGTACAGCAACTTCTGAATTTGTGGGTAGCGGATCTTGGTCTCGGACAGTACCTCACTGATGAAGTAGACCGACCTCTGGACGGGCAATGCATGCCCTTCTTCTCGTCTCTCAACCACGATCGCGGCGCTGACCACCTGAGTGGTAGCGGCGACGTAGATCAAGAGGGCTTCTCCGACAGTGGGGGGCACCAAGATGGGCGCGTTCGTGAGGAGCGCCTTCAGGTTCCCGAGGGCTTCCTCGGCCTCAGGGGTCCAAGTGAAGCACTCGGCCTTTCTTAAGAGACGGTACAGAGGTAGGCCTCTTTCGCCGAGGCGCGAGATGAAGCGGTTCAGAGCCGCAAGGCATCCCATGACCCTCTGTACGCCTTTCAAGTCCTTGATGGGCCCCATGTTGGTGATGGCCGCGATTTTCTTCGGGTTGGCCTCGATGCCTCGCTCGGAGACGATGAACCCTAAGAGCATGCCTCGGGGGACTCCGAAGACGCACTTCTCGGGATTGAGTTTTACGCCTTTCGCCTTGAGACACCGGAATGTCATTTCAAGGTCGGAAAGGAGGTCGGAGGCTTTCCTTGTCTTGACTATGATGTCATCGACGTAAGCCTCGACCGTTCGACCAATGTGCTCGCCAAACACGTGGTTCATGCACCTTTGGTATGTCGCACCCGCATTCCTCAAACCAAATGGCATAGTAACGTAGCAGTACATGCCAAAAGGTGTGATGAAAGAAGTCGCGAGCTGGTCGGACTCTTTCATCCTGATTTGGTGATACCCTGAGTAGGCATCGAGGAAAGACAGGGTTTCGCACCCAGCAGTGGAATCCACGATTTGATCGATGCGAGGTTGAGGGTAGGGAACCTTCGGACATGCTTTGTTTAGACCAGTGTAGTCTACACACATCTGCCATTTCCCTCCTTTCTTTCTCACAAGCACAGGGTTGGCAAGCCATTCGGGATGGAATACCTCTTTGATGAACCCTGCAGCCATCAGCTTGTGGATCTCCTCGCCTATGGCTCTGCGCTTTTCTTCGTCGAATCGACGCAGAGGCTGCTTCACGGGTCGGGCTCCAGCTCGGATATCCAGCGAGTGCTCGGCGACATCCCTCGGTATGCCAGGCATGTCCGAGGGACTCCACGCAAATACTTCGGCGTTCGCGTGGAGAAAGTCGACGAGCACTGCTTCCTATTTGGGGTCGAGCTCGGAGCCGATCCGGATCTGCTTGGAGGCGTCATTGCTGGGGTCGAGAGGGACAGACTTAACCGTCTCTGCTGGCTCGAAGTTGCCGGCGTGGCGCTTCGCGTCTGGCGCCTCCTTGGAGAGGCTCTCTAGGTCGGCGATGAGGGCCTCGAATTCGGCGAGGGCCTCGACATACTCCACACACTCCACGTCGCATTCGTACGCGTGTCGGTACGTGGGGCCGACGGTGATGACCCCGTTGGGGCCCGACATCTTGAGCTTGAGGTAGGTGTAGTTGGGGACGGCCATGAACTTGGCGTAGCATGACCTCCCTAGCACTGCATGGTAGGTTCCTCGGAACCCGACCACCTCGAACATGAGGGGTTCCCTTCAGAAGTTGGAGGGAGTCCCGAAGCAGACGGGCAGATCGAGTTGTCCGAGGGGCTGGACGCGTTTCCCGGGGATGATCCCGTGAAAAGGCGTCGCGCCTGCCCGGACCGAGGACAGATCGATCCGCAGGAGCCTAAGGGTCTCAGCGTAGATGATGTTGAGGCTGCTGCCTCCGTCCATGAGGACCTTGGTGAGCCTGACGTTGCCGATGATGGGGTCGACAACGAGCGGATATTTCCCCGGGTTCGGCACGCGGTCGGGGTGGTCGCCCTGGTCAAAGGTGATGGGCTTGTTGGACCAGTCTAGGTAGACTGGCGCCGCCACCTTTACCGAGCAGACCTCCCGACGCTCTTGCTTGCGGTGCCGAGCCAAGGCGTTCGCCACTTGCCCACCGTAGATCATGAAACAGTCGCGAACCTCGGGGAACTCCTCTGCCTCGTGATCCTCCTTCTTGTCGTTGTTGTGGGCCCTGCCACCCTCCGCAGGTGGCCCGGTCTTGTGGAAGTGGCGCCGAAGCATGACACACTCCTCAAGGGTGTGCTTGACGGGCCCCTGGTGATAGGGGCACGACTCATTGAGCATCTTGTCGAAGAGGTTGGCGCCTCCGGGAGGTTTCCGAGGGTTCTTGTACTCAGCGGCGGCGACAAGGTCCGCGTCGGCGGCGTCGCGTTTCGCTTGCGACTTCTTCTTGCCCTTCTTCTTGGTGCCGCGCTGAGTGGATGCCTCGGGGACATCTTCCGGCTGGCGGCCCTGGGGCTGCTTGTCCTTCCGGAAGATGGCCTCAACCGCCTCCTGGCCTAAGGCGAACTTGGTGGAGATGTCCATCAGCTCGCTCGCCCTGGTGGGGGTCTTGCGACCCAGCTTGCTCACCAGGTCGCGGCAGGTGGTGCCGGCGAGGAACGCGCCGATGACATCTGAGTCGGTGACGTTGGGCAGCTCGGTGCGCTGCTTCGAGAATCGCCGGATGTAGTCCCAGAGAGACTCTCCCGGCTGCTGGCGGCAGCTTCGGAGATCCCAGGAGTTCCCAGGGTGCACGTACGTGCCCTGGAAATTGCCGGCGAAGGCTTGGATCATGTCGTCCCAGTTGGAGATCCGCCCCGGAGGCAGATGCTCCAGCCAGGCTCGAGCAGTGTCGGAGAGGAACAGGGGGAGGTTGCGGATGATGAGGTTGTCATCGTTCGTTCCACCCAGTTGGCAGGCCAGTCGGTAGTCCGCGAGCCACAGTTCCGGCCTCGGCTCCCCCGAGTACTTTGTGATGGTAGTCGGGGTTCGGAACCGGGTCGGGAACGGCGCCCGTCGTATGGCCCGGCTGAAAGCCTGCGGACCGGGTGGTTCGGGCGAGGGACTCCGATCCTCCCCGCTGTCGTAGCGTCCCCCACGCCTGGGGTGGTAGCCTCGGCGCACCTTCTCGTCGAGGTGGGCTCGACGGTTGTGGTGGTGGTGCTCATTGCCGAGGTGCCCCAGGGCCGCAGGCGCTGTGTTGCGCGTGCGCCCGGTGTGGACCGAGGCTTCCCGCATGAATCAGGAAGTCGCAGCGTGATGCTCCGAGGGGTACCCCTGCCTTCGTGTAACACCCACTTTGTAATTTGCTAAGAATAATACCAATAGAGAAACAATTTCCCTTTATGTGAGTTTGATCTTTATGTATCATCACTTGTGAACACCATATTCAAAAAAATAAATAATTAATAAAAGGATACACCATTAAATTGTGCATCATGCTGAGGTTTTATTTGGTGTGCATTTTGTGACAACATAAAATAAGAATGTGACAAGGAATATATTAAAAAGCCCAAAGTGGAATTTAAAATCTAAAAGAAATTCTGGAAATTGGAAAGAAAGAAAGAAAATTAGAAATAGAAAAGAAAAAGAATAAAAGCTCTAGCTGGGCCAATGTTCCTAGCTTTGGGCCCAGTAACTAATCTACAGCCGCGCCAGCCCATCTAAACGTGATCAGCCACGCCAACCCCACACTGGCGGGTAGGCCCCACCTACCAGCCGGTTGCCGCTCGCACTCGCGCCGCGCTATGTGTCTCACCGTCTGGTGGGGCCCTTTAGACAGCACCTACGCGTCCCACTCCACTCACCTCCCGACGGACCCCACACTTCAGGGTCATCCTCCAGCTCGCGGTAGAAGCAACGACTCCCTGGTCGCTCGCCGGAATTCGCGCTACAACCTTCGTCGCGCACCCTTGGAATCCGCTGGCTTTTCCTGGCGCATATAAAACTTGGGGAAGGGCCCTCGGCCGTGCTCGCCATGTTCCAAAAACCTAGCCGCCATCGCCTACTGAGAGCCTCGCCGGTGAGAGAGAGAGAGATTCGCGCCACCGCCAGGGATAGCCGTCGCTGGGGGGGGTCTCTGCTCTCGGAGTTGGCTTTTGGAGTATTGTCTTCGCCTGGGGAAGCCGTATGTGCCAAGCAATTGGGTCGTGTGGCTGTGGAGCAACGTCAATTTCTCGCCGTCGACCAGAATCCTCCGCGGATCCCCTTCTTCCGTGACTGGGTACTTCATCGGCATCAGTGGCGGTATGTAGTGCATCCATGAATACGCTTTAACCTCCGCTTCGATTAGACGCTATCAGACCTAGGTATAGTCTCGGTGGGTGCGGCCGTACCATGTCACCGGTGTGATCCGCCGCCATGCGGGCATGGCGCCTCTATCTGTAGCGCGGGGACAGGGCGGCGCCGCCTCGGGCGCACTGGGCACGGCCAGCGATTGGGAACCGCTGATCGCTGCGTGGACGACTACGATTAGAAGTTGGGCCTATTCGTCTGAATTGCATCGGGACCGTTCAAATTAGATCTGATGGACGGGTGTAGATCGCATATCATGAAATTCTAACCGTTGATCCCCGATCCAACGCTCACTGTGGGTACCGGTTCGCATAGGCTTAGGTTTAATCTGGCACGCCCGTGTCTAATCCAACGGCTCAGATTGCACCGTACCCCTTCGTGGGTATCTTTTGCAAAAGAGACCTCCTGTTTTCGTGGAAACAACCCGCCGTCCAGAGCAACAGTGCTCTGAGTCTCGGGTTATTTGTTAAACAGCCCCCTGACTTTTCCATTTATTGAGGCCCAGTCCAGGATATAATAAAATCAGGAAAAATGATTTATAAATGAGTTTTTAATATGAAAATAATTGCTAGAACTCCAATAATTCATAGAAAATTCATATGAGCTCCAAATTAATTCATTCCACTTGCTAAAATTTTGTAATTTTATTATTTATCACTTAGTGCCTCTGTTTTATCATGACCACAGTAAGAAATTTAATTCCACACTTAATCTTATTCTAAACACATAAGACCTTTGAAAATACATAACTTAAAGTCTGTAACTCAGAAAATTATGATTCCTGTTCCTAGGTTTTCATTTTAATATGTAGAATACCTCTGTGTAATTTGTTTATATGTTTGGTGTAATGTTAATTTCTCTATATGCACTGTGCTTGTTTGTATTGTGGCGAGTAGAAGAGCCCGTTGCTGGGGATCCTGGTGAGCAGCAGGTTGAAGTAGCTGAGCAGGAGCTCATTGAAGGCAAGTTGTGCCCTTGACCACTTTTTACCCAATAATGTTCTTTAATATCACTTATCCATGCATAGGTTAATTTTGATGGGACCCAATAGGTCACCCTAGATTGTTTATCTCATTACCTTGTTTACCCCTGATTCACTTGGGTAGTTTGCTATTGCTTTACATGGTTTTGGGATAATCATTTATTACCTCTATGTTCCAGTTATTTTTGTTATTCTATTTATGTTCATGTTGAGATCATTAATGTTAATTGGAACATAGAGCTTAACTTGAGAACCACGTGCCACCACAAGGGTTTAATGGGACGCCCTTGGCTGACTAATTAGGAAAGCTAGTGGAAGACTACCTTACCCGAAAGGGGCAAGGGCAGTAGGGGAGAGGTCAGTGCGGGGAGGTCCCTGGTTGATTTTGCTGCGATGGCGGTCAGCCAGGAACCCTGTACTGGATCTTCCCATAAACTGTAGCGGGTTTTCGGAAGCTAGTGGAACTTTGTAAAGGCCTCGTAGTGTTGCCCTGCCGCGCTTCCTAGGTAGAGGTGTATGGGATTCATGACCCCTTGGCAGATGGGTAACATGACTTGTGGGTAAAGGGTACAACCTCTGCAGAGTGTAAAACTGGTATACTAGCCGAGCTCACGGTCATGAGCAGCTCAGGACTCTCTGATGTTTAAATTATGGAACTTAAATTCAATTTTGTCATTTGCATTGCATGGGTTTGTTATTAATTTTGTTCTATTACTTTACTTATGGTTTGGTATTTACTTACACTTAGTAACTGCTAATAAAATTTTGACCAACTACTTAAAAGCAATGCTCAGCTTTAACCCCTATCATTGATCAGCCTTACACTTCACATGAGCTCCCACCTTTGGTGAGTTCGTGTCACATTATTCCCCACAACTTGTTGAGCGATGATCATGTGTGAGCTCACCCTTGCTGTCTCACACCCCCCACAGGAGAAGAGCAGGTGGTTCAGGAGGAGCCACAAGGCGAGGAGTATGATCTGATCTAGGTGGCGTTTCTCAGTTGACATTGGCGCCAACGATCCTTAGTTCGTTTTATCTTTATTATGTTATTTTGTAATAAGTCTTCCGCTATGTAATAAATTCTCTGATGTTTTATGACATTTATCTCTATACACTCTGTTATTATATATGTTGTCTTCTTGGCGCATGTATGAGATGCACCTGGCTTTGTTCCTTAAGCCGGGTGTTACAGAAGTGGTATCAGAGGAAATGTTGACTGTAGGACGAAACCTAGATAGAAATGGACAAACCCTTACCTACTTATCTCATTCTGATTCATCCTATACTTACCTTACTCTGACTCTTTCTATACTTACCTTGATCCTGTCTCACCTTCTACTGTTCTACTCTAATCATTCTTACCTTTTCTACTCTGAGACAAGATGGATTTCACACCTTGGAATCCTACATTTATGAACTTTTAAGAGATAGGAGACCTAAGACAAAATTAAAACTATTTTCTCTATTTTTTAAAAAAATGTTGGTTGATTGTTCTGATGACAAATGTCTGATTTGCTTCTTTGATTGATTGATATATTATATATGGACATCTTAGCATGTACCAACATAAGGTAATGAATTAGCTTTTGTAGGTGACACACTTAGCTAATAAATCCCCCAAAGTAACATGCTTCGTAATCACTGCCTTGTCTACAATCCTTTCTTTCTTACCCTGTATTTCTAACCCAGATGGGCTACCCCTATAGTGTTAGAAGAGAGCACTATAGACGGGATCCTTGGTATGTCATGGTTAAGAAAGTCAAAGATAGTTGCTAAGGGAACCACAGAACTCACCAGTTCCAAAGGAGAAAGATTTGAAGTTGGAATTGCAATAACTACCACCATCAGACTAGCGACATTCTTAGTAGATGAGAAGTTTGATGGTGACAACATCCGTGTGGATAGAGATTTTCCGGATGTCTTTTCAGAGGAGTTACCAGGGATGTCACCAGATAGGGAAGTTGAGTTTGTTATTGATCTCTTACCTAGAACTGCCCCTACTTTCGAACGACCATACAGGATGTCCGTAGAGGAGTTGAAGGAACTTAAGAAGCAGTTAACTGAGTTACAAGATGCTGGGTACATTCGTCCGAGTTCCTCACCTTGGGGAGCACCGGTCTTGTTTGTACAGAAGAAGGATGGATCGCAACGGATGTGTGTGGATTATAGATCTCTTAATGATGTTACAGTGAAGAACAAGTATCCGTTGCCCCGTATTGAAGATTTATTTGATCAAATGAGAGGTGCAAGAGTATTTTCGAAGATTGATCTCCGATCGGGTTACCATCAGATGAGGATTAGACCATCGGATATTCCCAAGACGGCTTTCTCGACTAGATATGGATTATATGAGTTCACAGTTATGTCGTTTGGATTAACCAATGCACCAGCTTATTTTATGAACTTAATGAACAAGGTGTTTATGGAGTATTTGGACAGATTCGTCGTGGTATTCATCGACGATATTCTTATTTATTCTCAGAGTGATAGTGATCACGAGGAACATCTGAGGTTGGTGCTACAGAAGCTACGAGATAATCAACTCTATGCTAAGTTCAGCAAGTGCGAGTTTTGGATTGGCGAAGTGCCATTTCTTGGTCATATTATTTCTAATGGAGGAATAGCAGTGGATCCTACTAAAGTTAAGGAGATGATGGAGTGGAGAGTACCCACTACAGTTACCGAGATTCGGAGTTTCTTGGGATTAGCAGGCTATTATCGGAGATTTATTGAAGGATTTTCTAAGATTGCTAAACCGATGACTTCACTTTTGGAGAAAGGAAGAGAATTTAAGTGGGACGAGAAGTGCCAAGACAGCTTTGATCTATTGAAGAAGAGGTTGATGTCGCCACCAGTATTGGTCATGCCAGACCTACAGAAAGGATTTGATATCTATTGCGATGCATGTGGCCAAGGCTTAGGATGTGTGCTCATGCAAGAAGGACATGTGATCGCTTATGCTTCTCGTCAGTTACGCAAGCATGAATTGAACTACCCTACTCATGACTTGGAATTGGCAGCCGTTGTGCATGCGCTTAAGATTTGGAGACACTACATCATGGGAACTAAGTGCCAAGTATACACGGACCATAAGAGCTTGAAGTACATATTCACACAGAAGGATCTCAACCTTAGGCAACACCGTCGGTTGGAGCTTATTGAGGATTATGATTTGGAAATTCACTATCACCCGTGCAAGGCAAATTTGGTTGCAGATGCCTTGAGTCGTAAGGAGCATGTTCATTCAGCTGTTGTTGCCCAGCTACCCGATGAGATTGTTGAGGACTTCAGAAGACTTAACCTGGGGATAGTTGCTAATACTGAGGGAGTTACTATTGAGGTGGAACCTACTCTGGAACAAGAGATCCGCAAAGGACAAATTGGTGATGCTAAGATACAAGAGATTAAGGATCTGATTACTGAAGGTCGAGTTCCGGAATTCACGGAAGATGAACAGGGCACCGTATGGTTCAAGGACAGGATGTGTGTTCCCGATGTTAAAAGCCTGCGAGAGACTATTTTAAAGGAGGCCCATGACTCGGATTATTCTATTCATCCTGGTAGTACTAAGATGTATCAGGATTTGAAGCGGAAGTATTGGTGGTATGGATTGAAAAGAGATGTAGCTGCACATGTGGCTATGTGTGATGTATGTCAAAGAGTTAAGGCTGAACACCAGAGGCCAGCTGGACTATTGCATCCACTGAAGATACCCGAGTGGAAGTGGGAAGATATTGGTATGGATTTCATTACTGGATTGCCTCGCACCCAGAAAGGATATGATGCTATATGGGTGATTGTGGATAGATTGACTAAAGTGGCTCACTTTATTCCTGTGAAGACTACTTATAAAGGTTCTCAGCTAGCAGAGTTATATATGGCTCGGATTGTGTGTTTACATGGAGTACCAAAGAAGATCGTGTCTGATCGAGGTTCGCAGTTTACCTCAAGATTTTGGAGAAGCTTTCATGAGAACATGAGTACGAAGTTGAATTTTAGTACGGCTTATCACCCTCAGACTGATGGACAGACTGAAAGGACAAATCAAGTTTTGGAAGATATGTTGAGAGCATGTGCCCTTCAGCATGGAGGAAGTTGGGATAAGAGTCTGCCTTATGCTGAGTTCTCGTATAATAATAGTTACCAAGCCAGTCTGAAAATGTCACCTTTTGAAGCTTTATATGGGAGGAAGTGCAGGACTCCTTTGTATTGGGATCAGACTAGAGAGAGACAGTTCTTTGGGCCTGAACTGATTCAAGAAGCAGAAGAACAAGTTCGTCTAATTTGGGAGAATTTGAGGGTGGCTCAAACAAGGCAAAAGAGCTATGCTGATAATAGAAGAAGACCCCTGAAATTTGAAGAAGGAGATTATGTGTACCTCAAGGTGTCACCACTTCGTGGAATGAGGAGATTCAAAGTTAAGGGCAAATTGTCCCCTCGTTATATTGGACCATTCTTGATCTTTAGGCGAGTTGGGGAGATGTCATACCAACTCGAGTTAACTGTTACTCTATCAGATGTGCATAATGTGTTCCACGTATCCCAACTGAAGAAGTGTCTCCGTGTTCCCGAGGAACAGTTACCAATGGAAGAGCTCAGTGTTCAAGGTGATTTGACTTACACGGAGTACCCGATCAAGATTTTGGATACTTTGACTCGAGTTACAAGAAATAAGGTGATAAAGATGTGCAAAGTCCAAAGGAGTCACCACGGTGAAGATGAAGCAACTTGGGAAAGAGAAGAAGAGCTTCGCATAGATTTTCCCCACCTTGTCCCTAGATCTTCTTAAATCTCGAGGACGAGATTATTTTTAAGGGGGGTAGGATTTGTAACACCCACTTTGTAATTTGCTAAGAATAATACCAATAGAGAAACAATTTCCCTTTATGTGAGTTTGATCTTTATGTATCATCACTTGTGAACACCATATTCAAAAAAATAAATAATTAATAAAAGGATACACCATTAAATTGTGCATCATGCTGAGGTTTTATTTGGTGTGCATTTTGTGACAACATAAAATAAGAATGTGACAAGGAATATATTAAAAAGCCCAAAGTGGAATTTAAAATCTAAAAGAAATTCTGGAAATTGGAAAGAAAGAAAGAAAATTAGAAATAGAAAAGAAAAAGAATAAAAGCTCTAGCTGGGCCAATGTTCCTAGCTTTGGGCCCAGTAACTAATCTACAGCCGCGCCAGCCCATCTAAACGTGATCAGCCACGCCAACCCCACACTGGCGGGTAGGCCCCACCTACCAGCCGGTTGCCGCTCGCACTCGCGCCGCGCTATGTGTCTCACCGTCTGGTGGGGCCCTTTAGACAGCACCTACGCGTCCCACTCCACTCACCTCCCGGCGGACCCCACACTTCAGGGTCATCCTCCAGCTCGCGGTAGAAGCAACGACTCCCTGGTCGCTCGCCGGAATTCGCGCTACAACCTTCGTCGCGCACCCTTGGAATCCGCTGGCTTTTCCTGGCGCATATAAAACTTGGGGAAGGGCCCTCGGCCGTGCTCGCCATGTTCCAAAAACCTAGCCGCCATCGCCTACTGAGAGCCTCGCCGGTGAGAGAGAGAGAGATTCGCGCCACCGCCAGGGATAGCCGTCGCTGGGGGGGGTCTCTGCTCTCGGAGTTGGCTTTTGGAGTATTGTCTTCGCCTGGGGAAGCCGTATGTGCCAAGCAATTGGGTCGTGTGGCTGTGGAGCAACGTCAATTTCTCGCCGTCGACCAGAATCCTCCGCGGATCCCCTTCTTCCGTGACTGGGTACTTCATCGGCATCAGTGGCGGTATGTAGTGCATCCATGAATACGCTTTAACCTCCGCTTCGATTAGACGCTATCAGACCTAGGTATAGTCTCGGTGGGTGCGGCCGTACCATGTCACCGGTGTGATCCGCCGCCATGCGGGCATGGCGCCTCTATCTGTAGCGCGGGGACAGGGCGGCGCCGCCTCGGGCGCACTGGGCACGGCCAGCGATTGGGAACCGCTGATCGCTGCGTGGACGACTACGATTAGAAGTTGGGCCTATTCGTCTGAATTGCATCGGGACCGTTCAAATTAGATCTGATGGACGGGTGTAGATCGCATATCATGAAATTCTAACCGTTGATCCCCGATCCAACGCTCACTGTGGGTACCGGTTCGCATAGGCTTAGGTTTAATCTGGCACGCCCGTGTCTAATCCAACGGCTCAGATTGCACCGTACCCCTTCGTGGGTATCTTTTGCAAAAGAGACCTCCTGTTTTCGTGGAAACAACCCGCCGTCCAGAGCAACAGTGCTCTGAGTCTCGGGTTATTTGTTAAACAGCCCCCTGACTTTTCCATTTATTGAGGCCCAGTCCAGGATATAATAAAATCAGGAAAAATGATTTATAAATGAGTTTTTAATATGAAAATAATTGCTAGAACTCCAATAATTCATAGAAAATTCATATGAGCTCCAAATTAATTCATTCCACTTGCTAAAATTTTGTAATTTTATTATTTATCACTTAGTGCCTCTGTTTTATCATGACCACAGTAAGAAATTTAATTCCACACTTAATCTTATTCTAAACACATAAGACCTTTGAAAATACATAACTTAAAGTCTGTAACTCAGAAAATTATGATTCCTGTTCCTAGGTTTTCATTTTAATATGTAGAATACCTCTGTGTAATTTGTTTATATGTTTGGTGTAATGTTAATTTCTCTATATGCACTGTGCTTGTTTGTATTGTGGCGAGTAGAAGAGCCCGTTGCTGGGGATCCTGGTGAGCAGCAGGTTGAAGTAGCTGAGCAGGAGCTCATTGAAGGCAAGTTGTGCCCTTGACCACTTTTTACCCAATAATGTTCTTTAATATCACTTATCCATGCATAGGTTAATTTTGATGGGACCCAATAGGTCACCCTAGATTGTTTATCTCATTACCTTGTTTACCCCTGATTCACTTGGGTAGTTTGCTATTGCTTTACATGGTTTTGGGATAATCATTTATTACCTCTATGTTCCAGTTATTTTTGTTATTCTATTTATGTTCATGTTGAGATCATTAATGTTAATTGGAACATAGAGCTTAACTTGAGAACCACGTGCCACCACAAGGGTTTAATGGGACGCCCTTGGCTGACTAATTAGGAAAGCTAGTGGAAGACTACCTTACCCGAAAGGGGCAAGGGCAGTAGGGGAGAGGTCAGTGCGGGGAGGTCCCTGGTTGATTTTGCTGCGATGGCGGTCAGCCAGGAACCCTGTACTGGATCTTCCCATAAACTGTAGCGGGTTTTCGGAAGCTAGTGGAACTTTGTAAAGGCCTCGTAGTGTTGCCCTGCCGCGCTTCCTAGGTAGAGGTGTATGGGATTCATGACCCCTTGGCAGATGGGTAACATGACTTGTGGGTAAAGGGTACAACCTCTGCAGAGTGTAAAACTGGTATACTAGCCGAGCTCACGGTCATGAGCAGCTCAGGACTCTCTGATGTTTAAATTATGGAACTTAAATTCAATTTTGTCATTTGCATTGCATGGGTTTGTTATTAATTTTGTTCTATTACTTTACTTATGGTTTGGTATTTACTTACACTTAGTAACTGCTAATAAAATTTTGACCAACTACTTAAAAGCAATGCTCAGCTTTAACCCCTATCATTGATCAGCCTTACACTTCACATGAGCTCCCACCTTTGGTGAGTTCGTGTCACATTATTCCCCACAACTTGTTGAGCGATGATCATGTGTGAGCTCACCCTTGCTGTCTCACACCCCCCCCACAGGAGAAGAGCAGGTGGTTCAGGAGGAGCCACAAGGCGAGGAGTATGATCTGATCTAGGTGGCGTTTCTCAGTTGACATTGGCGCCAACGATCCTTAGTTCGTTTTATCTTTATTATGTTATTTTGTAATAAGTCTTCCGCTATGTAATAAATTCTCTGATGTTTTATGACATTTATCTCTATACACTCTGTTATTATATATGTTGTCTTCTTGGCGCATGTATGAGATGCACCTGGCTTTGTTCCTTAAGCCGGGTGTTACACTTCGGGAGGTAGAGCTTTCGGCCCGTTGGACCGCGGCATCCTCCAGGAGATTCTTGAGCTCTCCCTGGATACGCCGCCCTTCGGTGGTTAATGGTTCCGGCATCGTGCGGAGAAGTAGTGCCGCTACAGCCAGGTTCTGGCCGACCCCACTGGAAGCCGGTGGCGGCCTTGCCCTGACGTCGTCGGCAATGCGGAGCTGGATGCCCTGGGGCAGATGACGCGCTTCTCCGGCCGGAGCTCGGTTTACCCATTCCTGCCCGATGTTCTGCCGGAACTGCTCAAGTGTTCCTGCTCCCTCGTCGAGCCTGGCCTGCATCTCGTGGATTTGCTCGAGCTGTGCGTCCTGACCCCCCGAAGGGACTGGGACCACAGCTAGCTCCCGAAGGATGTCAACACGAGGCGCAGGCCTAGGGGGATCACCGTTTTTCGGTATACCAAGATGGTTGCCTTCGCCGGGACCCCCTAGATTGACGTGGAAACATTCACGACTTGGGCCGCAGTCCTCGTCGCCGAAGCTGTGGCTACCGTCAGAACAATCGGAAAGGCAGTAGTCGCATGCGGTCATGAAGTCCCGCATGGCACTGGGGTTACCGAGCCCGGAGAAATCCTAACAAAAGTCGGGCTCGTCATCTTCCTCGGAACCCGAGGGTCCGTAGGTCGATACGGCCGTCAGTCTATCCCAGGGCGACCACCTATGGTACCCCGGAGGGTTGGTACATGCCTCTATGAAGGTTTCCACCGAAGCAAGGTCGCTTGGTGGGTCGAAGCTGAATCCAAAATGCACGAGATGGGAATCGGTCGGTACCTCCTGGTCGACGGGCGGTGACGAAGTCGCGTCTGGGGCGGACTGCACCGTCGTCTTAGGTACGAGGGTGACGCCCAGCAGGTCCTTCGCGAGCGTGCTGGCGTCGTTCGTCTGCTCGGAGTTGGCGTGTTGCGGGGAGACGGCGCTCGTCTTCGTCTCAGACGCGAGGTCGTCGCCCGAAGTGTCCCCCGTTGGGGCGCCGGCGCCGTCGACTCGCTCGACAGCCGACGAGGTGTCGCCTCCTGCTTGGCCATGGTTGCCCCACCTCCTCCTCCGTCGGTGGGGGAGGCGACGGAACAAACCCGAATGTTGTTCTTCCGCCACGTGGGGAAGATGTCGTTGATTCCATCGTCGGCGGGCGGGCTGTCGGCCACCATTGTCACTGTCGCGCGGCGGAGGAAGGAGTATCATGTCGTAGCTGCCGTCGAGGGACATGAACTCAAGACTCCCGAAACGGAGAATCATCCCGGGTTGGAAAGGTTGCTGGAGACTACCCATCTGGAGCTTGACGGGAAGCTGTTCGTCAACATGCAGCAGGCCCCTACCTGGCGCGCCAACTGTCGGCGTTTCGACCCCAGGGGGTCCCTGGACCGACGAGTAAATTGTCGCCGCGTGTCCCAGCCCAGATGGGTCGACGCGAGACGGAGCACGAAGGGGGGAAAAAGGAGACAGGCAAAAAAGGGGAAACCCGCGGCCTTCGTGTTGTCCTGCGCCCAGGTCGGGTGCGCTTGCAGTAGGGGGTTACAAGCGTCCGCGTGGGAGAGAGAGAGAGAGAGAGCCTTACGCGCCGACCCGTCCTCCCGCGCGGCCAACCCCCTTTTACGAGAGCTCTGGACCTTCCTTTTATAAGCGTAAGGAGAGGGCCCAGGTGTACAATGGGAGATGTAGCAGTGTGCTAACGTGTCTAGCAGAGAGGAGCTAGAGCCCTAAGTAGATGCCGTCGTGGCAACCGGAGAGGTTTTGGCACCCTGTTCATGTGATGTCGTGGCCGTCGGAGGAGCGCTGGAGCCTTGCGGAAGGACAGCTGTCGGGGCTGTCGAGTCCTTGCTGACGTCTCCTTGCTTCTGTAAGGGGCTGAGAGCCGTCGTCGTCATGGAGCACGAGGGCGCCATCATTATTTGTTTACCGGGGCGAGCCAGATGGGACGCCGGTCTTGTTCCCCGTAGCCTGAGCTAGCTAGGGGTAGGGTAATGATGGCCCCCCCTGTGACGTGGTCGGTCCGAGCTCTGGGTCGGGCGAGGCGGAGGCTCCTCCGAGGTCGAGGTCGAGTCTGTCTTCCGAGGTCAAGGTCGAGTCCGAGCCCCGGGTCGGGCGAGGCGGAGACCGTCGTCTGAGGCCAAGGCTGAGTCCGATCCCTGGGCTCGGGCGAGGCGGAGTTCGTCGTCTTCCGGGGCCGAGGCTGAGTCCGAGCCCTGGGGTCGGGCGAGGCGGAGTTCGTCGTCTTCCGGAGCCAAGGCTGAGCCCGAGCCCTGGGGTCGGGCGAGGCGGAGTTCGTCGTCTTCCGGAGCCAAGGCTGAGCCCGAGCCCTAGGGTCGGGCAAGTCGGAGTTCGTCGTCTTCCGGAGCCGAGGCTGAGCCCGAGCCCTAGGGTCGGGCGAGGCAGAGTCCATCGTCCGAGACCGAGACGGGGGCCGAGCCCTGGGGTCGGGCGAGGCGGAGCTTCCTATGGTGCCCGAGGCCTGACTTGGCTGCTGTTAGCCTCACTCTGTCGAGTGGCACAGCAGTCGGAGCGACGTAGGCGGCGCTGTCTTCTTGTCAGGTTGGTCAGTGGAGTGGCGAAGTGACTGCGGTCACTTCGGCTCTGTCGACTGAAGAGCGCTTGTCAGGATAAGGTGTCAGGCGATCCTTGCATTAAATGCTCTTGTGATACGGTCGGTTGGCGTGGCGATTTGGCCAAGGTTGCTTCTCGACGAAGACTGGGCCTCGGGCGAGCCGAAGGTGCGTCCGTTGCTTGAGGGGGCCCTCGGGCGAGACGTGAATCCTCCGGGGTCGGCTGCCTTTGCCCGAGGCTGGGCTCGGGCGAGGCGAGATCGTGTCCCTTGAGTGGACTGAGCCTTGACCTTAATCCCACCCATCAGGCCTTTGCAGCTTTGTGCTGATGGGGGTTACCAGCTGAGATTTAGGTGTCTTGGGGGTACCCCTAATTATGGTCCCCGATAGTGAGGATTGTTGGATTAATGTGAGCTTGGCCAAAATTAATTTTCAATTATAATCAATGCTAATGGCCCACTTTAATGCTGTGGTGCACTAATAATTTAGTACCACATTGTAAGTTTAAGGGACAAATCAATATACTTAAATAGGTGGACCATTGGTGCATCTTTTGAGAAGTTGAGAAAAGAATGAAGGACTGCCACACGCGCGCGCTGCCGTCGACCAGGCCGGGCTGTGGTTCTTGGTTCGTGGTAGATCAAACCTTGGTTCGAATATTCCTTCCAAATGGCTGCGCATTTTGCCTAGAGTGATGATGACCGTCCAGTTCGTGTCTTATGGCTAGTAATGGTCGTCGATTTCTGGCTCTAACGGCACGTCAGTTTTTGGCTCTAATGGCGCAACCATTACTGTCTGTTGCCCTTCTCCCCTCCCTCTGTTAGTGTATAAGTACGGAGGAGGAGGACACTCTTTCGGTTATGCAAACAATCTCTCAAACGTGTTGCAATCAGTGCATTCCCGTCCCACCTTCTGTGAGCAGAGAGAGTGGGAGAGCAGGCATCCAAAATCATCGTCCGCAGAGGTACACTTGCAAGGGTGTGCGGGCGATCAGGTTTTGGGGGAGTGTACTCGCGACTGCTCACTTCATCCGCTCTGTTCTTCATCATCGGCGCCGTTTGAGGGACTGCACTGCGTACACCACCTGCATCGAGTTTGTACGACTACATTTAACATACACACGAGATGTCTCGTGTGAATTGAGCCACTGATGTCTTGAGCATCGGTCCCTCCTCATTGTACTTCCTATTTTCCATACTTGTGCATGTTCATTTCTGTTTACTGCTTATGTGAATAGTGGTACACACATGCACATACATGTCGTCACATATATCACACTGGTATTCTGTATTAAATTAAAATGATAATGCCTGATTTTCTAACAAATAGTTATTTATATGATATATAACAACCGTATCAAAGCATGGGCAATTGGCTAGTTTAAAATGAAGTAAGCAAGGCTGAAATGGTATTCATAGGGCATATACATATACAAGTAATTAGAAATGGAATTATTTTGCTTAATTTTTCTCAACATTTCTGAAAAAGTATCACACAACTAATTTAAGAAAGGTACAAAACCGAGCTACATTAGATACTCAAGGAAAAAATAAAAGAAAAAATTGAAAAATATAAAAGGAGACATTCACTTACATTGTCCTATTTCCGACGGTACCCTAGGAACCGTCGGAAACAGTGCAGGCCGTCGGAAACTGGTCGTTTTCCTGTAGTGGTGCTAATGTGTGTTGTGTTTGGTGGAAGAAGCTTTGGTACACCAAAATCTGAGATTTTATAGGTAAGATCCGTGTCAAGAAGTATATTGCTTGCTTTAATATCTTGATGAATATTGTTGGGATTGACACAATGATGGAGGTATGCTAATCGTCGTGCGATGCCAAGGCACATGTTTATCATGATGTTGCACTAGTGGCTTTTGGTGTAGTTAAAATATGCCGCCTACTTAAGTGGAGCCCTGCGCCGCACCACCCACACACCGCCACCCGCCTCCACCACCTCGCTGTCGCCGGAGCACGTGGCTGGGAGGCCAGGCCAGCGCTGGTGCTAGGAAAGCGGCAGTGGGCCTTACCTCAGCTCTCTCATGCCCCTCCTCTCCTCCACCTCCTGTTTCATTCATGCTTTTGTCGACCGTCACCTCGTCGCTAGGGCCTCATCATCGACCAGATCAAGCCTCCCTAGAGTGGATCCGACTCTCTAGTGGGTGGATCCGGTGTGCCGCCATGGTTCCTAGTCTTCCCTTGGTCGTCGGCTGACGCTGCTGCTGTCCTTGTCCTAATAGCACGTGGTTGCGAGGGAGCGGCGGCGGCAGCCCCTCCCGCCATCGTCGACATCGGCTCTAGCTCCTGGGGATCCACGAACACCAGCAGAGGCTCGTCGTTGTCGGCCTCGGTGTCGCAGGGAGACTGGTCGTCGTCAGCGTCGTCCAAGGACCGCCGCTTCTCCCTGTTGCCTCGGTGTCGTAGGAGCTTAGGAACCTCAGGATCCAGCTTGCATCCATCCGGTCTCGGCATCGGTGTCGCTCTTGTAGCCTTCAGGGTGACTCTGGTGTAATTGTTGCCGGTGCCAGCGCCTACATGCGTTTGGGAGGAGCAACAACATGAGCTTAGAGGTGGATATCCCGTTCCAGC
Organism: Zea mays; assembly: GCF_902167145.1. Lineage (NCBI taxonomy): Eukaryota > Viridiplantae > Streptophyta > Magnoliopsida > Poales > Poaceae > Zea > Zea mays. The sequence goes on along the minus strand of NC_050105.1, from coordinate 98,044,954 downwards.
AGCACGGGTCTGGTTAGGGATGGCAGTGGGTAAGGTACCCAGTGGGCACACGAAGCCATACCCATACCCACTAGAAAAAATTGACCCATACCTATACCCACTACCCATCATAGGTACAAAATTACGCCATACCCATACCCACCATGGGTAGCGGGTACCCATCGGGTACCCATACCCATTAACATTACGATAGACATGATCATTTGAATCGCAAAAATAAGTACCAGCATAACAAATGTATCGAACCCAACATAATTTTATCACAGGTTCAACAATATTCAACATTAAATGGCAACATCATGCCTTCAAATCACACAAAACATAGCATTGATTCTACAAAACTGTGGACAAAATCATGCCTTCAAATCTAATTGTTCAATACACAATACTTAATATTTGAAAATATAAGACTTCTAAGCTGTTGGAGCTTAAGGGTCTTAGGGTTAGCAAATAGCGAGAGCAACATTTTATATGAGACATATAAATCCGGACCCACGGGTCATATATTAGCGGGTTCCCGATCGGGTAGCGGGTATGGGGCAACAGAGAACATGCCCACGCCCACCGTACCCGATGGGCATAACAAATGATCCAATAAAATACCCATGTGTATCAAAATCCGCCATACCCGTACCCTAATAGGGTTTTTACCCATCGGGTTTCGGGTACCCATTGCCATCCCTAGGTCTGGTTCCTCCCATCGGTGGCATCCATGTTCCATGTACCACCGGCCTCCACCGTCTCCCACCCTTGTTCCCCACCTCGCCGCCGTCGGAGTTGCCGACCCAAGGGCTGCAACTAGGAAGGTGGCAGCGTGGAAATTTCTCCCAGATTGGAGGTGCTAGGACCAGAACGATCTGTTGCTCCTCGTGGTACGGCTGATGCTCTCCCCAGGCGCCTCTACTTCGTCGGTGACCTTCTTGTTGGCATGGGTGCTAAATCTTATGCTGGGTCAGTGATTAGATGCCTCTACTAATTTCCCCTCATCGAGTCATCTCCCCTCGAGCGGCATTGGACGATAGCAAGCGGAGCTCGGATTTGTTGTAGCAGTGCCACTGCTAGCTCGAAGGAAGATCGTCATTTTCTGTTGTTGCAATGGCCAGTGTGCATCTCGTCTGTCTTAGTACCCACTCGCGTTTGCGTGGCCCCTCACCTATATGGTCGCACGACAACAGAGTAGTGTAGCTACGAGGAGGGATGCGGTTGTGCGATGGCTCTGTGCCTTGGCAAGTATGTTGTTCTATGGTGGTTCTCGGCGTCGATCGACGATCGTCCTAGTCATTCTAGCCTACGTTAAGTTGTGTGATCTCTTCTCATGGCCGTGGCTCTTGGTTGCGTGGACATTGACACCTCTGCTTCGTCATCTGTCTCCCTATTGGTGGTGATTTAGGCAGGAGGAGATCTCTTTCTGGTTATGTCTTTACTGTTGGAGATTGTGCTGTGAGTTGGAAAGCTCGTTTACAGGATACTGTTGCTTTGTCTACCACAGAAGCTGAGTATATGGCAATTGCAGAAGTTACTAAGGAAGCCTTATGGTTGAAAGGTATATATTCAGAGTTATGTGGAATTAAGTCTTGCATTACCATCTATTGTGATAGCCAGAGTGCTATTCATCTCACCAAAGGTCAAATGATTACTGAGAAATCCAAACATATTGATATTCGTTATCACTTCGTTCGTGATATCATTGAAAAAGGGTTGGTGAAGGTATGCAGGATCAATACTGATAATAATCCAGCTGATATGATGACAAAGCATGTTTCTGTTGCTACTCAAACTTAGTTGGTATAATAAATTAGCCCTTAGTGGCTGTTGGCGCCGGCAAGATGATGATGCATTTGTTTAAAGTGGAGTTTGCTATTATGATGCTACAAGGAATTTGTCTCAAGGTGGAGTTTGTTGAGTTTGTGATCCAAATTCTGAAGAAGGCGGCCAAGTTGGCGAGCGAAGCGGAGGCCCATCGCCGGGAGGCTTGGGCTGTTGGTACGGACCGTTTTAGGGTTTCACCTCTATAAATATCTTTGTAAGCTGTAGGAGATATCTATCTCAATTGTAAATCTCCTGCGATCTGTAACCACCCAAAAATAGTGAGAAGTTGCTGGCCGGCGCCCGTGTTTTTTCCCCTTCGCTTTAGAGGGGTTTTCCACGTTAAATCCGTGTCTTCTCTGTGATTGATCCTCTTTGTGTCGTATTCATTTATAACATTTGTTCTGCTCGTGGCAAGTCCCAGTATAAGTGCCTCCTCTGTATCCCAATGTCGTGTTTGTGATGTCCTTTGTGTGTTGTTGTGTGTCGTGTTTGTGTTCCCTTTGTAACCTTGTGAGCCTATTGGGCATTCCATTAATTAAAATGGAATAAATTCAGGTGGGGATTCTCTCCCCCGGTGAACTTTCAAAAAAAAACTTATTCTTAGGACTAGTTTGGAAACTCCATTTTCTCAAGGAAAAATGAACTAATTTCTCTTGGGAAAATGGAAATCCTTTGGGACATAAGGTTCCCAAACTAGCTCTTAGTGAACCATAATTCATAAAGAACAACATGATAAGTTCTCACCATGCATTGAATCGAAGTTGGCACTTTCTCTTCATCCACTCCAGCGTCCTGCCTGCCTGGTTTTAGCTGTGAAGTGCTACAGCGCTCTGGATACCGGGACTTTGGTAGTTCGCATGGATCTCGTGAGCTACACAGGTAGCAGTGAGGGAAAAATGAAACGCAATATTATTCATAGATGAGGATGGCATCAGAGTTACGTGGAAGGAAAATGGGGAAAATGAAACGCACTATCAGTCCCACGTGGAAGGAAGTGTTGCCAAGTCTTTGCAGTAGAATAGATGAGGATGGCATCAGAGTTACGTGCTTCGCGTCGTCGAATTCGCCTACTAATTGAAATACCTCTGTTGGAGAAGTTAAGCGGGAAGTGGGCGCGACAGTGAGGAAGGAGGATGTGCTCTTTATCGCCGCTACTGTTGTCGTAGAGAGGAGCTCCGTGCTTCCATCTCTCCAGGAACAGTAAAGCCGCAATACACTGACTTTTTTTTATAACACCCTAAATTTGGGTGTATAAAATTTTTTCTAATTATCATCCAAATTCATGTGTTACTTTTCTCTCTCTAGTTTCTCTCTCGAATAGATTTGGTTTAATTAGGGAGGAATTAATTATTTATTTTTGCCAAAACATTATGAGTCATGAAATGTTGTATCATGTTGAGCTTAAGTATCCTTTGAATTGTTGCACATATTTGAATTAGTTTGAATTTGAAACTTGGTTTGAATTTGAATTAAAAACCCTAGAGAAAATAAATAGAAAAGCAATCGGAAAATCCCTGGAAAATAGAAAAAGACAATTCGGCCCAGTCGGCCCACTAAGCCCAGCCGCCCGCGCGTCTGCGCCCGCGCGCCTCCAGTCCCTGCGCATCTCTTCCTCTCTCCCTCTCGCTGTACTGTGGGGTCACCTTGTCGGCACCCTGGCCTGTCATGTGTTCGCGTGTCTGTGTCGCTGTTCGGTGGGCCCCGCTCGCCAGTCCCTCTCCCCCTCCTTCAACCGCTCGCCTTGGGATCCTCTTTAATTAGAAGAACTTTGATTACTTTATGATGATGGTTAAGATATTGGTTATAATTCTAATCTCTGGTATTTCCTCTTGGAGGGAGTACTTTTGGGTAATAACTGAGTTTATTACTAAAACTTGGCTCGACTAATAGTAATAAATGTTTGACCAACTAAAAGCATCTGCTTAACCTCAACCCCACATACAGCTAGTCCACTTTAGCCAAACGGGACATTTGCTGAGTACGTTGATGTGTACTCACCCTTGCTTTACAAACCACCCCACCCCAGGTTGTCCCCACTGTAATCAGTGCTCAGGAGGAGATGCTGGCAACATGCAGGACTTTGAGGAGTTCCAGGACTACGACGAGTTCTAGATTTTCTTAGTGGCAAACCCCAGTCAGTTGCCTGTGTAGGCTTATCCTCTACGTTTCGTATTTTCACACTTTGATATTAATGTAAATGACTATGGCTATGTATTAGACTCTATGGATGTCTCGGACATCTTATTGTAATAAAGTACATTTCTGCTATTTACTTTGAGCATTGTGTGATGATGTCCAATTATGTAATCGCTGTGTACGTGAGTTTCTGATCCTAGCACGTACATGGCCCGCATTCGGTTTGCCTTCCAAAACCGGGTGTGACATAAGTGGTATCAAAGCCTTGCTGACTGTAGGACCGCTAACCTAGACTGGAATAGTCGCCCTAAGGACTATAGACCTCTACCCTTACCTTGACCTTAGTGTCCTTTCAAAAGTTGGTCATCTTGAACAATTCTATGTTATCTACTTATCTCACAAAATTTTTTTGTCTCACTTTTCTTTCTGTTTATTTTCTAGTCTTATAGTTCTACTCTCACTCTTGTGCTTACGATGTTTTGTAGATGGCTCGTATTAGATGCACTGCACGTAAGTCAGTGATCCCATTTTTGCCTTCTCGCCTGGCGGAGCGTCCACTGCGTCGCACAGTGCCAGGTCAGTCCAGTCACCTGGAGAGACTGCATCGTCGCCTGCACGAGGAGCAGGAACGCCGACGCCAGGAGCAGGAGCAGGAGCAACAGGACTATTCCCCTCACCTCAGGAGGAGGTGGAGTCTAGGAGGCCGCCTTCCCCTGCACCTCAGCCAGAGATGCCCCCTGCCCCACCACAGGGCATCCCAGCTGATGGAGGAGACCCTGACAGAGACGGAGACGACAACGACGCCGGTGGCAGTTTGAGCCACGGCACGGAGCTCTCGGAGGAGCCAGAGCCGGAGGGGTGGATCGCTAGACCCATCACTCGTGACGCCGCTCGTGGGTGTCACTTCCACGACGCTCTCGACACCTTGCTGCGTCGGGCCTTCGACCGACACACTGGGTCCATCGAGTACCGTTGTGTAGTCCACCAGCACCGTCGTGGGTTTTACCCAGACCAGTGGGAGGCTACTTGCTTGGTGCGCCATCCGGACGATGATCTATGGGGTGCAGAGGCCTTCTCAGAGCACTATTCTATTACTGAGAGGGATACTGTCGAGGCAGCCATGCAAGATGCAGCACGACATGCACTTTCTCAGTATTGCTCGTTGTTCAGCGGGGTAGCTGATGGCCTTGACCTGAAGTACTACCCTCGCCGTTCGACCGACAGTGCTGGAGGTGTGATTGTCTCATCTATTGGTGAGGGCAATCCTAGGCTAAACAGCATGGTCAACCTGGCCGCCGTGCTCAACACTGAGCTGGACCACACCCTTGATGAGTTGGGCAAGGTTCGGGCGGAGGTTGCGGAATTGCGTGCTGATTGCGCGACATTCCACTATCTGGATGGTGGTTCTTCTGCCCCTGTCGGGATTCAGCACCCTTACCGTTCACCTCCACGTGGTTGCTTCAAGTATGGTACCCCTGACTGTAGGACCCAGATAGATTTGGATCCATAGAGTCGAAGTCTGTAATAATGCTAATTCAGTATCTTAGTCTCGGTCAGTCTTAGTTAGAGTTAGTTTGCTTTTCATATGTTTGATGCTTGTCGTGATGAACATGTAATGAAGTTGGCTCTTTGTAATGATTGTTATCAAGGTGTGGGTATCCCCTGCAACTTGGTGTAGTTATTAATAAAGTCAGTTATTTAGTTGGGTAATCCATTTAATTCCACTTTCCTCTTTATCTAAGAAGCTATCAGTGAAGATGATCAATTGTTCAGTGCTGTGAAGATTTCCGTATATCTTTTCTTATGTTGAAAGACTGCAGAGTCAGATCTGATGTGTGTGTGCTTTCTACAGATGTCTGAGAACAGGCGCAGAGGTGCAAGGCGTGCTCAGCCAGAACAGCAGGCACCCTAGGAAGATGCAGCTCAGCAGTAGTTGCCACCGCCACCACCGATGACCATTGAGCAAATGTTTCTGATGCAGACTCAAGCAGTCCAAGCAATTGGTTAGACTTTAGCAGCGATGCAGCAAGTACAACAGCAGCCACCCCCACCTCAACCTCAGGTGCAAGTCCAGATGCCACATGTGCCTAGAGACAAGTGGGCAGAATTCATGAGGGGCCATCCCCCTGTCTTTGCTCATTCTGCTCATCCCATGGACGCCAAAGATTGGCTGTATACCGTGGAACGTGAGTTGCACACTGCTCAGTGCAACGATCGTGAGAAGGTGTTGTATGGTCCCCAACAGCTAAGGGGAGTAGCACAGTCTTGGTGGGAGTCTTACCTCGCCACCCATGCCAACCCTAAAGCCATCACCTGGGAGGAATTGAGGGACAACTTCCGTTGCTACCATGTGCCCGAGGGACTGATGATAGTGAGGAAGGAGGAGTTTCTCGCCTTGAAGCAATGTCCCCTGTCCGTCAGTGAGTATAGGGACAAGTTTCTGCAACTGTCACGTTATGCTACGGAAGATGTCAATACGGATTCCAAGAGGCAGTACTATTTCCTAAGAGGATTGGTTGATCCCCTCCACTACCAGCTGATGAACCACACTTTCCCTACCTTTCAGGATTTGATCGATAGAGCCATTATGACTGAAAGGAAGTGTCGGGAGATGGAGGACAGGAAATGCAAGATTGGTGGATCTCAGGTCGGGAGTAGTAGTCGTCTCCACTACTTAGGCAACCCACCTCAACAATTCAAGCAAGGTCACTAGCACCAGCATCAGCGTCAAAACCACCACCACCAGTACCAGAGGCAGTTTCCTCAGCAGCAGCAGCAGTACCTTCAGAACAACCAGTAGGGAGGAAATTAATATCAGCGTCAGAGCAACCAGGCACCCCGCCTTCCTGCCCTAGCAACCAACCAGAGCAACCAAGCAGCGCCAGCGCAAGGAGGAAGTCGTGCATGTTTCCACTATGGGGAACAAGGCCACTGGGCGAATCATTGCCCAAAGAAAGCAGCTCAACAGCAGCCAACTCCCAATTCCCCAGTCAGGTAGAATGCAACGCAGCAAGGAGGCAACAACCGTGGGCAGCCTCGAGTCCAGTACGGAAAGGTGAACCACCTGGAGGCCGACACAGTCTAGGAGACCCCAGGAGTGGCACTAGGTACGTTTTCAGTCGAGTACCATTCTGCAAATGTGTTATTTGATACTAGAGCAACACATTCTTTTGTGACTGCATCATGGGTAGAATCACATAATATACCAGTAGCACCCATGTATCCACCTATGAGGGTTAGTTCAATTGGTGGGAGAACCCAAACGAATAAATTTTGCCCTAGTGCAAGAGTTCAGATAAGGGGGATATAGTTCCTCGCTCATCTAATAGTTATGGATAACCAAGATGCGACTATAGATGTCATCCTAGGGATAAATTGGTTAACCAAGTATCAAGCCAGTCTTAGTTGTGACAGAGAACGTCGAAGTTAGTGTCCTTATCAGGAGAAGAAGTGTTAGTGGAGTTGGTCTTGTCTGGACGAAGGAAAGGAAGTTGTCACCAAGTCGCCGCCCATATTGAGAAAGTTGAACCATCAGAAGCTATCAATGTAGTATCAGAATTCCTAGATGTGTTTCCCGAGGAGTTACTAGGTATGCCACCTGAAAGGAAAGTTGAATTTGCCATAGAACTTATACCAGGCACCGCCCCTATTTCTAGGAGAGCCTATCGAGTGTCTGGACCAGAATTGGCGGAACTCAAGAAGCAGATTGATGAGTTGTTAGAGAAGGGCTACATCAGACCCAGTACCTCGCATTGGGCAGCCCCAGTGCTATTTGCGGAGAAGAAGGATGGTACGAAGAGGATGTGCATTGATTACAGAGCTTTGAATGAAGTCACTATCAAGAACAAGTACCCCTTGCCCAGAATAGAAGTCCTATTCGATCAGTTGAGAGGAGCCAATGTGTTCTCGAAGATAGATCTGAGGTCAGGTTAACATCAGCTCAGAATCTGGCCTTCGGACATACCGAAGACAACATTCATCACAAAGTATGGACTATATGAGTTCACGGTCATGTCATTCGGTTTGACGAATGCGCCATCTTATTTCATGTACCTGATGAACAGTGTGTTCATGGACTAGCTTGACAAGTTCGTAGTGGTGTTCATTGATGATATTCTTATATACTCCCAGAATGAGCAAGAGCATGAGGAACATTTGAGGAAAGTACTTCAGCGGCTACGAGATTGCCAATTGTACGCCAAGCTTAGCAAGTGCAAGTTCTAGATTAGCGAAGTTCTGTTCTTGGGTCATATTATAAACCGAGATGGACTAGTTGTGGATCCAAAGAAGGTAGCAGCGATTCTAGACTGAAAAGCACCAAAAGATGTCCGAGGAATCAAGAGTTTCATTGGAATGGTCGGTTACTATCGGTGTTTCATTAAAGGTTTCTCCAAGATTGCCAGGCCAATGACAGCCTTGTTGGCAAAGAAGGTTGAGTTCAAGTGGACCCCAGCATGCCAAAAGTCCTTTGAGACATTGAAGGAGAAATTGACAACAACGCCAGTATTAATTCTGCCAGATGTCCACAAGTCATTCTCAGTATATTGTGACGCTTCATACACCAGACTAGGATGTGTGTTAATGCAGGAAGGGAGAGTAGTGACATACTCGTCCCGCCAGTTGAAGATTCATGAGAAGAATTATCCTACTCATGATCTGGAGTTAGCAGCAGTGGTTCATGCGCTAAAGTCCTGGAGGCACTATTTGTATGTGCAGAAGTGTGATATCTACATAGATCACAAGAGTCTCAAGTATATATTTACTCAGTCAGAACTAAACATGAGGCAGCGGAGATGGCTAGAGTTGATCAGAGATTATGAACTGGAGATTCATTATCATGCAGGCAAAGCAAATGTGGTTGCAGATGCTCTGAGCAGAAAGAGTCAAGTTAATATGTTGGCCGCTCACCCCATGTCGTATAAGCTAGAGAAGGAATTCGACAGATTGAGTCTCGGATTTCTAAACAACACCCAAGGAGTGACAATTGAGTTGGAACCCACTCTAGAGCAAGACATCAGGAAGGGCCAGAAGAATGATGAGAAGATCAACGAGATCCGGCAGCTGATCATAGATGGAAAAGGCAAGGATTTCCGTGAAGACGCAGAAGGAGTGGTATGGTTCAAGGATAGACTTTGTGTTCCCGACATCAAATCGATCCGAGAACTGATTCTCAAGGAAGTTCATGAGACAACATATTCTATACATCCTGGTAGCGAGAAGATGTACCAAGACCTGAAGAAACGATTCTGGTGGTACGGTATGTGGTTGTATGTGACAGTTGTGAGAGGATTAAAGCAGAACATCAGAGGCCTACAGGTTTGTTGCAGCCATTGCAGATCCCTCAGTGGAAATGGGATGAGATCGGGATGGACTTTATAGTCGGTTTGCCTCGCACTCGTACTGGTTATGACTCCATCTGGGTAGTAGTGGACCGTTTGACAAAGGCGACCCATTTCATACCAGTCAAGACCACCTACAACAGTACAGTGTTGGCCGAACTATACATGTCTCGGATTGTGTGCTTGCATGGTGTTCCGAAGAAGATAGTATCAGATAGAGGCACTCAGTTCACCTCTCATTTTTTGTAGCAGTTGCATGAAGCTTTAGGCACACACTTGAAGTTCAGTTAAGCTTATCACCCACAGACAGATGATCAAACAGAGAGAACCAACCAGATTCTTGAAGACATGTTGAGGGCTTGTGCTTTGCAAGACAAGATAGGTTGGGACAAGAGGCTACCGTATGCAGAATTCTCTTTCAACAATAGCTATCAGGCCAGTCTAAAGATGTCACCATTCGAAGCGCTTTATGGGAGGAATTGCAGAACTCCATTGCATTGGGACCAACCCGGCGAAAGGCAGGTGTTCGGTCCAGATATTTTTCTTGAAGCCGAAGAGAACATCAGAATGGTCTGAGAGAATCTGAAGGCAGCGCAATCCAGACAGCGAAGCTATGATGACACCCGAAGAAGAGAACTGAGTTTTGAAGTAGGAGATTATGTCTACTTAAAGGTGTCACCGATCAGAGAAATCAAAAGATTCGGAGTCAAAGGCAAGCTAGCACCTCGATATATCGAGACGTATCAGATTCAAGCAAGGCGCTAAAAAGTGGCATATCAACTCAGCTTACCAGAGAATCTGTCCACCGTGCACGATGTGTTTCACGTGTCTCAGCTGAAGAAATGCTTGAGAGTGCCAGAAGAGCAGTTGCTAACAGAGGATCTTGAAGTTCAAGAAGATCTGACATATATTGAGAAGCCAACTCATATTTTGGAGACAGTAGATCGGGTCACTCGGAGAAGCACCATCAGGATGTGCAAAGTCAAATGGGGCCATCACTCAAAACAAGAAGCAACCTAGGAAAGGGAAGATGATCTGAGAGCTAAATACCATGAACTCTTTGCTAGCCAGCCCTGGATCTCGAGGGCGAGATTCTTTTAAGGGGGATAGGTCTGTAACACCCTGAATTTGGGGGTATAAAATTTCTTTCTAATTATCAACCAAATTTAGGTGTTACTCTTCTCTCTCTCTAGTTTCCCTCTCTCCCTCTTTTCCTTTTGAATAGATTTGGTTTAATTAGGGATGGAATTAGTTATTTATTTTTGCCAAAACATTATGAGTCATGAAATGTTGCATCATGTTGAGCTTAAATATCCTTTGAATTGTTGCACATGTTTGAATTAGTTTGAATTTGAAACTTGGTTTGAATTTAAATTGAAAACCCTAGAGAAAATAAATAGAAAAGCAACTGGAAAATCCCTAGAAAATAGAAAAAGCCAATTCGACCCACTAAGCCCAGCCACGCCCGCGCTCTCGTGCCTCCAGTCCCTGATAGGCGGGCCCCGCCTGTCGGCGCTGACCCGCGCATCTCTTCCTCTCGCTGTTCTGTGGGGTCACCTTGTCGGCGCCCTGGTCTATCGTGTGTTCGCGTGTCTGTGTTGTTGTTTGGTGGGCCCCGCTCGCCAGTCCGTCTCCCCCCTCCTTCAACCGCTCGCCTGCGCGGACCGCGCGCACACACGCCGAGATCGCCGCACCCACGTCGCCACCCAGCGCCAAACCGGCACCCCGACGCCCTCTACAAGTCCCCGCACACCCCCACCTCCCCCTGCCTCGCTCATTTCGCCCCTGCACACTTACCCGAGCTGCGCGCACCCGTTCTTCAAGCCTGCCGGAGCTTCCCCGTCGCCAGGCCCCCTGCGCCCGAATCCGCGGCCGGTAGAGATCGACCACCATCCCCGACCGTGCTCTGCCACTGTCAGGCATAACCTCGCCATCGTTCCTGCCCCACCCAAGGTGAATTTCCCCACCGGACCTTGTAGGATCTAGGACACCGGCTAGAGGGGGGGTGAATAGGCGGTTTTGACTAAAATCAAAAAACACTAGGTAAATTTAATCAATATAACAAGAGGAATAAATTCTCTAGAGACAATAAGTAAACAATGTATGAGAAACAACTACAGTGATTGAATACTCGAGGAACAATATGCAAAACACTAATTACTTGCAAGGCAATAAGTAATGCAAGAAGGTAGAGACACCGAAATTTATCCCGTGGTATCGGTGATTTGCCGATCACCCCTAATCCATGTTGAGGTGGACTTCAAGCTCTCACTTGCTCCTCTATCAAGTCACGGCTTGATCTTTGAGCCAAGTGGACAAGAAATCACTCAATACCTCGATTCCACTATTGTCACCTTTGCCGCTCCGGCGAGGTAGGCGCGAACCCCTCACAATCAACACCGCGGCTTCTCCACAATCTTCTTGGAGAGCTCGGCGGAGACAATCACCCGAGCCGTCTAGGAGGCGGCAACCTCCAAGAGTAACAAGCCAATGACGCTTGCTCGGTGTACCACCTAGTGCCTCAAGAATCACCAAATGATGCAAATGCACTAGGAACCCTCAATCTCTCACTAGAAAGCAATCTCAAGCAAAGAGTGTGAGAGAGTGAGTTGGAGGATCACAAATGAGCTCAATGTATGCAAGGAATGGCCAAGAGAGCTCTCTCACACGAGCTACCCTTCTATTTATACCCCTCCATCAAAATCCAACCGTTATGTGCAAACAACACATGTTCTGCGCACACGCGGACTGTCCGCGCCCTAGGGCCGGACGGTCCGCCGTACACATAACGGCTATAATACCCGTTTGAAAACTGTCAGAACTTGTCAGAAAAGGTAGGTCCGGACAGTCCGCCCTCCAAGGCCGGACCGTTCGTGACCTGGCAGCATGAGGCACCCGAGCCTCGGACCAAGAACAGTTAACACGCGCGGACCGTCCGCCTATAAATCCGGACGGTCCGAGACCTGAGATAGTAATGTCCGGACTAGTCCCCCAGACAGTCCGTAGTACAAATCTACAAAATCACACAGTCCCTGTCCAAAACATGTTTGACACTTGCGGACGGTCCGCCTATCACAGTCGGACGGTCCGCGCTATAATTCAGGGACTGGCCCGAAACCAGCCTTCTCTGGTCATGACTGCGGACGATCCGGCCCAAAGGCCCGGACGGTCCGCAGTGCAAAAGAACAAAGTGGCTGCCTAAGTGGTTAGACTTCGGACCCCTCTGGTGGATCGCGGACGGTCCGCCCTCAAGGCCCGAACGGTCCGCGCATCCAAGACTTTGCAGTTTTCAAACTAGCTTTTGAAGGAACTTTTAACTCACGAAATTTGAAGCGCTGTTAGTCCTCATGCAAATGAAACTACTTGATGCTCTATGAGGCACTAAGCTTTACACAGATCAAAGACATTGACCCCTCTTAATAGTACGACTATCTAGCCTACTAATCCGGTCAGGTATCTTCTCTAAACTCCTCAAGACCGGCAAAAAAACAAAACCTATATTTTACCTTCGCCTTCATCTGATCCACAACCAATGCTTATGATTCTCCAACATTTGCTGTTCTATGTGGTCCAACCCTGCATTCTTATTTCTCCAAGAACCGTTAGTCCACAAGCAGTTATCATTAATTACCAAAACATCACCAAAGGGGCCTAGATGATTCACAATCTCCCCCTTTTTGGTAATTGATGACAACACTGCATAATATATTAAAGAGAAGTTTAGGTTTTCATAGGACTTATCTAGATTTGAAGTTCTGTCCGAGAGATAGATAAATCCCAATAAAAACTCAGAATGTAAGAAAGGCTCCCCCTAAGTGTGTGCAGGATTATTTGAAGCTCAAGATATAACACACATAATATATCGGAGTTTGATGGAGAGTTTCCTACAATCATGGTTATCAAAGCATACAAGAGATGATCCGTAGAGTAAGCGCAACAATATCCTCGATCAACCACACACAGAGTAATTTGAACTAAAACATAGTTCAACCCACAGAATATTACAGATAATAGTCCACAGACATACGACATAGAGTTAACAGTTCAAGCCAGTAGTCCACAGACATACGACATAGACATACGACATAGAGTTAACAGTTCAAGCCAGTTCCAAATGCGTAAGACATAAACTAATACATGCGACATAAAAAGGTAAATATGTATATGCATGGTCTTAATGTCCACATAGATCACCAACTCCCCCTGAAGGAGACACCTGACAACTTCTCTTCTCATCACACTCTCCCCCTTTGGCATCAATTGCCACAAAGGAGAAGCCTCACTGATCACTTGGTGGAGGATGCATGTTGTAGTAGTGAGTGTTGAATGTATCAAAAAGAGAGGAGAACTGGCCAAAATCTTGCTGGAGTTGTTGCTGCCTCTGACTGATTTCATGCATGCTGTCATTTGTAGAAAGATTGTCAAACTGGCTGGAGAGGGCGCCCAAGTTATCTTGAAAACTCTGTTGCATATTATTCAGCCTGGTCATGATAGGGTCAGTGACATTAGTGTGAATGTGATCACGAAACTCAGAAAATTCAGAGTTGAGCGCATCCCAGTTACTGTCAAAGCGAGACTGCATGTCATCTAGGCGGTGATCCACATGTGTCATCATGCCCTCAAAGCGAGTATCAATATGAGTCTCAAGCCCCTGCTGCATATTGTGAAAATAAGGATCAAAGTAGCCTGGACCAGGCTCCCAATATTGCTGAGGCTGAGGAGGAGGTGGAGGAGGAGCCATAATGTAAGGAGCATATGCTAAATTTTGATTCTTGTCCATTTTCAAATCATTAAGCTGTCTCATCATGAAAAGAACAATATTCATGACTTCACCATTCATGATGTGCTGGATAATGTTCCAGAATTTATCTCGTATTTTACTCTTATCACCACTCTTGGGAAGAATGGTGACTCTGGCAATCTTGTTAATTACAGCAGGATGATGCCTGAGTCCTGCTGTCTCTCCAAACCTCCTGGGTATTCCTAGCCTGGCTGGCTCATAGAATTGCACAAAATCCTCAAAATTATCCTCAGTATAGGGATCCAGCCCAGCAGAAATGGTGCCATAGTCCAGACTGTTTGCAGTGGCAAAGTCAGCAAAAGAGGCAGAATAGCGCTTGAAGCCAGTCATCCAAGTGATAGATTCTTCTTCTATATCAATCTCTGAGGTAGCCAGGAATTGCTTAACAGCCATTTCATTGAAGTCTGTGCGTTGCCCCATAAACTAATACAGTCCACACGTTTCAAACTTAGGGATCAGACCCTCCATTACTGATTGACTTAGCAAGAAGGACCAATCAATAACCTGATGCTTATGAAAATTTGTATCCACCAAGGTGCCCCAAAAGACATCAAACTGCAGCTGAGTGTGGAAAAATTGAATATTGGTGTCAGATGGCAGAGTGTACTGGTTCACAGTCCGCCTTGAGCAGTACTCAGCCATAGAAAACCTTCGCTTTGGAAAGGTCCATCCAGAGGTGTCAATGGGATAATCAGGATGGACATGGGGAAAGTCTTCAGTATCCATAGATTCAGTGCCCCTAGCTGAGGATTGGGCCTCTGAATCAGTGGTTGGTGTATAGTCATCATCATCTCCACGGGGGCGCTTTGATTTAAAGCGACCTGCAAGTTTGTTGCGGAGACCACCAAAACCACTGCAATAATGTGACAGACATCCATAGATAAATAGTTGATACAAATCACCACAATAGAAAGGAATAGAACTGCATTGCTCTGCCAGGGTCCGGACAGTCCGCACTAGGGGGCCGGACAGTCCGCGCCAGAGGCCCGGACGGTCCGCGCCCACCAGGCGGACGGTCCGCGACCGACCAGGGGCGACTCCAAAGAACCCTAGCCGCCACAAATGTTGAAGTGATGATTGTGGAGAGAATACCCATCCAACCGAGTTCAAAATTTTGCACAGCATTCATAGTGAGTAATACCAACAATCCCACCAATCAGATTTTCAAAACTACTGCTCAATTTCAGATCAGAGGGGAAACCCAAATAATCTCAAAACTTGAAGAAATTTGATGAAGTCCACAAGATGTATGAAATACCGTGATGAAGACATGTTGATCGAACGGTGCCACAAGCTGTCGGACTGTCCGTGCGCAACGTCACTTCTCCGTCCACGCACAATCGACAAAGGAGACTATTTGGCGAGTGGAGAGCAAGAGAGAAGGAGCAAGTAACACAAATGACAAGTCTGCGGTCTCTGCCTGTTTTTACTGCCTGTCGCGGACGGTCCGCGCAGGGGCGGCGGACGGTCCGCGCCCTGAAGAGTTCAGACGGTCTCCATTGCTGATCGGACTGTCCAGTTCCTGATGCAGCGGACGGTCCGCGGTCCATGGGCGGACGGTCCGCGGCCTGATACTCAGTTTTCCAATGTTTGTCCACTTTCTGATTTTGAATTTCAAATCTGAATTGGTGCTCATAAATGGACATTTCGACCAATCCAAGAGTTAGTATGCATGCATATTCATATTATGTAACTGAGTTATGCAAATTTTTTGCATTAAACTATCTAGAGCAATTTAGAATGAAAATTGCATCAATAATATCAAATAAAAAGCATAAAGAGCATATGAAGAACCGAGATGCAACACGACACATGCGTGATCAACTTCAAGCCACATTTGAGAGATCGATCACATTCATTTCACTTCTTAGAGAACAAAATCTTGTTTCATCCAAAGGCTTTGTAAAAATATCTGCTAATTGATCATCCGTGCCAATGGAATAAATAGAGATATCTCCCTTGCCAACATGATCTCTTAAGAAGTGATGCCTTATATCAATATGCTTAGTTCTTGAGTGTTGGACCGGATTGGTAGCCAATTTTAACGCACTCTCATTATCACACATGAGAGGCACATTCTTGAAGATAATTCCATAATCCAATAAGGTTTGTTTCATCCATAATAGTTGAACACAACAATTTCCGGCCGATATGTATTCCGCTTCGGCGGTAGAGAGAGCAACCGAATTTTGTTTTTTAGAAGACCATGAAACAAGAGATCTACCAAGAAATTGACAACATCCGGAGGTGCTCTTTCTATCAACTTTGCACCCCGCATAGTCCGAATCCGAATATCCAATTAATTCAAATTGAGCACCTTTGGGATACCATAGACCAATATTGGGAGTGTACTTCAAATATCTTAGAATTCTTTTAGCGGCTTTCAAGTGAATCTCTCTAGGTGAAGCTTGAAATCGAGCACACATGCATACACTAAACATAACATTGGGCCTAGATGCGGTAATATAAAGCAAACTACCAATTATTGAACGATAAAGTTTTTGATCAACCGAAGTACCTCCTTCATCTAAGTCTAGATGATCATTTGTTGCCATTGGAGTCTTGATAGGCTTTGCATTTTCTAAACCAAACTTCTTGAGCATGTCCTTCAAATATTTTGATTGACTTATAAAAATTCCATCTTTCAATTGTTTGATTTGAAGGCCAAGAAAGAAGCTCAATTCTCCTATCATAGACATTTCAAATTCTTTTGACATCATTTTTCCGAAATCCTCACAAAATAATTCATTAGTAGATCCAAAAATAATATCATCAACATAGATTTGACAAACAAATAAGTCTTTGCCATATCTTTTAGTGAATAGAGTAGTGTCAACCTTCCCAATTTTGAAGTCTTTGGAAAGCAAGAAATCCCTAAGCCTTTCATACCACGCGCGTGGAGCTTGCTTAAGTCCATAAAGAGCTTTAGAAAGCTTGAACACATGGTTAGGTCTTTTGGGGTCCTCAAAACCGGGAGGTTGTTCAACATACACTAGTTCACTAATCTTACCATTTAGAAAAGCACTCTTTACATCCATTTGGTAGAGCTTGATATTATGTGCACAAGCATAAGCAAGAAGAATCCGGATTGCTTCTAATCTTGCCACGGGAGCAAATGTCTCCCCAAAATCCAATCCCTCAATTTGAGTATATCCTTGTGCAACTAATCTTGCCTTGTTTCTTACTACCACACCATCTTCATTGTGCTTGTTGCGAAACACCCATTTTGTACCAATAACATTGTGGTTCTTTGGTCTCTCAACAAGCTCCCAAACTTCATTTCGAGCGAAGTTATTTAATTCTTCATGCATTGCATTCACCCAATCAACATCAAGTAGAGCTTCATCTACACGGTTAGGTTCCATACAAGATACAAAAGAGAAATGTTCACAAAGAGAAGCTATGCGAGAGCGAGTTTGAACACCCTTACTAATATCACCCATAATTTGATCAACCGGGTGATCCTTCACAATGGAATGATGAATTCTTGATACCGTTTGATAATTGCTAGTTGAAGCATTAGGAGGAACCGAAAGTCTTGAAGTACCTTGATCATGAGTATCCATGGTTTCATCATGTTGTTGGCTTTGGTGATCTTCCTCATTTTGAGTTGAGGATGAAGGAATGACAACCACACTATTTTTATCATCATCTTCTTTTGGTTTTATTTCACCAATGACCATTGTTTTCATTGCATTTATCAATTGAGTTCCCCCAACATCATCGAGATTATCACTCTCATCTTGAGACCCATTTGTTTCATCGAATTCAACATCATATGCTTCTTCAATAATACCATGAGTTTTGTTGAAGACTTTATAAGCTTTACTATTTGATGAATATCCAAGAAGAAAACCTTCATCACATTTCTTCTCAAATTTAGAAAGCCGGGTTCCCTTTCTCAAAATATAACATTTGCAACCGAATACCCTAAAATATGAGATATTTGGCTTTCTACCAATGAGCAATTCATATGGAGTTTTCTTCAAAAGCTTGTGACAATATAGTCTATTTGATGAATGACAAGCGGTATTTATTGCCTCGGCCCAATAAGAATCCGATATACTATATTCCGCTAACATAGACCTAGCCATATCAATGAGAGTTCTATTCTTTCTTTCAACAATACCGTTTTGTTCCGGGGTATATTTGGAAGAGAATTCATGTTTAATACCCTTGTCATCACAATATTCATCAATTCTTGCATTTTTGAATTCCGACCCATTATCACTTCTAACCTTTTTGATGTCGAAATCAAATTGATTTTGAGCCAATATAGCAAATGACTTGAATGTTTCAAACACATTAGATTTGTCTCGAAGAAAATAAACCCAAGTAAATCTTGAATAGTCATCCACAATCACAAGACAATAAGAATTACCACCAATACTTACAAAAGATGTGGGCCCAAATAAATCCATGTGAAGTAATTCCAAAGGTCGATGAGTGGACATTTGACTTTTATTTGGATGAGTGTTTGCCACTTGCTTCCCGGCTTGACAAGAGCTACACAATTTGTTCTTCTCAAACTTCACATCTTTTAAGCCACGAACTAAGTCATGCTTGGTTAACCGATTGAGTTGCTTCATTCCAACATGACCAAGTCTTCTATGCCATAACCAACCTAGTGAAGCTTTTGAGAATAGGCAAGTTGTGAGCTTTGCCTTATTAGATGAGAAATCAACAAGATAAAGATTTTCATGTCTAAAACCTTTAAACTTACCATCAACACTAGAGATAATAACATCTTCAACCGTGAAATTGCAACAAAATCCTAAATCACATAATTGAGCTACGGAAAGTAAATTAAAATTCAAAGACTCAACCAAGAGCACATTTGATATAGAATGGTTATTTGAGATAGCGATTTTACCCAAGCCTTTAACCTTTCCTTTGCGATTATCTCCAAATGTGATACTATCATAATTTGAGCAATCTTCCTCACTCATTTGGGTAAACATTTTCATATCTCCGGTCATGTGTTGAGTGCATCCACTATCTAACACCCAATGATTCCCTCCCGCCTTGTAGTTTACCTACAAAAGAAAATCAATCTCTTTTAGGTACCCAAACTTGCTTGGGTCCTCGGATGTTAGTGACCAAGGTCTTTGGCACCCAAATAGCTTTCTTTTTGTTTCCAACAATTGAGGTACCAATAAATTTAGCATGAACACCTTTTGCATTATGAGAAAGAACATAACAATGCTCAAAACAAGTGGAGGATACATTTTTGAACATGGGACAATTTTTCTTAACATGTCCCTTTTTATGACATTTGTGACACACTTTGTCACATTCTTTCACAAACAATGTCTTTTGCTTTACAAAAGCATTCTTTCCTTTCTTGGGAACATATCCAAGACCTTCACGGTTAAGAGAGCACCGTTGACTTCCCAATATGAAATCCAATTTAGCCTTACCACCATATGCCTTTTCTAGGTCATGAGTTAGAGTGTTTACTCTATCTACTAACACTTCATTCTCAACAATAATTTTTGATTCATCAAGAGCAATGTTATCATTGAGAGAAATTTTGCATTTATCACAAATAGAGTTAGTAGGTAGTGGTTCACTTGTAAGACTATCAAGTAAGTCACAAGTGACTCCAACATCCTTAGTGACCACCTCAACTTCATGCACAATAGATGATTTTTGAGCATCCGCAAGCTTCTCACAATTTTCTTTTAGATCATTGTGAGAGGTCTTGAGCTCCTCAAAAGACACTTGGAGGTTTTTATATAATTCCTTCAAGGTCTTAAATTTTTCTTTTTCTTTGTGCATGTAGTCATCGGCCTCACCTAACATTCTAACAAGATCATCATATGAATAGCCATCATCATCAACATCATCAATATCATCATCATCTTTTATATCATTTAAATCGATGATGATTTTTACCTTAGCATCTCCCTTTGCCATGAGACAATGGGGAGATGAGAAGAGTGAGGGAGCTTCCTTGATGGCAATTCCGGCATTAAGCTTGGATGAGGTGTCATCATCATCATCATCCGAGCTATCATCCGAGTCCCATTCAACTAAATAGGCTTTGCCATCTTTCTTCTTGTTATAGTATTTCTTTTTCTTCTTGTCACTTTCATCTTTGCCCTTCTTCTTCTTGCTTGGGCAATTCATGGCAATGTGACCGGGTTCCCCACACTCAAAACACTTTCTATCATTGAAAGCATTTCTTCTAGATGTTTGACCTCTTCTAGGTTGACCTCTCTTCATCTTCATGAATTTGTTGAATTTCCTTACAAATAGAGCCATATCACCATCACTCTCACTTTCATTTTCTTCATCATAACTATCTTCCTTTTCAATTTCCTTTGAGGCCTTAGCTTTGAGTGCAATAGATTCATTTTTCACCTTCTTTGCCAAACTTAAAGCATCAGCTTGTGATTTCTTAAATATGTCTTGAGTGAGAATTTCTCCCAATACTTCGGTTGGAGAAGTTGTAGATAGATCACTCCTTACTAGCATTGTCACAATGGTCTCATATTTCTCCGGAAGTGATCTAAGAAACTTGTGAGTGAAGTCCACATCTGGTACATTAAAACCAAGTCCCTTGAGTTCATTTACTATCTCATTTAACCGATTGAACATATCGGATACACTCTCATCTTCTTTCATAATAAATTGCTCAAACTTCCCTTCGCACACATATAGTTTGGCACTCTTCACAATTGTAGTTCCTTCATGAATTTCCATTAGCTTAGTCCAAATCTCATGAGCGGTTGTGAGATTCTTGATATGATTGAACTCATTTATATCAAGAGCATCATAAAAGACATTCATGGCTTGATCATTTGTGAGGATGTTCTCATTATCACTAACGGATGGTTCATCTTCTTTCAACACAACAAATCCATCCCTGACAATTGGCCAAATTTTTCCACCCATTGCTCTAAGATGCATTGACATTCTTATTTTCCAATAGTCATAATTATTTCCATCAAAATGCGGTGGCTTCCCAATGTGCACATTGTTGTTACTAGCCATTTTGTCCCACTCCGGGATGATTAGATCCACAAACAATGGAGTCCTCGGCTCCGATACCACTTGTAGGATCTAGGACACCGGCTAGAGGGGGGGTGAATAGGCGGTTTTGACTAAAATCAAAAAACACTAGGTAAATTTAATCAATATAACAAGAGGAATAAATTCTCTAGAGACAATAAGTAAACAATGTATGAGAAACAACTACAGTGATTGAATACTCGAGGAACAATATGCAAAACACTAATTACTTGCAAGGCAATAAGTAATGCAAGAAGGTAGAGACACCGAAGTTTATCCCGTGGTATCGGTGATTTGCCGATCACCCCTAATCCACGTTGAGGTGGACTTCAAGCTCTCACTTGCACCTCTATCAAGTCACAGCTTGATCTTTGAGCCAAGTGGACAAGAAATCACTCAATACCTCGATTCCACTATTGTCACCTTTGCCGCTCCGGCGAGGTAGGCGCGAACCCCTCACAATCAACACTGTGGCTTCTCCACAATCTTCTTGGAGAGCTTGACGGAGACAATCACCCGAGCCGTCTAGGAGGTGGCAACCTCCAAGAGTAACAAGCTAATGATGCTTGCTCGGTGTACCACCTAGTGCCTCAAGAATCACCAAATGATGCAAATGCACTAGGAACCCTCAATCTCTCACTAGAAAGCAATCTCAAGCAAAGAGTGTGAGAGAGTGAGTTGGAGGATCACAAATGAGCTCAATGTATGCAAGGAATGGCCAAGAGAGCTCTCTCACACGAGCTACCCTTCTATTTATACCCCTCCATCAAAATCCAACCGTTATGTGCAAACAACACATGTTCTGCGCACACGCGGACTGTCCGCGCCCTAGGGCCGGACGGTCCACCGTACACATAACGTCTATAATACCCGTTTGAAAACTGTCAAAACTTGTCAGAAAAGGTAGGTCCGGACAGTCCGCCCTCCAAGGCCGGACCGTCCGCGACCTGGCAGCATGAGGCACCCGAGCCTCGGACCAAGAACAGTTAACACGCGCGGACCGTCCGCCTATAAATCCGGACGGTCCAAGACCTGAGATAGTACTGTCCGGACTAGTCCCCTGGACAGTCCGTAGTACAAATCTACAAAATCACACAGTCCCTGTCTAAAACATGTTTGACACTTGCGGACGGTCTGCCTATCACAGCCGGACGGTCTGCGCTATAATTCAGGGACTGCCCCGAAACCAGCCTTCTCTGGTCATGACTGTGGACGGTCCGGCCCAAAGGCCCGGACGGTCCGCAGTGCAAAAGAACAAAGTGGTAGCCTAAGTGGTTAGACTTCGGACCCCTCTGGTGGATCACGGACGGTCCGCCCTCAAGGCCCGGACGGTCCGCGCATCCAAGACTTAGCAGTTTTCAAACTAGCTTTTGAAGGAACTTTTAACTCACGAAATTTGAAGCGTTGTTAGTCCTCATGCAAATGAAACTACTTGATGCTCTATGAGGCACTAAGCTTTACACAGATCAAAGACATTGACCCCTCTTAATAGTACGGCTATCTAGCCTACTAATCCGGTCAGGTATCTTCTCTAAACTCCTCAAGACCAGCAAAAAAACAAAACCTATATTTTACCTTTGCCTTCATCTGATCCACAACCAATGCTTATGATTCTCCAACATTTGCTGTTCTATGTGGTCCAACCCTGCATTCTTATTTCTCCAAGAACCGTTAGTTCACAAGCAGTTATCATTAATTACCAAAACATCACCAAAGGGGCCTAGATGATTCACAGACCTCCTTTTCTCTCTCCCCCGTTTTCTCTGTCCCGTCGATTAGTCACGGGTGATCGCTGGTACCGGTACCGCGCCATCGAACCGAGACCCCTCGGCCAACCGCAACCGCCCCGTGCCTTCTTCGCCCGTGCGGAGTCGCCGGCTCCGGCCATGGCGCTCGCGCCGTGCGCGCGACCTAGGTAGACGGTGGTCCTGACAAGGAGGACCCGCCCGTCAGTCTCCCCCCTTTCCGCTTCTTCATCCCCTTCGTGTGTTCGCTGACCGGTGGACCCTAGGTCCCACGCATCAGTGCAGTGCCTACCCTATTCTGTGTCATCGCCTGGAGGGCCCCGTCTGTCATCGCGCGCCCGTGATGTCGCGCCTGCGCTTGCCCTCCATCGCTGACTAGCGGGCCCGACCTCTCCGTGACCCTGCCTCTCAGGCCCTGGTCGTTTCACCCTCTCGATTGTCTGAGTCGCCGACCCATGGGCCCCGCCCGCCAGAGAGCGCCCGCGCTCGTGTCCCACATCGGGGATGCCTGGGCCGCTGATGTGTGGGACCCGCCGGTCAGCCCTCGTGTTCGTTCCCGCGCGCCCGCTTCTAATCTCGAGCGTCCGTTCCCGATCGGATGATCGAGAAGCCCGGATACCCTTTCGCTGTGGTTGATTTGCTTAAGACCCCCCTCGGTTTTCTGCGAATAGAACCCACCGTCCTTAGAATTTACGCGCAGTCCCTTGAGTTATTACAAACAGACCCTATTCTTTTAAATAATTACAGATCCGGGCTTAATTTTGTATTTCAAACACCCAAACTTGTTTATTTCATATCTTTTGCATATGAACTCCAAATTTAGTGATTCAAATTGCAAAATGCTCATAGGAATATTCTATGTTTAAATAAATTAGTTCCTTTCACAATCTGCACACTCTAATTTTTATGTTTAACTATGAATTTATATATGTATTGATTTATTCATTTAATAAAGTAAATAAAAGGAAAACCCTAGAGGTTAAAGTATATTTAATATTGTGAGATTAATAATATGTATTACATGAATTTATCTCTGATTTAACTCTTATGTCTCATTAAAAGGAATTAAATCAGATTATGTAATCATGGACAACACTTAGGGAATAATCAACCACTAAATGAAAATTAGTTCACCCTGTAATTTAAATTCCCTTTTGAGTTTCTACTATTCTTTTGAGGTGTGTTCCCATGTTTGTACATGATTGATGTGCTGTTTATTTGTCATTTACCAAATGTATTGAATGCATGATTGCTTTATTTAGACAACGAGCAGTCCGTGCTCCTGAGTGTGTTGCTGAAGATCTTCCTGAGCAACAACCTGGTGAAGGCAAGCTTTCCTCTGACCCATTATGTCCCATTCATTTTTAATTCACCATCCCACATTACATTATTAAAACCTAAGGATTGACTAGTCTGTATTTACCTTATCCTTGTTTACCTTTTTGGGTTATCATGGTTAGCTTTATGCTATTACTTTACTTTAATCAATGAACATGATGTCAACATTTATGATACGATGATGTTATCCCGATGATGATATTGTGATACTTTTGGGGGCTCAGGCCTTTTTCCTGAGTACCTCTCCGTAAGGACCCGTTCGTGGAGTGACCACCCGAGATAACAGTGCAACCATGAGGGTGGAATGGGACGCCCTTAGCTGATTAATCAGATGAACCTAGGGGTGTAGTTGGCTTTGCCTGAGGGCCATCAATGGGGCTGGGGTGTGGTGCTCGCTCTACCAAGGGGGTGCAGAGGTTCATTCGATTTGGTTTTGTTAGTCACCCACCTTGGGGAGGTGTACTGCATTTCTACGACTGGCGAAACCTAATGAGCAGCTATGCACCAGGGGAGTCTTTGTAAATGCTACGTAGTGTATCCATGGGCATTCACCTCGGTAGTGAAGATCGGGTCTGTACAACCCATGCTGGAAAGGGATCATGACTCATGGGTAAAGTGTACAACCTCTGCAGAGTGTTAGAAACTGGTATATCAACCGAGCTCACGGTTAAGAGCAGCCTTGGGATCCTCTTTGATTAGAAGAACTTTGATTACTTTATGATGATGGTTAAGAATGTTGGTTATAATTCTGATCTCTAGTATTTCCTCTTGGAGGGAGTACTTTTGGGTAATAACTGGGTTTATTACTAAAACTTGGCTCTACTAATAGTAATAAATGTTTGACCAACTAAAAGCAATTGCTTAACCTCAACCCCACATACAGCTAGTCCACTTTAGCCAAATGGGACATTTGCTGAGTACGTTGATGTGTACTCACCCTTGCTTCACAAACCACCCCACCCCAGGTTGTCCATACTATAATCAGTGCTCAGGAGGAGATGTTGGCAACATGGAGGACTTTGAGGAGTTCTAGGACTATGACGAGTTCTAGTTTTTCTTAGTGGCAAACCCGCAGTCAGCTGCCTGTGTAGGCTTATCCTCTATGTTTCGTATTTCCGCACTTTGATATTAATGTTAATGACTATGGCTATACATTAGACTCTGTGGATGTCTCGGACATCTTATTGTAATAAAGTACCTTTCTGCTATTTACTTTGAGCAATGTTTGATGATGTCCAATTATGTAATCGTTGTGTACGTGAGTTTCTGATCCTGACACGTACATGGTTCGCATTCGGTTTGCCTTCCAAAACCGGGTGTGACATTTTTTTGTCTCTTTCTTTTCTCTTTCGGTACACAACATGAAGTTTCCAGAGGTGGACACAAGCAAGAAAAAATCCAGTGCCTGTCGTGATGCTTGTCTAGTAGGCGTGTGGCCGAAGCCACATCAAACGGTGAGGGTAGCAATAAGACCACGTGGCCCCATCTTTGGGTCTAGGACTCGAGGCCAAGGACCATGGTGGCATGATTGGTGGTCATCGAGATCTAGGTTGAAGTTTCTAGCGTGTGACGTGCCGACTCACGGCCTTGCCACTGGGTCTCACGGATAAGAAAACATGAATCATTTTAAGCCGTCGTGATGCAATCGAATGACCAAAAAAGTAAAGATGATGTGGACGCTTGAGGTGCGAGCTTGGTGTTCGTCTTTAATATATAGAAGAAATGTTTCTCTTACCAATTTTTGTTCATTTTTGCTCGATTTTAGCCACATTTTGGATCTAGTGTTTCATCCCTTCATCCTTCTCGATAGGAAATGTAGCTCACAGTCCAACTTTCATTGGACGACCAAATTTCTCAAAACACAAGGGGGAGGTTTTGATCTTTATTTTTTAGAAGAAGGTTGTTAAGAAAGGTTGGTTTATGTTTATTTTGCCAATTTTTGTTTATCCATGATATATTTAGATGTTAGGAATTTTTGGTTTGTGTTCCTCTTGCCAATTTGTGTTATTGTGTGTCTTTTTTACAAGTGATGATGGGGAGGACATCCTAGATGTATAACTTATCAAGGCTAGATCCATCATACATATTCGAGGTCCATAGGTTTATTGATGTCGCTATGAACCATGCTTGGAGAAAAAAAAGACAAAACACATATATTGTCCATGCATGGACTGCAAAAATGTTGTTGTATTTGATGACAGAGAACAAATCATATCTCATCTAGTATGCCGAGGATTTATGAAGGATTACATAATTTGGAAAAAGCATGGAGAGGGTAGCTCGTCGCCTTATACAACTAGAAACCCTGCGAACATCAATGACAGATTTTAGTTCGTTCACGAGACACAACAACCTCTTCCATAGAGCGAACATGTAGTGCCAAATGTTACTGATCATGGTTACGCTGGAGGAAATGAACGTGATAAAACTCATGTTCTACCAAGTGTTAGGGATGAGGAAGATGTAGAGTTGTTAGAGGCAATATTGCATAGTCATACAGAACCATCGATGTTCTTCATGAAAGGTATGGAGTCCCTGATGAAGGCAACATAAGAGCCTTTGTACGACGAGTCTAAGGATTGTACCAAAGTTTTCACGATGCTCTAGTCTGTGCTAAAGCTATTGATGTTAAAATCTAGATAAGGTTTGTCTGATGCTGGCTTCAATGCGTTCTTGAGTATTATCACAGACATGCTTCCAAAGGAGAACAAAGTGTCTGCTAACATGTACTATGCAAAGAAACTAATCAGTTCACTCACTAAGGGTGTGAAGAAGATCCACTTGTGTAGAAATCATTGTATCCTTTATCAAGGTGATGATTATAAAGACTTGGAGAGCTATCCAAAGTGCGGTGCAAGTAGGTACAAGACGAATAAAGACCATTGAGAGGAAGAGTGTGTTGCATCTGTGTCTAAAGGGAAGAAGTGAAAGAAAGCCCAAAAGGAGACTTCAAAATCCACGAGCATAGAAAAAGAAGTAGACTATTATGCGCTCAAAAAGATTCTTGTTTTGGTGATGTGGTACCTCCCCGTTATCGATCGATTGAGGCATTTGTTCGCTAACCCTGAGGATGCCAAACTTATGAGCTGGCATGCTTCTATTGAGCACAAAAATGATTGGAAGCTTTAACATCCAGTTGATGGGAAGCAGTGGCAAGATTTCAATGACAACCACTAAGACTTTACCAATGAACTAAGAAATGTTAGGTTTGCACTGAGTACTGATGGAATGAATCGATTTGTTGAGAGGAGCAGCAATCATAGCACATGGCTAGTGATCCACACCATCTACAACTTTCCTCCATGGTTGATGCAGAAACAGAAGTACATTTTGCTAACCATCCTTATTTCTAGAGCTACACAACCTGGAGTTGACATGGATGTATTTTTGGAGCCCTTAATGGTGGATATGAAAATATTGTGGGAAACATGTATTCAAATGTTGGATGAGTATCGTATAGATTCATTCACATAGAGAGCAATTATTTTTGTTACGATCAATGATTACCCTGCTCTCTTCACATTATCAGACCAGTTTAAGGGAAAGGTTGGTTGCACATTATGCATTGATGGATCTGCTTAAGTGTCCCTTTCTACATCTAAGAATATAGTGTACATGAGGCACATACACTTTTTATTGGAAGGACACAGGTATCACATGTGAAAGATGGATAAGTACTTCGACAATAATGATGAACTACATTCTACTGCTCCATTGGGTAACAATAAAGGGCAAAGAGTTTTTGAAATAGTCAGGAATATCAAATTTGTTTTTGGGAAGAAGACAAAATACGGAAAAACAAGGAAGGATACCGAACCAGCTCCGGAGAAGGGCCTCAATGAACTACGTGGCATGCTAAAAACAACATAGGGTAACATAAAGAGAAGCGCTTGCAGCAGCGAACATGTGATGGCGGTCGAAAACAAAACAACTTTGAGAAGGGTAACTCTCAAAAGAAGAAGGGCAAGGCAAAAGATACAGTATCCAAGCCAAACCAAAAGCCTAAGGCTAGACCAACTGCAGATGCCGAGTGCTTTTACCGCAAAGAACTTGGTCACTAGAAGAGGAATTGCAATCGGTACTTGGCCTCTATTAAGGATTGCAGCGTTAAGGATACATCCACAACAAGTACACTTGCTATTCACATTACACAAATTTTTCTCACTGATTCTTATATAAACCCTTACGTATTTGATACCGGATCCTGGCAGACAGTTATACATATTTTGTGTTTCCTAACAAGAAATAACGAGGGTCAATTTTCCCTAAAGATTTGTAAGAATGAGAATAAATTAATAAATGTTGTTAGGGTTTCGCGCTCCATGTCTTGTTTCATCCTCGTTAGCGATCGTCCTATTGGAACGGGCGTGCACAACTTCCTAGGACTCCCGATTCCACTGGTGACCGTCGCTGTAGCCTTCGAGGCGTAAGCTTAGCAGTCCAACCAGTTTCCTCAAGGGGACCTTTTGTTTGCGTTGTCCATCCCTTAGGTCTGTTTTCATGGAGACGTAAGCAGGGTCACCGTGCTCACCTGTCTCCTCAGGGGCCTCGGGTTACGTTGTCCTAGGCTCCCTTTCCGTTGTGGGTACCACGGGAGAGAGGAATGGTGCGGCGACATGTTTTGATGAACACCCTTTTAAATTAAAATATTAAAACTCAAAATTTAAAGTTTTGGAAAGGAAGAATAACGTAGCTGGTTTATCATTGGGGTTCCCACTAATCACTCTGTTGATTCCTTCGATGGTTGTCCCATGCCAGCTCATAAGTAGTGTGTCACCTACCCTATTAGCTTTTGGGAGAGAGAGAGAGGGAGCTAGCCCTAGGTTAGGGCTCGTTACCCCTTTCCTATGCATGGCATAGGGAATAATTTCGAAATCACATTTCATTGATAGATGCCAAAGAATTACAAGCGGGGTGTGAACCCGCTCATGCCAAGAACTATCAAGAATTCATGGCGGATACATTACTCTTTGCTACTCCTTTAGCTCCCACCACACGTTGCGCCTTTTTCTCTAGTGCCGCTTGTGACGCCTGCCTTTTCGGGAGGTCAGGGGTCATGAGGGATAGGCAGCCTTCGCTCTCCCCATTGCTAGGGGTTCATCCTCGCCACTCGTCAGGGAGCCAGGGTTCGATCCTGAGTCAGACCAAAGGGCATCAAAAATAAGGTCTCTACCACTATCGACCATCCCCACAACCTCCAAGTCACCAATAGTAGGGACATGGCTTGTGAGGCACAAGGGTCGTGATCATCCCTGGAGCGCAACACATGCGAGGATGAAACGCCTCGAGGATGTCATCAAAGCCATTGAGGGGGTGGCCCCTCTTCGGTGTAGAGCGCATAAATGCTCTCATAGGATGAGAAGAAAACTCGTAAGTCATTGTATAGGGGGATCCCATGTGGATAATGATCTGTCCTCTTATCTCGTCGCCCACAAAGGGCAAGGTCGATCCTTGGTCCTACGGGACGAGGTGGAGGCCATCGAGGGCCACCGTGATGATGTCGAGATTCCTAGGCGGAAGGGCTCAGGCTTCTAGGGACTTGACCATCTCCCCTTCGCTATTAAGGACAAAGTTGAGCCCTCGAAATGGATGGACGTTCCGAGGGTCCAGACAGCATGGAGGCCGCCGAGTGCCTCCGTGATGGTGTTGAGATCCCTAGGTGGAAAGGGTCAGGCTTCTGGGGCCCTGTCCATCTCCCCTTCACTATTGAGGATGAAGTCAAGGCCTCCAAAATGGATGGTCATTCCAGGGGTCTAGACGGTGTCGCTGCCGGCCATCCGGAGCTTGGAGGGGATGTCGAGAATGCACAAGGCCCCTACCTGGCATGCCAACTGTCGGTGGTTTGAACCAGCTCCCACAAGTAAATTTGTTTGTGCATGTTCTATGGTCCGAATGGTGTGCTTAGTGGGCGCAAGATTTATACTGGTTCAGGAAGAACTTCCCTACATCCAATCTTCGGTGGCTCGCGCTACTGGCACCTTGTTGCTTAATTAATGCTCGTAATAGGTGTTACAAGTTGGTTAGAGAGGGAGGAGCTCCCAGATATCTCATGCATGGATGGACCTAAGGACTATGAATCTAGGGTTTTCTATATAGTTAAGCCTTGGACGTCCTGGTGGTGTGCACCTCGACTTTAGCTTTCGTAGTTCTTCGTGTGTCGTGTGCCTATATCCTCTTCGTGTCGTCTGACCCCCTATTATAGAAAAAGGGGAGGGTGCGGCTGCAGATAGCTTCTTGTGGAATGAGTTATCGTGTTGTGGTAGAACGAAGCATTTCACCCTCAGTTAAACGTGCATATCGATATTCGCCTCGGTCGTCTGCGCTCCCTAGAAAGGCTCATTAAGTCTGGCTGCATGTGGGCAGTGAGGGGCTCCGGCACTATTATTACTCGACTTGTTGTGTTGCGGGCCCTGTAGATCGCTAGGTGTCGTGGTTTCGGAAACCAGGGACAAGGAGATTTGTGTTTGACAGGGGGTGCTAGCATGGATTCACTCCGAATGGTGAATCATTGGGACTCTATGATGGATCTGATATAGGGGGTTGTACTAGTTTAGGCTCGCGCCCTACTCCAGCATAGTGTTGATCGTTGTATTACTTGGAGCGTGTTATAGAATGTGTGCTTGTGTGTGGGGAGAGAAGGTTGTCGTACCCTTTTATAGCTCAAGGGTGGCTTTATAGTAGAAACTCCTTATTCTACTGGGGGTCAGCTTGTTGCCACTGGGTGGTGTAGCCCTCTTAACGTCGTCCATAGGGTCGTGCGTGTGACAGAACCTCCCAAGGTATTAGGCCCACCTATAGATGTCCTTGTCCTAAGGACCTCAGACAGTCATGCAGGTGCGCGTAATGATTCGACAAGTTTGGTTATCTATATCTTTATCATATTGCCCAAGAACGCTTAACCCATCACGCAGACATTACACATAATCGGAGTAGAGAATGAGCGGAAAGGATTACAATAATATAATTACATTCATATAAAAATATAGACAGAGTAGTTATTACATAACTGGGTGTTCGAGTGTCGAACTTATTATTACATTAACAGGAGGCAAAACACCCTCCCCCAAATAAGTTTAGTGTTCTTCCTCCTGCTTGGGCACCACCTTGGAGCAGAAACAGCAGAACTCGGCTATTTCATCACCTACAACAACATGGATTCGAAAACCCTGAGTACGGAGTGTACTTCACAAGTCTTACCCGTCAAAGGAAAAGACTCTCAAGGATATGCTGGCTTTTGGGAATCAAGGTAAAGCTTATCAAGATTCAAAGACTCTTTTTGCAGAAAAGCTTACTATGAGTAGATCCTTAAAAAGTCCATTTTTATTATCAGGTTAAGTAGTTACCTGCATCTAGAGTTCTTTCTATCCTTGATCAACACTTGGCCTACACTAGCCGTCTTTTATCATCTTTTCAGTTCACTGGATTGCTGCGTGTAAGTCAGTGACCAAGTCTTCATGTCCGAGAAGTAACGGCGATCCGAATCGATTAATACCCAGCTGGGGATCTCCAACCACACGACATATGTAGCACTTAACCCTTGCATATGTCAACTCGCCACCGGGTTTCTCAAGACCAGAATGGGTTCATGCCAACCGAGAGCACAGATACACCACCGTCCAGCCTCTTGCCACAGAGGGTACACGCTACTCTCGCCATCTCTCCACTCCCATTGCATGGTGGCCTTTCTGGTATTGGTCCGACTGAGGCAAAGCTTACCCATGACGAGGCATATGGCCAGTTAAAAGGTCTTCAGTCAGGAGGCCTACATCGGCTCGGTCCTTAAGCGACTTAGATAGAGACACTACACCGAGACTTCCTTCTCATGCAAGTCACCCACCCGGTCTCGTCTTTATCATTTAAAACCCAAAGTTTGGTACCTGGCAGAGGTACTATTTTCAGATGTTGAACCCATCACGACCATGATGGATCCACCATCATAAGTCTTTTCTTTGTAAAAATCCCCATCCCATATGAAGCATCACCTTTTGTTTAAAACAAAATATTTTGTTTTCTAAAGCACGGCTAAGCATCAGAAAACTTTAAGTAAATCAGGTAACAAGGAATGGTAATCAGCTTTCCAAGGAAGGGAATGCAGGAATTGTTTAGCACACAACTCCTACCACCTAATGCATCATATATATGGTGATAAAGTTTTAAAACATCAAGGAGAAGGGATAATGCACAGGGGCTTGCCTTGTGTTGCAGGATGTTCCGGGTCTACTCCACAGATGTCGAAGTAGAAGTTATTCTAGGCTGGAGGATTGTCAACTTGAGTGACAACTTCTTCTTCAACCACAGTTTCTTCCTCGTTTTCTATACATGACAGTACATGTACATTAATGCTTATATGATGTTATGAATATGCAGTTACATAATAGAAATATACTAAGTTGTATCATGAATACAACTTTCCTTCACGATACAAACTAATCACTAGGGTTTCCTAAGTTGGTATTCTATTAGTGTTAAGTAACTTAACTCTAGGAGGCTAGTTATTGGGTTTGTGACCAAACAGTGTCCAAATCATTGCAAATTTCGCCCAGGGTCTTCAATCATCATACTAAGCCTACCCAAAAAGTTTTACCATTTTTGGAGCTACTAAAATTATTTCTAAAATTTTAAAAGGCTTGGTTTGAACACCATTAAAGGCTACATAATTCTAGGTTTGGGATACAAATCTTGGAATTATTTTTATTAGATACTAGATGATTTTAG
The DNA here is from genome assembly GCF_902167145.1 of Zea mays. Taxonomy (NCBI): domain Eukaryota; kingdom Viridiplantae; phylum Streptophyta; class Magnoliopsida; order Poales; family Poaceae; genus Zea; species Zea mays. The sequence goes on along the minus strand of NC_050105.1, from coordinate 98,012,054 downwards.
GAGTCTAGTAAAATTTGTCTCATAATTTTATCATTTTTCTACTATTTTCTACACATTTCCTAATCTCCCAGTAAAAAGAAAAAGAGAAATCGTGAACAGTGTTGGGCCAATACTGGCCCAAATCGGCCCGTGAACGGGGAAACGCGCTCATGCCCGCGCCCACGCTGGCGGATTTACACTGAGACCCCTGACGTTTCAAGCATTTGGAAAAGAGCTCAGTCCGGCTTCTATGTGTCTCTGACATTTTTCTTTGTCCCCCCTAATTCTTTCGTCTTTCAAAATCACGTCCCCGAGTCCGACTGGTGGCGCTGATGAACATCCAGACCTGCCACGACGACAGAGAGCTCGAGCACCCATCGAACACCTGCTAGACCTAACCCTGACCCAAACCGAATGGTGCTAGGCATGGATTTTGCTCATAGACCCTACAACGGCTTACCCCGACCCACAACAGGGTTCCCGGTCCGCGGCGCCTGTCCACAAGGAATTTATCACTAGAGAGTTCAAATCAAAGGAATGGGGAGCACTAGTAGGGCACGCAAGACATGATGCTTACGTGAACCGGCATCGGACCAATAGAGTTTTGGTTGGTCGACACAGGAGCACTTCATGGGCTAGTACGCGGCATCGAGCTCGTGTTCCGAGCTATTCCGAATAGGAATGACCAAACAGACACTTTGATGAGCTTCACCAACATATATGGACACTAGAACATTGAATCAGAGGCATCGAACCTTACCGTGTTTGCCTGGCCACGTGAGGTTGAGGCGTCGGCGACGTGGTCACCAGACACGTGAAGTCACTTGACTAGAGAATTGGGTGTTTCCAGGGTATAGTCTAGGGAAGTGAAGGCAACAATATTGTGTTGAAGCTACACACAGTGGCTTACGACAGAGGCAAGGATCTCTCCTTTACTCCCTTTCCCCCCTTCGGTTACTCTTAAATAGGCAGGGAAAAGATCAGGCGATGTCTGGGTTCATGGGATTACAACAAAGGGAGCTCTGGAGGTGCTAGTAATTGCATGGATATGGATGCGTGGCTCAACCCTAAAGATCCACGCCGGTCTCCTGAGCACAGCAAGATAGGGATATGGTAGAGTTTACCACGGCAGAGGGTAGGCAGACATGGTTTCACTGAAGCAGATATTCTTTTCGGTCCAAACTTGGGATATGTCGGTGATGGACAAAGTTCTGAAAATCCCTGCTATTTCCTCTCATCTCTATCTTCACTTTATACCAAAGTAAGACACGGCAAGGGAAAAAGATCAGTGGCAGATATTTCTGATCATCACGATCTACAGCACTCGACTGACCCCCACTGTTCAGCCACCTTTTTCTCTCTATATTCGTTAAGAGCAGATTTGTCTCTGTTAACAGAACTTGTTCACTAATCCAAGATCTTCAAAGTTACTATAGGGTGCTTGGACCCAAACCTCATAGATTAGAAGTTATGGCACCCAAAAACCAGCTACATCACACTGGTACCATTCCAGTTTTTTCTGAATTTCGGCCTACAGTCTCCATCCAATTTTTCCTTTTGACAGAGGTAGTTTGAGCACCATTATCTCCTAAATTTATGTGACATCATGGCAGGCCCTCCTAATAAAACTTGCTCATGAATACTAGCTCTCCAACTTTGCTTACACCAACTTGGCTCCTAATCACATAGAATAGTCTCTATAAGGCTCCAAAGTTGATCCAACAGACAGGAATTTAGAGTAAGTCACTCAGGTCGACAGTCAGAATTCACTAGTCTGACAGCACAACTTTGAACATCATTTCCCCTAATTTTTGCACAGGATCAAGCCCACCTAACTTAAGAACATTTAATCACCTTCTGACGGTCTCTAATTTGTCTATATACCTCACAACCTTAAACCCCCTAGATTGGCCACAAAAGGGCTTCAAACCAAGCACCAAACACTGAATTTGAGGTTTTCAAATTACTGTTCCTAGTCTGAAATTTAGAATTCTACTAACCTTACTTTGGATGTGTTTTGCACTAGATTCCATATGGTTTTAGGGCTAGGTTTCACAATCAAACTTGTACCTCTATAGTAGCCCTACAACTTTGTCATGGTGACCTACTACAAAATCCTTATGGATCAAAAGGTACAAGAGCCCAAAGTTGGCTCAATGTCACTTGTTCTCAGGGTTCCAATTTTGGAGCACTTGTAAACTTTTGCCATTTTCTCCAATTTGCTCCACAACACTTGAAAATCTCCAAATGTAAAAGTTGCTTAATTTTTGATACTCTACCACTTTAATATATGCACTTTGGTCCAAAAGTGTATAGAAATTGATCTCATCTCATAGAGCACAAATTAGGGTTTCCAGAGTCCTTACTAGGGTTTTGAATGTTCTAGGGTTTATGTGGCACTCAACTTTCCAAATTTAGTCTCTCTTGAACATCCCCACTAATCTTTTGAGATCATACTATAATTATTATGTCACACATACCCACATACCTCTATCCCTTGGTTAAGTACCCTATCCTAGGGTTAAGGATCCCTTCAAGTCATCACATCACAACTTGTTTTGAAGTTTTAGCCTAGTGGATGCACTCTAAGTGTAACATACATAATGAAATGCCAATGCATATGATGCCATGCTCAAGTTTTAGTTCTTGTAACACCAGGGGTGTTACGTCCTTCCCCCCATATAAGAATCTCGTCCCGAGATTTAAGGCTCTAGGGTAAGTAATGGAAAAGGAAACGCCTCACAACTTTATGTCCTAATTTATCTTACAGAGTAGAGGGTGGGGTGGGGGTTTGTTCTAACTTTACAACAGATTACATAAATTCTAAAGATTACAGGAGACAAAGAACTTAGGAAAATGTTTCTCTAGGAAGTCTCGAGTCTCCCAGGTAGCTTCTTCTTCAGTGTGTTGGTTCCACTGTACCTTATAAAACTTGAGAGTCCTCTTTCGAGTAATTCTATCCTTCTAATCCAAAACTCGAATGAGATGTTCTGAATAGGTCAAATCTGGTTCCAAAGTAACATCCATAGTTCGATCAGGAATCCGAAGACATTTCTTTAACTGAGATACATTGTCACACCCGGTTTTGGAAGGTAAACCGAATGCGAACCATGTACGCGCCAGGATCAGAACTCATGTACACAGCGATTACATAATTGGACATCATCACACAATGCTCGGAATAAATAGCGGAAAGGTACTTTATTACATCAAAATGTCCAAGACATCCACAGAGTCTATTACACAACCATTGTCTTTAATTAACTATCAAAGTGCGGAAATACGAAACGTAGAAGCTAAGCCTACATAGGCAGCTGACTGGGGGTTTGCCACTAAAGTAAACTAGAACTCGTCCTAGTCCTAGAACTCCTCAAAGTCCTCCATGTTACCAGCTTCACCTCTTGAGCACTGAGAACAGTGGGGACAACCTGGGGTGGGGTGGTTTGTAAAGCAAGGGTGAGTACACATCAACGTACTCAGCAAATGTCTCGTTTGGCTAAAGTGGACCAGCTGTATGTGGAGTTAAGGTTAAGCAGTTGCTTTTAGTTGGTCAAGTTTTATTACTATAAGTATAGCCAAATTTTAGGAATAACCCAGTTATTACCCAGAGGCACTCCCTCCAAGAGGAAATACCAGAGATCAGATTTATAACCATCATTGCTAATCATCATCATATAAGTAACCAAAGTTCTTCTAATCGAAGAGGATCCCAAGGCTGCTCATAACCATGAGCATGGCTGATATACCAGTTTCTAACACTCTGCAGAGGTTGCACACTTTACCCACAAGCCGTGATTCCCATTCTGCCCGGGGTTCTAGCCTCCCCATTGATCACTACTAAGGTGACCTAGCAGGGTCTCACTACGTAGCCTTTACAAAGATTTCCCAGAGGTCATAGCTGCCCGTTAGGTTTCTCCAGTTTGATAAACACAATACATCTCCCCAAAGGAAGGGTGACTAACAAAACCAAATCAAAGAACCTCTACAACCAACCTCGGCAGAGCAAGTTCTGTGCCCGGACCCCATTGAGGACCCTACGGTGAAGCCAACTACTCCTTTGGTTCCTCTAATTAATCAGCTAAGGGCGTCCCATTCCACCCTCATGGTTGCACTGTTATCCCGGGTTGTCACTCCCCAAACAGGTCCTTACGGAGAGGTACTCAGGAAACAGCCTGATCCCCCTAAAGAATCATAAGAACCCCATCAGGATAAATCATCGTATCATAAAAGATCACATCATGTTCATTGATTAAGTTAAAGCAATAGCATAAGTTAACCATGATTAACCCAAAAAGGTAAACAAGGGTAAGGTAAATACAGACTAGTCAATCCTTAGGTTTTCAATAAAGTAATGTGGGACAGTGAATTATAAAGTAAAGTAGGACATGATAGGTCTGAGGACACTTGCCTTCACCAGGTTGTTGCTCAGAGGGATCTTCGGCAACACACTCAGGAACCACGAGCTACTCGTTGTCTAAGTAAAGCGAGCGTACATTCAATACATTTGGAAAGTAAAAATGAACATCACATCACACATGTACAAACATTGGCACACAACTCAAAAAGGTATAGTATTAAGTACAGGGGAATGATGTCAAGTTATAAAATGAACTAATCTTAATTGGGGGGAAATTGATTATTCTCTAAGTGTTGAAACATAACCTAAAAAGATAGAGTAATAATTAAACAAAGAAAATATTACATTATAAGATGAACTACTCTCATTTAGGAATTTGATTATCTTTTAAATATTATCCATAATTACATATCTAATTCTATTTATCACATTAGGGTCTAAAGGTTAAACCAAAAATGAATCCATGAAATGCATTACACTAATCTCACAAACTTTAAATATATTTTAACTCCTAGGTTTCCCCTTATATTCTAAGTGTAAAAATTAAAGTATACAGATTACAGTTGGTCATATTTTATTTGGACAGAGAATAATCTTGTCAACATTTTGTAATTTGAACCACTAAATTTGGAGTTCATATGAAATAAACAACTTTTGAAGTTTGAAATATGAAATTAGGGCTAAATTTGTGATTAAATAAAAGTCCAGGGGGCTATTCTAAAGAAACCAGGGACCTATGCGCTAAAACCAAGGACAGCAGGTTGATTTCCTAAAACCAGGGGGTCTCTTAAGCAAAACAACCACGTGAAGGGGTACGGGGTAACCTCAGCCGTCGGATCAGACATCAACGGCCCAGATTAGATCACGCGGGCGCGCGCGCGGGCATGGCTGACAAGCGGGGCCAGGGCGCCAGCAAGCCAGGGCAGGCTGACCGGCCGGGCCTAGGGGCAGAGACGTGGGTGAGGAGGAGAGAGGAGAGACGGTTGGATCTAGATCGGAGGGCTACGATCAGATCCGCTCGGGTTGAGTCTAAATCGCCCGATCTTGGGTGGACGGCCAAGATCTAACGGCAGGGGGTGGACTTGGGCGCGGTGGCGCCGCTCGGCCCCGCGGCGGGAGTTCACCGGAGACGAGCAGACCGGCCACGGTGGGGCTCTGGTGGCTTAGGGAAAGGGCCAGACACGTTCAGCACGTCACGGCGAACACAACCGTGGGCGCAGAACCGGCATGGGGGCGCCAGAGAATGCAGACCGTGGTGAAAAAGGTTCCACGGCGGCGCAGCTAACTCCGGCGAGCGATTGCGCGGGCTCTGGTGCGGTACTTGGCAAATTAAAAGCATGGGAAGGTTGCTCACCTGGACTACGAACTCTCAGACGCTTGGAGAACGGCGGGGGTGCGGTGGAGCCTCGGGTCGACGGAGGCGGGGCTCCGACTGCGCAAGAACTGCTCTGATGAGCGTGGACCGGGCACAGTAGGGAGGGAGAGGGCACACCGAAGGGTGTCCCGAGCAGCTAACAGTGAGGCGGAGCTCACCGTGGCACTGAACGGGGCGCGAACGCGACGGTGGCCGCAGAACAGGCGGCGGTCGGCGGTGGGCGGTGGCGGGGCTCTCGGTTCGCATGGGCAGAGCGAGAGAGAGGGCAAGGGAGCTAGGCAGAGGGCGCAAATGGGAGAGGGGAGGTGGGCGAGCAGGGCGCGGGGTTCAAAAGGGGCGCGGGGGCTCAGATGTGGCCAGAGAACGCACGGTCGTGGGCGCATCCACGGCGGGGAGATCGTGGGCGAGAGGTTAGAGACGGCTGACAGGTGGGGACAGCGGGATAGAGAGAGGGGAGCAGGTGCGCGCGAGAGAACTAGCGCTGATAGGTCTGGCCCACGCGATAGAGAGAGAGGGAGAGATGTGCGATCGGGTTGGCGCCGATAGGCGGGACCCGCCTGTCAGGCAGAGGGGGCTCGTGGGCGCGGGCGCGCGGGCTGGGCTAATTGGGCTGCCTTGGGCCAAATTAGCTTTTCCTTTTTCCTAGAATTTCTAATTGCTTTTTCTATTTATTTTCTCTAGGGTTTTCAATTAAAATTCAATTCAAGTTTCAAATTCAAACCAAATCAAATATGTGCAACAATTCAAAGAATATTTAGGCTCAATATGATGCAACATTCCATGACTCATAAGTTTTTGGCAAAATAAAATAAATCATCCCTCACTAATACAACTAACTCTAATTAAAAGAGAAAGAGAGAGAGAAAACTAGAGAGAGATAGAAACTAGAATGAGATAGAGAAGAGTAACACATGAATTTGGGTGATCATTAGAAAGAAATTTTATACCCCCAAATTCAGGGTGTTACAGACCTATCCCCCTTAAAAGAATCTTGCCCTCGAGATTCAGGGCTGGCTAGCAAAGAGTTCAGGGTACTTGGCTCTCAGATCATCTTCTTCTGAGTGATGGCCCCATTTGACTTTGCACATCCTGATGGTGTTCCTCCGAGTGACCCGATCTGCTGTCTCCAGAATCTGCGTTGGCTTCTCAATATAAGTCAGATCTTCTTGAACTTCAAGGTCTTCCGTTGGCAACTGCTCTTCTAGCACTCTCAAGCATTTCTTCAACTGAGACACATGAAACACATCATGCACTGCGGACAGGTTCTCTGGTAAGCTGAGTTGATAACCACTTCTCCACGTCTTGCCTGAATCTGGTACGTGCCGATATAGCGAGGGCTAGCTTGCCTTTGACTCCAAACCTTTCGGTTCCTCTGATGGGTGACACTTTCAAGTAGACATAGTCTCCCACTTCGAAACTGAGTTCCCTTCTTCTGGTGTCATCATAGCTTCGCTGTCTGGACTGCGCTGCCTTCATATTTTCCTGGACCATCCTGATATTCTCTTCAGCTTCAAGTAAAATCTCTGGACTGAATACCTGTCTTTCGCCAGGTTGGTCCCAATGCAATGGAGTTCTGCAATTCCTCCCATAGAGCGGTTCGAATGGTGACATCTTCAGACTAGATTGATAGTTGTTGTTGTAGGAGAATTCTGCATAGGGTAGCCTCTTATCCCAACCTAACTGGTCTTGCAAAGCACAAGCTCTCAACATATCCTCAAGAATCTGGTTGGTTCTCTCAGTCTGACCATCTGTCTGTGGGTGATAAGCTGAACTGAATTTCAAGTGTGTACCCAAAGCTTCATGTAGCTGCTGCCAAAAATGAGAGGTAAACTGGGTGCCTCTATCCGATATTATTTTCTTTGGAATACCATGCAAGCACACAATTCGAGACATGTATAACTCTGCCAACACTGCACTGTTATAGGTGGTCTTGACTGGTATGAAATGGGTCGTCTTTGTCAAACGGTCCACTACTACCCAGATGGAGTCATAACCAGCTCGAGTGCGGGGCAGACCAACTATAAAGTCCATCCCAATCTCATCCCATTTCCACTGCGGAATCTACAACGGCTACAACAATCCTGTGGATCTATGATGTTCTGCCTTGATCCTCTGACAACTGTCGCATCTGGCCACATACTCTGCTATCTCTCTTTTCATTCCGTACCACCAGAATCTCTTCTTCAAGTCTTGGTACATTTTCTCGCTACTAGGGTGTATAGAATACGCTGTCTCATGAGCTTCCTTGAGAATCAGTTCTCGGATCGAGGTGATGTTGGGAACACATAGCCTATCCTTGAACCATAACACTCCTTCTGCATCTTCACGGAAATCTGGGCCTTTCTCATTGATGATTAGCTGCCGGATCTCGTTGATATTCTCATCATCCTTCTGACCTTTCCTGATGTCTTGCTCTAGAGTGGGCTCTAGCTCAATTGCCACACCTTGAGTGTTGTTCAGAAATCCGAGACTCAACCTGTCGAATTCCTTCGCTAGCTCAAACAACATCGGGTGAGCGGCCAACATATTGACTTGACTCTTCCTGCTAAGAGCATCTGCAACCACGTTTGCTTTGCCTAGGTGATAATGAATCTCCATCTCATAGTCTTTGATCAATTCTAGCCAACTTCGCTGTCTCATGTTTAACTCTGACTGAGTGAATATGTACTTAAGGCTCTTGTGGTCCGTGTAGATATCACACTTCTGCCCATAAAGATAATGTCTCCAGGTCTTTAATGCATGAACCACTGTTGCTAGCTCCAAATCATGTGTGGGGTAATTCTTCTCATGAACTTTCAATTGTCGGGACGAGTATGCTACTACTTTCCCTTACTGCATTAACACACATCCCAGTCCGGTGTATGAAACATCACAATATACTGAGAATGGGTTGTGAACATCTGGCAGAACTAACACTGGTGCTGTTGTCAACTTCTGCTTCAACATCTCAAATGATTCTTGGCACGCTGGAGTCCACTTGAACTCAACCTTCTTTGCTAGCAAGGCTGTCATTGGTCTGGCAATCTTGGAGAAACCTTCAATGAAACGCCGATAATAATCGACCATTCCAATGAAACTCTTGATTCCTCGGACATCTTTTGGTGCTTTCCAGTCCAGAATTGCTGCTACCTTCTTTGGATCCACAGCTAGTCCATCTCGGTTTATAATATGACCCAAGAATAGAACTTCGCTGATCCAGAACTCACACTTGCTAAGCTTGGCATATAACTGGCAATCTCGTAGCCTCTGAAGTACATTCCTCAAATGTTCCTCATGCTCTTGCTCATTCTGGGAATATACGAGAATATCATCAATGAACACCACTATGAATTTATCGAGGTAGTCCATGAACACACTGTTCATCAGGTACATAAAGTAAGCTAGCGCATTCGTCAATCCGAATGAAATAACCATGAACTCATATAGTCCATACTTAGTGATGAATGATGTCTTCAGTATATCTGCGGATCAGATTCTGAGCTGATGGTAACCTGACCTCAGATCTATCATGGAGAAGACACTGGCTCCTCTCATCTGATCAAATAAATCTCCAATTCTGGGCAGGGGTACTTATTCTTGATAGTGACTTCATTCAAAGCTCTGTAATCGATGCACATCCTCTTCGTGCCATCCTTCTTCTCCACAAATAATACTGGGGCTGCCCAAGGTGAGGTACTTGGTCTGATGTAGCATTTCTCCAACAACTCATCAATTTGCTTCTTGAGTTCCACCAACTCTGGTCTGGACACTCGATAAGCTCTCTTGGAAATAGGGGCGATGCCTGGGATAAGCTCTATGGCAAACTCAACTTTCCTTTCAGGTGGCATGCCTGGTAACTCCTCAGGTAATACATCGGGGAATTCAGACACAATCCTAATTGCCTCAATTGGATTGGACTCCTTGTCATCTATTGATAAATGGTGACAGGCTCCTTCTTCTAGTTCAGGTAAGTACAACTTGGTTACTACTTCCTTTCCTGATGGGGACACCAACTTAACTGTTCTCTTGTCGTAGCTTATAGTGTCTTGAATTCTGTGTAGCCAATTCATCCCTAGGATGACATCTAACCCTTGAGTTCCCATGACTACTCGGCTAGCGGGGAAGTCTCTCCCCCTTATTTCAATCCTTAGATTCGGACAAATCCTATCGGACTGAACTTTTCCCCCAACTGAATTAACTCTTAAAGGTGGGATCATTGGTTCAATGGGGATGTTATGTGATTGTACCCAAGATGCAGAAACAAAAGAATGTGTGGCACGAGTATCAAATAGTTCTTTTGTTGTGTAGGATTCGACTGGAAACATACCTATTGCCACGTCCTGAGCATCCTGGATTGCTTCGGCCTCTAGATGGTTCACCTTTCCATGGTTGTAGGCCTGACCACGGACTCCTGGTGCTTGCTGTGGCACTCCTTGTCTTGCTGGGGCATTGACTGCTGGCGGTTGCTGGGCTGCTTTCTTGGGACAGTTCTTCGCCCAGTGATTTTGTTCTCCACAGTAGAAGCATGCACGACCTCCTACTTGAGCTGGGGCTGCATGGCCATTCTGGTTGGTTGTTGGGGTAGGAAGACGAGCTGCCTGGTTGTTCTGACGTTGGTACTGATTTCCTCCCGGCTGAGTGTTCTGACGGTACTGCTGCTGCTGAGGAAATTGTCTCTGGTACTGGTGCTGGTGCTGACGCTGATGCTGGTGAACTTGCTTGAATTGCTAGGGCGAGTTGCCTGAGTAACGGGGACGACTGCTACTCCCGGCCTGAGGTCCACCAATCTTGCGCTTCCTATATTCCATTTCCCGATGCTTCCTTTCAGTCATGATTGCTCTGTCTATCAAATGCTGGAAGGTGGGGAAAGTGTGGTTCATGAGTTGGTAATGGAGGGGATCAACCAATCCTCTCAGAAAGCGGTACTACCGCTTGGCATCTATGTTGACGTCTTCTGGGGCATAACGTGACAGCTGCAAAAACTTATCCCTGTACTCACTGACGGACAGGGGACCTTGCTTCAGGGCGAGAAACTCCTCCTTCCTCACTATCATCAGTCCTTCGGGCACATGGTAGCGATGGAAGTTGTCCCTGAACTCCTCCCAAGTAATGGCTTCAGGGTTGGCATGGGTGGCGAGGTAAGACTCCCATCAAGACTGGGCTACTCCCCTCACTGTCGGGGACCATACAACACCTTCTCACGATCATTGCACTGGGTAGTGTGCAACTCACGCTCCACAGTACGCAGCCAATCTTCCGCGTCCATAGGATCAGCAGAGTGGGCAAAAACAGGGGGATGGCCCCTCATGAACTCTGCCCGCTTGTCCCTGGGCACTTGAGGCATCTGGGCCTGCACTAGAGGCTATGGTGGGGGTGGCTACTGCTACACTTGTTGCATCGCTGCTAATGTCTGACCAATTGCCTGAACTACCTAAGTTTGCATCAAGAACATCTGCTCAATGGTCATCCGGGGTGGCGGTGGCAAATGTTGCTACGGAGCTGCCTCTTCCTGGGGTGCCTGCTGCTCTGGCTGAGCACGCCTCGCACCTCTGCACCTATTCTCAGACATCTGTAGAAACCATACACATAACAGATCTGACTCTGCAGTCTTTCAGCATAAGAAAAGATATACATAAATCTTCAAAGCACTGAACAATTGATCATCTTCACTGACAGCTTCTCAGATAAATAGGAAAGTGGAAATAGATGGATTACCCAACTAAATAACTGACTTTGTTAATAACTACACCAAGTTGTAGGGGATACCCACACCTTGGTGACAATCATTACAAAGATCCAACTTCATTACATGACCATCATAACAAGCATCCAACATAAGATAAGCAACTAACTCTAACTAGACTGACTGGACTAAGACACTGAATTAAGCATTATTATAGACTCCGACTCCATCAATCTATGGATCTAAATCTATGTGGGTCCTGCAGTCTGGGGTACCATAGTCGAAGCGACCACGGAGCGGTGAACGGTAAGGGTGTTGAATCCCGACAGGGGCAGGAGAACCACCATCAAGATAGTGGCGTGCCACGCATTCAGCACGCAATTCTGCAACCTCCGCCCGATCCTTGCCCAATTCGTCAAGGGCGTGGTCCAACTCTGTGTTGAGCACGGCAGCCAGGTTGACCATGTTGCTCAGCCTGGGATTGCCCTCACCAACTGGCGAGACAATCACACCTCCAACACTGCCCGTCGTACTTCAGGTCAAGGCCGTCAGCTACCCCACTGAACAACGAGAAATACTGAGGAAGTGCCCGTCGTGCTGCATCTTGCATGGCTGCCTCGACAGTGTCCCTCTCGGTGATAGAATAGTGCTCTGAGAAGGCCTCTGCACCCCAGAGATCATCGTCCGGATGGCGCACCAAGCAAGTAGACTCCCACTGGTCCGAGTATAACCCGCGACAATGCTGGTAGACTACACAACAGTACTCGATAGACCAAGTGTGTCGGTCGAAGGCCCGATGCAACAAGGTATCAAGAGCATCGTGGAAGTGACACCCGCAACCAGCGTCATGAGTGATGGGTCTCGCGATTCACCCCTTCGGCTCTGGCTCCTCCGAGCGCTCCGTGTCGTGGCTCGAACTGCCACCGGCGTCGTCGTCGTTCCTGTCTCCATTGGGGTCTCCTCCAGCAGCTAGGATGCCCTATGGTGGTGCAGGAGGCATCTCTGGCTGAGGTGTAGGGGAAGGAGGCCTCTCAGACTCCACCTCCCGCTGAGGCGAGGGGGAAGAGTCCTGCTGCTCTTGCTCCTGCTCCTGCTCATGATGTCGGCACTCCTGCTCCTCGTGTAAGCGACGATGCAGTCTCTCCAGGTGACTAGACTGACCTGACACCGTGCGACGCAGGGGACGCTCCGCCAGTTGAGAAGGCAAAAGGGGATCACAGACTTAAGTGCAGTGCACCTGATACGTGCCATCTACAAAAGACATCATAAGCACAAGAGTAAGAGTAGAACTATGAGACCAGAAAGTAAACAGAAAGAAAAGTGAGACAAAACTTTTTGGGATAAGTAAATTATATAGAGTTGGTCAAGATGACCAACTTTTGAGAAGACACTAAGGTCAAGGTAAGAGTAAGGGTCTATAGTCCTTAGGTCGACCATTCTAGTCTAGGTTAGCAGTCCTACAGTCAGCAAGGCTTTGATACCACTTATGTCACACCCGGTTTTGGAAGGTAAACCGAATGCGAACCATGTACGTGCCAGGATCAGAACTCACGTACACAGCGATTACATAATTGGACATCATCACACAATGCTCAGAATAAATAGCGGAAAGGTACTTTATTACATCAAGATGTCCAAGACATCCACAGAGTCTATTACATAACCATTGTCATTAACATAACTATCAAAGTGTGGAAATACGAAACGTAGAAGCTAAGCCTACACAGACAGCTGACTGGGGGTTTGCCACTAAAGTAAACTAGAACTCGTCGTAGTCCTGGAACTCCTCAAAGTCCTCCATGTTACCAGCTTCACCTCCTAAGCACTAAGAACAGTGGGGACAACCTGGGGTGGGGTGGTTTGTAAAGCAAGGGTGAGTACACATCAACGTACTCAGCAAATGTCTCGTTTGGCTAAAGTGGACTAGCTGTATGTGGAGTTAAGGTCAAGTAGTTGCTTTTAGTTGGTCAAGTTTTATTAATATAAGCGTAGCCAAATTTTAGGAATAACCCAGTTATTACCCAGAGGCACTCCCTCCAAGAGGAAATACCAGAGATCAGATTTATAACCATCATTGCTAATCATCATCATATAAGTAACCAAAGTTCTTCTAATCGAAGAGGATCCCAAGGCTGCTCATAACCGTGAGCACGACTGATATACCAGTTTCTAACACTCTGTAGAGGTTGCACACCTTACCCACAAGCCGTGAATCCCATTCTGCCCGGGGTTCTAGCCTCCCCATTGATCACTACCAAGGTGACCTAGCAGGGTCTCACTACGTAGCCTTTACAAAGATTTCCCAGAGGTCATAGCCGCCCGTTAGGTTTCTCTGATAAACACAGTACATCTCTCCAAAGGAAGGGTGACTAACAAAACCAAATCAAAGAACCTCTGCGACCAACCTCGGCAGAGCAAGTACTATGCTCGGACCCCATTGACGGCCCTATGACGAAGCCAACTACTCCTCTGGTTCCTCTAATTAATCAGCTAAGGGCGTCCCATTCCACCCTCATGGTTGCACTGTTATCCCGGGTTCTCACTCCCCAAACAGGTCCTTACGGAGAGGTACTCAGGAAACAGCCTGAGCCCCCTAAAGAATCATAAGAACCCCATCGGGATAACATCATCGTATCATAAAAGATCACATCATGTTCATTGATTAAGTTAAAGCAATAGCATAAGCTAACCATGATTAACCCAAAAAGATAAACAAGGGTAAGGTAAATACAGACTAGTCAATCCTTAGGTTTTCAATAAAGTAATGCAGGACAGTGAATTATAAAGTAAAGTAGGACATGATAGGTCTGAGGACACTTGCCTTCACTAGGTTGTTGTTGTCGATACCCTGAACCAGGGGTACCCCCTACTACAGTATGAAGAAGCGGTGCTCGTACGACTTCCCTAGCCACACGGTGAGCAGCACCCGACCCCACCACGTGGGTGGCTCAAGGGGCACCACGTGGCGAGAAAAGATGATACATCCCAGGATGTATCAGTTGGACCAGACCCCCACGAGGGAGCACCGGACCCCTGTACGCACAACCCGGACCCCCGATTTCGGCCCGGGGCTCCCAAGTAAGCATGCCGAGCCCTTGGATGGGGTCTAGATCCCTCCGAGTAAGGTCCGGGCCACAACGAAGTCCTGGGATAGGGGAGACCCTGGCATAAGCAAGGGTCTGGTACTGACACGTGTCTAGGCCTTATCCTGTGCGCTTGCGCTCCCCGCTCAGGCGGAGGCCCGATGCTGCCACATAGCTCGTTGCCCGTGACATAAGCCAACGGGAGGAGCCTGACGTAAGGACTCTAGGCCGTGCGGTCTCTGCATTTATTGCGGAGAGGACGCGCCGCCTGTCCACCTTGCTGACAGGCGATGTGCCCCTTCAGCATTTAATGTGTCCTGTCCACTCCGCTGGCACGCGGCGCTAGGGCCATTCTGCAGTCGACACACCTATCCAGTCCATTGTCAAACAGTGCACCCGTGTTGCGGGGAGCACTGTGCTCATCATCCCTTATACGAGAAGCTTCCCCTGCACGCCGATGCTACACAGATCTCAGATGTCAGGGCATAAGAAGATTGCCCTAGCAGCAAACATGAGTAGCGCCAAGTTCTACATCTATTATGTTCCTGGGCCCACATGTCGGGGCCCAGTATCCTTGTGCATGCCCCCCTTTGGCTATAAAATGGGAGGCATGCAACGTTACAAAACAGGCTCTCTGAGACCTAACGCAGACTTCGAACGCTAAAGCTTCCACAGCAATCCAACACACAGTGGAGTAGGGTATTACGCTCCGGCGGCCTGAACCACTCTAAATCCTCACGTGTTCATGTGCTCGGTGATCGCTTAGCAGGATAGGTAAAATGCTTAAGCCCCTTCCTCATCTTAGGATTTAGGGCGGGTGCACTCCGCCACCGGCCGGAGAATTCCCTCTCCGACATTTGGCGCGCCAGGTAGAGGGCTAGGCATTAGGTTTTTGCTTGTTTCCTCGCTTAGCATGATGGTGCAAATCATGGAGCACCGCGCCGCGACTTCAACGGATTTCCTGGTGGAGGAAGAAGTTGTTTCTTCCATGCCACAGATTCCCAACCGCCTAGTGCCACGCACTGCTGCTGTGCACGCTGCACGGCAGCATACAACTACGCAGACATCCCGGACTCCGTCGAGGGCGGCTCCGGGAGCATTGTCAGTAGCCAGGGAGTTGCTGTGTCACCCTCCAAGCTCCACGGCCTCACCGAGGGCCATGAAGCAGTGGTGAGACGACGTCAACCGACTACTCGGTATGGCACATTCTACCTCGACCAGGTCGAGGCCATAGTCATCCCGACGCCAACATGAGGTGTCGGCGTCTGTGCGCTCGCCCTCAGTAAGGGGCGCACAGACCAACGACCTCCGGGCCGAGCTCAACCGCAGGCGTGCGGGAGAGGACACCTAGGTCTCTTTAGAGAGGGCGCGCGAGCGCCGCCAAAACATTGAGGGTCGCAACCTTGATCAAGACTTCGCTGCGGTAGCACCGCAGGCCCTAATGGGCACCCGGTCCCAAGCGGGTGTCCCCTTGGTTGGTGTGGGCTGCGCCGCTCTCGTGGATCATCTCCGTGCGGCGTCATGACCATCCAAGTTTCGGCCACACCTGCCAGAAAAGTACGACGGTACGTCAAACCCGTCGGAATTCCTGCAGGTGTATGTCACCGCTATCACAGCAGCAGGTGGGAACACCACTGTAATGGCGACATATTTTCATGTCGCCTTGTCTGGACCTGCCAGGACTTGACTCATAAACCTCTCCCTAGGGCCAATCTACTCCTGGGAAGAGCTCTGCGCGCGGTTTGTTGCGAACTTCACCAGCGCTTACCAGCAGCACGGTGTGGAGGCCCACCTCCACGCGGTAAGGCAGGAGCTCGGGGAGACTCTCCGGACATTCATCTCCCGCTTTACCAAGGTGCGAGGTACTATACCTCGCATTTCCGATGCTTCCATCATCACGGCCTTCCTCTAGGGAGTACGTGATGAGAAAATGTTGGAGAAGTTGGCCACGCATGACGTGGAGACTGTCCCCACACTCTTCGCTCTGGCCGACAAATGCGCCAGAGCCGCCGAGGGCCGTGCATGGCACTCGGCCCCACAAACCGGGGCTGCCCAGTCGGGTGGCTCGGGTGTCGTCCCCCGGGATGGTAGGAAGAAAAAGAAGAAAGACCGCGACTACCAGAAGTCGCGGTCCACCGCTCTAGTCGTTGCAGTCGCGACCGAGGGCCGGGGCGACCGCAACAAACGCCCACGATCGCAAAGGGGTAACAGCGGCTCATGCCCTGTGCACCCCAACGGTCGCCACAGTGCCACAGAGTGTCGCGAGATCATTAACCTCTCGAAACGCATTAGCGAGCGGCGCGAGCAGTCTTCCAAGGACGGCTCCCCACCTCGTCGCCGACCTGGCAAAGAAAAGGTCGACGACGGCGAGGTGGCCGCGACTGAACGGGACCTCGGGTATCAGTCACCCGAGGGGGACCTGAAGGATGTCTTCTCCGGAGACTCCCACTCCGGTGGCGACAACTAGGTGAACCCCGGAGGAACCCCGAGCTCCCCGGCCTACGGGGCCGAAGCCTGCCTTCCCCCGGAAACCCTCCTGGACTCCCCATGGGTCCAGGCTTCTGACAGGTCCATGCAGAAATGGCTACAACACGAGGACAAGGACTCCCTCATCAAACGTAGATGGGAACCCAGGGTCGGTACCTAGTCCTACGACAAGTACCAAACCAGGAAGGGCTCCGCAACTCTTTCCCAGCTGAGAAGGACCCTCCAAGGTGACAGGAATACGCTGACCGGGGGTAACTATCTTGCTATGACTGAAGGAGTACCTCTTCTTGACCACTGGAGCATCTTTGTAAGTTCTATCCATAGGAGCAAGTCTGAGGTGTCGAATTCTTCTCCCTTTTATAACTAGGTAACGCATACGTGTACGCCAACCGGTGAGGTCCGCCCTCATAAGCCCGACCTGTTGGTCTGCACCCATGCATGACAGGTTATAAAGAAAAGATTTACCCCCTAAGATGTGCCTCTATGATAGTTTATCCTACTGCTCCATGGTCTTACCTTGTAGTTTTCCAGATATTATTTTATCTAACCCACTCGAACAGTTCCCTTTCCATCAGACATAATGACATCTGAATTGAACAGCCAGGCTTGCAGTTTAGGACCTCTCTGCGAAAGCAGGAGGGCTCGACACCCTAGGGGCCAGTTCTAAAGAACAGGAGCCCATTCCATGGGGTGGTCTTGAGCCTGTGTGGCCGCTGAGCCTGGTCCCGTACCCAAAAGCCTGCACACTCCACCACTCCGTGACGGGTACCCTAGTATTTGGAGCTATAAGTCCTATGGGTTCGGCAACCTGGGTCCGGAACTAGAGAATGGACACTTGTCTCCTGGGGTGGTCCGGAGCCCGTGTAGCCGCTCAGCATGGTTCCGTATCGTGGGCCTGCATGCTCCACCACTCTGTGATGGGTGTCCTAGTACCTAGAACCACCATCCTGGGGGTCCAGACGCATAACTTGGCCTCCCAGACTAAACCCTGTAGGTCCCGAGCATGTATCAAAGGATGGCTAGTGTCAGATGGCGGGTCCTGTGGGTGTACTACTAATGCTCCCTAGCCGAAGCTGTGTGCAGGCCCATGTCCCAGTCAAGGCTACCTCCTGGGGGCCATCGCCAAACTCTTTCTTAGGTATGTTGGTCTGCATCCTTGACAAATCGAGCCTACGTCCTAGGGGGGCCAGGTACCAAGGAGGAATCGGTAACACCATGCACAACAGGGACAAGTGGTACACAGATAAGTGCTAATACTACTTGATAAATAGTACTCAAAAGTACCTTACAAAAAGCAAAAGTATTACATCCGCTTTCAAGCGGAGTCCTAGCTCCACCTCTACTCTGCAGGAATGGACTACTCTGCACCAGCAAGGTCACGTTGGAAGCTAGCTCCGGGTAGCCTCACCAGCGGCGGCGACCACTGCTACTCCGAGTGGCTCGCCAGCAACGACGGCCACCCCAGCGCGGGCGAAGAGGTCCTCGCCCCTGTCCTCCTACGGGGGTGAGGACAAGACCATCCAAGAAAGCGGCTGCCACCTCCATGGCGTACGACGTCTTGTATGACCCCCCGGGCGGCGTCGGAGCAGTACGGTCGGCGGCGCAGGGGACGCCACAGATGTGGCGGACCTGCGCACAGCGCGACCATCGCTCGTGCAGAGGACAGACAGCCATGCCCTGCTTGGCGGCGGGAGGCAGTGTCGGAGGCGGCACCAAAGCCATCAAAGCCAAAGAGATGGAGCCGTAGCACGGCTCGCTTCCCACCCCAAAGAGTTGGGGGCGTGAGGGATGGAGCCGTGGCTCAGCCCGCCGTCCACCTTCACGAGGCTGGTGATCATCCTTCCCCCTGAATGCTGAAGGAAGAAGTGGGAAGGAGCGTCGCCTCCACGGAAATCCCGCGGAGGTAGGCGATGATGGCCGCCTAAAAGATGAAGCAGAACGCCATGGGTAGAGGCTGGAGGCCAAGCCCCTCCAGCAGCCGCACAAAAAAAGATGGGATCGGTAGAACCAACCCGCTGGGGAGTTTGGAAACAAAGAACACAAACTCTTTGGCGGAAAATTCGTTGAGAGGAGAGAGATAGCAGCACAAGTCCTCCCGGCAAATACCGGCACATTCCATCCAAGCAGGCGGTATACCATTTCGAGCACTCACTTAGTTTGGGCGTGCTCGGGATGAAGTCACAAGGCCATGGCAAACTATGGCAACGCGAAGCGGAAACCTTGAAGGCAAAGGGGCACAGAGAGCTCGGAGGCGAAAGGACGCCGCGAGTGGGAGAGAAGCAAGACATGGCTGCTACTCAAGGGGTGAACCCCTTTTTAAAGGCAGATTTCCCCACTCGCGCCCCGAGGCATCACGGGCAAGGTCTCCCCCGATGCGCACCAGGGTTCCCATCCTATGACATTGGGGCCAGGCCTCACATGCCATACAAATAGGCCCAAAGCGCGAAGAAGGCGAATCGCCGCACAAGGAGCGTGCAACCGCCTTGCGGTTATACACCCCTTCATCTTCGCCGCAACCAGCGGTCTAGAAGGCGAACCGTCGCACAAGGAGCGTGCAACCACCCTGCAGTTATGCGCCCCCTTTCATCTTCGCCGCAACTAGCTGTCAAGAAGGCGAACCGCCGCACAAGAAGCGTGCAATCGCCCCGCGGTTATGCAACCCCTCGGCTTCGCTGCAGCCAGCGGTCCAACCTCTGGCATGAAGGCCCAGGCCCACATGTCAGGCACCCGGCGCGCCGGTTTCTGGGTGCAGAGAAGTCGCACCGCCGCTCGCGCCAATGTCGCGTCTCCTCGGGCCGTAGCAGAAGACTGAAAAGATAAATTTTCAAAACCAATGCAGCGACTCGAGGCACCTCGTGCATGGCCCAACAAAGACATTAAGTGCGGAGGTCATAGGTCACTTAGCCGCGGGGATAGGCGTGGCAGTCGGCGTGACCATGGGTAGACCGACAGTAATTGCATCAACGGGCGCGCAGGGACAGCAAGCCAATCAGACTTTGGCCCCACCTGCAGGCTCGTATCCTCCCCTGAGGCGGGCCTGGGGGCCACTGTCGGTACCATGAATCAGGGATACCCCCTACTACAGTATGAAGAAGCGGTGCCCATACAGCTTCCCTAGGCACACGGTGAGCAGCACCCGACCCCACCACGTGAGTGGCTCAAGGGGCACCATGTGGCAAGAAAAGATGATACATCCGAGGATGTATCAGTTGGACCGGACCCCCATGAGGGAGCACCGGACCCCTGTACGCATAACCCGGACCCCCGATTACGGCCTGGGACTCCCAAGTAAGCATGTCGAGCCCCTTGGATGGGGTCCAGATCCCTCCGAGTAAGGTCCAGGCCACAACGAGGTCCCGGGACAGGGGAGACCCTGGCATAAGCAAGGGTCCGGTACTGACACGTGTCCAGGCCTTATCCTGTGCGCTTGCGCTCCCCGCTCAGGCGGAGGCCCGATGCTGTCACGTAGCTCGTTGCCCATGACATAAGCCAACGGGCGGAGCCTGACGTAAGGACTCTAGGCCGCGTGGTCTCTGCATTTATTGCAGAGAGGACGCGTCGCCTGTCCACCTTGCTGACAGGCGATGTGCCCCCTCAGCATTTAATGCGTCCTGTCCACTCCACTAGCAGGCGGCGCCAGGGCCATCCTGCAGTTGGCGCACCTGTCCAGTCCATTGTCAAACAGTGCACCTGTGCTGCAGGGCGCACGGTGCTCATCATCCCTTATAAGAGAAGCTTCCCCTGCACGCCGATGCTACACAGATCTCAGACGTCAGGGCATAAGAAGATTGCCCCAGCAGCAAACATGAGTAGCGCCAAGTACTACATCTATTATGTTCTTGGGCCCACATGTCGAGGCCCAATATCCTTGTGCATGCCCCCCTTTGGCTATAAAAGGGGAGGCATGCAACGTTACAAAACAGTCTCTCTGAGACCTAACTCAGACTTCGAACGATCAAGCTTCCACAGCAATCCAACACACAATGGAGTAGGGTATTACGCTCTGGCAGCCCGAACCACTCTAAATCCTCGCGTGTTCATGTGCTCGGTGATCGCTTAGCAGGATAGGTAAAACTCTTAAGCCCCTTCCTCATCTTAGGATTTAGGGCGGGTGCACTCCGCCACCCGGCTAGAGAATTCCCTCTCCAACAGTTGCTTAGAGGGATCTTCGGCAACACACTTAGGAACCACGAGCTGCTCGTTGTCTAAGTAAAGCGAGCATACATTCAATACATTTGGAAAGTAAAAATGAACATCACATCACACATGTACAAACATTGGCACACAACTCAAAAGGCATAGTATTAAGTACAGGGGAATGAGGTCAAGTTATGAAATGAACTAATCTTAATTGGGGGGGAAATTGATTACTCTCTAAGTGTTGAAACATAACCTAAAAAGATAGAGTAATAATTAAACAAATAAAAGATTACATTATAAGATGAACTACTCTCATTTAGGAATTTGATTATCTTTTAAATATTATCCATAATTACATATCTAATTCTATTTATCACATTAGGGTCTAAAGGTTAAACCAAAAATGAATCCAGGAAATGCATTACACTAATCTCACAAACTTTAAATATATTTTAACTCCTAGGATTCCCCTTTTATTTATTTCATTAAATAAATAAATGAACATATACTTTAATTCTATATTCTAAGTGTAAATATTAAAGTGTACATATTACAGTTGGTCATATTTTATTTGGATAGAGAATAATCTTGTGAACATTTCGCAATTTGAACCACTAAATTTAGAGTTTATATGAAAAAGATATGAAATAAATAAGTTTTGAAGTTTGAAATATGAAATTAGGGCTAAATCTGTGATTAAATAAAAGTCCACGGGGCTATTCTAAAGAAACCAGGGACCTATACGCTAAAACCAAGGACGGCGGGTTGATTTCCTAAAACCAGGGGGTCTCTTAAGCAAAACAACTACGCGAAAGGGTACGGGGTAACCTCAGCCGTCAGATCAGACATCAATGGCCCAGATTAGATCATGCGGGCGTGGACGCGCGGGCGTGGCTGACAAGCGGGGCCAGGGCGGGCTGACCGGTCGAGCCCAAGGGTAGAGACGCGGATGAGGGGGAGAGAGGAGAGACGGTTGGATCTGGATCGGAGGGCTACGATCAGATACGCTCGGGTTGAGTCTAAACCGCCCGATCTCGGGTGGACGACCGAGATCTAACAGCAGGGGGCGGACTTGGGCACGGTGGCACCGCTTGGTCCCACGGCGGGAGTTCGCCGGAGACGAGCAGACCGGCCACGGCGGGGCTCTGGTGGCTTAGGGAAAGGGCCAGACACGTTCAGCACGTCACGGCGAACACAACCGTGGGCGTAGAACCGGCATGAGGCGCCAGATTCCGCGGCGGCGCAGCTAACTCCGGCGAGCAATTGTGCGGGCTCTGGTGTGGTACTTGGCGAATTAAGGGCATAGGAAGGTTGCTCACCTCGAGTGTGAACTTCGGGACGCTTGGAGAACGGCGGGGGTGCGGTGGAGCCTCGGGTCGACGGCGGCGGGGCTCCGACTACGCAAGAACTGCTCCGGTGAGCGTGGACCGGGCGCAGCAGGGAGGGAGAGGGCACACCGAATGGTGTCCCGAGCAGCTGACAGTGAGGCGGAGCTCACTGTGGCACTGGACGGGGCACGAACGCGATGATGGTCGCAGAACAGGCGGCGGTCGGTGGCGGGGCTCTCGGTTCGCTCGGGCAGAGCGAGAGAGAGGGCGAGGGAGCTGGGAAGAGGGCGCAATTGGGAGAGGGGAGGTTGGCGAGCAGGGTGCAGGGCTCAAAAGGGGCGCGGGGGCTCGGACGTGGCCGGAGAACACGTGGTCGTGGGCGCGTCCACGGCGGGGAGATCGTGGGCGAGAGGTTAGAGACGGCTGACAGGTGGGGACAGCGGGACAGAGAGAGGGGAGCGGGTGCACGCGGGAGAACTAGCGCCGACAGGTCTGGACCACGCGACAGAGAGGGAGAGGGAGAGAGGCGCGATCTGGTTGGCAGAGGGAACGCGTGGGCGCGCGCGCGCGGGGCTAGGCTAAGTGGGCTGCCTTGGGCCGAATTAGCTTTTCCTTTTTCCTGGAATTTCTAATTGCTTTTTCTATTTATTTTCTCTAGGGTTTTCAATTCAAATTCAATTCAAGTTTCAAATTCAAACCAAATCAAATATGTACAACAATTCAAAGAATATTTAGGCTCAATATGATGCAATATTTCATGACTCATATGTTTTGGGCAAAATAAAATAAATAATCCCTCACTAATACAACTAACTCTCATTAAAAGAGAAAGAGAGAGAAAACTAGAGAGAGAGATAAACTAGAGTGAGATAGAGAAGAGTAACACATGAATTTGGGTGGTCATTAGAAAGAAATTTTATACCCCCAAATTCAAGGTGTTACATACATGGAACACATTATGCACCGCAGATAATGATTCTAGCAATTGAAGTCTGTACGCCACTTGCCCACATCGCTCAAGAATGGGGAACAGACTAATATATCGGGGTGCCAACTTTCCTTTAACCCCGAATCGACTAACACCCTTCATTGGTGATACTTTCAGGTACACATGATCGCCAACTTGAAAAACCAATGGTCGACGTCGTTTATCCGCATAATTTTTCTGCCGAGCTTGAGCTTCTCTCAAGTTATGTCTTACGCGTTGGACCTTTTCTTCCGCTTCTTTAACCAAATCAGACCTGAAAAACCACCGTTCTCCTGGTTCTGACCAATTTAATGGTGTTCGGCATCATCGTCCGTACAGAGCTTCAAACGGTGCCATTTTAATACTTTCTTGATAACTGTTATTATATGAAAATTCTGCCAACGACAGACAATCATCCCATTTTTGTGGGAACTCCAAGACACAGGCTCGTAACATATCTTCCAATATTTGATTTACCCTTTCAGTTTGTCTGCTCGTCTGAGGATGATAGGCCAAACTATGGAGCAATTTAGTGCCCAAAGATTTGTGCAGCTCTTTCCAAAACTTGGATACGAATTGCGGACCCCGGTCCGACACTACCGTCTTCGGAACTCCATGCAGACTGAGAATGCGATCAATGTATAACTGAGCATAAACAACAACTAGGTGATCCGTTTTAACAGGAAGAAAATGTGCTGTCTTTGTAAGCCGGTCAATTATGACCCAAATAGAGTCAAATCCTCTAGCGGCCTTGGGCAATCCCACAATGAAATCCATACTGATATCTTCCCATTTCCAGGTTGGGATTGGCAATGATTGTAAAGGTCCAGCAGCTTTCATATGTATTGCCTTGACACGTCTACAAGTGTCACATTTTGACACATAGTGTGCGATTTCAATCTTCATCTTAGTCCACCAATAATGTTGTTTCAAGTCTTTATACATCTTTGTGCTTCCAGGGTGAATGGAATACTGACTAAGATGAGCTTTGTCTATGATTTGTTGATGGACTTCAGCATCCTTTGGCACTACTATGCGGTCTTTAAACCATATCACTCCTTGATCATCTTTCCTAAAACAATTAGCTTTGTCGGCTTCCAATTTCTTATGAATATATTTCGTACCCTTATCGGTCCTTTGAGCATCAACAATCCTTTGTAGAAGAACTGACTCAAGCTTCAGATGTGCCAAGGTCCCTTGTTGTACTATCCCTAGATTTAAGATTTCCATTTCTTGACATAGAGTGGTGTCAGACGATCTTACCGTGAGACAATGACAAGAAGCTTTACGACTTAAAGCATCTGCCACCACATTAGCCTTTCCTAGGTGATAATGAATCTCCAAGTCATAATCCTTGATTAGCTCGAGCCACCTTCTTTGTCTCATGTTTAGCTCTGACTGGGTGAAGATATACTTCAAGATCTTGTGATCCGTATATAAGTGACATATATTCCCCAGTAGATAATGGCGCCAAATCTTAAGGGCATGAACTACTGCATCCAGTTCCAAATCATGTGTGGGATAATGTTCCTCATGCCAGCGTAGCTGCCTTGAAGCATAAGATATTACTCGTCCTTCTTACATCAGGACACATCCAAGTCCACTGCCTGATGCGTCACAATAAACATCAAACGACTTCTCAATATCCGGTTGGGCCAAAACCAGTGCAGTGGTCAATAATACTTTTAACTGTTCAAAGGCCTCGTTGCACTTAGAGGACCAGTCAAACTTAGCATCATTTTTCAATAACCGTGTAATGGGTTTAAAAATCTTGGAGAAATCTGGGATAAATCTGTGGTAATAACCAGCCAATCCAAGGAAACTTCTAACTTGATGCACTGAAGTGGGTGATTTCCATTCTAGAATATCCTTGACCTTGCTGGGATTGACAGCAATCCCTTTGGCAGATAAAACATGTCCTAGAAATTGGATTTCTTCCAACTAGAATGCGCATTTGCTGAATTTGGCATAAAGCTGATGTTCTCTCAAGCGTGTTAACACGATCCGCAAATGTTTTGCATGCTCCTCCTCATTCTTGGAATAGATCAAAATGTCATCAATGAAGACCACCACAAACTTGTCTAATTCGGGCATGAATACCGAATTCATCAAGTATGTGAAGTGGGCTGGAGCATTTGTTAATCCAAAAGACATAACCAAGTATTCAAACAACCCATACCGAGTAGTAAAAGCGGTCTTGGGTATATCCTTAGGTCGAATTCTGATCTGATGATAGCCCGATCGGAGTTCAATTTTAGAAAACACCCGGAGTCCAGTGAGTTGATCGAATAAAATATCAATCCGAGGAAGAGGATACTTATTCTTAATAGTCACTTCATTAAGGGGTCTATAGTCCACGCACATTCGAAGAGTCTGATCCTTCTTCTTGACAAAGATTGCTGGACATCCCCATGGCGATGAACTTGGTCTAATAAATCCTTTCTCCAACAAGTCTTGTAATTGTGTCTTGAGTTCCGCCAGCTCATTGGGTGGCATACGGTACGACCTTCTGGAGATAGGAGTCGTACCGGGCTTCAATTCAATCACAAACTCCACATCCCTTTCCGGAGGTAACTCAGGCAAATCTTCAGGGAATACATCCGGGAATTCACACACGACTAGAATGTCCTGTAGCTCTTGCACTATGGCTTCAAAAACTTGTCTAGATACTTTAACTGGGATAGATACAGGGATGGACAGTTTGACTTCTTCTTGTCCATGACCCAATGGAATGGTCCTTTGATCCGCATTGATGATAGCCTTATTCTGGACCAACCAATTCATGCCTACAATTACATCTACATCTTGTCCCTTTATAACTATCATGTTAGTAGGGAACTCATGTCCGACCAATGTTACGGGTGCGTGGAAGACTACTTCCTTAGTAAATAGTTGACCCCTAGGTGATTGAATAACAAATCCCTCCCTTGATTCAATACTATGAATGCAATGCTTCTCCACAAAAGTCTTGCTCATAATGGTATGTGATGCACCAGAATAAAAAAGGATAATGGCGGGATGGTTGGCAACGAGAAACGTACCCATCATCACCGGTTCTCCTTCCGGGGTAGTTGCCACTTGGTGTAATAAACTCGCCTAGCTTTCTTTGTATTCTTGCCCGCTGAGGGTTGACCACATTTCCCTTTCCTTGAGTCGCGTTCCCAGAAGTTTGTTGAAAATTTGATTTATTCTGCTTTGGATAGGGTCAGTCTTTGATAAAGTTTCCAGACTTCCCACAGTTAAAGCAGCCATTTGAGGACTGGGTAGGGCGGGGAAACGAGCACTAGGGGCACTCGGCTGATTGTTCTGGGCGGGGGTAGGAGTGGGACAGATGAAAACTGGTTGTTTGAATGGATATGTGGGTAGACAAGAAGTAGAGCGACTTGGGTTGAAAGGACGAATTACCAACCTTGTTCGCTTTTCAGACCCCTGAGATGATCCTTCACCCCTATATCTCTTTATTTTTCCTTGTCCCGAATTCTTGGCTTCCACGGACACACTATGCTTACGTCCCTACATTAAGTGAGATCCATACATGTGGCCATCTTGTGCTAGAGTCGATCATTCAAACCTCTCATTAAGCAATTTTTCTTTTTCAAATCCGTGTCCACTTGATCTATAGCATATTGGGAGAGATGATTAAACTTGTTGAGATACTGCATTACCGAGTCTCCCCCTTGTTTCAAACGTATAAACTCCTCCAGCTTCATTTGTAAAACCCCTTTTGGAACATAATGTACCCTAAATGCATGTTTAAATTCTGCCCACGTGACCAGATGTCCTGCAGGCTGAATAGCTGAAACATTTGCCCACCAGGTGCTGGCAGGACTTCTCAATTGTTGGGCGACGAATAGGGGCTTCTGTGTTTCAGTACACCGGATCAGTCCGAATTTTTGCTCCATGACCCGTACCCATTCATCCACTTCCAAAGGCTCTTCTTCTTTGATAAAAAGTGGTGGACGAGTTTCAGAAAACTCCAAGTACGTGGTGTCTCGTGGCCCTTGGGGTTGACCTCCTCCATGTTGCTGAAACTGATTCCCCGCCAACTCACGCAGAAAACGTGTGTTGTCAGCGGTAGCATTAACTAAGGCAGTGATAGCCTCAGCCAATGTAGGAGGTACATGTGGCGGGTTTTGAGTTTCCTCCCCACCGCGGGAAGTTCCCGCCCCGTCTTGAGCACGCGTTCTTGATGACATTTGAGGAAGAAAAATATGCTGAATTATTACATGCCGAAAATACATCACCTTTATTGCATTATGCCAAACTAGTACTAATTATGCATACTCATTAGTACAACTCAACTTCCTTATTTAATTTACATAAGGACACTACTTATACTACACTACTCTAATTATCTTCGTTCTTGGCCGCTCTTGCTCCACTGCCAACTTCGGGAGAACGTTCATCCGCGAGGTTCATGGAAGGAGGGGCTCCGAAAAGATCAAACACCCCATCAGGTCCTCCACTAGCTGCTCTAGATGTTCTGGCTGCCATTGCTGCAACCTCAGGTGGTACATTCGGATGCAGCCGGTCGTATAACACGAGCATTTTCTCATGCAGAGTGTTACAGTATGCTTGCAGATTCTCCAAAGCTGCGCTTAGTTCCGCTACCCGGGCTAGAGCATTTGCCTCGCAATCCCAGGCAAAAGAGCACGAATTTACGACCCAGTCGATAGCCATATCTCGTTCCACGATTTCTTGCTGCAAGCGATTAACCTCCGCTGACAACTCAGCAATGCGGCGGCTATCTCACGCATGCTCCCTATTTCCATGGCATAGTTCTGACATGAGGCGTTCCACCCTGGCCTCAAGATCCCCTATTGGATCATTGCTTCCACTACTGCTCCCCTCATGTCGAGGAGCCAATTGGCGTCGAACCATACCGTGTTTGCCTGGCCACATGAGGTTGAGGCGTTGGCGATGTGGTCACCAAACACTTGAAGTCACTTAACTAGAGAATTGGGTGTTTCCAGGGTATAGTCTGGGGAAGTGAAGGCAACAATACTGTGTTGAAGCTACACACAGTGGCTTACGACAGAGGCAAGGATCTCTCCTTTACTCCCTTCCCCCCTTCGGTTACTCTTAAATAGGTAGGGAAAAGATCATGCGATGTCTGGGTTCATGGGATTACAGCAAAGGGAGCTCTGGAGGTGCCAGTGAACGCATGGGTATGGATGCATGGCTCAACCCTAAAGATCCACGCCGGTCTCCTGAGCACAGCAAGACAGGGATATGGTAGAGTTTACCACGGCAGAGGGTAGGCAGATAAGGTTTCACTGAAGCAGATATTCTTTTCGGTCCAAACTTGAGATATTTTGGTGATGGCCAAAGTTCTGAATATCCCTGCTATTTCTTCTCATCTCTATCTTCATTTTATACTAAAGTAAGACACGGCAAGGGAAAAAGATCAATGGCAGATATTTCTGATCATCAGGATCTACAGCACTTGACTGACCCCCCACTGTTCAGCCACCTTTTTCTCTCTATATTTGTTAAGAGCTGATTAGTCTATGTTAACAGAACTTGTTCACTTATCCAAGATCTTCAAAGTTACTATAGGGTTCTTGGACCTAAACCTCATAGATCAGAAGTTATGGCACCCAAAAACCAACTACATCACACTGGTACCATTCCAGTTTTTTCTGAATTTCGGTCTATAGTCTCCATCAGATTTTTCCTTTTGATAGAGGCAGTTTGAGCACCAATATCTCCTAAATTCAAGCGAGGCCCTCCCTAAAAAACTTGCTCATCAATACTAGCTCTCAAACTTTTCTTACACCAACCTAGCTCCTAATCAGATAGAATAGTCTCTGTAAGGCTCTAAAGTTGATCCAACAGACAGGAATTTAGAGTAAGTCACTCAGGTTGACAGTCAGAATTCACTAGTCTGACAGCGCAACTTTGAACATCATTTCCCCTAATTTTTGCACAGGATCAAGCCCACTTAATTTAAGAATATTTAATCACCTTCTGATGGTCTCTAATTTGTCTATATAGCTCACAACCTTAAACCCCCTAGATTGGCCACAAAAGGGCTTCAAACCAAGCACCAAACACTGAATCTCAAGTTTTCAGATTACTGTTCCTAGTCTGAAATTTAGAATTCTACTAAACTTACTTTGGATGTGTTTTGCACTAGATTCCATATGGTTTTAGGGCTAGGTTTCACAATCAAACTTGTACCCCTACAGTAGCCCTACAACTTTGTTATGGTGACCTACTACAAAATCCTTATGGATCAAAAGCTACAAGAGCCCAAAGTTGGCTCAATGTCACTGGTTCTCAGGGTTCCAATTTTGGAGCACTTGTAAACTTTTGCCATTTTCTCCAATTTGCTCCACAACACTTGAAAATCTCCAAATGTAAAAGTTGCTTAATTTTTGATACTCTACCACTTCAATATATGCACTT
Organism: Zea mays; assembly: GCF_902167145.1. Lineage (NCBI taxonomy): Eukaryota > Viridiplantae > Streptophyta > Magnoliopsida > Poales > Poaceae > Zea > Zea mays. The sequence continues at coordinate 97,982,265 of NC_050105.1, read as the reverse complement.
TGGTCCAAAAGTGTATATAAATTGATCTCATCTCATAGAGCACAAATTAGGGTTTCCAGAGTCCTTACTAGGGTTTTGAATGTTCTAGGGTTTATGTGGCACTCAACTTTCCAAATTTAGTCTCTCTTGAACATCTCCACTAATCTTTTGAGAACATACTCTAATTATTATGTCACACACACACACATACCTCTATCCCTTGGTTAAGTACCCTATCCTAGGGTTAAGGATCCCTTCAAGTCATCACATCACAACTTGTTTTGAAGTTTTAGCCTAGTGGATTCACTATAAGTGTAACATACATAATGAAATGCCATTGCATATGATGCCATGCCCAAGTTTTAGTTCTTGTAACACCAGGGGTGTTACAGTGCGCTGCTATACTCCTAGTATGGCGTACTGCTCCATCCGTCCGGTATACTAGTCCCTATAGCGAGTTCGATGTTGATGTTGATGTTGCGGCGCTTAGCGGGTCCCATAAAGTAGACTTTACGGTGGGGTTCAGGGTCGTGGTTGGTGTGGCTCCGTTTTCCATCATGTCCTGACATCACTTCCCGACATACGTAGGCATACACCCAGGATGGTGTATCCACTAGTACAATTTGGCTCTATACAAGCGGTAGGATTTTTACATCACAGGCGGTTCGGTTAGAAAACCGCCTGTGATGTCCCAGGCGGTTTAGTACGCCTGTGATGTAATAGTATCACAAGCGGTTTTTGTTTAGGACCGCCTGTGATGCTCTATCCTTTTCACAAGCGGACCCTAAGACAAAACCGCCTGTGATTGTAAAATTATGAAAATACAATTTAAATATGAAATAATTTTAATTTTTAACAGAAATATGCAAATACAATTTAAATGAATTAATATTTAATTTTTAACAATAATATGCAAATACAATTTAAATGAATTATAATAGCACACATAGATAACTAGAGAGATTTTAAATTAATTGGCAACCACAATTCATAGTCGATCATACATGATAACAAATACAATTTGATTCATACAATTTTTCATGAACTACCATTTTTCCGCATGTATGGCTTTAAGTTCTTATCAATTTTCTTTTCCACACGCTTGATTCTCTCTGGACCGTTAAAGACGAACATCTCTTCATACTTATTGTATTCCTCATCTTGGTCTCCCACATTCTCAACTCCAACAATTTTTTGCTTTCCAGAAATAACTACATGCATCTTCTCATCTGCTGGATCGAGTACATAGAACACTTGTGCAACACATTCGGCGAGAACCCACGGGTCATCTTTATATCCTACTTTCTTTAAGTCTACCAGTGTGAGTCCGTAGTTATCCACTATCACCCCCACGGGATGTTGTACCCATTGGCACTTAAACAAGGGTATTTTCATGCTTGGGCCATAATCAAGTTCCCATATTTCCTCTATGAATCCAAAATATGTGGTCTTCTGTCCATGTAGGTCAAAAGCATCGATACGAACACCGCTATTTTGTGCAACACTTTTCATGTCTTTTGATTTAGTGTAGAATGTGTACCCATTGATGTCATATGCTTGCCATGATGTCACAAAACACGATGGCCCAGAAGCCAAATTCTTCATTGTTTTCTCATCCGAAGAGTCTCCGAATGGGATGTTTTTGTCCATTAACCATTCGCTGAAACGATGTTTGTGCTCCCTCATGATCCAGTCCTCTGTGCGGTTCTGATTTTCTTTACGAAGCTCATTCAGGTGTTCCTCTATGTAAGGCTCGGCTATCATGAGATGTTGTAGTACACTACCATGAGCACAATGTACTAGCTTGTAATCCTCAACGCGAAAAGTTTTCTTGCCCATTCTCCCTCTCCCACATAGTTTACCCTCATGTTTAGGTACAGGCACACCTATCATTGTTCCGTCACTGATGTAATCTATACAGCTCTCAATCACTTCTTCTGTAGTGTATCCCTCCATGATTGAACCCTCTGGGTGAGCGCGATTTCGCACATAACCTTTTAATACTCCCAGGTATCGCTCCAACTGAAACATATGATGTAAATATAGTGGCCCTAATATTTTTATCTGATCCACGAGATGTATGATTAGGTGTACTTGCATATCAAAAAATGATGGAGGAAAACACATTTCAAGCTTGCACATAGTCTCGATGATGTATGCCTTTAGATAGTCCAAGTCTTCTAAAGCTATTACTTTTTGTGAAACCGCATTGAAAAAGTAACACAAGCGTGTGATGACAACTTTGACATGCTCTGTTTTGAGGGCTCTTACCGCAATTGGGAGGAACACCGTCATCATCACATGACAGTCATGAGAGTTGTAGCCAAATAGAGACAAGTCCTTCATCCTGACTAGTCTGCTGATATTGGATGAGAAACCTGTGGGCACTTTGACCCCACGCAAACATTTGCAAATCTTTGTTCTCTCCTCAACTGACAAGTTGTAGCTAGCTGGGGGGAGGTAAGGCTTCCCTTTGCCACTATCCACTGGATGAAGTTCCGGTCTGATTTGAAGATCTACTAGATCATTGCGTGATTTAAGTCCGTCTTTTGTCTTACTCGGCATGCCCAACAAGGTTCCAATGATGCTGTCAAAAACATTTTTTGTTACATGCATCAAATCAATGCTGTGGCAAATTTCCATATCCTTCCAGTATGGGAGGTACTTGAAAAATATTGATTGCTTCTTGAAAGTTGTGTAAGTTGAAGGGTCAGTTCTCTTTCTCTTTTCTCCTTTGTTTTTTCCCTTTCCGAATACAACATGAATGTTCTTTACAATTTCAAAAACAAGTTTCCCACTATAAGGCTTTGGTGCACCTTCACTTTCCAGTTGATTGTTAAATTCCTCTTTCATCTTTCGGTACTTATGCTGCTTCATCAAGAACCGTCTGTGTCCCATGAACACCAACTTCTTGGATGATTTAAGGTACATGGAAGCAGTTCCATCGACGCACACTACACAACCATTCTTTCCTTTAGTCTTTTGCCCTGATAGTGTGGCGCCACCGGGAGAATCATGGATGGTAACAAATATAATTGCTCTTAAGTTGAAATACTCACGGCAATACTCATCCCATATTCTAACTCCTTCATTCCAGAGCTTTGTCATATCTTCTATAAGAGGTTCTAGGAACACATCAATATCAACACCAGCTGATTTCGGACCTTGAATAAGAATAGTCAACATAATATACTTTCTTTTGTGACACAGCCATGATGGAAGGTTGTACATCGTTAAAGTCACGGGCCAGGTGCTATGTACACTTCTTTTTTCACCAAATGGATTCATTCCGTCTGTACCCAAAGCAAATCTTACATTTCTGGTTTCTTTGGCAAACTCAGGATACATAAGATCGAAATTTTTCCATTGTGATGCATCAGCAGGGTGTCGAATCTGTTTGTTATTCTGCTTGCGATTTTCAGCATGCCAACGCATAAGCTCAGCCTCCCTAGGGTTTGAGAACAAACGTTTTAAGCGATCAATTACTGGAAGATACCACATCACCAAAGCTGGGTTCTTTGACTTCTTTTTCCCATCCATGTCATCAAAAGTGTCATCGTCACTTTCAGGTCCAATAGTGGATTTCTTGTTTTTATTTTTCTTCGGGAATTTTTTACACAGTCTTGATTGTAGCTCTTCTTGTATCGACTGACATTGCAAACTGGGCATCTTGATGCGTTCTCAAAATCGCCACGATACAGAATACAATGGTTCGGACATGCATGAATTTTTTGCACACCCAGAGCTATGGGAGATATAAGCTTCTTCGCTTTATAAGTGCTTGTTGGTAGTTTGTTGGGTTTTGGTAGTAATTGAGACAGAAAATTCAAAAGATCTGTGAAGCTAGTATCAGACCATCCGGCGCTAGCCTTCAACTTCAGAAGTTCTAGAACTGTACGCAGTGTAGTAAACTCTTTGTCACAACCCTTTGATTCATCATATAAAGGTTCTTTTGAGGCACTTTCCAGTCCCTCCATTTTAGATAGCCCTTTCTGCGATCCCACAGAACTTAACATTTCTGGTTCCATATGGCGCAACATCTCTTCACAATCAAATTCTTCAAATTCTTGATTAGCATCCACATTATCCACTTCACCATCAACTTTAAGATCTAAAATTCCGACAACTCTCTCGTCATTACCAGGCACTTCACACGGATCCAACTCACCATGTTCTGACCATATCGTGTAATTGTTTTTAAACCCTCTTTTTAGCAGATGTGATTGGATTACTCCTATATCTCTCCAAGCTATCTTATTATCACAATCGATGCACGGACATAATATCTCCTTGCTCTTTCGCAAATTCGCGTGCTTGTTGGCCGCTTCAATAAAGCTTCTCAAATTTCGAATGTACGACGGATGTGGTCTTGGCACATTGTACATCCAACCTCGGTCCGCCATTACCTATCCCTATATTGATTAACGTCAATATCGAGATGTAACATGAAAAAATAAATGTTCATGAAAGTGAAACAAGATCATATCGAGATGTACCTAGTACATGAGACAAAATTTTTTAAAATATCCCTAATTAATTGAATTTAATCCCTAAATCATGAACGAATTAATGTGCATGAAAATGAAACAAGATTGCAGCAATATAGGTACCTTGAGGTGAGACAACTCTTCAAAAAAAATCTTTAAATCAGATCAACTACAAGTCTAAATCTTGGAATTCCTGAGTTTTTCTTCAATTCCGGTCTATATTACAAAATTGAGGCAAAAAATCGTATCAAAATGAGAAATAAAACAAACGGAGATCATATATATGCATAAACTCTTGAAATCAAGCCCGAAAATCAAAAACAAAACCTTCTCCCCGTAGATCAAAAAAATCCGTCGCCGCTACAGTAGTGTGCAGCCTAGCGGCGTCGGGCTCCGGAAGTTAGGGTTCCTGCGCTGGAACCGAGCCTTTTATACTACATACACATCACAGGCGGATTTTAAGAAAAACCGCTTGTGATGTATAACATCACAAGCGGTTTTCTATTCCGACCGCCTGTGATGTTTACATATCACAGGCGGTCGACATAGAAAACCGCTTGTGATGTTATACATCACAAGCGGTTTTTCTTAAAATCCGCCTGTGATGTGTTTACTATATAAAAGCGTCGGTACGGTGGCTTAGGGTTTAGTGTTTTCGCCCGGAGCTGATACTACGCCGCCAGGCTGCTGCGCCGCCGTTCCCGTCCCCGTCTCCGAGCCGTGAGCGCCCTCCACGCCGTCGCCGAGCCCGAGCCCAACCGCCACCGTCTCCGAGCTGGGCGCCCCCCGTCCCCGAGCGCCACCGTCTCCGAGGCGCCCTCCACCCCGTCCCCGAGCCCGAGCGCCGCCGAGCCCATCTCCGAGTGCGCCACCGTCCCCTTCCCCGTCCCCGAGCCCGAGCGCCGCCGAGCCCAAGCGCCACCGTCTCCGAGGCCAAGCGCCGCCGTCCCCGTCCTCGAGCCCGAGCGCCGCCGAGCCCGAGCGCCGAGTGCGCCGCCGTGCCCATCTCCGAGCCCTCGGTGCACTCCTTGATCATGCCTTAATTACTTGTTAAAAATTCATGCCTTGATTACTTGTTTTTGCTAGTCCTGCCTTAATTATTGTTAATGTTGGTCATTATGCTTATATTGTTGGTGTTTTCACTTACATATTTTGTTAAGGTCATCATTTTTGCTTTAGTAGCTTGTATCCCTTGTGATTAAATGTTGGTAATTATGCTTATGAAGAATTTTGTCATGGATAGTTGATGCAACTACTAGGACCCCTGCCTTAATTATTGTTAATCTTATATTGTTAATGTTGGTCATTATGCTTATATTGTTGGTGTTTTCACTTACATATTTTGTTAAGGTCACCATTTTTGCTTTAGTAGCTTGTATCCCTTGTGATTAAATGTTGGTAATTATGCTTATGAAGAATTTTGTCATGGATAGTTGATGCAACTACTAGGACCCCTTCTTGGTAGAAAATCTCCATAGTGATTGGGGAAACAAGTCTATTTTTAGTGTTTATGGCCACATACATCATGGAAGTACATAGCCATGGCAATGTTATTATCTCCCTATGTTATAAGACTTGTTCTTATCTCCCTTCTTAGTTTTTTGACTACCTATCTTTGCTTCCCAACCCTATGTTATAAGACTTGTTCTTATCTCCCATCTTTGACTTGTTCATAGCCATGACAATGTTATTTGGACCCCTCTTTTTGCCCTATAAGCCACATCCTTGTTTTCCCTCTGATCCCTGCCTTATCTATGGTGCCGAGTAGCACCAAATTTGGACTTAATTTTTTTTTCTAGTGATATCGATGGTGCCGAGTAGCACCAAATTTGGACTTGTGTCCATATCTATAGATGCTAGTAGTTGAGCACTAGCTCCTACAATCTTAAGTGTGTAGACCCCAAGAAGAGATTAAGTCCTGTAGTCTACCACCTCCCGTTATTTATGGGCTTCACCGATGGCTGGAAACATTTGGTGATAGCAAACGACCTTCGGGTTGAAGACGTCTGCGAGCTTGTTAAGGGGCCAGACGATGGTGAGCCGGTGTACTATGTCCGGATGTGTGGTCACAAAATTTAAAGCTGCCCCGGCTGCATGTGTGTGCTTCTCTTCTCTTAGGTGGGGTGCTAAGTGATCTTAGTAGCCGACATAAGAGAAGAGAAGCGCACAGATGAAGCCGGGGCGGCTTTAAATTTTGTGACCACACATCCGGACAGAGTACACCGGCTCACCATCGTCTGGCCCCTTAACAAGCTCGCAGACGTCCCCAGCCCGAAGGTCGTTTGATGTCACCAAATGTTTCCCGCCCTCGGTGAAGCCCACAAATAACTGGAGGTGGTAGTCCACAGGGCTTAATATCTTCTTGGGGTCCTACAGGGCTTAATCTCTTCTTGGGGTCCTTCAGCATGGCTGTGATGTTATAATGCTGAAGTACCCCAAGAAGAGATTAAGCCCTGTAGTCTACCACCTCCCGTTATTTGTGGGCTTCACCGATGGCTGGAAACATTTGGTGATAGCAAACGACCTTCGGGCTGAAGACGTCTGCGAGCTTGTTAAGAGGCCAGACGATGTTGAGCCGGTGTACTATGTTCGGATGTGTGGTCACAAAATTAAAAGCTGCCCCGGCTGCATGTGTGTGCTTCTCTTCTCTTAGGTGGGGTGCTAAGTGATCTTAGTAGCCGACATAAGAGAAGAGAAGCGCACAGATGAAGCCGGGGCGGCTTTAAATTTTGTGACCACACATCCGGACAGAGTACACCGGCTCACCATCGTCTGGCCCCTTAACAAGCTCGCAGACGTCCCCAGCCCGAAGGTCGTTTGATGTCACCAAATGTTTCCTGCCCTCGGTGAAGCCCACAAATAACGAGAGGTGGTAGACTATAGGGCATAATCCCTTCTTGGGGTCCTTCAGCATTATAACATCACAGCCATGCCTTCTCTGTCTAACTGCATTGGAAAGTGCCTTTTCTCCAAGTTCCCTTATTGATGGAACCAGTATATCAGACTAACAGTATATCCCTTTATCGATGGAACCAGCTTGAATGGCAGACAACGAGCAGCCTAGTATGGATGTGGTCTGCACCGGTGCGTCTAACAAAGTCGATGAAGACGCGACCAAACTTGAATGGCAGACAACGAGCAGCTCCAGTGAAGGGAGCGGGGAGGATAGTTCTAGTGACGACAATCCTTGTACTCCTATACCTCCAAGGAAGAAAAAAACATCAGATGAGCTTGATGCCGACTATATTCCCAACGATGAAGAGGTAAATAGAAATATGTCGACTATATTGTAAAATAATGTTCATATATGAAAGGCCATTAATTTTTTGACTATATAGATTTCAAATGAAGAGAAGAAAGAGGATGCATCTTCTACACGAAACACGGAGGATGCTCCGATGCCTGAATCATCCGTTTCACATAAGCGGAAACGAGGGCGACGAGGTCCAAATCAGATGAAAGAAGGTGCAGTTATGTATGTAACAAAACTAAATGCAGAGGGGTTTCCTGAAGAACCACTTGACGTGGTTACAAAGTTTCGAAATTCCTGCGGGGCTACTGTTAGAGATATAGTGCCAATCACACTTCAAAAATGGAAGGATTTAGATGAAGACACCCGCAACAAGCTATGGGCTAAGTTGTCTGAGTCATTCAAGTTCCCAAAAGGCACAGAGGATGCAGTAAGGAAGTCGATGCTCTCTGCTATGGCCAAGATGTTTCGTGGGTGGAAGGCCGAGATGAATAGGGACTTTGTTAAGAAGAATAAGGTTCCTCCGCCCAAGAAAATGGGGAAAATCACTCAAGCTCAGTGGGAGGAATTTGTTCGTCAGAAGACCGAACTGAAGGCCAAAGAACTGGGCGAAACTAATTCTCAGAGAGCGAAGATGAACAAACACCCCCATCGCCTGGGGTCAAGCGGATATCACCATAAAGTTGTGCAGTGGAACAAGATTATCGAGGAAGCTATAACTAACGGCACTTTGGACCCAATATTAAAAGATATCGATGAGAGAGCTATTCGTTGGATCTTAGGTCGAGCAGGTTTGAGTGAGGACGGCAAACTTGTGCATCCAGAATTGGTAGGCGAAGTTTCGTCAAAAATTCAAGAATATGCAGATAAGAGAAAAAAAGGAGAATTTAAGCCTCGGAGGGAGAATGACATACTAACTGCAGCCCTAGGCAATCCTGAACACACTGGACGGGCTCGGGGAATCTCTTCTAAGATTTCCTGGAGAGAGGCGTTTCCAGAGTATGCGTCGTCATATAGGAAACACGAGAGGTCGAAAAGGACCCTTGAAGAGACTATTGATGAAAGGGTACAAAAGGCTATTAATGACGTGATGAACAAAATGAAGAAAACAGAATGCATATCATTTGAACTCAAGCCAAGCCACATGAGTCCACCTATAGTCCCTAGCAGCGTTGGATCTGTGCAAGACTTGACCAAGTACCCTGTAGACGATATTGTTGAGGACAAGCCTTGCTTTCTTCATATTCCAATCAATCGATCTGGGACAAAAACAAAGCAAGCTGCTACTGGTTTGGTAAAACCAGGACTTGTTAACTACAAGGACAATCCTGTCCCGCCACACTATGCTGTGGTCGAAGTTCTAGAAATCACAGACAATGGTTGTGAAGATTGGGAGATAGATTTTCCAGTTGAGGGGATCATAACTTTGCATGAGGCAATTAACGAGTTGGTCCTTTGGCATCGACGCGACATCAAGTTTGGTGATGAGCCGAATTCAACACCAATGCAACAAAAAGCTAGTTCGATCATTCCACACCCCATGGTGCAGGAAGATATGACACCGACCTCCAAAAAATCGTTGAAACAATCATATCGCCTCTTGCGAAGGAACTCGACGAGGGGGGCGTAGACAAAATTGTTCCTCTGAATGTCGACGTCAACATAAAAAGGAACCAAAGGTTGGCACCAATGTTGAAGGGCCAACTATTTCAAAGAAGATTCATAAGCGAATCGCCACAGACGATGTCAAGAAACCGTCAGAATCAGTGGCACGCTACCTGCATAAATTGCAGAGAGTTATGACTAATCAATCAAAAGCAGTATCAGCATCTCATGGAGTAGGCACACGGCCGGCCCAAATAGACAATTTCGAAGTATGGGAAGAAGATGGAATGATTCATACTCGAGAATCATTACGTCTTAAAACCAATATCTCGGTATACAAGAAGGAGGATGTTCCTCCTAAATTTGTGAATGGGAGGCCGTTCTTAACGACGGTGCAACTTTCTAAGTTGTCGACTCCGGAGATTAGAATGCATGAGTGGTACATGGTGGCTAGCAACAAATACAAACTCGAGGAATTCACATTTGTTGTGCCAGAAGATGCATTTTGGAGCAATGATCATATAAATCCTGTGCGGCATTTATTCTTTGACGATCTCTGGTCGTTGTACCACCGACAAAGGATGGAAACGAACTACTTAACCCTCTTCTGCTTGTAAGTACCTCTAAACTTTCATATTTGTTAGTTTTGTACACGCACACATAAACGAGAGTCTAACGATTAACACTATTACACGTAGGATGCAATACATGGATGATAAGAAGAAACAACTTAAGACAGGGTTTCTTGACCCGTTGATGATATCCCAAGCTCGCTACAAAGTAGTTGCTCGGAGGCAAGGAGAAGAATACAAAGACTTGGACGATGCTGAATTTGAGAAAGCCGTCAAACAGAATCAGAGAAAGAAAATGAAGGTAATGGCGGCATACATTGGACGAGCCATGTACAATCATGTACAACATGGCAAGGACTTAATAATAGCTCCGCACCACTTTAAGTAAGTTATCGACATGGTTTAATTTTGAACTATAAATTATGGCAATCGTGATATTAACATGTGTTTTCGTCTATGTCTATATAGTGACCACTACATTTGTATCATGATCTGGCCAAAGGATGGTAAAGTCGTGGTCTTCGACTCACTGAGAATGGAAAAGGCTACGTATAATGACTTCTTGAAGATTTTAGAGAAGTATGATTATTATTGCACACTTGTACTTATTACATCTTAACAAATGTATTCTTAATCTCACAATGCTATTCTTATATGCAGTGCATACCGTTTTTATTGGAAAGATCTTGGCGGCGAACATCCAGAGGACAAGCCTAATTTGTCAATATCATTATTTCCATATGGTGACAAACAACCTCCGGGTACTGTCCTGTGCGGTTATTATGTATGCGAATGGTGTCGTGTCACCTTCCATTACATGGTCAACCGTGAGGATGTAAGTTCGCTATCATTGTCTATATTGCAATTTTTATGTTATATTGTTGCTCATCACATTACTCTTAGCACCGATTGCTTTTTGCTTTCATTGCAGGTTCCTAAATCTAAGATCAATGCTGAATGGTTAGAAAGAGATATGGTTTCCACCGGCGTGGCTAAGGTTGTAAGAGACTTGCTTTACTTTATGCGCCGTGAAGTTCTTCATCAACAAGGGCTATTCTACAATGTAAATGGAAATTTGCAAAAATTCCCAGAACTAAGTTTGTACACAATATCACACAGTGTTTAGGTCTTTAGTTAGGAACTTTAGATGTTTATGGAACTTTGAGATGTCTATGGAACTTTGAGATGTTGAGTTGTTATGCAACTTGATGTGTATAAATCTGTGTATGATGGAACTTGATATATATGTGGATGAATCTGTGTATGGAACCTGCTATATATGGGGATGTTTGAATCTTTGTATGATGAATATGTGTTTGAATCTGTGTTTGAATCTGTTATTAATTCTGTTTCTGTATATGAATATGGAAAATATATATGAATCTGCTTTTGTATATGAATCTGGGAAATACAGGCGGCTTATAATTAAAACCGCCTGTGATGTGTGTCTATCACAGGCGGTTCCTTTGAACTGAACCGCCTGTGATGTGTGTCTATCACAGGCGGTTCCGTTGAACTGGACCGCCTGTGATCTGTGTTTTTCACAGGCGGTTTTTGATTGACCGCCTATGATGCTGTTTTACATCACAGGCGGTGCACCACAAGCGGTTCCTGGAACCGCCTGTGTAGTGGCGAACCAGACCGTCTGTACAGAGGTGTGCTGTAGTAGTGACCATCTCATCCCTCCCGATATGTGGGTCACTGTAGAGACTCTAGTGCTAAGGTTCCTATGACCAGGGTTCACTGGCCCCACAAGTCAGTGAGGGCATAGCTGAGGATGTGCGCGGGGTCGTATCGTCATGTATGATAGAGTCCGTTCGGCTCTGTATACATGGACCGAACATGGTTTGGTGTTGATGCATCTTGTCGCATCGATGTGGCTCAATGGTTCTGGCCCTCCCGTCTTGCAGCTTACTCGGTGGAGAGTTGGTCGTCCGCTCCGCCTCGCAGGGCTGCTAAGCCGAGAGTTGGTCATCCGCTCCGCCTCGCAGGGCTTCTTGGCGGAGAGTTGCCCGGTCAGCTAGTGGGCCATATTAAGAAGTTTCTTGGGCTTCCTTTGGGCACCCCATCCTTAGGTGCCTGACACTAGGGCTCTTAGGCCTAGGCTCAGTAGGTCATGAGTGGAAGGTGGACCGACTCCCTCGTTGTGGCTTGGTGCCATGCACAGTTAATGTGGCCAATCATTTATGGCGGCTTTGCCTCGGGCCGAACACGGAATCCACCCGAGTGGCTTCCTCACAGTTCGCCATGTCCCCCTTTTCTAGTTCTGCCTCGCCCGGTCTCGGGCTCGGTGCCTCGGGACTATCCGAGGGTGGTCCTTTTGGGGTGGACTCTTCCTCTGTCCTCCCACTGACTTGTGGGCCTCATGGACCTAGGGATCTTTCCCCCGACGGTAGGTCTTTTCCTTCCTACATTAAAAATAACAATTGTAAAAGGTCCAAAGATGAAAATATGTTTTAGATTACAATATCAATTCCACTATTACCTTATGATCTTTGACCCTGTTTTCCATTTGCTCAATATGACCTCTTAATTCATCTTAAGTGATGTTGTCTGTCCATCTACAAGTTTTAAACCATTCTAGTATAGAAATATCAGTAGCTCTTCGCGACTCATCTCTACAAAAACCCTCTAACTATAGAAACCAATATAGATTTTGCTTTGGAACTCCATCAGTTCACTGCACATAGAAAAAGAAACATACTTCATATAGGAATTTTCCAAAATATGTATGCAATATTGTTTTAAAAACAAAAGCATTATTAAACCTTGGAGGGAAGCTTCCACATGATTCTGACTACAGATTTGATCAAACAGCTTAAGTCAATTAAAAAGAACAACGTTTGAACTAAAAACTTGAGTTCAATTAATATGACATTAAGGTGGTTACCTGATCCTGATGCATGACGACTAATGTGGTCGCTGGAGAGGAGTGACATAATCGGTGGCTAGGGGACAGGTGCATGTGGCCGATGTCAGACGACCGAGTTCGATATCTAGGTGCAAATGAACGTTGAGACCCACAACATGTGGCAGAGCAAGAACCCAAAGAAACACATTCCGTTTTATGTTTCAGTTTCACTGACTGGACGATTAAAAATGTATGTATGGAATTAAAAGATAATAATAAATGAGATATTTCACTTAGCAATTTGTAAGCCACAATGTGTACGCAGGCAGGTTGATCTAAAATGAAGGAAGCATTTCACTAAATAATGTGTATAACACATATCAAAAAATAATGTATGTGTTATGGACAAATATTACACTTGAACACTAGATACAAACTTGCACAATAATCTAGATCATCAACATCACTGGCCAAGATGGGCTTTATCTTATTGCATAGGTTATGAAAACAGCTACCTTTAGAAAGCCCACCACAAACTATGATGCATGATGCCAACATTGTTGTCACCCTTCAACTAATTAACAAGTGGAGTGGCTAAGTAACCTTACCACAATCCAAAGTCGTTAGCAACCTTACCAACAATGATTTGGTGAAGGCGGCTACTTGGAGTCCTTGCACGAAGGCGTCTAGTTGCTTGGAGTCATTAGGCAAAGGCGAGATAGATTGCTGCGGGTGGCAGGGAGTGGCGACAGCGTCTATGGGGAGGTGAAGCAAGAGGTTCTCTTGAGGTATCTACACAAATGGTGGCATATATATAGGACACATATTAGTACTAATTCTTTCTCCACACTGGTACTAACCTCAGTTTTTAGTATAGGTTGGTGATATTCATCGATACGAAATGTATTGGTATCGGTTGGTGGATTCAACTAGTAATAAAGTCTTCACATTAGTATTGGTTGTAGTCACAGCCAATACTAAAGCTTCATGCATACAAAAGGAGAAATCGTTCATAGTTTTATTCTATTAAATTTTTGTACCGATTCCTAAAAAAATCTATACTGAAATTAATGAACGGAAGCCCTCTTCATAACCGTTAAACCAGAGCCGGACCTCGAGGGGGGCAAGTGGAGCGGCCGCACTGGACCTCCGATTTTGAAAGAGCCCCAAAATAGTGTACATGTATATATAGTCTTATGTGTTAAGTCTGGCCTACTAAACTTACCAAAACTGCGTCTCGAATTTTAATCGTTGCGTCGCCGCTGCCTTGGTTTCGTCCGTGACTTGGTCGGTCTGGTTGGCCGGCGAATCGGCGATCGACATCGGCGGATCGGCCTGTCGGTCGCCGACCGCATGCCCTGGCTACTGGTCGCTGCTGCAGGAAGCAGGAGCGGGGCGCAAGGCAACGCCACAACGAAGGCACAAAGCCGATCAGGATTTAGGACTCAGGTACGTATGGGTCTCAATTCTCAATTGCAACGCATACACATGATCAAATGTATACTGTAGCACAATGATTAATTCATTTTGATTAATTCTTGTCTAAATTTGAGCTAGATCATGTCATCAAGAAAGTATGCATCAGGTAGTGAAAAAAGGAAAAAGAGGAAGAAAATAGATGAATTGATAGAATCCCAAAGAGGAGGCATAGAAAGAGTATTGCATCTAAAATTGGTGTGGAGGCATCATTTCCGATCAAGCGCAAAGCACAGAGGTAGAAACATTTTGATGAAAACGAATACAATGAAGAAATTCTACAAGCTGAGAGTCTTTTGAAGTTAATTACTTCTTAGTTGTTGTTGATATGGCAAACAGCTCACTGAAAAACAGATTTGAAGAACACCAGACATTCAAGAGTATATTTGGGTTTTTATTTAGCTCGACAACATTGAAAACATTAAATGATACTGAACTAGAAGCATGTTGCAGCGAATTCGCAAAAACATTCTCTTTGCATGACAGTTCTGACGTTGAGGTAAATGATCTACTATCTGAGTTGAAGGTTATGAAGTTAAGTTTGCCTGAAAGACCAATGTCTTCTATGGAGATTTTTAAGTATGTTCGGCAAATGGATTCGTATCCAAATATTTTAATCGCTTATCGGATATTATTTACTGTGCATGTGACTGTAGCATCGGCTGAGAGAAGCTTTTCAAAGTTGAAAAATAGTTGAAGAACTATTTAAAGTCAACGATGTCTCAAGATCGGCTCAACGGATTGGCTATTTATGTATTGAGAAAAAAATAGTATACGTGGTTGATAGCAACACTATTATCAATGACTTCGCGTCAAGAAATGTTAGAAGAATTTTTTTAGATAATATGTACAAAGATTTGAAAATTGTTTTGATATATTAGAGAGTTTTATCATTCAAAAATTTGCTTATGTACTTAGAAGAAAGTATATATATATATATATATATATATATATATATATATATATATATATATATATATATATATATATATATATATATATATATATATATATATATATATATATATATATATATATAGGGCCACAATTTTTTTGTTTTGTCCTGGCTCCATGGAACTTCAGGATCGGCCCCATAAGAATAATGCTGATACTAGTCCTGCTTAGCTAACCACAATGAAAAAAACACCGAAATTCTACTCTTTGCTAACGTGAGTGTGTATGTAACATTTGTATACGCTCTGGGCTTTACCGATACTAGTCCTGCTTACCTAACCAAAATAATAAAAAACCCGAAAGTCTGCTCTTTGCTAACGTGTCTCCGTCCGTCCACATGATTTATTTGTTTTAAGTTTATCATACTTTGACTGATTATATTAGATATTTTATTAAATTTTATAACATAAAAGTAAAATTACTAGATTTATCGTAACTTAAACTAACATAAATCTTTTAATTTAAAATTATTTAATCTTATATATACTGTTATTTAAATAGTTAATTTATAATAAACCTAAAACGACTAAATCAGACGGAGGAGTAGTGTGTATACATATTTGTGCTTCGATCCGTGTCGTCTTGTTGCCATCAGCGGATTAGAGAGTAGATGTAATGGAGATGCAGTTTTTTGTCAAATCGATTGGATCCATCATTGGACATCCGAGCAAGTCTATTATGTCCCCTCAATTATTGTGGGGCCTGTCTAGTTTTTAACCTCACCCGCTAAAAAAACGGATAAATTTAATTTTAGTGGTTTGAAATAGTTTATGCTTGTCTAGGTAACAATGTGTCCACCATCATATAGCCAGCAGCAAGCCACAGCGATATGATTCAAAGTCGCACTATGACTTTTTAAGTCATCGGGGTATATATATAAATCAGTGCATCGCACTATGACTTTTTAAGTCATCGGGGTATATATATAAATCAGTGCATCGCATCATCTAGAATTTATGGTCAAACCGAACTGGTCAATAAATCAGACGCTCGAATTAGATCACCTGACCGCGAATGGTTCTACACCTCCTTATTTTCGAATGGACATGTCAATTTTGTTGACGTCAATTTCTTTTTACATCCCTTATTAGGCAGGCACTTAAGTTATTTAACACAGTTTTAGTCATTTCACGGATTTAGCTCGTTTTTATTATTTGTCTATGACGATCACTACTGGACATAAGTTCTTTGCCGAGTGTCCCAGACACTCGGCAAAGACCATTTTACATTTGGCAAATCTTTTGCCGAGTGTTACACTTGACAAATAATACTCGACAAACATTTTATCGTCTAACGGTTCTTTGCCGAGTACTTTTTTCAGACACTCGGCAAAGACTTTGCCGAGTGTCGAAAAACACTCGACAAATTAAGAATCACAAAAAATCCAAAAAATAGCAACATATTTTTAAAATTATGGGAACAAACTCCCTAACCATTATCATTGACATACTGATCGCGCTATCATTTTTCACATTTTTTAAATTTTATATATATATATATATCAGTGCATCGCATCATCTAGAACTTATGGTCAAACCGAACTGATCAATAAAATAGATGCTCGAATCAGATCACCAGACCGCGAATGGTTCTGCACCTGCTTATTTTCGAATGGGCATGTCAATTTTGTTGGCGTCACGAGTGATGGGTCGGGCGATCCATCCTTCCGGCTCCTGCTTCTCCGAAAGCTCTGTGTTGTAGCTCGAACTTTCACTGTCGTCGTTGTCTCCGTCAGAGTCTCCTCCGGCAGCTGGGGTACCCTATGGTGATGCATGGGACACCTCTAGCTGAGGCACAGAGGAGGGCTGCCTCCTAGACTCCTGCTGCTAAGACGAGGGGGAAGAGTCCTGCTCTCTCTCTCATAGCGTCGATGCTCCTGCACCTCGTGCAGGCGGCGGTGTAGTCTCTACAGGTGAAATGAACGAGGCAGGAGGGAGGAGTGGGCGCGTGCAGGGCTTCAAGGGGGTCAGGATACCGGTTTTGCGCGGAGAGGTGACGTGGGCGCGACGATCTCGGCGTGCGTGCGCGTGGTCCCCGCGGGCGGGTGGTTGAAGGAAGGGGAGGGGTTGCTTGGTGGGGCCCGCATGGCGGTGACACAAGCGTGCGAGCGCGCACCGAGCAGAGACGCTGACGGGACGGCCCCATAGAGCAGAGAGAGGGAGTGAGTGAGGCGCGGCGCCGACAGGTGGGACTCACCTGGCAGCGGGAGAGGGCACGCGAGCACGCACGGGCGGACTAGGTCTGGTGGGTCCAAAGGCCGGGAAGGGGAGGGGGCTGGGCTTCTTTAGCTTTTTCTTTTATTCTGAATTTCCTAATTCCTTTTCGTTTTGTTTTCTCTTTTGGATTCAAATTCAAACATGCCCCAAATTCAAATTCAAATAATTCAAACATGTGCATCAAGCAAAAAAATAATCTAGGCTCGGCCCGATGCAACATTTCATGACTCTCATAGGTTTTGATATAGTAAAGAAATAATTTATCCCCTACAAACTAGACAAATCTTTAATAAAAATAAGAGAGAAGAATTCTACAGAGAGAAACAAAAGGTAACACCTGAATTTAGTATATATTAAAGAAGAAATTTTATATCCCAAATTCAGGGTGTTACACAAAGACTAGCAAAGAAAACATTCGGCAAATTAAGAATAAAAAACCCAAAAAAAACAGCAACACATTTTTTTAAATTATGGTAACAAACTCTCTAACTACTGTCATTGTCATACTATCATTAATTTTAACCCCTATCATATTCACCATTTTTTGAATCAAATTTACATGTTTTGTGAATGGTGAGATTCGAACCAACAACATCCCTCTCACGTATAACCTCCTCTACCACTACACTACAACATCAAATGTGTCTATATTACGTTTTTATTCCACATGTATTATAACAAACCGAGAGTAATTTGATTATTTGAGGCACTAAACAAATTCAATTGAAAATTTTGCCAACTATAAAGTTGCATAACTTTTCAAGATCTACAAGTTTTGATAGTTTCTACATCCAAGACCGTTTACAAAATTTGAATTTCAAATTTGAAAACTTCGCACGAATTTTTCTATGATAAGATGATTTCAAAATAAAAAATTGTCAATTACAAAGTTTCATACCTACAACTTTTATTTTAGTGTTTTTCCATTTGAGGTAGTTTAAAAAATTCAAATTTTAAAATTCAAACATAGTTTTGTATGACAAGGTGATTTCAAACCAAAACATTGTCAACTATAAAGTTTCATAACTTTTCAAGACCTACAACTTTCATGTTGGTGGTTTTTCCATTCAAGGTCGTTTTCAAAATTCAAATTTTAATTTTTTTTAAATCAAACATAGTTTTCGTTGACAAGATGACTTCAAATGAAAAAGTTGCCAACTACAAAATTCTATAACTTCTCAAGATCTACAAAGTTTATTTTGATTGTTTGATCATTTGTTCATCTCACATAATGGTTCTAACATTATTTATAAATTTTGTACATTTCTCTTATAGTTTCTTAAACTACGAGAGATATAGGTTTTATGAACACATTTACTTTTATTTTGTCATATGAAGAAATGATCAAATATAAATTGTACATCTTGATGAGTTATATAAGTTTGTAGTTGAAAACTTTTTTATTTGAATTGATTTACTACTTCAAAATGTGATTCTTAAATTGTTTTTGCCTAGTGTTAAAAAACACTCGGTAAAGAAGCTCTTTGCGAGTGTCCAAAAACACTCGGCAAAGAAGCTCTTTGTCGAGTGTCAAAAATAAAACACCTGGGAAAGAGTTTCTTTGCAGAGTGTTTTTTTACTGAGGGTTTTTTGCTTCGCACTCGGCAAAGAGCTTCTTTGACGGGTGCCTGAAAGAAAACACTCAGCAAATCATTTGGCACTTGTCGGGGACCATAATTAGGGGTACCCTCAAGGCTCCTAATTCTCAGTTGGTAACCCCCATCAGCATAAAGCTGCAAAGGCCTGATGGGTGCGATTAAGTCAGGGATCAGTCCATACGAGGGACTCGATCACGCCTCGCCCGAGCCTGGCCTCGGACAAGGGCAGCCGACCCCGAAGGATCTCCGTCTCGCCCGAGGCCCCCCTCCAGCGGCGAACGTGTTCCCGGCTCGCCCGAGGCCCTGTCTTCGCCAAGAAGCAACCCTGACCAAATCGCCGCACCGACCGACCAAGTCACAGGAGCATTTAATGCAAAGGTGGTCTGACACCTTTATCCTGACGCGCGCCCCCCAGAGCCGAAGTGACCGCTGTGACTTCGCCGCTCCCCTGACCGGTCTGGCAGAAAGACAGCGCCGCGTGCGCCGCTCCGACTGCGGTGCCACTTGACAGAGTGAGGGTGACAGGCAGTCAGGCCCGGCCGCAGGCACCATAGGAAACTCCGCTCCGCCCGACCCAGGGCTCGGACTCGGGCTAAGCCCCGGAAGACGGCGAACTCCGCTCCGCCCGACCCAGGGCTCGGACTCGGGCTAAGCCTCGGAAGACGACAAACTCCGCTCCGCCCGACCCAGGGCTCGGACTCGGGCTAAGCCCCGGAAGACGGCGAACTCCGCTCCGCCCGACCCAGGGCTCGGACTCGGGCTAAGCCCCGGAAGACGGCGAACTCCGCTCCGCCAAACCCAGGGCTTGGACTCAGGCTCGGCCCCAGAAGACGACGAACTCCGCTTCGCCCGACCCCAGGGCTCGGACTCCGCCCCAGCATCAGCCGGCGATCTCCGCCTCGCCCGAACCAGGGGCTCAGACTCGACCTCGGCCACAGAAGACAGACTCGACCTCGGCTTCGGAGGAGCTTCGACGTCGCCCAACCTAGGGCGCAGACCAGCCACGACAACAGGAGGCGCCATCATCACCCTACCCCGAACTGACTCGAGCCACGGGGAACAAGACCGGCGTCCCATCTGGCTCGCTCCGCCAGATAGACAATGATGGCGCCCCGCATACTCTGTGACGACGGCGGCTCTCAGCCCCCTTACGGAAGCAAGAGGATGTCAGCAAGGACTCAACAGCTCCGACAGCTGTCCCTCCGCCAGGCTCCATCACTCCTCCGACGGCCACGACATCACACCAGCAGGGTGCCAAAATCTCTCCGGCTGCCACGGCGGCATGTACTTAGGGCACTAGCTCTCCTCCGCTAGACACGTAGCACTCTGCTACACCCCCCATTGTACACCTGGATCCTCAACTTACGCCTATAAAAGGAAGGACCAGAGCCCTCTTAGAGAGGTTGACCGCGCGGGGACGAGGACAAGACAGGCGCTCGCGTGAGGCCGCTCGCTCCCTCTCCCGCGTGGACGCTTGTAACCCCCTACTGCAAGCGCACCCGACCTGGGCGCGGGACGAACACGAAGGCCGCGGGATTCCCACCTCTCTCACGCCGGTCTCCGGCCACCTCGCTTCCCCTTTCGCGCTCGGCCTCGCGCTCGACCCATCTGGGCTGGGGCACGCGGCGACATTCACTCGTCGGCCTAGGGACCCCCCGGTCTCGAAACGCCGACAGTTGGCGCGCCAGGTAGGGGCCTGCTACGTGTTGACGAACAGCTTCCCGTCAAGCTCCAGATGGGCAGTCTCCAGCAACCTCTCCAACCCGGGACGGTGCTCCGTTTTGGGAGCCTTGAGTTCATGTCCCTCGACGGCAGCTACGACATGATACTCCTTCCACCGCCGTGCGACAACGACAATGGCGGCCGACAGCCCGCCCGCCGGCGGCGGAATCGACGACGTCTTCCCCGCGTGGTGGAAGAACAACATTTGAGCTCACCCCGTCCTCTCCCCCGCCGACAGAGGAGGAGGCGGGGCAACCAAGGCCAAGCAGGAGGCAGCGCCTCGTCGGCTGTCGAGCGAGTCGACGGCACCAGCACCCCAATGGGGGGCGCACCGGGCATCGACCCCGCGCTTGAGACGAAGACGAGCGCCGTCTCCCCGCAACGTGCCGATTCCGGGCAAACGGACGACGCCAGCGCGCTCGCGAAAGGCTTGCTGGACGTCACCCTTGTACCTGAGACGACGGCCTCATCGCCGCCCGTCGACCAAAAGGTACCGACCGATTCCCATCCCACGTCTTTCGGATTCAGCCTCGACCCGCCTAGCGGCTTCGCTTTGGCGGGTGCTCACGTAGAGGCGAGTCCAAACCCTCTGAGGTTTCGTATGCGGTCACCTTGGGACCGGCTGACGGACGTCTCGACCTACGGGCCCTCTGGGTCCGAGGAAGACGACGAGCCCAGCATCTGTTGGGATTTCTCTGGACTTGGCAACCCCAGTGCCATGCGGGACTTCATGACCGCATGCGACTACTGCCTTTCTGACTGTTCCGACGGTAGCCGTAGCCTCGGCGACGAGGACTGCGGCCCAAGTCGCGAATGCTTCCACGTCGATCTGGGGGGTCCCTCCGAAGGCAACCATCTCGGCATGCCGGAGGATGGTGATCTCCCTAGGCCGGTGCCTCGCGTTGACATCCCACGGGAGCTAGCTGTGGTCCCCGTTCAGGCGGGGGGCCATGACCCACAACTCGAGCAAATCCGCGGGGTACAGGCCAGGCTCGACGAGGGAGCAGGAGCGCTTGAGCCGATCCGTCGGGACGTCGGGCAGGCATGGGTGGGCCAACCTCTGGCCGAAGAAATACGTCATCTGCCCTAGGGCCTCCAGCACCGCATCGCCGACGACGTCAGGTTCAGGCCGCCACCCGCATCTAGCGGGGTCGGCCAGAACCTGGCGGCAGCGGCAATGCTTCTCCGCGCGATGCCGGAGCCATCAACCACCGAGGGGCGGCGAATCCAGGGAGAGCTCAAGAATCTCCTGGAAGGCGCCACGGTCCGACGGGCCGAGAGCTCCGCCTCCCGAAGGCAGGGGTACCCTCGGAACCTCATGCCGCGACTTCCCGATTCATGTGGGAAGCCTCGGTCTGCCCCGGGTGCACGCACAACACAGCGCCTGCGGCCCCGAGTTGCCTCGGCAACGAGCACCATCACCGCGACCGTCGGGCCCACCTCGACGAGAGGGTGCGCCGAGGCTACCACCCCAGGCGTGGGGGACGCTACGACAGCGGGGAGGATCGGAGTCCCTCGCCCGAGCCACCCGGTCCGCGGGCCTTCAGCCGACCATACGACGGGCGCCGTTCCCGACCCGGTTCCGACCCCCGACTACTATCACAAAGTACTCGGGGGAGACGAGACCGGAACTGTGGCTCGCGGACTACCGTCTAGCCTGTCAACTGGGTGGAACGGACAATGACAACCTCATCATCCACAACCTCCCCCTGTTCCTCTCCGACACCACTCGCGCCTGGTTAGAGCACCTGCCTCCGGGGCAGATCTCCAACTGGGACGACCTGGTCCAAGCTTTCGCCGGGAATTTCCAGGGTACATACGTGCGCCCTGGGAATTCTTGGGACCTTCGAAGCTGCCGAAAGCAGCCGGGAGAGTCTCTCCGGGACTACATCCGGCGATTCTCGAAGCAGCGCACCAAGCTGCCCAACATCACCGACTCGGATGTCATCGGCGCGTTCCTCGCTGGCACCACCTGCCGCGACCTGGTGAGCAAGCTGGGTCGCAAGACCCCCACCAGGGCGAGCGAGCTGATGGACATCGCCACCAAGTTCGCCTCCGGCCAGGAGGCGGTCGAGGCTATCTTCCGGAAGGACAAGCAGCCCCAGGGCTGCCCTTCGGAAGATGCCCCCGAGGCGTCAACTCAGCGCGGCGCCAAGAAGAAGGGCAAGAAGAAGTCGCAAGCGAAACGCGACGCCACCGACGCGGACCTTGTCGCGCCGCCGAGTACAAGAACCCTCGGAAGCCCCCCGGAGGTGCCAACCTCTTCGACAAGATGCTCAAGGAGCCGTGCCCCTATCACCAGGGGCCCGTCAAGCACACCCTTGAGGAGTGCGTCATGCTTCGGCGCCACTTCCACAGGGCCGGGCCACCCGTGGAGGGTGGCAAGGCCCGCGACGATGACAAGAAGGAAGATCACCAGGCAGAAGAGTTCCCCGAGGTCCGCGACTGCTTCATGATCTATGGTGGGCAAGCGGCGAACGCCTCGGCTCGGCACCGCAAGCAAGAGCGCCGGGAGGTCTGTTCGGTGAAGGTGGCGGCGCTAGTCTACCTAGACTGGTCCGACAAGCCCATCACCTTCGACCAAGCCGACCACCCCGACCATGTGCCGAGCCCAGGGAAATACCCGCTCGTCGTCGACCCCGTCATCGGCGACGTCAGGCTCACCAAGGTCCTCATGGACGGAGGCAGCAGCCTCAACATCATCTATGCCGAGACCCTCGGGCTCCTGCGTGTCGATCTGTCCTCCGTCCGGGCAGGCGCTGCGCCCTTCCATGGGATCATTCCCGGGAAGCGCGTCTAGCCCCTCGGACAGCTCGACCTTCCCGTCTGCTTCGGAACACCCTCCAACTTCCGAAGGGAGACCCTGACGTTCGAGGTGGTTGGGTTCTGAGGAACCTACCACGCAGTACTGGGGAGGCCATGCTACGCGAAGTTCATGGACGTCCCCAACTACACCTACCTGAAGCTCAAGATGACGGGCCCCAACGGGGTCATCACCGTCGGCCCCACGTACAAACACGCGTTCGAATGCGACGTGGAGTGCGTGGAGTACGCCGAGGCCCTCATCGCCGACCTAGAGAGCCTCTCGAAGGAGGTGCCAGACGTGAAGCGTCATGCCGGCAACTTTGAGCCAGCGGAGACGGTTAAGTCCGTCCCCCTCGACCCCAGCAGTGACGCCTCCAAGCAAGTCCGGATCGGCTCCGAGCTCGATCCCAAATAGGAAGCAGTGCTCGTCGACTTTCTCCGCGCGAACGCCGACGTCTTCACGTGGAGTCCCTCGGACATGCCCGGCATACCGAGGGATGTCGCCGAGCACTCGCTGGACATCCGAGCTGGAGCCCGACCCGTCAACCAGCCTCTGCGCCGATTCGACGAGGAGAAGCGCAGAGCCATAGGCGAGGAGATCCACGAGCTAATGGCGGCAGGGTTCATCAAGGAGGTATTCCATCCCGAATGGCTTGCCAACCCTATGCTTGTGAGAAAGAAAGGGGGAAATGGCGGATGTGTGTAGACTACACTGGTCTCAACAAAGCATGTCCGAAGGTTCCCTACCCTCTGCCTCGCATCGACCAAATCGTGGATTCCACTGCTGGGTGCGAAACCCTGTCTTTCCTCGATGCCTACTCGGGGTATCACCAAATCAGGATGAAAGAGTCCGACCAGCTCGCGACTTCTTTCATCACACCCTTCGACATGTACTACTATGTCACCATGCCGTTCGGCTTGAGGAATGCGGGCGCGACGTACCAGCGGTGCATGAACCATGTGTTCGGCGAACACATTGGCCGCACGGTCAAGGCCTACGTCGATGACATCATAGTCAAGACGAGGAAAGCCTCCGACCTCCTTTCCGACCTTGAAGTGACATTCCGATGTCTCAAGGCGAAGGGCGTCAAGCTCAATCCCGAAAAGTGTGTTTTCGGGGTGCCCCGAGGCATGCTCTTGGGGTTCATCGTCTCCGAGCGGGGCATCGAAGCAAACCCGGAGAAGATCGCAGCCATCACCAGCATGGGGCCCATCAAGGACTTGAAAGGCGTACAGAGGGTCATGGGATGCTGTCGGTGTTTTGGGTCCGACCGCACACCCGGGGTTACCCCTCAAGGTGTTTTTAGGAGTAGGACGGTGTCAACGACTGTAGCAAAATGGTTCGTGCCTGATTGCACGAGGGACAGTGGACAAGATTTGCAGGTTCGGGCCGCTTAGAGATGCGTAACACCCTACGTCCTGGTGAGTATTCGAGTGTGGTTACAAGAGGGCTCTCTGGATTGAAGGCACAGAGAGTTTTCGTGAGTGGCTTGGTCAAGAATAGGGTCGATCGTCCCGAAGGGGTGCCCCCTAGGCCTTATATACTCGACCGTGGGGCAGTACACGTGGATATGATAACAACAAGTAGCTGAAAGGTAGTGAACCTCTTGAGTTTATCCCTACGTAACCCTCGCCGACTTATCCTCGCATGGCTCCATCGCATGGGGGCTTCAGCGCGGGAAAGTCGGGTCTCTGTTGGGATTTACTTGTTCGACGTTGTGGGTTGTCCGGGTTTGCTCCAGTCCGGTCTTACGTCTTCTCTGCTTTGTTGATTGTCTTTCCCCAGGCCCACGAAAGAATGACCTTACGATTTATTGGGCCCTTGGGCCTTTCGTGAGGTCTTTTACTCCTTTAGTGGACCCGGGGGATATCTATCCCCCACAAGCCCCCGATCTTTGGGTTAATTTAGAGGTAATCAGCCCAAAGATCCCAGGTCCAACTTGCGGGTGTTTTGAAGAAAAATGACTTCCTGCTGTCTTCTCTTGCTCCGATCACTCATTTGACCGAAGCTTAGTTTCGTGCTTGTGCCTTAGAGGTCGGCATTTCGATTTGTAGGATTCTGAACTTCATTGGGTGCACTGGAGGTGCACCCAATGGGTGTAGCCCCCGACCTTTGAGTAGATTTTAGAAAATAATCTACTCGAAGGTCTTCCCCAGAAATTATCTCCATTTGTGCTCCTGCATCTTGGTTGAGGATTGGTCTTTTAATCTTGTCCCACGCCTTAGAAGTCGGCACTATCTCGGTTTGGAATGATGATCCATGGGGTGCACCGGAGGTGCACCCAATGGGTGTAGCCCTCGACCTTCAAATGGATTTTTTAAGGATAATCCATTCGAAGGTCTTCCTTTCGTTTGTAAAAATTGGCATAAAGCTATTTGCATTATGCTTTGGAGGTCAGCATTATGCCATCAAAATTTTGCTGCAGAGGTCAGCATATATTTTGTCTTTAGCAACCGAGTTTGCAATCCATCCATATCTTGCTAGGTAATGCAATTTATTTGCTTCTGCGACTTGATTGGACGTTTGATGGACGTTCTCTGTCTAGTCCTCACATCGCTTCTGTCGGCCATATCTTGTACTTTGCTGGCTATATTTGGCTTTCCTCTGATCCTTACTGATATCTCATTTTTGTCTTGAGGTATTTACTGCGTGGCCTGCACGGATGTGACCGTTTTGAAAAATATACTGATAATTCCTGGGCGTCCCCCCCAATGGGTGTGGGCAAGGGACGGCTTGGTACGCTGAGTGTTTTAGCCGGCTGCTTCTGAGTAGTAATGTGATGGGACGGCTAGTGTAATCATATCCTTTGCGCTGTTGACTGGAGTCCCAATGGGTGTAGTGTTGCGTGAAACGGCGTCAGCCGTCTGACGTGTCTTCAGATGGGTGGGAGTGCTTATTGAATGCTTTGCGACTGTTCAGTGACCGCGGTTGGAAGTGAGCGGTTGCCTTTCCCTTCTATAAATAACGCCCTTGCTCCTCTGGTTTTTTCACATCTCTTCGTTGTTCTTTACTGCATCCTTCTCCTCCCTTCTATCTGCTTTCGCCATGGGCAAGGGTCACAAACGCAAGCGTGAGCCGACTCCTCCGTCGGAGGATTTCGGCAACTCGGAATACTCGGAGGAGGAGTTCTCCTCCGAGTCCGAGAAATCTCCGGCTCCCGCCTCTCCCCCGGCGTCGTTTGATGATTCAGACGACTCCCAGGGGATTGCCGCGGAGGTCTGGACGTACATCCGGGCCATCGAGCGCTCCGGGCTCGAGGGCTCGGATGAGTCTGAGTTCTCCTCGGACGAGGAGGACTCGGACGGCGGCGAGGACGAAGATGACGACGACGACGACGGCGACGACGACGACGGTGACGGCAGCGGCAGCGGCGGGGGCAGCGGCGGCGGCGACGGGAGCAAGGGCAGCACCAGAGGCGGCAGCAGCAAGGGCAGCACCAAGGGCGGCGGCGGTGGCAGCAGCAGCAAGGCCAGTGGCTAAGCGCCACTGGTCTTTATGTATTAGTATAGTGTAGTTAGAATAATGTAGTAGTAATGTAGAGTAGTATAGCGTAGTATAGTAGTAGTAGTAATGTAATGTAGTAATAGTAGGGAAGCATCAACTCGCAAAGAGTTGATTTGTAAGCTTATTGTCTTCCCTTAATGAAAGAATGACGTTGGCCTCTTCTTGATGACTCGCTTTCCTTGATTATAGAACTGATTCTTTTGAGACAGTAGATGAATAACTTGTGCATCACACTGACGCTTCCAGAAGTAGCTGCCGAGTAATCTTGTAGTCGGTATCGGTGTTTTAGAAGCAACGCCGAGCGATTGAAGGTCGACGTCAGCATTTTAGAAGTAATACCGAGCAATCGAACACGAGATCAGCGTTTTAGAGGCAACGCCGAGTGAGTGAAGGTCGACGTCGGCATTTTAGAAGTAATGCCGAGCGATTGAACACGAGATCAGCGTTTTAGAGGCAACGCCGAGTGATTGAAGGTCGATGTCGTCATTTTAAAAGTAATGCCGAGTGATCGAGCACGAGGTCGGCGTTTTAGAGGCAACGCCGAGTGATTGAAAGTCGGTGTCGGCATTTTAGAAGTAATGCCGAGCGATTGAGCACGAGGTCGGCGCTTTAGAGGCAACGCCGAGTGATTGAAAGTCAGCGTCGGCATTTTAGAAGTAACGCCGAGCGATTGAGCACGAGGTCGGCGTTTTAGAGGCAACGCCGAGTGATTGAAAGTCAGCGTCGGCATTTTAGAAGTAATGTCGAGCGATTGAGCACGAGGTCGGCGTTTTAGAGGCAACGCCGAGTGATTGAAAGTCAGCGTCGGCATTTTAGAAGTAATGCCGAGCGATTGAGCACGAGGTCGGCGTTTTAGAGGCAACGCCGAGTGATTGAAAGTCAGCGTCGGCATTTTAGAAGTAATGCCGAACGATTGAACACGGGGTCAGCGTTTTAGAAGCAACACCGAGTTATAGCCGGTCGCACGAGTTATTTTGAGGGTAATAACCGAGTGATGAAGTGGCCCGTCGGCCTTTTTGGAAATGACTGCCAGATGGCCACGTGGCATGCTGGGGTTTCGGAAATATCCGCCGGGTGATGACTGGGCACTTTTTGAAACGGTATCTGGCTCGGGAATATCCCATAAGAGTTGCGCTTTTAGCCGCCTTTGCTTTCCGTGCCCTAGTTCTTGCATTTCCGCATCTGAATCTTCTCCGCCACTCGCCTCCTACTCTGTTCGCCGGTGAGAAGCAAGATGGCGCCCAAGAGGAAAACTGCGAACTCGTCTGCTACGGTGATCCCCGCAATCGACCCCAACAGTCAGTTACCCTTCACAGGTAACCATATGTCCGTTATTTCCGAAGCTGAGCTTCTCCGCCTCGTCTCCATCGGGGTTCTTCCTCCGCGGGAACTCTGTTCTTGGCGAATTTGCCACGGGACTACTGTCCCAACAGAAGATACCCACGAGTCTGTAGTTTACGCTCCTTTTCTTCTCCGCGGCCTCGGTCTTCCCATCTCTCCTTTTTTCCGCGGCCTCCTTGACTTCTATCACATCAACTTGACCCATTTGAACCCTAATTCCATTCTGCAAATCTCCATTTTCGTTCACCTGTGCGAAGCCTATCTCGGCGTGCTGCCGCATTTCGGTTTATGGAAGTATCTGTATCATTGTCGCCCTGGGATGGCCGGGGGACAACATCAGTTGGTTGGAGGTGCCAGTTTGGAGATGCGCCGTGGGCGGAAGACTGAGTACCTTGAGATTCCCCTCAAAGATAGCATTAAGGGGTGGCGTCTAGAGTGGTTTATAGTTGATAATTATGGAAATTCTCTCCCCTCCCGGTCGGGAAGACAGCCAGACGTCCGCACTCCGAGTTGGACTGAGTCTCCCACAGATCAGGAAGTAGCCGAGGCAGGTGTGTTGCTAACTGAGGTCGGATTACTGAAAGAGAGAGGTCTGACTGCCGAAGCTGTGGTCACTGATTTTGTTTTTAAGAACATTCAGCCACTGAAAGTTAGGGCCTATCCGGCATATCTGTATCGAGGGCTGGCCGACTCAACTCGGGTTACCAATAGGAGAATTCCTTCCGCAGACTTGGTTAGCCGACTTGAGATGATCCTCAGGGGTAAAGTTTCAAATGTTGGTGCTCCCGTGGCATACTCGGCCTGGAACCTACCTCCTTCCAAAGCTTTCACCCTTTTTGTGTCAAATCCGCCTGTGACTGATAGCAATTTGGGCCTTAGAGTGCGACCCTCTGCTGAAGAAGTCAGTACTTTTGTTGCTTCGCTCGGGGAGATTCCTGATGATGAACGGCATGTTTATTTTGAAGTGTCTCTGAACCCTAGTGATGCCGACATAAATGATATGCTTGATCTGTTAGCTGAGGATTCATCCGATGCTGCTCCTGATGGTACGTTGGCAGTGGTGCCCCTTCCAGAGGTTGATACAACTTTGGATGTCCCAAAACCTGTCAGTACTCGCCCGAGGCGCCCTAGCCGAACCAGTCAGCCCGATCCTTCTGCTGATGAACAAAAGAAGAAGAGAAGACGCCTGCGGCGAGTATCCAGCTTTGATGAGGATGCCAGTACCTTAGCTCCTGCTGCTGAAGTAGTGCCTGCAACCGGCCTTGCTGACACTGATCCCAATGGGTGTGCTCCATCTGCTGCTGACCCTAATGGGGGTGCTGTTTGCATTGTCACTGTGGAAGATGAGGAGGAAGAAAATGAAGCTCCATTAACTCGGAAAAACAGTCGGCAGTTCATCGCCAGCGGTGGAAGTAGTGGAGTTCCTTCTCCTGCTTTGTCTGCCCTTATTGGTCTGCAAGAACTGTCCCTGGCCAACTTTGATCAAACTCTAGAGGATATGGTCCCAGAGGATTTGTTCTCAGAGCCTGTGGATGTTGATGCAACAGAGATCTGTGCTGCCGTGCCTGATGCTGGGTTGAGGTCATCCCGTGCCTCGTCGACCTTAGAGCGCGATCTCGAGGGTTAAGATGCTGACTTGGATTGTCCTGGTCCCATGGAAGTGGCTGAAGGCCCGTCAACCTTAGAGGTGGTTACTGCAGAAAGCCTGGGCCCCAAGAATGGTGCTGATATATGCCCAGCCCCCGAGGATGTCGCCGGGAATGACTTAGCTCGGGCGAAGAGTGTAAGCCACTGCCCAGCCCCCGAGGGTGTTGCCGGGGATGATCAGGCTCAAGTGGGCAGTGCCGACTGTGACCCAGCCCCCGAGGGTGCCCGAGCAAGATCTCCTTCCTGCACTTCCATGGACGTTCATGCGGGTTCGCCTCCACACTCTGGCTGTATGGTTGTAGCCCAAACTCCGAGCCAGGGGGTTGCTTTAGAGGGCAGCGTCCCCGCTGATCTGGCGTTTGGCTCTGCTGAAGGCACTGAGCTGATTCCTACTGGTCCGTTGCAAGCTGCTTCGGATGGTGGTCTTGCACCTGGTTATCAGTTGATTTCTCCTAATTTGGGGATCCCTTCGTTCTTTTCCAACCTCCAGGTACTGTTCTGCACTTTAGCTTGGTCTTTACGTTGCGTGAACTTTTGTTATTATGTTCATCTGTTCTTCTTATCAGGCTTTGGTGGATGGGATGGCCAACCAGCTGAGATCGCAGGGTGCTTCCATCCCAGAGGTCGCTTCGTCTCTTGAACATTGGAATCCAGTGTCGCTTCATCGTCGTGTATCCGAGTTGGAGGCAACTAACGCTGGTTAGTGCCCTTTTTCTTCTTCTCCCTTGCCTTTGTTCGCGGACTGTTTTACCTTCTGACCCCATTTTGTTTGATTACCTCTTGACAGGAATGACTCGGCAGATTGCAGTTCTTGAGGAAAAACATTCCCGAGATCAAGCTGAAACGGCTCAACGGTGTGCTGACTTCGAGGAGAAGTATTCTCAGAGCCAGACTGAACTAAATCAGGTCTCCGCTGCTTTGGATGACGCCAACGCTCTGAGTTCTTCTCTTCATGCTCGGCTTGACTCTGAAAAGGTAACTTACGAAACCGTGCCTCGCCTTGTTATGCTCTTATTACTTGCTTGGATTCTGAAGGAGTTGATTTTTGTTTGTAGGAAGAAAAACGTATCCTTGCTGCTTCTCGTGACAATCTGGACAGACTGTATCGTGACTCTAGCAACTCGCTGACCATCTTGGAGAGGAGCCACCGCTTCACAATGGAGGAACTGGACAATCAGCATTGTAGGCTGCAAGAATCTGTGGACGAAGTGACCCGCCTTAAGCAATTGATATCAGCGAAGGATGCCACCATCAAGGAACTCCGAGCTTCCAAGAAAACCATTGCTCAGGAGTTGGAGGTCGCTCGGCTGGCCGCTAAAGTTGCCGAAGAAACTGCCGCTACTCTCAGAGCCCAACGCGATAAAGCCATGGACAAGGCTATTCGTGCTGGACGAATCTTAATGAGGAGACCCGGCGTGGTTATTCCTGAAGACATAAAGGCCGATGTGAATGCTGCCCCCAATTCTTTGAATCGCCCTTCTTCGTCAATCGTTCCTGAGAAAGACATTGGAAAATAGAGAAACATTTTGTGTGCTATGAGCGCGCGGTTAGTATGATCAAGTACTCGTTAGAGGATATCAGCCTATCATTCGAATGACATGATTACACCCTTATTGTATCAGAATTTGTTGGTTCGTAGATTTGTGGTAATGCCGCATGATGATTATGAAATTTGTTTGTGGGATATGGAAATCATCCCTTGAACTACGTAAGCGCGAGTAAGCTGCACCGACTTAAGCCACCACTGACTTTAGCCGATAGCTCCGTTAGTAGGGTATAGTGGTCACCCTGGGTTAAGTAAGCGTGAGCATGTTGCACCGCCTTAATTTGTTGCCGACTTAAGTCGATTGCTCCGTTTGTAGGGCATAGTGGTCACCCCGAGTTAAGTAAGCGTGAGCATGTTGCACCGCCTTAAGTCGTTGCCGACTTAAGTCGATTGCTCCGTTTGTAGGGCATAGTGGTCACCCCGAGTTAAGTAAGAATGCAAGTCAGTCGTAAACGAGCCGAGTATCTTTGAAGTCTCTCTTTATTGATGACGTATTTCTATTTTACAGAATACATGGTCGCCCCAGCTGTTTTGAAATATAGCTAGGGGTAAAACTTTCTGAGGTGCTCTATGTTCCAGGAGTTCCCAACTTCTGTGCCATCCATCTGGGTGAGGCGATACGATTCGGGCCGAGTAACCTCTGCTACTATGAAAGGCCCTTCCCATAAGGGTGATAACTTGTGCCGTCCCTCCCCCGTTAGAATTCGGCGGAGGACGAGGTCTCCTATCGAAAAGAAGCGTTGTCGCACAGCCTTGTCGTGATAGCGCCTTAGAGTTTGCTGGTATCGTGCTGATTGGATCACTGCATTCAGTCGTTCTTCCTCAAGTATATCAATATCCTCCAGCCTGGTGGCCTCGGCTTCTGCTATGCTTTCAAAGATTAATCTTGGCGCCCCAAACTTGAGATCAGCAGGTAGCACTGCCTCCGACCCATAGACCATGAAGAAAGGAGTGTTTCCATGCAGGGCTCGGCTAGGTTGGGTTCTCAAGCTCCAAACGACATAAGGCAGTTCTCTTATCCATTTTCCTGCGAATTTTTCATTCTTATCGAAGACCCTTTTCCTGAGTGCTTCCAATATCATTCCGTTGGCTCGCTCAACCTGCCCGTTGGCTCTTGGATGCGCTACAGATGCGTACCTGATCTGAATGCTCTTTTGCTCGCAGAAGTCAAAGAATTCTGAACTGGTGAAGTTGGATCCCAAGTCAGTGATGATACTGTTTGGTATCCCGAATCTGAATATTATGCTTTGTATGAATTCTACGGCTTTAGCAGAGGTTAAAGAAGCAATGGGCTGGAACTCTATCCATTTAGTGAATTTGTCAATCGCCACCAATACATGGGTATATCCTCCTTGAGCTTTCTTGAAAGGTCCAATCATATCCAGTCCCCAGCATGCGAAAGGCCAAGTTACTGGTATGGTCTGTAGCTGCTGTGCTGGCATGTGCTGTTGCTTTGACAGGTATTGGCAAGCTTCGCATCTCTGAACTAACTCGGCTGCATCGTTCTTCGCCGTCGGCCAATAGAATCCTGACCTGAAGACCTTCCCGACTAGTGTTCTGGATGCTGCATGTACTCCACACTGCCCCGCATGGACTTCCTCCAGAAGTTGCTTTCCGGTGGACGGGAGAACGCACTTCATGAGGACGCCTGACGCGCCCCTCCTGTAGAATACCTCCCCAATGAGTGTATAGTGAGCTGATTGTCTGGCAATGCGCTCTGCCGAGTTCTTGTCGTCCGGTTCTTCTTCGTTCTTTATATACTTAATAATCGGTCTTCTCCAGTCATCAGAATCTCACTCGAGTTGATTTATGATGTTGCACTCTTCTGTTTGATCCATTGAGATACTCGGCTGAAGAATTTCTTGCACGAAGACCCCGGGCGGGACCTGAGTTCGACCGGATCCGAGTTTGGACAGTACATCGGCCGTCGTGTTCTGATCTCTTTCTATATGATGAAACTCCAGACCTTCGAATTTATCTTCCAGCTTTCGGACGGCAGCGCAATATTTTCCCATTGAATCACTTGAACAATCCCATTCCTTGTTTATCTGGCTGATGACTACCAGAGAATCTCCGTATACCATCAATCTCTTGACGCCCAGTGACACGGCGATGTTCAATCCGTGTATCAAAGCTTCATACTCGGCTGCATTGTTAGAGGCCGGGAATAGCAACTGGAGAGCGTACTTGAGGTGCTCGCCTCCAGGTGCAGTGAAGAGAATCCCTGCTCCTGCTCCCTACAGCTTCAGCGAGCCATCGAAATACATTCGCCATACTTCTGCAGTTTCTGGATTGTCTGGTACTTGCTGCTCTGTCCACTCTGATACGAAGTCAACCAGTGCTTGAGTTTTGATGGCAGTGCGAGGTCGGAACTCGATATTGTGGGATCCCAACTCACAGGCCCACTTGGCTATCCGGCCAATGGCTTCCTTGTTGCGAAGAATGTCCCATATTGGAAAACCAGTGACCACTATGACTTTGTGGTCGTCAAAGTAGTGACGCAGCTTGCGGGCAGTTAGGAGTACTGCATATAATAGCTTCTGAACCTGAGGATACTTTTTCTTCGAGGGGCCTAGAACTTCACTGATGAAGTAAACAGGATGTTGTACTGGATAGGCATGTCCCTCTTCTACTCGCTCGACTACCAACGCGGTGCTTACCACGTGAGTCGTGCAAGAGATATACAGCAACAAATCTTCAGCCGGTTGAATCGGCGTAGCTCGCCGGGGTGGTTTCAATACTGGTGGTGTTGTCAAGAATTTCTTCAGTGCGTCTAGAGCTTCTTGTGCTTCTGAAGTCCATTGAAACTTATCCACCTTCTTGAGTAGCTTGTAAAATGGCAAACCTTTTTCTCCCAGCTTGGATATAAATCTGCTCAGAGCTGCCATACATCCAGTGAGTCGCTGAACTTTCTTTTGTGAACGGGGAGCTTCCATCTTCATGATAGCTTCAATCTTATCCGGATTAGCCTCAATTCCCTAGTTGCTGACGATGAACCCGAGCAACTTTCCTGCTGGTACCCCGAAAACACATTTTTCAGGATTGAGCTTCCATCTGTATCTTCTCAGGCTATTGAAAACTAGCTGTAAATCTTCGATGAAGTTTTCCGAATTCTCTGTTTTGATTACCACATCATCTACGTAAGCCTCCACACGCTTGCCCCAGTGATCGGCTAAGCATGTTTGAATGGCTCTCTGATAAGTCGCTCCAGCGTTTTTGAGGCCGAACGGCATGGAGGTATAACAGAAAGCACCAAATGGAGTGATGAACGCCGTTTTCTCCTCGTCTTCCTTTGCCAAACTAATCTGATGATACCCGGAATAGCAATCTAAGAAAGACAGCACAGAACACCCAGCGGTGGAATCCACCACCTGATCTATCCTCGGGAGCCCGAAGGGATCCTTCGGACAGTGTTTGTTGAGATCAGTATAGTCGACGCACATGCGCCAATCCACTTTATTCTTTTTGAGTACAAGAACAGGGTTGGCTAACCACTCGGGGTGTAATACTTCTCTAATAAATCCCGCCGCGACCAAGCGAGCTAATTCGGCACGAATGGCCTCTCTCTTGTCGGGCGTGAAACGACGTAGCTTTTGCCGGATCGGCCTCGCCTGGGGATAGATCTTCAATTTGTGCTCGGCCAGTTCTCTTGGGACTCCCGGCATATCCGCAGGTTGCCATGCGAATACGTCTCGGTTATCTTGCAGGAACTGGACGAGCGCGCTTTCCTATTTGTCATATAAACTGGAGCTGATGATGGCCGTCTTGCGCTCATCAGCGAACCCCAGGTTGATCCGCTTGGTTTCTTCAGTCGGCCGCATAGAGGTCGCGGCCTGAGCTTCGTTTGCCGGTACAACGAGGTCTTCCTCAGGCTTAGAGTTCGCCGGTGTAGAAGGAACCGTTGACGGCTTGGTGGTGAGGGCTGCTTGGATGGCCACTCGGAAACATTCTGCGGCGCCTTGGAAGTCGGCGCGCACAGTTATGATTCCTTGCGGTCCTGGCATCTTCAGTATCATGTATGTATAGTGTGGAATGGCCATGAACTTAGCCAGCCCCGGCCTCCCAATGATGGCGTTGTACCCGCAGTCGAAGTTCGCCACCTCGAACCTCAGGAACTCGGTTCTGTAGTTCTCCGGAGTTCCGAAGGTGACTGGCATGTAGATGTGGCCCAGCGGGTATTCCCCCTCCGTCGGCACGATGCCAAAAAAAGGAGTGTCCGACTCGTGGAGCTCTTTGAGGTGAACTCCCAAGCCTTGGAGTGTCCGGGGGAATGTGACGTTAATGCTGCTCCCCCCGTCCACTAGCACCTTCTTTACCCGGCTCTCTCGGATCACCGGATCGACGAGGAGCGGGTATTTGCCTGGATGGTCGAAGTTGAGCCATTGATCCTCCCGAGTGAAAGTGATTGGGTGCTCCGACCACCGGTATGGGGCGGGAGGACCGGTGGTCGCCACCAGTATCTGGCGGTCGTTGAGCTTTTGTTGTCTTTTGTTCTCCTGCGACCCATGTCCGCCGAAGATGACGTTGACCTCCCTGTCAACGCGTGGGAAGGCTCCTCCTCCCCCCTCCTCCTGCTGATGGGGCTGTCGTGGTTCATCTGGTCCTCCCCTCGGCGGAGGAGGCGATAGAGGTTGGAAGGGTCGGCCGTGCCCGACGGAGTGCTTGAAGTCCCGGCAGTTACGAAGAGTGTGGCGCATGTCCTTGTGGTACGGGCACTGGGCGTCGAGGATGTCGTCCAACGTGCGCTCGCCTCCACGAGGTCCTCCTCGGGCGCGAGAGGCGGGTGGTCCGGCGGCGTGTACTTCTTCACGAGGCTTCTTCTCCCAGCGTTTGTCGGGTGGTTGGTTCGCGTCACGTCGTGGTGCTGCCGGTGCGGGCTTTGCTCCTCCAATGAGATCCTGGGCCCGCTCGTCGGCGGTGATGTAGAGGTCGGCTTCCCGGAACAGCTCCTCGGAGGTAGTCGGCGCCTTTTGTAGTATGGCTCGGACGAAAACCGAGTCATTGGATCCTCTGTAGAAGTCCTCGATCACGGCCGCCTCCGTGACCTCGGGGATGCGGTTTCTCATGGTCTGGAACCTTTTGAGGTACGACCGGAGAGTCTCGTCCTCTCGGCGCTTGATGGATTTGAGGTCCCATGGTTGCGTTGGCTTGTCGGAGAGGGACTGGAAGTTGGCGGTGAAACGTCGACTGAAGTCTCCCCAGTCGTCGATGCAGTGTCGGGGTAGATGTCGTAGCCACTGCAGCGCATCTTGCCCAAGGACAATGGGCAGATACGCGGTCATGACGTCCTCAGATGCCCCGGCGGCCCGAGCAGCGGTGGTGTAGACGGCTAGCCAACCCCCTGGATCCTGCTTCGGTTCATATTTGTCGACATTGGATACCTTGAAGTTGGGAGGCCATTGGATGGCCCTAAGGCGCGGAGTAAGAGCGGATACTCCGCACGTGTCCTCCTGTCGTCGGGGACGATGTTTATCCCGGGGAGGGGAGTGGCGACGGTGGTTCCTCGACCGTCCCCGGGTGGTACCGCCAGTTGAAGCTGTTGCCGACTCAGTCCTGGTGGCCTGGCTTTGAGTCGGAAAGCCATGATCTCGATCATACTCCTCCCGACGGCGAATTTCGTTTTCATGCTGCCGTTCGCGCGAAGCATTGATAGAGCTTCGCGCGTCTCGGCGACTGTTGATGGCGTGTCGTAGGTCGTTCGGCGGGTGAGCGAGCGGTAGAAGATGGTTGGCTGCTTGGGTGAACAAACGTCGGTAGCCTTCAGCGTCGGGAGTCCGGGGAAGTCCATCTGCTATCCGAGCTAGTACGCCTCCGACTTCGCTTGGTGTGTTCATAGCTCGGGCGAAGTCGGGGTTCAGGTTGCGCCCGAAGAGCGGATTCTCCCGGCGTTGCCTTGCATCTTGCTCGGCTTGCTCCTGAGTCCGTCGGCGATCACGTCTTTGGGAGTTCCTTCGTTCTCTGAAGACACGTTCCTCCGGAGTTTCTCCTATCTCCGAGACCTCGTCTCGCGAGACAGGCTGCTCCGGATCCCGTTCTCCGGCCGCGTGATGTCGTCGAACGTTCCTGCGTCGGTTCCTCCGTCGGCGGGATTCTCGTTGAGGTGGATCTTCTCCGGGCGCTGTTGGTTCGTCGTCAGAGATGGCGGGCGACTCCACCCTCCCGATGAAGAGGATGTCGGGGTAGAATGGTGTTGCTGTCGCGGCGACTTTCTTTCCGTTCTCCCTTGAGGTCGGAGGAACAGAAAGAACGGCTTGCTTCTCCCCAGTCTTCTTCCTCGCAATCCGCGTCCATTCTGTTGTCGGAGAGGTAGACAGTGGAGTCCTCCGGTTTAGCGGGCCCTCGGCTCCTGACCTTCCGGAGGCGATCTTTTTTCGAAGAGCAGGAAGTTGCGCTTTTCCGGCATTTTCGGGGTTTGTTGGAGGAGACTTCTTTTCCGGCGGATCCGCGATACGGTGTAGAATTCCCTCTTCATCCGCTACAGACGAGATCGTCCCAAAGTGGAACACGGATCCGGGACGCATGTTGATCTTGCTGTAGAAGGTGACGGCCATTGAGCTAGCTTGGATCGTCGACACACCCCCTACCTGGCGCGCCAGCTGTCGGTGTTTTGGGTCCGACCGCACACCCGGGGTTACCCCTCAAGGTGTTTTTAGGAGTAGGACGGTGTCAACGACTGTAGCAAAATGGTTCGTGCCTGATTGCACGAGGGACAGTGGACAAGATTTGCAGGTTCGGGCCGCTTAGAGATGCGTAACACCCTACGTCCTGGTGAGTATTCGAGTGTGGTTACAAGAGGGCTCTCTGGATTGAAGGCACAGAGAGTTTTCGTGAGTGGCTTGGTCAAGAATAGGGTCGATCGTCCCGAAGGGGTGCCCCCTAGGCCTTATATACTCGACCGTGGGGCAGTACACGTGGATATGATAACAACAAGTAGCTGAAAGGTAGTGAACCTCTTGAGTTTATCCCTACGTAACCCTCGCCGACTTATCCTCGCATGGCTCCATCGCATGGGGCTTCAGCGCGGGAAAGTCGGGTCTTTGTTGGGATTTACTTGTTCGACGTTGTGGGCCGTCCGGGTTTGCTCCAGTCCGGTCTTATGTCTTCTCTGCTTTGTTGATTGTCTTTCCCCAGGCCCACGAAAGAATGACCTTACGATTTATTGGGCCCTTGGGCCTTTCGTGAGGTCTTTTACTCCTTTAGTGGACCCGGGGGATATCTATCCCCCACAGATGCCTCGCGGCTCTGAGCCGCTTCATCTCACGCCTCGGCGAAAGAGGTCTACCTCTGTACCGCCTCTTAAGGAAGGCCAAGTGCTTCACTTGGACCCCTGAGGCTGAGGAAGCCCTCGGGAACCTGAAGGCGATCCTCACGAAGGCGCCTATCTTGGTACCCCCAGCTGTCGGAGAAGCCCTCTTGGTCTACGTCGCTGCGACCACTCAGGTGGTTAGCGCCGCGATTGTGGTCGAGAGGCAAGAAGAGGGGCATGCATTGCCCATTCAGAGGCCAGTCTACTTCGTCAGCGAGGTATTGTCCGAAACCAAGATCCGCTACCCACAAGTTCAGAAGCTGCTGTACGCGGTGATCCTAACGCGGCGGAAGCTGCGACACTACTTCGAGTCTCATCCAGTAACTGTGGTGTCATCCTTCCCCCTGGGGGAGATCATCCAGTGCCGAGAGGCCTCGGGTAGGATTGCAAAGTGGGCGGTGGAAATCATGGGCGAGACAATCGCGTTCGCTCCTCGGAAGGCCATCAAGTCCCAGGTCTTGGCGGACTTCGTAGCTGAATGGGTCGACACTCAGCTCCCAACAGCTCCGATCCAGCCGGAGCTCTGGACCATGTTCTTCGACGGGTCGCTGATGAAGACAGGAGCCGACGCAGGCCTACTCTTCATCTCGCCCCTCGGGAAGCACCTACGCTACGTGCTACGCCTCCATTTCCCGGTGTCCAACAATGTGGCCGAGTATGAGGCTCTGGTCAACGGGTTGCGGATCGCCATCGAGCTAGGGGTCCGACGCCTCGACGCTCGCGGTGACTCGCAGCTCGTCATCGACCAAGTCATGAAGAACTCCCACTGCCGCGACCCGAAGATGGAGGCCTACTGCGATGAGGTTCGGCGCCTGGAAGACAAGTTCTATGGGCTCGAGCTCAACCACATCGCTCGGTGCTACAACGAGACTGCGGACGAGCTGGCTAAAATAGCCTCGGGGCGAACAACGGTTCCTCCGGACGTCTTCTCCCGAGATCTGCGTCAGCCCTCCGTCAAGATCGACGACATGCCCGAGCCTGAGGCACCCTCGGCCCAGCCCGAGGTACCCTCGGCACAGTCCGAGGCGCCCTCGGCTCTGCCCGAGGCACCCTCGGCCCAGCCCGAGGTACCCTCGGCACAGTCCGAGGCACCCTCGGCTCAGCTCGAGGCACCCTCGGTTCGGTCCGAGGTACCCTCG
Organism: Zea mays; assembly: GCF_902167145.1. Lineage (NCBI taxonomy): Eukaryota > Viridiplantae > Streptophyta > Magnoliopsida > Poales > Poaceae > Zea > Zea mays. The sequence goes on along the minus strand of NC_050105.1, from coordinate 97,942,266 downwards.
GCCCCCGAGGGCGAGACGCTGCACGTTGGGGGGAGCGAAGTGGGGTCACGCCTGATCAAAGCTGGCAGACCCCGTACTTGCAATATCTCCACCAAGGAGAGCTACCCTCCGACCGAGCCGAAGCTCGGCGACTGGCGCGGCGCGCCAAGTCGTTCGTCTTGCTGGGAGATAAGAAGGAGCTCTACCACCGCAGCCCCTCGGGCATCCTCCAACGATGCATCTCCATCGCCGAAGGTCAGGAACTCCTGCGAGAGATACACTCGGGGGCTTGCGGCCATCACGCAGCGCCTCGAGCCCTTGTCGGGAATGTTTTCCGACAAGGCTTCTACTAGCCGACGGCGGTGGCCGACGCCACTAAAATTGTCCGCACCTGCGAGGGGTGTTAGTTTTACGCAAGGCAGACCCACCTGCCCGCTCAGGCTCTACAGACGATACCCATCACCTAGCCTTTCGTTGTGTGGGGTCTGGATCTCGTCAGCCCCTTGCAGAAGGCACCCGGGGGCAACACGCACCTGCTGGTCGCCATCGACAAATTCTCCAAGTGGATCAAGGTCCGACCCTTGAACAGCATCAGGTCCGAGCAGGCGGTGGCGTTCTTCACCAACATCATCCATCGCTTCGGGGTCCCGAACTCCATCATCATCGACAACGGCACCCAGTTCACCGGCAGAAAGTTCCTAGACTTCTGCGAGGATCACCACATCCGGGTGGACTGGGCCGCCGTGGCTCATCCCATGTCAAATGGGCAAGTAGAGCGTGCCAACGGCATGATTCTACAAGGGCTCAAGCCTCGGATCTACAACGACCTCAACAAGTTCGGCAAGCGATGGATGAAGGAACTCCCCTCGGTGGTCTGGAGTCTGAGGACAACGCCGAGCCGAGCCACGGGCTTCACGCCGTTCTTCCTAGTCTACGGGGCCGAGGCCGTCTTGCCCGCAGACCTGGAATACGGCTCCCCGAGGACAAGGGCCTATGCCGACCAGAGCAACCAAGCTAGTCGAGAAGACTCGCTGGACCAGCTGGAGGAGGCTCGGGATAAGGCCTTACTACACTCGGCGCGGTACCAGCAGTCCCTGCGACGCTACCACGCCCGAGGGGTCCGGTCCCGAGACCTCCAGGTGGGCGACCTAGTGCTTCGGCTGCGACAAGACGCCCGAGGGCGGCACAAGCTCACGCCCCCCTGGGAGGGGCTGTTCGTCATCGCCAAAATTCTGAAGCCCGGAACGTACAAGCTGGCCAACAGTCAAGGCGAGGTTTACAGCAACGCTTGTAACATCCAACAGCTACGTCGCTTCTACCCTTAAGATGTTTTCAAGTTGTTCATATACCTCGCACCCACGCAAAGTTTAGTCATCAAGGAAGGGTCGGCCTCGCCCCGGCAAAGCCCGACCCTCCCTCGGGGGCTAAAAGGGGGGGAACCCCCTCTGCGTCGAAATTTTCCTCGAAAAAAGATCTTTTCTGCCAGAATGTCTTTCGTGCTTTTTGACTACTTCGAAAGCGGACCCTAAAAACGACGGAGTACACGTAAGCAGCCAAGGCTGACCGAGCTGAGGGACTCGTACGCCTCCGGGATACGGATACCTCACTCATCACCTTCTGTGATAAGTAACTCGCGTTCGGATAAGTGATTCCACGGACCGAACAAGTCTTCTCGTTCGGAAGCTCTTCTGTCGGAGCGATTCTTCGAGCCTTCCCGACTGCGTCAGTAACAGAACCCCAAGGACGGGTAAGAGTGCGCGTAAACGGCAAGGCTGACTGAGCCGAGGGACTCCTACGCCTCCGGGATACGGATACCTCACTCATCACCTTCCGCGAGAAGCAACTCTCGCTCGCACAAACATTTCTGTTACCAACAAAAAAGTCCAAATACTCGAAGCAAGAGGAAAAGAGACGCAGCTTTACAACACGGCGAGGGTGTGTTTTGGCCTCGGCGGCCGCAGGAAACACACGCTACAAGACAATCCGATCCTGCAGGCTCGGATCTTGACGGCTGAAGGGAGCAGCAACACCCTCGGCGTCAGCAACATCTTCGACGAGGCCCGACCTAACCTCGGACGGCGACGTGGTCCGAAGATCTCCACTCTGAAGGACGACGTCATGGCCACGCCCGGGCCATCGCTGCCAGGGTCTTCTCCGGGAATTCGGCCCGAGCAGGCAGCTCGGCCGGTCACCCCGGGGCCTCGGCCAGCTGTCCTCCAAGGACGTCAGCCCGACCCGAGGCCTCGGCTGGTCAATCCCGGCGTTGGTCCCGCTAACGGATGGCCCGGCAAGGCTCCGGCCGACCAGGTCTTCTCACCGAGCCAACTCTGCCTCCGTTCGCGCTGACACCGCTACCCCTGGCCTCGGCTCATCGAAGAGCGGCCGAGGGGTTCCTTTAACTAAGCAAGAGAAACCTCGGGCAACAAGGCTGACCGAGCCGAGGGACTCCTACGCCTCCGGGATACGGATACCTCACTCGTCACCTTTACATGGGGCGACTCACGCTTGGTGAAGCGGTTCAGACAACCAACAGGCGAGTCTTAGTGCTCGAAAATGAGGAAAAAACACGGCTCCGTGCCAAAAATACATACATGTTCAGGCCCCGAAAGCCGCAATGAACAAAACACCGGCATTCAAAGTGCCATTACAAACGGAACTCCGGTTCCACCTCCGCAGGTACGAACAACCCCACTCGATGGGGGGCCTGCGGAGCAACGGAAGATTGACGAACGGCGCGCCGTTGCCCGCTCCGGCAGCGGCGACGACGACGACTTCTGCTCCGGGGGGCCGAACAGCGGCAGCGATGACCTCAGGGCGGATGCCGCTGCCAGGAGGCCCCCGCCCGTGCCCAAACTCGTGAGGCAAGGACGGGCAGAAGGCCGTAGAGTTGGAGGTCGGCCCATGGGTGGCCCTGGCTATCTCGTTGGCGGAAGAACCTCTTCTAGCTGCCATGGCGGAAGCCAGCGCCGAGAGCGGTTCCGAAGCCACTCGGGTCCGAGAGCCAGGCACGCTGCAGCTGCCGGCGCCACGGACGACAACCACCCTTCCCCCCAGTCACTGAGGGAAGGAGCGGGCCACCGCCCACGCAGGGGCCGATCCCAACTCGGCACACTCCCCTCCTCAGCCCTGGTGATGAAAATCCTTGAGGCTGAGGGAGGGGCAGAGGCCGCAGCCCGGTTCGCTTTCCCCCGCCATCAAACTGGAGGTCACCATCTTGGGTGACCGCCGGCGGAGGGGTGCAACCGGGCTGCATGATGAAAATCCTTGAAGCCGAACGATGGCTGAAAGGTACCAACTCCCACGGAGTTGCGTTCCTCCAACGACGAGGCGGAAAGACGGCGGATATCCCCCATTCGGGGGCTTGGAAGGTGGAAAGACACGATGCATAAGGGAGCGCGAAGACATGGTCGCCTTCCAAGGGGGTCACCCTCCTTTTAAAGGCGGCTCTCCCTACTTGCATCCCCAGCCGTCATGGGCTGAGTCTTCTCCAACACACTCCAAGGTCCTCCCCTACGGCGCGGGGGCTGGGTCCCACACGTCATGCAAGCCGGCTCAGAGCAGAAGAAGCCAAACCGCCGCACGCGGTGCGTACAACCGCCCAGCGGTTACAAGCGACTCTCCAATTTTGCCCAGACCAACGGGCGAAAGGGGCGGGCAGCCATGCAGGCGGCATGCAACCGCGCCAAGTGCGCGCACTTCTCCGACTCCCAACACGCCCAGCATGGAGGCCCAGGCCCACGCGTCATGCAACCGGCGCGCCGAATGCTTCGTGCATGCAACAGCACCGCCACTTGCGCCACTACCGCGCCTCCTCGACTGCGGAACCAATACCGCGACTCGAGGCGACCCAGCGCACGACCCAGCAGCGCCAGCCTGGCGCGGCGGTCAATGCGGCCAAAAATGGGCCGACAGTAATGGCGGTGGCAGGCGGGCAGGAGCAGCGGCCACGTCGTCAGCCAAGCTCACGTCCTGTCCGGGGGCAGCGAGAGAACCCTCTCTCACGGCGTGAAGACAACGCGCCCGTGATCCGTTCCTCGAACGGCTCGCACACGCGCAACGACCGCCCCGCCAACCACTCGCTCCGTCGCATTAACTCCGCGGCGGGACAGGCGGCGCCTCTGGCAGGAGAAGCGGACGACGCTTCGCCTTCGCCATAATGACCGCGTCAAAAAAGGTACGCCGTGTCGTTCGATTTCGTATCCTTTTCCTTTTTTCCTCTTTCTCTCTCTTGCAACAGGGACCGGGAAAGGGGGATACCCCGAAAAGGATCCTTCCCCGTGAAGGAACCAGGCTCCGAGCCTCCCTACTGATCAGAGGTTCGAAGGCTGGCCCCTCGGAAGGGTTCGACAGCCGCCTCAGATCGCGTGGGCTCTACACCCACTACTGGTCAGAGGTTCGAAGGCCGGCCCCTCGGAAGGGTTCAACGGCCGCCTCAGGCTACTCGAGCTCCGCGCCCATTACTGATCAGGGGTTCGAAGGCTAGCCCCCGAAGGGTTCACAGCCGCCTCAGACGCCGAGCGAGGGATGACCATGGGTACGTTCGATACATAACCGAGGCTCGGGCTGCGCTCCCGAGGTACCCTAGGACATTTCCGAGACCAGCGGGAACGATCTTGTAATGGAATCCCATCGGAGGGAGGCATCGAGCCCTCGGACCCCGTCGCCAGGGGACCGGGTCCGGCAGATCACCCGCAGGTACTTTTGGGCGTGCCTCTGGGCCCTAGCCGACCCCCAACGAACGGGGCACGGACGTCCACTCGGATTACCCGCTTGCAGCTCACCGGAGACACCATGTTCGGCGCCCATCGAGGGCAACATGGCGCTTTCCCCCCTCCTCCTTGCGGAAAGGCGACGCAGGGGCGTATGTAAAAAAGTCGAGTCTGTCCCTGATCATCCTCTCGCCCTGTGCAGAGGCTCGGGGGCTGCTCTCGCAAACCCGGCTCCGGCCGAACCGTTGACGGCGTCAACATACCAGCCCGAGAACTTGGGACCCGACCGTACACCCGGGCTACGGCCAGCTCGCATGAGGGACGACCAGACCAGCCGAAGCATTGCGTGAGGCATTAAGACCTCGGAGGAGTGAAACCACTCCTCCGAGGCCTCGGGGGCTACACCCGGCGGGTGCGCTCGCGCGCACCCACCGGAACAAAACGCAACCGAGAAAGGCTGGTCCCCTTGCAAAAAAGTGCGACGAAAGCCTCCAAGCGAGTGCTAACACTCCCTTCGAGGCTCGGGGGCTACTGTCGGGGACCATAATTAGGGGTACCCTCAAGGCTCCTAATTCTCAGCTGGTAACCCCCATCAGCATAAAGCTGCAAAGGCCTAATGGGTGCGATTAAGTCAGGGATCAGTCCATACGAGGGACTCGATCACGCCTCGCCCGAGCCTGGTCTCGGACAAGGGCAGCCGACCCCGGAGGATCTCCGTCTCTCCTGAGGCCCCCCTCCAGCGGCGAACGTGTTCCCGGCTCGCCCGAGGCCCTGTCTTCGCCAAGAAGCAACCCTGACCAAATCGCCGCACCGACCGACCATGTCGCAGGAGCATTTAATACAAAGGTGGTCTGACACCTTTATCCTGACGCGCGCCCCCCAGAGCCGAAGTGACCGCCGTCACTTCGCCGCTCCCCTGACCGGCCTGGCAGAAAGACAGCGCCGCCTGCGCCGCTCCGACTGCGGTGCCACTTGACAGAGTGAGGCTGACAGGCATTCAGGCCCGGCCGCAGGCACCATAGGAAACTCCGCTCCGCCTGACCCAGGGCTCGGACTCGGGCTAAGCCCCGGAAGACGGCGAACTCCGCTCCGCCCGACCCAGGGCTCGGACTCGGGCTAAGCCCCGGAAGACGGCGAACTCTGCTCCGCCCAACCCAGGGCTCGGACTCGGGCTAAGCCCCGGAAGACGGCGAACTCCGCTCCGCCCGACCCAGGGCTCGGACTCGGGCTAAGCCCCGGAAGACGGCAAACTCCGCTCCGCCCGACCTAGGGCTCGGACTCAGGCTCGGCCCCAGAAGACGACGAACTCCGCTTCGCCCGACCCCAGGGCTCGGACTCCGCCCCGGCATCAGCCGGCGATCTCCGCCTCGCCCGAACCAGGGGCTCGGACTCGACCTCGGCCACGGAAGACAGACTCGACCTCGGCTTCGGAGGAGCTTCCACGTCGCCCAACCTAGGGCGCAGACCAGCCACGATAACAGGAGGCGCCATCATCACCCTACCCCGAACTGACTCGGGCCACGGGGAACAAGACCAACGTCCCATCTGGCTCTCTCCGCCAGATAGGCAATGATGGCGCCCCGCATACTCTGTGACGACGGCGGCTCTCAGCCCCCTTACGGAAGCAAGAGGACGTCAGCAAGGACTCAACAGCTCCGACAGCTGTCCCTCCGCTAGGCTCCATCGCTCCTCTGACGGCCACGACATCACACCAGCAGGGTGCCAAAATCTCTCCGGCTGCCACAGCGGCATGTACTTAGGGCACTAGCTCTCCTACGCTAGACACGTAGCACTCTGCTACACCCCCCATTGTACACCTGGATCCTCTCCTTACGCCTATAAAAGGAAGGACCAGGGCCCTCTTAGAGAGGTTGGCCGCGCGGGGACGAGGACGAGACAGGCGCTCGCGTGAGGCCGCTCGCTCCCTCTCCCGCGTGGACGCTTGTAACCCCCTACTACAAGCGCACCCGACCTGGGCGCGGGACGAACACGAAGGCCGCGGGATTCCCACCTCTCTCACGCCGGTCTCCGGCCACCTCGCTTCCCCCCTTCGCGCTCGGCCTCGCGCTCGACCCATCTGGGCCGGGGCACGTGGCGACATTCACTCGTCGGCCTAGGGACCCCCCGGTCTCGAAACGCCGACAGCACTCGACAAAGAGCTGAATTCCGGTAGTGGATCAGCCACTCTCATATCCCAGACCAATTTAAGTCATTTTTATTACCCCTCTGTTCCAAAATATAATTCATTTTAGACAAAACATATATTCATTAATTAACATATGAATGTAGTGTGTATGTATGTCTACATTCATTATCATTTATTCAATTGTGGACGAAAAAGGTGATGCTAGAAAGAACTATATTTTAGGACAGATGGAGTATACGTTAAGTAATTAGTTGTTTCTTTAGCCATTTTAAAGAGGTGTCATCTATTTGTAGTGTCATTTAAGTCACTCAACATTCTCATCCTTCTTGTTTTACATTAAGTCATTCTAATTATATTTTAAGACATTCAATCATATTCAAGTTTTTCTTAATCTGATTTAAGATACTTTGATGATTATTTAAGGCATTCCCTTTTTATCTCAGCCATTCACTCATCCAGTCATTCAGTACACATTTTTGGTCAACTATTTGTAGTGTCATTTAAGTAACTCAACATTCTCATGCTTCTTGTTTTATATTAAGTCATTTCAATTATATTTTAAGACATTCAGTAACATTCAAGTTTTTCTTAATCATGTGTAATCTGATTTTAACATACTTTGAAGATTATTTCAGACATTCTTTTTTCTCTCAGACATTCAGTCATTCAATACACAATTACTTAATTAATTCGTCTTATTACTACAATTTTAGTTATTTAATATCATTTAGTCATTTTGTGACGTGTTTAAGATATTTTGTATCATCAGCAGTTGTTACAAGACTTTATAACAAATATTTTAAGTCATTCAATAGTTTATTCATCTAGAAACACATAAAATATTTTAAGGCATTCCTTTCTATCGGATTCACGTAATTATTTTATCACAATTGGACCTGCTTGCCTGGTTTGAAGTGTGCGGCATGTGGGTAGCGGCACACGGTGGGTAGTTGGGGGATGTGAGGCTGATTAGGGTGTGGAGGGTTGTGATGATCCGACCCATGGTTTAATAGAATTAATAGAATACTCATACTAACAAGGTGTATCTTCTTTTTAGAAGCATGTCGCGAAAAAAACCTATAGGTTAAGCATGCATGGCCTAGAAAAATCTTGGGTGGGTGACCAACCAGGAAGTGTTCTTGGGTGCGCATGAGTGAGGACAAAGTGTGCACAAAAGACTTGTGTTGGACTATGGTCATAGAGGGCTGCCAGGAGTAAGTACCGCCGGTCCGAGAGTGGATGGGGTGTTACATGGGTAGCGTGCCCAGTTGGAGCGTGAGGCATGCGAGCGGTGGTGTGTGGCAGGTGAATCGGAGCATGCGGGGCTAATCTTAGTGTGGGCCGTTAGCGCGTTGGGGACCATTTTGAGGTTGGTCCTAGTGACAGACCTTCAGCAACCTTCGGTCCATCACCCTAGGTAATTAATAGCTCTACCGTATATATATAGACACACACACACATACATACATAGTTGGAGTTTTTAGAGCTTTTGCTCAATTTGCTTAATAATAAATTTCAGAATAAATCTCAAAAGCTAACTCATGAATCTAAATTTGTCTTGAATGATAAGTTTAGAAATGAATACATCAAATCATGGAGATTGTAACTGAGACAGTTTTGACTTTGTCTTGTAGAACAAGTTTGGAACTGAATCCATCAGATCATGGAGGTCGTAGCTAACTCAGTTTTAGTTTCCATAATAATCGAGTGAGTTTTAGTTTCCTATCTTTTTGCATGTGGTCATCCTAGGCCATATTCCCTATATAATAGAGAGGTTGCTCTCCCCAAACGATAGTAGAAACAACCCATCTATAACGTGTTAGGATTTTGGACATGGGAGTCATCGGTATTGCACGATCTTAGACTCCTCCATATTTGACCCTACCATGATGACAACAACAGGGAGAGGAGTATCTCTAAAACTTTGCTCCATTGAAGAATTTGCATTGGTTGGGGTGAATTATATTTTTATGCAGTGATCACATGATTGCATGTCAAGTTGATACGCATAGCGAAGTATACGAACATCAATACCCTAGCAAACACATCTTTGAGGAGGCTTAAGCACTCCCTATTGTGAGTAATAAAGAGTTTATCGCTCTTGTTTCTACTAGATGTGTTCAAGATAGATGTAATCGATTGCATCAAAATATTTTTATTTACTTTATGTGGTTTATCCATTAGGATTAATATTGATTTTATAATGTGGGTAATGTCATTTTTGTCATAAAACTTTGATATGAGAGAGGGTGGGGCTGATGTTATCCCAAATATTAAGCTTGTAAAATGAGAGTGGGATTACTTGTATGCAATCTCATTATGTTGAGAAGGTTTTGTGATGATTTGGCTATAAACACTGCAAACCTTCTTTGACACCATATGGTCCTAGTTAATTCTTCAAAAGAGTACGTGATTAAAAAGAGACCAACTAAGGTATTCTTAGATAATTGGTTCACTCATGTAGTTAGACGGTGACACTTGACCTAATATGTCACACCCAGATTTAAGGGATAAAGTCGGGTGCGTCTCATATGTGCGCCAAAGAAGAACAACACATATAATGACCAAGTGTATAGAGATAAATGTCACAATCATTATTACATAGTGGAAGAGTCTTACAAAAATAAATGATAACAATAAAGTGAACTAAATAATTATTCCTTGGTGCCATCATGCTGACTGAGAGACGCCACCAAGACAAGCTCGTACTCCTCGTAGTAGACCTCCTCCTGGGCTACCTGCTCTTCACCTGTGGGGGTTTATATATCGCAAGGGTGAGCTCACAAAAGATCATAGCTCAACAAGTTGTGGAGAATAATGTGCATGAACTCACCAAAGGTGGGACCTCATGTGAAGTGTAAGACTGATCAACAAATAATGGTTAAAGCTAAGCATTGCTTTTAATAAGTTGGTCAAATTTTATTAGCAGTTGCTAAGTATAAGTAAATACCAACCCAAATAATGAGAGATCACAATTAATAAATAACCACAATGAGATGCAAATGACCAATTAAATTTAATTTCATAAGTTACTCATGTGAGGGTCTGAGCCGCTCATGACCGTGAGCACAACTGATATATCAGTTTTACACTCTGCAGAGGTTGCGCATCTTTACCCACAAGTCATGTTACCCATCTGCCACGAGGTTGTACGGGCCCCATACACCTCTACCAAGGAAGCGAGGCGGGGTAACACTATGAGGCCTTTACAAAGTTTCACTAGCTTAAGAAAACCCGCTACAGTTTCTAGGGAGCGCAATATAGGGGTCCCCCGTCTAAAAAGCCATCACAGCAAAATCAACCCGAGAACCTCCCTATACCGACCACTCTCCTACTGCCCTTGCCCCTTTTGGGTAAGGTAGTCCTCCACTAGCTTTCCAAATTAGTCAGCCAAGGGCATCCCATACCACCCTTGTGGTAGCACTATTTTCCCAGATGGTCGCTCCATTTTCTAATTAACATAATGATCTTGTCATGAACAGTAAATAACACATTTGTAATAAAAACATGATCATGAATAATGTGTATCTTAGCACCCAAAACCATATAAAGCAATAGTAGGTACTACCCAAAAGTTTAGTGGTAAACAAGGTATAAAGATAGCTAAACTGGGGTGACCTATTGGGTCCCATCAAAATTAACCTATGAAGATCATAATGATTAAAAGGAACATTATTGGGTAAATAGAAGTGATCAAGGGCACAACTTGCCATCAACGAGCTCCTGCGCAGTATTTTCCACCTGCTGAGCACCTGGGTCCTCAGTTGCTTGCCTGTCTACTCGCAATAATACAAACAAACATGATACAGGAGAAATTAACATCACACCAAACATGATTACATACTATATAATAATATCTACGCATCATAATGAGATCGTAGGTTCGAGAATCACTAAATTCGGAGTTACGGTTAAAGAGTTATGATTTTCCGAAGTTTTACGTGTTTGGTATGGAATAAACTATGTGGATAATTTTAATCTATGTTTCATGATAAAACAGAGTTATCAGGTGATAAACAATATTAATACGAAATTAATGCAACTAGAATGGATCAAAAATAAAGTAAAATGAATTACTTATGAATTAAACAAGTTCTAGAATTATTTTTATACTAGAAAATCACTTTCTTTATTATTTTATCCCATTTTATTTCCTAACTGGAATGCGCGCAATTTATGGAGTTCTACAAGGTTTAATCGGCAAAATTCGGGGACTCTGCATAATGATCTCGTCACTGACCTGGACTGCGGGTCGTTAAAAAGGAAACCCAGGGTCTCTTTTGCTAATATGTCAGAACGAAAGGGTACCAGTTGTTCTAAGCCGCCAGATCAATAATCTACGCGCCAGATTAGAACCGTGCTCACACTGAAGCGACATCGCGAGGGCAGCTATCGGATTCTTATCATAGGCTTTAAATATTGAGATCGTTCTGCATCCACTGGATCAAGATCGGACGCGCCAGACTGATCCGGCTGAAACGGTATGCTCGGTTTAATCGCAGTCGTCCGTGCACGAACCAATGATGTAGATGCAACAACCACCCCAAATACATGGATTCGATCAAAGCCTTTCAAAGAGCATCCAACGGTCGAAACCTAATCTTCCTCCCCAGGTCAGAGCAGGGTGGCGGCGGCGAGCCCCTCGGTGGAGCTCCCACCGTTGAACTGCGTATCAGTTCCCTAGTGCTCCAAAATCGTAACAGATGGATCCTACGCAAGGCAGAGGCGAGTGCAAAACCAATGGAGAGATCCTTACTCACTATGTCAGTGAGGGTGGAGCTGCGCGCAACGATGCACGCTGTGGTGATCTTCTCGGTCAACCGATGAGGAATTCCCTGCGCCCCGAAGACTCCCGATTCACCCTAAGGGCACGGATGGCTTTCCTGCACCCACGTGATTCTGCTTGGTAGTGCGTCGAAGACGGGGGCGTTGGCACATATGGGATTCTTCGGCGGCGGCTTCCCTCTGTTAAAGGCGCTCGGTGGTGGTGTCTTTTGGTCCCTTGGCACGGTGCGACTTGATGGATAGGTTACCGAGGGAGATCCGTGCCCACGCTTTATGGACCAGAGAGTCCGCGCCGAGAGGGGAGGGTTCGTTGCGGCCTACATGGCTTACACGGGGAGGTAGTTCAGCAGTGCATGCGAGGTAGGAGATGACTAGTGGGGGCCAGCAGTCAGCGAGAGAGGTAGCGCGGGCACAAGCGACGGCGGATGACACACAGGTCCCACCCAGCGGTGACTCAGGGCGCGCCGGTGGTATTTGGATTACAGTCAGGATCCACGTGCTAGTGTCAGCAGGGTGATCGAACCCGCGTGATGGACAAGGTTGGGCCGCGCGTGTCATCTGGGTGGGCCGTCCGGGAAGAAAGAGCACGACCCAGCCATGGCTTTTGTCTTTTTATTTTTTAGAATTTATGTTTATTTTCTTTTTATTTTTAAATCTCAAATTTGAATTCAATTTTTTTGTGAATTTCACACTTAGATTAAATGCACAAATCAAAATAAATACCAGCATGAATGGATATAATTATTTATTTATATCTTTTTCTTTGTAGTATAGTTTCCTTTCCTTTTCTTTTCTATGTCATTTTCAATTTCTAGGTTTCAAATTAGGTTAAACCCTAGTACTAGCATTAATATCTCATTATTATTATAATTAAGTGCACAAGCAAAATCTCCAACATGATGAATAGATTATTTATGTATATTTAGTTAATGTAGGCACTTTAATTATTAATATTTCTCATGAATAGAGGGCAATACATATAAGGAGATCAATTCTTCTCTTTCATTATCCACAAGTTAGGTATTACATAATATCTCCTTTGTGGTTAGAAAATTGAGTTAGATTACTCATAATCCAGGAGATGATCATTGGCATGTGCTTGAGAGAGCTATGCACTATTTGAGTGGTAACATAAGTTATGGACTTCACTATACTCGGTATCCTAAAGTAATAAAGGCATATTGTGATTCCAAATAGATTTCTAATGCTTATGTGATAAAGACAATGATAGGATATGTCTTTACTCATGAAGAAGTTGTTGTCTCATGGAGGTCGTGCAAATAGACAATATTGATGAGGATGACCATCGAAGCTAAGTTTAATGTATTAGATATTCATATAGATTTTCTCATTTTTGTTGATTACTTATCACACTTCTTGAACATTTTTTTATAGGACAAAACATGGTCGAGCCCTCCAACTCTGTCAGATCCGATCATCACTCTAAGGGTATTAGGCGTTGGCCCTACCATTAGAAGTACCAAGATGACTCAGCTAAGGCAGGTTTGGGGTCCCTCATGGGAAGGGTGGTAGCATCTCCTATACAGCTCTGTGGTCACCAAGTGACCTCCACCCTACTCCCATGACATTCTCCCATGACATTTTGGTAATCATTCTAACGGTATTGAGGGACTTGATCACCCCCGCTAAAATCATACTAGATGTCAATATGGATGGAGTAGGGCTTCCTCCGGGGAAGTATCACCTATAAGACTTTACTTGTCGACTATGACCCATATGTGGGATAGCAAAAACCACTGTCAGTTTGGTTCGCTAACAGGGCAATAGAAAGACCATTCCGAGGGCAAAAAGGAGGAACTCTCTACCAACAAGCAACTTGAACTTCTTCTAAAGGAGGTATAAAATTATAGAGCCTTGAAGACTCAAGTTTTGCCATATGTTATCTCCAGGGAGTATATGAGTTGACAAATTCTAGGGTTTAGCCTCCTTAGGGGGACCATTTTGAAGAACCATTTTTTCCTTTAGGGGAATAGAACTACTAAGCCCTAGACTCGGATTTGTGTATTAAAGCCTCATTCAAAGTAACACGCTAATAAATCACTTGATTTATTACAAATTATTTAATGTATTTTTTCCTTAAAGCATCATTATAGATGAGTTATTTATCAGCCTTTCGTCTTAGGGGCTAAAGGCCACCTTGTACAACTCGACTAGAGTGTTAAGAATAATAGCTAGAGATCGGGTTCTAGAACTTGGAGGGTTTAACCCATCATCAGTCATTATTTATAGAGATGTGATCAAGCCAAACTTATCAAAGAAAACAAATTACCTATGTGGATGACTGGTATGTAGGACCAAAGGTACCCTTAGGCCTACTGTTAAGAATATGAACCAAAGGTACCCTTAGGATACTATTATGTGGATGACTGGTATGTGGGACCAACACGGTCCATCGTGTACGACTCAAACCTCTTCAACAACTCAAGAACCAAACATAATTTTTAGGGCCTTGATTACTTTATTTGTATAATTCTATTGTAACAAAGATACCCAACATATAAGGGATCGATAGATTAGGATAGATCTGGATTAGGATCCTGACTCATTTAGAGTGTAGCCAACTCCTTTCTTAAAGTTATAAAAGGAGAGGTCGGCTCTCGAGAGAAGGGAGAGGCATACCACCAAAGAAATAGCCACCATCCACTAGACGTAGGGTATTATCTCCCAAGAGAGCCTGAATCAGTATAAATCTCTTGTGTCTTTGTGTCTTTACTTTCTGCTCTAGACCACACGACATCACCGCATAAAAATTAACTATCGAGGAATCCTTGACAAAAAGGATAGGTCCTAAACCCACCCAAGAACGAGTGATAAAGAATGAATTTATGACGAGCCTCGTTGTTTTCCATATCATGCACAAATGTGGTGCAATGGAAAACAATATGGTTCACTCGAACTCGTGACTCATCATAAATAGCATATTGTCGGTCATACTAAGGGTATCCAAATAGAGTCAATTCTAAAATAAAATATCTTACATTTGAGGCACATATGAGGTATGGCGATCTAAATGCATGATGTGTAAGTTTCGTGAACTAATCAATATTTAAAGTGTTTTTAAATTAAATTATTTTATTTTTCGAGAGAACAAAAGAACAAAATTAAAAAGATCTTGCGATGAGGATAAGTGTAGTGATCATGGACCATATATTTTATTAATCGTTGGATTTACAAAATCCATAGTTCGTCAGAACTTGTCTTCCGCTATCTTCTGCGTTCTTACTTGGAGAAAGTTCTAACTTGAAGAATGCATGGTTCACTAATTCACAGGGGCTTTATGTGAGAGAGGCTCGCCTGATTAATTACATCTATAGAGTCAAATCTGTAGAACACCTCTGATTAAGCTGTACATAGTAATCGGCGTTGTCCAGGATGAGTGCAAGGTGTATGATGAGAGTGGCTTTAGAATTGCCAAAACTCAATCATGATTCCGTCGTTGACACGTTGGTGTCTAGTCATGTGTCCGCCAGTCTTCATTAGCTCAAACAGGTGTATGTCTTTGCCTCGTCGGTGTCCAACAATGATGTTTTCGATCGTGTTTACACAAGACGTGTTGATTGAATAATTATGATAAGTCTTGTCAATAATTGAACAACATTTTATCAAGCCTTGTCAATATTAGATGTAGGTGGATAGCTTCCTCAGCTAATCAAAAAGCCAAAATATGTTGCACTTTTGGGTGGCGAGAAAAGATGTCGCCTTTCCAGGTAGCGAGAAAAGATGTCACCCTTTTAGGTAGCGAGAATTCCTCAGTGTCACACCTAGATTTAAGGGGCAAACTCGGGTGCGAATCATATATGCACTAAAGAAGATCAACACATACAATGACTCAGTGTATAGATACAAGGGAACGTATCTGGTGCAAACTAACCCCTCCGTGCAACCGTGCAAACTTTTAATCTGAACCACATGATGTTGATCCAAGGGGGGCATGCAGGGGGAATGGGTGGGGGATTTGAAAAAGCGTGATTCGCAGCGGGTGGTTAAGTGTAAAATTATCCACGCCCATGTGTCCCTTGGATCAACATCATGTGGCCCAGATTAGAAGTTTGCACGGCTGCACGGAGGGATTGGTTTGCATCAGATACGTTCCCTAGATACAAATGTCACAAACTTTATTACATAACTAAAATGTATTACAATATAACTGATAATAAATAAATCAAACTAATATTATTATCCTCTGGCGCCATCAAGCTGACTGGGAGACGACACCTAGATCTTGTTGTACTCATCGTAGTAGTCCTCCTCCGGGGGCACCCGCTCTTCACCTGTGGGGGGTTATCGCAAGAGTGAGCTCACAAAAATTCATCACTCAACAAGTGTGGGAAATAATGTGCATGAGCTCACTTACGGTAGGGGCTCATGTGTAGTGTAAGGCTGATCAACAAACAATAATTAAGTCTGAGCATTGCTTTCAATAAGTTGGTCAAAATTTTATTAGCAATTACTAAGTATAACTGTATACCATCCCAATAAAGTAGGAGATCACAATTGATAATAAATTCCACAATGTGATGCATATGATAGATTAAGTTTAATTCCATAAGTTAATCATGCGAGAGTCCTGAGTCGCTCTAGACCGTGAGCACGACTGATATACTAGTTTTACACTCTGCATAGGTTGCGCATATTTTACCCATAAGTCGTGTTACCCATTTGCCAAGGGGCTTAGAAATCCTATTCATCTCTACCAAGTAGACGAGGCAGGGTAGCATTACGAGGCATTTCCAAAGTTCCACTAGTTCGAGAAAACCTGATACGGATTCAGGAAGAAAGGGAGCATAGGAATCCCTCATCCGAAAAGCTTTACATATAGTCCGACTCGAGGACCTCCCTATACTCTAAAACTACACACTCCCTCCTTGCCCTTTCGGGTAAGGTGGTCTCTCCCTAGCTTTCCTAATTACTTGGCCAAGGGCGTCCCATTATTCCACCCTAGTGGTAGAACCGTTGTCTCAAGTTAAGCTCCATGTTCCAATTAACACCATAAGCTTACCATCAACAATAAATAATCAGTAACAGTAATAAAGCATGATCATATGTCATATAGCATTACTTCCCAAAAACCAAGTAGAGCATAGCCAAGCTACCTAATAATTCATTTGTATGCAAGGTGTGAGGTAAATAAAACTAGGGCAACCTATTCGGTCCCATCAAATTAACGAGAGCATGTCACAGTAATTATAGAGAACATTATTGGGTAAAGAAGAGTGGTCAAGGGCACAACTTGCCTTCAGCGAGCTCCAGTATCTTCAGCCTGCGGTGCTTCGGGCTCCTCAGTTGCTTGCTCATCTACTCACAACCATACAAACAAACATGGTATAGGAAAAATTAACATCACACCAAACAAGTGAACACACTGCATAATAATGTTCTACGTGTTGCAACGAGATTGTAGGTTTGAGAACCACTAAAATCGTTCTCCTCAGATATGATTTTCTAGAACTTTATGGAATTAAACAGTGGTAATATGCCTATTCGATGTTATTTAATATAATTCATGTGAGACAAGATTATAAAATAGATAATTCAACTTTAAACTCCGTTATAACTTGGTCTGAAGTCATCTTTTGGTCAAAGCCTAGTTATGGGAGTAGAGTATTATTTCCTTTTAATTAGAAGGTAAATCTAATGAGCACAAGTTAAACCACTATTTTATTATTTCTGAATACATGTGAAAATAATGTTATATAACATGTAGGTAATTTTAGTACGGAGCTAACGCAACTGGAACGAACCAATTCGGAGTTAAAACAATTAAATTATGAATTTTCTAAGATTTTTAGTTTGTTTCTACACTAAAAATCAATTTCAGAATTAATTTATCACTAAACTGAGGTTACTGGACTGCGACCAAAATTGCCTAAAAACTCAAGGTTTAATTTGTAAGAAAACAGATCTTGGCGCAATGATCTAGCAATACCTTGGACGGCGGGTTGATATACCTATTTCTAAGGGTCTCTTAAACAAGTGTTCTTTGGGCGAAGGGGTATCGGTGTGTTTCATCCATTCGATCAAACTCCTACTATTTAGATTAAATGGCTTTATAAATCGAATTGGTATGCGACGAATACTGCAGGTCAAAGATCTACGGTCCGAAATACAGCTTCTACTTTTCTCTACTCCAGCCCTCGGATCACGAACCAACAGCTCAGATTTTAAACCACAGTGATCAGCTCAGGCTCACCCGATCCCGATTCGACGATCACCATCTCCGGCCCAACTGAATCATTTCACCCTCTTCTAGTCCCATCTGCCCATCGGTGGATCAACAGATCACGTCAACTCTCCTCCTCTCTCCCACCAGCCGCGGCAGGGCACGCACGTTGGCGCTCTCGTCGGAGAACGCCCGATCAGCCCTCCAGAACCCCGACTGTGATATCCTGGCCCCTTGGGGCTTGTTCGGTTCTACCCCAATCCATATGGATTAAGGAGGATTGAGGGGGTTTAAATCCCTGGTAAGTCAAAATCCCCTCCAATCCATATCAATCCCCTCCAATCCATATGGATTGAAAATAACCGAACAAGCCCTGGATGGTGATATCCTGGCCCAAGACTTAATAGAATTAATAGAGTATCCATACCAACAAGGTGCATCTTCTTTTTCAGAAGCCTGTCTCGAAAGAACCTCCAAGTTAAGCGTGTTTGGCTTGGAGCAATTTGGGATGGGTGACCGGCCGATAAGTTTTCTCGGGTGCGCATGAGTGAGGACAAAGTACGCATAAAAGACTCGTGTTGGTCTGTAGGGACAATATATGATCCTAGAGAGCTGCCAGAAGTAGGTACCGCTGGTCCAGGGATTAGACGGGGTGTTACAAGTGGTATCAGAGCCGACCCTCGCGGTTTCACGGGCGTGTGTGGGTTAGGAGTTCGGGTATATGGCGCATGGCGCATGTGGGCCCAGAGTGGTCATAAGGCATGGCATATGACGACACTAGACACACAAAAGTGGCTAGGAGGGGAGGTTCCTGGATTGGGGTTGACCGACGAGGACGTCGGTCTTCTAAGGGGAGTGGATTGTGATATCCTGGCCCTGGGATGGTGATATTCTAGCCAAGTATTAATAGAATTAATAGAGTATCCATACCAACAAGTTGCATCTTCTTTTTCGAAAGCCTGTCTTGAAAGAACCTCCAAGTTAAGCGTGCTTGGCTTGGAGCAATTTGGGATGGGCGATTGACCGAAAAGTTTTCTCGGGTGCACATGAGTGAGGACAAAGTGCGCACAAAAGACTCGTGCTGGTCTGTGGGGACGATATATGATTCTAGAGAGCTGCCATGAGTAAGTACCGCTGGTCCAAGGATTGGACGGGGTGTTACACCGACCCCAAATGAAAAGTGTACTACACGTAGAGGAGATTACGGCGTATCAGAATGAAGAGTTATCACCGAGATTTGAGGCTATGTCATGGCTGGATGTCGATGCCGAGCGGATCCGAGGCGGAGCTCCGACTCCGGCGAGCAATCAGGATACCTGATAGTCGCCTAGAGGGGGGTGAATAGGGCGAAACTGAAATTTACAAATATAAACACAACTACAAGCCGGGTTAGCGTTAGAAATATAAACGAGTCCGAGAGAGAGGGCGCAAAACAAATCCCAAGCGAATAAGCAAGTGAGACACGGAGATTTGTTTTACCGAGGTTCGGTTCTTGCAAACCTACTCCCCGTTGAGGAGGCCACAAAGGCCGGGTCTCTTTCAACCCTTCCCTCTCTCAAACGGTCCCTCGGACCGAGTGAGCTTCTCTTCTCAAATCAAAGCCGGGAACAAAACTTCCCCGCAAGGGCCACCACACAATTGGTGCCTCTTGCCTTGATTACAATGGAGTTGTGATCTCAAGAACAAGTGAGAAAGAAAAGAAGCAATCCAAGCGCAAGAGCTCAAATGAACACGGCAAATCACTCTCACTAGTCACTAGGGCTTTGTGTGGAATTGGAGAGGATTTGATCTCTTTAGTGTGTCTAGAATTGAATGCTAGAGCTCTTGTAGTAGTTGAGAAGTGGAAAACTTGGATGCAATGAATGGTGGGGTGGTTGGGGTATTTATAGCCCCAAACACCAAACTTGACCGTTGGCTGGAGGCGTCTGCTCGATGGCGCACCGGACAGTCCGGTGCACACCGGACAGTCCGGTGCCCCTGCCACGTCATCACTGCCGTTGGATTCTGACCGTTGGAGCTTCTGACTTGTGGGCCCGCCTGGGTGTCCGGTGCACACCGGACAGGTACTGTTTGATGTCCGGTGTGCCAGCATGGGCGATTCTGACTTCTGCGCGCGCAGAGGGCGCATTAAATGCGCGGCAGAGAGCCGTTGGCGCGGAGATGACCGTTGCTCCGCTGGTACACCGGACAGTCCGGTGCACACCGGACAGTCCGGTGAATTTTAGCGGAGCGGCTGCCACGCGATCCCGAGGCTGGTGAGTTCCGGAGACCGCGCTTCCTTGGAGCACCGGACATGTCCGGTGCACACCGGACAGTCCGGTGAATTATAGCGCGCCGGCTTCCGAGAATTCCCGAGAGTGAAGAGTTGGAGTCTGAGTCCCCTGGTGCACCGGACAGGTACTGTTCACTGTCCGGTGGCACACCGGACAGTCCGGTGCGCCAGACCAGGGGTGCCTTCGGTTGCCCCTTTGCTCCTTTATTGAATCCAAAACTTGGTCTTTTTATTGGCTGAGTGTGAACTTTTTACACCTGTATAATCTATACACTTGGGCAAACTAGTTAGTCCAAAGATTTGTGTTGGGCAATTCAATCACCAAAATTATTTAGGACTTAGGTGTAAGCCTAATTCCCTTTCAATCTCCCCCTTTTTGGTGATTGATGCCAATACAAACCAAAGCAAACAGAGATGTGCATAATTGAACTAGTTTGCATAATGTAAGTGTAAAGGTTGCTTGGAATTGAGCCAATATAACTACTTACAAGATATGCATGGAATGTTTCTTTCTTATATAACATTTTGGACCACGTTTGCACCACATGTTTTGTTTTTGCAAATTCTTTTTGTAAATCCATTTCAAAGATCTTTTGCAAATAGTCAAAGGTAAATGAATAAGAGTTTGTAAAGCACTTTCAAGATTTGAAATTTTCTCCCCCTGTTTCAAATGCTTTTCTTTTGACTTAACAAAACTCCCCCTAAAAGAGATCCACCTCTTAGTGTTCAAGAAGGTTTTGATATACCATTTTTGAAATACTACTTTCTCCCCCTTTTGAACACAATAGGATACCAAATGATAAATACTTTTGGAAAGCTCTTAAGTTTTTGAATTTGGTGGTGGTGGTGCGGTCCTTTTGCTTTGGGCTCATTTCTCCCCCTTTTTGGCATGAATCGCCAAAAACGGAATCATTAGAGCCCTCGAAGTAATTTCTTCCCCTTTGGTCATAAGTAAATGAGGTAAGATTATACCAAAGACGAAATCCGGTCCTTTTGCTTTGGGCTTTTACTTTCTCCCCCAAAGACAAGGTCCTTTTCTTGGAGCGATGGCGAAGGATGAGTTACGGAGTGGAAGCCTTTGTCTTCGCCGAAGACTCCAATTCCCTTTCAATATACCTATGACTTGGTTTGAAATAGACTTGAAAACACATTAGTCATAGCATATAAAAGAGATATGATCAAAGGTATTCAAGTGAGCTATGTGTGCAAGCTAGCAAAAGAAATTTCTAGAATCAAGAATATTGAGCTCATGCCTAAGTCTGGTAAAAGATTGTTCATCAAGTGGCTTGGTAAAGATATCGGCTAATTGATCTTTAGTATTAATGTAAGAAATCTCGATATCCCCCTTTTGTTGGTGATCCCTAAGAAAATGATACCGAATGGCTATGTGCTTAGTGCGGCTATGCTCGACGGGATTGTCGGCCATTTTGATTGCACTCTCATTATCACATAGCAAAGGGACTTTGGTTAATTTGTAACCGTAGTCCCGCAGGGTTTGCCTCATCCAAAGCAATTGCGCGCAACAATGACCTGCGGCAATGTACTCGGCTTCGGCGGTGGAAAGAGCGACCGAATTTTGCTTCTTTGAAGCCCAAGACACCAAGGACCTTCCCAAGAACTGACAAGTCCCCGATGTGCTTTTCCTATTAATTTTGCACCCTGCCCAATCGACATCCGAATAACCAATCAAGTCAAAAGTGGATCCCCGAGGGTACCAAAGCCCAAACTTAGGAGTATAAGCCAAATATCTCAAGATTCGTTTTACGGCCGTAAGGTGTGATTCCTTAGGGTCGGATTGGAATCTTGCACACATGCAAACGGAAAGCATAATGTCCGGTCGAGATGCACATAAATAAAGCAATGAACCAATCATCGACCGGTATACCTTTTGATCTACGGACTTACCTCCCGTGTCGAGGTCGAGATGCCCATTGGTTCCCATGGGTGTCTTGATGGGTTTGGCATCCTTCATCCCAAACTTGGTTAGAATGTCTTGAGTGTACTTCGTTTGGCTAATGAAGGTGCCCTCTTGGAGTTGCTTGACTTGGAATCCTAGAAAATACTTCAACTCCCCCATCATCGACATCTCGAATTTCTGTGTCATGATCCTACTAAACTCTTCACATGTAGACTCGTTAGTAGACCCAAATATAATATCATCAACATAAATTTGGCATATAAACAAGTCATTTTCAAGAGTTTTAGTAAAGAGTGTAGGATCGGCCTTGCCGACTTTGAACCCATTAGCAATAAGGAAATCTCTTAGGCATTCATACCATGCTCTTGGGGCTTGCTTGAGCCCATAAAGCGCCTTAGAGAGCCTATAAACATGGTTAGGATGCTTACTGTCTTCAAAGCCGGGAGGTTGCTCAACATAGACCTCTTCCTTGATCGGTCCATTGAGGAAGGCACTTTTCACGTCCATTTGATAAAGCTTAAAGCCATGGTAAGTAGCATAGGCTAATAATATGCGAATTGACTCAAGCCTAGCTACGGGTGCATAGGTTTCACCGAAATCCAAACCTTCGACTTGGGAGTATCCTTTGGCCACAAGTCGAGCTTTGTTCCTTGTCACCACACCATGCTCGTCTTGCTTGTTGCGGAAGACCCATTTGGTTCCTACAACATTTTGGTTAGGACGTGGAACTAAATGCCATACCTCGTTCCTTGTGAAATTGTTGAGCTCCTCTTGCATTGCCATCACCCAATCCGAATCTTGAAGTGCTTCCTCTACCCTGTGTGGCTCAATAGAGGAAACAAAAGAGTAATGTTCACAAAAATGTGCAACACGAGATCGAGTGGTTACCCCCTTATGAATGTCGCCGAGGATGGTGTCGACGGGGTGATCTCGTTGTATTGCTTGGTGGACTCTTGGGTGTGGCGGTCTTGGTTCTTCCTCATCCTCCTTTTCTTGATTATTTTCATCTCCCCCTTGATCATTGCCATTATCTTGAGGTGGCTCATCTTCTTGATTTTGCCCTTCATCAACTTGAGCCTCATCCTCATTTTGAGTTGGTGGAGACGCTTGCATGGAGGAGGATGGTTGATCTTGTGCATTTGGAGGCTCTTCGGATTCCTTAGGACACACATCCCCAATGGACATGTTCCTTAGCGCGATGCATGGAGCCTCTTCATTACCTATCTCATCAAGATCAACTTGCTCTACTTGAGAGCCGTTAGTTTCATCAAACACAACGTCACATGAGACTTCAACTAGTCCAGTGGACTTGTTAAAGACCCTATATGCCCTTGTGTTTGAGTCATAACCAAGTAAAAAGCCTTCTACAGTTTTAGGAGCAAATTTAGATTTTCTACCTCTTTTAACAAGAATAAAGCATTTGCTACCAAAAACTCTAAAATATGAAATGTTGGGCTTTTTACCGGTTAGGAGTTCATATGATGTCTTCTTGAGGATTCGGTGAAGATATAACCGGTTGATGGCGTAGCAGGCGGTGTTGACCGCTTCGGCCCAAAACCGGTCCGGTGTCTTGTACTCATCAAGCATGGTTCTTGCCATGTCCAATAGAGTTCGATTCTTCCTCTCCACTACACCATTTTGTTGTGGCGTGTAGGGAGAGGAGAACTCATGCTTGATGCCCTCCTCCTCAAGGAAGCCTTCAATTTGAGAGTTCTTGAACTCCGTCCCATTGTCGCTTCTTATTTTCTTGATCCTTAAGCCGAACTCATTTTGAGCCCGTCTCAAGAATCCCTTTAAAGTCTCTTGGGTTTGAGATTTTTCCTGTAAAAAGAATACCCAAGTGAAGCGAGAATAATCATCCACTATTACAAGACGATACTTACTCCCGCCGATGCTTATGTAAGCAATCGGGCCGAATAGATCCATGTGGAGTAGCTCAAGCGGCCTGTCGGTCGTCATGATGTTCTTGTGTGGATGATGGACTCCAACTTGCTTCCCTGTCTGGCATGCGCTACAAATCCTGTCTTTCTCAAAATGAACATTTGTTAATCCTAAAATGTGCTCTCCCTTTAGAAGCTTATGAAGATTCTTCATCCCAACATGGGCTAGTCGGCGGTGCCAGAGCCAACCCATGTTAGTCTTAGCAATTAAGCATGTGTCGAGCTCAGCTCTATCAAAATCTACTAAGTATAGCTGACCCTCTAACACACCCTTAAATGCTATTGAATCATCACTTCTTCTAAAGACAGTGACACCTACATCAGTAAAAAGACAGTTGTAGCCCATTTGACATAATTGAGAAACAGAAAGCAAGTTGTAATCTAAAGAATCTACAAGAAAAACATTGGAAATAGAATGGTCAGGAGATATAGCAATTTTACCCAATCCTTTGACCAAACCTTGATTTCCATCCCCGAATGTGATAGCTCGTTGGGGATCTTGGTTTTTCTCATATGAGGAGAACATCCTTTTCTCCCCTGTCATGTGGTTTGTGCACCCGCTGTCGAGTATCCAACTTGAGCCCCCGGATGCATAAACCTACAAAACAATTTTAGTTCTTGACTTTAGGTACCCAAACTGTTTTGGGTCCTTTGGCATTAGAAACAAGAACTTTGGGTACCCAAACACAAGTCTTGGAGCCCTTGTGTTTGCCCCCAACAAATTTGGCAACTACCTTGCCGGATTTGCTAGTAAGCACATAAGATGCATCAAAAGTTTTAAATGAAATGGCATGATCATTTGATGCATTAGGAATTTTCTTCTTGGGCAACTTAGCATGGGTTGGTTGCCTAGAACTAGATGTCTCACCCTTATACATATAAGCATGATTAGGGCCAGAGTGAGACTTCCTAGAATGAATCTTTCTAATTTTGCTCTCAGGATAGCCGGCAGGGTACAAAATGTAACCCTCGTTATCCTGAGGCATGGGAGCCTTGCCCTTAACAAAGTTAGATAAGTTCTTTGGAGGGGCATTAAGTTTGACATTGTCTCCCCTTTGGAAGCCAATGCCATCCTTGATGCCAGGGCGTCTCCCATTATAGAGCATACTTCTAGCAAATTTAAATTTTTCATTTTCTAAGTTATGCTCGGCAATTTTAGCATCTAGTTTTGCTATATGATCATTTTGTTGTTTAATTAAAGCCATATGATCATGAATAGCATCAATATCAACATTTCTACATCTAGTACAAATAGTGACATGCTCAATGGTAGATGTAGATGGTTTGCAAGAATTAAGTTCAACAATCTTAGCACGAAGTATATCATTCTTATCTCTAAGATCGGCAATTGTAACTTTGCAAACATCAAAATCTTTAGCCTTAGCAATCAAATTTTCATTCTCTAATCTAAGGCTAGCAAGAGAAATGTTTAATTCTTCAATCCTAGCAAGTAAATTATCATTATTATCTCTAGGATTGGGAAATGAAACATTACAAACATGAGAATCAACCTTAGCATTTAAACTAGCATTTTCATTTCTAAGGTTGTCAATTATCTCACGGCAAGTGCTTAGCTCACTAGATAATTTTTCACATTTTTCAATTTGTAAAGCGTAAGCATTTTTAACCTTAACATGTTTCTTGTTTTCTTTAATAAGGAGGTCCTCTTGTGAATCCAAAAGGTCATCCTTTTCATGAATAGCACTAACCAATTCATTCAATTTTTCCTTTTGAGCTATGTTAAGGTTGGCAAAAAGGGAACGCAAATTGTCTTCCTCATCACTAGCATTGTCATCACTAGAGGATTCATATTTAGTGGAGGATTTAGATTTAACCTTCTTTTTGTCGTCCTTTGCCATGAGGCACTTGTGGCCGACGTTGGGGAAGAGGAGTCCCTTGGTGACGGCGATGTTGGCGGCGTCCTCGTCGTCGGAGGAGTCGCTTGAGCTTTCGTCGGAGTCCCACTCGCGACAAACATGGGCATCGCCGCCCTTCTTCTTGTAGTACCTCTTTTTCTCCTTTCTTCTCCCCTTCTTGTCGTCGCCTCGGTCACTGTCACTAGATATAGGACATTTAGCAATAAAATGACCGGGCTTACCACATTTGTAGCAAACCTTCTTGGAGCGGGACTTGTAGTCTTTCCCCCTCCTTTGTTTGAGGATTTGGCGGAAGCTCTTGATGACGAGCGCCATCTCCTCATTGTCAAGCTTGGAGGCGTCGATTGGTTGTCGACTTGGTGTAGACTCCTCCTTCTTCTCCTCCGTTGCTTTGAATGCAACGGGTTGAGCTTCGGATGTGGTGGCATCATCAAGCTCGTTGATCTTCCTCGAGCCTTCGATCATGCATTCAAAACTCACAAAATTCCCGATAACTTCCTCGGGGGTCATTTTGGTATATCTAGGATTACCACGGATTAATTGAACTTGAGTAGGGTTAAGGAAAATAAGTGATCTTAGAATAACCTTAACCACCTCGTGGTCATCCCACTTTACGCTCCCGAGGTTGCGCGCTTGGTTCACCAAGGTCTTGAGCCGATTGTACATGTGTTGTGGCTCCTCCCCTTTGCGAAGCCGGAACCGACCGAGCTCCCCCTCAATCGTTTCCCGCTTGGTGATCTTGGTGAGCTCATCACCTTCATGCGTGGTCTTGAGTAAATCCCAAATCTCCTTGGCGCTCTTCAACCCTTGTACTTTGTTATACTCCTCTCTACTTAGAGAGGCGAGGAGTATTGTTGTTGCTTGAGAGTTGAAGTGCTCGATTTGGGCCACCTCATCCTCATCATAGTCCTCATCCCCTACGGATGGTACCTGCGCACCAAACTCAACAACATCCCATATGCTTTTGTGGAGCGAGGTTAGATGAAATCGCATTAAATCGCTCCACCTAGCGTAATCTTCACCATCAAAAGTTGGTGGTTTGCCTAATGGGACAGAAAGTAAAGGTGTATGTTTGGAAATGCGAGGATAGCGTAGGGGGATCTTACTATACTTCTTGCGCTCTTGGCGCTTAGAAGTGACGGAGGGCGCATCGGAGTCGGAGGTAGAAGTTGATGAAGTGTCGGTCTCGTAGTAGACCACCTTCCTCATCCTCTTATGCTTGTCGCCTTTCCGATGCGGCTTGTGGGAAGAAGATTTTTCCTTCTTCTCTTGGTGGTGAGAAGAGGAAGCCTTTTTCTCCTTCCGTTTGGAGGAGTCCTTCTTCTTTTCCTTCCTCTTGGTGTGGGACTCTTCCGATGAAGTGCTCCCATGGCTTGTAGTGGGCTTTTCGCCGGTCTCCATCTCCTTCTTGGCGTGATCTCCCGACATCACTTCGAGCGGTTAGGCTCTAATGAAGCACCGGGCTCTGATACCAATTGATAGTCGCCTAGAGGGGGGGTGAATAGGGCGAAACTGAAATTTACAAATATAAACACAACTACAAGCCGGGTTAGCGTTAGAAATATAAACGAGTCCGAGAGAGAGGGCGCAAAACAAATCCCAAGCGAATAAGCAAGTGAGACACGGAGATTTGTTTTACCGAGGTTCGGTTCTTGCAAACCTACTCCCCGTTGAGGAGGCCACAAAGGCCGGGTCTCTTTCAACCCTTCCCTCTCTCAAACGGTCCCTCGGACCGAGTGAGCTTCTCTTCTCAAATCAAAGCCGGGAACAAAACTTCCCCGCAAGGGCCACCACACAATTGGTGCCTCTTGCCTTGATTACAATGGAGTTGTGATCTCAAGAACAAGTGAGAAAGAAAAGAAGCAATCCAAGCGCAAGAGCTCAAATGAACACGGCAAATCACTCTCACTAGTCACTAGGGCTTTGTGTGGAATTGGAGAGGATTTGATCTCTTTAGTGTGTCTAGAATTGAATGCTAGAGCTCTTGTAGTAGTTGAGAAGTGGAAAACTTGGATGCAATGAATGGTGGGGTGGTTGGGGTATTTATAGCCCCAAACACCAAACTTGACCGTTGGCTGGAGGCGTCTGCTCGATGGCGCACCGGACAGTCCGGTGCACACCGGACAGTCCGGTGCCCCTGCCACGTCATCACTGCCGTTGGATTCTGACCGTTGGAGCTTCTGACTTGTGGGCCCGCCTGGGTGTCCGGTGCACACCGGACAGGTACTGTTTGATGTCCGGTGTGCCAGCATGGGCGATTCTGACTTCTGCGCGCGCAGAGGGCGCATTAAATGCGCGGCAGAGAGCCGTTGGCGCGGAGATGACCGTTGCTCCGCTGGTACACCGGACAGTCCGGTGCACACCGGACAGTCCGGTGAATTTTAGCGGAGCGGCTGCCACGCGAACCCGAGGCTGGTGAGTTCCGGAGACCGCGCTTCCTTGGAGCACCGGACATGTCCGGTGCACACCGGACAGTCCGGTGAATTATAGCGCGCCGGCTTCCGAGAATTCCCGAGAGTGAAGAGTTGGAGTCTGAGTCCCCTGGTGCACCGGACAGGTACTGTTCACTGTCCGGTGGCACACCGGACAGTCCGGTGCGCCAGACCAGGGGTGCCTTCGGTTGCCCCTTTGCTCCTTTATTGAATCCAAAACTTGGTCTTTTTATTGGCTGAGTGTGAACTTTTTACACCTGTATAATCTATACACTTGGGCAAACTAGTTAGTCCAAAGATTTGTGTTGGGCAATTCAATCACCAAAATTATTTAGGACTTAGGTGTAAGCCTAATTCCCTTTCAATACCCCTAGTCAATGTTGAGCCAACACTAGTACAATTTGGCTCTATACAAGCGGTAGGATTTTTACATCACAGGCGGTTCGGTTAGAAAACCGCCTGTGATGTCCCAGGCGGTTTAGTATGCCTGTGATGTAATAGTATCACAAGCGGTTTTTGTTTAGGACCGCCTGTGATGCTCTATCCTTTTCACAAGCGGACCCTAAGACAAAACCGCCTGTGATTGTAAAATTATGAAAATACAATTTAAATATGAAAATAATTTTAATTTTTAACAGAAATATGCAAATACAATTTAAATGAATTAATATTTAATTTTTAACAATAATATGCAAATACAATTTAAATGAATTATAATAGCACACATAGATAACTAGAGAGATTTTAAATTAATTGGCAACCACAATTCATAGTCGATCATACATGATAACAAATACAATTTGATTCATACAATTTTTCATGAACTACCATTTTTCCGCATGTATGGCTTTAAGTTCTTATCAATTTTCTTTTCCACACGCTTGATTCTCTCTGGACCGTTAAAGACGAACATCTCTTCATACTTATTGTATTCCTCATCTTGGTCTCCCACATTCTCAACTCCAACAATTTTTTGCTTTCCAGAAATAACTACATGCATCTTCTCATCTGCTGGATCGAGTACATAGAACACTTGTGCAACACATTCGGCGAGAACCCACGGGTCATCTTTATATCCTACTTTCTTTAAGTCTACCAGTGTGAGTCCGTAGTTATCCACTATCACCCCCACGGGATGTTGTACCCATTGGCACTTAAACAAGGGTATTTTCATGCTTGGGCCATAATCAAGTTCCCATATTTCCTCTATGAATCCAAAATATGTGGTCTTCTGTCCATGTAGGTCAAAAGCATCGATACGAACACCGCTATTTTGTGCAACACTTTTCATGTCTTTTGATTTAGTGTAGAATGTGTACCCATTGATGTCATATGCTTGCCATGATGTCACAAAACACGATGGCCCAGAAGCCAAATTCTTCATTGTTTTCTCATCCGAAGAGTCTCCGAATGGGATGTTTTTGTCCATTAACCATTCGCTGAAACGATGTTTGTGCTCCCTCATGATCCAGTCCTCTGTGCGGTTCTGATTTTCTTTACGAAGCTCATTCAGGTGTTCCTCTATGTAAGGCTCGGCTATCGTGAGATGTTGTAGTACACTACCATGAGCACAATGTACTAGCTTGTAATCCTCAACGCGAAAAGTTTTCTTGCCCATTCTCCCTCTCCCACATAGTTTACCCTCATGTTTAGGTACATGCACACCTATCATTCTTCCGTCACTGATGTAATCTATACAGCTCTCAATCACTTCTTCTGTAGTGTATCCCTCCATGATTGAACCCTCTGGGTGAGCGCGATTTCGCACATAACCTTTTAATACTCCCAGGTATCGCTCCAACTGAAACATATGATGTAAATATAGTGGCCCTAATATTTTTATCTGATCCACGAGATGTATGATTAGGTGTACTTGCATATCAAAAAATGATAGAGGAAAACACATTTCAAGCTTGCACATAGTCTCGATGATGTATGCCTGTACAGAGGTGTGCTATAGTAGTGCAAGCTAGCCGAGAGACCAGTTGTACACGCCTCCACGAGTCCTTCCGGAGCACTGGATAGGGCACAGGCGGTGGCAGGGCGCAAAGCTTGTGTGTCGGCTCGCAGCTATGCCTCGACGGAACCCTGGCACATCTAATCACTCCGGTCTAGGGACGAAATGAATGGAGGAGAGGGGAGTGACAGCTTGGGTTTTTATTGGCACGGGATAAGGGGAGGTTGTTATGGTCCCCAGTTTGAGCGAATCATGGCAGTAGGTGGTTACGACGCCGGTGCTTGCGCCCGCGTTTAAAGAAGGGGTTGACCCCCCATGTCCACCCATTGGTGACACGAGAACCGTTGTGGAGGCAGCGCTGCCCAGTCGCGTGGGCCCATGTGGCGGTGGCACTGCGCAAGACCGCACTCTCTCGTGCTGGAGGCCTGGCATGCGGGCCCCGCCTGTTGGCACAAAGAGCCCAAGGCCAGCGCGCGAAGGAAGTTGGACTGGGGTTTGCTGGGCCGAGGGGGGCGAATTTAGGCCCAAAGCGAGGTCTGGCTTCTCTTTTTTTCCTTTTTGTTTTCTTTTTTCTTCCCTATTTGAATTTCTATTCTCAATTTCAAATTTGTTTGTGAGTTTCGCACAGAGTTCAAGTGCACAAGCAAAAGTACCAGTATCATGAAATATTTTATTTTAGTTTCTTATTTATTAAGGAATTTATCCATGTTAACTTGTATGTGTGTGTGTGTGTATATATATATATATATACACGCTAGCTAAATGAAAGAAAGAAATTCATGTAATATACATTCAAAATTCTATGTCCTTTACTTACTATAATTTGATATTACACTCAGCCATGATTTTGACATAATTTTAATCTGGACCACACAACATCGGATCTTAATTTTCACATGATTATTAAATCAAACCAGTATAACCATCATTATATTATTAGATTAAGCTAGACGCAAAAACAATGTCAGATCAAACTAGATCAATCCAGCATAACCATCAAAATTTTAGATTAATCTAGAACGTAAGCACAACATCAAATTATTAGATTAATCTCGATTGCATAGCATAAAATCAGATTATCAAATCAGATCAATACCGCATAATCATCAGATTTTTAGATTAATCCAGAATAATTATCAGACTAATAGATTATTAGATTAATCCGATGTGCAACATGGGATTATCAAATCGATCTGATATAATGACCAGATCTTTCCTGTACGCGTTGGCTTACAATGGGCTTACGAACGCGAAGCGCATGATCCGGGGATTTGAAAGACAAGACTGCAGCGTAGACAATATCGGCGGCTAGGGCCTTTTTTTTCGTCTTGCTTCGTGCGTACGGCAGCTAGGGTTCCCTTTTTCTGTATGGCCGGCGGCTATGCGCGAATTTATATGAGGCTTTTAAAGAATAGAGGAGGGTACGTAGCCATGGAAGAGCAGCAGCTCCGCGCCCGCCCAAACATGATGGTCCTGTCGTCGCTCGCCAAGAATAACCCAGAGGCCGTCCTGGCGCTCATCGCGTTCGTCACCGTCGTCGCCCTGCGCCACTTGATCTCTTCATGGCGGCAGCACGGCCGGCTGCCCCCGGGGCCGACGAGCCTTCCGGTGATCGGACACCTGCACCTGCTCCGCCCGCCGGTGCACCGCACCTTGCAGGAGCTGGCGTCCCGGATCGGTCCCCTGATGCACATCCGCCTTGGCTCCACAAACTGCGTGGTGGCCAGCAGCCCAGAGGTGGCCAGCGAGCTCATCCGCGGCCACGAGGGCAGCATCTCGGCGCGGCCGTTTACGGCAGTGGCCCGCAAGTTCTCCTACGACTCCGCCGGCTTCGTCTTCGAGCCCTACAACACGCACTGGCGCTTCATGAAGCGCCTCTGCATGTCGGAGCTACTCGGCCCACGCACCGTCGAGCAGCTGCGCCCCGTCCGCCGCGCTGTCACCGTGTCCCTGGTCTCCGACCTGCTGGCGTCGTCGGCGCGCGGGGAGACGGTGGACATCACCCGCCATCTCATCCGCCTCACAAACACCTCCATCATCCGGATGGTGGCCAGCACCGTGTCCGGCAGCGTCACCGACGAGGCGCACGAGCTGGCCAAGGCCGTAATTGAGGTCGTGGGCGCCTTCAACGTCGACGACTACATCGCCGTGGTCCGTGGCTGGGATTTCCAGGGCCTCGGCAGAAAAGCCGCCGACGTCCACCGCCGCTTCGACGCGCTGCTGGAGGACATCCTGAGGCACAAGGAGGAGGCGAGGGCAGCGCGAAGGCTCGACGACGGACATGGCAAGCAGGCCACGCACAGCAAGGACCTGCTCGACATCCTCATGGACAAGGCGGAGGACCCGGCGGCGGAGGTCAAGCTCACCCGGGAAAACATCAAGGCGTTCGTCATCGTAAGAGCCATACATTGCGTGCTTTCTTTTACTATTTATATTACTTGTCATGAGTCATATGTTCTCATGCATGCTTTGTCACATCACATATTATATACGGATGCAGGACGTGGTGACGTCTGGTTCAGACACGTCGGCGGCCATGGCAGAGTGGATGCTGGCGGAGCTGATGAACCACCCGGAGACGCTGCGCAAGGTGGTAGAGGAGATCGACGCTGTGGTCGGCGGCGGCAGGATCGCCAGCGAGGCGGACCTGCCGCAGCTGCCGTACCTGATGGCGGTATACAAGGAGACGCTGCGTCTGCACCCGGCGGGGCCCATCGCGCACCGGCAGTCGACGGAGGAGATGGTGGTACACGGTTTCACCGTGCCGCCGCAGTCGACGGTGCTTATCCACGTGTGGGCCATCGGACGCGACCCGGCCTACTGGGAGGAGCCCCTGTTATTCCGGCCGGAACGGTTCATGCCAGGCGGCGCTGCCGAGAGCCTGGAGCCCCGCGGGAAGCACTTCCAATACATTCCCTTCGGCAGCGGCCGTCGGGGATGTCCCGGCATGGGCCTCGCGATGCAGTCAGTGCCGGCCGTGGTAGCGGCACTCGTGCAGTGCTTTTATTGGGCCACCGTCGACGGCGGGGTGGACAAGATCGACATGTCGGAGTCGGACGGGCTGGTGTGTGCTCGTAAGAAGCCACTTCTGCTCCGACCCACATCTCGCCTCACCCCCTTCCCGCCCGTCGTATAGCGTGCATATGCGTGTCTTCCACGTGTCCTGTATCCATATTTAAAATCTACTCTACGAAATGTTTATGGTTTGGATGACTATATAGGCCAACAATTGGACATGGTTTATTATGATGTTATTAAGTGTGCAAAATTAATATGGCATTGTCTACGTGCTCTTTGTTATTAATAAGTTTGTCGAGTATAATACTGTCTCCGATATCAAAATCCAAATCATTTAGAGTCTGTTTAGTTGGACTGTGGGTGTGAAAAAAGCTGATGTGGGCTAGCTGTGAGTTGTGGAAAAAACTGTTGTGCGCTGTGAGCTGTTAAAAAAACTAAAAATCGTTTGGTGAAAACCACTAAAAGCCATTAAAAGTTCATCGATATATATTTTCACAGTTCCATCCGAAAGCCACTAAAAGCAGGTCCAGGGTGCTTTTAGTTTTGCACTACGAGAAAGTTAGCTTTTATAAAAAGCTACTTTCTAGATTCAGCCCTTTAGTTTGACTTTTGACTTTTAAGGGGCAAAAGCCAAAGCCAAAACCCAAACCAAACACACCCTTAGAACAGTGACCGTCTTCAAAATATATTTTTGACCAATATTTTTTGTTAAATAAAAATAAATTCTTAATATAAGTACTTTTTAAGTTAAATCTATATATATAACTATTAAATTTTAAAACTAAATAATAAAACTGTTATTAGTAATCAAAATTTTATATGTTTGACTTAAACCTTGTCTAAAACTACTTATTTTTTAGACGGGAGGGAATATAATCCAAGCGTGTCTCAGCACGCAAAACTCTCTTGTTTCATGTCGCATTGAAAAAGCTCAGTTTTGCAGTTGACTTTTTTTGTTCCATTTGTCTCGCACACTCTCACCACGTGTGTAACCTTTTTCTAAGTTGTTCCACCCGCCACTGCCACTCGAAGGTTTGACTTTTCTACTTCATAGTTGTTAGGTGTTTTTTTTCTTTTGTACAATCTACTATATATCTTGGTCGTTATATTTGACTAGCACTTGCTTTCTTCGTATTGATGCACATGTTGGCGGCATAAATGATATTGCTTTTGCTAGCGCGGACTCTCTCCGAATGATGAATCACTCGGACTTGAACGAATAACTTGGGACACGGGGTTTATACTGGTCCAAGCCTGAGCCCTAGTCCAACGTAGTGCTGATCGTAGTGTTGTAATGGAAGATGTTACAACTTGTGTGCTTATGTATGGAGAATGATGGGGTCCGCCCTTTGATAGCTCAAGGGTTGTACCTTACACAGGAGATCGGTTTTCTACGAGAGAGAGGGGCGGAGAGAGATAAATCTGCTCCACCGGGTCATCATAGTGTGCCACCCTCCGTAGGATCGTGCGTAACTGAAAGGGAAATAGGGTCAAACCTTTTCCTAAATGATTTTGGTGGTTGAAATGCCCAACACAAATAATTGGACTAACTACTTTGCTCCATATTATATATTCTACAGGTACCAAAGGTTCAACACAAACCAATAAAAATATCGAAGTTAGGGTTCAAAAGAAAGGAGCAAAAGAAACCGAAGAGAACCCAGTCCGGTGCGCCACCGGACAGTGTCCGGTGCACAAGGGACCGTACAGGCTGAACTCTTCACCTTCGGACTTATGGAGAGCCACTCCACTATAATTCACTGGACTGTCCGGTGGGTCACCGGACTGTCCGATGTGCCAGCGAAGCAACGGCTAAGAAGCGCAACGGTCGACTCCAATGGTCGCCTGCAACGTGAACAGTGCGCGGACAGTTCGGGCAGAGTCAGAGCAGCGCCAGAAGGTGCACCGGACAGTGAACAGTGCCTGTTCGGTGCGGCACCGGACTATCCGGTGCGACCATCGACAGCAACCTTCCCCAACGGTTGGTTTGGTGGTTGGGGCTATAAATACCCCCCAACCACCACCAATCCAAGCATCCAAGTTTCCAGCATATTGCATTCAATACAAGAGCTCTAGACTTTACTCCAAGACACAAACAAGAGATCAAATCCTCTCCAAAGTCCAAAACCACTCCAAATACTTAGTGACTTGTGAGAGAGAGATTTTTGTGTTCATTTGAGTTCTTGTCGCTTGGATCGCTTTCTTCTTCCTCATTTCTTGTTCTCAAGACACTTGTAATCAAAGCAAGAGACACCAAGTTGTGGTGGTCCTTGTGAGGGGTCTAAGTGACCCATTGATTAAGGAGAAAGCTCACTCGATCTAGGTGACAGTTTGAGAGAGGGAAAGGGTTGAAAGAGATCTGGTCTTTGTGACCACCTCAACGGGGACTAGGTTTGCAAGAATCGAACCTCGGTACAACAAATCACTGTGTCACTCTCTTCATTCGCTTGTGATTTGTTTTCGCCCTCTCTTTCGGACTCGAATTTATTTCTAACGCTAACCCCGGCTTGTAGTTGTGCTTAAAGTTTCTGAATTTCAGTTTCCGCCTATTCACCCCCCCTCTAGGCGACTTTCAGTAACCATACTCCTGGTATGTTATGTCATCTTGTTCGTACGCCATATGGACTCCTGTAGCGAGTCCCCTGCTGACATCTCTGGGGTAGTGCATGGTGGGTCCCGTGGGTTAGCCGCATGGTGCGACCGTGGATGTGCGGTTCTATCTCTCATCATGGGACTGCATCGATCACCCGTCGGCATGCGTAGGCATACACCCGGTATGGTGTACTCATCGTGTCCTTTCGAGTATGTGGGTCATTGTAAAGACTCTATCAATGAGGTCCCTAAATTGAGTGTCAGGTACCTAGGAAAGGGGTACCCAAAACGAGGCCCATGAACATCTCTCTAGCCCATTTACCGACCAAGTCCTCGCCGAGCAAGTCTGCAAAGTAGGGCGAACGACCAAGCCCCCACTGAGCAAGTCTGCGAGGTGGGGCGAACGACCAAGTCCACGCCAAGCAAGTCCATGAGGCAGGACGAACGACCAAAATCCCCATTGAGCAAGTCTACGAGGTGGGGCGAAGGACCAAGCCCTGTCGAGCAAGTCCGCGAGGCAGGGCGAACGACCAAAATCCCCACCGAGCAAGTCTGTGTGGCAGAGCAAATGACCAAGTCCCCACCGACCAAGTCCACGAGGTAGGGCAAATGACCAAAATCCCCACCGAGCAAGTCTACGAGGTGGGGCGAACTACCAAGTTCTCGTCCAACACGTCTGCGAGGCAGGGCGAACGACCAAGTCCCCACCGAGCAAGTCTGTGAGGCGGGGCGACCGATAGAACCACCACCGAGCGGATCCGCAAGGAAGGAACCCAGGCCAACACAGTCAACCCACGACGACCTCTACAAGACACAACGCCACCAAACCATGACCAAGTCGTACCTATAGTACCAAAAGGCATCAGATATACACGATGGAACAACCCCACGTGTGCCCACGGATAAGCCATCTCTTACTCACGAGGCCGGTCAACTCCAGTCATAGAAGCCTCAGCACCAGAGTCTCTAAAGTGACCCATACACCAAAAAGGACGAGACAATACACCGTACCGAGCGTATACCTACGCGTGCTTGATAGTGATGGAAGGGGTATGACAGAAGACGAAGTTGTATCAGACACGACCTTGAACCTTACCACAAGACCACTTTGTGGGACCCGCCAGGTACCGCAACTCTGGCACGAAGCAAGCTACAGGGACTTGTATACCGAACAGACAAGATGGAACACCATACTAGGGGTACAACAGCGCATGACCCTACGGACGATGTCAGGAGACTATGCCATCTAGAGGTGGCAAGCCGAGCTCCCGTCTGTAGAATACAAGTTCCTACTATGAAGTCCACCCATGAGCTATAAAAGGGGTCGGGCAACTTTCATTTTACACACAAGCACACTAGTTGTAACACGCCTCAAAGCAATACTACGATCAATACTACACTAGACCAGAGCGCAGGCCTGAACCAATATTAACCCTGTGTCTTAGTTCCTTGCTCGGATCTTCGTATAACACCATTCGAAGTGAGTCTGTGCTTGCATCCCCATCGAACACAAATCTATTGTCCCTCGATTTCCGAAACAATAACAATTGGCGCGCTAGATAGGGAACCACAAGCATGCCGAAAGCAACTTATTTCACTTCAATTTCCAGCTACTCATCATCCGCCGGGAGCGAGACATTTTCGCTCCTGGGAGCCAGATCACCTTCGCCTCCCTCAACTTCCTCGCCCAGGAAACCGGTGAACTCTGTCGTGTTGGGCATGACGAGGCCAATGCCACAGGCCCAGGGCCCAGGCGTTCCACCTGAACCAAGGCAGAGAAATAGCGCCTTAAGAGACGCGCTGCCGCCCTCAAGTGGCGCCTCAATGCATCCGTCGTTGCCGCTAAACATCGGGTAGATGCGGCCCCGCCGTCAACCATGGTGGCTGCTGTTGGACGCCAACCAACATCCATCCTCGATCTTCTTGAGGATGACTCGAGTAGTGCCCGATGGAGCCCAGTCAAGACTCCGACGAGGTGCAAGAAAGGGCCTGCTTCATGGCCACACCACCACGAGGCGACAACAAAGGAGCGAACTCGAGATACCCCATCCAAGAGGAGGAATACCAGTGCTAGTGTCAGGCGCGCATCCTTGCCCACGAAGCCACCCTCCGACAACATCAGGTGCAACTTGACACACTCGTCAAGAGGCTCGACCAGTTTACGACAACATTAAGCAGAGATGCCTCGAAGCTGAAAAGCCCCGGGTGAGGAAGACCTGCAACTAGATCGCATAAAGCAGTGATGACGCGCAGTACTTCCTCAATCCCGGGCAAAACATGGCTACGATAGCCATGATGCTCCGATCGATCTCTGAGCTAGATGAGCTAGAGGCTAAAGCAATGTATCAGAACCTTCACAACCTGGTGGAGAGAGCCGTGGTATAACAAGCCCAGATTGATCGGCGGTAGCGTTACCAGCACAGAGAGCCGTGGCACACACACGGCCTCAACCTGGAGCAGGGGGGCATGCCTCCCAGTCTACTCCAATGCGTGTCTACATAAAGCATCGCATAAGAGGTATCCGCGACGCCCCACACATCCTCGACAACAAGCGTCAGGAACAAGAAGAGGTCAAACAACTGCATGAAAGAAGATACGTGCGAACACCACTACATGAACATATCTAAGCAGAAAGAGGAAGAAGAAAAGAAACTCACTCAAATGACCAAAAGCTAGATAAAAGCCAGAAAGGTCAACCAAAGCAAGCAAAGCTTGGTCCCTAAGGAAATGGGCAATAGCTCGACCAAGCAAAATGATGGCTAGTCCTTAAGAAGAGGCAAAAGCAGGGCTCAACACCACTAGCGAGCAGATAAGGCCACAAAAGCTAAAAGCAAAGCTAGTTCCTACATAAAGAGGCAAACGGCTCAACACAACTAGTAAAATCTCAAAAATCCAGAGTCTCTCCCCCTCGAGAATCTCTCCCTTTGTGAAAACACTCTCCCAAAGCAGAAATATTCCCCCTTTGATAATGTGAAACAACAGAAGCCTGACATGCACAAAGTCTCTCCCCTTGTTAGGAGACTGAAAATCTCAAAATCTCCCCAGCTTGTTAACAAGTGGACTCATCAAGCACAAAATAGGGTATAAACAGAAACTCCCCTTGAGAAAATGCAGCATTGCAAAATAGAGGAAAACTGGAGAAAATGCAGGACCTTCAGGAGTATATGTAACACCATAAATCTATCAATTACAAACAATCTTGTTTAAACTATTAATTTCTAGTAGAATGGAAAATATTAATGTTTACAAATAATAAAATAGGAATATAAATAAATTGAAAAAAAATCATGATTGGATAATTTTTTTCCAAGCGTTTGATGCACTCAGGTCGAAGCATATATTTTTCTTGATTTGAATTTTAGACCAAATTTTTGGAATTAACCCTATGAACAAAATCTCAATAAGTAATATTTTTTAAAAAGTGTGCATTTTGATTTGTTAATAACATTTTTGAATTCATTCCAATTATAGAATATATATGTTGGGGCCTGCTTCGTCGCCGAAGGTCCCATAAGAATAAACACCTTTGGAAGATCGACACAGAAGCAAAGTTGAAGCTGTCAATCAGAGAGCTTCGTAGTGTACTCCCAGATGCACCGACTTAAAGATGAAATGACCGATCGGCCCATGATAGCTTGTATTATGATTGTAATCATTTGTAGAGGGCATGAATGTAATTTCTCACAGGCTGCGTCCTATGTCTATAAATAGATGAACAATACCCCTGTACTGTTCACGCTATCTTGTATTCGCTTGTGCGCCATGCTTGGATTTTTTCCTTCTGTCAAGCCGAAGCATTTGAGAACAAGTCCCCAACATTGGCGCGCACCTCCGGTGAACTCACTTCCACTTTTCGAGCTGATGGCTTCGTTCAACAATCAAGCTAAAGTTGCTTCGGCTACGAAGCTGGTGCTCCCAATAACAGGCGGTTCATGCTCAGAACTGGTCAACAAGAAACAGAAGAAGGAGGCTCAGAGAAGGGTACACCATGTTGGGGTGCAGGGACCCTTCATCAAGTCAAAATGGTCCCACATCCCAATTACCTTCTCCCAGGAGGACCTTCAGCTTAAGGATTACCCTCATAATGATGCTATGGTTATATCTTGTGTCATCAAGGGTTTTCTGGTCCATAATGTATTGGTTGATACAGGCAGTGCAGCGGACATCATATTTGTCAAGGCCTTCAGACAGATGCAAGAGCCAGAAGACAAGATTCATGATGCTACACATCCTCTTTGTGGCTTCGGAGGAAGGCAAATTGCAGCACTCGGTAAAATCACGATGTCAGTGACCTTCGGCTTCGTCCACAACACAAGGACTGAACAGGTTGTGTTTGACATTGTTGATATGGAATACCCTTACAATGCGATCATTGGTCGTGGGACACTCAATGCTTTCGAAGCAATACTTCATCCAGCATATCTATGCATGAAGATACCTTCGGAACAAGGGCCCATTGTTGTTCATGGGAGTCAGGAAGCTGCTAGAAAAGCCGAAGGAAACTGGACAGACTCAAAAGTGATCCATAATATAGATGGAACCGAAGCTTGTGAACATTACAAGTGCAGAAGAGAGAAGGCTGCTTCGGCTGATCAGCCGAAACCCATGCTTCTATGTGAATACATAGCAGAACAGAAGGTAATGCTGGGGTCTCAGCTATCTGAAGAGCAGGAGAAAACTTTGATAAGGTTTTTATTCAACAACAAAGATGTTTTTTCTTGGTCGGCCAATGATCTCTGTGGTGTCAACAAAGACGTCATTGAACATTCACTCAATGTCGACCCATCCTTCAGGCCAAGAAAGCAAAGGCTTCGGAAAATGTCTGATGATAAAGCCGGAGGTGCTCGGAATGAAGTAAAAAGGCTTCTTAGTGCTGGTGTTATGAGAGAGGTAAAATATCCAGAGTGGCTAGCAAATACTGTTATGGTGAAGAAGGCTAATGGCAAATGGAGAATGTGTATTGACTTCACGGATCTCAACAAGGCCTGTCCAAAGGACGAATTTCCATTACCAAGAATAGACTCTCTTGTAGATGCAGCAGCTTCTTCAGAACTTATGAGTCTGCTGGATTGCTACTCAGGATATCATCAAATATGGATAAAGAAGGAGGATGAGCCGAAGACTAGCTTCATAACTCCCAGCGGCACCTATTGTTATCTTCGAATGCTTGAGGGGCTCAAGAATGCTGGAGGAAGCTTCAGCAGAATGATAGCCAAGGTCCTTCATTCTCAGATAGGCAGAAATGTGCTAACATACGTTGATGATATCATAGTAAAAAGCACGAAGCAAGAAAATCACATCACTGATCTGCAAGAAACATTTGCTAATTTCAGGCAAGCTGGCCTGAATTTAAATCCATAAAAATGTGTCTTTGGAGTGAAAAAGGGTAAGTTCCTTGGCTGTCTAGTTTCAACGAAGGGGATTGAAGCTAACCCAAGCAAAATCGAAGCTATCCTTCGGATGGAGCCGCCAAGCACAAAGAAGGGGGCCCAACGGTTGGCAGGAAGACTTGCATCATTGAACATATTCATATCTAGATCAACAAAAAGAAACTTGCCATTCTTTGAAATACTAAAGTCGGCCGAAGTTTTTTAATGGGGCCCAGCTCAACAAAAAGCCTTCGAAGAGCTGAAGCAATACTTGATTGATCTAACAACATTAACTCCACATGTGCCAGGGGCTCCATTACTATTATATGTGGCAGCTTCGCACTCTGCAGTGAGTGTGGCGCTTGTACAGGAGAAGCTTGAAGAACACATTAAAAAGCAAGCCCCAGTATACTTTGTTTCCGAAGTTCTAAGTTTATCAAAGAAAAATTATATAGAATTGGAGAAGGTGTTGTATGTTGTCTTAATGGCTTCCAGGAAGCTTCGGCATTATTTTCAAGCATACCACATAATTGTTCCTTCATCACAGCCTTTGAAGGATATTATGAGGAACAGAGAAGCTACTGGAAGGATTGGAAAGTGGGCTGCGGAGCTTAACGAGTTTAGTATTGACTATGTGCATAGATCCTCAATTCAATCTCAGGCGTTAGCAGACTTCATTGTTGATTGGACGCTAGGGGCTCAGGAAGAAGAAGCAAATAAAGATGATGAAGCTTGGACAATGTTCTGTGATGGTTCTTGGGGGACCTTTGGTGCAGGTGCGGCTGCTGTCTTAGTTGCACCTTCCAAAGTCAGAACATGCTATGCAACAAGGCTTGATTTTAGCTGTACAAATAATATCGCCGAATACGAAGCTTTACTTTTGGGGCTTCGAAAGCTAAAGGCAATGGGAATAAGAAGGGCAATCCTTAAAACAGACTCTCAAGTTATTTCTGGTCATGTTGATAAGAGTTGCAAGGCAAGAGATCCGAAGCTTGAGAAATATCTGGACACAGTTCGAAGGCTTGAAGCTTCTTTCAAAGGATTTTCTGTTAAGAATATTCCAAGAGGGGAAAATGAGCATGCTGATCTACTAGCCAAGTCAGCGGCACAGGGGCTTCCTCTACCTTCGGAAGTATTTTTTGAGACAATAAGAGCACCTTCGGTTGAATTCCTTGAAAGAGCAGTGCTCACAATTTCTCCTGTCCATAGTGAAGATTGGAGGACTGAGATTATATCTTTCCTCCAGGGTAACTGTCTCTCGGATGATGAAGTTTATAACAAAAGAATGGAAGCCAAAATAAGAACATATGTCGTAATAGAAGGGGAATTATATAAACATGGAGTTTGCTCCCCACTTCTCAAATGCTTATCCAGAACCGAGGGTATAGAACTGATGAAGGAGATACATGCAGGATTGTGTGGATCCCACATTGAGTCCAGACCTCTTCTGGGAAAGGTTTTCTGACAAGGATTCTATTGGCTGAAGGCAGCTTCGGATGCAACAGATTTGGTTCAAAAATGCGAAAATTGCCAAAAATGTGCAAGAGATCAGAAGCAACCCTCATCATTGACTCAGCTAATACAACCAACCTGGTCGTTGCAAAGATGGGGATTGGATCTGCTAGGTCCACTTCCACCAGCGCAGGGCAACTTGAGATATGTCGTGGTGGTTGTAGAATACTTTTCCAAGTGGATTGAAGCGAAGCCTTTGGCCACAATAACTTCGGTCACAGTCCAGAAATTCTTCTGGCAAAGCATTGTTTGTCGCTTCGGCGTGCCGAAGGCTATAACTGTGGACAACGGAACACAGTTTGATGCCGAAGCTTTCAAGGAATTCTGTGATCAAATTGGCACGAAGATTCATTTTGCGTCAGTCAGACATCCAGAGTCAAATGGACTTGTCGAAAGAGCAAATGGTATTATAATGACAGGAATAATGAAGCTAATCTTTAACCAGCCCAGAGGAAAGTGGCCAGATGAGTTGATTAAAGTGGTGTGGAGCCACAATACGACTATATCGAGATCAACAGGTTTTACGCCATTCAAGTTATTATTCGGTGATGAAGCTATAACTCCAGAAGAAGCTAAAGCAGGGTCAATAAGAACAACAGCTTCGGTAGAAGACGAAGCTGATTATCATGTAGCAAAAGATACTATACAAGGGACCAGACTTCAGGCTGTGGAAAATATCAATAAATATCAAGCCGAAACAATAAAATGGAGCGATAGAAAAGTCCGGTTGAAAAATATCAAACTAGGGCATTTGGTGCTTCGGAGAGTGGCCAACCCTAATACAGTAGGCAAGCTTCAGCTGAAGTGGGAAGGACCCTTTTTGGTAGTATCTTCATCAAGACCCGGTTCTTACAGATTAAAGGACATGGACGGCAACGACATTCCTAGATCTTGGAATGTGGATGAGCTTCGACGGTATTATGTATAAATTGATGTAATCTTTTACATTTTTTCCTATGGCACCCTTTTCCTTTCCAAAGGGGGAGAAAGGTTTTTAATGGGGCCATAATTTGTAATTTTTCCTTTCTTATTCAGCTCTACGAGAGCGAAATCCCCCAAATATGTAAATGTAAAATCTGAGTATGCACCATCGAGTGCAGAGAAAAGGAAAAAATAGGGAGAAGCTTGAAAGTCGTCCCTAAGGGGATGCAGAGCACGACGAAGCTACAAAGAAGTCATTCCTAAGGGAGCGCAGCGTAAGTTTTCTGCTCAAAAGTCGTTCCTAAGGGAATGTAGAGCCAAATACCGCCGAAATATAAGGTGAAGCGCGAAAGGTCACTGCGAATACCGCCGAAATAGAAGGCGAAGAAGTTCAAAAGACGTTCCTAAGGGGATGCAGAACTTACACCAAAAATAAGCGGTGCAGTCGAAAAATAAACGGCAAAGAGACTTCAGTCATTCCTAAGGGAATGAAGGTCATGGATGAAGCTTCGTATGTGTGTGTTTGGGCATTCATTGGCACGATACATTACATCATACATTGCATTCATAAATATTCATTTAGACATACATAGGATCATCATCATCATATCATACAGATAGACAGTTGCTTTGGCTCTAAGAATACGGCTTCGGAGGCAGATTTATGCTTCGTTGCGTACGAAAAGAAGGGAAGGTGTTTTTCGCCTTCGGCTCAAAAATACAAGTTTCGTCCATATCAAAGAAGTTCATACATTGACGGAAAGGTAAAAATATATTACAAGGTATGGACAAATTTACAGAGTAGTATCTGATTCTCAAATTACAATATTCTTTACAAAGGATAATACAAGAGTTTTTCTAGAGTTTTTTTTCACAAGCAAGGTTTTCGGCTTCATCATCATCTGCTAAGCTTCGGATCGTCTGCTAAGCTTCGGCTCAATGCTCTTCGGCTTCATCATCCTGTACATATCAAAGCATTATAAGGTAAATTCAAGTTTCAAGGAAAAGGTAAGCACAAGGTACGAGTTTATTACCGGTTTAAGGTGACTTCGAGCTTCGTCACCAGCCAAGTTTCGCCCGCCCTTTGCCCAGATTTGAGTAACGAATCTGTTTCCGATGCTTCGGGCCAGGCCGGGGATGTTATCTAAATCTGCTGGTGACAGGCTGAAGTTTGGTCTGTTTACAATATTTCCATGTGTACAGCTAGCCTTCATGAAAGCGACAGTTGTGCCTCGAGAAGTTAGCAAGGCACAAAAGTCACCATGTCCAGCTATAACTTCGTCGAGAGCATCAACTTCACCTTCA
Organism: Zea mays; assembly: GCF_902167145.1. NCBI lineage: Eukaryota > Viridiplantae > Streptophyta > Magnoliopsida > Poales > Poaceae > Zea > Zea mays. The sequence continues at coordinate 97,897,353 of NC_050105.1, read as the reverse complement.
ATATAATCAAATGTGCCCGGCAGGTCTTCAACCGAAGTTTAAATTTTTCGGAGCTGGCTCCAACTGAGTTAAAGACCTGTTTTAGCCGTTGAATGCACCGGGTCCCGAAGCCTAAACATTTTTCCTGAAGATCCTTGAGTGATTTCTGTAAATTTGAACTTTTTTCACCTTCGGCTTCGAGCTCTTTTTAGAACTAAAATATTACTTCAAATATTGACTTTGAATATAGCTTTCTTACTATTAATATAGAACATGTGTTTTCTTAATAAAAATAAAGTTAATTATTTGTTTCATTATCTTTCCATATAAAACATTTTTAGGCTTATATATTAGCTTCTCATCAATTAATGTTTAATAATTTGTTTCATAACTCATTACTTATATATATATTATAAAAGGTTAAATAATAGTATAATGTGTTTTATAAAATGTTTCTGATACTCACAAGAGACCAGCAAAACAAAAAGATCATAAATCAGACACCGAAAAGTCCGAATCGATCTAAAATCGTGTCACAAACAAGTGCTGATGTGAAAATTTTGTTCACGGATAAAAAATTGAACCAAACGAACTCCGATTGAGATGCAATTTTACACACACCTGGAAATATATGTTTCCAAAGTTTCCACAAATTTTGAGCTCGATCAGAAGTGTGAATCAACTGTATATCTGAAAATATGAACATAATTGGGGTTTTGTTGGGTTTTCTAGAATGAACTCAAAATGAGATCAGCTAAGATCACAACCACAAACTACACCAACATGGTGTAAGTAGTGATCCTAGGAGTATATCTCACCCACCAATAAATCTCCAAACCAAATCTTCTCAAGAGATTAAAGGGTTTTCCACAAAAACAAAAGAGAGGCCAAAAGAAGAACAAGAGACCAAAACAACCCCAAATTTCAGCAAGAATGCAAAACTGCGATGGAGAAGTGATCGAACGATGTGGGTGTGGGGGACAGATATCCCCCGGGTCCACTAGAAGGATAAAAGACCTCACGAGAGGCCCAAGGGCCCAATAAATCGTAAGGTCACTCCTTCATGGGCCTGGGGAGGAGCAACCAGTGAAGCAGATCGACATAAGGCCGGGTTGGTGCAAGCCCGGATGGCCCCACAACGTTGAGAAAACGACCGCAACAGAAGATCCAACTTTCCCACGCTGGAGCCCCGTACGACGTAACCAGGCGAGGATAAGTCGGCAGAATCATAGGAAGATAGACAAAAAACGGTTCACTATCTTTTAGGTGCATATCCACATGTATTGCCTCACGGTCGAATATATAAGGCCTAGGGGGCACCCCTTCAGAACGATCGATCCCACTACTCAGCCACCCACCTCAACTCTTTACGAGAGCTACCTTGTAACCCATTACACAAAGCATACTCGCCAGGACGTAGGGTATTACGCATCTCAAAGCGGCCCGAACCTGTAAACCTTGTCCATTGTTCCTCGTGCATCGGGAACGAACCATTTAGCTACAGTCGGCGACATCGTCCTACTCCTAAAACACCTTGAGGGGCAACCCCGGGTGTGCGGTCGGACCCAAAACACCGACAGCTGGCGCGCCAGGTAGGGGGTGTGTCGCTGATCCAAGCTAGCTCAATGGCCGTCACCTTCTAAAGCAAGATCACCCTCCGTCCCGGATCCGTATTCTGCTTTGGAACGATCTCGTCCATAGCAGATGAAGAGGGAACTCTACACCGCATTGCAGATCCGCCGAAAAAGAAGTCTCCCCCAACAAACTCCGAGAATATCGGAGAAGCGCAACCTCCAGCTTTCCGAAAAAAGATCGCCTTCAGAAAGCCAGGGGCCGAAGGCCCGCTGACCCGGAGAACTCCATTGTCTACTTCCCCGACGAAAGAATGGACACAGATCGCAAGGAAGAAAGAGACCAGGAGGAAACAAGTTGTTCTTTTCGTGCCTCCGCCCTCAAAGGAGAACGGAAAGAAGATCGCCACGACAGCCGCGCCATTCTACCCCGACGTTCTTTTCATCGGGAGAGTGGAGTCGCCCCCCGTCTCCGACGACGAGCCGACCGCGCCCGGAGAAGAACCACCACAGCGGGAATCCCGCCGACGGAGAAACCGGCGCCGAAACATTCGGCGACATCATGAGGCCAGAGAACGGGATCCGGAGCAACCTGTTTCGCGGGACGAGGTCTCGGAGATAGGAGAAAGTCTGGAGGAACGCGTCTTCAGAGAACGAAGGAATTCCCGTCGACGTGTTCGCCGACGAGCTCAGGAACAAGCCGAGCAGGACGCAAGGCAGCGCCGGGAAAATCCACTCTTCGGGCGCAACCTGAATCCCGGCTTCGCCCGAGCCATGAACACGCCGAGTGAAGTCGGAGGGGTACTAGCTCGGATAGCTGATGGACTCCCTCGGACTCCCGACGCCAAGGGCTATCAACGACTGTTCACCCAGGCAGCCAATCATCTTCTACCGCTCGCTCACCAGCCGAACGATCTACGACACGCCATCAACAGTCGTCGGGACGCGCGAAGCTCCATCAACGCTTCGCGTGAACGACGGCATGAGAACGAGATCCGCCGCCGGGAGGAGTACGACAGGGATCATGGCATCCCAGCTCAGAGTCAGGCAACCAGAACCGAGTCAGCAACGGCCTTGACTGGCGGTACTACCCGGGGACGGTCGAGGAATCACAACGACTACTCCCCTCCCCGGGACAGACATCATCCCCGACGACAGGAGGACACGTGTGGAGTGACAGCCCTTACTCGACGCCTTAGGGCCATTCAGTGGCCCCCTAACTTCAAGGTATCCAATGTCGACAAATATGAACCTAAGCAGGATCCAGGAGGCTGGCTGGTCGTCTACACCACTGCTGCCCGAGCCGCCGGAGCATCCGAGGACGTGATGACTGCGTACTTAGCCATTGTCCTCGGGCAAGACGCACTACAATGGCTGCGACATCTACCTCGACACTGCATCGACGACTGGGGCGACTTCAGTCGACGCTTCACCGCCAACTTTCAGTCCCTCTCCGACAAACCAGCGCAACCATGGGACCTCAAATCCATCAAGCATCGGGGGGACAAAACTCTTCGGTCGTACCTCAAAAGGTTCCAGACCATGAGAAATCGAATCCCCGAGGTCACGGAGGCAGCCGTGATCGAGGACTTCTACAGAGGATCCAATGACTCGGCCTTCGTCCGAGCCATACTGCAGAAAGCGTTGACTACCTCCGAGCAGCTGTTCCGGGAAGCCGACCTCTACATCACTGCCGACGAGCGAGCTCAGGACCTCATCGGGGGAGCAAAGCCCGCACCGGCAGCGCCACGACGCGACGCGAACCAGCAACCTGACAAACGCTGGGAGAAAAGACCTCGCGAAGAGGTGCACGCCGTCGGACCACCTGCCTCTCGTGCCTGGGGAGGACCTCGTGGAGGCGAGCGCACGCTGGACGACATCCTCGACACCTAGTGCCCGTACCACAAGGACATGTGCCACACCCTGCGGAACTGCAGGGACTTCAAGCACTCCATCGGACACGGCCGACCCTTCCAACCTCTACCTCCTCCTCTGCCGCGGGGAGGACCAGAAGAACCACGACAACCCCAGCAGCAGGAGGAGGGGGAAGGAGGAGCCTTCCCACGCGTTGACAGGGAGGTCAACGTCATCTTCGGCGGACACGGATCGCAGGAAAATAGAAGACAACAAAAGCTCAACAATCGCCAGATATTGGTGGCGACCACCGGTCCTCCCGCTCCGTACCGGTGGTCGGAGCACCCGATCACCTTCACTCGGGCAGATCAATGGCTCAACTTCGACCACCTAGGCAAGTACCCGCTCCTCGTCGATCCGGTGATCCGAGAGAGCAGGGTGAAGAAGGTGTTAGTGGACGGGGGAAGCAGCATCAACGTCACCTTCCCCCGGACACTCCAAGGCTTGGGAGTCCTCAAAGAGCTCCGCGAGTCGGACACCCCTTTCTTCGGCATCGTGCCGACCGAGGGGGAATACCCGCTGGGCCACATCTACATGTCCGTCACCTTCAGAACTCCGGAGAATTACAGAACCGAGTTCCTGAGGTTCGAAGTGGCAAACTTCGATTGCGGGTACAACGCCATCATCGGGAGGCCAGGATTGGCAAAATTCATGGCCATCCCGCATTACACGTACATGATACTGAAGATGCCAGGACCACAAGGAATCATAACTGTGCGCGCTGACTTCCAAGGCGTCGCAGAATGTTTCCGAGTGGCCATCCAAGCGGCTTTCACCACCAAACCGTCGGCGACTTCTTCAGCGCAGGCGAACTCTAAGCCTGAGGAAGACCTTACAGCACCGGCGAATGAAGCTCAAGCCGCGACCTCTATGCGGCCGACTGAAGAAACTAAAAGGATCAACCTGGGGTTTGATGATGAACGCAAGACTGCCATCATCAGCTCCAGCCTGGACGATAAATAAGAAGGCGCGCTCGTCCGGTTTCTGCAAGACAACCAGGACGTATTCGCATGGCAACCTGCGGATATGCCGGGAGTCCCGAGAGAACTGGCCGAGCACAAACTGAAGGTCTACCCCCAAGCAAGGCCGATCCGACAAAAACTACGTCGCTTCACGCCCGACAAAAGAGAGGCCATTCACGCTGAGTTGGCTCGCTTGGTCGCGGCTGGGTTTATTAGAGAGGTGTTACATCCCGAGTGGTTAGCCAACCCTGTTCTTGTACTCAAAAAGAATAAAGTGGATTGGCGCATGTGCGTCGACTATACATATCTCAACAAACATTGTCCAAAGGATCCCTTCGGGCTCCCTAGGATAGATCAGGTGGTAGACTCCACCGCTGGATGTTCTGTGCTGTCTTTTCTGGACTGCTATTCCGGATATCATCAGATCAGTTTGGCAAAGGAAGACGAGGAAAAAACAGCGTTCATCACTCCATTCGGTGCTTTCTGCTATACCTCCATGTCGTTTGGCCTCAAAAACGCTGGAGCGACTTATCAGAGAGCCATTCAAACATGCTTAGCCGATCACTGGGGCAAGCGTGTGGAAGCCTACGTGGATGACATAGTAATCAAAACAGAGAACTCGGACAACTTCATCGAAGACTTACAGCTGGTTTTCAACAGTCTACGGCGATATCGATGGAAGCTTAATCCCGAAAAATGTGTCTTTGGGGTACCGGCAGGGAAGCTACTCGGATTTATTGTCAGCCACCGGGGAATTGAAGCTAATCCGGATAAGATTGAAGCTATCATGAAAATGGAAGCTCCACGATCACAAAAGAAGGTTCAGCGACTTACCGGATGTATGGCAGCCCTGAGCAGATTTATATCCAGGCTGGGAGAAAAAGGTTTACCATTTTACAAGCTACTCAAGAAGGTGGACAAGTTTCAGTGGACTTCAGAAGCACATGAAGCCCTAGATGCACTGAAGAAATTCTCGACAACCCCACCAGTATTGAAACCACCGCGGCGAGCCACATCAACTCAACCAGCTGAAGATCTGCTGTTGTATATCTCTTGCACGACTCACGTGGTAAGCACCGTGTTGGTAGTCGAGCGAGCAGAAGAAGGACATGCCTACCCAGTGCAGCATCCTGTTTATTTCATCAGTGAAGTTCTGGGTCCCTCGAAGAAAAAGTATCCTCAAGTTCAGAAGCTATTATACGCAGTACTTCGAACTGCCCGCAAGCTATGTTACTACTTTGACGACCACAAAGTCATAGTAGTCACTGGTTTTCCGATAGGGGACATCCTTCACAACAAGGAAGTCGTTGGTCGAATAGCCAAGTGGGCCTGCGAACTGGGATCTCATGACATCGAATTTCGACCTCGCACTGCCATTAAAACCCAAGCATTGGTTGACTTCGTATCAGAATGGACTGAACAACAAGTACCAGAAAACCCAGAAACTACAGAAGTATGGCGGATGTATTTTGATGGCTCACTGAAGCTGCAGGGAGCAGGCGCGAGAATTCTCTTCATTGCACCTGGAGGCGAGCACCTCATGTATGCCCTCCAGTTGTTATTTCCAGCCTCCAACAATGCAGCCGAGTATGAAGCTCTGATCCATGGACTAAACATCGCCATATCATTAGGCATCAAGAGACTAATGGTATACGGAGATTCTTTGGTAGTCATAAGCCAGATAAACAAAGAATGGGACTGTTCGAATGATTCAATGGGAAAATACTGCACTGCCGTCCGAAAACTAGAAGGTAAATTTGAAGGCCTGGAATTTTATCATGTAGAAAGAGATCGAAACACAACAGCCAATGTATTGTCCAAGCTAGGATCCAGTCGAACTCAGGTCCCACCCGGAGTCTTTGTACAAGAAATACCACAACCAAGCATCTCAATGGATCAGGCAGAAGAGTGTAATATCGTGAATCAACCAGAGTCAAGCTCTGATGACTGGAGAAGGCCGATCATCAGATATATAAAGAATGAAGAGGAGCCAGACGATAAAAGTGCAGCCGAGCGCATCGCCAGACAGTCGGCTCACTACACACTCATTGGGGAGACACTATACAGAAGGGGCGCATCAGGCATCTTTATGAAATGCATTCTATCGTCTACTGGGAAGCAACTTCTGGATGAGGTTCATGCTGGACAATGTGGAATACACGCAGCGTCCAAGACGCTAATCGGGAAGGTCTTCAGGTCGGGCTTCTATTGGCCAACAGCGAAAAGTGATGCCGCCGAGTTAGTTCGGAGGTGCGAAGCTTGCCAATACTTGTCAAAGCAACAACATCTACCAGCACAGCAACTGCAGACCATACCAGTGACTTGGCCCTTTGCATGCTAGGGATTAAATATGATTGGACCTTTCAAGAAAGCTCAAGGAGGATACACTCACGTGTTGGTAGCAATCGACAAATTCACTAAATGGATAGAGTTCAAACCCATTGCTTCTTTAACCTCAGCTAAAGTCGTGGAATTCATACAAGACATAATATTCAGGTTTGGAATACCGAACAGTATCATAACCGACTTGGGGTCCAACTTCACAAGTTCAGAGTTCTTCAATTTCTGCGAGCAAAAAAGCATTCAGGTCAAGTATGCTTCGGTAGCACACCGGAGAGCCAACGGGCAGGTTGAACGAGCTAACGATATGATATTGGAGGCACTCAGAAAAAAGGTCTTCAATAAAAATGAGAAGTTCGCAGGAAAGTGGATAAGGGAATTGCCTTACGTCGTTTGGAGCCTAAGAACTCAACCTAGTTGAGCCCTGCATGGAAACACTCCTTTCTTCATGGTCTACGGGTCAGAGGCAGTACTGCCTGCTGATCTCAAGTTTGGGGCGCCAAGGTTGATCTTTGAAAGCATAGCAGAGGCCGAAGCGACCAGGCTGGAAGATGTCGATGTACTCTAAGAAGAGCGGCTGAACACAGTAATTCAAGCGGCACGGTACCAGCAGACTCTGAGACGCTATCACGACAAGGCCGTGCGACAACAATCCTTTTCAGTAGGAGATCTCGTCCTCCGCCGAATTCTAACGGGGGAGGGACGGCACAAGTTATCGCCCTTATGGGAAGGACCATTCATAGTAGCAGAAGTCACTCGGCCGGGATCATATCGTCTCACTCAAATGGACGGCACAGAAATTGGGAACTCCTGGAATATAGAACAGCTCAGGAAGTTTTATCCTTAGCCATATTTCAAAAGCTATCGGGACGACGATGTACTCTGTAAAACAGGAAACGTGTCATCAATAAAAAAGGCTTCAAAGATACTCAGTTTGTTCATGATCGACTTGCATTCTTACTTAACTCGAGGTGACCACTATGCCCTGCTAACGGAGCAATCGGCTTAAGTCGGCAACGACTTAAGGCGGTGCAACATGCTCGCGCTTACTAAACCCGGGGTGACCACTATGCCCTGCTAACGGAGCAATCGGCTTAAGTCGGCAACGACTTAAGGCGGTGCAACATGCTCGCGCTTACTGAACTCGGGGTGACCACTATGCCCTGCTAACGGAGCAATCGGCTTAAGTCGGCAACGACTTAAGGCGGTGCAACATGCTCGCGCTTACTGAACCCGGGGTGACCACTATGCCCTGCTAACGGAGCAATCGGCTTAAGTCGACAACGACTTAAGACGGTGCAACATGCTCGCGCTTACTGAACTCGGGGTGACCACTATGCCCTGCCAACGGAGCAATCGGCTTAAGTCGGCAACGACTTAAGGCGGTGCAACATGCTCGAGCTTACTTAACTCGGGGTGACCACTATGCCCTACTAACAAAAGCGATTGATTCAAGTCAGCAACGACTTAAGACGATTTCGCATGCTTACGAATACTCATATAGGGGTGACTTCTATATCCCATAAACAAGTTCCAAAACCATCACATAGCACTTTACTACTGCAAATTTACGTACTGTCGAATTCCAAAACAATAGGAGAGTAACAATATCATTCAAATGCTGAACTGGTGTCCTCTAACAAATATTCGATCATGCTAACCGTGCGCTCAAAGCACGCAAAATGTTTCTCTATTTCGCAATATCTTTCTCAGGAGCAACCGACGAAGAAGGGCGACTTGAGGAATCAGGAGCAACGTTCACGTCAGCCCTTATGTCTTCAGGAACAACCACGCCGGGTCTCCTCATCAAGATTCGCCCCGCGCGAATGGCTTTATCCATGGCTCTGTCGCGCTGAGCTCTCAGAGTATTGGAAGTTTCTTCAGCAACTTTGGCAGCCAATTGAGCGGTCTCTAGCTCCTGGGCGATGGATTTCTTGGAAGCACGGAGTTCTTTGATAGCAGCATCCTTAGCCGATATCAACTGCCTGAGACGGATCACATCATCCGTGGATTCCTACAGCTTACAACGATGATTGTCTAACTCCTCCATGGTAAAGCGATGACTTCTCTCCAGGATGGTCAACGAGTTGCTAGAATCACGATACAGTCTGTCAAGATTGTCGCGAGAAGCAACAAGGGCACTTTTTTCTTCCTACAAACAAGAATCAACTCCTTCAAACATCAAGCGGACAATAAGAACACAGTAATACAAGGCACAGTTTCATAAGTCACCTTTTCAGAATCAAGCTAAGCGCGAAGAGCAGAGTTCAGCGTTTTAGCGTCATTTAGAGCGGCAGAGACCTGGGCCAGTTCAGTCTGGCTTCGAGAATACTTTTCCTCAAAATCAGAACACCGCTGAACCAGTTCAGCCTGACCTTGAGAATGTTTTTCTTCAAGAATGGAAATCTGCCGAGCCATATCTAGCGAGAGACAATCAAGCAAAAAGAGTCAAAATGTAAAGCAGTTCAATAAGGTAGACAAAGAGAAGCAAAAGAGTATTAACCAACATTCGTCGCCTCCAAATCAGAGACACGATGTTGGAGCAACACCGGATTCCAACGTGCCAGAGATGAAGCTCCTTCTGGAACAGAAGCACCTTGCAACCTCAGCTGACTGGCCATTCCGTCAACCAATGCCTGATATGGAGAACATATGAGTGTGTTGGCAGCAGTTCGTATGGTGTAAAAGTCAGGCCAGAATATACCACAGTACCTGGAGATTGGAGAAGAACGAAGGGACTCCCAAATCGTGAGAAATCAATTGACGACCTGACGTAAGGTCGCCACCCGAAGCAGCTTGCAATGAACCAGCAGGGACCAACTCGGTACCATCAACAGAGCCCAAAACTTGGTCAGCGGGAACGCTAGCCTCTAAAGCGACTCCCTGGCCCAAAGCTTGGGCTACCACCATGCAACCGGAGCGCGGAGAAGATCCTGCGTGAACATCCATGGAAGTACAAGAGGGAGACCCCGCTCGGACACCCTCGGGGGCTGGGCTATAGTTTGCGCTACCCACTTGAGCCGGATCATCTCCGACAGTACCCTCGGGGGCTGGGCAGTGGCTTGCGTTTCCCACCCGAGCCGAGTCATCCCCGGCAACATCCTCGGGGGCTGGGCAAGTGTCAACACCATCCTTGAGGACCAAGTTCTCTGCAGTAGCCGCCTCTAAGGCTGAGGGTCCCTCAATTACTTCCATGGGAGCAAGACGATCCAAGTCAGTTTCCTGACCCTCAAGACCGCGCTCTATGGTCGACGAGGCGCGAGACGCTGCCCGGGATGATCCCAACCCGGCGTCAAGCACATCGGCACAAACCTCCATCACACCATCATCCGCTGGCTCTGATAGCAAGTCTTCTGGAACCATATCTTCAAGAGTCTGATCAAAGTTTGCCAGGGACAACTCTTGTAGACCAATGAGGGCAGACAGAGCAGGAGAAGGAACTCCACTACTTTCCCCACTGGCGACATACTGCCGACTGTTCTTCCGAGTCAAAGGGACCTCATCTTCTTCCTCCCCATCGTTTTCATCAGCAACACAGACAACACACCCATTGGGGTTAGCAGCAGGTGGAGCACACCCATTGGGGTTAGTAGCAGGTGGAGCACCCCCATTGGGGTCAGCAGCAGGTGGAGCACCCCCATTGAGGCCAGCGTCAGTAAATTCAGGAACAGGCACTTCTTCAGCAGCAGGAACCGAAGGACCAACATCCCGATCCAAACTAGATACTCGCCGGAGACATCTCTTTTTCTTTTTCTGCTCGTCAGCAGGAGGATCAAGTTGATTGGCTCGGGAAGGGCGTCTTGGGCGAGCACTGACAGGCTTCTGAATATCCAAGGTTGTATCAGTATCTGGGGGAGGCGCCACCACCAACGTCCCAGCAGGAGCAGCATCAGAAGAGTCCTCAGCCAGCAAATCAAGCATAGCACTTATTTCTGCGTCACTAGGATCCAAAGGTACTGTTGGGGGCCTTCGGCTTCCGAAGGTCCTCAAAAACATGATTTAACAGTGTTTCTAGAGTGTAATGTGTGAACAGGTACCTTCGGACATATATCAAAGAGGGAGAACCTCAAAAGATACGAAGGTTGGCAGTGCCGAAGCTGTGAAGCAGGAAAGCTTCGGCATGTTCGCAGAAAAGGGAACCGACTTAAAGATGAAAAGGCCATTTAGACCTCGATAGATTGCTATGGAATTATCACCAAATGTAAAGGGCATGTATGTAATTTTGTATGGGTTGTATCCCGTGCCTATAAATAGGTGAACAGTACCCCCGTACTGTTCACGCTGACTTGGCATTCGCTTTTTGCGTCACACTTGTACTTTCATCTCCTTCCAAGCCGAAGGTACATTTATAATACAATATTGTTTCTATTTCTCTATGATAATATAACAAAGTTAAATGAATAATATTATATAAATATTCATGTTATTTTTTATGTTTTATATGCTTCGTCTTTTGTATACTGTGATGATGAAGGTTCGTCCTTCATGACCTTCGTCCGGAGATCGTTATATCCTAAGGGAAATAATGCTTCAAAGGACGAAGGACTTTATCGTTTAACATTTTCTGTGTTGCCTTGTTCTTAACTCATAGCATTTGAGAACAAGTCCCCAACATTGGCGCCCACCTCCGGTGAACTCACTTCCATTTCCTGAGCTTTTCGACACCTTCGGCAAGCATCAGCTTCGTCATGCCGCCGAAGAAGGCTTCAGCACCAGGGGCTGGCACGCTGCAGCCGCTGGACCCCAATCAAGACGTCCTTTCTCTCAGAGAGGCACGAAGCCAGAAGAGGAAGGCTACCAGTCCAACACATCCGGAGGATGATCTAGATCAGGAGATTCAGAACCTGGAAATCCTTCAGCAGCAGGTTCAACGCAGGAAGGAGAAGATGGCCAGGCTAGCTGAACTGCAGAGGCAGATAGATGAAGCCTCTGAAGAAGTTCGTCATCTTGCTCAGGATGAGCAACACCGAAGGCCTCAGCATCAAGACCTTCATCAGGAGGGCTTTCACAACGAAGACGACTGGTATGACAATTTCCATCGTGGGAATTTTGTTTTTGATGATGCTTCTCCCCTGTCCGCTGAGTTACAGGCTACACCTTGGCCTCCGTCCTACAAGCCGCCTCAGCTCCCCGTATTTGATGGCCATTCAGACCCGAAGCAGTTCTTGATGAGCTACGAAGCAACAGTGTCTTCGTACGGTGGCAATGCTTCAGTCATGGCCAAATCTTTCGTTATGGCTGTCAGAAGTGTTGCTCAAACCTGGTATTCCTCCCTTCGACCAGGAACGATCACTTCATGGCAGAAGCTGAAGGATTTGTTGTTAACCAGCTTTCAAGGATTTCAGACGAAGCCGGTCACTGCTCAGGCTCTGTTCCAGTGCACTCAGGACCACGAAGAATACCTTCAGGCATATGTCCGAAGGTTCTTGCGTTTGAGGGCACAGGCACCAACGGTGCCCAATGAAATTGTCATTGAGGCCATGATCAAGGGGCTTCGGCCAGGTCCGTCAGCTCAGTACTTCGCCAGAAAGCCTCCTCAAACTTTGGAGAAGCTTCTCCAGAAAATGGATGAATACATTCGGGCAGACAATGACTTTCGCCAAAGAAGGGAGGAGGCTTTCAGATTTTCTGAAATGACCAGGGGCTTCGGAGGGAGGTTTTACCCGAGGCATGTGAGATCAATTCACAATTCTACGCAAAATGATGACAGAGGAAGCCAACAGCAAAGGCCACAATGCTCCTCGCAGGCTTCTGGACAACAGCAAAGCTCCTTCCGGCCACCAGCTCCAAGAGGCAGAGGCGCCAGGGGCTTCGGAGGAAGATTTGGCGATCAACCAAGAAGAATCTTTTGCTTATTCTGCGGTGAGAACAAAGGCCATACTACCAGGATGTGCCATGTTACTATACAGAAGCAAAAGGAAATAGCTGAAGCAGCAGCACAACAAGCCCAGCCGAAGCAGGTCATGCATACAGCTTCGTATCATTCGCCCTACATCCCAGAATATGTGGGCAACCATCCTGCAGTCTCTGCTGCTTCGGCAAGTCAGCCTTCAGCTTCCTGGCAACAGCCTCCGCCTCCACCTCCGTTGCAACAAGGTCAGCAGCCAGAAGGGAGCCAATATGTTCCACATCAAAGGGACTTCAGAGAACAGTCCGATGCTCGCACGGTCAACAGCACCGTGCCAGAATCAAAGCACATCTATTGACAAATATCCTACCTTAATAGCAATCTTTTTCATTCAGTTTTATTTTCTGCAATAAAGGACATTGTTCAGGTTTTCATGTAATTAGTTTCGTTGATTCCTACAAGAAAAATATGTTTTCTTCACAGGTTTGTGATAATAAAAAGGACCTTCGGACTACCGAAAATCCTTCGAAGCAACAAAAAGTCGTTCTAAGGAACGCAGAGTAAGCCTGACGAAGTCACAAAAAGTCGTTCCGAAGGGAGCGCAGTGTAAGTTTTCTGCTCCAAAGTCGTTCCTAAGGGAATGCAGAGCTTATACCGCCTAAGTAAAAGGCGAAGAAGCTCCAAAGACGTTCCTAAGGGAATGCAGAGCTTATACCGCCTAAGTAAAAGGCGAAGAAGCTCCAAAGACGTTCCTAAGGGAATGCAGAGCTTATACCGCCTAAGTAAAAGGCGAAGAAGCTCCAAAGACGTTCCTAAGGGAATGCAGAGCTTACAGCGAAGAATCAGTGCTGATACAAAAATATTGTGTGGGGATATGTGTGTATCTTTCGGAACAAATGTCATCTACGTAGCATAACATCATCACATCATTTTGCATAGCATAAGCATCATACATCATGTTGCATATGGCACAAGAAGGGGACACAATATTGATCTTCGGAAGTATGATTTGAAAGAGTGAAAATCGGGGTCATAAGAAGGGGACACAATATTGATCTTCGGAAGTATGATCTGAAAGAGTGAAAATCGTGGTCACAAGGAGACACAATCTTCATCTTCGAAGTATAGCTTCGGAGAATTTTTTTACGAAGCTTGGATATTCTTCACGAAGCATGAAAAGAAGGGAAGGTGTTTTTTTCGCCAGACTCAAAAACGGTACGTGTGTAAAGTTTCATGCATCGTAAAGAATTGAGTAGCAAAAATAGATATATTACATTCGGGGTTACAAAGTGTTACATTATATTACATTTCCGAGGTTTTTTACAAAAATGTTTAATCCTCTCTCAAAACGACTTCTGCAGCTTCATTCAGAAGCCGATTGACGACTTCGTCCATAATATCTTCGGCCATCTTTTTAATTTCGTCGTCCCCCTTCGGCTGAGGGCCCGAAGGCGCTTTAGTAGGATCTGAAGCAGGACACGACTACATTACTATTACAAATCGCAAACAGATCTTAAAAGCCTAAAGATTACAACACGGTAAAAACTATTATTTAGTACCTAATTGACCTTCGGGCTCTGTGCTCTTTTCAGCAGCCTTAGCCACTTCTCTAGCATCATGGATGCCCTTTTCACTTCTCTGAATAATTTCTCTTGCCATTTCTCGGCCACCGTTATCCCAGATATCAGTAAAAAACTTTCCACCAATTATGCTAGCTTCGGCCGAAGGATCTTTTGTGTCTTCAAAGGACAAAGCAGCTTCGGACTGTGCTAAAATTTTCACATGCTCACAGCCCTTCTTCTCTAAAATGGTGGCAATCCCTCTGGCGCCAGAGAAGGCACATATATCTCCTCGGCTATTTAAAATTTCTTCGAAGGCTTCAGCTTCGTGGTCAATCCATTCAATGACACTTTCGGGATTGCCCCTCAAAAAATTTTCTTCACTTGAGAATGCGCCGACCTTGGCGAAGCTAGCCTTTAATTTTTTAACACAATCTACAGATTTATTGTAGCATTTCTTTTTGGACGAACGAAGCTCTTCAACAGTCACTTCTAGATGATCTGCCCATTGATCGCTGAGTTCACGCTTTGTTTCTTCAAGTATACGTTCTTCTTTGGCTCTGGCCAGTTGTTTCCGAAGGTCTTCAATTTCGCGTTTCTGAGCTTCAGCTTGACTTTTGAAAGCAGCTTCATCCTCCTTTATTTTATCTATCAATGAGTATAATATTTTGTCTTTTTCGAGACCTTCGTTCCTCAGTTCAATTACTTCGGAACGAAGGTTGCTCAGGGCTATAGTACATCCTTCGTCCTCAGCATCTTTCTGTGCTCTGAGGGCATTGCTAAGTATCAGGCCCTGCAGACAGGAATATGTCTGTGTCAATAGTTTTAAACAAACGAAAAATTTTGAATTCAACAAAAATATAAGAATTCCATTTGTCGCACCTTTAAACTGTTGTAAGCTAGGCTGTCAGCCAGATCGTTCTTTGACAGCACCGAAAGTCCGTCTTCTAAAGTTGGAAATCCGAAGCTTCTGCTCATCTCCCGACAGACAGAAATTTCCTTGCTGTCGGGGAGGCAATACAAGAAATCTTCTTCTCCACTGCCATTAAATATCAACGCCCCCTTTGGATATTTCAACTTTTGGGCATAGTGTTGGGCCTCTTGTTCTTCTTTTTCTGTTAATTTTTTCCCCGAAGCATGACGAAAAATATAATCGCGAATTTTGGATGCTTCGGGGGTAACAACACCAGTTCCTTCAGCAAAAGTTGGCTTTGTTATTTTTTCTGCCTCACTTTCCAAGGTTTTTGCCTTTGAGGGCTCTGAGGGCCCAGCTTCGGCTTCAGTATCTTGCTCTGGAGCTTTAGAACCCGAAGCTTCGACTGTTGTTTCAGGAGTGACGGCAGCCTTCTTCGGAGGGGTGCTTGAAGATTTGATCGTTTCCAGCACATCTAGCACATTAGCCATTCTCCTTCTTTTCGGAGTCACTGCTGGCACTTTTTGATTTCTTACTGTTTCAATGTTTGCCACAGGACTCAAAACTCCTGATGTTTTGGAGTCCTCGCTTGCTTCCTTTACCTCTTCCATTTTTTCTGTGAATGGCGCTTCGGCCTTCTCTTTCGTTTCTGGTAACAAAATTTTTGATTGCTCCAATTTTGTCTTCGTTGGTATTTCGGCTGTTTCTGTGACTTCTGGCAGCAAAGTTGGCTCGGCTGGTTTTTCAGCTTCGGTGGCCGAAGAAGTCTCTCCGGTAAACTCAGGCACCGAAGCTGGTTCAATATAACGCGGTCGATAAGAAAGAACCTTTATCTTCTTCCTTTTCGGTTCTGGCTCGCTAGGAGCAGCTGCAGTTTCTTCTTTTGCAGAGGTTGTATTTTTTCTCTTCTGCCTTCGAATGGGGTAGCAATAGTCAGGGTAGACAAACCCGATGGCATCAAATACCCGATTCAGCCTTTTCTTTTTTCGGCCTCCGAAGGCTGCTGACATTGCAGTATCTTCGGCCTTCGAGTATGTCCCAAGCAGCTCATCACTTAAATTGTCAATGCTTTTCAACCACTCATCATCTGGCTCAATAAATTTATCTCCAAATTTAAAAGTGTACTTAAACCTGACAAGTCCACCTTCGTCGGCCTCTTTAATGGTTTCTTGTGGCATTTCCCATTTCTCCGCAAGCGGCCACACCCTGAAGGCAATATGCTCTTGTACTAAGTCCCTTGTTCCTATAAAAGAGCAGACAACGCCGAAGGCTCTTTGGCACTCTTCGGCGGCTTCGTTCATTTCAACCTTCGGCCTCCGAAGGACGAAGCTTTGCCAAATAGGACGCATAATTATACCTTTGATGTCTTCTCGTGCTGATAAGTCATTCTTCACATAAAACCATTCTGTCATCCAATCCCCGGGCCATCTCTTCCGAAAGGTTGGTACGGGACAGCTTGCCCCGGACCGAGAGACGAAGCTGTAGCAGCCAAAGTTGTTATGGTACTGTTCTTTGCCCCAAGGCTTTGTTTCATATAATAATTCATGAACATTACAGAAGCTTCTTGCGTCAGGCTTCAGACCTTGGCTTCTCGCGGCCCACACGAAGATATTTAGCCTTATAATTGCCTCGGGAGTAAGTTGATGAAGATAGACTTCGAAGATTTTCAACACCTCCACGACGAAGCTGCTCAAGGGGAATCGCAATCCAGCTTTCAAAAAGCTTCGATACACCACAACTTCATTTTCTTCAGGGTGTGGACAAGTTTTTTCCCCTTCGTCCGCCCTCACAATGGACAGGTCCCGGAAATACCTTCCTCTCATATTAACAAGATGATTCTCTTTGATAGTTGATTTACCATAAACTGAATGGCTTGGTCGCCAGGGGCGATCTTCGGAGTCTTCGCCACCGCTGTCCACATCATAACTTTCACTGTCACCAGTATCTTCAGACAGCCCTTCCAGAATTTCCCTGGTGATCTTTTCTGTGTTGGTCTTCGACATTGCTATAAGAAACCCTAAGTTCTTCTCTTCATCAAGACTCAGCTTCATCTCAGCAGCAGCCTTCTTAGCAGCTTCAGACATCTTCGGAAACACTAAAAAACTGTTTTTAAAAGCCGAAGCTTCAAAGCTAAAAACTTAGCAGATCACAGTGCACAAGAGCTAAAAGATGAGTGAGCAGGAGTGGTTGGCCAGAAAGCGTGCAAAATAAGTTTGCGGTATGGCCGTATTTATACGCTTGATGCGTTGAAAGTTGAAAGACCCCACTTGTCATTGAATGTTGCTATTCTAGCAAAGGGAAGGTGTTTTTTCGGACCTTCGGCATAAAGCCTTCGTTCATATCGCAATCTGAATTTATTATTTCAAACAAATTAATATTGCGAGGGGCTACTGTTGGGGGCCTTCGGCTTCCGAAGGTCCTCAAAAACATGATTTAACAGTGTTTCTAGAGTGTAATGTGTGAACAGGTACCTTCGGACATATATCAAAGAGGGAGAACCTCAAAAGATACGAAGGTTGGCAGTGCCGAAGCTGTGAAGCAGGAAAGCTTCGGCATGTTCGCAGAAAAGGGAACCGACTTAAAGATGAAAAGGCCATTTAGACCTCGATAGATTGCTATGGAATTATCACCAAATGTAAAGGGCATGTATGTAATTTTGTATGGGTTGTATCCCGTGCCTATAAATAGGTGAACAGTACCCCCGTACTGTTCACGCTGACTTGGCATTCGCTTTTTGCGTCACACTTGTACTTTCATCTCCTTCCAAGCCGAAGGTACATTTATAATACAATATTGTTTCTATTTCTCTATGATAATATAACAAAGTTAAATGAATAATATTATATAAATATTCATGTTATTTTTTATGTTTTATATGCTTCGTCTTTTGTATACTGTGATGATGAAGGTTCGTCCTTCATGACCTTCGTCCGGAGATCGTTATATCCTAAGGGAAATAATGCTTCAAAGGACGAAGGACTTTATCGTTTAACATTTTCTGTGTTGCCTTGTTCTTAACTCATAGCATTTGAGAACAAGTCCCCAACAGGTACCTCAAAGTGGACTTGCCATTCATCATCAGAAATTTCCCCGAGCGAGGCAACCAAGGCGTTAACTTCTTCAGCAGAGGGTCGCACTCTAAGGCCCAAACTGCCATCAGCAACAGGTGGATTCGAAACAAAATGAGTGAAGGCTTTGGAAGGAGGCAGGTTCCAGGCCGAGTATGCCACTGGGGCACCAACGTTTGATACCTTGCCTCTAAGAATCATCTCAAGTCGGTTCACCAAGTCTATGGAGGGAATTCTTCTGTTGGTAACCCGAGTTGAGTCAGCTAGGCCTCAGTACAGATAAGCCGGGTAAGCCCTGTCCTTCAACGGTTGAATGTTCTTGAAAACAAAATCAGCAACCACAGCCTCTGCAGTCAGACCCCTCTCCTTCAGCAGTCCAACTTCAGCTAGCAAAGCCCCAGCCTCAGCCACCTCCTGATCTGTGGGGGACTCGGTCCAACTCGGAGTACGAACGTCCGGCTGTCTCCCCGAACGTGGGGGGAGAGAATTTCCGTGGTTTTCAACGATAAACCACTCCAAGCGCCATCCCTTAATACTGTCCTTGAGAGGGATTTCAAGATAATCAGACTTCCTTCCACGGCACATCTCTAAACTAGCACCCCCAACCAGCTGATGCTGCCCCCCGGCCATTCCAGGGCGACAGTGATACAGATACTTCCATAGTCCAAAATGTGGCAGGACGCCAAGAAAAGCTTCGCACAGATGAACATAAATGGAAATTTGCAGAATGGAATTGGGATTCAGATGGGTCAAATTAAGACGATAGAAATCAAGGAGGCCGCGGAAAAAGGGAGAAATGGGAAGACCGAGACCGCGGAGAAGAAAAGGAACATAAATTACGGATTTGTAGGTATCCTCTGTCGGGACAGTGACCCCATGGCAAATCCGCCAAGAACAAAGCTCCCTCGGGGGAAGGACCCCGATGGATACGAGGTGGAGAAGGTCAGGCTCGGAGACAACAGGCATATGGTTACCTGCGAAAGGCAACTGGCTGTTGGGATCGATGGGGGGAATCACCGCAGCGGATGAACTCGAGGCCTTTCGCTTGGGCGCCATCTCAACTCTACTGGCGAACAGAGCGGGAGCCGAATTGCAGAGAGGATCTGGAGGCAGGAAAGCAAGAACTAGGGCACGGAAAGCAGAGGCGGCTGAAAGCGCAGTACGTATGGGATATTCCCGAGTCAGATACCGTTTCCAAAAGCGCCCAGTCAGCACCCGGCAGTTACTTCTAAAACACCGGCGTGCCACGTCGTCACCCGGCGGCCACTTCTAAAACCCCGGTGTGCCACATCGTCACTCGGCTATTATACTCAAAGTGGCCGACACGGCTCGTTCTAACTCGGTTGTTATCTCTAAAACGCCGACGATGTCTCCAGTCGCTCGGCATTTATCTCTAAAGTGCCGACGATGTCCTCAGTCGCTCGGCGGCTATCTCTAAAGCGCCGACGATGTCTTCAGTCGCTCGGCGGCTATCTCTAAAGCGCCAACGATGTCTCCAGTCGCTCGGCATTTATCTCTAAAGTGCCGACGTTGTCCTCAGTCGCTCGGCGGCTATCTCTAAAGCGCCGACGATGTCTCCAGTCGCTCGGCAATTATCTCTAAAGTATCGATGATGTCTTCAGTCGCTCGGCAGCTATCTCTAAAGTGCCGACGGTGTCTTCAATCGCTCGGCGGCTATCTCTGAACCGCCGACGATGTCCTCAGTCGCTCGGTGGTTATCTCTAAAAAACGCTGGCGTCGTTACAAGTCACTCGGCTGTCACGTCTAAGATCGCCGACGTGGTCAACAGTCATTCCGACGCTGACATGGTTTCGTCATCACTCGGACTCTATTTCAAATGCATAAATGTTGACAATAATAGCTCGGCCATCACCCCTAAAGCGGCGATATGATGCCCGAGTTATTTAGATACTATTCCGAATGAATCAACTTCACAAATAAGAGATCAACTTACTATGAAGCAAAGTAATTGGCACAGGAGGAGACAAAGTCATTCTTCATTAAGGGAAGTAACAGTACTTACAAATCAACTCATTATGAGTTGATACTCCCCTACTACTACTACTACTACGCTACACTATACTACTCTACACTACTAATACTACTACATTATTTCACTATACTACTTCTAATCTATACTAATATCTAAAAACCAGTGGCATTTAGCCACTGGCCTTGTTGCTGCCCTTGCTGCTGCCGCCGTTGCCGCTCCTGCTGCCGCTGTTGCTGCCCCTGCTGCCGCTGTTGCCGCCCCTGCTGCCGCCGTCACCGTCGTCGCTGCGGTCGCCTCCGTCGTCGTCGTCGTCACCTTCGTCGTCCTCCTCGGGCGAGTCCTCCTCGTCCGAGGAGTACTCCGACTCATCTGAGCCCTTGAGCCCGGAGCGCTCGACGGCCCGGATGTAAGTCCAGACCTCCGCGGCAATCCCTTGAGAGTCGTCGGAGTCATTGGACGACGCTGGGGGAGAGACGGGAGCTGGAGACCCCTCGGACTCAGAGGAGAACTCCTCCTCTGAGTATTCCGAGTCGCCAAAGTCCTCTGATGGAGGAGTCGGCTCGCGCTTGCGTTTGTTGTTCTTGCCCATGGTGGAAATGCAAGGAGAGGAAGAAAGCAAGCAGCGGAGAACAACAAGAGATGTGAAAAAACTAGAGAGGCAAAGGCACTATTTATAGAAGAAGAAGGCAACCGCTCACCTCCAACCACGGTCACTGAACAGTCGCGAAGCATTCAATACACACTTCAACCCGTCTGAAGACACGTCAGGCGGCTGACGCCGTTTCACGCAACGCAACACCCATTGGGACTCCAGTCAACAACGCGGATGATATGATTACACCCGCCGTCACATCACATTACTACTCAGAAGCAGTCGACTAAAACACTCAGCGTACCAAGTCGTCCCTTGCCCACACCCATTGGGGGGGGACGCCCAGGAATTATCAGTATATTTTTCAAAACTGTCACATCCGTGCAGGGCATGCAATGAATACCTCAAGACAAAAATGAGATATCAGTAAGGATCAGAGGAAAGCCAAATATAGCCGGTGAAGTACAAAATCTGACCGACAGAAGCGACGTGAAGACTAGCCAGAGAACGTCCATCAAATGTCCAATCAGTCGTAGAGCAAGTAAATTACACCACCTAGCAAGATATGGGCGGATCGCGAACTCGGCTGCCAAAGACAAAATACATGCTGACCTCTAAAGCATAATATTGATGACATAATGCTGACCTCTAAGGCATTCGGAAAAAGAAAGGATTACTCTCAGCAAAAAGACACGAAATGAAGACCTTCGAGTGGATTATCTTCAAAAACCCACTCGAAGCTCGGGGGCTACACCCATTGGGTGCACCTCCGGTGCACCCAATAAATCACCATTTCGAGAGAAAGCAACGCCAGTTTCTAAAGCATAAGGCAGAACTGAAGGCAAGAATTCTGATGAAGACCTTCGAGTGGATTATTTTCCAAAATCCACTCGAAGCTCGGGGGCTACACCCATTGGGTGCACCTTCGGTGCACCCAATGAAGTTCAGGGTCCTACAATATGAAATGCCCCCTTTAAGGCAAAAGCATGAAATAAGGCTCCAGTTTACGAGTGATCAAAGCAGGAGGAGACAGTAAAAAATCGTTTTTGCCAGACTGCTTGGAAAGCACTTCTCGTCATAAACAAAGACTGCAAGTTGGACTAGGATCTTTGGGCTGATTATCTCAAAATCAGCCCGAAGATCGGGGGCTTGTGGGGGACAGATATCCCCAGGGTCCACTAGAAGGATAAAAGACCTCACGAAAGGCCCAAGGGCCTAATAAATCGTAAGGTCACTCCTTCATGGGCCTGGGGAGGAGCAACCAGTGAAGCAGATCGACATAAGGCCGGGTTGGTGCAAGCCCGGATGGCCCCACAGCGTTGAGCAAACGACCGCAACAGAAGATCCGACTTTCCCGCGCTGGAGCCCCGTACGACGTAACCAGGCGAGGATAAGTCGGCAGAATCATAGGAAGATAGACAAAAAACGGTTCACTATCTTTTAGGTGCATATCCACATGTATTGCCTCACGGTCGAATATATAAGGCCTAGGGGGCACCCCTTCAGAACGATCGATCCCACTACTCAGCCACCCACCTCAACTCTTTACGAGAGCTACCTTGTAACCCATTACACAAAGCATACTCGCCAGGACGTAGGGTATTACGCATCTCAAAGCAGCCCGAACATGTAAACCTTGTCCATTGTTCCTCGTGCATCGGGCACGAACCATTTAGCTACAGTCGGCGACACCGTCCTACTCCTAAAACACCTTGAGGGGCAACCCCGGGTGTGCGGTCGAACCCAAAACACCGATAGTGGGCCATACTGGTGACCCTTCATCTAATTAAACTTGCAGATCAAAAACACAGTCGATGATTACAAAATCGGTGTGGATCCCTCGGCTCAACAGGTGTCTACCTAGAGAGAAAACTAGGAGCTCTAAAATGTGAAGACTCAATAAAATGGCAGCCAAGGGATGCTGAGCTAACCCGCCCTCCACTATATTTATAGATGGTTATTTCCATTTCCGAAACTACCCCTATTTACATAGAGTCTATCCACTCCACCGGGGCGAAATGGACCAACTCCTGGGTTTTTGATCCAACGGTCACGCGCTCCACATGAAGTTGCTTCGACTTGACGCACCCTTCGCATGATACCACGTGCCACCACCGATTCCCACTAGAACCACGGTCGACGAGTCTTGAGTCCCAAACTTAGAAAAACCCCCTATCCATAGTGTTGGGTTGTTTTGAGGTCCAAACCGCCAAACCGCTGTGAGTATCGCACCACGTGCGCATCCCCCACGTCTTGGACACGTGTCCTGCCAGTCCTCGATCGCGCCTGCAACAAGGCCCGCTCTACGACGTCCTCGCACAAGTGATTGTCCCAGTTGGCAGCCACCACGACTGGTCATCTGGCTGCTCCGGTCCGTCAGCCAAGACCCAACACTCGTCCTTCACTGCTCTTGGTCCATCAACACGAGCCCGCATGACCTTCACCTCCTCCGTCAACCACCGTCCCTGTGCTCCACACCTGCACACCACAAGCTGACCGACATGGTTGCACATACATAATCTCATACTCTGGTCAGCGTACTGACTACCCCAGAGTGCTACTCATTGACAATCACTCATCATCAACCCGAACCACAAGGGACAAGTGTCACACCCGGTTTTGGAAGGCAAACCGAATACGAACCATGTACGTGCCAGGATCAGAAACTCATGTACATAGCGATTACATAGTTGGACATCATCACACATTGCTCAAAATAGTAGCAAAAATAGTACTTTATTACATCAAGATGTCCAAGACATACACAGAGTCATTAACTTCACATAGTCATAATCATAATCAAAGTGCGGAATACGAAACGTAGAGGATAAGGCCTTCACAGGCAGCTGACTGGGGGTTTGCCACTAAACACAACTAGAACTCATCGTAGTCCTAAAACTCTTCAAAGTCCTCCATGTTGCCTTCATCTCCTCCTGAGCACTATTGCAGTGGGGACAACCTAGGGTTGGGTGGTTTTTAAAGCAAGGGTGAGTACACATCAATGTACTCAGCAAATGTCCCGTTTGGCTAAAGTGGACTCAGTTGCTTTTATTTGGTCAGATATTACTTACTAGTGGTAAGCCAAGTTTTAGTAATAAACCCAGTTATTACCCAAAAGTACTCCCTTCAAGAGGAAATACCAGAAACCATAGTTATAACCATCACCATTAATCACCATCATAAAGTAACCAAAGTTATTCTAATCAAAGAGGATCCCAAGGCTTCTCTTAACCGTGAGCACAGATGATATACCAGTTTCTAACACTCTACAGAGGCTGCACACTTTACCCACGAGTCGTGATTCCTTTCCAGCCTAGGTTTGCAAGACCCGATCTTCACTACCAAGGTGAATGGCCAGGGATACACTATGTAGCCTTTACAAAGATTCCCTAGAGGTCATAGTCGATCGTTAGGTTTCTCCAGTTTGATAAACAGAGTACTTCTCCCCACAGGAAGGGTGACTAACAAAACCAAATCAAAAGAACCTCGGCAACCAGCCTCGATAGAGCAAGTACTGTGCTTGGACCCTATTGATGGCCCTACGGCGAAGCCGACTACACCTCAAGTTCCACTAATTAATCAACTAAGGGTGTCCTATTCCACCCTCATGGTTGTACTGTTATCCTGGATAGTCTCTCAACGAACAGGTCCTTACAGAGAGGTACTCAGGAAACAACCTGAGTCCCCTAAACTATCACAGTTCATCATCATAGCCAAGATAACATCATCATATCACAAATATTCTCATCATGTTCATTGATTAAAGTAAAGCAATAGCATGAAGCTAACCATAATAACCCAAGAGGTAATCAAGGACAAGGTAAATACAGACTAGTCAATCCTTAGATTTCAATTAAGTAATGTGGGACTGTAACACCCCGGGATCCACAAACACCCCGGAATGCTATTAAACTACACATCTAATACTCATATATAAAATTTTGACAGCATCTCCTTTGAAAAATTGCATAAACGAGGGAGCAACAGTGTATAAACATATTTCATGATAAAAAACATACTAAGCATTATTAATTTGCTATCAAAGGGAAGATAACCATAACGATATGAACTGAATTAACCAGTGCACACGACTAGTTAAAAAACAAATATACTTTGACATGGAATTTCTAATTAAATCATGGCTGCAACTGGGTAGCGCTATTATAAGAGTGAAGGTGGATGTGCTGCTACTTCCCTCATTCCCAACATGAATCAAGTACATCCATTGAGTAATGCAAGAGTGAGATGACACAACTCAGCAAGTAAAATAATATCAAATTGTTTAACCACATAAGAACATTGTTTTACCACCACTTGATTTCACAATCCTCTTCTTATTATCAAGGTGCAGCACAAAAGCAATGTACAACACACCTAGTTACCACACCTCGTAGGTAGAAACCACAATAATAACAAAGCAACGTACGATGCTAAAAGTACCGGTACGATCGGACCATAAGATCACGACATAACTTCAAATGCAAGATGAATGGTCCAATGGGCATGACATGGCAACAACACTTCACTACATATAACATGTTTCAAATAGATATTTCAACTACATCAAAGATGTGAGTCAATCACTTATACCATTCTCAAATCTCGATCATCAGCATTGTTAGACCATTGAGCATTAATACTTTCGATCGAATAAAACATCATCATATAATTCAATGATTAACACATTCAATACTTATGAATACTCAATGGTAGGGCATAGGATGCAAATCAAACGGTAGCAAACCACCACTGCATTTACTTGCCTTCTCTAGGAATTCAAAATGGCACTAGGTATGATCCGAAGCCCCACCACCTGTTTGTGGACATAAAACTTAGTACAAACATTCATATAGTACTTGCTAACAATCAACACCACTCCTACGCTCGAACCCCAAACACCGGCGAAAAACAACCACCTCTCCATACCACTCGCCAAACGGCAGAAGTGCAGCAGTGATATCAAACAAAAACTCTGGAAGCATCTACAAAAAATACTCTACAAGTTTTGTATTCAAAAGATAATTAAATTTTAATATCTAAATAGCCCTAGGCGGCTGACAAGGTACTCACCACGTTCTATTTTTTGGACAGCAGCCCAGCTGACCTTAAAATGCGATAACTCCTAGAATAATTCACCAAATTCATTGTTTAAGTACTCGATGGAAAGGTCTAATAATGTACTTCATGAAATCACATAGATCAGGGATAACTAGGCCTGTAAGAACCCAAAAAATGTACCGCACTACTGCTGCTCGGCTGCCCCAAAACAGGACAGCACGACGTCGTTTCTTCTAGGATCAACGCATAAACTTTGAATCTAAGGCAACAAACAAATGGGGGACAAGCTAAATTTATTGAATCACGAATTACCTAAAGGAAAACGAAATCCCTCTTGAACTCCTTTTTCCTTCCTCCCCTTTCTTCTTCTCACCAAACCTCCATGGAAGGCCAATCGAGCTCCTGCTTTCTTTGGGACAGCAGCACAAGAGGAGGGGGAGGGATGACCAGCATCATGGAGAGGAGGGGGAGGAGCGACCAGCAGAGAGGAGAGGAGGGCGGCTGTAGAGAGGGAAGAAGGTGGGGGCGGTTGCATGAAAGGAGGGAAGGGGCGGATAGGGTTTACGGGGAGGAAAAGAAACGATGCATCATATGACTTTTGACTTAGCATCCAACGGCCCACAACCCTTTCCCACATCCATGCACCGAAGATCCACTTTTGGTTAACATTTTTTATCTAAGATGTTACACTCTATCCCCATTTAAAGAATTCGTCCTTGAATTCCTCCGCTTCTACAACAACTCATGAAAAAGGTAAGCAAAACTAAGAACTCACCAATTTTGAAAAGCTCGAGATATTTCTTTCACATCTGCTCCTCAAGCTCCCAGGTAGCCTCTCGCTGAGACTGATTAGTCCACAGGACCCTAACATACTTAATTGTTCTTCTCCTTATGACACGCTCTGATGATTCTAAGATACGCAACGGACGACACTCTAGAGTCAGGTCTTGCTACACGGTGATCGGCTCTATCTCGATTTGATGATTTGGATCCCGCAAATACATTCTCAACATAGAGACATGGAATACATGGTGTACTCCTTTCATAGATTTCGGCAATTGCATGTGATAAGCCAAGCTGCCAACTCGGGCTATGATAGTAGACGGTCTAATATACCTCGGACTAAGCTTTCCTAACACCAAATCATCATCGACATATGCAAATACTTCAATGAATATATATTAATGCAATGCATATCGTGCCCTATAGCCTAAACCAAAATCCCATGAAAATATCCCTAAATAGAAAATTGACAATCAACATCATAAATGTTCATTTTGTTTCTACCTCTCGCACTATAAAAGCAATGATAACAAAGAAATACTGTAAAATCATCTAAACTTCATGATCTACAACTTTTGTATTCAAAGGATAAACAAATTTTACCATCTACCATTTTTAATTTGACTTGTAAGGCGACATACATGATCTGCCACCAGAAACTGACGGAACATGACACATAAATTCAAAACCATAACTCTCTGTACCCAACAAAAATTTGCAAATATAAACTCATTGGAAAGATTATAACATTCCCTAAAACTTTTATTATAATGAGTGTCTCAGAATTGGTTCCAAACCGATAAAACAATGCAACTCTTTTGTTGCAAAACTAATAGGATAGAAACAATGGACAACTAAAATACAGAATCCTCTAACTCCTTCTATACTCAACAGAAAATTGCAAACGAGTACGCGCTGGAAAGGTTTGGAAATTGTTCGTGACTTTTGCAATAAAGTTGCAACCAAATTTATCCTTTATACCCCTCAAATCTGCATGACCTATAGCTATACTCAGCCTGAAATACTGCACATCAGAAATTCGACTTATATTCGGACATCCACCTCTCCCAATCTATTTAGCAGACAATTACAAGTAAATACCCATTAAAAAGGTACTGAAAAGAACTAAAAGTTTTTCTTAAAGATAATTCCCAAATTTGGGCTCTAAAACTATCAAAATGTGGTCGATCTATTAGTGGTTATAACGACACCTAAAGTTCAGACACAACGGGACAACAACTTCAGAGCAGCCTAACTCCAGTTATACACAATGAAAATTACAAACAAATACTCTTTGTAAAGATCATGAAATTATCAAAAACTTTCATATTCAAACAAAGGCCAAATTATATCGTCTTCTATGTCTACTCTTCCGTACAAGACTAAAGACTCATTCGGTTAATGACAGCAACATGGCTGTTTTTGAAAACCCATAACTCTCGAATTGTTAGACCAAACTGGGTGATTAAACATCCTAAGGAAAGGTCAAGAAACCTACTACAAAACATTCTAGATAAGTGAAGATTGATTCAGCCTCCATCTAGTTTAAAATGACTCCCAAAACCAAACAACACCTCTAAAATTCGAATCATAATAGAACAACACACCTAACTTCAAACGCTGATATCTCTCTTAATACTCATCTAAAAATGTAAATAAATACTTGTTGGAATGGTTAAAAGATCCTCTACATCTTATTCCATTGTAACTTACCCGGAATCAGAATCTAAAGATCCCAAAATAATGCCCTAGAGTACAACTGCATGCACTAGAACAGAACACCCACTAGCAGCAGATGGGTTAATCTACACCTACAAAATGATAGAGGAGTGATTAGGAGCTTGTACAGCGGTATTACCTTGGGAAAAACAAACTCAATTCCCTCCACTCCTAGTTGGACGACGGCCTGCTCCTAGACGGGTGGTGGCAGCGTCCAACGATGGAGGAGATGGTGGCGGCTGTTATGCTCCAAGTGATGGAGAAAATGGGTGATGGCAGCGGCTGCTGCTCCCTATGCTGCTTATGTAGGGAGGAAAAAGAATGAAAGAAAAGAGAAGGAATTGGTAGCTAAAAACCCTAATTATTTAGGATCCAAAGGCCCAGATTAGACAACCCATTCTAGACTTGTCCGTACCTCAAATCATGTGTATGAGTAATAAAAAATGCATCTCGACTAGATCTACGCAACCACGGCTCCTGATCGGTCATCAGAGCAATGAATCAAAAAGTCAATTTATGGTCAGCTCCAAGCATTTAAGAAAAAAACACAGTTAATATTTTTATTTGGGATGTGACACTACCCCCTCGAAAGAATTTGTCCTCAAATTCTGTCGCTTCTACAAATAAAAACATTCACCAATGGTAAAACTCAGTCAAACACCCTAAATAGGCTCATATAATAGACTAGTTGTCTTGACGTGATCTTCAAAAGAGTTTTTCACGAAAAAACTCTAACTTGGACTATTTTATCATAGAAAACAACACACCTTAACAACAATCAAAAAACAATATAAAATGAAACCCAAAGGCATTGTCATGTGCAATCAACACTAGGATTTCCCACTACCAAATTTGGATGCAACTCCACAAAGTCTTTAAACAACACTTCACCAAATAGGTTAGAACACTAAGCACAACAATCATCAAATTCAACAACCTCGTTTGTTAATGCCACTAAGGTCAAACATCCATATATCGTCAATGTATGAAACACCTGACATACCACTCTCAAGCACTATAAAACATGGTTGTTATTACATTAGAATCCAACTACTAGAGACCTCCAAAACTATTCTGTTGACATGAAGAAAAACGTATTTTTCTCCTCTCAAAAGAGATAAAATTTGCAAGACTCTTAAAGCAATGAAGGGATAACAACAAGAAAAACTAATGTTCTTCTTGACACAGACTCATGCAAAAGCTTCATAAATATTACTTTCAACACTAACATAATAACACAATACTATGCTCAACAGGGGTAATTGGACTTCAATAAGACAATCCACATAACCAAACTACCTTGATTAACCTCACTTACAACAAACCTCCTATTACTGTACTTGAACAATTTGTACCTCGTGATACCGCAGGATGCATTCAAAGTAGTAGACATACATGATCTATCAAACCATCATTCAAACAAAAAAAAGATATCAATCTGATGCAACAACCACATCATTATAGAGATAGATGGCTAACAAACATAAGAAACTCCCAGTTAAGTATTGACTTCGTTTAAGATAAAGCGATCCAAATAATGACTCAACAAGCATGCATAGAGAAACCGATCATTAAAAAAATCAAACTACCATATATTGTCGGCGAATAAAAAAATAAAATGGGTTGTCAATATCGTCCACATGACTAGCCTGTAACAACTAAAAATTATGCATAGCCTTTATGGCTATTGAAACAAACCATAGAAGGAAAACATGCACGCCTTTTCAACTATAATATAGACATAAAATCCATTTGAAACCACCCTATTTATTGTTAAAAATAAGGTTGCACACCATAAGAAAACCTATCAGGTAAACATGGTTGGACTTATCTATCCACGTCATCTTACAAATTCACTTGAATTCTACCAGTCTCAAGATTTCATAGACGGTACAACATTGTCTTTGCTCTATAGAGACAAACCAATTATATACTAAGATCAAGTTGGCAACTAGCCACACTAGCCAAAAGGGGTGAGGCACAAAGCATTGCATCCATGGAAATATTACATTGATAAGTTGGGTTGTAACCCAACAGCCAATCAAACTCAACAACACCATAAAACTACATTATATAGTGTTTTCACACCACACACAGCCAGATTAGACCCGCTATACACAAGCTCAATAAACAATCGGTCCTACAAGTACTAGAACCCAAAAATCCTTTTGAAAAAAACATCCACAGTCAAGCATATAGAGATATATGATGGTAATAGCTCAGAGAATTCAAAACATTGAATCCAAAAAAAAACCGTCATGACGATATGTATATAAAACAAGTACATTAGTAGTTTCACTTGCATAATAACTTCAATAACAACCACATCAAGAAACCAATATTAAATAGTAGTAACATATCATATCAAGCATTAAGTCGTTGACCATATACCCCATCAAACCACAAAGGAATTTGGAGTAAGGAAATTCTAGTCATCTGTACATTAAAATACTAATATGAAAGATATACAAACCCATACCCTTCCTATATGTGCAAGTGTGTCAAATTTATCTTCAAATTGCCTAGAATCTAAAGCATAGGCTTTGATGCCAACTGTAACACCCCGGAATGCTACTGAACTACACATCTAACACTCATATATAAAATTTCGAGAGCATCTCCTTTGAAAGATTGCATAAACGAGGGAGCAACAGTGTATAAACATATTTCATGATAAAAAAACATACTAAGCATTATTAATCTGCTAGCAAAGGGAAGATAACCATAATGACATGAACTGAATTAACTAGTGCACACGACTAGTTAAAAAACAAACATCCTTTGACATTGAGTTTCTAATTAAATCATGGCTGCAACTAGGCAACGTATTATAAGAGTGAAGGTGGATGTGTTGTTACTTTTCTCATTCCCAACATGAATCAAGTACCTGCATTGAGTAATGCAAGAGTGAGATGACACATCTCAGCAAGTAAAATAATATCAAACTGTTTAACCACATAAGAACATTGTTTTACCACCACTTGGTTTCACAACCCTCTTCTTATTATCAAGGTGCAGCATGAAAGCAACATACAACACACCTAGTTACCACACCTCGCAGGTAGAAACCACAATAGTAACATATCAATATTACGCTTCATATATACCTCATGAGTGCAAATGACTGCAAATGCAAGGATGACTTCTGCCTTCATACCTCTAAGGATATGAAGCTGCACCGTACCCCTCCTCGGACAACGTACGATGCTAAAAGTACCGATATGGTCGGATCATAAGATCACGACATAACTTCAAATGCAAGATGAATGATGCAATGTGCATTACATGGCAACAACACTTCACTTCATATAACATGCTTCAAATAGATATTTCAACTACATCAAAGATGTGAGTCAATCACTTATACCATTCTCAAATCTCGATCATCAGCATTATTAGACCAATGAGCATTAATACTTTCGATCAAAAAAAACCTCATCATATAATTCAATGATTAACATATTCAATACTTATGAATACTCAATGACAAGGCATAGGATGCAAATCAAACGGTAGCAAACCACCACTGCATTTACTTGCCTTCTCCAGGAATTCAAAATGGCACTATGTATGATCTGGAGCCCCACCACCTGTTTATGGACATAAAACTTAGTACAAACATTCATATAGTACTTGCTAACAATCAACACCACTCCTACGCTCAAATCCCAAACACCGGCGAAAAACAACCACCACTGCATACCACTCGTCAAACGGCAGCAGCGCTGCTTGTTAATTTTATATCTTTAAAATTATAATAGCAGTGATATCAAACAAAAACTTTTGAAGCATCTACACAAAATACTATACAAATTTTGTATTCAAAAGATAATTAAATTTTAATATCTAAATAGCCCTAGGCGGCTCACAAAGTACTGATTGTGTTTTGTTTTTTGGACAGCAGCCTAGCTGACTTCAAAATGCGATAACTCCTAGAATATTTCACCAAATTCGATGTTTAAGTGCTCTATGGAAAGGTCTAATAATGTACTTCATAAAAACCATAGAGATCAGGGCTAATTAGGCCTATAAGAACCCCAAAAACGTACCGCACTACCACTGCTCGCCTGCCCCAAAACAGGACAGCACGACGTCGTTTCTTCTAGGATCAACGCGTAAACTTTGAATATAAGGCATCTAACAAACGGGGGACAAGATAAATTTATTGAATCACGAATTACCTAAAGTAAAACGAAATCCCTCTTGAACTCCTCCTTTTTCCTTCCTCCCTTTTCTTCTTCTCACCAAACCTCCATGGAAGGCCAACCGAGCTCCTGCTTTCTTTGGGACAGCAGCACAAGAGGAGGGGCAGGGACGACCAGCAGCATGGAGAGGAGGGGGAGGAGCGACCAGCAGAGAGGAGAGGAGGGTGGCTATAGAGAGGGAAGAAGGTGGGGGTGGCTGCATGAAAGGAGGGAAGGGGGCTTGGGTTTAGGGGGAGGAAAAGAAACGATGCCTCAGATGACTTCTGACTTAGCATCCAACGGCCCACAACCCTTTCCCACATCCATGCACCGAAGATCCACTTTTGGTTAACATTTTTTATCTAGGATGTTATAGAGATAGTGAATTCTAAGTAAGTATGACATAATGGGTCAGAGGACACTTGCGTTCACCAGGTTGCTGCTCAGGGAAGTCTCTGGCAACACACTCAGGAACCACGGACTGCTCGTTGTCTATGCAAAGCAATCATGCATTCAACATATTTCGGAAATGACAAAGGAACAGTACACCGAACATGTGCAATTAAGTGAACACAAGTCCAATAGAAAAGTACAAACACCACACCATTAGGGGTTTTTCCTTTTATTTTCCTACTAATAAATAAACGATCACTTAAACTAACCTATAGTCTAGACATAAAATTAAGACATGCAGATAGTGAAAGATTATAATTTAAACAGGTAGAGAATAATTTTATGAATATTTTCCAATTTGAACCACCCAATTTGGAGTTCATATACAAAAGATATGAAATAAATAAGTTTTGGAATTCAAAATACAAAACTAGGCCTATTTCTGTGATAAACTAAAAGGTCATGGGCTTTTCTGCAAAAACTCAGGGGCCTGCGCGCGAAAACCAGGGACGACTGGTTGATTTCTAAAATATCGAGTGTCTCTTTAACAAAAAGACCACGCGAACTGGTACGGGGTATTCTTATCCATCCGATCATAGACGAACGACCAAGATCAAATCTCAGCGCGCGAGCGCTGACAGGCGGGCCAGGGTTGTCAGCGGCCTGATCGGCCAGGCCTAGCTGTAGGGCGAGGATGAGGGAGCGGATTCGAGCTGCCGGATGCGAATCGGATGGGTAGGATTAGATCTACGCTAATTGAATCTGGGCCACTTGATCTCAGATGGACGGTTGGGATCTCGCGGCAAGCCTGGGCTGGGTCTCCCTGGCTGCCAGCGGCAGCGCTGTCCGACCTCACGGCGGAGTTTCGCCGGAGGCGAGGGCGCGGCCACAACGAGGGTCTCGGGGCGCTAGAAAGGGCTCAGGTGGGTTTGGGGTGACACGGCGGACTCGATCGTGGGCACGACACCGGCGTAGAGGCACCAGAGGGTACCGGTCTGCGGTGGAGTGGCCTGGCGGCGGCGCTAGCTTACTCCGGCGAGCGATTGCGCGAGCAACAAGGCAAGAAATGGGAAATTGAAAGGGAAATAGGGTTAACCTTTTCCTATAATTAATTTTGGTGGTTGATAGTCAACACAAACACATGGACTAACTAGTTTGTCTAGAATTCATGTATTACAGGTGCATAAGGTTCAACACAAACCAAGAAAGAAATCAAGTTAGGGACTCAATTTGAAAAATGGAGCAAATAACATGAGTGTGTCGAGAATTGGCGCACCAGACTGTCCGGTATGCCACCGGACAGTGTTCGGTACACCAGGACCGTACAGATGTCAACCAGCCACTCTCAAGAATTCCAGGGTGCACTCCACTATAATTCACATGACTGTCCGGTGTGCCAGTGGAGCAAAGACTATCCAGCGCCAACGGTCGACTCTGACAGATGAACAGTGTCACGACAGAAATCAGAGCAGGAAGTCAGAGGGGCACCGGACTGTCTGGTGTGGCACCAGACTGTCCGGTGCCGCAAGAGAACAAAGCCTCCAACGGTCGACCAGCTCCGAACCCTAACGGTTGGGTGACGTGGCGGCGCACTAGACAAGGAACAGTGCCTGTCCAGTGGCGCACCGGACTGTCCGGTGCGCCCATCGCCAGCAGCCTCCCCAACGGCTATGGAAGTGGTTGGGGGCTATAAATACCCCCAACCACCTCATTCATATCAATCCAAGCATTCCAAACATCTCATTCGATACAAGAGCAAAAGACTTCACTCCAAGATACATCAAATAGATTGAATCCTCTTCAAGCCTCCAAATCCACTCAATTCCATTAGGGACTTGAGAGGGGGTGTTTTTGTGTTCTTTGTTGCTCTTATTGCTTGGCTTGACCTTTTTCTTTTCACATTCTTATTCTCAAGTGCTTTGTAAGCAAGGCAAGAGACACCAAGTGTGTGGTGGTCCTTGCGGGGTCTTAGTGACACGTGAGATTAAGGAAGAAGGCTCACTCGGTCTAAGTGACCGTTTGAGAGAGGGAAAGGGTTGAAATAGACCCGGTCTTTGTGACCTCCTCAACAGGGACTAGGTTCTTTGGAATTGAACCTTGGTAAAACAAATCATCGTGTTCACTCGCCTTGATTCTTGTTGATTTGTTTTCCCCTCTCTTTTGACTCGAATTTAATTCTAACGCTAACCCCGGCTTGTAGTGTGTGTTTAAAGTTATAAATTACAGGTTTCGCCTATTCACCCCCCTCTAGGTGACTTTCAATTGGTATCAAAGGCAGTGCTTCATTAAGAGTCTAACCAACTCGAAGTGATGTCTGGAGATCATGCCAAGAGGGAGATCATGACCGGTGAAAAGACCGCAAGCTTGGGGAGAACTCTCTCAAGGGAGTCCGGCAACAAAAACAAGGAGGAATCCTCTTCCTCCATCAAGTCGCATCGGAGAGGTGACAAGAAGAAGAAGATGAAGAAGGTGGTCTACTATGAGACCGACTCTTCGTCACCCTCCACATCAAGCTCCGAGTCGTCCACTACTTCTAAGTGCCATGAGCGCAAGAAGTATAGTAAGATGCCCCTACGCTATCCCCGTATTGCAAAGCGTGCCCCATTACTTTCCGTACCCCTAGGGAAACCACCATATTTTGATGGTGAGGATTATTGTATGTGGAGTGATAAAATGAGGCACCATCTAACCTCACTCCACGAAAGTATTTGGGATATTATTGAGTATGGAGTGCATGTACCTAAGGTGGGGGACAAAGACTATGACTCGGACGAGGCCGCCCAAATTAGGCACTTTAACTCCCAAGCCACGTCTATACTCCTCGCCTCCTTGTGTCGAGAGGAGTATAACAAGGTGCAAGGGTTAAAGAGCGCCAAAGAAATTTGGGACGTCCTCAAGACCGCACACGAAGGGGATGAGGTGACCAAGATCACCAAGCGGGAAACAATCGAGGGGGAGCTCGGTCGATTTGTCCTCAACAAAGGAGAAGAGCCGCAAGCAATGTATAACCGGCTAAAGACGATGGTGGTCAACCAAGTGCGCAACCTCAGGAGCACCAAATGGGATGACCATGAAATGGTCAAGGTTATTCTAAGATCCCTTGTTTTTCGTAATCCTACTCAAGTTCAATTAATACGTGGGGGTCCTAGATACAAACTAATGTCTCCCGAGGAAGTGATTGGCAAGTTTGTGAGCTTTGAACTTATGATCAAAGACTCCAAACACATTGTCAACTTGGAGCAAGGCGCCACCTCTACACCCGAGGTGCAACCCATCGCATTTAAGGCGACGGAAGAAGAGAAGGAGTCTACATCAAGTAGGCTTCCAATTGATGCCTCCAAGCTTGACAAGAGGAGATGGCGCTCATCATCAAGAGCTTCCGCCAAATCCTCAAACAAAGGAGGGGAAGGACTACAAGTCCTGCTCCAAGAAGGTGTGCTACCGGTGTGGTAAGTTCGGTCACTTTATTGCTAAATGTCCAATTTCTAGTGAAAGTGACAGGGATGAGGACAAGAAGGGGAAGAAGAAGGAGAAGAAGAAATACTACAAGAAGAAGGACAACGATGCCCACGTATGTCGGGAATGGGACTCCAATGAGAGCTCCACCGACTCCTCCGACGAGGACACCGCCAACATCACCGTCAACAAGGGTCTCCTCTTCCCCAACGTCAGCCACAAGTGTCTCATGGCTAAGGATAGCAAGAAGAAGAAGGTACACTCTAGGGCCACCCCCAAATATACAACATCTAGTGATGAGGGTAGCCCTAGTGATAGTGAAGATAATTTAATTTCTCTCTTTGCCAACCTTAGCATGGACCAAAAGCAAAAATTAAATGAATTAATTGAAGCCATTAATGAGAAAGATGAACTCTTGGATAGCCAAGAGGACTTCCTCATTAAAGAAAACAAAAATTTTGTTAAACTGAAAAATGCTTATGCTCAGAAAGTAGAAAAATGTGAAAGTTTAACTAAGGAGCTTAGCATTTGTCATGATTCAATTTCTTGTCTTAGAAATGAAAATGCTAGTTTAGTTTCTAAGGTTAAAGAATTGAATGTTTGCAATGATTCATTTTCCTGTCTTAAAGATGAGAATATTAAATTAAATGCTAAGATTGAGGAATTAAATGCATGCAAACCATCTACATCTACTATTGATTATGTTTCTATTTGTACAAGATGTAGAGATGTTAATGTAGAAGCTATGGATGATCACCTTGTCATGATTAAACAACAAAATGATCATATAGCTAAATTAACTGCTAAAATTGCCGAGCATGAGCTCGAAAAATGAAAATTTTAAATTTGCTCGTAGCATGCTTTATAATGGGAGACGCCCTAGCATTAAGGATGGCATTGGTTTCCAACAGGGGAGCAATGTCAAGCTTAATGCCCCTAAAAAAATGTCTAACTTTGTGAAGGGCAAGGCTCCCATGGTTCAGGATAGTGAAGGTTACATTCTATATCCTGCAAACTATCCCAAACATAAAATTAGGAAGATTGATGCTAGGAAACCTCATAATGTTTGTCACCATGCATTTATGTACAAAGATGAGGCTTCTAGCTCTAGGCATACCACTCATGTTACAATGCCTAGAAAGAAAATTCCTGCTACATCAAATGAGCATAATGTTTCATTTAAGACTTTTGATGCATCATATGTTTTAACTAACAAATCAGGCAAAGTAGTTGCCAAATATGTTGGGGCAAACACAAGAGCTCCAAAACTTGTGTTTGGGTTCCCATGGTGCTTGTTTCTAATGTGAAAGGACCCAAGACCGTTTGGGTACCTAAGAACAAGGCCTAAAATTGTTTTGTAGGTTTATGCATCTGGTGGTTCAAGTTGGATAATCGATAGCGGGTGCACAAACCACATGATAGGGGAGAAAACGATGTTCTCCTCCTATGAGAAAAACGAAGATCCCCAACGAGCTATCACATTCGGGGATGGAAATCAAGGTTTGGTCAAAGGTTTGGGTAAAATTGCTATATCCCCTGACCATTCAATTTCCAATGTTTTTCTTGTAGATTGTTTAGACTACAATTTGCTTTCTGTTTCTCAATTATGCCAAATGGGCTACAACTGTCTATTTACAGATATAGGTGTTACTGTCTTTAGAAGAAGTGATGATTCAATAGCATTTAAAGGAGTATTAGAGGGTCAGCTATATTTAGTTGATTTTAATGATAACCAAGCTGAACTTGATACTTGCTTAATTGCTAAGACTAATAATGGTTGGCTCTGACATCACCGACTTGCCCATGTTGGGATGAAGAATCTTCACAATCTTCTAAAGGGAGAACACATTTTAGGACTAACCAATGTTCATTTTGAGAAAGACAGGGTTTGTAGCACATGCCAAGCAGGTAAGCAAGTTGGAGTCCATCATCCACACAAGAACATAATGACGATGGACAGGCCGCTCGAGCTACTCCACATGGATCTATTCGGCCCGATAGCTTACATAAGCATCGATGGGAGTAAGCACTGTCTTGTTATTGTGGATGATTATTCTCGCTTCACTTGGGTGTTCTTTTTGCAGGAAAAATTACAAACCCAAGAGACCTTAAAAGGATTCTTAAGACAGGCTCAAAATGAGTTCGGATTGAGAATCAAAAAGATAAGAAGCGATAATGGGACGGAGTTCAAGAATTCTCAAATTGAAGGATTTCTTGAGGAAGAGGGCATCAAGCATGAATTCTCTTCTCCCTACACACCTCAACAAAATGGTGTAGTGGAGAGGAAAAATAGAACTCTACTGGACATGGCAAGGATCATGCTTGATGAGTACAAGACACCGGACCAGTTTCGGGCGGAAGCAATCAACACCGCTTGCTACTCCATCAACCAGCTCTACCTTCACCGAATCCTCAAGAAAACGTCATATGAACTCCTCACTGGTAAAAAGCCCAATGTTTCATATTTTAGAGTCTTTGGGAGCAAATGTTTTATTCTTATTAAAAGAGGTAGAAAATCTAAATTTGCTCCTAAGGCTGTAAAAGGCTTTTTACTAGGATATGACTCAAACACAAGGGCATATAGAGCCTTCAACAAATCCACTGGATTAGTTGAGGTTTCTTGTGACATTGTGTTTGATGAGACTAATGGCTCCCAAGTGGAGCAAGTTGATCTTGATGAATTAGATGATGAAGAGGAAGCATGTGTCGCGCTAAGAAACATGTCCATTGGGGATGTGTGTCCTAAGGAATCCGAAGAGCCCACACAAGCACAAGATCAACTGTCATCTTCCAATCAAGCATCTCCACCTACTCAAGATGAGGATCAGGCTCAAAATGATGAAGATGAAGATCAAGAGGATGAGCCACCTCAAGAGGAGGACAATGATCAAGGGAGAGATGATGATAAAGACA
This sequence comes from Zea mays, assembly GCF_902167145.1. Taxonomy (NCBI): domain Eukaryota; kingdom Viridiplantae; phylum Streptophyta; class Magnoliopsida; order Poales; family Poaceae; genus Zea; species Zea mays. The sequence goes on along the minus strand of NC_050105.1, from coordinate 97,858,108 downwards.
AGGAAGATGATCAAGAAATTCAGGGTCAAAGACCGCCACACCCAAGGGTCCACCAAGCAATTCAAAGAGATCACCCCGTGACTCCATCCTTGGTGACATTCATAAGGGGGTAACCACTACATCTCGAGTTGCTCATTTCTGTGAACATTACTCTTTTGTGTCCTCTATTGATCCATACAGGGTAGAGGATGCACTAAGAGATTCGGATTGGGTGCTAGCTATGCAAGAGGAGCTGTAAGGCCCAAAAATCTGTATAAGAAAAAATAATAATAAAATAAATATATGAAGGAATAAAATAGCAAAGTCAGTGATCTCAAATTATACTTGAGTGTTGAAATTTGAAGACTGAATTTTGAAAACCAAGAAACTATTTTGGAAAAGAAGTAATAGAAAAGTTTTCTATTCAACTAAATGAGTATGCATATCATTAAATGATGCACCATAAGCATTTATTTACAAGAATATTTAATTTTGAAGTAACTTTTGATTCTTATCGCATATTCAAAACACTATCCTTCTAAAAAAAGAAAAACAATATGTGTGGGTTCACATTTCAAGCATCTACCAAGCAAATAAATTAATTAAAATAAATATACATATATTGCATCATAATTGATTTTGAGTGTGTATTAAAGAATTGAGTTCCTAAAACTTATCTGAGATTTGAATTTTAAACTTGTAAATCAAAAGGGGGTGGAAAATAGAAAAAATGAGAAAGGGTATAAAATATAAAGAAAACAACATATATATAGATATATTCCCAAAAATTGATATTTTTAATCGTACAATATAAACAGTGATCAATCTGCAAACCAAGTTTGAAATCCAAACATTAAAATTTGAATACATAGAAAGGGATTTGAAATAGAATAAAAAAAGGGAATGAAACTGTGTACTTGGGCCGGCCGCCACCAATCTGGCCCATTTCCTGTTTTCTCCCACGCGCTTCCCATTCACTCGGCCCAACACCTCTCTACTCCGTGTTAGCCCAATACCGCGCGTCATGAAACCCTAGCGACCCCGCTGGCCAGCCGCCACCGCGCGCGCCCTCCACCCGTTGGACCTGCGGCTGACATGCAGGGCCCTTCGGCCAGCTTCCCTACTCACGTGCACGCGCCCTTCTTCACTCGCCGACTGGTGGGGCTGTTCCATGGGGGCGCTCTCTTCCACAGATTGCGCGTGCGTGAACGGGCGCGCTCTCACTGACGTACGGGCCCGCCTCATCAGACGCACTCGCGCACGGATCATTCCCTCGCATGTGCGTCGTTCCGCTGACACCTGAGGCCCCTTCACCAGTCCGTTGCCCCCCTTCTGTTTCTCTTACGTGTGGGCCCTGTTGGTCAGTACCATGTCGTCAACTACGGACCGAGTCTTGCAGCGAGAGAACTCCATGGATCTCGCGTGGTCGGTGTACTTAGCTAGACCGCGGACTCCGCGTCGTGGGTGTACAAGTATCTCCCCTGCGCCCGTCTTCCCATCTCTTTCACCTCCACTGCTTGGCACCCCGACTACGATTTCCCATTGTCGCCACCAGGGTAGTCTTGCGCCGCCACACGCAGGCTTTGGGTCGCCGTCGGCTGGCACACCGAGGTGGTGACCTTGGGTTTCCTGGGACTTGCGGTCGGGTGGCGGTGTCCGCATTGGGCGGATTTTGCCGTCGCCATTGGCTAAATTGCCCGCCACCGTGTCATCCCCGCCGTCGAGCCGTCTGGAAGCGTGGGCAGAGTCGTCGCCGCATCAAACCGAGGTAAAAAGCCCACCATCAGATTCACCTTGACCTCCTCTACGCGTAGCGATAGGGTTTAGGGCGGAGTAGTGCTGATCCACACACTTGGGCATGCTCCGGTGAGGTTCTACCGCCGTGGGGGGAGCGCCGCCCGGCTCGGGTCCGTGGGAAGAAGGAGGTCTTCTAGTCGTTGGATGCGTGTTGGACGGTGATGATTAGACGACGCGCTTACCCCTCGCTTAGTTGAATGCTGGTCGTTGATCCGCGTTTGCACGGTGGAAATCAGATCGCGCCTGTTTAAAATCCTAGTCGCCGATTCGGGATCTAGTGGCTATCATCGCGTACCGCTTCGGTACAGCTAAGATCTAATCTGGGCTGCATAATTCTAATCTGGCGGCCCATGTGCAGCAAGCCGTTTCAGTCATACAGATGTGCAAAAGAGCCCCTGGAATAGGAAGTATTGAACCCACCGTCCATATATGGGGCGTTCTAAGTCTGGAAAACTTTATGGTTTAGCCCCTAGACTCTCTAGTAATGGTACGCTCGGTCCAGATAATCAGAAAATGAAATAAACTCATTTGGAAAATACTTTTTAGAGTAAAATTAAAGGCTAGAACTTGTTTAACTCATAGAAAATTCATACTTAGTCCAAATTAAGCCATTCCAGTTTCTATAATTTTGTAATATTATTGTTTATCACCTAGTGTCTTTGTTTTGACATGAAAATAATAATAAAATTTATTTCCTAATTAATCTTGTACTTAGCACATAAAACCTTTGGAAATTCATAACTCCCCCGTTTTAACTCCGATTTGATGGTTCAAGTTGCGTTAGTCCCGTATAAATATTTACTATGCAATAACAACATTTATTATACCATGTCTCATTATTTTATGATTAGATCTTTACTCAACTCATGTTGGTTAGTCTTGTTAATGTGCTCATCATTATCCACCAAAATATAATTTATGGTAAATTTATAACTGGAATCTCAAGTGCCAGGCAAGTTGTGTCCTTGATCACTTTCATTTACCCAATAATATTCTTTATTATCATTATTCAATGCATAGGTTTAATTTTGATGGGACCCAATAGGTCACCCTAGTATGTTTATCATGTTTACCTTGTTTATCCCTGCATCAATTGGGTAGTTATGCTATTGCTTTATATGGTTTTGGGATAATATTTCATTACATCCATGTTCCAATTATTTTTTTATGTTATTTATGTTCATGATAAGATCATTATGTTAATTGGAACATAGAGCAACCACCCGGGAAAACAGTGCTACCACAAGGGTTTCATGGGACGCCCTTAGCTGATTCATTAGGAAAGCTAGTGGATGACTACCTTACCCGAAAGGGGCAAGGGCAGTAGGGAAGTGGTCAGTGTAGGGAGGTCCTTGGGTTGATTTTGTTGCGATGGCGGTCAGGCGAGGGATTCCTGCACTGGAGCTTCATATAAACTGTAGCGGGTTTTCAGAAGCTAGTGGAACTTTGTAAAGGCCTCGTAGTATTACCCTGCCTCGCTTCCTTGGTAGAGGTGTATGGGATTTATGATCCCTTGGCAGATGGGTAACATGGCTTGTGGGTAAAGATGTGCAACCTCTGAAGAGTGTAAAACTGGTATACTAGCTGTGCTCACAGTCATGAGCAGCTCGTACCCTCACATGATTAATCTATGGAATTAAAACTCAATTTGTCATTTGCATCGCATTGGGATTATTTTATTATTACTTTTACTTATTATTACTAAGGTTTGGTATTTACTTATACTTAGTAATTTCTAATAAAATTTCGACCAACTTATAAAAGCAATGCTCAGCTTCAACCTTTATTTTGTTGATCAGTCTTACACTTCACATGAACTCCCACCTTTGGTGAGTTCATGCACATTATTCCCCACAACTTGTGGAGCGATGAACATGTGCCAGCTCACTCTTGCTGTCTCACACCCCCCACAGGTGGTTCAAGTGGAGCCACACATCGAGGAGTTCGATTCGATCTAGGTGGCGTCTCCCAGTTGACTTTCTGGCGCCAAGGATGGATGTTAGATCCTTTTATATTTATATTTTATTTTGTAAGACTTCCGCTATGTAATAAATACTCTGATTATTGTGACATTTATCTCTATACACTCTGTTATTATATATGTTGTCTTCTTTGGCGCATGTATGAGATGCACTCGGCTTTGTCCCTTAAAGCCCGGGGTGTGACAGGAGCTCAACAACTTCACAAGGAATGAGGTATGGCATTTAGTTCCACGTCCTAATCAAAATGTTGTAGGTACCAAGTGGGTATTCCACAACAAGCAAGATGATCATGGTGTGGTGATAAGAAACAAAGCCCGACTTGTGGCCAAAGGTTATTCACAAGTTGAAGGTTTGAACTTTGATGAAACTTATGCACCCGTAGCTAGGCTTGAGTCAATTCGTATTTTACTTGCCTATAATACTTACCATGGCTTTAAGCTTTATCAAATTGATGTGAAAAGTGCCTTCCTCAATGGACCTATCAAGGAAGAGGTCTATGTTGAGCAACCTCCCGGCTTTGAAGATACTGAGTACCCTAACCATGTGTATAAGCTCTCAAAGGCGCTTTATGGGCTCAAGCAAGCCCTAAGAGCATGGTATGAATGCCTGCGAGATTTTCTTATCACTAATGGATTCAAAGTCGGAAAAGCCGATCCTACTCTCTTTACTAAAACTGTTGCAAAAGACTTGTTTGTATGCCAAATTTATGTTGATGATATTATATTTGTGAAGAGTTCAGTAGGATCATGATACATAAATTCGAGATGTCAATGATGGGGGAGTTGAAGTATTTCCTTGGATTTCAAATCAAGCAACTCCAGGATGGCACCTTCATCTGCCAAACAAAGTACATTCAAGACTTACTTAAGAAGTTTGAAATGAAGGATGGCCAACCCATCAAGACACTCATGGGAACCAATGGGCATCTCGACCTCGACACGGGAGGTAAATCCCTAGATCAAAAGGTATACCGGTCGATGATAGAATTTTTACTCTATTTATGTGCATCTCGACCGGATATTATGCTTTTTGTATGCATGTGTGCAAGGTTCCATGCAAATCCTAAGGAGGTTCACCTTAGGGCCATGAAAAGAATCATGAGATATTTAGTTTACACTCCTAAGTTTGGGCTTTGGTACCCCAAGGGATCCACTTTTGATTTAATAGGATATTCCGATGCCGATTGGGCTGGGTGTAAAATTGATAGGAAGAGCACATCAGGGACTTGCCAGTTTCTTGGGAGATCCCTGGTGTCATTGGCTTCAAAGAAACAAAACTCAGTAGCCCTGTCCACCGCCGAAGCCAAGTACATTGCCACATGTCATTGTTGTGCGCAATTACTTTGGATGAGGCAAACCCTTAGGGGCTATGGCTACAAATTGAGCAAAGTCCCTCTCCTATGTGATAATGAGAGTGCAATCCGCATGGTGGATAATCCCGTTGAACACAGCCGCACTAAGCACATAGACATCTGGTATCACTTTCTGAGAAATCACAAACAAAAGGGGATATCGAAATAGCTTATGTGAGATCCAAAAACCAATTAGCCGATATCTTTACCAAGCCACTAGATGAGAAAACTTTTAGCGAACTTAGGAATGAGCTAAATATACTATAGATCATTCATATACCCTTGATCATGTCTCTTTCATTTGGTGCAAATGCATATTTCTTATTCTTCTTGTACCAAGGCTACGACTAATGTGTTTTCAAGTGTATTTCTATACTAAGTCATAGATTGAAAGGGAAATGGAGTATCCGGCAAAGACAAGGCTTCCACTCCACAACTCTAACGGTATCATGTACCCTTTGTCGTTGTTCCTCCAAACTCTCAATGGTAGAACTCTTCACTCATATTTATATTACTAATTGGGAGAAAGTACTTAGCCCCAAAGGGGGAGAAAGATGAAAAAGGGCTCCCAAAGTCTCCATTTTTGGCGATTAATGCCAAAGGGGGAGAAAGTATTAAGCCCAAAGCAAAAGGACCGCATCACCACCATTTCAAAAAAAATTCGAAATAAAGTTTTAATTGGTATTTTCTCAATTGGTATCTATTTTCAATTGATGTATTCTCAAATTAGTATATGATATCAATTGGTATCTATGTTTCACTTGATTTGTGAAAGTAAAATTTCAAATTGATATCTATCTCAAAACCCCCTTGAAAGCCAAGAGGAGAATTTCATTCAGGGGGAGTTTATTTAGTCAAAGGAAAAGCATTTGAAACAGGGGGAGAAATTTCAAATCTTGAAAATGCTTCTTGCAATCTTACTCATATACCTTTGACTATTTGCAAAAGACTTTGAAAAGATTTTCCAAAAGAATTTGCAAAAACATACATGTGGTGCAAAAGTGGTCCAAAATGTTAAATAAAAGAAAAGGCAATCCATTCATATTTAGTGAGATTTTCAATTGGTTTAATTCCAAGTAACCTATGCACATTTCAAATGCAAACTAGTTACAATTCTGCACTCTACATTTGCTTTGGTTTGTGTTGGCATCAATCGCCAAAAAGGGGGAGACTGAAAGGGAAATAGGGTTAACCTTTTCCTATAATTAATTTTGGTGGTTGATAGTAATCACAAACACATGGACTAACTAGTTTGTCTAGAATTCATGTATTACAGGTGCATAAGGTTCAACACAATCCAAGAAATAAATCAAGTTAGGGACTCAATTTGAAATGGAGCAAAGAACTTGAGTGTGCTGAGAATTGGCGCACCGAACAGTGTCGGGTGCACCAGGACCGTAAAGATGTCAACCAGCCACTCTCAGGAATTCCAGGGCACCCTCCGCTATAATTCACTGGACTGTCCGGTGTGCCAGCGGAGCAACGGCTATCCAGTGCCAATGGTCGACTATGACAGATGAACAGTGTCACGACAGAAGTCAGAGCAGGAAGTCAGAGAGGCACCGGATTGGCATCAGACTGTCCGGTGCCGCAAGAGGACAATGCCTCCAACGGTCGACCGGCTCCGAACCCTAACGGTTGGGTGACGTGGCGGCGCACCGGACAAGGAACAGTGTCTGTCCGGTGCGCCCATCACCAACAGCCTCCCCAACGACTATGGAAGTGATTGAGGGCTATAAATACCCCCCAACCACCTCATTCATATCAATCCAAGCATTCCCAACATCTCATTCAACACAAGAGCAAAAGACTTCACTCCAAGACACATCAAATAGATTGAATCCTCTCCAAGCCTCCAAATCCACTCAATTCCATTAGGGACTTGAGAGGGGTGTTTTTGTGTTCTTTGTTGCTCTTGTTGCTTGGCTTGGCCTTTTTCTTTTCACATTCTTATTCTCAAGTGCTTTGTAAGCAAGGCAATAGACACCAAGTGTGTGGTGGTCCTTGCGGGGTCTTAGTGACCCATGAGATTAAGGAAGAAGGCTCACTCGGTCTAAGTGACCGTTTGAGAGAGGGAAAGGGTTGGAATAGACCCGGTCTTTGTGACCTCCTCAACGGGGACTAGGTTCTTTGGAATCGAACCTCGGTAAAACAAATCACCGTGTTCATTCGCCTTGATTCTTGTTGATTTGTTTTCCCCTCTCTTTCGACTTGAATTTAATTCTAACGCTAACCTCGGCTTGTAGTGTGTGTTTAAAGTTATAAATTTTAGGTTTCGCCTATTCAACCCCTTCTAGGCGACTTTCAGAAATCAAGGCCATGGGGAGGTGAGCTACCTCGAGAGACGGCTTTGGAGCGCTTGAGTGACGGTGAGAACACAGTGGGGGCACTGGTCGACGGCGGCGTGGACACGGCTGCACGGTGAGAAGTCTGGTGAGCGCAAGCAGGGGGGACTAGAGGGGATAGGGGCAAACCAAAAGGTGTCTTGAGTTGTTGGCGAGGAGGCAGAGCTCACCGGAGCAACGAACACGACATGAGCTCGATAGCAGCTGCAGAACAGACCCGAGGTCACGACGGACGGCGATGGTGCTCCACGGGCGCGTGCTGTGCGAGGGAGAGGTGCGTGAGGTCTGCAGAGGGGCGCTACTGGGCGAGGGGAGTGAGTGAGTGGGTGTGGGCTTAAAAAGGAGGTCGGGCGCGTGGCGAGGTGGCCGGGAAACGCGCGACGTGGGCACGTCCACGACGGGGTGCGCGGGCGAGAGGTTAGGGAAGGGGAGGTGGCTGACGGGTGGGGTTTGTGGGCCAGCGAGAGAGGACTCATGAACGGGCGGTTAGCGCTGACAGGGCAGACCCACCAGACAGCGAGAGAGAGCGGGCGCGCGAGCGAAGGAACTGGCGGCGACAAGTTGGTCCCACCGGGCAGAGGGAGAGAGCACGCGAGAGAGAGAGACGGTGGCGACAGGTGGGGTCCACCTGTCGGCGGACGCGGGTGCGCTCGCATGGCCTGGCTGGGCCAGACTGGGCTGTTTGGGCCAAAACAAGTTTTTCTATCTTCTGGAATTTCCAAATGCTTTTTCTTTTTATTTTCTCTATGGAATTCAATTCAAATGCAACCACAATTCAAATTCAAATAATTCAAACATATTCATCAAACAAAAGAATTAATTTAGCCTCGACATGATGCAACATTTTTCTTGACTCACATAGGTTTTTTGGTATAATAAAGAAATAGTTAATCTCCCACCTAATTAATCCCAAAATCTTATTAAAGAGAATAGAAAAGAAACACTATAGAGGTGAGAAGATGAGTAACACCTGAATTTGCTAGGTATTTAGAGAAGAAATTTTATACCCTAAATTCAGGGTGTCACAACAAGTCAACCTTGTGTTCACATGCTGTGAGGTGTGCACGACTAAAAAGCTAAAAAATTGTTTGGTGAAAACCACCAAAAGCCACTAAAAATTCTTCCATATATATTTTCACAATTCCATCTAAAAGACGCTAAAAGCAAGTCGAGAGGTGCTTTCAATTTTACACTGCGAGAAAGTCGACTTTTAAAAAAATTGCTTTTATTGATCCAACCCTTTGGTTTGGCTTTTGGATTTAGGGGGAAAAAGACAAAGCAAAAGCCAAACCGAACACACCCTAAGGCTCTATCTAACAATGAACTGTAAAGGATTTTGTACCCTATATTTACGGAAGATTATTATCATGTATCCCTCCAACAGCCTGCTCAAAATATATCCTAAATATAAAGGATGTTGTTGAACCCTCTATACATATAGAGAGAGTTCATCTTTCCTCTTCTCTATCCATTATAATACTCTAAAAATAGATTTAGCGAAACTAAAATTTGTACAATATATCTGATAGTATCACAAATATGTGCAAAATCAAAAGTAAAATATGTCTCCAACTTTTAGAGAAGATCATAAAGAACGAATATAGAGGACGAATATATAAGACTTAGCTGGAGATAGTCTAATCTCTACTACTTATTAAGACTGTAATAGTAGTCTGCCTCCTTTGGTTCTACCGTTCTACCATCTACCTGTTCTGCCTTCGATCAATCTCCACCGTGTGTCATGTCCACGCCTCTGTCTTCATCGTCCGATGCACACGCCCGGCGTGCATCGCCCCCCCCCCCCCCTCGGTCGTCCCCTGTCTGCGTGAGCAACCTAGCTCTCGCTCCTTCCACAACCGTCGGCGCCCTGCCTCTCGCCCCCTCTGTGCAAGCCGCCGCCAGCCTGCCTCCCGTGCCCACCTCCGCGCATCCGCATCCTTCTTCGTGGCCTCATTCCCGTCCACCTCTGCCTCCGCGGTGACGTCTTCAGCGCCGGATCTAGCGCCGACTGCCCCGCCGCCGAAGCCTGCGCTGTAGGGATGGCAAGCAACCGCTCTCCCCACGACCTCCTCCCCCTAGGTCAACAGACTTCCCCTATCCCACCCCTACGCTCCACTTACGCGACTCGAGCGCGATACAATCGAGGAATGTGTTCTTCCTCTAGGTGCCCCTGTGGATAGCTGACGAGAGGAGATGATGTGCACGCCATGTCAGGTTCGCCCGCCGCTTCCCCTTTCCCCGCTCCCCTGCAGCCCTAGATCCCCAATCAGTGCACGATTTCTGTACAGGACTGCTCAATTCGGTCTGAAACCTGGTGCCCTCGAAGAATCCGAGTGATTGGTACGACAACAGGCTTGATTAGGATCCTGATTTCGCGCGTAACCTGCGCGGGAGAACGGTCGGACTCCTCGTCGTCCCATGTCTCCCAGGTGGTCCGGAGGACGCGACCACATGGGTATGGATGTATGGCACCGTGGATTTGTCGCTCTTAATTGATTGATTATGCTGTGTCGTCATGGGAGAAGGAGGGGATTCAGTTTGTGTCAAGAAGTGGATGCCGACATGTCTATTGACCTAGCGCTTGCGACACTGCTGGCGTTGTTCGATCCTTGTTAGGCTTTGGGAGTTTGGGCAACTCTCTTCTATTGCACTTGCTTGGTGTAGCCTCCACGTGGTTCTAGCGCAGCACAACGCTGCTTCCCTGCTTCCCTCGGGGATATGCCAGTGTCAGGAAAATTGAAGTGTCTATGAGGATCCCTTTGCCCTGCACATTTCATCACTGCTTGGCACTTTGGAGTTCATAGTTCATGTTTAGCAGTGGTGGGATCTAGGCATAAGCTTTTCTAAATACGTTTAACCCCTAGATCTGACATTGATGTTCAATAGCAAATTTAGCTCCTCCTTGTTACACAACCTAGAAGTATATGAAATACATCAGCCATTATGCCATTTACAATAAGTCGTAGATCACTGTCACTTGCATGAGCATTCGTTGTAGTCCTCAACTCATTTATCTACTTATTTTGGTCCTCTAGCCATCTAGCATATTCTATGTCAAAAGTCAACGCTATGCAACAAGTTTATAATTTTAGATGCACTTCTAATGATGAAGATAGCATTCAATCAAGATAGACTAATTAAATCCAGAAACACATAGAGCCACATAGATATAACAAATTGAAACATTACATTTCCACTCATGGCATGGGTTTGGTCTCCAGAGCTAGAAATGAAGATTCCCTGAAAGCGTAATATTCAAAGAGTCAAAATAACAGCACAGAGGCACTATTTTTGAAGCACTCGGTAAACATACATGCAACCAAGACAAAGTTACATGTTGGCGATCTTTCTGGAATTCCTGCTCCAGTTGTGCAAGCTTCAGCTTACTGCTCTCCAGTTGCTGCACATATGCCTTCCCCCAGATAAAAAACATTTTAGTTTTTCATTTTTTTAGTGGCCTAATAAAAATTAAAAGGACTAAAGTTGTAGAAAGTATGTTACTATTTAACACAACTGAATTGCATACACATGAACCATGCATTCCATTTTTTTATTTTGACTGTTTGAAATTTTTGTTGCACAGTGTGCTTAAATTTTTATCTTATTTGTGGCACCTGCTTTTTTTCTCAATTCAATATTCTGAACATAGGGGAGAGCAATGGAATGTGGAGTTCTACTAACCATTGAAATTTTTCATCAGACATTTTGTTTTATGCATATCTACAAGTGAAGTCAGGGTGTGCTGCGTATATATAATCTAGATAGTGAGTGTGTTGTGTTTTTACTATGGTCGTTTCTGTTTAGATTTTTAATTACTCTCTTATTATGCCCATTCTATTTTGTTATGAGCAATGTCATCAGTACACATGAAAAAGTGATGAAGTGGCGAAGAATTTGTCCCCGCATATTTAATCCTCTTGTAGATATATTATTTTTTAGTTTTGGTTTATGACAGATGCAGGAGAAATTTTATTTTGCATCAAAATTGGTACCTACACAAGAATTAAATACACTATCAAAACATTTCACTGCATCTAGCTTGTCTATCACAAACTATCCATGGATATTGCTAAACGACATGTTCTACTTTTGGACCCACTGCTGCTATTATGTTTCTGCTATTCTATTTCTGCTATTCCATGGATATAGCTTGACATTTTTGTTGTTATTCTGTTTAGGTTCCTTGTTTGTTTGAACTGAAGTTGATTCAACTTGTGAACTTGTGATGGCAAACATAACATCCCGCTAAAATTATGCATGTATGTACAGAAATTATTTGGACAACAAGATATCATGATACAATGCCACTCAAGGATAAATCGATATTGCACTCTCAGATTTTGCAACCAGTAAGGGACTAAGGGTGCCGGAGGTAGCCGCTGTTTCGTTCATGTGGAGGGGAGTAGAGAGGAAATAGCGGTGATTGTGGGCATGCTCCTGGGGATGGCGCCCCCTCTTCGACATCTCTGTCGTCGTCAATGATGCCTTCCTTACAAAGTAAGTGGTCGTCCACCTGTCCCCGATTATGATTTGTTTATAGGGATTTAGTTATTCCTAATAGTAGTGTTTGCTGCTACACAGGAGCTAGGCCTATCCATTGATGAGATGTACACAAACATGCTTAAGCTTATATGGAAAAGTCGTGAGGTTTTTCTGCCCTGTAAACAAATCAATTAAAGCCCTTCTCATTTATTTGTTTCACCCACCACTTCGGTTTCATTCTATCCAGTTCTAAGCATGTGGATTTTTTTAAATGTTCTAGTAGTTATCAGGAGGTGTATTCAATGCATACAAAAAATCAATGTTTTTGTGGATTTATTTGTGTTCTCCTTGTTAACTAATCATGCATATTTTTTTCTCCTTCAATTGAGTTTTTTTATCTCATCAACTGACCAGCGATGCCACCGTTGCTTTGAGCTGAAGTTGAATTGATGGAACTGAACTAATCACTTTTTGTAGTTACTTTTTTATCTTACCGTACCAGTTCCTTATCATTGGATATTATCTGTCACCACCTTTTTTTTGCAGGAGATATTACAAGAAAATTAGTTGAGCCTATAAAGGTTACCGTACCAGTTCCTTACCATTGGAATATTATCTGTCACCACCTTTTTTGAGCCTATAAAGGTTTTCTCTAAGAAGGACCTACTTTGCATCTAGATAATAAGTAGCCAATCCGGATAACTGCAATGCAAAGAGTGGAGGATTTACTGCTCAGAGGTTCCTGAATGTTTCTTTTTTATATATGTTGGTTGTACTGTGCACTTTCAAATATTTATACTTCTCAGTTGAAGAAGTGTAATACTTCTTCTGAGGGCCTTCTCTATTTCATCTTTTTACCAGGTGCTGCAGACTATTTAGACTTTCCCATGCTAGAAGTTTAGTCATTTAGGAAAAATATATGGTATTGCTCTGGCCATTTTCATTTCATCTTGTTTGATTATTGCACTTTATGCACAGATGGTAAGGAACTATAAGGTGGCTCGTATACTACCAAGGATTATTGAATTTGCAAAGAATGATAGAAGTGTTGTTCTTGGCGCCGAGTATAAGAAACGTCGATATGGTATTACAACAAATAGTACTTGATGGGAGCCTACAAAATGTTTTCCCCAATTGCATTCCTTTCAGAATTTCACCATTAACAACATGAAAATTCTAGGTCCGAACTATGTTTGTCGTGAAGTTGCAGCCCTGTCGTTAGGCCCATGCCAGGACATACTTTCGTGAACTGATTTTTAGGTTATCAAAAAATGGGGTGCTCCAAATAAGAGACCATATCATGTTTATTTATGTTAAACTTATTAGTGATCAGATTTCTCATAACTTGGATGTATATAGAAGACACAATAGAATGATTATTAGTGAGTATCAAATTCAGATGGTTATTTTTCCACAATACTATTTGTTCTGGTAAGTTTTTTACTGCTTCTTTATAGAATTGGTTGTTCTTTTCACAAGTTTTGTGTTATATTTGTGCACCTAACAATGCTCCTTTGTTTCTTCATGAATTCTTGTGTTGTTAGTGCAAGTTCCAAATCCACTGTTTTGGCAGCCATTTATATGTGACATCATATAGATATATGGATATGGATGGTTGCACTCCCCTTTCCCTCCTCCCCTATCTCAGTACATTGATACTATTAGTCTGTTGAAAACTTGCACAAGGAACAGCCTTTCAAGTATGCTAAATTAGTTAAACTAAATTAGGCTCTTAGTTTTTGCATTTTCTTTTTAAGCTTTTAATTTTTCTTTGTCTCAAGGAGTGAATATCCTACAATTGTTTGCATATGACATATCGTGTAGCTTTGAACTGTCCTCCGCCTTATTGTATGTTTGTTTCTCTGTCTAAAATGTTCAAAATTTGTATTTAGCTTGTGAGATAAGGCCTAAGTAGCGCAGTTACTTTGTTACATTGTGGAAGAAGTTCCTAAGAATTCAGAGAAGAAACGATCTTTCGAGTATGCTATGGAGGAAATTTGTTGTTCATTGCCATGCCATATATTACATTTTGCTTATTACCCTTGTCAAACTTCACTTGTCTACCTCTTGCAGGTTTTCTTTTATCGCTTGCGAGACTTTTACTTGTGAAATTGACATTATTATGAGAACCTTGGTAGAGGATGTTGAGGTAAATATATTCACTTGTTAGCACATTTCTTTGGAACATTTTACTTCACAAGTTTATGAACTTCATTTTGTGTAACCTTCGCCTTCTTTCTATTACAATTAATGGATTTGCCTTTTCATTTATAAAACCTGACCATCCGCATAGCACATTGTTAGTTGGTTACTTCAATAAGTACCATCACCTCGTCTCCTCTTATTCCTAATCATGGATAAATTTGGATTCATGACTTCTAAAATATTATTTTACTTCTAACCATCACATGGGGCCTCACAATTCCCTTCCCTTGTTGCATTATGATGAACTATGGAGCTCAGCCAGGCCATTTATCTTTTTAGGTGGTTATATGTTTGATGCTTCGGAAGACTGGTCCTCTTATGAATTATGTTCAGGTATTGCTGATATGTTCTGTAAAATGTAGATTGTTGCTACTATGTCTTTTTCAATGTGTTGATATGTATCCTCGAGCTCGACCTGTTCTACCTGCTTTGAATGAATACTCATATTCTATTTTACCAACCAAAGATTGATGATTGATTGTTTGCCCATGTAAGTCTTGGTGTGCTTACCTGCTTATCCATTGTTGTGTACTCCCTCTATCTCTTTTTTATCTGCCATTTCTCACTTCTGAGAAGTCAAACGTATTCAGCTGTGACAAAATCCCTACTACTATGAAGAACCTAAGGGGGTAGGCTGCCTTCCTGGTTCTGTCGTTCTGCTCCCATCAATCTGCACCATCCGTACCATCCAATGGCTCGTGTGCATCCCCTGCCCCGGCAACCAAGCTTAACCCTAGCTCATTCCCTTCGTAGCCGCCTCTTCCTGCTTTGCTCCTCTCGCGCAACAACTTCTCCCTCCACTCCCGAGACTGTGGCCCGACGCCGCGCCGCTCTCGAGACCGCGCCCCGACGTCGTGCCGCTCCTGAGACCATGCCCCAATGCCGCGAAACGTCCTCACCGATGCGCCAACGCGCCCCCGAGCCTGCTTCCCGATGCCACCCTCACACAACCTGCCCCCTGTCACCCTTTGGACGGGACGACATAGGTCTGGAGAAGGGTCCAGAAACCGGTGCGAGTCCACCTGCGAGTCCACCGCGAATCCACACGATCGATGTCGTCCTCCTGCTCGTTTCGCCGTTGACCTTTCTCAAGTGGTTGAGTGCGACGGGGTTAGTGGCTAGGTCGTGCGATGCAAAATCGAGTCCAGAGTAGCATAGAAAGGCTGGTCCAAGCGGGCTACCGGTGCTGTGACCTGCGCGCGTGGTCGTACGCCTGGGCGTTGTGCCGCTAGCTGCGGCGGGCGGGTGGCTGGTGGCGTCGCATGGCGGACCCGATGCCCATAACCTCCAGGGCTTGCTTCCTCTCCATGGTGTGGATCTAGATGGTCCTCACGACAGAGGAGGAAGGGGTTCCACAGCAGTTCCCGAAGACATCGTCGACGTCCCTCACCACCTCGATTGGCGATGGCGACGACAGCCCCCCGCCACTGCCCACGCTAACGGCGGCGCGGACCTCACTGTCTTCAAGCAGTTCGAGCAGATGGTGTGTTGGCTTCTGCATGCCTCGTGTCTTCGGATACGTTGCTGAGCTCAGCATTGGTTGGTGATGGTTTTGGTTTGCCGTCTTAAAGAATCATATAATTATTAGCTTCCCTGGTTTTGGTTTGTAGGAGAGGAAGGCGGAGATACACAATGGGGCTATAGAGGATGGTCCACCGTAGATGGAGGCAGAGATATTTGCTTCCTTGGTTTTGGTTTGCAATAGGTGTCTCGTTGTTTCCTCGGAATTTTTGCTTCTGCTACCTTTGCTCTGTCAAATCCGAGGTACTTGATCAATCTCGGTGCTTTGGTGTCGTTGTTTTTTAGGTCCAGGGAAGCTGCGATGACGAACCTGTATAACGACTTTGTGTAAAATTCAGTTTTTTCATACGATGGTTATTGCATATATATTACTAAAATTGCAAATTCAGTTTGTTCGCTAACTCAGGACAGCCCAATGATGTTGTCCTCGACGCCGCCACCTCCATCTGGCTGCCCGTCCCGACGACCATGTCTTCACCTTTAGCCACGACAAGAATGTGTGCTTCCAGGTACACGCTGCCGCTCGTCTAGACCATGGAGTCTGGACGGTCACCACCGGCGGCCACATCACGCTCGTCATTTAACGCTCACGCCTTGAATGGTTGCTTTGCCATTGTTGTGGCCGCAATGGGACGTCTTGTCACATGACAATCAGGTTCAAGAGGTGTCGCGCATTCCCAATGGCTCCAACCCCGGCAACTGCATCTCCCTGCTAAGGGTGAGAAACCCATCAATCATTTCTTGCTCCTTCGTCATCCATTAAACGTGCATTGTGATGTTGAGTTAATCCCTCTAGACGTGTCTATCGTTGGCGATCTTGACAATGGCGATGATGAATTGATGGTGGCGTGCAACATCACAGGGCCTGAACGTGAACCAGAATAGCATGCTGATCCTTCAGGAGAGCTGACAAACTTCTACTGCACAAGGCTTCTGAAGTTGACATCAATAATGTTCTAAAAATGGTCATTTCATAGGAGCAATTGCAGAAGGTACTTGATGCTGGAATTAGTATTAAAGTATGGTCACAACAGATAGCAACATGAAAATTCTGCATTACACGTACTGCACCTATTGGTTTCCAAGTTAACTTTTTCCCAATTTATGACTTCTCATAGTGCAGGTCCATTTCCACATATGGCATTAGTTTTCTATTGTTATCTGGGCACTGCATTGCTATTGCTTTAGTGGACAAATTGAAGCTAAAGTAAGTGTTTTTCTTGCTGCTGTTACTAGAGTGATATGTAGCTCCTTTTGCTTCACTCTTGTTGGAGCGAAGGCAGAAACGCCACCCTTCGCTCGAAGTCTCCACTGCTTAGCCGCCGCTCTGACAGAGACAAAGCAGGCAGGGACACCCTTCGCTTGATCGGCGCCAGACGAAGACCGGCGACGAAGGCATCCCACAGTGCGGCCTCGTCCAGCTCAGAGGCCCACGTGCGATCCGGCCCATTGTAACGGGCCCTGCGTGGCAGCCGCGTGTTACGGGCCTAATTTGTAAAGGCATCCCTATAATTACAGTCTGTAACCCTGCTTTATGGGAATATTCTGGGGATAACCTAGGTAGCTGAGGGCACATGCGTCCTTAACACAAGGCGCTGGGCGTTCAGGTACCTATAAATACCCCCGCACAGTGCCCGTGAGAGGCCTGGTTAACATAGCTATTTGCCATCTCACGCGTACCCCTTTCGTCACCACTGTTCACACTTGTTGGCCTCCTTGCGATTGATAGCAAGTTCCAACATTTGGCGCCCACCGTTCGTGCTACGACAAAACCACCCGCGATGGCACCCAAGAGAGCTAACCCGAAGGCTGACGAGGCTGCGAAGGCAGCACTGCTTGCCGCAAGAAAGGGCAAGACCCTCGCCCTCACCCAATCCACCCACCAAGAGCCCACTGAAGACAATGTTCCCCGCACCTGCGAAGACGACACCTTCCGCACCTGCGGACCCGAAGGACAATCGCAGCCGCCCCCAGGCTTCGCCCCACTGGAAGGCGCGGATCTCACCGAGGACGGCGAGGTCCTCGGCGTCTCAACAGAAGAACAGCTACAGCTGCGCGCCCTGCGCCTTAAGAACCGCAATCTCCAGAGGCAGAAAGAGATACTGGAGGCCAAGCGCCAGCGTGTGTCCGCACTAGCCAAGGTGCGGCAAATGATACGCGACGAGGAGCAGAAGGCCCAAGACCTCGAGCGCGAGATCGCGCTGATGCAGCGCGAAGACCACCTCGGCCTACAGCAAGAGCCACCCCTCCAGCAGCGCGCACAACCGGAAGACACGCGCGAAGGCCACCTCGGCCTGCAGCATGGCCCACCCCTGCAACACCGAGCGCAGCCGGAGAACCCGCGTTTCCCCCAGCATGACTACACCTTCCAGCACGGCGCGCCATTCCAAGGGGTCAACTACCTCGACGAGCGAAGTCCCCTGGCGCCACACCTGCAAGTGACGCCTTGGCCAGCTAACTTCCGAGCAGGGACCTATCCCAAGTACAACGGCAGCACCGACCCGGCGCAATACATAATGAGTTATCAGGTCACCGTTGCATCCGCCGGAGGGGACGACGCCATAATGGCGAAGTCTTTTATCATCGCCCTTGAAGGCCCAGCACTCACCTGGTTCACCAGATTGCCTCCGCTGTCCATTGATTCATGGAGAAGTCTCAGGGACAAGTTCCTGCTCAACTTCCAAGGGTACCGCCCAGACACCGACGCCTTGGCCGAGCTCTCGCTTTGCAAGCAGCTGGAAAAGGAGACTCTGCGGGAGTATTACCGCAAATTCTTAACACTCAAGTCGCAGCTGCCCTCCGTCGATGATCAGATCGCTATCCACTACGCCATCAGTGGCCTTCGGGCCGGCGTCCTCTACAGCCACTGTATCAGAGATCCACCCAAGAACCTGCAGGAGCTATATCAGCTCTTTGAAAAATATGCCAAATCCGAAGAGCTCCACCAGCGCAAGGTTGAGTCACAGCGGAAGCCCAAAGATGCCCCGCAGTCCAGCCGCACGTGGACGAGGACTCCGCAGCCAGACTCCGGTCGAGACGGCCGCAGTCAGCAGCAAGTGCACAACATCGCCAACCAGCAGCCTGCTGCTGACCCCCCTCGTCGCCAGGAATATCCCCCCCAGGGCCGCGGAAACGGAACTCGTGGCAGGGGCCGAGGGCGCGCGCAGCCGCCGCGCCGGTTCTACTGCCTTTTCCACGGCGAAGACTGCGCCCACCAAACCAAAGACTGCCCCGAAACGAAGGCCACCAGAGACAGAATGGCGCGGGCGCAGCCAGCCGACAATCCCAGAATTGTCGCGCATAATTACCAGCCACCCCCTCCACCATATATCCACGCTCCCGCCCCGCACCCACCGCACCACGCTTACCAACACCATCAGGAAGTACAAATCGTACCTCCTCCACCCCCACCACCACACCAGCAACATCAAAACATCCCCCATGCCCCAAAGCAGGAAGACTTCGCCGATCAACCATATCGCGGAGTCATTCACATGATAACAGGGGGGTCCAGCACTGACTTCGACACCAAGCGGCAGAAGCGGGACCACTACCGTAGCATCAACCATGTCGCCGTCACTGGCCCAGTCGTGCAGACAAAGTGGTCCCACATACTGCTAACCTTCGACGCACGAGACATCGACCTGCGCAGCGCCCCCCACATCGACGCTATGGTCATCAATTGCAGCGTGGCAGGCTGGGACTTACACAAAGTCCTAGTCGACAACGGCAGTCAGGCGAACATCATCTTCCTCCACGCCTTCGACCGCATGGGTATCAGCCACAGCCTGCTCAAGCCTTCGGACAACCCGTTGTATGGCTTCGGCGGCAAGGGCACCTTTCCCGTTGGCAAAATAGAGTTGCCCCTCTCCTTCTGTGTAGCACCCAATGCCCGAAGTGAGCAAGTAACCTTCGATATTGTCGACATGGTATATCCATACAACGCCATCATGGGCCGGGGCTCCATCAATAAGTTCGAAGCTGCCATCCACGGACTGTACCTATGTATGAAGATACCAGGTCCACTAGGCGCCATTACGATCTACGGCAACCAGCAGACGGCGCGCAACATAGAGCGGGACTTCGTGCCTGGTCAGAGGAACGTACACTGTCTCACGACCCAGCGCGAGGTCCCTGCGCCCGCCAGCCCAACCGATAAGCAGCACGACAAGGCACAGTTGCAGAGCCAAGACGGGACCAAGACTGTCCCCCTCGATCAGGCCACGCCCAAGCAGACAGTCACTATCAGCGAAGACCTTACCTCACATGAAGAAGAGAAGCTTCTCTGCTGCCTGGCCAAGAATAAAGATGTCTTCGCCTGGTCCGCCCTCGACCTGGTCGGAGTCAGCCGATCCATAATTGAGCACGGCTTGGGAATTGACCCTTCGGTGCGACCAAAAAAGCAAAGGCTTCGCAAAATGTCCGACGAAAAGACAGAGGCCGCCAAGGCGGAGGTGCACCGCCTCCTAGAGGCTAAATTCATCGAGCCAGTGGCTTACCCCACGTGGCTCTCCAATGTTGTAATGGTGCAGAAAAAAGCGGGAAATGGCGAATGTGCATAGACTTCACCAGTCTCAATAAGGCCTGCCCAAAGGACAATTTCCCATTGCCACGGATCGACAAAATAGTCGATAGCGCGGCCGGATGCGAGGTCATGTCTCTCCTCGACTGCTTCTCCGGCTATCACCAGATATACATGAAGGAGGAAGACAAGGCTAGCACCAGCTTTATAACACCCTTCGGCACTTATTGCTTCATCAGAACGCCGTAGGGTCTCAAGAATGCCGGGTCCACCTTCTCCAGACTCACCAAAACAGTACTCGAAGGGCAGGTTGGCAGAAATATATTTACATATGTGTACGACATCGTCGTCGCCAGCAAGAATAAGGAGGACCATCTCGCCGACCTCGCCGAGACATTCGCGAACATGCGAGATGCACGACTCCGCCTAAACCCGGAAAAGTGTGTGTTCGGTGTTCGCCAGGGCAAGATATTGGGCTACCTGGTGTCACACCACGGCATCGAGGCCAACCCAACCAAGATCCAGGCCATCGTAGACATGTCGCCTCCACAGTCCGCCAGGGACGTCCAGCGTCTGACAGGCAGATTGGCCGCTCTCAACAGATTCATCTCCAGGTCCGCCGAGCGAAGTCTCCCCTTCCTCAAAACACTCCGCGGTGCAAAAGACTTCGCCTGGGGACCGGAGCAAGCAGCGGCCTTCGCCTCACTAAAACAGTACCTGTCGGAGCTGGCCATCCTCACAAGCCCCGACTCCTCGCTCCCCCTACTGCTCTATGTCGCGGCTTCGCCGCACACGGTCAGCGCGGCACTAGTGCAGGAGCAGACAGTTGAGGGTGCGGTCAGACAGTGCCCTGTTTACTATGTCTCCGAGGTACTGACACCGTCCAAGTGCAACATGACAGAGCTGGAGAAGATCGCCTACGCAGTCGTTATGTCCTCGCGCAAACTGCGCCATTACTTTGAAGCATTCAAGGTCCGAGTCACCTCAGACAGAGGACTCGGCGAACTCTTCAGAAACCCGGAGACATCGGTGAGGATTGCCAAGTGGGCAGCCGAACTATCCGGCTACCACATCAGCTTCGAGCCCAGGACAGCCATCAAGTCACAAGTCCTGGCAGACTTCATCGTCGACTGGACTGGGCCAATAACACAGCCGGACCCGTCCACAGAGAAGGTTTGGACCATCCATTGCGACGGCGCATGGTGCCATGCGGGGGCAGGCGTCGCTGCAGTCGTCACCTCACCAGCCGGAGTCAAACACAGATATGCAGCATGCCTCAGCTTCGCTCTGGAATCCGACAGATGCACAAACAATATAGCAGAGTATGAAGTGGTTATCCTCGGCCTCCGCAAGCTAAGGGCCCTCGGAGTCACCACATGTATCATCAAAACAGACTCCAAGATAGTTGCCGGCCAGGTCGAGAAGGACTATGCAGCAAAAGACCCCGCGCTCATGCAATACCTCGCGGCCATCCGAAGTCTCGAGAGACAGTTCAAGGGATTCACCTTGCAGCATGTGGATAGGGCCAAGAACAAGGAGGCCGATGCATTGGCCAAGGCTGCCGCCAGGGGCGAGCCCTTGCCCTCCGACGTGTTCTTTCACACCATCGGCACGCCAGCCGTCCGGAGCCCCGAAGGGCTCCAAATAACTAATGATAGCGAGGGCCACCGCATAGTCAACCTAATCATGACCGAAGACTGGCGGGCACCAATAACCCTGTTCCTACAGGGGTACTATCATCCAACCGACGCCAGTGAGGCCAAGCGCCTCAGACATCGAAGCCGGGACTTCGCACTGATTGAGGGCCAACTCTACAAGAAAGGGGTCAGTCAGCCAATGCTTAAGTGCGTCACCGAAACCGAAGGCATGCAGATCCTACGTGAAGTCCACAGTGGCACGTGCGGCTCGCACGCAGGGCCAATGGCCCTAGCTGCCAAGGTGATCCGCCAAGGGTTTTACTGGCCCGCAATGATCTGCGCCGCAAATCGGGTCGCAAGGTCCTGCGAAGCCTGCCAGAAGTTTTCTCCTCGGTCAAGCAGCCCCTCGCAGTATACAAAGCTGATTGCCCATACATGGCCTCTCCAGCGCTGGGGCCTGGACATTGTCGGGCCCCTGCCCACCGCTCAGGGGAACCTCAAGTTCGCCTTCGTAGCCGTCGAATACTTCACCAAATGGATCGAAGCGAGGGCTGTTTCTACAATAACATCAAAGACTGCCCAAAAATTCTTCTGGCAAAACATTGTTTGCCGCTTCGGAGTACCGTTCGAGCTAACAGTTGACAACGGCAAGCAGTTTGACAACCAGGATTTCAAGGATTTTTGTTTCTCCATCGGCACCAAGCTTGCCTTCGCTTCAGTCTATCATCCGCAGTCCAACGGGGTCGTGGAGCGCGTTAATGGGAAAATCTTCACAGCTGTCAAGAAGATGCTCCTCGATGAAAAAAAAGGCAGATGGACCGATTTATTACCGGAGGCAGTCTGGGCGCTAAACACAACTGAGTGCAGGGCGACTGGGTTCACTCATTTCCGCCTTCTATACGGATCGGAGGCCATGACCCCGCAAGAAATAAAGCATGGGTCCCCGCGTACAGTTCCGTCAGCCGTCCCCGACGTGGACGAGCCAACTTCAAAAGATCTCATTGACGGAGACCGGGTCTTCGCCCTGCAGGCCCTGAACAAATACCAAGCCCAGACCAAAGCATGGCGCGACCACGCAGTCATCCCGAGGGAGTTCAGCGAAGGGGACCTCGTACTCATCCGAACAGCTCGGACGGAGTCCAGGGGCAAGCTGGAGCCCAAGTGGGAGGGCCCCTTTATAGTCAAGACAAAAGCTTCCCCCAGCGCCTACAGGCTCACAACGCCAAACGGCGAGGACCTAGAGCACTCCTGGAACATCGACAACCTCCGCAAATTTTTTGTTTGACTCATCGGGGCTGATTCTGCCATTGTAATTCGCCAAAAACAATCTTGTACCGGCCCGCACTCTTTTCCTCCCGGGGGGTGAGGTTTTTAACGAGGCGGAGCCATGTAATATATGTGTGAAAAATCCCCCGCAAAAACATGCGTCGAAAAAAGACCGCGACGACGGTCTTCGACATTCGACCAATTCGAGGTCACCGCGAGGCTAAGCGTTAGCCACCCTCGCGTGCGACAAATCCGCGCAGAAGTCGCCTAAGGGTGCAGCCGGACTAGCACAACAAGTGCGAAAAAACCCGAAGTCTATCACAAAAGACTCCGCGCAGAAGTCGCCTAAGGGTGCAGCCGGACTAGCACAACAAGTGTGAAAAAAATCCAATGTCTATCGCGAAGACTATCCGCGCAGAAGTCGCCAAAGGGTGCAGCCGGACTAGCACAACAAGTGCGAAAAAATCCAATGTCTATCGCGAAGACTATCCGCGCAGAAGTCGCCTAAGGGTGCAGCAGGACTAGCACAAGTGCGAAAAAACCCGAAGTCTATCGCAAAAGACTCCGCGCAGAAGTCGCCTAAGGGTGCAGCCGGACTAGCACAACAAGTGCGAAAAAGTGCGAAAAAACCGAAGTTTACCGCGAAGGCTATCCACGCAGAAGCCGCCTAAGGGCGCAGCCGAACTAGTACAACAAGAGCAGAAACGATAGCATCAAACCATCCGCGCTAAGACCGACTATAATCACACCAGCACAGCATAACCAACCATACCAGATAAAGTACACAGCGCCCTCGCAGGCACAGGCGCGCGAGGGCACACAACTTCATCATACAAGCTTTTACACATATACAAGCGAGGGCGCCACACTCTACATCGGCTCAACCTTAGGAATAATTCCCATCTCCCTATAATTAAATAACATTATCCTAAGCTCCTCACCCGCAAAAAGACTTCGCAGTTCCCCTTCCCCTGTACTCGCGGCGGCCGGCAAAGACAACAGTTCCTGCCGACCAGCCCTACTCACACGAAGCCGAGACCTTTCCTCCGTGCTAACTCTACGCTTTGCAACCGCCCTTCGCCGTCGGCGCCCGGTGCTAGGACCTGGCACATCTTGCGCGTCCGCAGCGTGCGGCGAGGTCTCTGCCGCAGCCACATCCAAAGCCGCGAAATAGTCCAAATCCTCCTCCGACGACTCCTCAGTCCACTCAACCGAGCTCCCAGAATCAGCAACATCAAAAAACTCAGAAAATTCAGATCCAGATCCACCACATTCATTACCACCTTCCGCGGTCGAAGCCGCCAAAAATTTAGCAGTAGCGGTTGCGTGCGCAGGCCCAAAATCTTGAACCTGCGCAGCAACCAAAATTCAGTAACATATCCAAAATTCCCCAACCCTATTACACCCACTACGCCACCTGCGAAGGCCCTGGCGCTGCGGAAGCCTCCGCCATTGGCTCCGCCGCTGCTTCCGCTGTTGTTTCCGCCGCCACCGCCGCGGGATCTTCAGCACTCGGCGCAGCAGCCGCGGGGGCATCCGGTTCGCCTTCGGCCACCTTTGGGGGCAGGTCTTCGCCGGCCGCAGCAGATGTGGGGGCAGCCGTCGCGATCGCCGCGGTCTCCGGGGTTGGCTCCAGGGCGACCCCGGACACGGCCTCCGCAGGGGTCGGCTCCGGGTCAGGTAGCGCGCTATTCAACGCCCCGAGGTCGTCCACCCGCTCGCCACGGAACGCCTAAGACAAAACACGCAAGATTCAGCAAACACACGCACACCCCACATCCAACAAATGCCAAACAAACGAAAATGTTACCTGAGCCATCGCCGTCTCCGCCCGCTCCCTGACCACCTCGCGACCGTGCGGACCCCACATCCGGTCGTAGAGGGCCCCGGCAGAATCCTTCACCACGAGGTCTTCAACCTTATAGACATCTCGATCAAAATCTTCATCCGCCTGGTCGAAGACCTCGAAGTGCCGGCACCCTTCGCGGGAGAGCACGTTCATCGCCCCCTCGCAGGTAACCAGGGAGGCGTACGACATAAACCCCCCCACGACAGCGGGGAGTTCCAGCAGCTCCTCCTGCACCCATTGCAGGCAACGAAGCCCGGGCTCTCGGTCCAGCACCTCGAAGTCACCGGTCCGCGCACCCAGCTCACGATATGTATCCATAAGCTGCGTGCGCGTCCGTTCGGCCTCCGCACGCATCGCGGCCTCGGCCCCCTTCGCACGGCTCTCCAGGGCGGTGAGCCGCTCTTGCAGATGTTCGGCGAGCTCCTTGGCAAGATTGCCCTCCGCCCGCGCCAGCTTGGCCTCCGCCTGCGCAGCCTGCTCCTTGGCGATGGCCTCGTTGGCCTCCCTCCTCTCCGCCGCCAGTTGGCGCCGGAGGTCAGCCTTCTCCCTCTCCAATGCGGCCACCTTGTCCGTCAGTTTACGACACTTGCTGTCGGAGGCTGACTTCTCACGGACAGCGTCAGCATGTTGCGTCCGAAGTCTCTCGACTTCGGCAGACACAGCTGCCGTGAGGGCCCCCGACGCAGTACGGCTGGCGAAGTCAGCCACCTGCAGAGCACACGTAAGGCCGTTGCCCCAAAAGAAAGGGGGGAGAGAGTATAGCTCAGCGGACCTGACTCAGCGCCTCCGTCACCTCCTTCAGCTGGCGGGTCGCTGCGTCCGCCTCGTCCCTGACAACCGCGAGGGCCGACACCTCGCCTCCGGAGCCAAGGGCCCCGCCCCTCGCCTTCGGCACTATGGCGGCCGTCGCGATCGCCGCGGCAGGCGCAACTGTAGCAAGCTGGCCCTCGTCCGACCCTGCAACGCACCAACGAATTAAAAAAAAGCAGCCAGCGACTTACCACCAAGATAGTCGTCCACACAAATGTCGGTGGCGAAGTCGGCGACACGCTTGCCTACCGACGGCAACGCTCGGGCCGCCTTCGCGGCCTCCGCCACCCTGCTGAGCGGCGGCACAGCCTTCGCCGGTCTGGAGCCTCCGGCGCCCGTCGCTGCCTCTGGCGCCTTGCTAGATGCAGGGACGCCTGACTTCGCCGCCAGCGGCGGCTTGCCTCCGCCGGGGGCCGCATCCTTCGCCGACCCCCGCTTTTGCTTCTTTGGCCTGGCTTCAACAATCCTGATAGCCGCCTGCCGCTTTTGTGCAGCCCCCTGGCGATCCTTGTCCATCACTGCCGACACAACAGCAGCAATATTCCGCCCGTAAGGAAAAACTCTCCATTTGCGAACCATGCGAGATGTAAAAACGTCCCCGCTGGCCGCGCGGGGGATAGGAACATTCCTAGGCCAGCAACCCCCGGTAACCTTCAGCATCCGAGCCGAAGACTCCCGGAGCTCGGGCGAAGACATCCTTTCCCCCGGGGCCGCGCACGTCCTCATCAACTCTCTAGCAAAGCCATCGGAAACCCCAAGTCCTCTCATGGCAGTACCTAGTTTCCTCTTCTTAGAGGATGGGGCGGCCGCCGGCGCAGGGTCGTCTTTAGTCTCCACCACCGGTTTCTTCCCTCGGCGGTCCGCATCGTCTTGACCAGGGTAGCCGTCATATGGCAGTTGGTTCAATTCGAAGACCCTATTCAGACGGTCATTCGACCCGCGGATCTCCCAGCTGCGCTGGCCCTCTGTCCTCGGCACATAACGCCCAACAAGCCGCACCGCCTCATCCTCCGCCTCACGCACAAAGGCGGCCGGATCACGGTTTCGCAGATTTAGCGCGAAGGCGGGACTCCGCACCACCTTCCCACCACGGAAAGGCATCTGGCGAGGGCATACTTCGCCCAACGCCCAACCATGCGCCAAGGGCCATACCCCGTACGCCGCGAACTCTTCAACCAAGTCGCGCCCACTGCTCTGGCCGGCGGCACACCGAAGGGCCCCTTCGTCCACATCATCCTCCGCCACTTCAAAGGGCGGGTACGCCGAGTAAAAATGAGAGCACATCTCGGACACGGGGAGTCCCTCATGGCCTTCGACGGTACCCTCGGCAACGTAAAACCAAAATTCATTCCAGTTGCCCCACTTATTGCGGGCGCATGGAACCAACTCCACTACTTGCATTGTGGTCTTGCCGGTCTTCGGCGTGAAAGTGCATGACCCAAACTGAGCAACTTCGTCCCCAATCATCCTCTTCTGCCAGTGTAAACAATAATGCTTCGCAAAAACTTCGACCGATGGCTGTCCGCCGTACGAAGTCGTCGCCCAGACATACTTCGACAGGGCCACCACGGCATTCGGCGTCAGCTGATGTATTTGAACGTTGAACCTGCGCAGGACTTCGCCGACGAACCGGTGTGCAGGCAAGCGGAGACCGGCGGCGAAGAACGCCTCGAAAACAACCAACTCGCCCTCCGGCTCGGGGACTTCCTCCGTCCCCGGGGCACGACCAACTCCGCCGCCGAAGTAGCCCAACCGCTGCATATCCTCCACGCGGGCCGACGACATGCGCGACACGCCGAAATCGACAGAATCACCGGCGCGCAAATCCGCCATCAAACTACTCAGCGTCTCCTCCGACGAGGCGGCGGCCGGCGGCGAGGAATCGACCGGCGGCGTAGCGGCAGCGGAAGAAGAGGAGGACGGCATCGCTACGTACCGTCGGCGGCGGCGGGCAGTCTGCTTCACTCGCGCCAGATCTCCGGCGAACAAGAGACGACGGGCAGACGAGCAGCAAGACGGCGGGCGACTAGGGTTTTCGCGGAGCGCGGAAAGTAAAGTTCAAAAGCGCCGGCCCCCGCCCCCTTTTATAGGCAGGGCGCGGCTCTTCGGGAAACCCGTAATCCAACAGAGCGCGGCGCTTCGGGAAACCCGCAATCCAACAGTACGCGGTCAATCAACGGTCACATCAAAAACCCCCGCGGAACCACTTCGAGCGAGGGCAGCGTCTCCGCCATCTAGCGACGTCTTCGGCACCAGGTGACTTTGTCGAACTGGTCCCTCGGAGGGCAAATGTTGGAGCGAAGGCAGAAACGCCACCCTTCGCTCGAAGTCTCCACTGCTTAGCCGCCGCTCTGACAGAGACAAAGCAGGCAGGGACACCCTTCGCTTGATCGGCGCCAGACGAAGACCGGCGACGAAGGCATCCCACAGTGCGGCCTCGTCCAGCTCAGAGGCCCACGTGCGATCCGGCCCATTGTAACGGGCCCTGCGTGGCCGCCGCGTGTTACGGGCCTAATTTGTAAAGGCATCCCTGTAATTACAGTCTGTAACCCTGCTTTATGGGAATATTCTGGGGATAACCTAGGTAGCTGAGGGCACATGCGTCCTTAACACAAGGCGCTGGGCGTTCGGGTACCTATAAATACCCCCGCACAGTGCCCGTGAGAGGCCTGGTTAACAGAGCTATTTGCCATCTCACGCGTACCCCTTTCGTCACCACTGTTCACACTTGTTGGCCTCCTTGCGATTGATAGCAAGTTCCAACAACTCTTTCTCCATGAACTCTAAATTTCATATAAACAAAATTGATTTTGGCTATAAAATTGGTTATCGTTAGCTTATAGTTATTTCAAGAGTGTTGTGTGACAGCACTAGGAGTTTAAAAGCTCAAATTTTATACTGGTTGCTTTGCTCCCAGCTTTTCAAGAGTGTCATTTTTAAGCAGCTGTGGAGATATTATATGAGAACAGTCTGCAGTTCTTGAAATTTACTTGGGATGTTTTTTGTTTCATATGAAAAACATATATGCATGCATCCATGTGTGCGTGTACTACAAGTAAGCAAAAATTAGTTTACTTAGGTGCAAAATCATTTGGTTTTCAACTGAACAAGTGGCCTTATAGTGTTTTGAAGGTTGAGGTACCGGCAGAACATAATAATAACCATAATCTCGAAGGAAGATTACCATGCAGGAGTGATCATGATGTACAACAGCACAATGAGGAGTCAGACTACATGGGTAAGTAGCATTATGCAATTTCCACATTATTGTGAGGCGAATGGTGCGTTTTTCGGTGGTTTTCATTATTTGCTTGTCTTATATTACAATCAGCATGGATGTTCTTTCATCCCATCGTATTGTAGCACTATAGAATTATTGATGATCAACATGCGGGTTCAATAGTTTAATTCTGAATAACACACATTTATGTAGCAAAAAAGCTATTGTAGTTTTTCTTTGTTTCTTTTTTGCAAGGATAGCTAAATTACTTGAACATGTGTATAGCTCACATCACATGTCTTGTTTTTCTTGTATGGTAGAAACATGGAGTTCTATTCTCCATGTTTTCCTTTTTCCCACATATATTCATTAAATCTATACTAATATAAAGTGAGACTTTATCCACTCCATTCGTGTGTTACCCCTCTCCACTCCCTTCTTAAACGGTAAAAATAAATTAAAATTGTGCACAAGTGAAGATTTGAACCACGATCGTTGGCTCCAAATAGATTCACACCCACCTAGCCAGCAGAACATACATATTTTTTATGTTTTATAATATATACTCAAACATAATATAAGATTTAAAAAATAGGGGGAAAAGAAGTTGTAGTAATGCATGGGCACTTAACTTGTGGATGCAGACCTGTTCACACATAGTGTTTTTGCCATTCTATCATGTAGTGTTTTGGCCATTTTGACATGAGGTGTTTTGGCCATTCGGTCACAGGCAACAACTATACTGTGTTTTGGCTTCTCCAAGATAAGTATTCCCTGTACATATTCTCTTCCATAGACCAATACTTTATCAACCTCCACTAGCTTGGCCTCTACACCAGTTGCCAAGAGTAAGCTAGATGAATCTTGTGACAAATTGTTTCGCCGAGGGTACTTGAAACATCGTGGTCTGTTACACACTTAGACACTTCAAGGTTACAAGGCATTTTACTTCCTGGTTGATATTACAAGGCATTTTACTTCTTGGTTGATAAAACATACCATGCCCATCCTTGAGTCCACTCTCGCATGTACCAATGTAACATGCCCTTGATGCATATTTACAAAAAAAATCATACAAGTAGATGCTCGTGCGTTGCTATGGTTTTTATATATCATACAAGAGAAAATATAGCCTGTGGGTCTCTAGCTTCACACAATTTTGTAGGACTTTGCACTTCATGTACAGGAAGATCCTACCAATTCTGATAGTGATGCTAAGAACTCAGGTTATATTTTTTAAAAACTCCATTCTTATGTTAGTATGGCCTCATTTTGTTGATTAGTCTACGTATCATTTCAATTCCTTACCAGGAAGGACCAAGTTTCCAGCAGATGAAGATGCTCATAGTGTTGGTGACTGTGTAAAGGTACCCATACAATTGCAGTTTCATATTTTTTATGCTCTATATATCATGAATAATTGATGATTGTTTCTCACTAACTATATTGTTTGGGATGCCTCTTCAACATGCTCTATGAGAGCTGCCATCACCCTATGCTCCTGGTTCTTGCTGGACAACATTATTGAAAGCATTTCGCAAGTATTATAAGTTTATAATTAATTTAAGTCATTTATACTTGACTATTTATATGTTTTGTGATGTGATGCGAGTATTATATGCCATAAATCTCCTTATGGATGGTGTGTTGTGGCTGCTGATTGTATAGGAATTATCTTGTTTTGTACTGTAAAGAGGTAAACAGCCATACAAGTGATGATTTGGTTGTTTGCGGTTAGCCTAAAAACACTTTAGTCATCAATTACTTCGTGCTTGTTAAGGTTAAACATTTAGTCATCAATTACTTCTTAATATATATTTTGCTATGGTTTGTAAACATACTGCAGTAGAAATAAGCAGCCAAGTTCATGTCAAAACGGTGCTCTTGTGACTGCAGGGAGTAGTTCATACAAAATACCACACCTGTAATTCATAAAAATTAATGATAAAGGGAGCACTATGTGTGTTTTTTGGGTATAAACATAGAGATCATAAGGCAGATCTCTTCAGAGTCCAACTTGGGTGTGGCTGATGGAAGCATCAAATTTGTTTGGTACACACCGGATGTCGTTTGGAATCCAACACAGGTGTGGTCGTCCAGCTTCACACATATTTGTAAGACTTGGGTATCCGGTCGCTAGCCAAATATAACTAGCAGAATTTGCACATAATAATTTATCTTTGTTGGTGGATCATGTTGGGTTCATCTAAGGCTTATGAAATTTGTTTGAGTAAAACTTTAGTAGTGGTGTTGCATCTTAATAATTCAGATGATTATTATGTATGTATCCAAGAACCCAGGATTATTCATGCATTCATTTTCTTTCAATGCTTACTCTGTGGTTTACTGATCGTACCTTGTTTGACTTGCTTAGGCCTAGAGACTAAGGATGCTAGGATAAATGTTGTGTTCAGCTATATCCGAGACATTTCCTGAGCCCAACCGGAGGTAGCTGCAAATGTTGTCTTTTCATTTTTTTTGGGATAAAACTACCTGTATGTGTCATGTGTATAATGTACACACCAAGATTCCTCCAATTTTATAGTTTGATTGGTTATTGAAAGTATGATGATGTAATTAGATTTCACATTTGGTTCAATATTAATATGCTATCCTGGTTTAGGTCCTTGACTTGTTTTCGACCTTCTTGTGAAGATGCCAAGCATCACTATATCATAATTTGTTCACAACAGATGATTCTTTTTTCAGGAATCCATAACAGATGATTCTGACCACAATGTTTGTTTGTCAAGGCCAGAGCTATACTACTATGAAGAACCTAAGGGGTAGGCTACCTCTCCATTCTGCCTCCCGCGCAGACGTCCCACGCCCAGCCAAAAACTAAAAAAGCAGGTTGCGAGGGAATTCGATTCCGCACCCCTTAGGCAAAAGCGAGTAGCAGCTAACGCTACACCATAGTGTGTTTGTGTCTACCGCTACATCTGCTTCATCTCTACTCGGTTCGGCACATACCTTGCAGACCACCCAGGCCCACTTCTCCTTGCTCGGTAGCCCATAGCACAATCCGCAGAGCTCCGTCTTCTACAGGTAACCGCAAGACTTCCTCTCCGTGGTGGCAACCTCCATCTCCACGGAACCTCGCGCCGCAACCACTCAACTACACTTCGCAAGCTCTCTCCCCACAACCATGACTTCCACTTCTCTCGGTTCAGCATGCAAGATGAAGATAAATGGATGCACGTCTCGGTTCCCCTCCCGCCTTCTCCCACTCTACTCACCTCCTGCACTTTGCTGAGAGTAAACCTTCCCAGAGCCGGAGGACTTTCCCGAAAACCTTCCTCCAACTGTGCAGCTGCGGACCAGAGCCCAAGCGGTGGATTCCGGCGAGTGGTGCGAGTTCATCTGCGATGGCGAGGTCCGCTCCTCTTCCACACCTCTTCCATCCACTTTTGTCACTCTGCCTCAACTACTTAGGATCCATTATAGCAAGGACTTCCCCGGATACCCCTTCTTGCATCCCCTCCAAAAATCTTTGTGTTGGAGATAGTGTCCCCAAATATTGTGGTGGGTTCTAGTGTTTCCTTGCATTTGGGCCCGAATTGAAGTGATAGCTTTGAGCTCTCAACCTCCCGTCGCACCCCCGAAGTTCTCAATATTGTATTTTCACAACTGCTCAGACCCAGAATTTAGTTCCCCTTGTTGCTGCCCCTCAAGGAATGGTTCTTCCTATGCTTGGGATTACATAGGCATTTGTTTACACATTTTTTGAATCTACACAATAAAATATTAGTCTGCCTCTTGTTTTTCAGTCATATGACTAATGAGATTAAATTGTACTCCTTTTTTGACAGCTATAATTATATAGGATGGGTATGCCTTGATAGAAACATTTTTTTACCTTTAATACATATCCTATTGCTCACGTTACTGATCATTAACAACATGAGATGATTATGGCTAAAAATTTATGTCATCAAGTGAACCCCATATACCATTGAGTTCCTAAGTTCCAACAATATATTTTATCAATATGTTTTATTATAGTGCTTCTACATCTCAATGTATCTTATCATTACATGTTGACTCCGTAGCAACGCACGAGCATCCACCTAGTATAACTATAACTAGGGTGAAATTTTATCCAAGACTAAGAACGCTTCTACGTACTCCGTACGATCGACATATAGATTAATTATAAATTTATAATAGATAATAAGATATTGTGCCGGCAAATAAACACTAAAATAAGTGTATCTAAAACTAAATACAAGGAACTATAAGATAGTGCTTGATCTTAAAAAAAAATATTAAACTTTTTTATATTTTTAAGTAACACAGTTCTATAACTTTTTTAAGATGTCAGTTTTTAGGATTTTAATTGTATTGTTTTTTACCTATAAAAATGTTCGAATGAATTTGTAAATAGATTTTTAAAATATTAAATATTAATTGTGGAAAAATATTTGTAGACAAATTTATCTCCCTAAACTTTTAACCTAGTCTGATTTGTGTCCATTGGCGTTGAGTTGTATTAGTAAAACCATTAATAAAACTACTTAAGATTAAAAACACAAAAGTTAAGAGATTTAAAAGAAACCGGTCTGTAATTCATGAAGGGAAATCGAATGGTAACGAACAATAACAACAACAATAATCTTTAAAGGGCTAGTGTTGGCTACGAAGCCCATGGCCGGCATATATGGTTGCATTGAGCTGGGCCTTGTGATTCTAATGTTGTTGCAAAAACGAAAGGGTGTGGGTGGATGGTTGGGCGGCATGCGCGGTGGGGAAGAGGAAGAGGAAGAGAAAGAGAGAGGGGGAGACATAGCAGGCCGCCTTGAGCTGGCATAGGATGCGACGGTCCGGCAGGGGCAGGGCTGGGCGGTCGACGGAGGCCAATTCTTTAACTTCCTTCCTCCGTCGATCATCCAGCACCAGCAGGAGAATCCCGTCGAATCCCCCAACCCAAGGGAGCGCGCGCGTATGCCTCCTCCAGATCCAAAGCAACAAGCAACAGACAGCGAGGGGGCACCGGGGTCCGCCGCATGTGTGTGGTTCATGGAGGATCATGCTTTCCTGCTTACTGCATTAGCTCCTGACGCGCCACCCTCCCCTCGCGTTCATTGATTTCTGTTATAATTACTCACATTATTATTGGTAAAGAAAGAAAGGGCACCTCTTCTAATTTGATGGGCATTCCGTTACCGTCTCAACTTCAACGTCAACAACAGGTAGGACGGAGTACCATTCTTTTCTTTTGTACATTTGTTGTCGACTCTATAATCGCTCTATGTTTCTCAACAAGGTTGCATAGAGAAAAAGGTCCATTTCATGTTCAGGAATATTGAATGTCTATATATGTTTCTGAACAAGGTTGCATAGAGAATAAGATCCATTTTTCATGTTGAGGAATATTGAATCGAGAGTTTTATAATGACCTCATTGCAGTTGATGCTACTATGGTTGGAAATCGGGCATGGTTTGCAGGTCTTTTCAGCGGCTCGGGCAAAAGGCGACAAGTCAGTGCAGAGAAGATAGTGCTTGATCTAACCCCTCTACAGGTACAGATGCACTGCCGTCATTATCATGATGTGTTTATTAGGCAAAATACATGAATGATTCTGTGCCGTCTCTTGGTTGTAGGGAAACAATAAATGAAATAGAATAAACACAATGGCATGGACCATGCAAGCTTAACTTCGTTTCTTCCTGCGCCCGAAATAACCCTGGTCTTAAATATTCATTCAGGAACAGAGGCTGCAAAGTCTGAAGGAAAGGCTAAATGTGCCATATGACGAAACTCGGACAGATCATCAAGTGAGGAAACTCTCGACTCAATTAGCTTCACGAAAACTTATAGATAGGGATTTCAATCCGTGTGTCCCTATATATGATGTAGATAGAGTCTTCAACTTACTTTCTGGAGTAATCTAAAAACAAATTTGGTATTCCGCAACACTTAGCACAAAAATAGGTTTCAGACTGCAACTAGCTTGCTCTTTGTTTTGCTCGGTTAGTTATATACCTTATTGACTTTCATGAATTTTATTATATTGTGTGCTTTGGATTTAGGAATCGCTTAGGGCTCTATGGAATGCATCCTTTCCCGATACAGAGCTCACTAGCTTAGTTTCAGAACAGTGGAAAGACATGGGGTGGCAGGGCGTGAACCCAGCAACTGATTTCAGGTTAATTCAAGTTTTTTTTTTGCTTCTCTATGCCCTATCTTTGGTTGCCGAGAATATGTTTCACACTGTTCCTTTTAAGTTTTTTTTTTCCTGGGAAAAAGTTTACAATGCTCTTTGTCTCTTTCTTCTTAGAGGCCCGCAATCAGGTGCTGGTTTCGTGCAACAAACATGCATGCATTACCCTAGATCTGATGAAGAGCCTTAACAATATCATCTTACTTTGATTGCAGGGGCTGTGGGTTTGTTTCGCTCGAGAACCTTTTGTTTTTTGCAAGAACATACCCGGTAGGTCCTTTGGGTCCTGTATATAAAAACACGAATGAACTCCTCCCTCCTTACCAAGTGAGCAAAGTGTCTATGCACATAGTTCTGATGGTTGCTTGTGTGGTTGGTCCAACAATTAAGCAGGCTTCTTTCAAGAGGCTGATGCTGAAGCAGCAAGGAATGCGAACTACATGGGAGTACCCCTTTGCGGTCGCGGGTGTAAATATCTCATACATGTTGATTCAACTGCTGGAGCTCAACTCAGGTATTTTATATATATATATATATATATATATATATATATATATATATATATATATATATATATATATATATATATATATATATATATATATATATATATATATATATATATATATATATATTGTGGCCGGGCATGGCATCTGATAAGAATTCACATGTATCGACTCGACTACGTGCATTGCATCATCAGATTTGTTTTGGTCAAAGGACTAATAAAAGTAGTAATCAGAGTACGTACGTACATCTAAGCCCACCATGTGCATCATTGTGCAGGTCACATTGCAAGTATAGTATCAGGTTTTGTTTTCTTTCTCAAGATGTGGAATCTTTGGATTTGATCACGACTGTTGGACGATGAGCATGCATTATATTATAATAGGCACATGGTGGACACAGCTGGTTGCTGATAACTGCTAACCGATGCGCAACCGTCTCGTCCCGTTGCATGTATGCCTGCCTTGTGCTGCCACCCATGATTGCCCTGCCTGATCATCATCCATATACCAGCACACAGAACAAGCCAATTTGCGCCAGAACCGTCATGTGGTTTCAAACAGAAAAAGAAAGAAAGAAAGAAAGGCTTGTTTATTTCATCTTTGTTTTGTATGATTGTGCATGTACTATCTCTTTGAAAGCAACAGCTGAATGAGTGATTGCTGGTTCCATTAACTGCTGGTAGCTAGTAGCTGTGCTGGTTTAATTTGCTTGTTGGTTCAGATAATGATCTGCGATACCTGAAAGAGAGGAAGATGTTGCTGACTGTGCTCAAATTGCTTGCCTTTTGCCTTTTTTTTGTTTTTGGTTTCAGTGCGCCCGAAGTCTTTGCCAGGGATTAACTTCATCAAAGTGTTGACAGGTAGGATAGGACAGAGTGGTTTGTAATTTCTCCATCCATTACCTGATTGAGAGTTCAATGTGTTGGTTGCCACAACGGAGGGATTGATGAATGTTCAATTTTCTATGGTTTGTCAGAACACGAGGATGCATTCGACGTGCTGTACTGCATAGCGTTCGAGATGATGGACGCCCAGTGGCTAGCAATGCGAGCCTCGTACATGCAGTTCAAAGTAATAAGCTGATGAAGCTTGTCCTTTTTTGTTTTGAGTAAATTAAACTAAAACGGATGGAACGATTGCATTGCACATGCAGGAGGTGCTGGAGGCCACAAGGCAGCAGCTCGAGAGGGAGCTCTCCCTGGAGGATCTCAATGGCATCCATGACCTCCCTGCCTGCAACCTCTTGTACAAATAGTGCTACTGGTAGTTAGATTATATTACTGGGATGCAGTCAAAGGAAAATTTGATCAGGTTACATCGTAACCAGCATCATCAGCCTGTAAAAAAGAAAAAGGAAAAGAAAAAGAGAGAAGGGAGACACACATCTCTGGTTGTCAGTAATTCACATACGCCACAGTTTTGCCCAGGATCGATCCAGCCTACAGTAGGGATACACACACACCACGACCACGTATATGTGAAAATTGAATTAAGCTGGTCAAAAGGTTGTGTTTGCGTTTGCACGTTTTGCGGTCATGTCATGTGAAGAGGAGGCGCTTGCTGTGTGCTTTTTGACTGGATCCGCCCGGGAGTATAGGCCAACTGCTAGCTGCCGATCGCATGCAATGAATGATCACTAAGCGCCTGCAGGCATCATCAGACCCTTTTGTGGCTTGTGGATTGTGTAGATTTCTGAAATTAAAAAAAATTTGATGTGGTTGTAAGCTGAGACTATATAGCTTGATGTAGACTATGCACTAGAGCAGCAAGGTAAAGAGATGAAGCAGCAGCTGTTAGTTACCAAGCATGACGGAGACGGCTGGTCTGCCCCGGAATCGGAATCAGAGGAGCATGACAAGTGATGGATGAATGAATGAATCATGAAGCACAACAGCAGCTAATATAACACCAATTATCTTCTTCATCCTATCTGGGTTCATTAATCGTCCTCATAATTAATTGATACTACTAATCCACATATAACATCAGCAGCAGCTCCGGCTGCTTCTGTTCATCTTCCCATCTTCTACTAGCCACCGTTCGCGGCCTCTTCTCCTGTTGGGGTACTCATATCGTTTCACTAGCCAACACGAAAACGAAAAAAAATGGCATAAACACAATACGACTCAATTACAGACAGACACGAGGTCGTCTGACGCCTCAGAAGCGCGCGTTCTCGAAGCCGTGCAGGTCGCTGACCCGGTTCATGGACTTACGCATGATGGCCACCTTGGCCAGCTGCTCCGCCGCGCGCCACGCCGACGTCGGCGTCAGCACCTCCCCGCGCGGGGTCCCCACGGGCGTCGTCGTGTCCCCGTCTCCCCTCCTCCTGCCGCTCCTCGACGTCGGCGTCACTACCTCCTGATGCTGGCTGTTGGCGCGCCGCCACCGCATGTCGCTCAGCTCCGTGTCCAGGCTGCCCACCAGCTCCTGCTGCTGCTGCGTCGGTGGCGACTGCAGTACCAGCGCCCGCGCCGACGACAGCAGGTGGATCGCAGTCCCCAGGTCCTGCAGCTCCGCCAGCCGCCGCGACTCCGCCACGGCGCGCGTCGCCACGAACAGGTCGTGCAGCCGCCGCGACGACGACGACGCCCGCTCGCCCTCCAGCGCGGGCAGCAGCAGAGGCTGCTCCGCGCCGCGCACCGCCTCCTGCGATGCCGGGTCGCGGTACGTGCACCGCACCGACAGCGAGTGCGGGTGGCTGCCCAGCGGCGCGCGCACCTCCACCAGCAGCTCGCGCTCCTCCTCCGCGTACATCTCGCCCAGCCGCACGCTCACCCCCGCACCACCGGAGACTGCCACGGCCTGCTGCCCGGGCCCGCACGAGTACACCGCCGTAATCTCCCCCGTCAGGAACGCCAGCTCCAGCTGCACCTCTTGCATCACCACGCTCACCAGCCCGCCAAGGCACTTGGCGAACGCGTGCTCCACGGGAGGCTCCTCCTCGCACTCGGACACAAGAGGAGGTGGGTCGCCGGGGCCGATGGGGATCTCCACGTGAGTGAAGCGCGTTGCTGGGGCCACAGCTGGCCGCCCAAACTGCTTCCTTGACGAGTTTTCCGGTGCTGCCGACTGCTGCTGCTGGGTATCGGAGAGCAGCATGACGGTGGCCACCGGGTTGCGGTCCCGCCGGTCCTCAAGCACCTTGGTGGCCTTGCGCAGTGCGTCACCCACGCACGCGCTTTGCTGCCCCTGCGTGGCCGTGGCCGTGGTCGCCGCGGCGGCGCAGACGACAAGGCGGTCGACGATCTGCCGCGCGGACCGCTGCCCCGTCCTGGTCATCCGGCGCAGCGGCAGCAGACGCTTGGCGGCGCCGGAGAACGCGACGATGGAGAGGCGGTCGGTGGGGCCGAGGGAGGCGACGACGAGGCGCATCCCTCGCTTCAGCATCTGCAGCTTCTCGCCCATCATTCCCTGGCTGACGTCCAGCACGGTGACCAGGTCGATGGACGCGCGCCGCGGGGCCGTCGACGATGAACGCAGCCCGGGCGCCTTGACCTTGACGGCCACCACGTACTTGCCGTGGCGGCGGCCCGACGACACGAGCGCGACCTCGGGCGCCACAGTGACAGCCAGGCCCGAGGTGGTCCTACTCCTCGGGCACGGGAAGAAGCCCCTGAACTCGGACGCGGCGCCCTGCTCCTCGTCGTCCTCGTCGGCCTCCGGGATGGGGTTGAAGCCGCCGCCGTTGGCCGTGGCCTTGGGCGCCAGCAGCGGCTCGTCGTCGTCGTAAAGCTTGGCGAGCGGCGACGTCTTGCGGCCGTCGCCGCCTCCTCGGTGCTTGTCGTCGTGGAAGGAGCAGTGGAGGCGGAGGGAGGCGAGGAAGGGCGCCTGGCGCCACGGCGAGGCGCAGACGGGGCAGGACAGGACGCCGTTGGCGGAGGAGGAGCGCGCGTGGGCTGCGATGCAGGGGAAGTGGAAGGCGTGGGAGCACTCGGCCGTGAACACCGCCGAGCTGCCGCCGCTCTTGACGCCACGCGAGCACACACCGCACCGGGGCTGCACGTACGGAAAAGAGAGAGAAACCAAACCAACTCATCAGCACGGACGCCATTCTGCAAAGACAGGAGAATGATGAACAAACAAAACAAGATAGAGTGCTTTACAAAGAAAGGAAGAAAAGAGCACGAGTAAAAAAAAGGATCGTGCTTTTTGCGCGCTAAAAGCAGCAGTAGGATCATTGATTTGGAGCACTGAGATCAAAATCTGCATTTGGACAAGCAAACGCTGCTGTGATCTGATTGGATCCATCTTTTTGTGCTCTAGGCTCCACCTTCTCCTCCTCCTACGAAAGGAGAAAAGAAAAGGCAGGGGGATTTTGCATCCCGCTGTGCAGCAGGCCAGCAGCTGCTACGAAAAGGTGTAGTACAATAATGCTACAGAGGTCCTGAACCCTAGAAAAGGTGTTGTGGCAGTACGGTTTTGTTTTCTTTTTTGGAGGGATAAGGAATGGCAAGAGATGGATGAGATCCAGAATGAGAATCCCATCCACGAAAGAGAGATTGGATGTGAGGAACTCTGCTCAATGCTGCTTGGTGATCTAGGCATGGCAGCAGTCTATGGAGGAGATGGAGATGCCGCATTGCAAATCAACGGGGTGGCCTGATTGGAAAGGGGAAAAGGCTGCTGCTGCTGCTGCTGTGAGCGATGAGGACGACGACGATATAATAATAATAATTGCCCAATCATCACGAGTCTGGAGAGGAAGAATCTCAAGGAGGAAGAAAAGGAGGATTAGGACAAAACAGGGGAGGGTGGTCGCAATCATTGCTGGCTGGTTTCTTCTTTCTAGAGAAAAGAGTGAGAGAGAAGTGAAGAGAGTTTGGGATCACCAATCACGAGCGGCCGACAAGCCCGTTGCTGGTGATTAAGTTATACTAGTAGATGTAGATTCATGGTGGAGTGGGCTGCCTTTGCTTGCGCCGCTGAACAACAGCAAGAGTCAATTAACCAAATCAGAGGAGATGAGAAGGAATCGATCTATTTTTCCCCCACACCCATCTCCATCATTGTAGCTCAGTTCAGTTCAGTTCTTTGGATCAAGCGAAAGGGGAGGAAGAAAAAGAAACGTGAAAAATATGGACAGCACCACCTTGGACGGGAGCAGCGACGCCTTGAGCAGCGCGAATCTGGAGGGGGATCTGGGCGAGGCCGGCGCCGACAGCGCCTGCATCAGCGGCACCCGGTGGTTCCTGGCGGGCGCCGGCGCGGAGGGTGGCGTCACGGGGGCGGGGTCCGCCGGCTGCTGCAGCGGCCTGGTGCGGCAGCGGAGGACCGGCGTGGATGGGTTGCTGCTGCTGCCGGTGGCCGCGCTCTTGACGGCGGAGAAGAAGCCGGTGGCGGTGGCTGTGCCGCGCGGGCTCGGCGCGTCCTGCTGCGGCCGGCGCTTCTTGGTACTGGCGTCGCGGTCGGGGTCGTCGTCCCGCTGGACGGACGTGCACAGCGCCCTCCGCCACCCCGTCCCCATCCCTTCTCCTCGTTCTTGGTTGGTCAGGCCGAGAAGCGGAGCCGAAGGTGGAAGAAGGGAGGGAGGTGGCGACCTGCAACTGCAACTGGTGGCGCTGATCTCGCTCGCTCGCTCTTAACTGCTACGCACTGATGCTGTTAATAATACTCGTACGCAGGAGGAGGAGGAGGATGGGAGGTCGGAGCATCAACCACATGGGAATGGCATGGCAAGGGAATCGCGGGGGGTCGGAGCCAGCCTCCTCTCTCTCTCTCTCTGTGTGTGCGACTAGCAAGTACTGGTGGGACGACGAAGACTCGGTCTGCCATTATTTATCACCTTCCTCGCTCGCTCCCTCCTACCCCGGGACCCGGGTGAAGGAGGGTGGTGGGCGGATCCCAAGCTCCGCCGCATCCATTGTTTGATTATTATTCAATGCCCCACTTCTCCCAATATCTTCCCCTCCGGGCACTATTGTTATTGGGCGCCAACTTCGAGAATTGCATTGCAGCTTCAAGATTCGCTAGCTTTTCCCACTAGCCTAGCCTACACAGGACGATAAGTAAGTAGTATTTCTAGAGAGTACTGGCAGGAACAGGGAAACAAGAACTTTACCGTACTCTGGTTTGAAAAAGATGGACATTTCTAGCTTCCTTCCACTAACAAATATATACAGATCTATTCTTCACCACCCTATGTGTCGTAGATAGATATTCAACTAATCGTCTTATTCAAAATATTTATTCAAAAATATAAAATTTTAAGTCACACTTAAATTAATCACAATAAAATAAGTAATAACTCACGATTGTTTTTAAAATAAGACGAGCGGTGAAAGTTTTTGAAATAAAATCAACATCGTTTTATATTTTTGAACAAGGGAGGGAGTATGTCTAACTAACTTTTATATAAATAATAAATACATTGTTTTAATATAACAAGTGCTCCAACACTTTTTTTTCTCGGAAAAGAATGGTTATCTCTAATATCACTGCTCAATTTGTGTGCTACTTGGGACACTTTGATCATTTGGAGTCTTGTATAGCTTGGATCGGAGTCGTATTTGTAGGCCTCCATTGCCCAAATATCAGTTGGAGATCCACTGCTAAGGGTCTGTTTGGTTGGGCTGTGGCTGTGAAAAAAGCTACTGTGAGCTGTGAGCTGTGAAAAAAGCTGCTGTGGGCTGTGAGCTGTTAAAAAGCTAAAAACCGTTTGGTGGAAACCACTAAAAGCCGTTAAAAGTTCTTAAATACATGTTTTCACAGTTCTATCCAAAAGCCACTAAAAGC
Organism: Zea mays; assembly: GCF_902167145.1. Classification (NCBI taxonomy): domain Eukaryota; kingdom Viridiplantae; phylum Streptophyta; class Magnoliopsida; order Poales; family Poaceae; genus Zea; species Zea mays. Next base: position 97,815,734 of record NC_050105.1, on the reverse strand, counting down.
AGGTCCAAGGGTGCTTTCAGTTTTGCACTGCGAGAAAGTCAGCTTTTAGAAAAAGCTGCTTTCTGGATCCAGCCCTTTGGTTTGGCTTTTGGCTTTTAAGGGGCAAAAGCCAAAGCCAAAAGCCAAACCAAACACACCCTAAGTATCTCTAAAATTGATGGGCGAGCATTGGTTGCATGGTGGCGGGAGAGCGGTGGTCGCTCAACCCTCTGTGTGAAAAGCTAGCGAGTCAACGCACATGGACATTCTGCAAATCAAGAGAACCCACGGCTTCACCGATGACTGCCATGTGACAAGTAGAGATTTTATATGTGCGTCGTAGGTCAACTCTCAACCACCGCCAATGTCTTGATATATCTAAAAGAATCTCGATCGATCGATCTCTTCATAAAAAAAATAAGAAAGAAGGAAGGAAAGAAACGATGTTAATTACGATGAAGCAGAGGGATAAAACCGTTCTGAACCTCCATGATCCGGCCGACGTAATATAAGTAAATCCATAATTGTCTTGAAGTAACAGTTCCAAAATTTCTCGTTTAATTTTGTTGGACACCAAAATGAGCGGACGGTCCGGCCCATGGGCCCGGACGGTCCGCGTGTCCCGAGATTAGATTAACTCGGATGTTTATCCTTATCTCGTGCGTGGTTATCCATCTAATCACCTGGGAGTTTGTTGGCTATCTCTTAGGAAAAGGTCCAGACCCCCTCCCCTATAAATATAAAGGGGTACGGCCGATTGAGAACCCCCGAACACATTCCAATCGAACCAATTACCTTATTTACTTTTCCTGCCCTAGGAGTAGATGTAGCATAGTTCTAGTTGTAGCCTTCCTCATATCCACCTCCACCCCTAGTCGACTCTACGTCGTGTAGATCCGTCTTGGGTGGCCTGCCGATCCCAAGACGACCCTAGGATCTCACCCCTCTCGAGGGCAAGATCTAATTGTCCATCCAAGACCTCTTCCTCGATTTGATCTCTTAATTCCTAGGCGACTCCACGTCGTCTGGGGACGCCCCGGGTGACCTGTCGACCCGGAGCACCTTAAGATCTTTTCCCCCCAGGGGACGAGATCTAGATTCCAGCAAGGAGGAGGAAGACGACCCTGTCGCCAGGTCGCGGACCGTCCGGCCCAGAGCTGCGGACCGTCCGGTGTGACGCAGGAAAGACACCGCTCCTGCGCCCAGGTCGCGGACCGTCTGGCCCAAGGCCGCGGACCGTCCGCGCCATCGCAGAGGGCACTACCAGGCGATTCGGCGACCTGTCGCAGGCCGCCACTACTGTTCACCTTGCGGAGCCGAACCCAAGGTGCCAAGTACCGCCAAGCGGTTCATTATAGTGTTTGGTGACCAAAAAGGCACCAACATACTTTTGGTGACTCCGCTGGGGACGAAAAAACAGATCTATCAAATCCGATCCATTAGATCAGATCTATTAAATTAGACCTATCAGATCGGTCGCAATGGCCAATCCCAAAGATCACAACAATGTCGTCCTAGACATTAACACAAGGCTGACTAACTCGCCGACCAATGAGGATGAGAAATTAGAAGACCACATGAAAAGGCTAGACGAGGAATTCCAAGGACAACAGGCTCAGATAAGCAAGGTGGCGAAAAAGTGGTACCTCTCGCACTTCAAGGTAGATCACCACCAGAAGGTCGTCAAGAAGAGGGAAGTAAAGTACGATTCACTGTCAGCCTTGCTGCATCAGCTCCCCATTGTAAGTAACACCACGCCATTAGCCGATATTCAATCTGTTAAAATTTCTTTTGATAATCAGATTAAAATTATAATGGAGGATATAGAGAATATGACGCATGCATTAGAAAATACTCATACACCTGATTTTTTGTCACATAAATTGGGCACTAAAATAACTGCGTCAAAAACATCGGCGACAAATGAGGCTTCTCAGTCCCAACCATATTTTGGTATGCCGATGGACTCATATCCAAGACGACCGTCACCACCATCTTCGCTAAATGGTGAGTCAACTCTGAGCACGGCCGGACCGTCCGCACACAATCGCGGACCGTCCGGCCCTCCGTCAGGCCGTCTGGCACCCTACGCCGGACGGTCCGGAGTTACACAGAGCCCACCACAAGGGTCACAGGTGTTGCCTGACGTGACCGGACAGTCCGGGGATAGTACCGGACCGTCCGGTCCACTCGCAGGCCGTCTGACTACGCAGGTCGGACCGTCCGGAGCACCAGAAGTCACCTGTGATCCGCCTAGTGCGGAAGGCCGGCATAAATATAACCGGCCACCCAAGCCCCAAGAACCAAAAAAGCCACACGTCCCTAAGCTTGTTTGGCCCACTAAGGCCAAACCTTCTGTTCGCTCTCACCCGCACTCGACACAAAAGGAAAAGGTTAAGTTCACATTTAATATTACTAAATGTGATAAAATATTTGATGAGTTGCTTAAACATGGTAATATTAAATTGTCACATGTAATTCCTCCGGTTGAACAATTAAAAGGGCGTGTTTATTGCAAATGGCATGGCTCCTTTCTCCATAACACCAATGATTGTGCCGTCTTCCGTCGGCAAATACAATCAGCTATAAACGAAGGCCGGTTGAGGTTTCAAAAAGAGGTGAAAATTGACAGACCACCTGTTCCTGTCACCACATTAGAGCCAACGAGCAAAAAGGCCATAACTCGGCCTTGTGCGGCCGATAAAAGTAAAAATAAAAATATCGTCATTGGTGATCCTCACACACCAAATATGTCACGCAGAATGGTTACTCTGAAGGCTCCGGACAAAAGAAAGACCGGAGGCACCGGGGGGCAAGCACGATCGGAAATCCGATCACGGTCACCTGTCCTGCGTACGCCGGACGATCCGGGTACTAAGGCCGAACAGTCCGAGACAGGCGCGGACAGTCCGGCTATGATGGCCGGACGGTCCGCAGATGGTCAGAAGCAGCAACCTCAGACCATCGGACCACAACGTTCCAACACAAGTGTTAGGAAACAAAACACTACTAAGACGTCTGGACGACTCAGTAGAGTCGGCCCTACTTTTGGTCAGTTGCTTGCCAAATATATGAAGAAGGTCGTTCCACACAACCGACCAATAAAACAAACGAAGTCAAAAGGGCGACCTGTGCGAAAGCAAAAGCCGACTAAACGGACCCAAAGGGTAGCACAACCAAGATCGCCTTGTCATCCTCCTCCAGGGATAGCATGGTGCGTCCCGTTCTATCCATCGCCGATGTGTTATCCTGCTCATATGTGGGGTGGTACGACGATGAATTCGTATTACTGGCCCAATCCGTTTACTTATTTGGGCTGGGGGGCACCACAAGTTTTTGCCTATTGACAGGTTGATCAGGTAGACATGGCCGAAGAGGATGCGGTCCGAAACGGCCTCTGTGCATTAAAGTCCCATCAAGTATTTATATTATCTGATCGCAAGAGCCGATGACTTGCATCGAGCAGAGTCCTTACTTCGGGAACAAAACCTCATGAGGTCAATTGTTTCCGAAGTTTTCGCTGATGCTTTTGGTTCGCCATGCTCCACCAAAAGGCAGGGGGGCATATGTTGTACACCAAAATGAGCGGACAGTCCGGCCCATGGGCCCGGACGGTCCACGTGTCCCGAGATTAGATTAACTCGGATGTTTATCCTTATCTCGTGCGTGGTTATCCATCTAATCACGTGGGAGTTTGTTGGCTATCTCTTAGGAAAAGGTCCAGACCTCCTCCCCTATAAATATAAAGGGGTACGGCCGATTGAGAACCCCCGAACACATTCCAATCGAACCAATTACCTTATTTACTTTTCCTGCCCTAGGAGTAGATGTAGCATAGTTCTAGTTGTAGCCTTCCGCATATCCACCTCCACCCAAAGTCGACTCTACGTCGTCTAGATCCATCTTGGGTGGTCTGCTGATCCCAAGACGACCCTAGGATCTCACCCCTCTCGGGGGCAAGATCTAGTTGTCCATCCAAGACCTCTTCCTCGATTTGATCTCTTAATTTCTAGGCGACTCCACGTCGTCTGGGGACGCCCCGGGTGACCTGTCGACCCGGAGCACCTTAAGATTTTTTTCCCCCAGGGGACGAGATCTAGATTCCAGCGAGGAGGAAGACGACCCTGTTGCCAGGTCGCGGACCGTCCGGCCCAGAGCTGCGGACCGTCCGGTGTGACGTAGGGAAGACACCGTTCCTGCGCCCAGGTCGCGGACCGTCCGGCCCAAGGCCGCGGACCGTCCGCGCCGTCGCAGAGGGCACTACCAGGCGATCCGGCGACCTGTCGCAGGCTGCCACTACTGTTCACCTTGCGGAGCCGAACCCAAGGTGCCAAGTACCGCCAAGCGGTTTATTATAGTGTTTGGTGACAAAAAGTCACCAACAAATTTACTTAAATTTCCCCAGCAGAATAATGCGGCCGGCGGTGTGTCTTGTCTCGCATCAACCAACTAGAGCTACGACGTGGTGGCCGGCCTGGTTTGACGTTGGCGTTTGGAAGGGCTCGTCGGAATTGGACGTCCGCGCGCCACATGCATGCACTTGTGAATAATGATTGGTCACGCAAGTGCAAGTGCAACAGCAGAAGAAACCGGTGCCACCACCCCAGGACCCGGCCGGATGACCGACCGTCCACTCCACCCAAAAGTGAACTTGACCATTAATTCCTTAGTGGAACTCAACCTGCCCGACTTTAATTTGGAACTCAACCCCAATAATTAGCGATCATTTTCCTGCACCGTGGAAAGTACGTTTTGCTCCTTGTTGCATGCACTACTAGCTTGGTATGGTATGCATCCTGATCAAATTCAACGACGAACTCCCAAGATATGCAGACTAAACGTTCTGCATATATAAACGGACCAATAAAGAACGTGTTTTCACTGTGGAACGGAACACGAGTGAATACTATTTAGTTTCGAACAACTATCTGTACTTCAGCACATAATTTGTGTATCCTAAGTTTCAAACATATTCAATCATAACAATTCTAGTAGGGACTCACCACTTCGGGAGCATGGTCTCACCGCCTGCATGGAATAAAAAGCTATTCTAAGCTAACGCATCCCAAACGAACAAACTAGGACCCTGAGACGTCCATAAGAATCATCATCTAAGACCCGAGCATCTCGGACCCTTCTAACATCAAGAATGATCTAAGATCCAGGCCCTAGGACGCTCGTAACAACAAAAGTTATATGTTCTCTTAGTCGTCTAGGGACCTCTATCAACCCTCATATCTCTAAAGTCCTCAGCCTCAGATAATTTCAATGGCTAGGTCTCAAGCCCCTCTAGGGCACCGAGCCCCCCAAGGGAAAAAGGGACTCATACAACGGCTAAGCATGAAGGCCCCTACTAAGGATTGATGGCCTCCAAAGGCAAGATGCCATGTTCCATGTCCACTCTAACAATCTCGTAATGTTGGCACTTCGGATAATATTTGCATACATTATATTAAATATGGTGTGCGATGTTACAATTGACAGACACACTATTAGCATGACTTAGACAGTAGGCGTACTCAAGAACTACTTGATACATGCATCGAGCCTATAGCTACATGTGGGCATCCAAGTATAACAGGAAATAGAGTAAAACGCACTAGTAGTCCTCAAACTTGGCACGTTGTGTCACTTAGACCCTGAACACAGAAAACCAGGTCGTGGAACTTTGTTGGCTCGTACACAACCCGAATACAGGGAAGGACGAGACAATATGATGTACCGGGTGTATGCCTACACACGACGGAAGATGACGCAAGGTTCATGACAGCAGGCGAGGTTGTGTCAAGCACCACTACAGGGACGTGAACATCATATTCTCTATAGGAACCCGTATGATGGGCAAGCGGAGCGGTATACCATGTCGGGAGTATGGCTACGCAAGATCCTACGAATGACGCCAGAGGGACTATGCCACCCAAGGGCGACATGCCACGCTCTCATCAGTAGAATACAAGTCCCCACTGTAAGGTCCAACCCTTGAGCTATAAAAGGGCAGGGCCCCTCCTTCCGACACATGCACCAGCTGTAACACGTCCTCAAGCAATACTACGATCAGCACTACACTGGACTAGGGCGAAAGCCTGAACCAGTATAACCCCATTGTCTCAAACCCCCTATTTGAGTCCTAGATTCACCATTCGGAGTGAGTCCGCGCTAGCAAATTTTATTATCCCCTGGTTTCCGAAACCACGGCAGTTGGCGCGCCAGTTAGGAGATCGTTAGCGTGTTAAGTGACACTCTCCACTCTGATGGGTCAGTCTTCAGCATTCACCAGTGAAAAGACTTTCGCTCTCGGAAGTCGCATCATGTTCGGCTCCCTCGACTTCCTCGACACTACAACTAGCGAACTCTGCCTCGCCGACCCCGACATGCCTGCCCTCATAAGCGCAGGACCCACGTGCTCCATCATCACCAGGAGTAAGGCGGAGAAATGACACTTCAAGAGGTGCGTTGCCGCCCTCAAGCGGTGCCTTAACTAGCTCAGTGCCACCATCAAGTGGAAGGCAGAGGCAGTCCCACTATTGACGTTCATGGCTGTCATCGACCACCAACCGACATCTGTCCTCGACCTGCTCAAGGATGACCTGAGCCATGACTCGACCGAGGCGAACTCCAACACCGACAAGGAGGGGGAAGGGCCTGTTTCATGGCAACACCGCTGAAAGGGAAATAGGGTTAACCTTTTCCTATAAATACATTTTGGTGGTTGAATGCCTGAAAGGGAAATGAGCCCTTAGGCCATTTCTAAGTATTTTGGTGATTTAGTGTCCAAACACAAGTGCCTAAGTGTAAAATGGTGGACAAAGTACAAATCAAGGATAAAGGTATGTTTCTCAGACTTAGTACATTGTTTTAGAGACTAATGTATTGTGTCTAAGTGCTGGAAACAGGAAAAGACCAACTGGAAATGTCTTGGCTCGAGCAGCCAAGACTCTGCTCAGTCTGGGTGCACCGGACTGTCCGGTGGTGCACCGGACAGTGTCCGATGGTGCACCAGACAGTGTCCGGTGCGCCAGGCTGTATCGAGCGAAGTGGCCGCTCTCGAGAATTCACCGGCAACGTACGACTATAATTCACCGGACTGTCCGGTGTGCACCGGACTGTCCGGTGAGCCAACGGTCGGCCAGGCCAACGGTCGGCCGCGCAATCTGCGCGGGACACGTGGCCGAGCCAACGGCTAGAAGGGGGCACCGGACTGTCCGGTGTGCACCGGACATGTCCGGTGCGCCAACGGCTCCCAAATCTGCAACGGTCGGCTTCGCTATTTAAGGAAAGAAATCGGGCACCGGACAGTGTCCGGTGTGCACCAGACTGTCCGGTGCGCCAGTCGACAGAAGGCAAGATCAGCCTTCCTAGATTGCTCTCAACGGCTCCTAGCTGCCTTGGAGCTATAAAAGGGACCCCTAGGCGCATGAAGGAGTACACCAAGCATCTCTTAAGCATTCCTAAGCACTAAGACATCGATTCCGCGCCTTTGATTCTTTGCAATAGCAATTAGAGCTCTTGTTGAGTTGAGAACTCATTGAGTTGTGTTGTGAGCTCTTGTTGCGACTTGTGTACGTGGTGTTGCTGTGATTTCTTGTCTTGAGTGTGTTGCTTATTCCCCCTTACTCCGTGCTTCTTTGTGATCATCTAAGTGTAAGGGCGAGAGGCTCCAAGTTGTGGAGATTCCTCGCAAACGGGATTGAGAAAAAGCAAGCAAAACACCGTGGTATTCAAGTGGGTCTTTGGACCGCTTGAGAGGGGTTGATTGCAACCCTCGTCCGTTGGGACGCCACAACGTGGAGTAGGCAAGCGTTGGTCTTGGCCGAACCACGGGATAACCACCGTGCCATCTCTGTGATTGATCCTTGTTGGTCATTGTGTTTTGTTGAGGATTCCTCTCTAGCCACTTGGCAATTATTGTGCTAACGATTAACCAAGTTTTGTGGCTTAAGTTTTCAAGTTTCACAGGATCACCTATTCACCCCCCTCTAGGTGCTCTCAATTGGTATCAGAGCCGTTCTCTTCACAAAGGGACTAACCGCCCGAAGAGATGGATCCTAAGGGGAAGGGTATCGTGATCAACGATAAAGAGAAGGAATCCTTCGTCAACGAGCCGAAGGACGACAAGCCTACCGACTCCGGCTCGGGCCATAGACGGAAGGAAGGGAAGAAGAAGACGAGGCACATCAAGGAGATCGTCTACTACGACGACAGCGATGAGTCTACTTCTTCCCAAAAGGACGACGACCACAACGACTACGAGAGAGGGAAACCGGTTAATTCGAACTTTTCTTTTGACTACTCTCGTATTCCGCAAAGTTCAAATTCACATTTGCTCTCCATTCCACTCGGCAAGCCTCCACACTTTGATGGGGAGGACTACAGATTTTGGAGCCACAAAATGCGTAGTCACCTATTCTCTCTCCATCCTAGCATATGGGAGATTGTAGAGAGTGGAATGCACTTTGATAGTTCGGATAGTCCCATGTTCATTAATGAGCAAATTCATAAGAATGCACAAGCTACTACTGTTCTTCTAGCTTCATTGTGCAGGGATGAATATCACAAAGTAAGCGGCTTGGATAACGCCAAGCAGATCTGGGACACCCTCAAGATTTCTCATGAGGGGAATGACGTCATCTTGCTCACCAAAATGGAGTTGGTAGAGGGCGAGCTTGGACGGTTCGCGATGATAAGGGGCGAGGAGCCAACTCAAACATACAACCGACTCAAGACCCTTATCAACAAAATAAGGAGCTACGGAAGCACGCGATGGACGGACCACGACGTCGTCCGACTGATGCTAAGGTCCATTACCGTTCTTGATCCTCATTTGGTGAATAATATTCGTGAGAATCCCAGGTACACCAAAATGTCGCCCGAAGAAGTCCTTGGAAAATTCGTTAGCGGGCGAATGATGATCAAGGAGGCGAGGTACGTGGACGACGCTTTGAATGGTCCGATCAACGAGCCGCAACCCCTTGCTCTCAAGGCAACAAGAAGCAAGGAGGCGCTACCTAGCAAGGTGGCACAAATTGAGGCGGCCGGACTTAATGATGAAGAGATGGCCCTCATCATCAAAAGATTCAAGACGGCGCTTAAGGGTCGCAAGGGACAGCCAAGCAAGACCAAAGCCAAGGAGAAGCGCTCATGCTTCAAATGCGGTAAGCTTGGTCATTTTATTGCTAACTGTCCCGACAATGATAGTGATCAGGATCAAGGGAACAAGAGGGAGAAAAAGAAGAACTATAAGAAGGCAAAGGGCGAGGCTCATCTTGGCAAGGAGTGGGATTCGGACTGCTCCTCGTCCGACTCCGACAACGAAGGACTCGCCGCCACCGCCTTCAACAAGTCATCCCTCTTCCCCAATGAGCGTCACACATGCCTTATGGCAAGGGAGAAGAAGGTATGTACTCGAGACTCTACTTATGCTTCTTCAAGTGAGGACGAATCTAGTGATGAGGATGAAATAGATTATTCATGTCTATTTAAGGGCCTAGATAGAACCAAGGTAGACAAAATTAATGAATTGATTGATGCCTTGAATGATAAGAATAGGCTTCTAGAAAAACAAGAAGATTTGTTGTATGAAGAACATGACAAATTTATAGAAGCACAAAAATCTCATGCTTTAGAAGTTAAAAGAAATGAAATGCTTTCTTGTGAATTATCTTCTTGTCATGAGACAATTTCTAGCTTAAGGGGCATTAATGATGATTTGAATACTAAGTTAGAAATAGCTAGGAAATCAACAACTTGTGTAGAAAATGTTGTTATTTGCAATAGATGTAAAGATTTTGACATTGATGCTTGTAGTGAACACATAGCTTCTATTGCAAAATTAAATGATGAAATGGCTAGTCTTAATACCCAACTTAAGGCTAGCAAAAGCGATTTTGATAAACTAAAATTTGCTAGGGATGCCTACACGATTGGTAGACACCCCTCAATTAAGGATGGGCTTGGCTCACTACAGGAAAAACCTAAAATTTCGTGGGCCGGTATATTTTCGTCGGCCGACCCACGAAAATAAGGAAGTTATTTTCGTCGGCCTAGTGGCCGACGAATATAATACGTATTTTCGTGGGCCCATTAATATTTTCGTCGGCAGGCCCACGAAAATACGGACACATTTTCGTCGGCCACTAGGCCGACGAAAATAAGCTGTATTTTCGTGGGCCGAGGCCAAACCGACGAAAATACGTCGTTGACCGACCACTATTTTCGTCGGCCTCACAGAGGCCGACGAAAATAGTGGTCCTACATCGTCGTCCCCAGCCTTCTCTGGCTCATTTCAAACCGTTCTCACCACGCCGCGCCGCCGCACGCCGCCCCCGCCCACGACGCTGCCCCACAGCAGCGCCCAAGGTCCTGCGCCCCTCGCCGCCCAAGGTCCCGCGCCGCCCGGCCCCCACGACGCCGCCGCGCAGCCCGGCCCCCACGACGCCGCCCGCCAACGCCGCCGCGCGCCGAGCCCCACGCCGCCCAAGGTCCCGCGCCGCTCGGCCCCCACGACGCCGCCGCGCAGCCCGGCCCCCACGACGCCGCCCGCAAGCTCCCGCGCCCCTCGCCGCCGCGCAGAGCTCCTGCGCCCCCACGACGCCGCCTGCACGCCGCCCCTGCAGCCGCGCCCCTCGCCGCCCGCCCCTGCACGCCGCGCCCCTCGCCCCTGCACGCCTGCCGAGCCCCACGCCCGCCCCGCCGAGCCCCACGTCGCCGCACGCGGCCCGCGCGCCCTCGCCCGCCCGCGAAGAAGAGAGCCCGCCGTCCGCGAAGGGAGCCCGTGGCCGCCGTCGCGAAGAAGAGAGCCCGCCGTTCGTCCACGACGCGCTCGCCGTTCGTCCACGACGCGCTCGCCGTTCGTCCACGCCGTTCGTCCACGCCGCCCTCGTTCACCGCGGTGAGCCTCCCCGTATATAATATTGTTTGTAAGATTGTTTGTAAAATTGTTATCACACCACATTTGATGCTCATGGCGGTCGTGGCGGCCGTGGCGTGCCGTGCGCTTGCCGTGGCGGCCGTGACGAGCCTCTGTCTTATGGTTGTGCCATTGGCGTATAGGGCACTTCTATCTTATGGTTGTGTCGTTGCATTCTTTGTCTAATCCTCAATGTGATCGGAGGGTGATGTATTTTGTTTAATCTCCGAGATATTTTTTAATGTTTAGAGTTCAGTTTTAATCGTTAACCATAGCGAACCGTATGCGTCACCCGTTCGGGAACGGCGAACGTCACATTGGCTTGTGAGGTTCGCCGTTCCGGAATTGTCCACATATTTTGGACAGCCTGAGAGTGTAGGCCGATGCTTGTGATTTGTGACATGTGCCTTACGATTGACGCGGAATTTCGGTTGTGTAACCCAGTTGTTCCCCAACACACCATGTTCAGGCGTGTGCTTGGAGAGCAGCGAGGTTATGCTGCCGAAATTTCACGGAAATCATAGGATACACGTCACAAATCACAAGCATCGGCCTACACTCTTGGGTGGGTTTAGGGCCTTTACCTAATAGGGAGTTCACCTAAGCCACAGACGATCGTTGATGTTCTTTGTCTTTTGTTTAGCCTTTGAAATGGACGGTGATCGGAGGGTGATGTATGACGGGTGGAGAAAGGATGGGGCACATTCGAATGAATGGATGGGTGTAACAAAGGCTTTTCTTGAGCACGCTTTCAAAGATGCAACTGGTCGTCTAGTGAAGTGTCCTTGCAATCGCTGCGAGAACAAGTGGCCTCAGAAGAAGGAAGAAATGGAGAAACACCTTTGCAAAAGTGGGTTTATGCCGAACTACCTTGTATGGTACCGGCATGGAGAGTCTATTAAACACGTTGACGCGGAGGTGGAACTTGATGACGATCATGATAGGATGGACGACATGTTGCATGATCTTGGTAGGGATGTTGAAATGAACGCTGAGGAGCCGGGGCAGCTTCCACGTGATGCTCAGGAATTCTTCCGGCTACTCGCCGCGGGAGAAGAGAGACTGCACGAGCACACTCAGATGTCAGTTCTTGGGACTCTCACAAGACTAATGGCGATAAAGTCGAAGCACAACATTTCAAACAGTGCTTACAACGACATCGTCCAACTTATGGGCGAGGTTCTCCCGGAGAATCATAAGTTGCCAAAGAATATGTACTTCGCAAAGAAGATGTTGGCTGGTCTTGGGATGACATATGAGAAGATCGACGTGTGTCCCAACAGTTGCATGCTATTCTTTGAGGAGGATGACAAGTTGGACCGTTGTAAGCATTGTGAAGCTTCTAGATATGTCGAGGTGACAAATGATGAGGGTGAATTGGTAGTTACGAAGGTTGCAGCTAAGCAACTTCGTCGGTTGCCCATCATTCCTCGGCTTTCAAGGTTGTTCCTCAACAAGGAAATAGCTCTGCATATGACGTGGCCAAAGAATGGTGTACGTCTCGTCACTGATCCAGACATAATGGTCCATCCGTCGGACGGTGATGCGTGGAAGGCATTTGACGAGTTTGATCCCGAATTTGCAAACGACCCTAGGAGTGTACGGCTTGGTCTATCGACGGACGGATTCACACCTTTCAATACCAGTGCAAGCCCGTACTCGTGTTGGCCTGTCTTCATTGTGCCATATAATCTTCCTCCTGAGTTGGTCAATAAAGAAGAGTTCATGTTCCTTGCACTAGTCATCCCAGGCCCCGAGCATCCAGGGCCAAAGCTGAATATGTTTGTTCGCCCTTTAATTGAAGAGCTGAAACAATTGTGGAGAGGTGTGAAGGCTTATGACAGCCATACTGAAAAGGAGTTTACCATGTGCACTGCTTATTTGTGGTCAGTGCATGATTTGCTGGCGTATGGAGATTGGTCTGGATGGTGTGTCCATGGTCGGTTGTGCTGTCCCATATGTATGAATGATACAGATGCATTCAGATTGAAGCATGGTGGGAAAGTTTCATTCTTTGATGCTCATCGACGTTGGACTCCATTCAAGCAGGATTTCAGGAATTCGCTTACTGCATTCAGAGGTGGAGCCAAAATCAGAAATGGGCCACCAAAGAGGCAAACTGCACCACAGATAATGGCATGGCATGCTTGTCTGAAGCAAGGAGAAAATGATAGGTTCCAAGGCTACGGGGAGGACCATAACTGGACCCATATTTCATCAATATGGGAGCTTCCGTATGCAAAAGCCTTGATCATGCCGCACAACATAGACTTGATGCACCAAGAGCGTAACGTTGCTGAAAGCATCATAAGCACATGTTTCGATGTGACTGATAAAACGAAAGATAATATGAAGGCAAGAAAAGACATGGCTGAAATTTGTAAGAGGCCGATGCTCGAGTTGAAAGTAAGCGATAAAGGGCATGAAAGTAGGCCGCGAGCTGATTACTGCCTCAAGCCGGATGAAAGGAAAGAAATATTTAAGTGGTTGAAGAATCTGAAATTTCCAGATCGGTATGCGGCAAATCTGAAACGGGCAGTCAATCTGAAGACCGGTAAATTGATCGGTTTGAAAAGCCATGACTACCATATTATTATGGAGAGGCTGATGCCCGTGATGTTTCGAGGCTATTTTAAGGATGAGCTTTGGAGCATATTTGCAGAGTTGAGTTACTTCTATAGGGAAGTATGCGCAAAGACGGTATCGAAGAGGTTGATGCAGAAATTTGAGAAAGAAATTCCAATTCTTATTTGTAAATTTGAAAAGGTTTTCCCGCCAGGATTCTTCAATGTGATGCAACATCTAATTGTGCATTTGCCTTGGGAAGCTTTGGTAGGCGGACCAGTGCAATTCAGGTGGATGTATCCTATAGAAAGGGCGTTGAAAAAGCTCAGGGCGTCTGTTCGGAACAAGGCTAGAGTCGAAGGGTGTATTGCGGAGGCTTTTGCCCTTAAGGAGATATCTCAATTCTCAACCAGGTATTTCGCTCGAGCCAACAATGTGTTTGCGCCTTCAGTGCGACTTCATGTCGAAAATGAATCACCCCAAAGCACCCTTCAAATTTTTGCGAATCCGGGTAAAGCAGTTGGAAAAGGGAGTGTACGTCACATTGAAGCATCAGATTTGAACACGCTAATGCTATATATGTATAGCAATATTGACAGCACACAGGAGGCGTTCGAGTAAGTTTTCCTCATAGTTACGTCCATTTTCTCATCTCATAATTTCTATAGTGTGTAATCTCCATGTTTGTAATATGTCCAGCATGTTTGATGAAGAATGTTGGAAATCTACTAGTAAACCTACGGCCATCCAATTAGAAAATCTTCGACGTGATGGGTTGAAAGGTGGACCAAACTTCGTGCAGTGGTTTTGTAATTATGTTAGTAATTGTCGTTCTCTCATTGTCCATACTTAATCTTTGAATTTTGGACTTGGAAGATATAATGCATATACTAATTACTTGTATAGGTTTCCAAAAACTCTGTGCACCCGGACTTGCAGCAAATGGCACATACCTCTGTGTCCGTCCGAAACTATACTCGCTATGATGTAAATGGATATCGCTTCTGAACCGCGAAATTGGAGAAGAGTCGACCATTGGCAGCCACCACCAATAGTGGTGTGTTGGCAAGTTCATATGTTGACGATGACAAAGTAGTGGACTATTACGGTGTTCTTCAAAACATTGTAGAGTTGATTTTCGATGGCCCCAAAGAACTTAAAGTCGTGTTTTTCGAGTGCGACTGGTTTGATGCTCATAGTGGGACTCGTGTCGACAAGTATGGTAATGTCGAGGTGAAGCATAGCTCTAGGATTCCGAGCAGTATGAGCGATGTTGTCCTTGCAAATCAGGCAAAACAGGTGTACTACCTGCCATATCCTCACCCAAGCCTTAGGGCTTGGTGGGTTGCAATCAAAGTCAACCCACAAGTCGTCGCTCCAGAGAGTGCTGACTACGTGAGTACGAGCAGGGACAACGATGATGCTGTTTTTCAACCAGAAGCGGCGTCGAATCAAGACATAGCTCACCGATTCCATGTGACCAATGGAGAAGGACTTGAAAATCTCTGTTGCAATTCAAGCGACTTAATTGAAGAACCTAGGTCAAAGCGCAAACGACCTGTCGTCGTTAGAAGATCAGTAAGGATCCAACGAAATCAAGAGCGTATGAATAAACAACGAGCCGAAGAAGCATCATCGGATGCGGATGACTTTTGATTAGTATGTTTCTTTTCGTTAATCAATTAAGCTATGTATTCCAATTTCCACATTATTAATTTTCATATTATTTGTTCCATATACTGTGGTTTGACATTAATTTATCTACAGCTGAACATGTTCAAGCATAGGAGATCGAGGAGGAGTGGGGGCAGCGCGGCCAGCGAGGACAGCTCGGGCAGTGGGCTTTTTCAGGGCACCTCACAGAGCCGACAGAGGCAGCAGCAACTTCTCGACTGTCTAGACGAAGTGCAGGGTGAGGAGGGTGAGCAGGAGACTCCTCAGCAGGATGCTCATGTGCAGGGTCAGGAGGGTGAGCAGGATGAGGAGGGTGAGCAGGATGAGGAGGTTGACCCCATGGGGGCAGGCAGCGCGGGCGACGCGTCAGATGGTTCTACGTCCTTCAGGTATTATTATGCATATTAGTTTAATTGATATTAGTTTTTAATCATTTCATCATATTGAATTTACTTGTATACTTAGGTATAAGAAGAGCAATGCGCTTGGTCCGAGACCTGCCGAGAGGAGGCTCATCCGACCGCATGGAGAATGGTGGGGCTTATTTCTGTTGTGTTAATTTTTTAATGTGAACATGATTGCACTGGTTTACTTGTTTTATTAATGTTTGTAGGTCATGGGAAGACTTGACTTGGGACGGTACAGGCAGACGTCCCAAGGTGAACGCGGTGTTGGGTAGCCTCTGTCGCTTCTACTACCCTGGCATGGTGGAGCTCAATGGCGAGAGGTTCGCGGCTATGCAGTGGGCTGACTGGGGTCTAAAGGACTATGTCCAGCCAGGGGAGTCAGGGGAAAGCAGTAGCGGAGGGGGAAGTTCGGAAAAAAAACGAAGGACTTGTCAGGTGGCTGTGTGGGACGAGTTCTGGGTGAGTTTACTTTCGTATATAAGCAATTCACATAATTATTGCTTCTCCTAATCTTACTTTAACTTAACTTCTCCATTGATATGTAGGGGAGGTTCGAATTGCCGGATGACATCGAGGACGATCAGGCTCAGTGGGCACGTGTGAAGAGGCACTTTCGGAAGTGCGCTGATAAGGTCATCAAGGATGCCATGTACAATGCTCGCATCGCGGCCGTCAACTACTACTACAAGAAGATAAAGGGGCAGAAAATGAGCAAAGCATTAGGGGCCAATGAGATCTACCTCACAGAGGAGCAGTACCTGGAGAGCGTTGTGGATTGGCTGGCGAAGGACATGGAAGCCTGGAGGTGGTTGGCAAAGAGATGGGCGTCGCCTGAGTGGATTGCAGAGTCCAACAAGCACCGTGTCAACCGTGGCACTGAAGGACCAGGGCATAGGTACGGCGCCGATGGACACCTTGGTACCGCACGCCGCATGGTAAGTATATAAATCAAACTTGTATGTTACATCTATGAAAATTATATGGTTTAACTCTTCTTTTTCATGCAGGAAGCTGAAAGTGGAGTTGCTCCAAGTTTTATGGAGGTTTACGTCCGTGGTCACCGTGGCCCTGATCCGGCGAACCCTGATGAGCTATGCAGCGAGGCGGCAAGGGAGAAAATGGTAAACAAGTTGTATTTACGAATTAAATTGCATGTTTTGTGTCTAACTCCAACTCTAACTTTCTTTGCAGAATGCATATGGGGAGGAAATGACTCAACGCCATGGGCCTGATTTCGACTGGATGCATTCAGACTTAGATGCCTCGGCGTTGTACCACAGTGGTGGGGGTAGAAAGCATGGCAGGTGAGGTGGTTGTCTTTGATTCGACAATTTCATTAACAAGAATGTGTCCACTTAATGGCTCAACTATGTGTATCATGCAGGTTTGCCTTTGGCACCGGCGTTGTGGAGTACAACAGGACATTAGGTCAAGGGAAAGCATCGTCTTCGGCAGGGAGTTCTCGCTCCTCCAAGTCTGCTCGAGAGGCTCAGCTGGAGGAGGAGACTCGGGCAGCACAGGAGCAGGCTCGAGCAGCACAGGAGCAGGCTCGAGCAGCGCAGGAGCAGGTTGGACAGCTGACGCAGTATATGGCTTCTTATTTTCAGGTAATCCGTCTATCTCATCACATGTCGTCATTGAATTCAAAGTATAATGTTGCGATTCTAACGTTTCATCCATTTGCAGGAAATGACTACTCGACTCGGCCCTGATATGAACTTGCCAGCTTTTCGCCCTCCCCAGGTAACACTATCTGAACACTTCAATTCCATAGCAACTCTTTTTTTATTATCAAAAATGGCTCGCAGGCACAAGGATGGGGACAGTGGCCAGGACAAGCTCCAGCGTCGCAGCCACAGTGGACTGGTGTTGGGTGGACGCAGGCACCTCTAGGCACTTGGACACCTCCACCACCCCAAGGATCGCAGCCAGTCCCGGGATGGGTGCCACCGGTCTTCCAGCCACCGGCGGGCTCTCAGCCATTTCAAGCGTGGATGGCACCGCCACCGACGGGGTGGGTGCCACCACCTCAAGGGTGGCCAGCACAACAGTACCCGTGGATGCATGCACAGCCTCCTCCTCACCATGGATCACAGGTGACGTTCCATGTTTAGTTTTATGCAAATATTGACCAAACACAACCTTATTTGAATGATTGATGAATTGCAGGGTTCAGCGTCACATGCTCAGGGATCGGAGGGTGCTGTCAACATCCAAGACTTCCTCGTCCATGGTTAGGTAGTGGCCACCTTCCTGGTGGCGGAGGAGGGAGTGGCCAAAACTCACATAGCCCGCCGGAGTGAGTAGTGACTTTGTTTATGGACTATGTATGGATATGTATAGACTTTGTTTATGGTTCTGGAGGGAATGACTTTGTTTATGTATGGACTATATGTATGGAATATGTTTGAAACAATTATGTAATTGCTTGTGAATGTTGTTTGTGAAAACTGTATTGTTTGTGAAATCTGTATATGTGATTGTGTATATGTTTATTTTGCTGTGAATTAATAAAAGGTGCAGAAAAATCTGTTTTTTGGGGGGGTATCATGAATTTTCGTCGGCCTGGGTGGTGGCCGACGAAAATACGTGCCCAAATATTTCGTCGGCCACCACCCAGGGCCGACGAAAATTATGTTCCTATTTTCGTCGGCCTCAGTGGCCGACGAAAATAGTGAGCCGACCAACTATTTTCGTCGGCCTTGGGGAAGCCAACGAAAATACGTCGTTTTCGTCGGTACCGACGAAAATAATTCCCTATTTTCGTCGAACTTATTTTCGGCGGCTATTTTCGTCGGCCTGCCGACGAAAATAGGCTATTTTCGTCGGTTTAGGCTTATTTTCGTGGGTTTTTGGCCCACGAAAATTTAGGCGTTTCCTGTAGTGGCTTCAAGAGAGAAGCCAAGAACTTAACAAGCCATAAGGCTTCCATCTCCGCCAAGGAGAAAGGGAAGGCCCCTATGGCATGTAGTACTAAAAAGAACCATGCTTTTATGTATCATGACAAGAGGCAATATAGAAATGCTTATAGGAGTTATAATGCATATGATGCTTTTGATTCTCATGCCATGTTTGCTTCTAGTTCTTCCTATGTGCATGATAGAAATGTCGGTAGGAAAAATGTTGTTCATAATATGCCTAGGAGAAATGTTGCTAATGTTCCTAGGAAAGTTAATGAACCATCTACAATTTATCATGCTTTAAATGCTTCCTTTGCTATTTGTAGAAAGGATAGGAAGATAGTTGCTAGGAAATTAAGGGCAAAATGCAAGGGTGATAAAACTTGCATTTGGGTCCCTAAGACAATTTTTACTAACCTTGTAGGACCCAACAAGAGTTGGGTACCTAAGACCCAAGCCTAAATTTGCCTTGCAGGTTTATGCATCCGGGGGTTCAAGCTGGATTATCGACAGCAGATGCACAAACCATATGACTGGGGAGAAGAAAATGTTCACCTCCTATGTCAAGAATAAGGATTCCCAAGATTCAATCATATTCGGTGATGGGAACCAAGGCAAGGTGAAAGGCTTAGGCAAGATTGCAATATCCAATGAGCACTCTATCTCCAATGTGTTTTTAGTTGAGTCTCTTGGATATAATTTACTATCTGTCAGTCAATTATGTAATATGGGATATAATTGTCTATTTACAAATGTAGATGTGTCTGTCTTTAGAAGAAGTGATGGTTCACTAGCTTTTAAGGGTGTACTAGACGGCAAACTTTATTTGGTTGATTTTGCAAAAGAGGAGGTCGGTCTAGATGCATGCTTAATTGCTAAGACTAGCATGGGCTGGCTGTGGCATCGCCGCTTAGCACATGTGGGGATGAAGAACCTTCACAAGCTTCTAAAGGGAGAACACGTGATAGGTTTGACTAACGTGCAATTCGAAAAAGATAGACCTTGTGCAGCTTGTCAAGCAGGTAAACAAGTGGGAGGAGCACATCACAGCAAGAATGTGATGACCACTTCAAGACCTCTGGATCTGCTGCATATGGACCTCTTCGGACCTGTCGCCTATCTAAGCATAGGAGGAAGTAAGTATGGTCTAGTTATTGTTGATGACTTTTCCCGCTTCACTTGGGTGTTCTTTTTGCAGGATAAGTCTGAAACCCAAGGGACCCTCAAGCGCTTCCTAAGGAGAGCTCAAAATGAGTTTGAGCTCAAGGTGAAGAAGATAAGGAGCGACAATGGGTCCGAGTTCAAGAATCTTCAAGTGGAGGAATTCCTTGAGGAGGAGGGGATCAAGCACGAGTTCTCCGCTCCCTACACACCTCAGCAAAATGGTGTGGTAGAGAGGAAGAACAGGACGCTCACTGGTATGGCAAGGACTATGCTTGGAGAGTTCAAGACCCCCGAGTGCTTTTGGTCGGAAGCCGTGAACACGGCTTGCCACGCCATCAACAGGGTCTATCTTCACCGCCTCCTCAAGAAGACTTCATATGAGCTGCTAACCGGTAACAAACCCAATGTATCGTACTTTCGTGTATTTGGGAGTAAATGCTACATTCTAGTGAAGAAGGGTAGGAACTCTAAATTTGCTCCCAAAGCTGTAGAAGGGTTTTTATTAGGTTATGATTCAAATACAAAGGCGTATAGGGTCTTCAACAAATCATCGGGTTTGGTTGAAGTCTCTAGTGACGTTGTATTTGATGAGACTAATGGCTCTCCAAGAGAGCAAGTTGTTGATCTTGATGATGTAGATGAAGAAGATGTTCCAACGGCCGCGATACGCACCATGGCGATTGGAGATGTGCGGCCTCAGGAACAATTGGAGCAAGATCAACCGTCTTCCTCAACTATGGTGCATCCCCCAACCCGAGATGACGAACAGGTACCTCAAGTGGAGGCGCATGATCAAGGGGGAGCACAAGATGTTCAAGTTGAAGAGGAAGAAGCACCTCAGGCACCTCCAACCCAAGTTCGAGCGACGATCCAAAGGGATCATCCCGTCGACCAGATATTGGGTGATATTAGCAAGGGAGTAACTACTCGTTCAAGATTAGTTAATTTTTGTGAGCATTACTCCTTTGTCTCTTCTATTGAGCCTTTCAGGGTAGAAGAGGCCTTGCTAGATCCGGACTGGGTGTTGGCCATGCAGGAGGAACTCAACAACTTCAAGCGCAATAAAGTTTGGACCCTGGTGCCTCGTCCCAAGCAAAATGTTGCGGGAACCAAGTGGGTGTTCCGCAACAAACAGGACGAGCACGGGGTGGTGACAAGGAACAAGGCTCGACTTGTGGCAAAAGGTTATGCCCAAGTCACAGGTTTGGACTTTGAGGAGACGTTTGCTCATGTGGCTAGGCTAGAATCAATTCGTATTTTGCTAGCATATGCCGCTCACCATTCTTTCAGGTTGTACCAAATGGATGTGAAGAGCGCTTTCCTCAACGGGTCGATCAAGGAGGAAGTGTACGTGGAGCAACCCCCTGGCTTCGAGGATGAACGGTACCCCGACCACGTGTGTAAGCTCTCTAAGGCGCTCTATGGACTTAAGCAAGCCCCAAGAGCATGGTATGAATGCCTTAGAGACTTTTTAATTGCTAATGCTTTCAAGGTTGGGAAAGCCGATCCAACTCTTTTCACAAAGACTTGCGATGGTGATCTCTTTGTGTGCCAAATTTATGTCGATGACATAATATTTGGTTCTACTAACCAAAAGTCTTGTGAAGAGTTTAGCAGGGTGATGACGCAGAAATTTGAGATGTCGATGATGGGCGAGTTGAACTACTTCCTTGGGTTCCAAGTGAAGCAACTCAAGGATGGCACCTTCATCTCCCAAACGAAGTATACGCAAGATTTGCTAAAGCGGTTTGGGATGAAGGACGCCAAGCCCGCAAAGACGCCGATGGGAACCGACGGACACACCGACCTCAACAAAGGTGGTAAGTCCGTTGATCAAAAAGCATACGGGTCCATGATAGGTTCTTTGCTTTATTTATGTGCTAGTAGACCGGATATTATGCTTAGCGTATGCATGTGTGCTAGATTTCAATCCGATCCTAAGGAGTGTCACTTAGTGGCTGTGAAGCGAATTCTTAGATATTTGGTTGCTACGCCTTGCTTCGGGATCTGGTATCTAAAGGGGTCTAACTTTGACTTGACTGGATATTCGGATTCCGACTATGCTGGATGTAAGGTCGATAGGAAGAGTACATCGGGGACATGCCAATTCTTAGGAAGGTCCATGGTGTCATGGAACTCTAAGAAACAAACTTCCGTTGCCCTATCCACCGCTGAGGCCGAGTACGTTGCCGCAGGACAGTGTTGTGCGCAACTACTTTGGATGAGGCAAACCCTCAGGGACTTTGGCTACAATCTGAGCAAAGTCCCACTCCTATGTGATAATGAGAGTGCTATCCGCATGGCGGAAAATCCTGTTGAGCACAGCCGCACAAAGCACATAGACATCCGGCATCACTTTTTGAGAGACCACCAGCAAAAGGGAGATATCGAAGTGTTTCATGTTAGCACCGAGAACCAGCTAGCCGATATCTTTACCAAGCCTCTAGATGAGAAGACCTTTTGGAGGCTGCGTAGTGAACTAAATGTCTTAGATTCGCGGAACTTGGATTGAATTGTAGCATACATGTGTTTATGCCTTTGATCATGTTCATTCTGCATTTTGTTGCTTATGGTGGTGCTCAAGTTGTACAAACACTCCCTGGACCTCACAAGTCCATTTTGCAAGTGATGCACATATTTAGGGGGAGCTGTACTACAACTTGACCCTTTGAGACTAACCGTTTGCTTGAGTTTGCTTGATTTAGTCTCAAAGGAGGTTTGAAAGGGAAAAGGTGGACTTGGACCATGAAAGACTTCCACTGCACTCCGATGAGAGGGTAACTTATTCCAAGTTCATCTCATGTACTCTTATTGCCTTTGTGTACTTATTTGAAGATTTTGGTGAGGCAATGGGGTTTAAGGGCCAAGATTGATCCCGTTTTGGTGCTTGATGCCAAAGGGGAGAAAATAAAGGCCAAAGCAATAGATGGATCAGCTACCACTTGAGAAATTTTGAAAATAGTAGATTAGAGCTTTTGGTTTGTCAAAACTCTTTTATTGTCTCTTATGTCAAAAGTTGGCCTCTTGTGGGGAGAAGTGTTGATTATGGGAAAAAGGGAGAGTTTTTGAAATCTTGAATTAATTTCTCTTGGAATGACTCTCTGTATGTCTTAATATGTGTGTTTGACTTAGAGATAGAAAATTGAGTTTGATTTGCAAAGACAAACCAAGTGGTGGCAAAGAGTGATCCATATATGTCAAATTTGAATCAAAACAATCTGAGTTCTTATTTGAATTGATTTTGTATTTGTTCTACTTGCTTTATATTGTGTTGGCATAAATCACCAAAAAGGGGGAGATTGAAAGGGAAATGAGCCCTTGGGCCATTTCTAAGTATTTTGGTGATTTAGTGTCCAAACACAAGTGTCTAAGTGTAAAATGGTGGACAAAGTACAAATCAAGGATAAAGGTATGTTTCTCAGACTTAGTACATTGTTTTAGAGACTAATGTATTGTGTCTAAGTGCTGGAAACAGGAAAAGACCAACTGGAAATGTCTTGGCTCGAGCAGCCAAGACTCTGCTCAGTCTGGGTGCACCGGACTGTCCGGTGGTGCACCGGACAGTGTCCGGTGCGCCAGGCTGTATCGAGCGAAGTGGCCGCTCTCGGGAATTCACCGGCAACGTACGGCTATAATTCACCGGACTGTCCGGTGTGCACCGGACTGTCCGGTGAGCCAACGGTCGGCCAGGCCAACGGTCGGTCGCGCAATCTGCGCGAGACACGTGGCCGAGCCAACGGCTAGAAGGGGGCACCGGACTGTCCGGTGTGCACCAGACATGTCCGGTGCGCCAACGGCTCCCAGATCTGCAACGGTCGGCTTCGCTATTTAAGGAAAGAAATCGGGCACCGGACAGTGTCCGGTGTGCACCGAACTGTCCGGTGCGCCAGTCGACAGAAGGCAAGATCAACCTTCCTAGATTGCTCTCAACGGCTCTTAGCTGCCTTGGGGCTATAAAAGGGACCCCTAGGCGCATGAAGGAGTACACCAAGCATCTCCTAAGCATTCCTAAGCACTAAGACATCGATTCCGCGCCTTTGATTCTTTGCAATAGCAATTAGAGCTCTTGTTGAGTTGAGAACTCATTGAGTTGTGTTGTGAGCTCTTGTTGCGACTTGTGTACGTGGTGTTGCTGTGATTTCTTGTCTTGAGTGTGTTGCTTATTCCCCCTTACTCCGTGCTTCTTTGTGATCATCTAAGTGTAAGGGCGAGAGACTCCAAGTTGTGGAGATTCCTCGCAAACGGGATTGAGAAAAAGCAAGCAAAACACCGTGGTATTCAAGTGGGTCTTTGGACCGCTTGAGAGGGGTTGATTGCAACCCTCGTCCGTTGGGACGCCACAACGTGGAGTAGGCAAGCGTTGGTCTTGGCCGAACCACGGGATAACCACCGTGCCATCTCTGTGATTGATCCTTGTTGGTCATTGTGTTTTGTTGAGGATTCCTCTCTAGCCACTTGGCAATTATTGTGCTAACGATTAACCAAGTTTTGTGGCTTAAGTTTTCAAGTTTCACAGGATCACCTATTCACCCCCCCCTCTAGGTGCTCTCAATGCCCAACATAAATAATTGGACTAACTAGTTTGCTCTAGATTATATATTCTACAGGTGCATAAAGGTTCAACATAAACCAACAAAAGATTAAAGAAAGGGTTCAAAAAGAAAGGAGCAAAAAAACCAAGGGTGCCCTGGTCTGGTGCACCGGACTGTCCGGTGTGCCACCGGACAGTGTCTAGAGCATCAGGACCGTACTGCTCTAAACTCGCCACCCTCAGGTTTCTCTGGGCGCGCTCCACTATAATTCACCGGATTGTTCGGTGTGCCACCGGACTGTCCGGTGCACCAGTGGAGCAATGGCTCCTTCGCACAACGGTCGACTACAAAAGCTGAAGAATCAGATGAACAGTGCGAAACAGTGCGCGGCAGAGCAGAGCAGCCGTCAGAGGCGCACCAGACAGTGAACAGTACCTGTCCGGTGCCACTAGAAGACAAAGGCTCCAACGGTCGACTGCGCCCGAACTCTAATGGTTGGGTGACGTGGCTGGCGCACTGGACAGCGTCCGATGGCACACCGGACTGTCCGGTGCGCCCATCGACAGCAGCCCAACCCCAACGGTTGTTGGGTGGTTGAGGGCTATAAATACCCCTCAACCACCTCCACTCCAACCATCCAAGCATTCATCACTCTCCATTCAATACAAGAGCAAAGTGCAACACTCCAAGACAAATCAAAGCCACCGATCCAATGAAAGTCCCCAATTCAATTCTAGTGCTTTAGGACTTGTGAGAGGATCGTTCTTGTGTTTCTTTGTTGCTCTTGTTGCTTGGTTGGCTTTCTTATTTCTCTCATTCTTATTCTCAAAGCCTTGTAAGCGAAGCAAGAGACACCAATCATGTGGTGGTCCTTGCGGGGTCTAAGTGACCCGAGAAATCAAGGAAGAAAGCTCACTCGGTCTAGGTGACCGTCTGAGAGAGGGAAAGGGTTGAAAGAGACCCGGTCTTCGTGACCACCTCAACGGGGACTAGGTTCTTTAGAACCGAACCTCGGTAAAACAAATCACCGTGTTCATCCACATTATTTCTTGGTTGATTTGTTTTCCCCTCTCTCCCAGACTTAATATTCGTTCTAACGCTAACCCCGACTTGTAGAGTGTGTTTAAGTTTATAATTTTCAGATTCCGCCTATCCACCCCCCTCTAGGCGACTTTCAACTACCATGAAACGACAAAGGTAGGGTGGACGAGGAGTCCCCTAACTAAGAGGAAGAGTATCATCACTTGGCCTGTGAGGCCAACCTTCAGCAGCAACAAGAGGAGCTCGACGCCCTCATCCATAAACTCGACTAGGTTTATAGCGACAATGAACAAAAGCGCCTTGAGGCCGAAAGCAAATTGGGCGACAAAGGTCTATGACCAGCTCGCCAAAAGAAGCGACGGGCATAATATTTCCTCAACCCCGGACAGAACGTAGCCACGACGACCAAGATGCTTCGGTCCATCCCTGAGCCTAACGAACCAGAGGCAAGGAAAACCAAAGAAGATAAACTTCCAGGAGCATAGTTACAAAAAGAAGGGTCAGTCCATAATGAACTAACCTTCGCGTGAGGCTATAAGGAAAATAGACCCCGGGCCATTTGGCTAAATAGGTTTTGGTGTTTGATGATCAACATAACCTGTGGACTAATGTGTTTGCCAGTATTTGTGTTTGTAGTTCACAAGATGCTAAAGTTGCTTGGACCAAGACATTGAGGAAAGCAACACCTCAAAAGAAAACATTATGAAGATCAAGTGAAGTCCAAGAAACAAAGAAAATGTTACCAACAGACTATTCGGTGCCACATGCCAGACTGTCTGGTGCACTAGGAACAGTAGCCCTAATGGCTAGTTTCAGGTGGCACTGTGGATAGAAGACCGCCGGACTGTCCGCTATGAAGTTCGGACTGTCCGGTGTGAAAGCCTACAGCACCAACGGTCACCTATGGTGTCAGTCCAACAGCTAGGTGCACCGGACAGGGGCACCGGACTGTCCGGTGACCCCACCGGACTATCCTGTGTGTCGTAGAGAGCAGCAGCTTTTCTCCAACGGCTAGTTTTCTGTTGGGGGCTATAAATACACCCCTAACCGGCCATTCCAAGAGGTGGGAGCCCAAGCAACATACCAAGGCATATAGTAGACATTCCCAAGTGCTCATACACCCAAGTGCTTAATAGAATCACTCGGTGATTAGCGTAGGTGCTTTGCGAAGTACTTAGGTTAGTTAGACTGCTTTAGCGCTTGCTCTAGGTGAACCCTAGTTAGTTGAGTGAGTTTTGTAAAACCACACAACCCCTCGGCTCTTGTGCGAGCTGTTGTAATTGTACCGAGTGGGGCGAGAGTCTTGCGAGACCGTGACAACCGTGTTTGTGTCACGGCCGCCACTGTGTACCAGAGGGAACGAGGCCCGCGGCATTTCGGTCGGAAGCTTGATAGTGGAGATAGAAGGGAGCGTCCGAGAGGAGCCAGAAGCGGAGCACCACTTGCATGTGGAGAAGGCATGTGGCTCTCTATAGAGTTACTCGACTGAGGTGCTTGGCCCTCATGTGGGCTTCCCTTTGCGTAGGGGCACCAACGAGAATTAGTCAGGACCTTGCGTGGTTTCGGATACCTCGGTAAAAATACCGGCATCATCAACGAGAGTTTGCATCTCTACCTCGCTCTTTAGCTTCTGCATTTATATTAAGCATTTAAGTTTCAATCTTGTCTTTATACTTATATTGTTGTAGATTGAAACTTAGCCATTGCGGTAGAGATAGCAAACACTTAGACAAAACCTAGTTTGCACTTTCTAGTTTGATTAATTTCATAGGTTTTGCTCTAGGGATTTATTTGTGGCCTAGTTTAAAGAAAGTTTTAGAAGTCCTAATTCACCCCCCCCCCTCCTAGGCATCACCTGTTTCTTTCAAAGGCTACTACTACTGCTGTTATTGGTACTACCACTATTGCTACTAGATGTCACACCCGGATTTAGGGGGTCCAAACCCGAGCGTGTGTAAAATGTGTGCTATGATCAAGTCTCACGCTTATGATGACTCATGGTACATAAACGAATGTCACAACTTTAATATATAACGAATTTCTATACAAAATAGTTAAATAGTTACATCATACAAAGACAACCATCCAGCAACCAAGTTGATTGTGAGATGATAGCCTAGACCACTCACGAACTCATCGCAGCATCCTTCATGCGCCTCATCCTGTGGTACCTATTCTTGACCTAGGGGGATGTGAGTACAACAAGCGTGAGCTCACATACGTTCATCGCTGAAAGGATCACGATGCCCAAGAGGGGGGGTGAATTGGGCTTTTCTAAAAATCAACACTAATTAAAACCTAAGCAAGAGCCCAACTTCACCCCAACAACTAGCACTTAAGAGAACAATACTAGAAATACAATAGTTCTAAGGCAATACTTCAAATACTTGCTAAACAAATACACAATGTAAAATGCTTGAATTAAGTGCGGAATGTAAAGCAAGGTTTAGAAGACTCCTCCAATTTTTCCCGAGGTATCAAAGAGTCGGCACTCTCCACTAGTCCTCGTTGGAGCACCCGCGCAAGGTTATCGCTCCCCCTTGGTCCTTGCAAGAACCAAGTGCTCACTACGAGATGATCCTTTGCCACTCCAGCGCGGTGGATCCCTCACGACCGCTTACAAACTTGAGTCAGGTCACCAACAAGATCTCCACGGTGATCACCGAGCTCCCAACGCCACCAAGCCGTCTAGGTGATGCTGATCACCAAGAGTAACAAGCCGTAGACTTTCGCTTGACCAAGAGAAGCCTAATGCAAGTGGTGTGTGTGCTCTAGGTGGCTCTCGCTAGCGCTAATGAGGTCCAAATGCGAGATTAAGATTCTCCAATCACCTCACTAGGCTTTTGGTGCTTGCAATGCTCTACCAATGTGCAGGAATAAATGTGAGCAGCAAGACATTGAATATGGTGGGTGGAGGGAGTATAAATAGCCCTCACCCACCAACTAGTCGTTACCAGCATTCTTCTGCACATGGGCGCACCGGACAGTCCGGTGCGCCACTGGTGCGCCAACGGTCGACTCCAACGGCTAGTTCTGACAGCTAGTCGTTGGGCAGATGGCACACCGGGCAGTGAACAGTCACTATTCGGTGCACACCGGACGGTCCGGTGCGCTATCCGGTGCGCCACTATAATTCAACTCGTGAACCTTGCGCTCTTGGGTTTCTGCGTGAGGGAAACCCTTCCCCGGGCCATCGTGGCCCCACCTGACAGAGGGCGCACTGGACAGTCCGGTGTCCCGAAGCCAGAAACCCTAACTTCTATTTTCTGCTGTTTTTCAAATCGGTTTTCGTTCTAACTTGAGAGTTTGTTCTAGAGTGTCTCCTAACACTATATGTGAGTGTGAATATGCACCAACACTACACTAGAACTCTCTTGGTCAAACTACTCATCGACAACCCCTCTTTATAGTACGACTAAAACAAAATAAAAGACCTAACTATATTACGAGTGTCCGCAACTCCTTGACACTTGGACTACATAGACCTTCACTTTTGTTTCGTCGCTTTAGCCGTCGCTTCGAGTTCTTATCTCCGGGATTGTTTTCACCGTTGTAGTACTTGTACCTGTAATGTGACCTAACTTACCATTTGTCTATGCAAAACACACGTTAGTCACATATAACATTACGTTGTCATTAATCACTAAAACCAACCAGGGACCTAGATGCTTTCAATCTCCCCCTTTTTGGTGATTGATGACAACCCTACAAGATTTGTGAGAGTAGTTTGTTTTGAAATTTCTGTCAATAGAGAAGATGGTTAGTTGTACTCAATGATCTTTGACAGAAAGAGTGTGTATTATAATAATAAGAATGAGCGCATACACATCGTAAGTTTCTTGTTTATATAAAGGGTGAAATCAAGTTGATGAACAAGAACTAGAAGACTGGTGAAAACACAATACACATATAGTCAACATAAGCATCGATAGTATATAATAGAGTTTGTGAGCCAAAATCATCATACAAAAGTGGAGCTAAGACAGAGAGTAACAAGCACATATATTACATCAAAATGACTCTCTCCTAACTCCCTAACTCACCCTAGCTCTCACAACTCTCATATCTCTCCCCCTTTGGCGTCAAACACCAAAAGGGAACCCAAACCTACACACCAGAAGAGGAAGGAGGTGGCGAGGGCATCCGGTCATAGTCGTGGCAAAAGAGCGAATGCCAGCTGCGGGTCAGAGTCAGTCTCGGATCCAGGATATGCCGTAGAAGCTGGAGCTGGTACTGACTCGGACGAAGGCTGCACTGCAGGAGCTACCGGAGCTGAAGAGGTCACAGACACCGCCACAGCAGCAGTGGTAACAGCAGGAGCTGGTGGCACTGGCGGCTGAGTGCTGACGGAGCTGATGACCAGCGACGAGAAAACTAGGGTGACTGGCCGGAGCGGAGAGGAAGAAGGACCAACTGAAGGAAGAGGGGGTCCTGCCTAAATGGCTAGCACAATAGCAGCCTGAAGAGGTAGAGGCGGTGCTGACTGAACTGGGGGAATCTGAACACCGGTATGCTGAAGAATGTGAGTCATGAATGCCCGATGCTCAGCCTTGTCTGCTAGAAACTGCTGCAGTGTGTCCTGCCTGTCCTGAATAGTCTGAAAAAGTGAAAGCATCCTCTCGGACATCTGCTGCTGGACTGCTGCCTGACGAGCCTGCTCAGCTGCCAATCGAGCCTGCTCGGACGCCATAAGAGCTTGCTGCTGCGTAAGAGTCTGAAGGATAGCAGCCAGAGCAGGGTCAACCACAGGAGGAGGAGCGGGAGCAGCACTGGAACTCCTGACCTCATGATCATGTGAGCGGGGAGGCAGAGGCGGAGGCGGAACCCCAAAGTCATCATCATCATCATCATCATCATCATCATCATCATCATCATCATCATCATCATGGACTGCTGCGCCCTGAGTCTCGAACTGATGAAAAGTGGTATCCTCGGCCTAAGTGTCAAACACTGGAGCAGGAGCCGGCATAGGGTCCTCAGGGGCTGGACGGTAGGAGCCAAAGAGGAGGCGAGAGGCCTCAAGAGTGCCCTAGAACTGTGGTGGCCGAATCAGCTGAGCGAAGATGTGGCAGAGATAGTGAGCATATGGCAGCTGTCGTCGGGCATGTAGACCATCTAGTACGGTGTCCTCGATCTCACAAATAAGGAAGTCCACAACATCAAACTCTAAGTGAGAGACCAGGGCACCAAGTAGCCAGAGCTGGATATGAGTGGCAGCCTCCCTGTAACCCATCCGTGGCAGAAGCGTCCGTCTCATGAGCTGATATAAAAACTTGGTCACTGTAGTGAAGTCTACCGGAGAACATCGTGACCCATCTAAGAAGGGCGGTCGGAACAAAGCCGCGACGTGAGCTGTACTAGGAGCAACTCCACCGTGAGGGCGATGAGGGGGATCAGAGGTGTCGTAGCACAAGCTATGAAGACGAGTTGATGACTCGTTGAATCCAAACAGCTGGCGAATCTGGCTGGCATGAAGTGTAACATCCTCTCGCTCAAAGTGGAACCTCATCCACTGGTGATCAGGGTCGATCCATACAGAAGCATAGAAAACTCGGACCCATTCCTCAACATATCTGCCGCTGGTAGTCAAAAGAGTGAGAAGTCTAGGCAGATATGAGAGGTGTACCTCAGAGTCAGCACCGGCGGCTAGCAGAAACGCAGGAAGATCCAAAAGCTGGTGCACTCACAAAGCAATCTATGCAGACATCTGAGCTCGAAAGAAGGACTCCTGTATCCGGGTACTAAAGAGATCGGCTGCAGCAAGGTCACTCTGAGCCGGTAGCCAAGTCTCCACGGGTACGTGTCTAAACCGACGTACCCATGCCGTTGTAGCACGCTGAAGATCAAACAACCTGGGATCCGCAGCTAGTGGTTGCACCTTAGTCTCATCTCGCTCCCAGAAGCGGGCAGGTGGGATAGGTGGAGCGGAAAGGGGAGCGGGAGAAGGAGTAGTGGAAGCTGGAGTAATGGAAGTGGTAGGTATGGCTGAGGTGGTGGATGGCGCAGGAGTGACGGGAGCAGGCAAAGTGGGAGGTGGAGTGGTAGCAGTGGTGGGAGTGGTAGGTGCGGAGGAGCGAGGCCGAGAGGCGAGACGACGAACTCGATAAGCAATCTGATCTAAAGAAATCCGCAGCTGATCACCTCTCTCTGCCTGCTTAGCGGCTGCTGCTGCTGCTAGAGCTGCTCGGCCTGCTCTATCTAAACGCCGCTTCTTGCGGCCTTCCTGCTGCTCTAAGTAGACCGTCTTCCCTTTGACCTGCCTGAAGGGGCGAGGAGGGTCCTCGTCATCTCCTCCCCCTGGCGTCGACACATTCTTCATGTGCGGCATCCTGACTTGATGACTGCATATGAGAGAGAAGCTAAGCACAAGAAGATAACAGACGATAGGCTGACAAAAGAACGAATAGCTACCTAGAAATCTCTCACGAGAGGGAGAGAATCCAGGCAGAACAGGAGACAGCTGATGGATAGGCGAGGTCACTGAAATGACAGAAGAGGTGAGCATGTATTAATCACATAGTCATAAGTATATGAAATGTGAATAAATACATACACAGAGTGTTATGGCACAGAAATCGAGAGATATGGCGATCAAGAGGTCAAACGACGCGAAAACGGCGTTTGAACGTGAAATAGTGCCATAGGAGGCCGGAAATTAAAAATGAGGCATGAAATGATTTGGAATTGAGCCGACACTTCACGAATAGGTTTATATGGGTAAATATGAGTGAAGAGTACGCTTGGTTTGATTTGAGGCGAAGAAAATGGAATTTGGGCACTCAGCTCGGAATTGATCGCCAGAAATAGGGAATTGTGTAAAATTGAAGCCTGGTGAAAGGATCACGATGCCCAAGAGGGGGGTGAATTGGGCTTTTCTAAAAATCAACACTAATTAAAACCTAAGCAAGAGCTAAGTAAGAGCCCAACTTCACCCCAACAACTAGCACTAAAAATATAATACTAGAAATACAACAAAGCTAAGACAATACTTCAAATACTTGCTACACAATGTAAAGTGCTTGAATTAAGTGCGGAATGTAAAGCAAGGTTTAAAAGACTCCTCCAATTTTTTTCCCGAGGTATCGAAGAGTCGGCACTCTCCACTAGTCCTCGTTGGAGCACCCGCGCAAGGGTATCGCTCCCCCTTGGTCCTCGCAAGAACCAAGTGCTCACTACGAGATGATCCTTTGCCACTCCGGCGCGGTGGATCCCTCGAGACCGCTTACAAACTTGAGTCGGGTCACCAACAAGATCTTCACGGTGATCACCGAGCTCCCAACGCCACCAAGCCGTCTAGGTGATGCCGATCACCAAGAGTAACAAGCCGTAGACTTTCGCTTGACCAAGAGAAGCCTAATGCAAGTGGTGTGTGCTCTAGGTGGCTCTCGCTAGCGCTAATGAGGAACAAACGCGGATTAAAATTCTTCTAATCTCCTCACTAGGCTTTTGGTGCTTGCAATGCTCTAGCAATGTGCTGGAATAAATGTGGAGTGCAAGACATTGAATATGGTGGGTGGAAGGGGTATAAATAGCCCTCACCCACCAACTAGCCGTTACAGGCATCTCACTGCGCAATGGCGCACCGGACTGTCCGGTGCGCCACCGGTGCGCCAACGCTCGTTTCCAATGGCTAGTTCTGACAGGTAGCCGTTGGACTCATGGCACACCGGACAGTGAACAGCCACTGTCCGGTGCACACCGGACAGTCCGGTGCGATGTCCGGTGCGCCACTAAAATTCCTTTCTGAAACAGGCGCTCTCGGGTTTCTGCGCAGGGAAGCTTCTTCCCCGGGCCAGTCTGGGTCCGCCTGGCAGAGGGTGCACCGGACAGTCCGGTGCCCCCAGGGCCAGAAACCCTACTTCTTGTTTTTCAGCTGATTTTAAAATCGGTTTTCGTTCTAACTTGTGAGTGAGTTCTAGAGTGACACCTAGCACTGTATGTGAGTGTAATGGTGCACCAACACTACACTAGAACTCTCTCGGTCAAACTACTCATCGACAACCCCTCTTTATAGTACAGCTAAAAGAGAATAAAAGACCTAACTAAATCACGAGTGTCCACAACTCCTTGACACTCGGACTCCATAGTCCTTCACCTTTTGTTTCGTCGTTTTAGCCGTCTTTTCGAGTTCTTATTTCCGGGATTGTTTTCACCGTTGTAGTACTTCTACCTGTAATGCGACCTAACTTACCATTTGTCTCTGCAAAACACACGTTAGTCACATATAACAATACGTTGTCATTAATCACTAAAACCAACCAGGGGCCTAGATGCTTTCACCTGGGATATCAGATTGACCTGAGATTTTGTGAATGTGTTACTAGAGGTATTATGAAGGTGCCTGAAAAATTTGGGATCGATTGGAGCATTTTTGGCTGGTTTGGGCATTTCACCGAGCATGTGGCGTGTGGTGTTCTAGGGTTTTGGAGAAATGCTCATTTGAGAATGTGAAGCCCTCCCTAAGGAGCTAGGAACATGCATGGGAATTAAATAGAGGACTAGAAACACATCCAACCACTTGGATTCACTGGATTTGACAGGAATTGAAAAGAGGACAAGAGGTGGAAGTAATGAGAGCATCACTTGGCAGGAAACAGAGAGAAACAGAGATAGGGTAGGGGAGGAGCTCACCAGAGGAGGGGGCTGAGCACAAGCTGGAGCAAAGCCACCGGAGCACGGCCGAAGACAGTGGTCGTCGACGGTGAGCCAAGGAGATCGCTAGAGAGTGAGAGCAGAGGACTGAGAGAGCCAAAGAAATGAGCCTGGCCTCAGGCTCGGGCAGGGAAAACTTTTTTAAAAACCGATTATGGGCGCACCGGACAGTCTACAGTGCCTATCCGGTGCACACCAGATAGCACACAGTAGCTGTCCGGTGAACCACCGGACAGCGCACAGGAAAGAGGAGTTCTGCGCGTGCGCGGTCGGTGCACCGGACAGTGCACAGTGCAGTGTCCGGTGCACACTGGACTGTCCGGTGAGCCCAGACAGAGGGAATTTTGAATTTTTTTAAATTTTCTATCTAGTTTTAAACCAAACCAAATCCCAACTTATAATCACACAAAAGAACACCTGTTGGGACAGGTATTGGCACCCTCATATATTTTTTTTTCATAATTTTAAAAATATTTTGCCATAGGCTAGATAATTTTTAGAGAAAATAGGCAAATGGTGAGATTTGCATTTTGGCTTTGCACTAGGGGTTTTCATGAATGATTTGAGTTTTGAGTACTCCCCCTAAGTGTAGTGCCTCAAGCATATCTCAAGAACCAACAATTTCATAGTAAGTAGGAATTTAAGTACTAAAAGCTTAAAACTAAGACTTGTCACGTTTGAGCCCGATTTAAGCTTTTTCACTCGCTTTGTTGGCGGTTAGCTTAACTAGGTTAGACAAGCCCTAAATGCAATACAAGAAATTTAAATATGCAATGCAAGCTTGACAACATCATTTGAGATCTTAAATAAAATTTCTGAGATCAAGTATGTTTAATTCATTCCTCAACATGCAAAAGCGGGTTTTATCAAGTGGCTTAGTGAAAATATTCGCTAATTGATCTTCCAACCTCACTCCTTCTAAAATGATGTCTCCTTTAGCAACATGATCTCTAAGGAAGTGATGACGGATATCAATGTGCTTGGTGCGAGAGTGTTGTACATGATTATTAGCAATTTTAACAGCACTCTCGTTGTCACACAACAAAGGTACCTTTTCTAGAACTACGCCATAGTCGAGAAGAGTTTGTTTCATATATAAAATTTGTGTGCAACAAGCACCCGCGGAAATGTATTCCGCTTCGGCGGTTGACAAGGCAACACTATTTTGCTTTTTGGATGCCCATGATACTAGTGATCTCCCAATCAAATGGCACCCCCCAGAAATACTTTTTCTATCAATTTTGCAACCGGCATAATTCGAATCGGAATAGCCAATTAGGTCAAAAGTAGCTCCTTTGGGATACCAAAGGCCAACGCTTGGGGTGTGCTTGAGATACCTAAGAATTCTTTTAACAGCGTGAAGATGAGATTTCTTAGGATTAGATTGAAATCTAGCACACATGCAGACACTAAACATGATATCGGGCCTAGATGCGGTAAGATACAATAAACTACCAATCATAGAACGGTAGAGTTTGATTAACCGGGTTACCTCCCTCATCTAGGTCGAGATGTCCATTTGTTGGTATAGGTGTCTTGATTG
The DNA here is from genome assembly GCF_902167145.1 of Zea mays. Taxonomy (NCBI): domain Eukaryota; kingdom Viridiplantae; phylum Streptophyta; class Magnoliopsida; order Poales; family Poaceae; genus Zea; species Zea mays. The sequence goes on along the minus strand of NC_050105.1, from coordinate 97,780,371 downwards.
GTTTGCACTTCTTCAGGTTGAACCTTTTCAACAAGTCTTTGGTATACTTCTATTATGAGAGGAAGTTACCGTATTTTATTTGCTTGACTTGAAAGCCGAGGAAGTACGTCAGCTCACCAATCATTGACATCTCGAACTCCTTCGACATCAACTCACCAAATTGCTTGCAATGATAGTCATTTGTCGAGCCAAAGATTATGTCATTAACATATACTTGACAAATGAAAATATCACCATTATGTTTCTTTGTGAATAGAGTTGTGTCGACGGTCCCGATCTTGAAGCCCTTTTCAATGAGGAAGTCACGAAGACGCTCATACCAAGCCCTTGGAGCTTGCTTTAATCCATATAGCGCCTTGGACAACCTGTAAGCATGGTTAGGATATCTAGGATCTTCAAACCCGGGTGGTTGCTCAACATATACGAGTTCATTTATGAAGCCATTTAAAAATGCACTTTTTACATCCATTTGATAAAGCTTTATGTCATAGCATGATGCATATGCGAGTAGGATACAAATGGCTTCCAGTCGAGCAACCGGTGCAAAGGTCTCTCCAAAATCTAAGCCTTCAACTTGAGAGAATCCCTTTGCAACAAGTCTTGCCTTGTTCCTAACAATCACGCCTTGATCATCTTGTTTGTTTCTGAACAACCACTTTGTTCCAATGATTCTTGCATCTTGTGGGGGCTTCTCCAGTGTCCAAACTTGGTTATGGGTGAAATTGTTTAGTTCTTCATGCATGGCGTTCACCCAGTCCAGATCCTGTAGTGCCTCATCTATACATGTAGGCTCAACACAAGAAACAAAGGAGTGATGTTCAATAAAAGAAGCATGTTTATGTGATAGAGTAATAACCCCTTGTGAAGGACTCCCAATGATTTGGTCTTTTGGGTGAGCTTGAAGTAGAGATGAGTTTCTCCTGTCAACCACTTGGGAAGAAGATCCTGGAGCATCAACATCTTCGGCTTGTACCCTTGCTTGTTCATGAGAGACAAATGTATCTTCATTTGCATGCCTCTCATCTTTTTCATCATCTTGTGGTACACTTGATGAAGAAGGCCTGTCAATGTTTTGCACCTCTTCTTCATCTTCTTTTGGTTTGATAGATCCAATTGGCATGTTCTTCATGGCTTCCCTAAGTGGCTCATCACCTACATCATCAAGATTTTCAAGTGCTCCTTGGGATCCATTAGTCTCATCAAATTCCACATCATATGTTTCTTCTACCATGCCAGTGGCATGATTGAATATTCGATATGCTTTGGACTTTGATGAATAACCCAATAGAAAACCAATATCACAACGTCTTTGAAACTTCCCTAGGTGATGGCGTTTCTTGTAAATGTAACATTTGCATCCAAACACCCGGAAGAAAGAGACGTCTGGCTTTTTCCCATTTAGCAGTTCATAGGGAGTCTTCGCAAGTAGCCGGTGAGGGAATAACCTATTTGATACATAACATGCAGTGTTGACAGCATCGGCCCAAAACCTCTCCGGTGTGTTATACTCATTAATCATTGTTCTTGCAAGTGTGATCAAGGTCCTGTTTTTCCTTTCAACAACTCCATTTTGTTGAGGTGTATATGTTGCAGATACTTCATGCTTGATCCCAATCTCATCACAGTATTCATGAATGTTGGTGTTGTCAAATTCTTTACCATTATCACTTCTAATCTTCTTGATCTTGCAATCAAATTCATTTTGAGCTTTCTTGGCAAACTTCTTAAATATAGATGCCACTTCAGATTTATCATGGAGAAAGAACACCCAAGTGTATCTTGAGAAATCATCAACTATCACTAGACAATAGAGGTTGCCACCAACACTTACATAATTTGTAGGTCCAAATAAATCCATATGAAGTAGTTCTAGTGGCCTTGATGTTGACATGAAAGCTTTTGCAGGATGTGTGTTAGCAACTTGCTTCCCAGCTTGACATGCACTACAAGGCTTGTCCTTTTCAAATACAACATCCTTTAATCCTCTAACCATGCCCTTCTTTAATACTTTCTAGAGTGTGCTCATCCCAACATGTGCAAGCCTCCTATGCCATAGCCATCCAAGTGATGCTTTGGTAAAGAGGCAAGTTCTTAAGTCTGCATCTTTAGAGGTGAAATCCACTAAGTAGAGATTGTTGTATCTAAATCCTTTGAACACCATTGATTCATCATCCATTTTTGATACAATAACCTCTGTTGGAGTAAATAAGCATTGAAGTCCAAGATCACAGAGTTGACCCACTGATAGTAAGTTGAAGCTCAAAGGTGCAACCAAGAGAACATTTGAAATTCATAGATCATTTGAAATTGCCACCTTTACAAGTCCTTGAACTTTCCCTTTTGAATTATCCCCAAATGTGAATTTGTCTTGTCCATCAACATTCTCATCAAGTGAGGTGAACATCCGTGGGTTGCTTGTCATATGTTGTGTGCATCCACTGTCAATAACCCAGTGGCACCTGTAGGAAACGGGTGACGCCTAAGAGGGGGGGTGAATTAGGACTTCTAAAACTTTTACTAAACTAGGCCACAATTAAATCCCTAGAGCAAAACCTATGCAAATAATCAAACTAGAAAGTGCAATCTAGGTTTTGTCTAAGTGTTGCTATCTCTATCGCAATGGCTAAGTTTCAATCTACACTAAATAAGTATGAATACAAGATTGAAACTTAAATGCTTAATATAAATGCGGAAACTTAAAGAGCAAAGTAGAGAAGCAAACTCTCGTGGATGACGCCGGTATTTTTACCGAGGTATCCGGAACCACGCAAGGTCCCGACTAATCCTCGTTGGTGCCCCTACGCAAAGGGAAGCCCATGCGAGGGCCAAGCACCACGGTCGAGTAACTCCGTAGAGAGCCGCGTGCCTTCTCCACGCGCAAGTGGTGTTCCGCTTCCGGCTCCTCTCGGACGCTCCCCACCGTCTCTATTATCGAGCTTCCGGCCGAAACGCCGCGGGCCTCGTTCCCTCCGGTACACGGTGGCGGCCGTGACACAAACACGGTTGTCACGGTCTCGCAAGACTCTCGCCCCACTCGGTACAATTACAACGGCTCACGCAACAGCCGAGGGGTTGTGTGGTTTTACAAAACTCAACTAACTACACCTAGAGCAAGCACTAAAGCGGTCTAACTAACCTAAGCACTTCGCAAAACACCTACGCTAATCACCGAGTGATTCTATTAAGCACTTGGGTGTTTGAGCACTTGGAAATGTCTACAATATGCCTTGGTATGTTGCTTGGGCTCCCACACCTTCAAATGGTTGGTTGGGTGAAGTATATATAGGCCCCAACTCCAAAATAGTCGTTGGAGAAAAGCTGCAGCTCTCTACGGCACACCGGACAGTCCGGTGGTGCACCGGACAACGCACTGTAGCATGTCTGGTGCGCCTAGTCATTGCCCTGTCAGAGCAGGTGACCGTTGGCGCCGTAGGCTTTTCACACCGGACAGTCTGGTGCTCACAACGGACAGTCCGGTGGTCTTCTCTCCGGGTGCCACCTGGAACTAGTCGTTGGGCTGAGGTTCCTTAATGCACCGGACAGTCCGGTGTGTGGGCACCGGACAGTCCAGTGTGCCACCGGACAGTCCGGTGCTCCACGCACAGACAGTCCGCAGGCAGCACACTTGGACTTTTCTTGGATCTTCTTAATGTCTTCTTTTGAGGTTTTTCTTTCCCCAATTCCTTAGTCCAACTAGATCTTGCATCCTGTGAACTACAAACACAAACACTAGAAAAACTTATTAGTTCACGGATTGTATTGATCATCAAACACCAAAACTCAAATAGCCAAATGGCCCGGGGTCCATTTTCCTTACAATCTCCCCCTTTTTGGTGATTGATGACAACACAACCAAAGCAAGCAAATAATACAAATATTTGAATGAAAATATGCAATCTACTTGCTAGGGTGCATGATTGTCCCCACAATGTGATATTATGGACTTAAGCCTCCCCTAACTCCATAATTCACTTACTTCTTATTTTCGGACCAAATAACCAAAACCACTTAAAAACCATTTGTAGATTTAAAATTTTAAATTTGTGGTGTTTGGTGTTTGATATATTTTTTATTGCTTTGGTCCCTAAACTTCTCCCCCTTTGGCATCAACCACCGAAAAGGAAGACATTAAAAGCATGTAGGAAGTAAATAAAAGCTTGTCCTCACAAGATTACTCCCCCTAGAAAGAGTTTTCTCCCCCTTTAGAGATGAAGAAAAGCTCCCCCTGATAGAGATCTTAGGAAAAAGCATGTGAAAATTAGAGGTGCAAGACATGATTTGAAAAGACTAACTTCCCTTATGCATAGGTAACAGAATATGAGCTAATCACTTATGCATTTTTAGCAACATGGAAGTATATGATATGAAATATAGTCTAATCAAATATTGGAGAAGACATGTAAATGATACTAGATGTAGTCTCAAAAGATACCGATTGAAATTCAATGGCGAGCTTGAGAGACATGAGAGTTCTTGGAGATTTTGCAGTGGAAGATTACTGTCTTTCTCCGAGGACCTCATTTTCCTTACAATGAGACTATCACATGGAATAGACTTGAAAAGGTGTTAGTCTCAAAGTATTAGATTATAGAGTAACCTTCCCATGATGGTATGCATACAAGTTTTGAATACTTGTAGGAGACATGCACTTTGATTTGATATCAAGAGGGGCAAATTATCTATAATCTGAACTTTGGCACATATAAGTTAAATGATACAACTTGTAGAATTCAAAATTTTCAATTGATGTATCATTTATTATGGAGTGATATAGAAGCTATGTGTCGTGCTTAAATAAACATTTTAAGCCATGTAAGTTTGCTTAAGTATATGAATTGAAAAACAAGCAATCCTACCATGAGATTTACCTAGTATTCATAATTTTAAACAAAAGTAAATAATAAATATAATACTAGGCAAGAAAGGTAAACTAGATACAAGGTAAATAGATACGCATATCTAAAAACAAGAGATACAATAAATCTAGTTACCTTAGTCACGGGTGGGGAAATTTGGGTCCAAAATATTCACTAATCCACTTGGCAATAAACTTGATCCAATATGATGTATCCCATGATATACATCCCAAATTTGCCAAGTCTCCAAATTTCCCGTTACCTTTGGTCCACTCACTTCCCTTTCGGGATCCAAACCTTCTTGGTGCTTTTCATGGTTGAAATTATTTCCTTTAGCACCCAGATGCATTTGGCCCCATTTCCTTTGTTGGATTGCTTGTTGGCCTTGATTGCTATTACCTTTCCATTCTTTTTCTTCTTGATCAAATATGGTGTAGCAGCCTTTTTGTCGACCTTTTTGATGCAGGTGTTGGAGATTTTGCTTGATGGCTTTTGCTTGTGTTTATGCCTTTGCTTATCCCCGGTCATCGCCTTGCATTGGAAAGACTTATGGCCTTCCATGTGGCATAGCCTACAAATCACAGTTTCTCCCTCCATAGGCTTGTTCACTCCCGCAGTGGTGTTATCCTGTGGAGGTCGGATCTATTTGGCTTTGCCTTTCTTGTCATACAAAGTCTTGCCAAGGCGAGCCACTTCTTGCTTTAATTGTTCATTTTCCTTTGCAACCTCATCCGAACATGTTTCTACAACAATATTCTCAACAAGAACTTGGTTATAGGGGTTAGAATCATCAATTAAATCAAAGCAAGAAGTAGAAGCATCTTTCTTAATAATTTCAGGTATTTTAACTAAAGATGTTGCTCGGGTGCTACCAATGCTTTCTAGCTTAGTAGTTAGCTCATTATTGTGTATGCTAAGAATTTCCATTTTCTCTAGCAAATTTTCAATAGCTTCTTGGGAGCTAGCTAACTTAGCCTTAAGTTTTTCATTCTTTTTAATGAGGCCATCATCGGTAGCAGTGGATGGAACACTAGACTCTAATAGCTCAATTTTAGTTGATAGCTCACTATTTAAGTTTGCAAAAGTTTCAAATTTTTCTAGCAAACCTTTATAATCATTTTGAGAGCTAATCAACTTATTTTTTAATGTATTAAGTTAAGCTTTTTGCTTAGTGCAAACATCCTAGAAAAATTTAACGGCTTCCGCAAGTTCATCTACGGAGGGCTTTCCCTCACCTTCATCATCACTACTACTATCATCACTAGAGGATGGAATGCTCATTTTACCTCTTGCCATAAGGCATTTGTGTGATGACCGTGATGAGCGTGATGAGGACTGGTGGCTACGCGTCCTTGGAGGTTCATCTTCACTTGAAGAATCATCCCAAGTTCTAACACTTGTTAGCGCCTTGCCTTTGCTCCTCCCCTTTTTGGGTTCGGCCATATTTGAACAGTTGTCACTAAAGTGGCCCTTCTCCCCACATGCGAAGCATCCTCTCTTCCTTTGCTTTTTCCTGTCAATGTTAAAGAGAAGATCTTCGACCTGTAGGGGCACACCCATTAGATTAATCATGTGGATCATCCCCATTACCTTTCCGACGCGTCGGATTATTTCTTCGTCCTCGAAGCATGATGTGCATGGTTGATTATCTTCATCATCATCACTTTCTTCTTCTTCCTCTTCTTCACTTGAGGAACTTGGAGTGTGAGCCTTCTTTTTGCCCTTCCTTTCATCACATGCAAAAGCATATGGCCTTGAGAAGGCTGGCTCCTCTCCCCGACACATTTTTTGCGACATCTCAAAAGCCGCGATTTTCCCAATCACAATGGTCGAGGTCATGGTACTCAAGTCCTCCATATTGTGAAGGATGGTGATGATGCTCCCATATCTTTGTTGTGGTAGCAGGGAGATAATCTTCCTCACAATGTCCGCATCACCTAGCTTATTAATGCCTATAGAGTTGAGCTCATTGATAATTAGTTTCAAACGAGAATACATGTCTCTAACAAGCTCATCATCTTTCATAGCAAAAGACTTAAACTCATTTAAGACTAGGCAATGTTTTTGCTCACGGACATTAGATGTGCTGTCATGGAGCTCATGCAATTTTAGCCAAATCTCATTAGCATTTTTCAAGGTAAATACTTGATTAAAAATATCCATGCTAAGAGATTCATACAAGCAATTTTTAGCTCTAGCATTTAAATGAATTTCTTTTTCCTCACTCGTGGTGGGTTTCTCGGGATTCTTAGGGGCTTTCATCCTGTTACGAGTGACTCTCCAAACGCCTAGATCAACGACCTCTAGGTAACAAGCCATTCTACTACTATAATATGAAGTGTGGTGGCCTATGGGTATCTATCCCTTCCTCTAAAAAGCGTCGGCTCTTTTAGCGGTGAAGCTAAAATGTTTCAAATGAGCCAAACCAGGCTCTGATACCACTTGTAGGAAATGGGTGATGCCTAAGAGGGGGTGAATTAGGACTTCTAAAACTTTTACTAAACTAGGCCACAATTAAATCCCTAGAGCAAAACCTATGCAAATAATCAAACTTGAAAGTGCAATCTAGGTTTTGTCTAAGTGTTGCTATCTCTACCGCAATGGCTAAGTTTCAATCTACACTAAATAAGTATGAATACAAGATTGAAACTTAAATGCTTAATATAAATGCGGAAACTTAAAGAGCAAAGTAGAGAAGCAAACTCTCGTGGATGACGCCGATATTTTTACCGAGGTATCCGGAACCACGCAAGGTCCCGACTAATCCTCGTTGGTGCCCCTACGCAAAGGGAAGCCCATGCGAGGGCCAAGCACCACGATCGAGTAACTCCGTAGAGAGCCACAGGCCTTCTCCACGCGCAAGTGGTGCTCCACTTCCGGCTCCTCTCGGACGCTCCCCGTCGTCTCCACTATTGAGCTTCCGGCCGAAACGCCGCGGGCCTCGTTCCCTCCGGTACACGGTGGCGGCCGTGACACAAACATGGTTGTCACGGTCTCGCAAGACTCTCGCCTCACTCGGTACAATTACAACGGCTCACGCAAGAGCCGAGGGGTTGTGTGGTTTTACAAAACTCACTCAACTAACTAGGGTTCACCTAGAGCAAGCGCTAAAGCGGTCTAACTAACCTAAGCACTTAGCAAAGCACCTACGCTAATCACCGAGTGATTCTATTAAGCACTTGGGTGTTTGAGCACTTGGAAATGTCTACAATATGCCTTGGTATGTTGCTTGGGCTCCCACACCTTCAAATGGCCAGTTGGGTGAAGTATATATAGGCCCCGACTCCAAAATAGCCGTTGGAGAAAAGCTGCAGTTCTCTGCGGCACACCGGACAGTCCGGTGGTGCACCGAACAGCGCACTGTAGCCTGTCCGGTGCACCTAGCCGTTGCCCTATCAGAGCAGGTGACCGTTGGCGATGCAGGCTTTTCACACCGGACAGTCTGGTGCTCACACCGGACAGTCCGATGGTCTTCTCTCCGGGTGCCACCTGGAACTAGTCGTTGGGCTGAGGTTCCTTAATGCACCGGACAGTCCGGCGTGTGGGCACCGGACAGTCCGGTGCTCCACGCATAGACAGTCCGCAGGCAGCACACTTGGACTTTTCTTGGATCTTCTTAATGTCTTCTTTTGAGGTGTTGCTTCCCCAATTCCTTAGTCCAAGTAGATCTTGCATCCTGTGAACTACAAACACAAACACTAGAAAAACTTATTAGTTCACGGATTGTGTTGATCATCAAACACCAAAACTCAAATAGCCAAATGGCCCGGGGTCCATTTTCCTTACAGCACCCACCGGTCTTGTAGTTCACCTACATCCACATACAAATCAAGCTTGAGTTTTGAGGGCCCTATATTGCATAGGACCAGTAACTTTCTCAATCAAGGACTTTGCAACCCAAATTTTTCTAGGTCTACTCTTGCTTGGTGGACCTAGGAATGTAACTTTGACCTTTCCATTTGCTACTTTTCTTAGAACATAACGAGCATTGAAGGCAAATGGTCTTGAGTGCTTAGGCAAGGGAGTTGGTGGTTTGGCTTTGCAGTTGTGATCAAAGTGACCTTCTTTTCCACACTCAAAGCATTTGATAGGCTTATGAGTCTGCTTTGGCTTGTATTGAGTAGTAGCTTTCTTTTGCACAAAATAATTGTATACAATACCACTCTTGTTATTTGTCATGATAGTGTTCATGAGCAATTCATTTTGGAGGTATTGGCCCTTGTTGAACTTTTGCACACTTGTTGCAAGATGTTCATTTTCACTCTTAAGTTTCTTGACCTCATTTTTAAGCCTTTCATTATCCGCTGCCAACTCATTGTTGAAATCATTGTTCTCAATGGCAACCTTTCCTCTAGTAGTTGCATCAGTCAAGTATCTCTTCAATTTTTGGTTGTCTAAAGTCAAGACTTCAACTTTTTCTGTTAGTTCATCATGTAGACTAGTTTGATCTCCTTGACTCAAATCATCACATGAGGTTGCTACATCAATCTTAACAACAGGGTTAATAGCCTCATGTGTTTTGCAAGATAAAAGTTCATTTTCAACAAGAAGATTATCATGATCAAATTTAATCTTAGTATAGTCTTCCTTGATTTTCACTAGTCTATCTTTCAACTCCCTATTAGCTTCATTTAACTTGTCACATTTATCCTTAGCATCTTTTAGGGAGGATGTAAGCTCATTTAAAGTGGATGACATAGTTTTTGTTTTCTTCTTTCATTTCATCACTAGCTTTCATAACTATGTCATATTTGGCATTCAAAGATTCATTTTCATTTTTCAACTTAACACATTTAGCTTTTGACTTCCTAATGATTTGAGTGTATTCTTTAAGCAAGTCAGCTAGTTCATCATAGGAAGGTGAAGCAAATTCATCATCACTATCACTATCATTAGTAATATCATTTTCATTTGGTACCTTCCGTTCACCTCTAGCCATGAGGCATAGGTGAGAAGTCGATGATGGCGATGGTGGTGGTGAAGAGAAGTCCCTAGTGATGGCGGCAACTTTTTCATCATTTTCTTCTTCACTTGAAGAAGATCCACTTGATGACTCAATGTCAGTGAGCCAGTCACCAACAATATATGCCTTTCCATTTTTCTTTTTGTGGAACCTCTTGTGCTTCCCATCCTTCCTCTTGAAGAATCTCTTTTCCTTTTTCTCATCATCGCTGTTATCTTCTTTCTTGCCCTTGAACTTGTTCTTTTTAGGCTTGTTACATTGATGAGCAAGATGACCAAGCTCTCCACAGTTGTAGCAATCCATTTTAGAAATGGGCTTTCTTTTGCTGGAAAAGAATTCCTTCTTCCTTGAATCAAATTTGATGCCTTCTCTGTTGAGCTTCTTTAACATCTTGGTGGTCTTCCTCACCATCAAGGCAATGTTAGCATCAAGGTCATCATCACTTGAGGATTCTTCCTCAATTTGTACTTTAGCTTTTCCTTTTCTTTCTTGATTTGCTTTGGGAGCCAAATCCTTTCTATTGGAAGATGACTCATCCTTGTCATTGATGTGCATGTACATCTCATGAGCGTTGATCTTTCCCAATATCTGTGTAGGTGTGGTAACTGAAAGATCCATTTGATGCAGCACTATGACAGTGTGTCCATATTTGTCAATTGGGAGGACACTAAGAATCTTCCTCACAACATCTGGTTGTGAAATTTGTGTAAGCCCCAAGCCATTTACTTCCTCTACAAGAATATTGAGACGTGAGTACATAGCATTGGCATTTTCATTAGCAAGCATTTCAAAAGAATTTAACTTTCTCATAGCAATGTGATATCTCTCCTCACGCTCACTTCTAGTTCCTTCATGTAGAGCACATATGTCCATCCACAAATCATGAGCATTTTTATGGTTTCTAACTCTATTAAACACATCTTTGCAAAGGCCTCTAAAAGGGTGTTTTTGGCCTTAGCATTCCATTTCTCATAATTAAACTCTTCACCTACAAGATTTGTGGGATCTCTAGGTTCGGGGAATCCTTGTATGGCGGCTTTGTGGACACCAATGTCTATAGCCTCTAAATATGCTTCCATACAAATTTTTCAATGTGGAAAATCATCACCATAAAAAACATGAGGAGGTCCATCCCCACCGGACATCGTTACTCTAGCGGTTAAGCTAATCTAAGAGCAACAAGGCTTTGATACCAATTGAAAGGATCACGATGCCCAAGATGGGGGGGGGGTGAATTGGGCTTTTCTAAAAATCAACACTAATTAAAACCTAAGCAAGAGCCCAACTTCACCCCAACAACTAGCACTTAAGAGAATAATACTAGAAATACAATAGTGCTAAGACAATATTTCAAATACTTGCTAAACAAATACACAATGTAAAATGCTTGAATTAAGTGCGGAATGTAAAGCAAGGTTTAGAAGACTCCTCTAATTTTTCCCGAGGTATCGAAGAGTCGGCACTCTTCACTAGTCCTCGTTGGAGCACCCGCGCAAGGGTATCGCTCCCCCTTGGTCCTCGCAAGAACCAAGTGCTCACTACGAGATGATCATTTGCCACTCCGATGCGGTGGATCCCTCCCGACCGCTTACAAACTTGAGTCGGGTCACCAACAAGATCTCCACGGTGATCACCGAGCTCCTAATGCCACCAAGCTGTCTAGGTGATGCTGATCACCAAGAGTAACAAGTCGTAGACTTTCGCTTGACCAAGAGAAGCCTAATGCAAGTGGTGTGTGCTCTAGGTGGCTCTCGCTAGCGCTAATGAGGTCCAAATGCGGGATTAAGATTCTCTAATCATCTCACTAGGCTTTTGGTGCTTGCAATGCTCTACCAATGTGCGGGAATAAATGTGGGCAGCAAGACATTGAATATGGTGGGTGTAGGGAGTATAAATAGCCCTCACCCACCAACTAGCCGTTACCAGCATTCTTCTGCGCATGGGCGCACCGGACAGTCCGGTGCGCCACCGGTGCGCCAACGATGTGCCACCGGTATGCCAACGGTCGACTCCAACGGCTAGTTCTGATAGCTAGCTGTTGGGCAGATGGCACACCAGACATTGAACAGTCACTGTCCAGTGCACACCGGACGGTCCGGTGCGCTGTCCGGTGCGCCACTATAATTCAACTCGTGAACCTTGCGCTCTCGGGTTTCTGCGCGGGGGAAACCCTTCCCCGGGCCATCCTGGCCCCACCTGATAGAGGGCGCACCGGACAGTCCGGTGCCTCGAAGCCAGAAACCCTAAGTTCTATTTTCTGCTGTTTTCAAATTGGTTTTCGTTCTAACTTGAGAATTTGTTCTAGAGTGTCTCCTAACACTATATGTGAGTGTGAATATGCACCAACACTACACTAGAACTCTCTTGGTCAAACTACTCATCGACAACCCCTCTTTATAGTACGGCTAAAACAAAATAAAAGACCTAACTATATTACGAGTGTTCGCAACTCCTTGACACTCGGACTACGTAGACCTTCACTTTTGTTTCGTCGCTTTAGCTGTCGCTTCGAGTTCTTATCTCCGGGATTATTTTCACCGTTGTAGTACTCGTACCTGTAATGTGACCTAACTTACCATTTGTCTCTGCAAAACACACGTTAGTCACATATAACATTACGTTGTCATTAATAACTAAAACCAACCTAGGGCCTAGATGCTTTCAATCGCTCAACAAGTTGTGGGGAATAATGTGCATGAACTCACCAAAGGTGGGAGCTCATGTGAAGTGTAAGGCTTACCAAAGGAGATGGTTAAAGCTAAGCATTGCTTTTAAAGTTGGTCAAAATTTTATTAGCAGTTACTAAGTATAAGTAGATACCAACCCAATTAAATAAGATATCATAATTGATAATAACACCCACGATGCAATACATATGACAGATTAAGTTTAGTTCCAAAAATTAATCATGCGAGAGTCCTGAGTCGCTCTTGACCGTGAGCACGACTGATATACCAGTTTTACACTCTACAGAGGTTGCACATCTTTACCCACAAATCATGTTACCCATTTGCCAAGGGGTTGATCGGACCCCATACACCTCTACCGAGGAAGCGAGGCAGGGTAGCACTACGGGGCCTTTCCAAAGTTCCACTAGTTTGAGAATACCCACTACGGTTTCAGGACGAAGGAAGCATAGGAATCCCTTGTCCGAACTGCCATCGCAGCAGTTCGACCCGAGAACCTACCTATACTCTAGCTGTGATGCCTCCCCGCTTGCCCCTTATGGTAAGGTAATCTCTCCCTAGCTTTCCTAATTACTTGGCCAAGGGCGTCCCATTCCACCCTTGTGGTAGCACTGTTATCTCAAGTTAAGCTCCATGTTCCAATTAACACAATGATCTTGTCATGAACAATAATTAATAACAACAACATATTTGGAACATGATCATAGTTCAAATGTAACTTTAATCCCAAAACCAGGTAGAGCAATAGCAAATCTACCCAATAGTTCATATGTTTGTAAGGTGTGGGATAAACAATACTAGGGAAACCTATTAGGTCCCATCAAATTAACCTGAGCATGTCACAGTGATTAACATGAATATTATTAGGCAAAGAAGAGTGATCAAGGGCACAACTTGCCTTAGACTCGAGATTCCCATGTACCAACTTGGTCTTCAAGTGACTCGTAACCTCGCTGCTACTCGTAGCAGTACAAACAAACATGGTTTAGGTGAAATTAACATCACACCAAACACAAGAACAAATTGCATAATAATGTTCTACGTATCGTAATGAGATCGCAGGTTCGAGAACCACCAAATTCGAAGTTACAGTTATAAAGTTATGATTTTCTGAAGGTTTAAGTGGCTAGTATAAAACAAATGAGGTACAATATTTTAATCATAGGTTTCATGGTAATACAAGGTTATTAGATGATAAAAATATTATTGTGAGATTAATGCAACTGGAATGAATCAAAAAAGAGTTATAATGAATTACTTATGAATTAAACAAGTTTCTGCAATTATTTTTATACTGAAAAAACCATTTTCTGATTTATTTTATTAACCTGGGATTTTATTTGGATTGCAGACATGATTTCCTAAAGGTTCAGGGTTCAATTTGTAAATAACAGGACTGTCTTGTGATAATTTCTATACGCCACTGGACTGCGGGTTGATTCACAGGTACGTCAAGGTTTCTTTTGCAAAGTTGTCAGGCCAAAAGGGTATCTAAGAATTCTGGTCGAAGGAATGAAGAATCAACCATCAACGGTTCTGATTAGATCCGGACTCCCAATCTTATTCTGCCCGTTGATCTCGAGATCGACGGTAACTATCCCCAACGGCCCTAGCACCATCCGATCTAGGTTAGAAGGCCGACATTCACAAGGGTGAACCGTTATCCGGCTTCTAATCTCGTTCGTCCATATACGATCCCATGGTTCTAAATCTCTCACACCCCTATCTAATCCAGGTCGTCTATCACGAGATCAGCAGCAATGGTAGCACTGGGGCACTCTTCTTCTCCCCACCCGCCTGGGTGCGGCGACCTCACCGCGCCGGTGGCAACAACACCGGGGAACCGCGGCCCAGCACCCAAGAGCTCTACCCCCGAGCCCGATAACGTCGACGCGATGCAGAACTGATGGTGAACGCGTGGATGAATGATTTACTTGCAGTGGCGCAGAAGAAGTCTCCGGCCACGGGACCGAGCTATCCGCGGTGGAGGGGAGACCAGGGCGAGAAATTTTGGATTCCCCTGACCCAAACGTTTCTTCCCCACTCCGCAGACCTTGCCCAAGATCCAAACTCACCGGCGAACCTGCAGAGATCCTGGCTCCGCCCTGGTTCGATTCACCACGCGCTCTCACGGTGGTGACGGAAGCTTGCACACAACAAATAGATGGAGGAGGGGGACCCGACTTCCAATTTTATAGATGCAAGCGAGTCGGTCCAAGGGGCGACAGCGGAACCCTGGGAGAATCTCGGCCTCGCCCGACCGTGCGCGTGAGTCCGTTGAGTGAGGTGGTCGCGGCAGGGATGTCATGGTGTCCCCACTGCCCGGTGATGGTACCAAACGAGCTAGCGCGAGCGAGACCGACAGGTGGGTCCGTGCGACAGAAGCAGGTGCACGGGTGGCCACGCGGGGGTATTCCGGTCTTTGATGAACGTGCTCGACCCGCCAGGGAGAGTGATGCGGTGGTTTGACTGCCAAGCGGGTCCATGTTGTCGACGCCGACGTTAGTGGGTTGGGTCGCACGGGTGTGTGCCGAGCTAGGCCATGGGATGAGGAAGTCGGCCCAACGAAGGTAGGCTTTTTTTATTCTTTTTTCCTTTTATATTTCAAATTCGATTTGATTCAAGTTTATCTCAAATTTCAAAAGTGCATCAGAACATGTTTTTGCATACATATCCCATTTATTTTCATTGTATTTGTTTATTCATGAATATTTTAACTACATAGTTCATGAAAGGAATATCCCACTTGTTTTAAAACACATGACAAATCTTCTTGTAGTTATATATCTAAATCATATGTCTCATCTTCTATTACATAATTTTATACTAAAGGGTAGTTTTATCTCAACCTATCTAGAGAATAACTCCAATTATGTTATCCCGAATGAAGGGTTTAACTCATAATTCTTCTATGTATATTCCCAATACAAATATAATTTAATTTCTAAGTATCTTTTATTTTAGTCTTTTGTTTTCGGGAATATTCATTTTGGGACATTTTTTACTGATAAATTCTAAAGTAGAATTTTGGGTGTTACACTAGTACTAGTATTCCCACTACATACTACTACTAAATAAGTCGGAGGTGCCTTGCCACCAGCGTTGCAGCCCATGCCGCTGTCGTCACCACCGCTACCGTTACCGCCCTTCCCGCTGCTGTCGCCACAGTTGTCGTTGCTACCCTTGCCACTGCCATCAATACCACTGCCTTTGCGGCCATCACCATCGTCGCCACCACCACTGTCATCGCCACCACTGCTGTTGTTGCTGCCTTTGTTGCTACCGCCACCACCACCCTCATCGCCACCGTCGAACCCGCCGTCATCCTCCTCCTCCTCAGACTCCTCCGAGTCATCAAAGCCAGCTCGCTTGGTGCCCTGAAGGTAGGCCCTCTCCCTTTCTGGTAGCCCCATGGAGTCATCCGTGCAAACGAATGACGAGGAGCTAGGGGACGGGGGAAGGGGACCACTCATCGGAGAGCTCGGAGTCACCAAAGTCCTCCGATGGCAAGGTCGAAGGATGCCTCCTATTGCTGCCCTTGTCTTTCTTCCTGCTCTTGCCGCCTTTCTTGCCAGCCATTAGAGTTTCTGAAAGAGAAGAAGAGAATGGCAAAAGAGAAGTGAGGATGAGTGAAGGATTTCACAACACATGGTTGGCCTATTTAATGAAGCGAATGGGTGCCCCTTCGTATTCTATTAGTACAATGAAAAGTTACCGACCTTCAAGAGTCGTTTAAATTTCCTAGAGCTGCACACTTCTGTCACCCTTTGGCGTAACACGGCACTAGGATTCGGTAAATCAAGCACTAAGATGCATCAATACACCTTGTCACCTCAAGCAACTGGTCTCTGGACAAGACGGTGTACACATACACTCATTAGGCGCACCCATTAGGTGCACAGATCAGATTTTCTAGAAAACACAATCTGCAGAATATCAAAACGACAGTCCTACAAAACGAAAACTCAAGATTGACAGAAATTTACTGTCAACCCTGAGTCAATCGGACCTCTATCGACTAAATTCAGTCGGTAGCCCTAGCAAGCTCCTGGCCAGACGCCCCTTGATTGGAGTTCAGTCAGGTCTGGCTTTAGTTGGTTGACCTTCAGTCGGCTGAATCACATTCAAGCCAAAATTAGTCGGCAAGACGCCGTCATGCAATAAGCATGGCCCACTTACAACCAGAGAAATAGAATAAATCCTACAAAGGCAAGATCTTGGGACCTACGAGTTGATTAATACTTAAATCAGCTCGAAGCTCGGGGACTACCCCATGGTGCACCCAATGGAGCAGAACATAAAAAGAGAGAGAAGGGAGAAAGACGTCCTCAAAGAAATGCGAACAAGCAACCCAGATCATTCTTGGAGTCTCGAACCAATTACCCTCAGAAATTGGCTCGAGCCTTGAGGGTTTGTGGGAGATAGATATACCATGTCATCATCACATGAACACGTTCCATGGGCTGCTCGAATAGACCCCCGGTAAGTCGTCGCCAAGATGTGCTAGTGGGCCGACCTTTTAGGAAAAATAGGTGGTATCGGGAGGATGACACGCTCAGCCGGAAGGATTCCGAAGAGTGAGGCGTAAAGACGTTATCAGTGCATATATCACAAAGAAGCCAACGGAATTACGAGTAACGTGCCCCGCGTGCAACAGCATAGCAGATCGCTCGACACCTAACTCGGTGGAAAGTAACCACCGGAAGAGTCGGCGCACAATAGTAGCGAAAGTAGATAGATCCAGATAAGCTTTCACGATTTGTAAAGAGATATCTCCCCAGTCGGCTATATAAGGCTGCGGAGGTACCCCTACAAAAAAGATCCCTCTCTTTTACCATCACGTCCACCAGTAGACAAATAGGAGAACTCATCCACCGCCATCCTTGAATCATTTGTAATTTGTGTACTCCAAGCAAACTCAATACTCAACACCAAACATGAAGTAGGGTATTACGCACTCAGGCAACCCAAACCTATATAATTCCCTTGTGTTCCGATGTGCTCCTGCACGTACCATCGACGTCTCCGTGCTCCCAAAAGCATTGCACGTGGATTACCCCGTAGTGCGTAGTCGGGACCTAAGCACCGACAACTATGACACCAATACAAGATGAGGGAGACTCTGGTAAGCATGCATTCTCAGTACCTATTAACAATTCACTAATTATTGTATGACATTGCTGATGTGTGCTTACTGTAACTTATATGCATAGTTGCTAAGTGCACACTATTAGATCTGAGCTTGTAATTTGTTCTTTAGGTTCATGCTAGGCATTTGGTATCACCGCTCTCAAAGAGGGAGCTCACTTCATATAGAACAAGGAGTTAATAAAACTTCTAAGCAACACCTGATCGACGCAAACAACCTCAAGAACTGTAGATGCATACATGGATCGTCCTCTGAGGCCCTAGAATACATTATAAGAAATGGTGGCATTATCAATGCAGAAAGTTACCCATACAAGGAAGCCCAAGGGCCCGTCCGGTCTATTGCGGTACATAATTCAACCTATCCACCCCACTTTCTGTAATGAGATGGTTTGTGTACCACCTGTGTGGTCCTTTTCCAACTTATCACTAGCAAGATTCTTTTCTTTGACATGATCAGCAGGATTCTTACTGAGGAACAAAAAATGTTTTTTAAGCTGGTGCCCTCAGTTTTGTTGGTGTCCTCATTTTTACCCTTAGTTGTGTTTTTTTCTCAGTTTTGCCCTTCTTCCTCATTTTTATCCTTTGTTGTGTTTTTTTGCTCAGTTTTGCCCTCCTGGTGCTATAGAGGAGAAGGGCAAAACTGAGCAAAAAAACACAACTAAGGGTAAAAATGAGGAAGATGGCAAAACTAAGGGTACCGAGGAAAAAAACCTACAGCGTAAGAAATATTGGCTGTCCAACTTGCAGAACAAAACTCAATATGTCAAACTGATATGCCAGCTGGCATATCAATATGAATGAACTATCTTCATGGCCTTGGAGCCTACGTTTTTTCTGTTTTTGCAAATGTCTCCCTTGTTAAGCTAGATTTAGTAGCTGCAAATTAGCATCTGCTTTGGACATCCTCTTGGCGCTAGTAGCTCACAATATGCTCATCATCATCATCATCATCCGAAAATCACTTTAGAAAAATTGTTACACTGAATTTTCCTTAGAATACATGTCTAAATTTAGATAATTGCAAACATGGACACAAGAACTCTTTCATTCTCATCATGATACGCATAATAGTCAGAACTCTTTCATATAGTGCATGCCAGTAATGGTGAAAATAGTGAGACCAGGGGTGCCATGGCTCACTCTATGCCTGCACAGTTCTTCTAATTATCTATTTAGGTTTGTAGTTAGAAAAGATAGAACTCATTAGTTAGCATCATTTATTATTTACATTAGCTCTTTAATGCAAACTCTGGCAATTCTGGCTTTGTCATGTTGACATTCGTTATTCAATATCTGGTACCGCTTCTTAAGAAAAGTATTATGATTACTGAACAATAAATTCTAGATATAGGACCTATGTAGCTACATATAAAACTTCAAATTCTAGAGATATTTACTTTTTACCGTCTTTCATAATTTCTTGGTAACAAGTCCATAACCAGTACAAAATAAGAAAGCTAATGTGTTTAACTGCTTACAGCAAGAGCTTGACAAAATAAAGCACACACACCATTTGTAGGAGTCATATCTATGTGGACTAACCACTTGTTGTTGTCGCTTTGCTGGACAACAACTTGTATAGAATGTGAACGTAGACATCATCATCTGTTTATGGTGTGCCTTTTAGCGCCCTCTAAACTGTCATGTTGGATTTAAAACGTTGAAGTGGCTTCTGGCATCAGTAGGAAAAACTTTTACAGCAGACAGGAATGTAGTAATGGCTCCTCGGCACTTGCTGTGTATGAAGTTCCAGGCAATGATGTTTTACTTGCGGCAAACATCATAAATCATTGTACGAAGTTGTAATCAAATTGCAGATGATATAGCTGGGTCGGGTTATGAGTTGGGTTTCGGAGACATCGGTATGTAGGGGTGGTAATGGATCGCGATCTAAATGGTTCTTCACAAAATAGTAGGACCCTAAATAAATTTTAGTTTAAAAATAAATAGAAATAGGGTCCGATCCTAATTCGATCCTTATAAAATTGAGAGCCCATTGTCACCCCTATCGATATGCGACATGTGTATTGTGAACTTGGTTGCCAATAATTTGAAATGATTATTCTATGTAAAACAAACAAACAAACAAACCCGCCACAGGGAGGAGATGTGGAGTTGAAAAGACCGACTTTGAATCCAGAAAATGCGTTCAGCCTGCTACTACTGGAGTAGGAAATATATAAAACAATCCTTGTGGAAGGTATAGCAGCCACATGGCGAAGTTGAGAGGAGTTTCCATATTAGACTGAAGAGTGCAGATGCAGAGCATTTTGATGTGTATACATGCTGTCGACTATCACATAACAAGGAAGAGAGGGATAGCTAGGGTAAAAATCCTTGTACTTAACACTGAAAGGGAATTTCAAGGATATGTATATAAATTCGTTCCATGTACCTCAAGACTGACCAGACTAGAGAGAAGACTATATATGCAGATCATGTTACTTTGCTCTATTACATAGTTTTATCATTTTTTATTATTTCGTGTTTCTTATGTTTTGTTCTATCTTAATTTTCATATACTTTTTTTCCATATTTATTTGTTGTTATACATATTTAACTTATTTGTTGTTTCATTTTACCTTCTCTTTACTTATTTGCTTTTAATCTCTATATTTTTTTGGTCTATTTTTTATATTTTAGTTTATGTACTACGCACATGGTTTTTTCAGTATTGAATGAGATATATCTCATGAGCCATGATATATTTTAGCATAGTTTCGTTACTTGGAGTTAGATGGCATAGTGGGGTCTATGGTGTTAGATTACCCGTCTAGGGTTTGGGGTGTTCCCCTTGTAATTACCGTCATACCCTCAGTGTAATGGGTCTGGCCCAGTTACTTACTCTATTAATACTACTCACAACCCTGTTTAGGGTCATGGGTTCACTATTCTACATGGTATCAAATTAGGTTTAGGTTTTTTTACTGCAGCCGGCTGCCTCCTCTGCCCAGCCGCCGGCACCTCCTCTGCCCAGCCGCCGGCGCCTCCCTCTCCCTCCCAGCCGCCGGCGCCTCCTCCCTCTCCCTCAACGCCGGCAAGCCGCCCACCACCCTGCTGTCTGCGCCTCCTCCCTGCGCGCTCTGTTGGGGTCGTGCTCGAGCAGCACGTTCGCCCGCGCCCTCATCTCCCTCCGCCGCGCCGCCTGCTGTCCTCTGCTGTCCGCCGCCGCCCCTGCTTCCCCATGGCAGATCTCCCTCCACCGGACGCGGGCCTGCACGCCCCCGCCGGCCTGGCGCCCCCGCCCCTGGCCGCGGGCCTGGGCGCGACTCCCACTTCCCTGGCCGCCATCATCTCCTCCCTGGGCCTCCCTGCTGTCGGCCAGACCCACCCCATGGGCCCCGGCCACTCCCTGGCCGGACTCCTCGCTCCCCACAGTGCTCACGCGGATGCAGAGGCTCCCTACATCGTCGGCCTCAGGCCCCTCCGTGACGTCTCTTCTCCGGCCTTACGTCGGGGCTCTCCACCGGGGTTTCCTGCCCTCGCGACACCCGCCGGTACCGACTCCTCACTCGTCGACACCCTCGCTACGATCCAGGCTGCTGTGACGGCCTCGCAGGAGCACGAGCGCGCCACCTCCCTCGCCCTGGAGCGCGAGCGTGCCCTGGGTGCCGCTCTGACCACCCAGATGGCCACCACGCAGCGCCTCCTCGGTCGCCCGCCGGTCGCCCCTGTGGAACCCCCGGAGGACCCCCTCGCCTCTGACCTCGACGCCGACCTCATCGCTGCTCTCCACGCTCAAGCCGCCGGACTACACAACATTCGGGCTCTCGTGTCCGTGGTGTTGGATCCGGCATCTTCCCACTACCCCCGTTGGCGAGGACAGGTCCTCCTCACGCTGCGGCGGTTCGTCCTCGACGATCACGTCCTCGTCGACCACGACACTCCACCGCCTCGCTCCTGGTGCCTCATGGACAACGTTGTCCTCTCGTGGCTCCACAGCACCATCACCGTTGAGCTCCAGGACATCATCCGCGACCAGGAGGGCACTGCGCGCCAGGCGTGGCTCGCTCTCGAGGACCAGTTCCTCGGGAATCGGGATGCTCGGGCGCTCCACCTCGACGCCCAGTTCCACCTATTCTCTCAGGGGGACCTCTCCGTGGGGGAATACTGCCGCCAGATGAAGGGCCTGGCTGACTCTCTCCGCGATCTCGGCGAGCCAGTCGTCGATCGTACCCTGGTGCTGAACCTCCTGCGTGGCCTCAGCCCCCGCTACGGCCACCTGAAGGCTCTCATCAAGAGGAGCGTGCCCTTCCCCACCTTCCACGCCGTGCAGAACGAGCTTCTCCTCGAGGAGCTCACCATGGCGAATGAGGCGCCCACTCCTGCCTCGGCTCTCTACAGCGCTCCTACCAGCGGTCACCCGCCCTCAGGGGGCCTGCCCCCCTGTCCTCCGTCGACCGGGGCTCCTACCCGCCGTCCCGGCGACCCCTCGTCCGACTTCCACGATCGACGGAGGTCGTCGCTCCCGCAAGGGCGGCCGTGGGGGTGGTGGATCCTCTCGTGGTGGTCCCTCCGGCCGGGGTGGCGGTCACGCGTGGCCGTCCGTCTACAACCCCTGGACCGGGACCATCGCCATGTGGCCCGGCCCGGCACCGAGTGCCTCCCGTCCCTCGGCGCCGGCCCTCCTGACCGCACCTTACTACGGCATGCCCTCGACGCCTCCTTACGGTGTGCCCGTCGTACCCCAGTCTCCGCCTGCGCTCCTGCCCCCGGGGACCCACACCTCGACGACGTGGTCCCCACCGGCTGGCGGTTGGGACAACGCCTCCCTCGCTGCTGCCTTCAGCACCATGGCGATGACCCCTCCCCCCTCCGACTGGGTGATTGACTCCGGTGCCTCGTACCACACCACTCCCACGACAGGCACGCTCTCTCGCTCTCACCCCCCTCCCCTCTCACCCGTCCTCGATCGTCGTTGGCAACGGTTCCACTCTGCCAGTCACCTTAGTAGGTGCCTCGGTTCTCCCTGGGCCGTTCTACCTCAACGATGTTCTCGTAGCTCCCCACATCACTCATAATCTTCTCTCTGCCCGTCGATTCACCACTGATAACTCATGTTCCATCGAGTTTGACCCCTCCGGTTTTTCTGTGAAGGATCTGGCCACCAGTACCCTTCTCGCCCGCTGTGACAGCTCGGGGCCACTCTACACGCTCCAGCCCTCCACCGCCGGCGCGTCTCCACCTCCTGTCCTGGTCTCCACCACCTCCTCCACCACTTGGCATCGTCGTCTCAGCCATCCAGGACCCGACGTCATGACCAAGATTACCAGTAGTCTCGATCCTTCATGTAGTAGGGGACATTTTGAGGGTCTCTGTCATGCTTGTCAGTTAGGCCGACATACTCGTCTCCCATTTACTACTTCTTCTTCTCGGGCTGAGCAGGCTTTTGACCTGGTTCACTGTGATCTTTGGACCTCCCCTGTACTCAGTCTTTCTAGTTATAAATACTATTTGGTGATTTTGGATGATTTTTCCCATTTTCTCTGGACTTTCCCGCTTCGGTTGAAGTCCGACACATTCCCCACCCTCACACATTTCTTCGCCTGGGTATCCACTCAGTTTCGTCGCCCGGTCCGTGCCCTGCAGTGTGACAATGGTCGCGAGTTCGACAACAACGCCTCCCGTTCTTTCTTCCTCACTCATGGCGTCTAGTTGCGTCTCTCGTGCCCCTACACCTCTGCACAGAACGGCCTAGCCGAACGCATGATCCGCACCACCACCAATATGCTCTGTTGCCTTCTCTTCTAGGCGTCTCTCCCTGCCAGCTACTAGGCAGAGGCCCTGCACACTGCCACCCATCTCCTCAACCGCCTTCCCTCGAAGGCGGTGCGCCACCCTACCCCTCACTTTGCCCTATACGACACGACCCCTTCCTATGACCACCTTCGCGTGTTCGGCTGTGCCTGCTACCCTAGCACTTCCGCTACCGCCCCTCATAAACTTTCTCCTCGCTCCACCCGCTGCCTATTCCTTGGCTACTCTCCTGACCACAAGGGGTACCGGTGTCTGGACCTCACCTCCCACCGCATCATCATCTCTAGTCACGTCGTCTTCGACGAAGATGTGTTTCCCCTTGCTGGCTCCACCCCACCCACCGATCTCGACTCCCTCCTCGAGTCTGATCCGATTCCCCTCCCACCCCCGGCGCCTCGGCTTGCGCCGTTACCTGCTCCTTGTGTGGCCACGACGCCACCACGCACGACCTCTTCCGCACCACGCGCGGCCCCGTCGACCCCGCCTGCGCCACGCGCGGCCCCATCGACCCCACCTGCGCCACGCGCGGCCACGGCGATCATGTCTGCACCACGCGTGGCCATGTCGACCACGCCTGTGCCACGTGCGGCCCCGTCGACCCCGCCTGCGCCACGCGCGGCCCCGTCGACCCTAGCTCGCTTCGCCAACCCCACCCTCGTCTACCATCGCCGTGGCCACGCCACTTCCTCGGCACATCCCGACTCAGGCCCGTCGACGAGCGCGGCCCGATTCGCCGACCCCGCCGTCGTCTATCACCGCCGCGAGCCGACCATACCCGACGCTCTCGACGTCCCGGCGGTGCGCTCCGAGTCATCCATATACCACCCGGTCGCCATCCACCTCGACCCCGGGCATGTCCACCCGATGGTGACTCGGCGCGCCGCTGGCGTTCTCCGCCCCGTCGACCGGCTGATCCTGGCCGCTACTACGTCCAGCACCCCACCCGACGCTTCCCCGGTGCCCTCCTCCGTTCGCACTGCCCTCGCCGACCCACATTGGCGTCAGGCTATGGAGGAGGAGTACGCTGCCCTCTTGGCCAACCACACCTGGGACCTGGTGCCGCGTCCACCAGGCACCAACGTGGTCACCGGCAAGTGGCTATTTCGCCACAAGCTGACCTCGGATGGCTCCCTCGACCGCTACAAGGCCCGTTGGGTTCTTCGGGGTTTCACACAGCGCCCCGGAGTGGACTACGACGAGACCTTCAGCCCCGTCGTCAAGTTTGCCACTGTTCGCGCCGTCCTCTCCCTCGCCCTCTCCCGTGACTGGGCGATCCATCAGCTCGATGTCAAGAATGCCTTCCTCCATGGCACTCTGACGGAGACTGTCTACTGTAGCCAGCCCACCGGCTTCGTCGACACCGACCGTCCGGATCTGGTCTGCCGGCTGAACCGGTCCCTGTACGGCCTCAAGCAGGCGCCACGGGCATGGTACAGTTGCTTCGCCTCCTACCTGGCCTCCATCGGCTTCGTTGAGGCCAAGTCAGACACGTCCCTGTTCATCTACCGGCGCGGCGACGACACCGTCTACCTCCTGCTCTACGTCGACGACATTGTGCTCACGGCATCCACCGCCGACCTTCTACACCGCACGATCGTCGCCCTTCAGCGAGAGTTCGCGATGAAGGACCTGGGGCCCCTCCACCACTTCCTCGGCATCACCGCCGAGCATCGGCCCTAGGGTCTCTTCCTCCACCAGCGCCAGTACGCCGTCGACATCCTGGAGCGGGCTGGCATGTCTGACTGCAAGCCCTGCTCCACGCCTGTCGACACTCAGGCGAAGCTCTCTGAGGACGACGGGCCTCCGGTCGCCGACGCGACGTCCTACCGGAGCCTGACCGGCGCGCTCCAGTACCTCACCTTCTCCAGGCCCGACATCGCATACGCCATCCAGCAGGTGTGCCTGCATATGCACCCTCCGCGGGAGCCCCATCTCACCGCGCTCAAGCGCATTCTGCGCTACCTCCGTGGCTCCCTCGACTACGGCCTCCTCCTCCGACCATCCCCGACGTCGGAGCTCGTGGTCTACACCGACGCTGACTGGGCTGGCTGTCCCGACACGCGCCGGTCCACCTCCGGTTACGCCGTGTTTCTGGGCGCCAACCTCGTCTCTTGGGCCGCCAAGCGTCAGCCCGTCGTCTCTCGCTCCAGCGCTGAGGCCGAGTACCGCGCCGTGGCCAACGGCGTGGCAGAGGCCTCCTGGCTGCGCTAGCTCCTCCACGAACTCCACAGTCCCCTCCAGCGCGCCACCCTCGTCTACTGCGACAACGTCAGCGCGGTCTTGCACTTCGTCCGCGAGCGTGTCGCTGCCGGTGACGTTCAGGTTCTCAGCGTCCCCACCACGCTGCAGTTTGTCGACATCTTCACCAAGGGATTACCGTCGAGTGTATTTTTAGACTTTCGATCCAGTCTCAATATCTGTACAGGATAGAGTTGTGACTGCGAGGGGTGTTAGATTACCCGTCTAGGGTTTGGGGTGTTCCCCTTGTAATTACCGTCATACCCTCAGTGTAATGGGCCTGGCCCAGTTACTTACTCTATTAATACTACTCCCAACCCTGTTTAGGGTCATGGGTTCACTATTCTACATATGGTAAGGCTTTGTTAGTAGTCATTAAAGGTCTGATTGATTCTCTACCTAAATTATCATATTTTGTCTAACTTTTTTTAAAGTTAGTTTTTTAATCGAACAACTAATCTTAATTAAAATGTGATATAATTAGTCACGAAATTCGAACGTACTAACCTTAATCAAAATATACTTAGTTAGCTACGAACCGAAAGGCCTGGTCTCCCTCCACCCTCCTCTGTCAGGGTCCTCCGAATCCTTCCTCGGCCGCCGCGCCAAATCCCGTCTCGTTGCTCCGGTCCGCTGCGCATCCTCAGGTTCGCCCGCCCGCCCGCCCGCCATGCTCTCTCCCTCTTCCTCTTCCTCTTCCTCTTCCTCTTCTCTTCGAATCAACTGTACCAGTAGGGGCGGAGACATGTTCCCGCCCTTTTCCATTTCGATCTATAGGAGCAATCCGGACGCTGGATCCCGTTCGTTTCCTCCTTTGGATGAATTGTTAGTCTAGGTAGCATAGCAATGCGATCCGCAGATGTCATCATGTCACGAGTGGCCCCCGTTCCCCGCGGTTCCCTATCTCGCCTTTCTCCCGCCCGGGACCTCATCTTTCCCTCACAGCAATGTCTTCCCACCCACCCTCCTCCACAGATTCACCAGTGGTGTGATGTCACTGATTCTGATGATAGGATTCATCGTCGTCTCATCCGTCCGCCCCTTGGGATGATCTCTAGCAGTGCATCCCTTTCTCTGCTCTCCGGTTATTAACCTTCCATACCACTCTTCTCTGCCTCACACTCCTCTCATGCCCCAATCCACGCGCAGGAATGGAACTTGGCGCCACCACTGCCCTCTACCCTCTGCACCGCTGCAAAACCATTTACCTGGTACTTCCTACTTCCCCATTCATACTGAATTGCACAACAGGCAAGGGAGGGATACAGCCAAAAAAAAAAACGATAGGTTCACTGCATCTTCCATATGTGCAGGTCAGGCATGCCCAGGGCATTCACAATGTCGCGGGGGAGAAGGACTTCGGCGCGTACATGTCACATGAACTGTTCGATGCTCAGCTCACTCCTTTGGGTTGGAACCAAGTAAGATTTTGCTCTTTCTTTTTTTTTCCCACAACTTAACCAGCCCTCACGCACTGGAATAGTAACTGCCCATAGGGTGTTAGTTTCTACCGAGAAAACAAGTTGCACGGTTGGAGCTGTGCTTCTACTAACAAATTTTACTTTGGCCTAAGCTAGCAAGGTAGGTCCAAATTGCACACGTTTATTCTAATAACTGATGCTGGCTAAGCAGTAACAAATGTAGAATTAGCCATGGAGATTATTGTGTATGTTATCTTTTTCAATTTAGCACACAGAACATCACCCATTCATGACAAATAGATTAGCCATGGAAATGATTCAAGTGGAAAGACACGGAAGTTACACATTGCTATACGAATACTAAATATCTATATTTATGTTTAAAGTTTTCCATCATGCTTGGCTGTCTTCTCTATTAATTTCCTTGGCCAAAGCATGGAGAGCTTATCTCCTGTATGCCACGAACTGTGTGCTCGCTATTAGCACCAAGTTCTTATGGAATTTATTTCCCCTTCACCAGTCTCATTTTTTTACACTCCCAAGAACAATGTCTTGTGTTGATGAATTGATGGCGTTTCATGATTTTCAAGACGATTATGGTGTTAAATTCCGAGTTTCATGTCTAATTCTGTACATTAGCTGAGGAGCCATCACGTAATCATTTCCATGACATTTTCAAGATTCATGAATTGTTGACTTACATCCAATTTGTAGGTCGATGGTCTGCGGGAGCATGTGAAGAAAAGTGGGCTTGCAGAAAAGATTGAATTAGTTATTTCTTCCCCTTTACTGAGGTATAGTCTGGTCTTAATATATTTTTGTGCACTTTTACTGTTATAAATCCTCTAGTAGTCTTCCTAGTATTTGAGAAATAGTTTTCTTTAGTTTTGGCATTGCTAACTTTTTGGAACGCATGTTGTCAGCTTATAAGATAACTTGTAACTCTGCTTAAAGCAATTGACTAGGTTTTTCATATTAAGATATTTCCCTTTTTCTTGAACTTAATATGGTATTTGGATGGTCTTTAGATCTGTCTGTATCCAGCGCCCAGCGGGCCCTAGGCCCTAGGCTTCTTTGACTTGTATGTCCGCGGTTTCCACAGTGAAACGAACAGTTGTACAATAAGCTACACGCAATTGGCATTGGTAATGCATACAAATACACGACTTTGGCCCCATTTGTTTTCCCTTGCTAAAGTTTAGCACTGCATTTTTTACTAAAGTTTAGCTACTAAAGAAACAAACATGGTGGCTAAAAGTGTTGTGCTAAAGTTTAGCACCCATTTAGCACTTTAGCCCCCACCAAAGGTGTTACTGTGCTAAAAGTTGTACCTAACCACATTCTCTCTTTTTTCTCTCTCCTTCCCCCAACCGAACGACCCTTGAATCTCCTCCAAACCAGCCATCAGCACCTTTTAGCATTAATGTAGCATTAATTAGAGGTAGTTTAGCATCCTTTAGCAATTGTATCCAAACACCTCTCAAGTGCTAAAGTTTAGCATGCGCTAAACTTTAGCACTATATAAACAAACAGGCCCTTTCAGATAGAGTCAAAACTGTGCAGTGCCGCATCAGGACTGATGGCTAGTAAACTTCTATGATTTGGACTTATATTCTTGTTTATAAGGTTGTACTGTGTATAATGAGTAAACATGGCGTTTGGGATTTCATTTGTTTATTTATGAACTGAGACTATGAAACAATTTCAGTAGTTTGATTATTATATTTGCATATGGAATGTCTACACTTTAACCAACATTTCAGTATAGCCATGCTGCATTGTTTGTGTGCTCGACTACTACAGATAAATTTATGAAACAACTGTTCATGAATATAGTTTGACCACTTTGATTAGCATATATGCATATGGAATGTCTACAAACAATGAAATAGAATGACATATCTGTATAATCCTGCTGCTTGGTTTGCATGTCTCATGTATCTAAGATCTGGTTACTATATTCTAGTACAGCTAAATGGTATACTTTCCTTTCATGTGAATACTTACTCAATCTGCTGCCAGTTATATATTATGCGTAATCAGACCTCCGATTGGGGGCATATATTCTGTGAGGTTATATCGCAGATTGTATGAACTACTGAATGAACTTCACCATATTTCACTTGAATCTGACAGGACTATGCAAACTGCAGTTGGTGTCTTTGGTGGTGAAAAGTATACTGATGGTGTAAATGCACCTCCACTAATGGTCGAAAATGCCAGACACAGTGGCCGTCCGGCAGTTTCAAGTTTGAACTGCCCCCCATTTATTGCAGTCGAAACCTGCAGAGAGCACTTGGTACTTGCTTTGCTTTGTTAAGAACACATGTGAACCATGACCTGGTTATGATGTTGTACACTTGTAGTTAGCACTTCATCTACATTGGTTTGTGACAACATAAATGCTTTGATTTGTTCCCGTTAGTTTCTTCACTTTAGTAATGTATTTATGATTTTTTCGATATGCTATTTTACAGTTTCATGTTTTGTTTGGTTGCTGTTAAATCAGGGTGTCCATCCCTGTGACAAGAGGAGGAGCATAACAGAATACCGGCCTCTCTTTCCTGCGATTGATTTTTCATTGGCAAGTCTCTTGTCCATTCATGAGCTATTTCTTGGGCATTGCTTTTCTTCTGTTGCTTCCAATTTCCAATAGTGTATCATTCAGATATGTATTTGCTTTATTTACAGATAGAGAATGATGAAGATGTTCTTTGGGAACCAGATGTGAGAGAACCAAATGAGGCTGTCGCATTGAGGGGTATGAAGTTCATGGACTGGTAAATTTCTTTTCTAAGATCAATTAAGCTTTTCTATGAATATATGACCATAAAACAAGCTGTCTGATGTTACTTGTGTTTTGTATGTAACATCAAATAAACGATTTGTTTACACTTTTCTATTAATATACACTTGTGTTTTGCATGCAATAAGTCGATGTGGTATTAGTTGTAGCATTGTTATAGCTTGACCTTGAACACATTGACTTTCCATTCTGGAATAAGTCAAATCATTTTCATTTCATGGAGAGTTTTCTTATTCATCTTGCCTTTCAAGTTACGGCCTGGCATCTTTGTAAGTTTATGCCTGTCTATAAATTAGACAATGTCTACACTGATTAAGACTGATGTGAGTGATGCTGAGTGTTGAATTTATGGGAGTGGATATACCGCTACTTGAGGCTGCTTCCGCTATGCTTTGTAGTAATTATTTTGTGGTAGTTTTCATGTGCTACCTCTGTTCTCGAATATTAGTCGCCGGCTAATTCATTTTGAACTAAAACGCGACAAATAAAAATGAACGGAGGGAGTACTGATGAACTCTCACAGAGTTGAATACTTTGTACTAGGAAGGCTCTAATGCAGAAAAAGCATGTAGGCCGGGGCCTGTAAAGGCATTTTAGCTTGGTCGATGAGTGGACTAGTTACTCTATCATTATAGCTAGATTAATTTGCCCATTGTTTGAACATACTTTCAGGTTGTGGACAAGAGAAGAGAAAGAGATAGCTATTGTCAGTCACAGTGGTTTCTTGTTTCACACCTTAAGCATGTACAGCAAGGAGTGCCATCCAACCATAAGCGACGAAGTTAGCAAGCAGTAAGTGTCTTGACGTTGACTTATTTTTTCCCTCAGTAACTGTTAACTAGCTATCACACATTCACAACAGTGGCAATGTTCAAAGTGACAGAGGTACAGTGATACACATACACATCATATTAGTATATCCACAGATTCTGTTGTTTGTTCATTCTATTATGTCGAATAGGTTAACCTTTCAGTTCTTTGTTTTTCTGTCCCTCACTGTACTGATCCTTGCACTACAACTTAAAATGTTTAGCCATGTTTATTAGATGTAGTACAAGGATGTGTCGTTAACTTTCAGTTGGTATTCTGCAGCTTTGCAAACTGCGAGCTACGGTCGATGGTGTTGGTTGACAGAAGGTCAGTTTTGGCACCTCATTTGTGGATATGGCATGCACTGCTTTTGTTTTGCGCTTATATTTCAAATATATGTGTCTTAGCCTTATTTTGTTATCATTTTTCCACGATGCAGCATGCTTGGGTCATATTCCTCAAGATTCAACTATGCTGGCAAGAATCCAACCGGACTAGATGTGCCAAGTGATATTGCAGATAAGAAGCAGGTTGACGAAGCTCAGAAGAACTAAAGCAACCTCGAAAGCATACCATATATGACTTGGATTATCAAGAAATTCTGACCTTTGCGAAGCTTGTTTGCTTTGAAGAGGACAAGCTAAGAGGGCATCTACAGATAGAGTTTACGCATACCATTTTGTTAGTCGAGTTGAACTACGCAGCAATGTATTAGCATGTCTGCTCTTTTGTCTCAGCCTACATTGAGGTTCAGGGCATTGGACTAGGATCATCTATTTATGATAATAATAACCGGATCACCTACATTCACCAGGTGATGCATGGCAAAGTTCTCTTGGTTTCCGAGCTGTTCTAGTCTAGGGGTGGCTGTACAACGTCCACGGCTCCACGCAATTCCGTCTCATGGATGGTGATAAAACCAATCGATGTATGGTTTTGGTTTCTGCAGATTACATTTGATGGTTGGGTTCGCTGTATTATGGCTTGCGTATTTTTATTATTTTTGTCAACTTGCTTGTTTTTATTAATTTTCTGTTTTTACACTAGTACTTGAACGCAGTGGAGGTGAGCCTGGCGTGAGGTATCAAAATGCATCATTTCATATGGTTGTATTTATAAATGTGTGATTGGATTCGTGAGTATACATTAGAAGATATTATCATTATAAGTTGGTACTATAATGTCATAAATTATTATTTGAAAGTATTGAATAAAAAAATTGTGTGAAAAACGACACTACAAATTACAGCTTATTAGATGGGCCGTTTTTTTTGTTTGGGACATACACTAGCCTGTACTGCGCATGTAATGTTTTTTTATGGAAAAAGGAAGTTAAGTTAGGCCTTATTTGGTTACAAGAGATGAAATCCCACATTGGATTTAATCTGAATCTAGATTAGGTGAATTCATGGCTCACACTTAATCCCATGGTGAAATTAAATTCATCATTTATATCCATGTATCTCTCAAAACTAGTTATTATTTTGATCTATAGATTTTAATATAAATTTGTGCAATATCTTTATGTATTTGTTTCATATCTAATGAGCTATGGATCGAATCCATGCCTTCTATAGTTTAAAAATTTTACAAACCCTTAGATTATAATCAACGATGAGTTCAACCGAATAAAAAAATTTGAGTAGGCTTGTATTATTTTGGAGCATGGATTGTGATATGGATTTAATTTCAATCCATGCTAATCTAGAGTTGGATTGATGTAAACGAATATGGCCTTAGCGTATGTACAATCCTGAGTCTGTGGAACGGTTTTCTAAATACAAAAGATAGCTAAGAGACTGTATGATACAACCTTGATTTCATATATAATAAATTTAGTCAAGACACGGTATCAATAGAAAGTTGTGTAGAGACGGGCTCTTCGGGAGAGTCTGTCTTTTATTTTTTTTCATTTAGCCCCTAATAGACGTCTTATTTAATTGAGTACATGTCCTTAGTGGGAGAAGTGATGATGACCCGGATGGAGATGCATGCATGTCTTAAATTGAATGATTATTGGTTGTGGCGGGGCTCACCTAATAATGTAATAATCCGTATAGAATATAGACAGAGTTATTACTGCCGCCGCCTGCAGCCGCAGTGAGCACAATTAGGCATCATTGTCCCAAGAAGCGAACAAGCTGTGGAGGATTTCTATTTCTCTATATCTTGTCACTCGTCATATCATGATTATTAAATGTCTGTTTAGATGTCTAAGTTTTTACAACATCCCAAACTAGTCTCTGCGATCTAGCCTTTGGCCTGTCTGATACACCTTATTTTTAGGTTATTCGCAGATTTAAACAAAAGTTGTATCAAACCAGAGCTTTAAGTAGCTCCTTCTTACAAGAACTAAAAACAGACAATCACTACCGAAATCACGTTCTTTGCCGAGTGTCCGAAAAAAATACTCGGCAAAAAATTCTTTGTCGAGTATTCTTTGCCGAGTGTCGAAAAACACTCAATGAGATTCGAACTTTGAAACCTCTCTTTCGGGCACATCCTCCTCTACCACTACACTAATACATCAATTATATCTATATTACGTTTTCATTCCTCATGTACTATAACCAATCGAGAGTAATTTGATTATTTAAGACACTAAATGAATTCATTTGAAAATGTGACCAACTATAAAGTTGCATAACTTATCGAGATCTACAAATTCTATTTTGATAGTTTCTACATCTGAGGCCGTTTACAAAATTTGAATTTCAAATTAAAAAACTTAACACGAATTTTTCAATGATAAGATGATTTCAAATAAAAAAATTGTCAATTACAAACTTTCATTACATTTCAAGATCTACAACTTTTATTTTGGTGTTTTTTTTCATCCGAGTTAGTTTGAAAAATTCAAATTTTAAAATTCAAACATAGTTTTACATGACAAGATGATTTCAAACCAAAACATTGTCAACTATAAAGTTTCATAGCTATTCAATACCTACAACTTTCATGTTGGTGTTTTTTTTTCTTTCGAGGCCGTTTTCAAAATTCAAATTTTTAATTTTTTAAATTCAGACGTAGTTTTCGTTGACAAGATGAATTCAAATGAAAAAGTTGCCAACTACAAAATTCTATAACTTCTCAAGATCTACAAAGTTTATTTTGGTTGTTTGGTCATTTGTTCATCTCACGTGATGGTTCTAATAATAAGCACAAATCTTATACATCTCTCTCGTAGTTTCATAAACTACGAGAGAGATATAGGTTTTATGAACAAATTTATTTTTATTTTGTCATATAAAGAAATGTTCAAAATATAAATTGTACATCATTATGAGTTATACAAATTTATAGTTGAAATTTTTTTCATTTGAATTAATTTACTTCTTTAAAATGTGATTTTTAAATTGTCTTTGCCTAGTGTTGAAAAAAAACACTCGTCAAAGAAGCTCTTTGCCGAGTGTTTTCTTTTACCGATGGTTTTTTGCGTGGCAATCGGCAAAGAGCTGCCTAAAAAAACATTTGGCAAAATATTTGGCACTCGGTAAAGAGCCAAATTCCGGTAGTGAATAAGCAGAAGTTGTTTTTTACCAGCTTCTTAGATAAGTTGTTTTGTTAACAAACAGCAGCTATGCTAAACAGAGCTCACGACCTGTCCATTCTGTAATGCAGTGCAACAAGAACTGAAAAACTGTACCAAAAGACAAGAAATATTAGAGGGAAGAAATACATATTTGTGTTGAACAATCCTATAAATTTAGGAGCTATTATCACCACTTGTCATTTTTATTAAATAGTCTCCATCAACTATGCCGGTAATAGTGTCTTTAGGGGGGGGAAACGACAGCACATTTTTATAGCTTTTAGTTTTTACGGTACTAATAAAATAATAAGAATACTTTATATAACTAAACATGTTAGTTAGTACAGGGTATTTAAACATAGGTCTGAAGATTGTAATTTTCACGTGGAGCAGTATTTGAAAAAACTATTGTTTTTTTTAAAAATTTACAAACTACAATATATTTATAGTGTGGAGCAGTATTTTGTACTTTCTTATTCTTAGACGTCTCCAATGTAAGTTATAATGTTTTATCGTGTATACGGTCATACAAAACAATGTTTTACAATGTTGTCGGCGTTTTGAGACCCGGGGGGTCCCTGGACCGACGAGTAAATTGTCGCCGCGTGCCCAGCCTAGATAGGTCGGCGCGAGACGGAGCGCGAAGGGGGAAGGAAGCCGGAGGGAGACGGACGTGAGAGGTGGAATCCCGCGGCCTTCGTGTTTGTCCCGCGCCCAGGTCGGGTGCGCTTGCAGTAGGGGGTTACAAGCGTCCACGCGGGAGGGAGCGAGCGGCCTCACGCGGGCGCTGTCCCGTCCTTCCCCGCGCGGCCAACCTTCTGTAAGAGTGCCCTGGTCCTTCCTTTTATAGGCGTAAGGAGAGGACCCAGGTGTACAATGGGGGGTATAGCAGTGTGCTAACGTGTCTAGCGGAGGAGAGCTAACGCCCTAAGTACATGCCATCGTGGCAGCCGGAGAGGTTTTGGCACCCGGTTCGTGTGGTGTCGTGGCCGTCGGAGGAGCGCTGGAGCCTGGCGGAAGGACAGCTGTCGGGGTTGTCGAGTCCTTGCTGACGTCCTCTTGCTTCCGTAAGGGGGTTGGGAGCCGCCGTCGTCATAGAGCGTGCGGGGCGCCATCATTACTTGTCTGGCGGAGCGAGCCAGATGGGACGCCGGTCTTGTTCCCCGTAGCCTGAGTCAGCTTGGGGTAGGGTAATGATGGCGCCTCCTGTTAACGTGGTCGGTCCGTGCCCTGGGTTGGGCGAGGTGGAGGCTCCTCCGAGGTCGAGGTCGAGGTCGAGGTCGAGGTCGAGTCTGTCTTCCGAGGCCGAGGTCGAGTCTGAGCCCCTGGGTCGGGCGAGGCGGAGACCGTTGGCTGAGGCCAGGGCTGAGTCCGAGCCCTGGGGTCGGGCGAAGCGGAGTTCGTCGTCCTTCGGGGCTGAGCCCGAGTCCGAGCCCTAGGGTCGGGCGGAGCGGAGTTCGTCGTCTTCCGGGGCTGAGCCCAAGTCCGAGCCCTGGGGTCGGGCGGAGCAGAGTTCGCCGTCTTTCGGGGCTGAGCCCGAGTCCGAGCCCTGGGGTCGGGCAAGGCGGAGTTCGTCGTCTTCCGGGGCTAAGCCCGAGTCCGAGCCCTAGGGTCGGGCGGAGCGGAGTTCGTTGTCTTCCGGGGCTGAGCCCAAGTCCAAGCCCTGGGGTCGGGCGGAGCGGAGTTCGTCGTCTTCCGGGGCCGAGCCCGAGTCCGAGCCCTGGGGTCGGGCGGAGCGGAGTTCGCCGTCTTCCGGGGCTGAGCCCAAGTCTGAGCCCTGGGGTCGGGCGGAGCGGAGTTCGTCGTCTTCCGGGGCCGAGCCCGAGTCCGAGCCCTGGGGTCGGGCGGAGCGGAGTTCGCCGTCTTCCGGGGCTGAGCCCAAGTCTGAGCCCTGGGGTCGGGCGGAGCGGAGTTTCCTATGGCGCCTGAGGCCGGACTTGGCTGCTGTCAGCCTCACTCTGCGAGTGGCACAGCAGTCGGAGCGGCGCAGGCGGCGCTGTCCTCTTGTCAGACCGGTCAGTGGAGCGGCGAAGTGACTACGGTCACTTCGGCTCTGTCGACTGGGGGGCGTGCGTCAGGATAAAGGTGTCAGGCCACCTTTGCATTAAATGCCCCTGCGATTTGGTCGGTTGGCGTGGCAAGTTGGCCAAGGTTGCTTCTCGGTGAAGACTGGGCCTTGGGCGAGCCGAGGGTATGCCCGTTGCTGGAGGGGGTCTTCGGGCAAGACGTAGATCCTCCGGGGTCGGCTGCCCTTGCCCGAGGCTGGGCTCGGGCGAGGCGTGATCGCATCCCTCGAATGGACCGACCTTTGACTTAGTCGCACCCATCAGGCCTTTGCAGCTTTGTGCTGATGGGGGTTACTAGCTGAGATTTAGGAGCCTTGAGGGTACCCATAATTATGGTCCCCGATAGTAGCCCCCGAGCCTCGAATGGAGTGTTAATACTCGCTTGGATGCTTTTGTCGCACTTTTTTGCAAGGGGACCAGCCTTTCTCGGTTGCGTTTTGTTCCGGTGGGTGCGCGCGAGCACACCCGCCGAGTGTAGCCTCCGAGGCCTCGGAGGAGTGGTTTGACTCCTTCGAGGTCTTAATGCATTTCGCGACACTTCGGCTGGTCTGGTTGTTCCCTCATGCGAGCTGGCCGTAGCCCGGGTGCACGGTCGGGTCCCAAGTTCTCGGGCTGGTATGTTGACGTTGTCAACGGTTTGGCCGGAGCCGGGTTCGCGAGAGCAGCCCCCGACCCTCTGCACAGGGCGAGAGGACGGTCGAGGACAGACTCGACTTTTTCACATACGCCCTTACGTCGCCTTTCCGCAAGGAGGAGGGGGGAAAGCGCCATGTTGCCCTCGGAGGGCGCCGAACATGGTGTCTCCGGTGAGCTGCTGGCGGGTAATCCGAGTGGACGCCCGTGCCCCATTTGTTAGGGGTCGGCTAGAGGCCCAGAGGCGCGCTCCAAAAGTACCTGCGGGTGATCTGCCGGACCTGGTCCCCTTTCGACGGG
This sequence comes from Zea mays, assembly GCF_902167145.1. Taxonomy (NCBI): domain Eukaryota; kingdom Viridiplantae; phylum Streptophyta; class Magnoliopsida; order Poales; family Poaceae; genus Zea; species Zea mays. Next base: position 97,743,151 of record NC_050105.1, on the reverse strand, counting down.
GTCCGAGGGCTCGATGCCTCCCTCTGATGGGATTCCGTTACAAGATCGTTCTCGCTGGTCTCGGAAATGTCCTAGGGTACCTTGGGAGCGTAGCCCGAGCCTTGGTTATGTATCGAACGTACCCAGGGTCATCCCTCGCTCTGTGTCTGAGGCGGCTGTGAACCCTTCGAGGGCCAGCCTACGAACCCCTGATCAGTAGTGGGCGCAAAGCCTGAGTGGCCTGAGGCGGCCGTTGAACCCTTCGAGGGGCCGGCCTTCGAACCTCTGACCAGTAGTGGGCGCGGAACCCAGGCGCTCTGAGGCGGCTGTTGAACCCCTCCGAGGGGCCAGCCTTTGAACCTCTGATCAGTAGGAAGGCTCAAGGCATGTTTCCTTCACGGAGAAGGATCCTTTTCGGGGTATCCCCCTTTCCCGGTCCCTGTTGTAAGAGAGAGAAAGAGGAAAAGGAAAAGGATACAAAATCAAATGACGTGGCATACCTTTTTTGACGCGGTCATTATGGCGAAGGCGAAGCGTCGCTTGCTTCTCCTGCCTGAGGCGCCGCCTGTCCCGCCGCGGAGTTAATGCGACGGGGCGAGTGGTTCGCGAGGCGGCCGTTGCGCGTGCGCGAGCCGTTCGAGGAACGGAACACGGGCGCGCCGTCTTCACGCCGTGAGAGAGGGTTCTCTCGCTGCCCCTGGATGGGACGTAAGCTTGGCTGACGACGTGACCGCTGCTCCTGCCCGCCTGCCACCGCCATTACCGCCGGCCCATTTTTGGCCTTATTGACCGTCGCGCCTGGCTAGCACTGCTGGGTCATACGTAGGGTTGCCTCGAGTCGCGGTACCGGTTCCGCAGTCGAGGAGGCGTGGTAGTGGTGCGAGTGGCGGTGCAGTTGCTCGCACGTAGCAACCGGCGCGCCGGTTGCATGACGCGTGGGCCTGGGCCTCCATGCTGGGTGCATTGGAAGTCGAAGGGGTGCACCCACTTGGCGCGGTTGCATGCCACCTGCATGGCTGCCCGCCCTTTCACCCGCTGGTCTGGGCGAAAGTGGAGGAATGCTTGTAACCGCTGGGCGGTTGCATGCACCGCACGCGGCGGTTTGGCTTCTTCTGCTCTGGGCCAGCTTGCATGACGCGTGGGACCCAGCCCCCGCGCCGTAGGGGGAGGATCTTGGAGTGTGTGTATGTTTTCTGCGGCCGCCGAGGCCCAAACATACCATCGTCGTGTTGTAAAGCTGCGTTTCTTTTCCTCTTGTTTCGAGTGTCTGGACTTATTTGTCGGTAACAGAATTGTTTGTGCGAGCGAGAGTTGCTTTTCACGGAAGGTGATGAGTGAGGTATCCGTATCCCGGAGGCGTAGGAATCCCTCGGCTCGGTCGGCCTTGCCGCTTACGTGCACTCTTACTCGTCCATAGGGTTCTGTCACCGACGCAGTCGAGAAGGCCCGAAAAATCGTTCCGGCAGAGGAGCTTTCGAGCGTGAAGACTTGTTTGGTCTGTGGAATCACTTATCCGAGCGCGAGTTACTTATCGCAGAAGGTGATGAGTGAGGTATCCGTATCCCGGAGGCGTAGGAGTCCCTCGGCTCGGTCAGCCTTGGCTGCTTACGTGTACTCCGTCGTTTTCAGGATCCACTTTCGAAGTAGTCGAAAAGCACGAAAGACATTCTGGCGAAAAAAGATTTTTTTCCGAGGAAAATTTTGGCGCAGAGGGGGTTCCCCCCTTTTAGCCCCCGAGGGAGGGTCGGGCTTTGCCGAGGCAAGGCTGACCCTTCCTTGATGACTAAACTTTGCGTGGGAACGAGGCATACGAACGACTTGAAAGCATCTTAAGGGTAGAAGCGACGTAGCTGTTGGATGTTCCAAGCGTTGCTGTAGACCTCGCCTTGACTCTTGGCCAGCTTGTACGTTCCGGGCTTCAGAACTTTGGCGATGACGAACGGCCCTTCCCAGGGAGGCGTGAGCTTATGCCGCCCTCGGGCGTCTTGTCGCAGCCGAAGCACCAGGTCGCCCACCTGGAGGTCTCGGGACCGAACCCCTCAGGCGTGGTAGCGTCGCAGGGACTGCTGGTACCGCGCCGAGTGTAGTAAGGCCATGTCCCGAGCCTCTTCCAGCTGGTCCAGTGAGTCTTCTCGATTAGCTTGATTGCTTTGGTCGGAGTAGGCCCTCGTCCTCGGGGAACCGTATTCTAAGTCTGTGGGCAAGATGGCCTCGGCCCCATAGACTAGGAAGAACGGTGTGAAGCCCGTGGCTCGGCTCGGCGTTGTCCTCAGGCTCAAGACCACCGAGGGGAGTTCCTTCATCCACCGCTTGCCGAACTTGTTGAGGTCGTTGTAGATCCGAGGCTTGAGTCCTTGTAGAATCATGCCGTTGGCACGCTCTACCTGCCCATTTGTCATGGGGTGGGCCACGGCGGCCCAATCCACCCGGATGTGGTGATCCTTGCAGAAGTCCAGGAACTTTCTGCCGGTGAACTGGGTGCCGTTGTCGGTGATGATGGAGTTCGGGACCCCAAATCGATGGATGATGTTGGTGAAGAACGCCACCGCCTGTTCGGACCTGATGCTGTTTAGGGGTCGGACCTTGATCCACTTGGAGAATTTGTCGATGGCGACCAGCAGGTGCGTGTAGCCCCCGGGTGCCTTCTGCAAGGGGCCGACTAGGTCCAGACCCCACACAGCAAACGGCCAGGTGATGGGTATGGTTTGCAGGGCCTGAGCAGGCAGGTGGGTCTGCCTTGCGTAGAACTGACACCCTTCGCAGGTGCGGACAATTCTAGTGGCGTCGGCCACCGCCGTCGGCCAATAGAAACCTTGTCGGAAGGCGTTTCCAACAAGGGTGCGAGGTGCTGCGTGATGGCCGCAAGCCCCCAAGTGTATCTCTTGTAGGAGCTCCTGACCTTCGGCGATGGAAATGCATCGCTGGAGGATGCCCGAGGGGCTGCGGTGGTAGAGCTCCTTCCCATCTCCCAGCAAGACGAACGACTTGGCGCGTCGCGCCAACCGCCGAGCTTCGGCTCGGTCGAGGGGTAGCTCTCCTCGGTGGAGATATTGCAGGTACGGGGTCTGCCAGTTTCGATTAAGCGTGACCCCGCTCCGCTCCTCCTCGACGCGCAGTGCCTCACCCTCGGGGGCCGAGGGTACCTCGAGCCGAGCTGAGGGTGCCTCGGGTTGAGCCGAGGGTGCCTCGGGTCGAGCCGAGGGTACCTTGGACTGTGCCGAGGGTACCTCGGACTGAGCCGAGGGTACCTCGGACCGAGCCGAGGGTGCCTCGGGCTGGGCCGAGACCTTCTCGGGCTCGGGCGTGTCGTCGGTCTTGACGGAGGGTTGATGCAGGTCTCGGGAGAAGACGTCCGGGGGAACCGTTGTTCGCCCCGAGGCTATTTTAGCCAGCTCGTCCGCAGTCTCGTTGTAGCGTCGGGCGATGTGGTTGAGCTCGAGCCCGTAGAACTTGTCTTCCAAGCGTCGAACCTCATCGCAGTATGCTTCCATCTTCGGGTCGCGGCAGTGGGAGTTCTTCATGACTTGGTCAATGACGAGCTGCGAGTCACCACGAGCGTCGAGGCGTCGGACCCCTAGCTCGATGGCGATGCGCAAACCGTTGACCAGAGCCTCGTACTCAGCCACATTGTTGGACGCCGGGAAGTGGAGGCGTAGCACGTAGCGTAGGTGCTTCCCGAGGGGCGAGATGAAGAGCAGGTCTGCCTCTGCACCTGTCTTCATCAGCGACCCGTCGAAGAACATGGTCCAGAGTTTCGGTTGGATCGGAGCTGTTGGGAGCTGGGTGTCGACCCATTCAGCCACGAAGTCCGCCAACACCTGGGACTTGATGGCCTTCCGAGGGGCGAACGAGATCGTCTCGCCCATGATTTCCACCGCCCACTTTGCAATTCTACCCGAGGCCTCGCGGCACTGGATGATCTCCCCCAGGGGAAAGGATGACACCACAGTTACCGGATGAGACTCGAAGTAGTGTCGCAACTTCCGCCGCGTCAGGATCACCGCGTACAGCAGCTTCTGAATTTGTGGGTAGCGGATCTTGGTCTCGGACAGTACCTCGCTGATGAAGTAGACTGGCCTCTGGACGGGCAATGCATGCCCCTCTTCTCGTTTCTCAACCACAATCGTGGCGCTAACCACCTGAGTGGTCGCGGCGACGTAGATCAAGAGGGCTTCTCCGGCAGCGGGGGGCACCAAGATGGGCGCGTTTGTAAGGAGCGCCTTCAGGTTCCCGAGGGCTTCCTCGGCCTCAGGGGTCCAAGTGAAGCACTCGACCTTCCTTAAGAGGCGGTACAGAGGCAGACCTCTTTCGCCGAGGCGCGAGATGAAGCGGCTCAGAGCCGCAAGGCATCCCATGACTCTCTGTACGCCTTTCAAGTCCTTGATGGGCCCCATGCTGGTGATGGCTGCGATCTTCTCTGGGTTGGCCTCGATGCCCCGCTCGGAGACGATGAACCCCAAGAGCATGCCTCGGGGAACCCCGAAGACACACTTTTCGGGATTGAGCTTCACGCCTTTCGCCTTGAGACATCGGAATGTCACTTCAAGGTCGGAAAGGAGGTCGGAGGCTTTCCTCGTCTTGACTACGATGTCATCGACGTAGGCCTCGACCGTTCGGCCAATGTGTTCGCCGAACACATGGTTCATGCACCGTTGGTACGTTGCACCCGCATTCCTCAAGCCGAATGACATGGTAACATAGCAGTACATGCCGAAGGGTGTGATGAAAGAGGTCGCGAGCTGGTCGGACTCTTTCATCCTGATCTGGTGATACCCTGAGTAGGCATCGAGGAAAGACAGGGTTTCACACCCAGCAGTGGAATCCATGATTTGATCGATGCAAGGCAGAGGGTAGGGAACTTTCGGACATGCTTTGTTTAGACCAATGTAGTCTACACACATCCGCCATTTCCCTCCTTTCTTTCTCACAAGCACAGGGTTGGCAAGCCATTCGGGATGGAATACCTCTTTGATGAACCCTGCCGCCATTAGCTTGTGGATCTCCTCGCCTATGGCTCTGCGCTTTTCTTCATCGAATCGGCGCAGAGGCTGCTTCACGGGTCGGGCTCCAGCTCGGATATCCAGCGAGTGCTCAGCGACATCCCTCGGTATGCCGGGCATGTCTGAGGGACTCCACGCGAAAAAGTCGGCGTTTGCGCGGAGAAAGTAGACGAGCACTGCTTCCTATTTGGGATCGAGCTCGGAGTCGATCTGGATCTGCTTGGAGGCGTCGCTGCTGGGGTCGAGAGGGACAGATTTAATCGTCTCCGCTGGCTCGAAGTTGCCGGCGTGGCGCTTCACGTCTGGCGCCTCCGTAGAGAGGCTCTCCAGGTCGGCTATGAGGGCCTCGGATTCGGCGAGGGCCTCGGCATACTCCACGCACTCCACGTCGCATTCGTACGCGTGTCGGTACGTGGGGCCGACGGTGATGACCCCGTTGGGGCCCGGCATCTTGAGCTTGAGGTAGGTGTAGTTGGGGACGGCCATGAACTTGGCGTAGCATGGTCTCCCCAGCACGGCGTGGTAGGTTCCTCGGAACCCGACCACCTCGAACGTGAGGGTCTCCCTTTGGAAATTGGAGGGCGTCCCAAAGCAGACGGGTAGATCGAGTTGCCCGAGGGGCTGGACGCGTTTCCCGGGGATGATCCCGTGGAAAGGCGCAACACTTGCTCGGACCGAGGACAGATCGACCCGCAGGAGCCCGAGGGTCTCGGCTTAGATGATGTTGAGGCTGCTGCCTCCGTCCATGAGGACCTTGGTGAGCCTGACGTCGCCGATGACGGGGTCGACAACGAGTGGGTATTTCCCCGGGCTCGGCACGCGGTCGGGGTGGTCGTCTCGGTCGAAGGTGATGGGCTTGTCGGACCAGTCTAGGTAGACTGGCGCCGCCACCTTTACCGAACAGACCTCCCGACGCTCTTGCTTGCGGCGCCGAGCCGAGGCATTCGCCACTTGCCCACCGTAGATCATGAAGCAGTCGCGGACCTCGGGTAACTCTCCTGCCTGGTGATCTTCCTTCTTGTCATCGTCGCGAGCCCTGCCACCCTCCGTGGGTGGTCCAGCCTTGTGAAAGTGGCGCCGAAGCATGGCGCACTCCTCAAGGGTGTGCTTGACGGGCCCCTGATGATAGGGGCACGGCTCCTTGAGCATCTTGTCGAAGAGGTTGGCACCTCCAGGAGGTTTCCGAGGGTTCTTGTACTCGGCGGCGGCGACAAGGTCCGCGTCGGCGGTGTCGCGTTTCGCTTGCGACTTCTTCTTGCTTTTCTTCTTGGCGCCGCGCTGAGTTGACGCCTCAGGGACATCTTCCTGTGGGCGGCCTTGGGGCTGCTTGTCCTTCCGGAAGATGGCCTCAACCGCCTCTTGGCCAGAGGCAAACTTGGTAGCGATGTCCATCAGCTCGCTCGCCCTGGTGGGGGTCTTGCGACCCAGCTTGCTCACCAGGTCGTGGCAGGTGGTGCCGGCGAGGAACGCGCCGATGACATCTGAATCGGTGATGTTGGGCAGCTCGGTGCGCTGCTTCGAGAATCGTCGGATGTAGTCCCGGAGAGACTCTCCCGGCTGTTGTCGGCAGCTTCGGAGATCCCAGGAGTTTCCAGGGCGCACGTATGTGCCCTGGAAGTTGCCGGCGAAGGCTTGGACCAGGTCGTCCCAGTTGGAGATCTGCCCCGGAGGCAGGTGTTCCAGCCAGGCGCGAGCGGTATCGGAGAGGAACAGGGGGAGGTTGCGGATGATGAGGTTGTCATCGTCCGTTCCACCCAGTTGGCAGGCCAGCCGGTAGTCCGCGAGCCACAGTTCCGGTCTCGTCTCCCCCGAGTACTTTGTGATAGTAGTCGGGGTTCGGAACCGGGCCGGGAACGGCGCCCGTCGTATGGCGCGGCTGAAAGCCTGCGGACCGGGTGGTTCGGGCGAGGGACTCCGATCCTCCCCGCTGTCGTAGCGTCCCCCACACCTGGGGTGGTAGCCTCGGCGCACCCTCTCGTCGAGGTGGGCCCGACGGTTGCGGTGATGGTGCTTGTGGCTGAGGCGACCCGGGGCCGCAGGCGCTGTGTTGCGCGTGCGCCCGGTGTGGACCGAGGCTTCCCGCATGAATCGGGAAGTCGCGGCGCGATGTTCCGAGGGGTGCCCCTGCCTTCGGGAGGCGGAGCTTTCGGCCCGTCGGACCGCAGCGTCCTCCAGGAGATTCTTGAGCTCTCCCTGGATACGCCGCCCCTCGGTGGTTGATGGCTCCGGCATCGCGCGGAGAAGCATTGCCGCTGCAGCCAGGTTCTGGCCGACTCCACTGGAAGCCGGTGGCGGCCTTGCCCTGACATCGTCGATGATGCGGTGCTGGATACCCTGGGGTAGATGACGCACTTCTCCGGCCGGAGGTTGGCCCGCCCATTCCTGCCCGATGTCCCGGTGGATTGGCTCAAGTGTTCCTGCCCCCTCGTCGAGCCTGACCTGCATCTCGCGGATTTGCTCGAGCCGTGGGTCATGACCCCCCGCCGGGACGGGGACCACAGCTAGCTCCCGTAGGATGTCAACGCGAGGCACAGGCCTAGGGAGATCACCGTTCTCCGGCATACCAAGATGGTTGCCTTCGAAGGGACCCCCTAGATCGACGTGGAAACATTCACGACTTGGGCCGCAGTCCTCGTCGCCGAAGCTGCGGCTACCGTCAGAACAGTCGGAAAGGCAGTAGTCGCATGCGGTCATAAAGTCCCGCATGGCACTGGGGTTGCCAAGTCTGGAGAAATCCCAACAGAAGTCGGGCTCGTCATCTTCCTCGGACCCCGAGGGCCCGTAGGTCGAGACGTCCATTAGCCGGTCCCAGGGTGACCGCATACGATACCCCAGAGGGTTGGGACTCGCCTCTATGAGAGCGTCCACCAAAGCAAAGTCGCTTGGTGGGTCGAGGCTGAATCCAAAAGGCGTGAGATGGGAACCGGTTGGTACCTCTTGGTCGACGGGCGGTGATGAAGTCACGTCAGGGGCTGACTGCACCGTCGTCTCAGGTACGAGGGTGACGCCCAGCAAGTCCTTCGCGAGCGTGCTGGCGTCGTCCGTTGGCTTGGAGTTGGCGTGTCGCGGGGAGACGGCGCTCGTCTTCGTCTCAGACGCGAGGTCGATGCCTGATGTGCCCCCCCGTTGGGGCGCCGGGGCCGTCGACTCGCTCGACAGCCGACGAGGTGCCGCCTCCTGCTTGGCCTTGGTTGCCCCGCCTCCTCCTCCGTCGGCGGGGGAGGGGACGGGGCGAGCTCGAATGTTGTACTTCCACCACGCGGGGAAGACGTCGTCGATTCCGCCGCCGGCGGGCGGGCTGTCGGCCGCCATTGTCGCTGTCGCACGGCGGAGGAAGGAGTATCATGTCGTAGCTGCCGTTGAGGGACATGAACTCAAGACTCCCGAAACGGAGTACCGTCCTGGGCTGGAAAGGTTGCTGGAGACTGCCTATCTGGAGCTTGACGGGAAGCTGTTCGTCAACACGCAGCAGGCCCCTACCTGGCGCGCCAACTGTCGGCGTTTCGAGACCCGGGGGGTCCCTGGACCGACGAGTAAATTGTCGCCGCGTGCCCCAGCCCAGATGGGTCGGCACGAGACGGAGCGCGAAGAGGGGAGGAAGCCGGAGGGAGACGGGCGTGAGAGGTGGAATCCCGCGGCCTTCGTGTTTGTCCCGCGCCCAGGTCGGGTGCGCTTGCAGTAGGGGGTTACAAGCGTCCACGCGGGAGGGAGCGAGCGGCCTCACGCGGGCGCCGTCCCGTCCTTCCCCGCGCGGCCAACCTTCTGTAAGAGGGCCCTGGTCCTTCCTTTTATAGGCGTAAGGAGAGGACCCAAGTGTACAATGGGGGGGTGTAGCAGTGTGCTAACGTGTCTAGCGGAGGAGAGCTAGCGCCCTAAGTACATGCCATCGTGGCAGCCGGAGAGGTTTTGGCACCCGGTTCGTGTGGTGTCGTGGCCGTCGGAGGAGCGCTGGAGCCTGGCGGAAGGACAGCTGTCGGGGCTGTCGAGTCCTTGCTGACGTCCTCTTGCTTCCGTAAGGGGGCTGGGAGCCGCCGTCGTCATAGAGCGTGCGGGGCGCCATCATTACTTGTCTGGCGGAGCGAGCCAGATGGGACGCCGGTCTTGTTCCCCGTAGCCTGAGTCAGCTTGGGGTAGGGTAATGATGGCGCCTCCTGTTGACGTGGTCGGTCCGTGCCCTGGGTTGGGAGAGGTGGAGGCTCCTCCGAGGTCGAGGTCGAGTCTATCTTCCGAGGCCGAGGTCGAGTCCGAGCCCCTGGGTCGGGCGAGGCGGAGACCGTCGGCTGAGGCCAGGGCTGAGTCCGAGCCCTGGGGTCGGGCGAAGCAGAGTTCGTCGTCCTTCGGGGCTGAGCCCGAGTCCGAGCCCTGGGGTCGGGCGGAGCGGAGTTCGTCGTCTTCCGGGGCTGAGCCCAAGTCCGAGCCCTGGGGTCGGGCGGAGCAGAGTTCGCCGTCTTCCGGGGCTGAGCCCGAGTCCGAGCCCTGGGGTCGGGTGTGACGGAGTTCGTCGTCTTCCGGGGCTGAGCTCGAGTCCGAGCCCTGGGGTCGGGCGGAGCGGAGTTCGTCGTCTTCCGGGGCTGAGCCCAAGTCCGAGCCCTGGGGTCGGGCGGAGCGGAGTTCGTCGTTGTGGCAGCCCTCCCAAGTTATCGGGCCCACGTGCACCAATCCTTGCCTTGATGGCCTCAGATGGCTATGCACGTGTACCAGGTAACTTAACAAGGCTATCACGAGTTCAATAAATTGAACTCATCATTCCAAGGATCTCCCACCATACATGCATATTACAGTAATCACATTCGATACACACACTTCGGAGATAAAGAGCGGAAGACTTTACAAACATTCTTTACCTTTTCAAAACTCAAGTTTTACATGTTTCGAAAGAGTAATATTTATTACAAGTCCTGATATACTCAAAGTGCATAACTTATTACAAAAGCAGGAAGGTAGAAACCCTCCAAAGCTTATACATAAACCTAGCTAGTCCTCCTCTAGAACAGGAAACGCTCTCTAGCCTCACGAACACATAGAGTACTCCTCATCACCTACAACAACATGGGTTCGAAAACCCTGAGTACGGAGTGTACTTTCGCAAGTCTTACCCGACTAAGGAAAAATGACTCTCAAGGATATGCTGGTTAAATAGGAATCAAGGAAAGGCTTTAGCAAGAATCAACTTAGATACTTTTGCAGAAATAGCTTACTAAAGTGAGTCCTTACTTTCAATATTTTAACGCCAGATTAAATATTAATAGACTCTGGTTGCATCTAGTCTAATTTCACCATCTCATCAATACAACATCATTTTTATTCATAATGTTTACATCCTGACTTAGGTTGCAGGGCAGCGATCAAGTCTCCACTCTCCAGGGATAGGCGATCCGAATCGATTTACTCAGCTGAGGATCTCTAACCACACGACATATGTTTCTTGTAACTCTCGCATATGTCTACCATTCCCACGGATCCTCCATTGTATGAACAGGTCCGCACCACCCGAGAGCACACCACCCTTTTTAGGCGGTCCTTTGCCAGGAGGGTACGTGCCACTCTCGCCATCTCTCCACTCCCAGTGCGCGATTGTCTTTTCATGTATGGAATAGCCGGGTTCAAGCTTACCCTGTCCCATATCCAGGGCATGTGGCTAGTTAAGATAGTCCTTGATCATACAGGCCTACATACGCATCCAATCCTTAATTAACCTGGGTAGAACATCACCTGTTCCTAGCCCAAGTCCCGATTTAAGTACTTCCATCCTTAGGATTGTTTGTGTTCCTTAGGATGAAAAGAGCATTATAGGGAACTTTGCAGTAAGATCCCACCATGCTCCCAATGAAAATATTCTTGCAGGTAGAAGCCGTCCTTCCTCAGGATAACCCCTGAGCTAGGCATTAATGCAAAAGACAACCTCTATCCACAAGATCTAAGCAGAGCTAAGCATTTTTGTAAATCATATTTTGATACTTCACCAGAAGTATCTATAAAGGTATGTGATAGTCGCTGTCACACCCGGTTTTTAGAAGGTAAACCGAATGCGAACCATGTACGTGCCAGGATCAGTTATTCACGTACACAGCAGTTACATAACATGGACATCATCACACAGTGCTCAAATAGTATTAAAAGGGGAAATAATAGTCGATTACATCATACGTCTGAGACGTCCATATAGTTCTTACAATAAATCAAAGTGCGAAAACGAAACGTAGATAACACGGCCTTCACAGGCAGCCGACTGGGGGTTGCCGCTAACCCACACCTAGAACTCGTCGTAGTCTTGGAACTCCTGGAAGTCTCCTTCCACAGCTTCATCTTCTCCTGAGCAGTGGTTGCAATGCTGACAACCTGGGGGGGGGGTTTGGTGTGTAGAGCAAGGGTGAGTACACATCAACATACTCAGCAAGTATCCTGTTTGGCTGTAGTGGACTAGCTTTATGTGGGGATCAGTCAAGCAGTTGCTTTTAGTTGGTCAGGTTATTACTTACTAGTAGAAAGCCAGGTTTTAACATTAACCCAAGTTATTAACCCAATGTATCCTTTCCAAACGGAAAGAATACCACTTACCAATACCATAATCATAACCAGAACCATCAATCTCATTGCCACCTGTACCAAAATATCTCTGATCAAGTATCACTAATCTCTGGAGCTCCCTTGGCCGCTCATAACCGTGAGCACGGCTGATATATCAGTTTCATAACACTCTGCAGAGGTTGTGCACTTTACCCACAAGCCGTGATTCCCTCTTGCCTCGGGCCGATCAAACCCTTAAACACTACCAAGGTGAATAGGCAGGGTTTCACTACGTAGCCTTTACAAAGATTCCCCGGGGCTGTAGCCACCCGTTAGGTTTCCTAAATGCACCGCACTCCTCCCCAAGGGGCGAACCCAAACTTGGCAGAGCGAGCCGCATACACCGAGCCCCATTGACGGCACGACGGCTAAGTGAACTACATCCCGGATCCTCTAATTATTCAGCTAAGGGCACCCCATTCCACCCTCATGGTTGCACTGTTTTCCCGGGCGGTCATCCATAGAACAGGTCCTTACGGAGAGGCACTCGAGAAACCGCTCGAGTCCCCTTGAAAACCACAAGTATAATCATAAAGAAGAACGGGAAAACAGCGTATCATAGATAATCACATCATGTTCATTGATTAGAGTTGAGCAATAGCATCAGACTAAGTAGTAATAATCCGACCCAAATAGGTAAACAAGGACATGGATAACAAAAGCTAGTCAATCCTTAGGTATAAATGTGTAATGCGGGAGGTGAATTAAAGAATGAATAGGACAGAGATAGGTCAAAGGACACTTGCCTCCACCAACCGACTGCTGCTCAGGGGCTTCTCCTGCGAATTCCTCGGGCTCTTCGACCGGATCGTTCTCTATGCGAGCGCAAACATACATACATCCATCCACATATTTAATACAAAAGAACAGTACACCATACAAGATAACAAATAAAGTGAATATGCACCAAGTATGACATTCGATAACGCATTTGTTATGGTTAGAAAGAAACGGGAAAGGTCTCGCAGGGGGTTAAATCTTATGCACTAATGACACAATTGGTTTTTTAACAAAATAATTCTGTTATATATATTTATATATACTAATGGAAACCTAATCACTTTTAGTTGATCAACATTGCACAGGGTAAACAATTAACTACGTGAATCAATAACATAACGGAATTTTAAATTAAACTTCCTATTTTCCCATAGCATGAACAGTGATTAGCCTACTTAAAATACAGTAATTATGATCACAGAAAGTAAATAAAATAAAATAAAAAAAATAAAAAAAACAGAGGGGGGGGGGCGGTTGAACCGGCCCTAGGGGCGGTTGAACCGGCCCGGGGGCAGGCGGCCGAGCTGGGGCGGCCGAGCGCGGGGGGCGGCCGAGCTGGGGCCGGGGGCGGCTGAGCCGGGGCCGAGGCCGGCTGAACCGGCCCGGGACAGGGGGGCGCGGCCAGGGGGCCAGGCGGCCGGGGCGCGGGCTAGGGGCGGCTGGCGGCCGGGCGGGGCGCGGCTGGGGGCGGCCGAGGGCCGGCCAGCGGCGGCCAGGGGCCACGGCGGGGCTGGGGCGGCTGCCGGCGCGGCCAGGGGGCGCGCGGGGGTGGGGAGAGAAGAGGGGAGGGAGGAGAGGGAGGAGGGGGAGGGGGCTCACCGGCGGGGATCGACGGCGAGGGGCGGCCGGCGGCAGGGGGCGGCGCGGCGGCCTAGGGTAGGGGGCAGGGGCGGCGGCGGCTTAGGGTGAGGGAGAGAAAATGAGAGAAAATGAGAGGGAGGGAGAGAGAATTGGGAAAAATAGAGGGGGTGGGGGGGGCGGCTTGGGCCAATTGGGCCCAAGGGGGGGGCGCCAGGGGGCGGCTGGGCCGGCCGGGGTCGGCCCAGGGCGCGGGAGAGAGAGAAAGGGGAGAGAGAGAAAGAGAGAGAAAGAAAGATAAAAGATTTTCCGCTTGTTCTCGAAATCCGATCTTTTAGATGAATGCGATTGCACTTTCAAACCACCAAAAATGCAAGGGCGGCATGGTGCATCAAACAACATAAAGTATTTAGGGTTTTTTATACATACGGGGATTCCAAACCGAATCCCGCTAAACTTTGAAAAAGGTCAAGGTTTAGCGAGGGGAAAAAGAAAAGGGAAAGGTAACGCCCGAATTTTGGCGAGTAAAGAAAAGAAAAAATTCAACTGCAAAATTCGGGGCGTTACAAACCTATCCCCCTTAAAAGAATCTCGCCCTCGAGATTCAGGGCTGGCTAGCAAAGAGCTCCGGGTACTTGGCCATCAGATCATCTTCACGCTCCCAGGTTGCTTCTTCCTCAGAGTGGTGACTCCATCTGACTTTGCACATTCTGACGGTCTTCCTTCGGGTGACTCTATTTGCAACCTCAAGGATCTGAGCTGGCTTCTCAATATAGGTCAAGTCCTCCTGGACTTCAAGACCTTCCACTGGCAACTGCTCTTCTGGCACACGCAAACACTTCTTCAATTGAGACACATGAAAGACATCATGCACAGCAGACAAATTCTCTGGCAGGCTGAGCTGATAAGCCACTTCTCCACGCTTTGAGAGAATTTGATACGGACCAATGTAGCGGGGTGCCAGCTTGCCTTTGACTCCGAATCTTCTGACTCCTCTGATCGGTGACACTTTCAGATAGACAAAGTCTCCGACTTCGAAACTCAGCTCTCTTCTTCTTGTGTCTGCATAGCTTCGCTGCCTCGATTGCGCTATCTTCAGATTCTCTCGAACCATCTTGATGTTCTCTTCGGCTTCAAGCAAAATATCTGGGCCAAACACTTGCTTCTCTCCAGGCTGATCCCATTGCAGCGGAGTTCTGCAACTCCTTCCATAAAGCGCCTGAAATGGTGACATCTTCAAACTGGCCTGATAACTGTTGTTATAGGAAAACTCCGCATAAGGCAATCTCTTGTCCCATCCGGACTGATCTTGCAACGCACAGGCTCTTAACATGTCTTCGAGAATTTGATTGGTTCTTTCGGTCTGGCCATCTGTCTGCGGGTGATAAGCTGAACTGAAATTCAGATGCGTGCCCAAGGCTTCATGCAACTGCTGCCAGAAATGAGAGGTGAACTGCGTTCCTCTGTCTGACACTATCTTCTTTGGCACACCATGAAGACAAACGATCCGAGACATATACAATTCTGCCAATACTGCACTGTTGTAGTTGGTCTTGACAGGTATGAAGTGGGCTGACTTGGTCAAACGGTCCACTACTACCCAAATGGAATCGTAGCCGGCTCGAGTGCGAGGCAATCCGACTATGAAATCCATACCAATTTCATCCCATTTCCACTGAGGGATCTGCAACGGTTGCAACAATCCAGCTGGTCTCTGGTGTTCTGCCTTAATTCTTCGACAACTATCGCACATAGCCACATGCTCTGCGATTTCTCTTTTCATTCCGTACCACCAGAATTTCTTCTTCAGATCCTGATACATCTTCTCACTGCCAGGGTGAATCGAATAAGCTGTCTCATGAGCTTCCTTAAGAATCAACTCCCGAATAGACTGGACATTGGGAACACACAAGCGGTCTTTGAACCATACCACACCTTCTGCATCTTCTCGAAAGTCTTTGCCTCTGCCATCTAGAATCAATCGCCGAATCTCACTGATCTTCTCATCATTTTTCTGCGCTTCTTTGATTTCGTGCTCCAAGGTAGGTTCCAATTCAACTGTGACTCCTCGCGAATTGTTCAGAAACCCGAGACTCAACCTGTCAAACTCTTTGGCCAACTCATAAGGCATCGGACGAGCGACCATCAGATTGACTTGACTCTTTCTGCTCAAAGCATCTGCCACTACGTTCGCTTTTCCTGGATGGTAATGAATCTCCAACTCATAGTCTTTGATCAATTCTAACCATCTTCGTTGCCTCATGTTCAATTCTGACTGAGTGAATATGTACTTCAGACTCTTGTGGTCTGTGTAAACATCGCATTTCTGTCCATACAGATAGTGCCTCCATGTCTTCAGTGCGTGAACCACTGCTGCCAACTCTAGATCATGGATTGGGTAGTTCTTCTCATGAACCTTCAGCTGTCGGGACGAGTAAGCCACAACTCTTCCCTCTTGCATCAACACACATCCCAAACCTGTGTAACAAGCATCGCAATACACCGAGAAGGGCTTGTGCACATCAGGCAAGACTAGGACAGGCGCTGTTGTCAACTTCTCTTTCAGCGCTTCAAAGGCCTCTTGGCATTTCTGGGTCCACTTGAACTCAACCTTGTTGCCTAGCAACGCTGTCATTGGTTTCGCAATCTTCGAAAACCCTTCAATGAATCGCCGATAATATCCGGCCATTCCAATGAAGCTCTTGATTCCTCGAGCATCCGTTGGCGCTTTCCAGTTTAGAATGTCTGCCACTTTCTTCGGATCCACAGCCAATCCTTCTTTGTTGATTATGTGACCCAAGAACAGGACTTCACTGATCCAGAACTCACACTTGCTCAACTTTGCATACAACTGGTGCTCTCGCAATCTCTGCAATACCAGCCTCAAATGATCTGCATGCTCTTCTTCACTTTGAGAATAAACCAGAATGTCATCAATGAATACCACCACGAACTTATCAAGATAATCCATGAATACACTGTTCATCAAGTTCATAAAGAACGCTGGTGCATTGGTCAAACCAAAAGACATCACTGTGAACTCATATAAACCATACTTGGTAATGAATGCCGTCTTCGGAATGTCCGAAGGTCGGATCCTGAGCTGATGATAACCTGACCTCAGATCGATCTTGGAGAACACACTGGCTCCTCTCAACTGGTCGAACAGATCTTCTATTCTGGGCAAAGGATACTTGTTCTTGATCGTGACTTCATTCAAAGCTCGATAATCGATACACATCCTCTTGGTGCCATCTTTCTTCTCCACAAACAAGACAGGGGCGGCCCAAGGCGAGGTGCTTGGCCGGATGTAACCTTTCTCTGACAGCTCATCAATCTGCTTCTTAAGCTCAACCAACTCTGGTCCAGATATTCTGTAAGCTCTCTTAGAGATGGGGGCGGTTCCAGGAAGAAGCTCTATAGCAAATTCAACTTTCCGCTCTGGTGGCATACCCGGTAAATCCTTTGGAAACACATCTGGGAATTCAGACACAACCTTGATACTCTCAATTGGGTCTGCTTCACTGCTATCGACAGCCATCTGATAACAACTTCCTTTCTTTGGCTCAGGCGGGACTAACTCGGTCACCACTTCCTCTCCTAGTGGGGACACCAACTTGATTGTCCTTTTATCACAACTGATAACTGCCTGATACTTATCTAACCAATTCATCCCTAGGATGACATCTATTCCCTGAGTACCCATTACTATAAGGTTGGCGGGAAACGCTATCCCCCTTATTTCCACACTTACATTTAAACAAATGCTATCAGCTCGAATTCTACCACCAGCTGAGTCAATTTGAATAGGGGTTGACATGGTAGTAATTGGAAGATTATGTGCTTCTACCCATGATGCAGTAATGAAAGAATGTGTTGCTCCAGTATCAAATAACACTTCTGCAATATGGGAGTCGACTGGGAACATACCTACTATCATGTCGGGGGTCTCCTGAACTGCTTCAGCCTCCAAGTGGTTCAGCCTTCCATGATTATAGCGCGGCTGAGGGCGATTGCCTGCTCCAGGCTGAGACACATTCTGCTTTGCTGGGGCATTGGGGCCTGACTGCTGCTGGGCTGCCTTCTTCGGACATTGCATCACCCAATGGCCTTGCTCTCCACAGTGGAAACATGCCCTGTTTCCAACCTGAGCTGGTGCTGCCTGACTGTTCTGCTGATTTGCTGGGGCAGGAAGACGAGGTGTCTGCTGATTCTGCCTCTGAAACTGACCTCCTCCTGACTGATTGCTCTGACGATTCTGGTACTGATGCTGAGGATACTGCCTTTGGAACTGCTGATACTGCTGACGCTGCTGATGCTGCTGAGGTGGACGCTGGTTCTGCCTGAACTGCTGAGGTTGATTGCCTGAGAAACGGGGACGGCTGCTGCTTCCAGGCTGGGGTCCACTGATCTTGCGCTTACGATCTTCCATCTCCTTACGCTTCCTTTCTGTCATGATTGCTCTGTCAATCAGGTGCTGGAATGTCGGGAAGGTGTGATTCATCAGCTGATACTGCAGAGGGTCAACCAAGCCTCTCAGAAAACGGTATTGTCGCTTGGCGTCGGTGTTGACATCTTCGGGAGCGTAGCGAGACAACTGCAGAAACCTGTCCCGATACTCACTGACAGACGATGACCCTTGCTTAAGGGCCAGGAACTCCTCCTTCTTCACTGTCATCAGACCTGCAGGCACATGGTACTGACGAAAGCTACCTCTGAACTCTTCCCAGGTGATGGTGTCGGGGTTGGCATGGGTGGCGAGGTAAGACTCCCACCACGATTGGGCTGCTCCTCTCAACAGACGGGGACCATACAAGACTTTCTCCCTGTCATCACATTGAGCGGTATGCAACTCTCGCTCCACAGTGCGCAGCCAATCTTCAGCATCCATGGGGTCAGAAGAGTGAGCGAACGTTGGTGGATGACCTCTCATGAATTCAGCACGCTTATCTCTAGGCATCTGAGGCATCTGAGGCTGGGGTGGAGCCTGCTGCTGCTGCTGCTGCTGCTGAATGGCGGCCAGAGTCTGACCGATGGCTTGAACTGCCTGAGTCTGCATCAGAAACATCTGCTCAATCGACATCGGGGGCGGGGGCGGCAGCTGCTGCTGCTGGGGCGCCTCATCTTGCTGACCGGCTTGCTCCTGCTGAGCACGCCTTCCTCCTCTGCGCCTGTTCTCTGACATCTGCAGAACGCAACCACACATCAGAACTGATCTGGCAAAGCTTGCAGCATAAGAAAAGAGTATAGAATTCTCCAACAGCACTGAACAGATGAGCATCTTCACTGATCTCCAACACAGACCACACAGCTTCTCAGATAAAGAGGAAAGTAGAATAAAGGTTTTCCCAACTATATAACTAACTTTATTGACATAATATGTAAACCAAAATGCAGGGGATACCCACACTCTGGTGACAATCATTACAAAGATCCAAACCAAACATAGTTCATCATGACAAACATAAATGCACAGGATATAGCAAACTACCCTGTCTAACTAAAACTAACTAAGACCGAGACTAACGCTAAGACTGAAGCTTCCATGTATATATTTATTTCGTATTAATTACAAGATCCAACTCTAACGATCTATGGTTCTAGGTTGATCTTGGTCTTGCAGTCGGGATTGCCATAAGACTGGTGTCCACGCTGAGGTGAGCGGTACGGGTGCTGAGTCCCAACGGGAGCGGGGGAACCACCGTCCAGGTGACGACGTTCCGCGCGCTCAGCCCGCAGCAGGGCGATCTCAGCACGAGCCCTACTCAGCTCGTCTAATGCATGGTCCAGCTCCGTGTTTAGCACGGCGGCTAGGTTGACTGTGCTGCTCAACCTAGGATTGCCCTCACCGACAGGTGAGACAATCACGCCTCCTGTGCTGCCAGATGAACGGCGGGGGTAATACTTCAGGTCAAGGCCATCAGCTGCCCCACCGAAAACCGAGCAGTAGTGCGAAAGCGCACGCCGTGCAGCATCTTGCATGGCTGCCTCAGCTGAGTCCCGCTCAGAGATAGAATAGTGCTCTGAGCAAGCCTCCGCTCCCTGGAGACTGTTCTCCGGGCAGCGCACCAAGCAAGTTGCCTCCCAGCGATCCGGGTAGACCCCGCGACTGTGCTGGTAGACCACACAGCGATACTCGACGGACCAAGTATGCCGGTCAAATGCCCGACGTAGCAGGGTGTCGAGCGCATCGTGGAAGTGACACCCGCGAGCGGCGTCGCGAGTGATGGGTCGAGCAACCCATCCTTCCGGCTCAAGGTTAGCAGAGAAGTCGGTGTCGTGGCTCGAGCTGTCGTCACCATCTCCATCGTCTGGGTCTCCTCCAGCAGCTACTCCAGAAGCTGGGACGCCCAGTGGTGGTGCAGGGGGCGCCTCCAGGGGAAGCACAGGAGAGCAGCTCCTCACAGACTCTATCTCCTGGTGGAGCGAGAAGGAAGAGCTCTGCTGCTCCTGTCGTCGACGTTCCTGCTCCTCACGCAGGCGGTGGTGTAGTCTCTCCAAGTGGCTGGACTGTCCGGCCACAGGACGGCGAAGCGGACGCTCAGCAAGGCGGGAGGGTAAGAAGGGGATGACGGACTTTCGTGCAGTGTGTCTAAGTCGAGCCATCTACAAAAGACATCGCAAGCAAAAGGGTGAGAACAGAATTAATATGACCAGCAAGTAATGAATCATAAATAAATGAAGGATCAGAATAAAACATAATTTTCAGCAAGGTATAATATGTAGTAGAACATAGGTTTGGTCAGTAGGACCAACTTTTGAAGGGATACCAAAGTCAAGGCAGGGACAGAGGTCTATAATCCTTAGAACGACCATTCTACTCTAGGTTAGCGGTCCTACAGTCAGCACGGCTCTGATACCACTTATGTCACACCCGGTTTTTAGAAGGTAAACCGAATGCGAACCATGTACGTGCCAGGATCAGTTATTCACGTACACAGCAGTTACATAACATGGACATCATCACACAGTGCTCAAATAGTATTAAAAGGGGAAATAATAGTCGATTACATCATACGTCTGAGACGTCCATATAGTTCTTACAATAAATCAAAGTGCGAAAACGAAACGTAGATAACACGGCCTTCACAGGCAGCCGACTGGGGGTTGCCGCTAACCCACACCTAGAACTCGTCGTAGTCTTGGAACTCCTGGAAGTCTCCTTCCACAGCTTCATCTTCTCCTGAGCAGTGGTTGCAATGCTGACAACCTGGGGGGGGGGGTTTGGTGTGTAGAGCAAGGGTGAGTACACATCAACATACTCAGCAAGTATCCTGTTTGGCTGTAGTGGACTAGCTTTATGTGGGGATCAGTCAAGCAGTTGCTTTTAGTTGGTCAGGTTATTACTTACTAGTAGAAAGCCAGGTTTTAACATTAACCCAAGTTATTAACCCAATGTATCCTTTCCAAACGGAAAGAATACCACTTACCAATACCATAATCATAACCAGAACCATCAATCTCATTGCCACCTGTACCAAAATATCTCTGATCAAGTATCACTAATCTCTGGAGCTCCCTTGGCCGCTCATAACCGTGAGCACGGCTGATATATCAGTTTCATAACACTCTGCAGAGGTTGTGCACTTTACCCACAAGCCGTGATTCCCTCTTGCCTCGGGCCGATCAAACCCTTAAACACTACCAAGGTGAATAGGCAGGGTTTCACTACGTAGCCTTTACAAAGATTCCCCGGGGCTGTAGCCACCCGTTAGGTTTCCTAAATGCACCGCACTCCTCCCCAAGGGGCGAACCCAAACTTGGCAGAGCGAGCCGCATACACCGAGCCCCATTGACGGCACGACGGCTAAGTGAACTACATCCCGGATCCTCTAATTATTCAGCTAAGGGCACCCCATTCCACCCTCATGGTTGCACTGTTTTCCCGGGCGGTCATCCATAGAACAGGTCCTTACGGAGAGGCACTCGAGAAACCGCTCGAGTCCCCTTGAAAACCACAAGTATAATCATAAAGAAGAACGGGAAAACAGCGTATCATAGATAATCACATCATGTTCATTGATTAGAGTTGAGCAATAGCATCAGACTAAGTAGTAATAATCCGACCCAAATAGGTAAACAAGGACATGGATAACAAAAGCTAGTCAATCCTTAGGTATAAATGTGTAATGCGGGAGGTGAATTAAAGAATGAATAGGACAGAGATAGGTCAAAGGACACTTGCCTCCACCAACCGACTGCTGCTCAGGGGCTTCTCCTGCGAATTCCTCGGGCTCTTCGACCGGATCGTTCTCTATGCGAGCGCAAACATACATACATCCATCCACATATTTAATACAAAAGAACAGTACACCATACAAGATAACAAATAAAGTGAATATGCACCAAGTATGACATTCGATAACGCATTTGTTATGGTTAGAAAGAAACGGGAAAGGTCTCGCAGGGGGTTAAATCTTATGCACTAATGACACAATTGGTTTTTTAACAAAATAATTCTGTTATATATATTTATATATACTAATGGAAACCTAATCACTTTTAGTTGATCAACATTGCACAGGGTAAACAATTAACTACGTGAATCAATAACATAACGGAATTTTAAATTAAACTTCCTATTTTCCCATAGCATGAACAGTGATTAGCCTACTTAAAATACAGTAATTATGATCACAGAAAGTAAATAAAATAAAATAAAAAAAAAATAAAAAAAACAGAGGGGGGGGGCGGTTGAACCGGCCCTAGGGGCGGTTGAACCGGCCCGGGGGCAGGCGGCCGAGCTGGGGCGGCCGAGCGCGGGGGGCGGCCGAGCTGGGGCCGGGGGCGGCTGAGCCGGGGCCGAGGCCGGCTGAACCGGCCCGGGACAGGGGGGCGCGGCCAGGGGGCCAGGCGGCCGGGGCGCGGGCTAGGGGCGGCTGGCGGCCGGGCGGGGCGCGGCTGGGGGCGGCCGAGGGCCGGCCAGCGGCGGCCAGGGGCCACGGCGGGGCTGGGGCGGCTGCCGGCGCGGCCAGGGGGCGCGCGGGGGTGGGGAGAGAAGAGGGGAGGGAGGAGAGGGAGGAGGGGGAGGGGGCTCACCGGCGGGGATCGACGGCGAGGGGCGGCCGGCGGCAGGGGGCGGCGCGGCGGCCTAGGGTAGGGGGCAGGGGCGGCGGCGGCTTAGGGTGAGGGAGAGAAAATGAGAGAAAATGAGAGGGAGGGAGAGAGAATTGGGAAAAATAGAGGGGGTGGGGGGCGGCTTGGGCCAATTGGGCCCAAGGGGGGGGCGCCAGGGGGCGGCTGGGCCGGCCGGGGTCGGCCCAGGGCGCGGGAGAGAGAGAAAGGGGAGAGAGAGAAAGAGAGAGAAAGAAAGATAAAAGATTTTCCGCTTGTTCTCGAAATCCGATCTTTTAGATGAATGCGATTGCACTTTCAAACCACCAAAAATGCAAGGGCGGCATGGTGCATCAAACAACATAAAGTATTTAGGGTTTTTTATACATACGGGGATTCCAAACCGAATCCCGCTAAACTTTGAAAAAGGTCAAGGTTTAGCGAGGGGAAAAAGAAAAGGGAAAGGTAACGCCCGAATTTTGGCGAGTAAAGAAAAGAAAAAATTCAACTGTAAAATTCGGGGCGTTACAGTCGCCTAGAGGGGGGGGGGGGGGTGAATAGGGCGAAACTGAAATTTACAAATATAAACACAACTACAAGCCGGGTTAGCGTTAGAAATAAAAACGAGTCCGCGAGAGAGGGTGCAAAACAAATCGCAAGCAAATGAAGAGTGTGACACGCGGATTTGTTTTACCGAGGTTCGGTTCTCGCAAACCTACTCCCCGTTGAGGAGGCCACAAAGGCCGGGTCTCTTTCAACCCTTCCCTCTCTCAAACGGTCCCTCGGACCGAGTGAGCTTCTCTTCTCAAATCAAAGCCGGGAACAAAACTTCCCCGCAAGGGCCACCACACAATTGGTGCCTCTTGCCTTGATTACAATGGAGTTTTGATCATAAGAACAAGTGAGAAAGAAAAGAAGCGATCCAAGCGCAAGAGCTCAAATGAACACTACAAATCACTCTCTCTAGTCACTAAAGCTTTGTGTGGAGTTGGGAGAGGATTTGATCTCTTTTGGTGTGCTTTGCAATGAATGCTAGCTCTTGTATAGTGGTTGGAAGCTGAAAAACTTGGATGCAATGAATGGTGGGGTGGTTGGGGTATTTATAGCCCCAACCACCAAACTTGACCGTTGGTGGAGGCTGTCTGTTCGATGGCGCAACGGACAGTCCGGTGCACACCGGACATGTCCGGTGCCCCAGCCACGTCACCAGTGCCGTTGGAATCTGACCGTTGGAGTTCTGACTTCTGGGCCCGCCTTGATGTCCGGTGGCGCACCGGACATGAACTGTTCACTGTCCGGTGCACCAGTATGGGCGTGTCTGACTTCTGCTTGCTTTTGGCGCGCATTGAATGCGCCTGCAGGTGACCGTTGGCGCGAAGTATCCGTTGCTCTGCTGGTTCACCGGACAGTCCGGTGTACACCGGACATGTCCGGTGAATTATAGCGGAGCAGGCGTTCTGATTTCCTGAGGCTGGCGAGTTCCTGAGGCAGCTCTTCCGAGGAGCACCGGACACAGTCCGGTGTACACCGGACAGTCCGGTGAATTATAGCGCGAGTGCCTCTAGAAATTCCCGAAGGTGGCGAGTTCAAGTTGGAGTCCTCTGGTGCACCGGACACTGTCCGGTGTACACCGGACAGTCCGGTGCCCCCAGACCAGAGGTGCCTTCGGTTGACCCTTTTCTCCTTTGTTGAATCCAACATTTGATCTTTTTATTGGCTAAGTGTGAACCTTTTTCACCTGTATAACTTATACACTCGAGCAAACTAGTTAGTCCAATTATTTGTGTTGGGCACTTCAACCACCAAAATCAATTCGGAAAATAGGAGTAAGCCTAATTCCCTTTCAATCTCCCCCTTTTTGGTGATTGATGCCAACACAAACCGAAGCAAATAGAAAAGTGCATAATTGAACTAGTTTGCATAATGTAAGTGAAAAGGTTGCTTGGAATTGAGCCAATATGAATACTTACAAGATATGCATGGATTGCTCCTTTGTTTTTAATATTTTGGACCACGCTTGCACCACATGTTTTGTTTTTGCAAAAATCTTTTGTAAATCTTTTCAAAGTTCTTTTGCAAATAGTCAAAGGCAAATGAATACGTTTTTATGAAGCATTTTCAAGATTTGAAATTTTATCCCCCTGTTTCAAATGCTTTTCCTTTGACTAAACAAAACTCCCCCTAAAAGAGATCCTCCTCTTAGTGTTCAAGAGGGTTTTGATATATCATTTTAGAAATACTACTTTCTCCCCCTTTTGAACACAACAGGATACCAATTGATAAATACTCTTGGAAAACACTAAGTTTTTTGAAATTGGTGGTGGTGCGGTCCTTTTGCTTTGGGCTAATACTTTCTCCCCCTTTGGCATGAATCGCCAAAAATGAAGTCATTAGAGCCCTATGAAGTACTTTCTCCTCCTTTGGTCATAAAATAAATGAGTGAAGGTTATACCAAAGTTGGAGAGATGCTCGGAGTGACGGCGAAGGATGAGTAGGAGAGTGGAGTGGAAGCCTTTGTCTTCGCCGAAGACTCCAATTCCCTTTCAATATACCTTACACTCCCGTGTCGAGGTCGAGATGCCCATTTGTTCCCATGGGAGTCTTGATGGGCTTGGCATCCTTCATTCCAAACTTGGTTAGAATGTCTTGAGTGTACTTCGTTTGACAAATGAAGGTGCCCTCTTGGAGTTGCTTGACTTGAAATCCTAGAAAATACTTCAACTCCCCCATCATAGACATCTCGAATTTTTGTGTCATGATCCTACTAAATTCTTCACAAGTAGATTCGTTAGTAGACCCAAATATGATATCATCAACATAAATTTGGCATACAAACAAATCATTGTCAAGAGTTTTAGTGAACAAAGTAGGATCGGCCTTGCCGACTTTGAAGCCATTAGCAATAAGGAAATCTCTAAGGCATTCATACCATGCTCTTAGGGCTTGCTTGAGCCCATAAAGCGCCTTAGAGAGCTTATAGACATGGTTAGGGTACTTACTATCTTCAAAGCCGGGAGGTTGCTCAACATAGACCTCTTCCTTGATTGGTCCATTGAGGAAAGCACTCTTTACGTCCATTTGATAAAGCTTGAAGCCATGGTAAGTAGCATAGGCTAATAATATGCGAATTGATTCAAGCCTAGCTACGGGTGCATAGGTTTCACCAAAATCCAAACCTTCGACTTGTGAATAACCCTTGGCCACGAGTCGAGCTTTGTTCCTTGTCACCACACCATGCTCGTCTTGCTTGTTGCGGAAGACCCACTTGGTTCCTACAACATTTTGGTTAGGACGTGGAACTAAATGCCATACCTCATTTCTAGTGAAGTTGTTGAGCTCCTCTTGCATCGCCACCACCCAATCCGAATCTTGTAGTGCTTCCTCTACCCTGTGTGGCTCAATGGAGGAAACAAACGAGTAATGCTCACAAAAATGTGCAACACGAGATCTAGTAGTTACCCCCTTATGAATGTCGCCGAGGATGGTGTCGACGGGGTGATCTCGTTGTATTGCTTGGTGGACTCTTGGGTGTGGCGGCCTTTGCTCTTCATCCTCCTTGTCTTGATCATTTGCATCTCCCCCTTGATCATTGTCGTCATCTTGAGGTGGCTCATTTGCTTGATCTCCTACTTCATCAACTTGAGCTTCATCCTCATTTTGAGTTGGTGGAGATGCTTGAGTGGAGGAGGATGGTTGATCTTGTGCACTTGGAGGCTCTTCGGATTCCTTGGGGCACACATCCCCAATGGACATGTTCCTTAGCGCGATGCACGGAGCCTGTTCTTCACCTATCTCATCAAGATCAACTTGCTCTACTTGAGAGCCATTAGTTTCATCAAACACAACGTCACAAGAAACTTCAACAAGTCCTGAGAACTTGTTAAAGACTCTATATGCCCTTGTGTTTGAATCATATCCTAGTAAAAAGCCTTCCTCAGTTTTAGGAGCAAATTTAGATTTTCTACCTCTTTTAACAAGAATAAAGCATTTGCTACCAAAAACTCTAAAATATGAAATATTGGGCTTTTTACCGGTTAGGAGTTCATAGGATGTCTTCTTGAGGATTCGGTGAAGATATAACCGGTTGATGGCGTAGCAAGCGGTGTTGACCGCTTCGGCCCAAAACCGATCCGGTATCTTGTACTCATCAAGCATGGTTCTTGCCATGTCCAATAGAGTTCGATTCTTCCTCTCCACTACACCATTTTGTTGTGGGGTGTAGGGAGAAGAGAACTCATGCTTGATGCCCTCCTCCTCAAGGAAGCCTTCAATTTGAGAGTTCTTGAACTCCGTCCCGTTGTCGCTTCTAATTTTCTTGATCCTTAAGCCGAACTCATTTTGAGCCCGTCTCAAGAATCCTTTTAAGGTTTCTTGGGTATGAGATTTTTCCTGCAAAAAGAACACCCAAGTGAAGCGAGAATAATCATCCACAATAACTAGACAGTACTTACTCCCGCCGATGCTTATGTAAGCGATCGAGCCGAATAAATCAATGTGTAGGAGCTCCAGTGGCCTGTCACTTGTCATGATGTTC
The DNA here is from genome assembly GCF_902167145.1 of Zea mays. NCBI lineage: Eukaryota > Viridiplantae > Streptophyta > Magnoliopsida > Poales > Poaceae > Zea > Zea mays. Next base: position 97,716,439 of record NC_050105.1, on the reverse strand, counting down.
TTATGTGGATGATGAGTGCCAACTTGCTTCCCGGCTTGGCATGCGCTACAAATCCTGTCTTTCTCAAAATGAACATTGGTTAGTCCTAAAATGTGTTCCCCCTTTAGAAGCTTATGAAGATTCTTCATTCCCACATGGGCTAGTCGGCGGTGCCAGAGCCAACCCAAGTTAGTCTTTGCAATCAAGCAAGTGTCGAGTTCAGCTCTATCAAAATCTACCAAGTATAGCTGACCCTCTAACATTCCCTTAAATGCAATTGAATCATCACTTCTTCTAAAGACAGTAACACCTGTATCAGTAAATAGACAGTTGTAGCCCGTTTGACATAATTGGGATACAGAAAGCAAATTGTAGTCTAATGAATCTACAAGAAAAACATTGGAAATAGAATGGTCAGGAGATATAGCTATTTTACCAAGACCTTTGACCAAACCTTGATTTCCATCCCCGAATGTGATAGCTCGTTGGGGATCTTGGTTTTTCTCGTAGGAGGAGAACATCCTTTTCTCCCCTGTCATATGGTTTGTGCACCCGCTATCGAGTATCCAACTTGAGCCCCCGGATGCATAAACCTACAAAACAATTTTAGTTCTTGATTTTAGGTACCCAAACGGTTTTGGGTCCTTTGGCATTAGAAACAAGAACTTTGGGTACCCAAACACAAGTCTTGGAGCCCTTGTGTTTGCCCCCAACAAACTTGGCAACTACCTTGCCGGATTTGTTAGTCAAAACATAAGATGCATCAAAAGTTTTGAATGAAATAGCATGATCATTTGATGCACTATGAGTTTTCTTTCTAGGCAACTTAGCACGGGTTGGTTGCCTAGAGCTAGATGTCTCACCCTTATACATAAAAGCATGATTAGGGCCAGAGTGAGACTTCCTAGAATGAATTCTCCTAATTTTGCTCTCGGGATAACCGGCAGAGTACAAAATGTAACCCTCGTTATCCTGAGGCATGGGAGCCTTGCCCTTAACAAAGTTAGACAAGTTCTTAGGAGGGGCATTAAGTTTGACATTGTCTCCCCTTTGGAAGCCAATGTCATCCTTGATGCCCGGGCGTCTCCCATTATAGAGCATACTTCTAGCAAATTTAAACTTTTCATTTTCTAAGTTATGCTCGACAATTTTAGCATCTAGTTTTGCTATATGATCATTTTGTTGTTTAATTAAAATCATGTGATCATGAATAACATCAACATCAATATCTCTACATCTAGTACAAATAGTGACATGCTCAATGGTAGATGTAGAGGGTTTGCAAGAATTAAGTTCAACAATCTTAGCACGTAGTATATCATTCTTATCTCTAAGATCGGAAATTGTAACTTTGCAAACATCAAAATCTTTAGCCTTATCAATCAAGTTTTCATTCTCTAATCTAAGGCTAGCAAGAGATACATTCAATTCTTCAATCTTAGCAAGTAAATCATCATTATTGTTTCTAAGATTGGGGATTGAAATATCACAGACATGAGAATCAACCTTAGTATTTAAACTAGCATTTTCATTTCTAAGGTTGGTAATAGTGTCATGGCAAGTACTTAGCTCACTAGATAATTTCTCACATTTTTCTACCTCTAGAGCATAAGCATTTTTAACCTTAACATGTTTCTTGTTTTCTTTAATTAGAAAATCCTCTTGGGAATCCAAAAGGTCATCCTTTTCATGAATAGCACTAATCAATTCATTTAATTTTTCTTTTTGCTCCATGTTAAGATTGGCAAAGAGGACACGCAAATTATCCTCCTCATTACTAGCATTATCATCACTAGAAGACTCATATTTAGTGGAGGATTTAGATTTAACCTTCTTTTTGCCGTCCTTGGCCATGAGGCACTTGTGGCCGATGTTGGGGAAGAGGAGTCCCTTGGTGATGGCGATGTTGGCGGCGTCCTCGTCGTCGGAGGGGTCGCTAGAGCTTTCGTCGGAGTCCCACTCACGACAAACATGGGCATCGCCGCCCTTTTTCTTGTAGTACCTCTTCTTCTCCTTTCTTCTCCCCTTCTTGTCATCGCCGCGGTCACTGTCACTAGATATAGGACATTTAGCAATAAAATGACCGGGCTTACCACATTTGTAGCAAACCTTCTTGGAACGGGACTTGTAATCCTTCCCCTTCCGTTGCTTGAGGATTTGGCGGAAGCTCTTGATGACGAGCGCCATTTCCTCATTGTCGAGCTTGGAGGCGTCGATTGGTTGTCGACTTGGTGTAGACTCCTCCTTCTTTTCCTCCGTCGCCTTGAATGCTACGGGTTGAGCTTCGGATGTGGAGGGATCATCAAGCTCGTTGATCTTCCTCGAGCCTTCGATCATGCACTCAAAACTTACAAAATTCCCGATTACTTCCTCGGGGGTCATTTGTGTATATCTTGGGTTGCCACGGATTAATTGAACTTGAGTAGGGTTAAGGAAAATAAGAGATCTTAGAATAACCTTAACCACCTCGTGGTCATCCCACTTTTTGCTCCCGAGGTTGCGCACTTGATTCACCAAGGTCTTGAGCCGGTTGTACATGTTTTGTGGCTCCTCCCCTTTGCGAAGTCGGAACCGACCGAGCTCCCCCTCGATCGTCTCCCGCTTGGTGATCTTTGTAAGCTCATCTCCTTCGTGAGCGGTTTTGAGCACATCCCAAACTTCCTTGGCGCTCTTCAACCCTTGCACTTTGTTATACTCCTCTCTACTTAAAGAGGCGAGGAGTATTGTTGTCGCTTGAGAGTTGAAGTGCTCGATTTGGGCCACCTCATCCTCATCATAATCTTTATCCCCTATGGATGGTACCTGTGCACCAAACTCAACAACATCCCATATACTTTTGTGGAGTGAGGTTAGATGAAATCGCATTAAATCACTCCACCTAGCATAATCTTCACCATCAAAAGTTGGTGGTTTGCCTAATGGGACGGAAAGCAAAGGTGTATGTTTGGAAATGCGAGGGTAGTGTAGGGGGATCTTACTATACTTCTTGCGCTCTTGGCGCTTAGAAGTGACGGAGGGCGCATCGGAGTCGGAGGTCGATGTTGATGAAGTGTCGGTCTCGTAGTAGACCACTTTTCTCATCCTCTTGTGCTTGTCCCCACTCCGATGCGGCTTGTGAGAAGAAGATTTCTCCTTCTTCTCTTTGTGGTGAGAAGAAGATTTCTTCTCCTTCCCTTTGTTGGAGGAGCTCTTCTTATTCTCCTTCCTCTTGGTGCGGGACTCTTCCGATGAAGTGCTCCCGTGGCTTGTAGTGGGCTTTTCGCCGGTCTCCATCTCCTTCTTGGCGTGATCTCCCGACATCACTTCGAGCGGTTAGGCTCTAATGAAGCACCGAGCTCTGATACCAATTGATAGTCGCCTAGAGGGGGGGTGAATAGGGCGAAACTGAAATTTACAAATATAAACACAACTACAAGCCGGGTTAGCGTTAGAAATAAAAACGAGTCCGCGAGAGAGGGTGCAAAACAAATCGCAAGCAAATGGAGAGTGTGACACGCGGATTTGTTTTACCGAGGTTCGGTTCTTGCAAACCTACTCCCCGTTGAGGAGGCCACAAAGGCCGGGTCTCTTTCAACCCTTCCCTCTCTCAAACGGTCCCTCGGACCGAGTGAGCTTCTCTTCTCAAATCAAAGCCGGGAACAAAACTTCCCCGCAAGGGCCACCACACAATTGGTGCCTCTTGCCTTGATTACAATGGAGTTTTGATCATAAGAACAAGTGAGAAAGAAAAGAAGCGATCCAAGCGCAAGAGCTCAAATGAACACTACAAATCACTCTCTCTAGTCACTAAAGCTTTGTGTGGAGTTGGGAGAGGATTTGATCTCTTTTGGTGTGCTTTGCAATGAATGCTAGCTCTTGTATAGTGGTTGGAAGCTGAAAAACTTGGATGCAATGAATGGTGGGGTGGTTGGGGTATTTATAGCCCCAACCACCAAACTTGACCGTTGGTGGAGGCTGTCTGTTCGATGGCGCACCGGACAGTCCGGTGCACACCGGACATGTCCGGTGCCCCAGCCACGTCACCAGTGCCGTTGGAATCTGACCGTTGGAGTTCTGACTTCTGGGCCCGCCTTGATGTCCGGTGGCGCACCGGACATGAACTATTCACTGTCCGGTGCACCATTATGGGCGTGTCTAACTTCTGCGCGCTTCTGGCGCGCATTGAATGCGCCTGCAGGTGACCGTTGGCGCGAAGTATCCGTTGCTCTGCTGGTTCACCGGACAGTCCGGTGTACACCGGACATGTCCGGTGAATTATAGCGGAGCAGGCGTTCTGATTTCCCGAGGCTGGCGAGCTCCTGAGGTAGCTCTTCCGAGGAGCACCGGACACTGTCCGGTGTACACCGGACAGTCCGGTGAATTATAGCGCGAGTGCCTCTAGAAATTCCCGAAGGTGGCGAGTTCAAGTTGGAGTCCTCTGGTGCACCGGACACTGTCCGGTGGTGCACCGGACACTGTCCGGTGGTGCACCGGACACTGTCCGGTGTACACCGGACAGTCCGGTGCCCCCAGACCAGAGGTGCCTTCGGTTGACCCTTTTCTCCTTTGTTGAATCCAACATTTGATCTTTTTATTGGCTAAGTGTGAACCTTTTTCACCTGTATAACTTATACACTCGAGCAAACTAGTTAGTCCAATTATTTGTGTTGGGCACTTCAACCACCAAAATCAATTCGGAAAATAGGAGTAAGCCTAATTCCCTTTCAGTATGGATATCAAGGAAGGCAATGCATCAAAGGGTTTCCAAGCAACTCCTATAAACTTAATGCACATTTCACTAGACTTAAAGTGTATAAAAATCTTTTAAAAACTCAAGGAAGGGGTAAATGCACCGGGGCTTGCCTTTGTTGCAGAGAAGAGGCTCTAGATCCTTCTACCCAACCTTTAGTTAGATAGCTCCATCCACTTGATGAGCAGGCACTGGAGTAGACTCCTTCAAACACCACTTCTTCTAGGTGTTCTACAAGTCAATTACAAATACATGTATGCTTATGTAATGATATGAAATGCAAACTCTCACAAGGAGAGGTGGAGAACATAAACACCACAAATAAAAACACATGACAAGTATACACATGGTTCTACACCCACAACAGTTGCTAAAAGTGGCCAAATCGAACTTACTTAGGTATTAATCTTCCTTTGGTTCCTTCATCCAAAGAACAACTCTCACTAGGTAAACTTACCTCCTTTCCAAATGATTAACCCACACTTGATTAGGGATTAACCACTCTATTTTGGAGCCCTACAAGACTTTTTGAGCAAATTGATTCCAAACAGCCCCAAATTTTTACCAAGTACTCATATCCTAATAACAAACTTCTCCCAAAAAAATCCATAATTCTTAGTGCCCAATTCTAATTTCTCAAATTCCAATAGTCCTTCCAAGAGCATTTTTAAAATACTAAAATTTACTAACAGCTCTAAAAAGCCTAAAACTAATTTCACCAGAGAGCTCCTGATTTTACACATCTCATAAAACATGTCCCGTGATTTTTGGATTTTTCTATGATTTTTGGTATAATTTCCAAGATCTCTTATAAAAGAAAAGGCAAAATCCTAAACAGTCCCGGAGCCAAACCGTTGACACGTCCTAAATCCCAGGCACAGCCGGCCCACGCTGAGGAGCCCATGCCTGAGGTTTTGTAAAAAGGACCCCGCACTCCGATTGAATTCTCGGGTCACTGACAGATGCACCTAAGCCCCTCGGCTTTCCTTCTTTCACAACGCCTCGGCCCCGACACCGCCGCACAGTTCTCCGGTGAACCGGCACCGGATCCGCCATGATCACACATCGCAGACGACGACGATGGTACCAACCAACTCTCCAGGCTACGGCAAACTCGGCCGTGCACTCAATTTACCCGCAGAGACTTTGGAACCACTCTACTGTCAGCGGTGACGGACAGTTGCTCTGACGATCCTAATCTCGTGGTCGAGTTCAAATTAATGGCGTAGAGAGCTTCACTGACCTTCCAAAGTCTCGGTGCGTGCGTGAGATTGACCAGGGATGACTCCAGTCGATCGGTCCACGGTGAGGCTGCCCGCAGCACTAGTTCCACGATGACTTGACTCCGTTCTAGATCACACACCCCGGTAGAGTCCAAGAACCAAACGGCGTGAGCTCTACTGGTCTACAGAGAACACAAAACATGCACTATACAGTTGGGGAATCGCTTGTGATTACCTGGCCACGGTGATATAGGTGAACTGCTGGTTGTGGTCACCACTCAGGGATTGCTGTGCTCGGTTCAGGGTCAGGCAAACCTAGGGACTGGGGAGAGGCTACACAAAATAGAATACAAGTAGCTCCACACTTTGCAGTGGTCTGTAGGTGGAACTCAAGGCAGGGAGGGCGACCTTCAATTAATTTTGCCTTTTAAGCAACTGGAATGGACAGATGCCCCTAAAACCTGTTCAACATGCAGCAAGGTCGTATTCCCATGGTGCCAGCAATACCTGGACACATCTACGTGACTGCCATGCTCAAATTACTCACAGGTGCACAGCCACACTTAGAATACTGAATTTAGTCAAGCTCACCCCCAAAATATCCAACCAGTTCACTGGATATGGACATAGGTAAAGACAGATAAAAACTCCACGGTAGACAGGCTCAAACACATCCAAAGGTGATATTTTAGTGGAGGAATGGCTCTAGATCTTTTGTTGCTCCCTTCAAGCTTATCCCAGTTATATACACCAGTAGCTCCTTTGTCCTTTCCTGTTTACAAGAGACAAAACAGTTAAGACTTCACTGCTCCCAATTCACCAACACAGTCCAATTAGATATTTTTAGTGGTGAGGGAGCCTCTAGATCTTTTGCTATGTACTTCGTCTATATTTCCATCTATACCAGCATCCAACATATAAGCATAGCACAGGAAGAGAGGATCTTCTTCAATCACTTGAACAGACTCTGAATCCAACTTATCAGTCCTGCTGCTCCATTCCATTCCTCCCAGTTCAGGCCCTCTGATGTCCCAACTCTTTGCAGCAACAGACCACTCTCCCTTAACCAAAATTATTCTCTACTTGTAGCTCTACCTATTTTGTATAGCAACCCATATCAGAAAACATGTAGAACAAAAGTTATGGTACCCCAAAGTACAGCCAATGTCACTAAACATTCAGTTTCAGAAATCTGAAACAGCACTACACAGATTCTGACAGAGGAAGTTTAGAGGTGTTTTACTCCCATTTATTTGTAGAACCAAGTCCAACCCTCTTGATAAAACTTATTCTCTGTACTATGGAATCCAACTTTGCCACATAGTTTATAGTCCAAAACCACAAGAGTTGGTCGCAATAGGGATCTAAACTTTGCATCACGTACTGATTTCAGACTCAGTTCTGAATAGACTTAGTCACCAACCACCTGACAGTCAAGCTTTGAGCAGCTGTTACACCGCTTTTTATGTGGGATCATGTCCATCATCCTTTAATAAAGTTGTTCACCATTAGATGGTCTTCACTTCCCCTACAAACACCTCAGTCCAAAACCTTATAGAACAACCACAAAAGAGCTCCAAACTTGGCACCATACAACCAATTTCAGATTTCAGAACTGAACCAAATGCTGTTAAAGCACTGTCTGTCAGTCCAACCTTGAGCAAGCTTTCTCTCCCACTTTTGTGTAGGATCAAACCAAAGTCACTTAAGGAGACTTATTCACCATCATATGGTATTTAATTCCTCTATATACTCTACAGCCCAAAACCTCATGGATTAGGCACAATTGAGCTCCAAAAACAGCTACATATACTTAAATCTTAGTTTCAGTTCACTGTTCCCAAGCTGAAAACTCAAAAAGTCTGACAACCCCACTTTGGATCACCTTTTCGCCTAGTTGTATATAGTTCCAGGGCTGTCACACTTAATAAAAGTTGCTCTCCTATACTTATTCTACAATTTTGCTATAGTGGTCATTAACCAAAACTTCTTGGATTCCAAACTACAGAGGTCCAAAGTTTGCCCAAATTACTGAAATTCAGACTGAATTTCACTAAGTCTGAAATCCACACTTTCAGACAGCTCTACTTTAGACCAGCTTTTCTCTAGGTTTCAAATAGCTTTAGGGCTAAGTGTCTTAATCAAATTTATACTCATCAATTAGCTCTATAATTGTGTTATAATGATCATAACCTATAACCCTATGGATAGAGCAATAGAGAGCTCCAAAGTTACACCAAAACACTGAAATTCAGGATTTGCATTTACACACCGTCTGAAATCTGACAGCCCTAAATTGGACCACTTTTTCAGCCAGTTGCATATAGTTTTAGGGCTGGTACACTTAATAAGGATTGTTCTACAACAGTCAATTTACAAGTTTGTTATAGTAACTCTTTACCAAAAGTCCATAGATCAAAAGTTATAAGGGTCCAAAAACAGCTATATGAAACTGTTTTCAGCCCAATTCAAACTGAACCCAAGCTGAAATTTTGCAAATTACTCCAAATTTCTCCACACAACTTGGAATTCTCCATATATGAAATTTATTCACTTTTCCAAGTTCTACAACCTTGGTATATGGACTTTTAGCTAAATCCTTCTAGATTTTGAATTCCACATTTAGGGTTAGTTTAGGGTTTCAAATGAGTTTCATTTGTGTTTCAGCTTCTTCTAGGGATTCATCCCTTTGATCCATTCATCAAAACAAAGTTACTCTCTAGTCTAAGATCCAACTTTAGTATATGCAGCCCATTCCCAACCAGTCCTCGGTTTAGGAATTATTTTGTTTATCCATAATTCCAAGCAAGTTTTTCAACCTAAGTCCTATACTCGACACACAACATCACACTTTTGAATCAAAAATTTTAACCTAGTAAATGCATTCTAGGTGTAACAAGCAAGTTAATGCAAATGCTTATGATGACATGTCAGAGATTTAGTTCACGTAACACCAGGGGTGTTACAGTCGTCTTCCGGGGCCGAGCCCGAGTCCAAGCCCTGGGGTCGGGCGGAGCGGAGTTCGCCGTCTTCCGGGGCTGAGCCCAAGTCTGAGCCCTGGGGTCGGGCGGAGCGGAGTTTCCTATGGCGCCTGAGGCCGGACTTGGCTGCTGTCATCCTCACTCTGCCGAGTGGCACAGCAGTCGGAGCGGCGCAGGCGGCGCTGTCCTCTTGTCAGACCGGTCAGTGGAGCGGCGAAGTGACTACAGTCACTTTGGCTCTGTCGACTGGGGGGCGTGCGTCAGGATAAAGGTGACAGGCCACCTTTGCATTAAATGCCCCTGCGATTTGGTCGGTTGGCGTGGCAAGTTGGCCAAGGTTGCTTCTCGGTGAAGACTGGGCCTCGGGCGAGCCGAGGTATGCCCGTTGCTGGAGGGGGTCTTCGGGCGAGACGTAGATCCTCCGGGGTCGGCTGCCCTTGCCCGAGGCTGGGCTCGGGCGAGGCTTGATCGCGTCCCTCGAATGGACCGACCTTTGACTTAGTCGCACCCATCAGGCCTTTGCAGCTTTGTGCTGATGGGGGTTACCAGCTGAGATTTAGGAGCCTTGATGGTACCCCTAATTATGGTCCCCGACAAATGTAAATTACACTGTTTATAGTGTGATGTTTAAAATAGAAGATATGATGGATAAACTGTTGGAGACAACTTTAATGGCGAGATAATCTTAAAGGTACTTAAGTATAATAAGGTGATGTAGGCGGACTGCAAGACATGCTATGTCAGATTTATGATAACGTGAAAGAAAAAGAAATAGAGACAAAGAAAGTGAGCTGCTTAGAGCAAGTATAATAAAGTGAAGTAGACTGACGGTAAGATATGTCACGTTAGATTTATGGTGATGTAGAAGAAAGATAAATAGAGAAAGAATAGAAGCTGATTGCTCACTAGTAGCTAAGTGAGTGCAGTTTGCTCATGGACTCCAAGACAGATTGTGAGAGTAAGAGACGAGTCAAGTATTAAATGTATATCTTGTATTATTGTATGACTAGACTTTTAGTTGGTTATATGTGAATGACAATGTTGGGACTATGCTTCGTCGCCGAAGGTCTTATAGAAAGAAGTTATCCTCGGATGAAGCTGTTTGTATAAGATAGCCGAAGGTTCCTCTTCGTAATGCTTCGGCATTACAAACCGACTTAAAGATAGAATGACCTTTTAGTCCATAAAGGTCTGAGTCAATGATTGTAAGTTTTTATAAGGGGCATACTTGTAATTCCTCACAGGCTGCGTCCTGTGCCTATAAATAGTGAACAGTATTCCGTTACTGTTCACGAATTCTGGTTTTTGCAATCGCATCTCCCGGAATTCAACCTTTGTCAAGGCATAGGTATTATTGTATTTGATGATTTAATATAGCAAACAAACATAATACAATTAATTTATGATTTATTTGCTCATAGTGTTCATTTTTGTATCATCTCATGAATGTCCACTACTATTTAATTACGAAGGTTCAACTTCGTAATTATTCTTTTATCAACCTTCGTCCAAGCTCCATTATTCCGAAGGGAATAATGCTTTAAGGACGAAGGGCATTATTATTTAACATTTTATGTTGCCTTGCTCTTAATTCATAGCACTTGAGAGCAAGTCTCCAACATTGGCGCCCACCTCCGGTGAACTCACTTCCACTTTTTGAGCTGATGGCCTCGTTCAACGACCAAGCTGGAGCTGCTTCGGACCCGAAGCTGGTGCTCCCGATCACAGGTGGCTCGTCTTCAGAGCCAGCTAACAAGAAGCAGAATAAAGAAGCACAGAGAAGGGTACAGCATGTTGGGGTGCAAGGACCCTTCATCAAGTCAAGATGGTCTCACATTCCTATTACCTTCTCCCAAGAGGACCTTCAACTCAAAGATTACCCACACAACGATGCCATGGTTATCTCTTGTGTTATCAAAGGATTTCTGGTCCACAATGTCTTGGTTGACACAGGCAGTGCAGCTGACATTATATTTGCTAAGGCCTTCAGACAAATGCAAGAGCCAGAAGATAAGATTCATGATGCTACACATCCTCTCTGTGGCTTCGGAGGAAGACAGATTGTAGCGCTGGGCAAGATCACCATGTCAGTGACCTTCGGGTTCATCAACAACACTAGAACTGAGCAAGTTGTGTTTGACATTGTTGACATGGAATACCCTTACAACGCAATTATTGGTCGTGGTACTCTCAATGCCTTCGAAGCAATCCTTCATCCTGCCTATCTTTGCATGAAGATACCTTCGGATCAGGGACCCATTGCTATCCATGGAAGTCAGGAAGCTGCAAGAAGGGCCGAAGGCAATTGAACTGACTCAAAAGCAATCCATAACATAGATGGAGCTGAAGCTTGTGAACAGTACAAATTCAGAAGGGAGAAAGCAGCTTCAGCAGATCAGCCGAAGCCTATGCTCTTATGTGAGGACATAGCAGAGCAGAAGGTGCTGTTAGGCTCTCAGTTATCCGAAGAGCAGGAGAAAACCTTGATAAGGTTCTTGTTCAATAACAAGGATGTTTTTGCATGGTCAGCCAATGATCTCTGCGGAGTTAATAGAGATGTTATCGAGCACTCGCTCAATGTTGATCCATCCTTCAGACCAAGAAAGCAAAGGCTTCGGAAAATGTCAGATGATAAGGCCGAAGGTGCTCGCAACGAAGTCAAAAGACTCCTTAGTGCAGGGGTTATCAGAGAAGTGAAGTACCCAGAATGGCTAGCTAACACTGTTATGGTAAAAAAGGCCAATGGCAAGTGGCGAATGTGCATCGATTTTACAGATCTTAACAAGGCTTGCCCGAAGGATGAATTCCCACTACCAAGGATAGACTCTTTAGTTGATGCAGCATCTTCTTCAGAGCTCATGAGTCTGTTAGACTGTTATTCAGGCTATCATCAAATTTGGATGAAGAAGGAAGATGAGCCGAAGACTAGCTTCATAACTCCAAGCGGCACATATTGTTATCTTCGGATGCCTGAGGGGCTCAAAAACGCTGGAGGGAGTTTCAGCCGAATGACTGCGAAGGTTCTCCAATCTCAAATAGGCAGAAATGTGCTAACTTATGTTGATGACATCATTGTCAAAAGTACGAAGCAGGAGAATCATATTGCTGATCTGCAGGAGACCTTCGCCAGTTTCAGGCAAGCTGGCTTAAAGTTAAACCCAGAAAAATGCGTCTTCGGAGTCAAGAAGGGGAAATTTCTTGGATGCTTGGTTTCAACAAAGGGAATTGAAGCTAATCCAAGTAAAATTGAAGCTATACTTCGGATGGAGCCACCAACTACAAAGAAGGGGGCTCAAAGATTGACAGGAAGATTGGCATCTCTCAATAGATTCATATCCAGATCAGCAGAGAGAAACTTACCATTCTTCGAAGTGCTGAAATCAGCCGAAGTCTTTCAATGGGGACCACTCCAGCAGAAGGCCTTCGAAGAGTTGAAACAGTATTTAATAGATCTAACAACATTGACTCCACCAATGCCAGGGGCTCCTTTATTATTATATGTGGCAGCTTCGCACTCAGCGGTAAGTGCAGCGCTTGTCCAGGAGAAGCTTGATGGTCAAGTCAAAAGGCAGGCCCCAATATATTTTGTTTCCGAGGTTCTTAGTTTATCAAAGAAAAATTACACAGAGTTGGAGAAGGTACTGTATGCTGTCTTGATGGCCTCCAGGAAGCTTCGGCATTATTTCCAAGCTTACAACATAATTGTTCCTTCATCACAACCTCTGAAGGATATTATGAGGAACCGAGAAGCTACTGGAAGGATTGGAAAATGGGCTGCAGAGCTCAATGAATTTTGTATTGAATATGTTCATAGATCTTCGATTCAGTCACAGGCGCTGGCAGACTTTATTGCTGATTGGACGCCAGGGGCTCAAGTGGAGGAAACGAATAAAGACAACGAAGCCTGGACAGTGTTTTGTGATGGATCTTGGGGAACCTTCGGAGCAGGAGCGGCTGCTGTGTTGGTTTCACCTTCCAAAGTCAAAACTTGTTATGCGGCAAAGCTTGATTTTAATTGCACAAATAACATTGCTGAGTACGAAGCATTGATTCTAGGTCTTCGGAAGTTAAAAGCAATGGGAATCAGAAGGGCCATACTTAAAACTGATTCCCAGGTTGTTTTGGGTCATATTGACAAGAGTTGCAAGGCTAAGGATCCTAAGCTTGAAAAATATCTGGATATGGTTCGAAGAGTCGAAGCTTCCTTCGAAGGGTTTTCTGTCAAAAATATCCCCCGAGGACAAAATGAGCATGCTGATTTGTTAGCAAAGTCAGCAGCACAGGGGCTGCCTCTACCTTCGGATGTGTTCTTCGAAACAATAAAAGCACCTTCGGTGGAACTTCTTGAAAGAGCCGTCCTTAACATATCTCCTGTTTTTAGCGAAGATTGGAGAACTGAAATCATCTCTTACCTTCAGGGTAAATTCCTTTCAGATGACGAAGCTTATAACAAGAGGATAGAGGCAAGAGCTCGTCCATATGTCATGATAGAAGGGGAGTTGTACAAACATGGAGTTTGTGCTCCGCTGCTTAAATGTTTATCCAGAACCGAAGGTATAGAGTTAATGAAAGAAATACATGCAGGCCTGTGTGGATCTCACATCGGATCTAGGCCGTTACTTGGAAAAATTTTCCGTCAAGGGTTTTATTGGCCGAAGGCAGCTTCGGATGCAGCAGAATTGGTTCAAAAATGCGAAGGTTGTCAGAAATGTGCAAGAGATCAAAAACAACCTTCGTCCTTAACACAGCTTATACAACCCACTTGGCCATTGCAAAGGTGGGGCCTTGACTTGTTAGGTCCGTTACCACCGGCCCAAGGGAACCTGAGATATGTTGTAGTAGCTGTGGAATATTTTTCTAAATGGATTGAGGCGAAGCCTTTAGCCACAATAACTTCGGCCACCGTCCAAAAGTTTTTCTGGCAGAATATTGTTTGTCGTTTCGGGGTGCCAAAGGCCATCACTGTGGACAATGGGACACAGTTTGACTCCGAAGCTTTCAGGGATTTCTGTGACCAAATTGGTACGAAGATCCATTTTGCATCAGTTAGGCACCCGGAATCAAATGGACTCGTTGAAAGAGCCAACGGCATTATAATGACAGGAATAATGAAGTTAATCTTCAATCAACCCAGAGGAAAATGGCCAGATCAGTTAACCAAAGTGGTGTGGAGCCACAACACGGCAACATCAAGGTCTACAGGCTTCACTCCATTCAAGTTGTTATTCGGTGACGAAGCAATAACTCCAGAGGAAGCTAAAACCGGATCAATAAGGATAGTAGCTTCGGCAGAATCAGATTCCGAAGCTGCTTATTCTATAGAAAAAGATGCTTTAGAAGGGATCAGACTGCAAGCCGTGGAGAATATCAATAAATATCAAGCTGAAACAGTCAAATGGCGGGATAGAAAGGTTCGGCTAAAAAATATTGAGCCAGGGCACTTGGTGCTTCGGAGGGTGGCCAACCCGGAAACAGTGGGCAAATTGCAGTTGAAATGGGACGGGCCTTTCTTAGTAGCATCTTCGTCAAGACCCGGTTCATACAGATTGAAAGATTTGGACGGAAATGACATTCCTAGGTCATGGAATGCGGATGAGCTTCGGCGATATTATGTATAATTCGATGTAATTTTTCATATTTTTATTTTTTCTTTCATGGCACCCTTTTCCTTTCCAAAGGGGGAGAAAGGTTTTTAATGGGGCCAGCATATGTAATTTCCTTTTTAGTCTTATAAGAGCAAAATCCCCCAAAGAATGTAAATGTAAAAGCTGAGAGCGCACCATCGAGTGCCAAAAAGTAAAAACGAAGAAGCTCCAAAGACGTTCCTAAGGGAATGCAGAGCTTACAGCGAAAAGTCAACGCTGATTCCGCCAAAAGTAAAGGCGAAGAAGCTCCAAAGACGTTCCTAAGGGAATGCAGAGCTTACAGCGAAAAGTCAACGCTGATTCCGCCAAAAGTAAAGGCGAAGAAGCTCCAAAGTCGTTCCTAAGGGAATGCAGAGCTAAGGTGTGATTGTTTGTAAGAAAGTAATGGCTATGAATATGGCTTCGGATACGTGTTTGGCCATTCATTTGCACATCATATTACATCATAACATTTGCATTCATACATTCATCTAGGCATATGTAGGACAATCATCTTCATCGCATAAATGGTTGCTTCGGCAAAAAGAGAAAAAAGAAAGGGAAAAAAGAGCTTCCGACACGAAGAAGAAAGGAACATGTTGTTTTCTATGCTTCGCTGCGTACGAAAAGAAGGGAAGGTGTTTTTTCGCCTTCGGCTCAAAAGAAAATTTCGTCCACATCAAAGCATTTCTCATACATCAATGGAAGGATAAGGATATATAACAAGGTATGAACAGATTTCATTAAGAACAAGTTTTGGCTACATGTACAAAAGTTATCTCAAAAGTTTTTTAAGTACTGTCTACAGTCTACTATCTAAATCTCCAAGGAGCTTCGGCTTCGGCGTCATTTCTGATCATCAGCTTCGGCTTCGTCATCCTACATGAATAAGGTCGTTGGAAGTCAAAATCAAGTTTACAGGAAAAGGTAAGCACAAGGTATGGTTTCTTACTGCATCAAGGTGGCTACGAGCTTCGTCTCCAGCCTTCTCTCGACCACCTTTTGTCCATATCATTTTTATAAATCGATTCGAGATACTTCGGGCAAGATCAGGGATGTCATCCAGGATTGATGGTGATAAAGTGAAATTTGGCCTATTGACAATCTTCCCATGATCACAGCCAGCCTTCAGGAAGGCTACAGCAGTCCCTCGAGAAGCCACCCAGGCACAGAAGTCGCCATGCCCAGCTATGACTTCGTCGAGCTCGTCAATCTCCCCCTCAATGTGTTCGAAGGTTTTCGGTAGATCTTCAGCTGAGGGGGTAAATTTTTCGCTGCTGGCTCCAACTGAGTGAAAAATCTTTCTTAATCGTTGAATGCATTTGTTGCTAAATTCCAAGCATTTTTCTTGAAGACTTGTCAGTAGTTTTCTCAAATCCGAGTTTTGCTGAGCTTCGGCTTCAAGTTTTGCATTGAGATCTTGTTTTTCCCGTTCGAACTGCTCAGACTGGCGGAGAAGCTTCGTGTTCAGTTCTGATATTTTTGCTTCAGCTTCCGCCAGTAAACCTTCGGTTGCCTGGAGCTCAAAGTTTTTTTTCTCAAAAGCATCTGATTGCTCCTTTATTTTGTTTTCCAAATTTCCAATTATAACTTCATGATTTTTATCTTCAAGATCTTGCTGCATTTGCAAGGCTTTGCTCAAAAGCATACTCTACACAAACACAACCTTCGTCAGACATGTTTTTATTAGAAGCAATAAAAGCTAAGGGACAAGTTATTCACCTTGAAGTTGGAGTAAAATAAACTACCAACGACATGTTGTCGTCGGTAGCGGCTGATGTCTGTTTCTAGCTTCGGGAATCCAATACTCTTGGACAGAGTACTGATAACTTTGGCCCCTATTTGGTCTCGAATACACTCTAATTTCTCATCATCAACGCCTCCGAAGAGGAGTGCCCCAGGTTTGTATCCACAGGATTGGGCATACTCTTTAAGCTCTTCTATTTCAGCTTTTGATAGATGTTCTCCAACTAAGTTTTGGAACGCGAAGGCTTCGTTTTCTGAAGTTTCATCAGCAATTTCTTTTCCTTTCTTTGACGCTGCGATCACGGCTTCTTCGGCAGCAGTGGTAGCCTCTTCTGCAGCCATGTCTAGCAGCATTTGGTCAATATGTTCAATTGTGCTCTCCAAATTCAAGTCTTCAGCTGCGGCCTCCGAAGGTGCAATTTCAATATTTGCCTCCTCTGCAGCCGCTCGTGTTTTTTGGGCCGAAGCTCTTGGCGGCGTTTTGTCAATTACCTCTGTTACGGTAATGATTCTTTGTTTCTTTGCTTTGATTGTTTTCCTTGATCTCTCGGGCTCCTTGTTCTTCTGAAAAAACTTTGTCAGTTCAGGACCCAGTGGACTTAGCTTCGCAGGTAAGGATTCAGTCATTACCTTCAGAATTTCCTCAACAACAGCAGCAGAAGGTGATGCGGGGGTTTCTTCTGCTTCAGATATTTGTTGCTTCGGAGAAGAAGCTTTCCTTTTCTTCGGAATTTTCTTCTTTATTGGCTCTTTTTCACCTTCATCTAAGGCTTCAGTTACCCTTTTCCTTTTTTGGCCTCCGGCACCTTTGTTCAGATTCTCGTAGTCTGGGTATTCGAAGCTCAAGGCGTCCAACACTCGATTTAGCCTTCGTTTCGGACGGGTGCCGAAGGCTGCGGTCATCAATTGATCTTCTTTTTTGGAATAATTTCCAAGTATCTCGTTGCACATCACTTCAATCGTATCCAGCCACTCTTGGCAAGGAGTTTTAAAGTATTTCTTAAATTTGAAGTAGTAAGGCAAACGTACAAGTTCACCTTTTTTCTTCTCCTCCTTCAGCTTCGGCATTTCCCACTCTCTTACACTAGGAAAAACCTTGAAAGCCAAAAACTCATGGACCAGGTCCCTTGTACTGATATTCTCTGCAATAATTTTGAATTCATACATTGCTTTTTGAGTCGGACCCTCTGGTAGCATGTGGCACTGGGGGCGGGTTTCTCCGAAGGTTAGTTCAAGTGGACTTTGCACAAGCTTTTCCTTATCGTCATCAACCTTAACATAGAACCATTCCGATTTCCACCCTGCTGCCCATTTGCTTCGGTAGCTGATCACAGGATACTTTGTAGTTTTCCGATAAGCAAAATTATAGCAACCAAAATTGTCATGTAATCCATCCTTTCTAGCCTTTGTCTGATAGTGCAGTTCGTGAACTCGGCAAAAGCTGTCTGCAAACGGTTCCACCGCCTGGCTTCGGAGTGCCCAGATGTAAACACTAAGCCTAACGATAGCGTTAGGGGTTAGCTGGTGAAAATAGATTCCGAAATTCTTCAATATCTCTGCAATAATCCCATGAAGGGGGAATCTTAATCCAGCCTTTAGGAAACTCTTAAAAATAACAATTTCATCTTTTTCCGGCTTTGGGGTAGTCTCTTCTCCCCCGAAGCGTAATAGCTTCTTTTGATTTTCAGAAAAATAACCTGACTTTACCATCTTGGACAAATCAGCCTTCGAAACAGTAGATTTCCCGAAGTCCAAATGGCTGGGTTTGCTTGGCGTGGCAAGGTGATAATCATCTTCGGGGTCAGTTTCCTCAGCATCTTCTCCTTCTGCTTCAGCGATTGCTTGTTCTGCATCATCAATAGGAACCTTTTCCGAAATCACTAGCCCGGATCGTTGCATGGCTTCGGAGATAGGGACGGTCTCCGAAGCTTCAGTTTCGTCCCCCTCACGCTCAACCCTAGCGGTAGAACGGACTCTGGCCATTTAACTATGAACTTGTGAAACTTTAATACTTTTTTCCTCCGAAGCACGCTTCAAGATGGAGCTTCGTTCAATTCTGACAAACAAGCTTCGGCGATGGTTAAAAATTTTGGCAGCAAAACAGTGCAAATAGCAGTAAAAACTTCACACCTACTCGTCTGTTTATATAGTGCCGCAGGTAAGAAGGCGGAGCGCCAGAAGTTTTACACCAGGCGGACACCCGCTCGACTCGCTGTACGGTGGACCGCAGAGACCGAACAGTAACTCTGCAAGGTGGGGCCGCTACGCGCAGGGAGATTGAATCGTTTCTCGACAACGAGCTCAGGGAAGGTGTTTTTTGAGACCTTCGGCGCTCCGAAGCTTAAGGAACTTTTTTCACGGATCAAGCTCGTTACGAAAAACGATCTAGCACCGCGAAAGGGGCTACTGTTGGGACTATGCTTCGTCGCCGAAGGTCTTATAGAAAGAAGTTATCCTCGGATGAAGCTGTTTGTATAAGATAGCCGAAGGTTCCTCTTCGTAATGCTTCGGCATTACAAACCGACTTAAAGATAGAATGACCTTTTAGTCCATAAAGGTCTGAGTCAATGATTGTAAGTTTTTATAAGGGGCATACTTGTAATTCCTCACAGGCTGCGTCCTGTGCCTATAAATAGTGAACAGTATTCCGTTACTGTTCACGAATTCTGGTTTTTGCAATCGCATCTCCCGGAATTCAACCTTTGTCAAGGCATAGGTATTATTGTATTTGATGATTTAATATAGCAAACAAACATAATACAATTAATTTATGATTTATTTGCTCATAGTGTTCATTTTTGTATCATCTCATGAATGTCCACTGCTATTTAATTACGAAGGTTCAACTTCGTAATTATTCTTTTATCAACCTTCGTCCAAGCTCCATTATTCCGAAGGGAATAATGCTTTAAGGACGAAGGGCATTATTATTTAACATTTTATGTTGCCTTGCTCTTAATTCATAGCACTTGAGAGCAAGTCTCCAACAGACAACATCATAAAGCCTGTTATAGGCTATTTTATTAAAGTTACTTTCAATAGTAGCTAGCTGAGAGTGGGGCTACTCACACACTCCAAGTTATTTGTGAGAAGAGATGGGACAAGTATTAGTTGTATACCTTATATCATGAGATGGTTATTATGAGTAGGTTTTTAGTTGACTACTAGATCCCAGGAAGAGAAGGAGAGGGGGCTATAACGGCACGAGTGAGGGGAGGGAAAGGGGTTGGAGTTGCTGGAAAGGGGGCAATGGGGTAGCGGGGGTGTATTGTCCATTGTATTTGAATGAGTAATGGAGAAAGAGTTATCCAACGATCTAAACCGTTAATTTTGATGGTGTATTAAGGCTTGTTGCAATTTGTTTGGTGGATTTAGTGAAGATTACAGGTATGTGGGTGATTTTGTTGGGTGAATTTTACAAAGTTGAAAATTGTAGATTATACAGTGATATAAATATATGATAGTGGTATAGATATATGATATGACAACAGTATAAATCTCACCGTGGACTTTTAGAATTGTACTCTCTTCGAGCTAGACACACGTAAGTTAGGCAATTGCATGTCTAAATAATAATAATCAACAGTATAATACAAATTAAGATACTTTGCTCCTACTGGCGTGGACATGAACACATAGCGATGTGGGAGTAAGCGAAAATCGCGACGATGGAAGGAAGACCACGTGCGCGAGTTTTTTGTTTTTTAGCCCCTTTCGTGATAAAAATTTACGTTTGGACCCCCAGAAATTTTATTTGCACGTTTGGACCCGATGCTCGGCGCCATAGGCCGTGGCGCCGAGGTAACACAGCTCGGCGCCACGGCCTATGGCGCCGAACTACGTGACGTGGCAGCCCGCGTGTCACCTAGCTCGGCGCCACAGATCTTGGCGCCGAGCTAGGAAATATCCGCAACACACCTTTCTCTCTGTGCGTTTCTTCTCTGTTGTTTGGAAATCTCGCAAGCCACCCGCGCAAGCCACCCGCCGCCGCTCGGAAATCGCCGCCGCCCCGCCCTTCTCTCCGGCGACCCCGTCCGCCCAGCTCCGGCGGCCGCCCCGCCTTCTCTCCGGCCTCCCCGCCCTCGGTCCCAGCTCCGGCGAGGTACGCCGAGGTCGCCCGCCCCGCCCGCCTACCTCGGCTGGGCCGGCCGCCGCCCACTGCCTACCCCGCCCGCCCAGCTCCGGCGGCCGCCCGCCTTCTCTCCGGGTTACATTCACGTCTAAGTAAGTACTTGAACAGATGTTTATATTCTACCCTTTAGCATGCTAGATACTACGTATTTTTTTGATAAGCTGTGGTTGCATTTGGAGACTTGGATAGATGGTGAAATCAGTATTATGGGACTGGAGTTGTTCAACACTCTGGCTGATTAATAATTCAAAGTGGATTTGCTCCCAGTTTGTGCTATATTGATATCACTCACCCTGAATTAGTCATTCTTTACCAAGATCTTATAGGACAAAACAACATGCATTGTAAAGTTTGGTGTTCGACTTTCGCACTGTTGGAGAAGTATTATTCCTCTGATACTGTCTTCCACAAGTGCACTGATATTACATGTTAGCATTTTGTGCGCATTGATATTACATGTTTTCTGTGTTGGCAACCATCGTGTTGTCGTTTATTCGCAGGTTCTATAAACATCACTTTACAGGGGAGGTGCTGCCAAATTTTTTATTGACAATAGGTTTTTTTGTACGTAGGTGTTCGTCCGACTTGACCTTCTCCACCATTAGCTGGACTCGTACGCGATCTCAGGTATACATTGTTTTCGTACATTATTTATAGATTATGTAATTTCGTTTGATGTGTTCATTTAATATTTACTATATAGTTATTAGTTAATATATATTTATTACTTAGTAAGTTAGTAGGCTTAAGTATATAGCCATTATTGAGTTAGTAATCCATTTTTGCAATAGATGGACAGCCTAGTAACACTATACCATGGAGGAAGGGTGGAGATAGATGCTTATGGGAGTGTTACTTTTGATGGTATGAAGATCGTGACCATGTTGTTCGATGAAAGACCATCTTTTGACAAGCTTTTGGCTCGAGCTTGTGAGGAGATTAGTTGCGACATAAACGACCCTAGAATATCAATTCAGGGTTTGTTGTCCCATATTACATATGGAACAGTTGTCCGACGGTTGATCTCCATTACCTCAGAAGATGATTGGGTGATATATTTAAGAATTGTGAAGACGATGGTTCCACCATGTTTGGATGTGGTTGTTCAAAAGTTACCTGTTAGTCATTGCGATGGTCCAGTCGGGTTATCTCCACAAATGCCAAATGCATCTCGTATTGAAGCTCCTTTGGTAGAGCTTCATGAAGAAGTGGTTGTTGTGCCCGATGCTCAATCGGGTCCGCACGAGTATGGGATTTCTCGTCCTCTTCCTGACGTTTGTGGGGCTTCTAATGCGGTGGTACCCCCCAAGAGATCCCATTGACCCAGGATCCAGTTCACGATCATCCTAGTTGATAGTCGCCTAGAGGGGGGGTGAATAGGGCGAAACTGAAATTTACAAATATAAACGCAACTACAAGCCGGGTTAGCGTTAGAAATATAAACGAGTCCGCGAGAGAGGGCGCAAAACAAATCGCAAGCGAATAATGAAGTGAGACACGCGGATTTGTTTTACCGAGGTTCGGTTCTCTCAAACCTACTCCCCGTTGAGGAGGCCACAAAGGCCGGGTCTCTTTTCAACCCTTCCCTCTCTCAAACGGTCCCTCGGACCGAGTGAGCTTCTCTTCTCAAATTACTTGGGAATCAAACTTCCCGCAAGGGCCACCACACAATTGGTGCCTCTTGCCTCAATTACAAGTGAGTGTTTGATCACAAGAAAGAATCAAGAAAGAAGAAAGCAATCCAAGCGCAAGAGCTCAAAAGAACACGGCAAATCTCTCTCGCTAGTCACTAGGGCGTTGTGTGGAATATGGAGAGGATTTGATCTCTTTGGTGTGTCTAGAATTGAATGCTAGAGCTCTTGTAAGTGGTTGAGAAGTGGAAAACTTGGATCCAATGAATGGTGGGGTGGTTGGGGTATTTATAGCCCCAACCACCAACATGACCGTTGGTGGAGGCCGTCTGTTCGATGGCGCACCGGACAGTCCGGTGCACACCGGACATGTCCGGTGCCCCCGCCACGTCATCAGTGCCGTTGGGAATTGACCGTTGGAGTTCTGACTTCTGGGCCCGCCTTGATGTCCGGTGGCGCACCGGACATGCACTGTTCACTGTCCGGTGCGCCAGCATGGGCGCGCCTGACTTCTGCGCGCGCTGCGCGCGCATTAATTGTGTTGCAGGTAGCCGTTGGCGCCGAATAGCCGTTGCTCCGGAGTGGCACCGGACAGTCCGGTGCACACCGGACATGTCCGGTGAATTATAGCGGACTAGCCGTTGGAGATTCCCGAAGCTGGCGAGTTCATGAGGCCGCTCTTCCATGGCGCACCGGACACTGTCCGGTGTACACCGGACAGTCCGGTAAATTATAGCGCGAGTGCCTCCGGAAATTCCTGAAGGTGGCGAGTTCGAGTTGGAGTCCTCTGGTGCACCGGACACTGTCCGGTGGCACACCGGACAGTCCGGTGTGCCACACCAGAGGTGCCTTCGGTTGGCCCTTTGCTCTTTTGTTGAACCCAACTCTTGGTCTTTTTATTGGCTAAGTGTGAACCTTTAGCACCTGTATAACTTATACTCTAGAACAAACTAGTTAGTCCAATTATTTGTGTTGGGCAATTCAACCACCAAAATTATTTGGGAACTAGGTGTAAGCCTAATTCCCTTTCAATCTCCCCCTTTTTGGTGATTGATGCCAACACGAACCAAAGCAAGTATAGAGATGCATAATTAAACTAGTTTGCACAATGTAAGTGCAAAGGTTGCTTGGAATTGAGCCAATATAAATACTTTCAAGATATGCATGGATTATTTCTTTCATTTTTAACATTTTGGACCACGCTTGCACCACATGTTTTGTTTTTGCAAACTCTTTTGTAAATCCTTTTCAAAGTTCTTTTGCAAATAGTCAAGGGTAAATGAGTAAGATTTTGCAAAGCATTTTCAAGATTTGAAATTCCCCCCCCCCCTGTTTCAAATGCTTTTCCTTTGACTAAACAAAACTCCCCTAAATGAGATCCTCCTCTTAGTGTTCAAGAGGGTTTTGATATATCATTTTTGAAGTACTACTTTCTCCCCCTTTTGAACACAATGGGATACCAATTGAAAAATTATTCTTTGAAAAACTAAGTTTTTGAATTGGTGGTGGTGCGGTCCTTTTGCTTTGGGCTCATACTCTCTCCCCCTTTGGCATGAATCGCCAAAAACGGAATCATTAGAGCCCTCGAAGTAATTTCTTCCCCTTTGGTCATAAACAAATGAGTTAAGATTATACCAAAGATGAAGTCCTTTTGCTCTCTCCCCCAAAGATGGAGAGTGGCTTAGAGCGACGGCGAAGGATGAGTTACGGAGTGGAAGCCTTTGTCTTCGCCGAAGACTCCAATTCCCTTTCAATATACCTATGACTTGGTTTGAAATAGACTTGAAAATATATTAGTCATAGCATATAAAAGAGATATGATCAAAAGTATATAAATGAGCTATGTGTGTAATCTAGCGAAAGAAGTTGCGTGAATCAAGAATATTGAGCTCATGCCTAAGTTTGGTAAAGGTTTGTTCATCAAGAGGCTTGGTAAAGATATCGGCTAATTGATCTTTAGTGTTAATGTAAGAAATCTCGATATCCCCCTTTTGTTGGTGATCCCTAAGAAAATGATACCGGATGGCTATGTGTTTAGTGCGGCTATGCTCGACAGGATTGTCGGCCATCTTGATTGCACTCTCATTATCACATAGCAAAGGGACTTTGGTTAATTTGTAACCGTAGTCCCGCAGGGTTTGCCTCATCCAAAGTAGTTGCGCGCAACAATGACCTGCGGCAATGTACTCGGCTTCGGCGGTGGAAAGAGCGACCGAATTTTGCTTCTTTGAAGCCCAAGACACCAAGGATCTCCCCAAGAACTGGCAAGTCCCCGATGTGCTCTTTCTATTAATTTTACACCCTGCCCAATCGGCATCCGAATAACCAATCAAATCAAATGTGGATCCCCGAGGGTACCAAAGCCCAAACTTAGGAGTATAAGCTAAATATCTCAAGATTCGTTTTACGACCGTAAGGTGGGATTCCTTAGGGTCGGATTGGAATCTTGCACACATGCAAACGGAAAGCATAATGTCCGGTCGAGAAGCACACAAATAAAGCAATGAACCAATCATCGACCGGTATACCTTTTGATCCACGGACTTACCTCCCGTGTCGAGGTCGAGATGCCCATTAGGTCCCATGGGTGTTTTGATGGTCTTGGCATCCTTCATCCAAACTTGCTTAGAATATCTTGAGTGTACTTTGTTTGGCTAATGAAGGTGCCTTCTTGGAGTTGCTTGACTTGAAATCCTAGAAAATACTTTAACTCCCCCATCATCGACATCTCGAATTTCTGTGTCATGATCCTACTAAATTCCTCACAAGTAGATTCGTTAGTAGACCCAAATATGATATCATCAACATAAATTTGGCATATAAACAAATCATTGTCAAGAGTTTTAGTGAATAGAGTAGGATCGGCTTTTCCGACTTTGAAGCCATTAGTGATAAGGAAATCTCTAAGGCATTCATACCATGCTCTTGGGGCTTGCTTGAGCCCATAGAGCGCCTTAGAGAGCTTATAGACATGGTTAGGGTACTCACTGTCTTCAAAGCCGGGAGGTTGCTCAACATAGACCTCCTCCTTGATTGGTCCATTGAGGAAGGCACTCTTCACGTCCATTTGATAAAGCTTGAAGCCATGGTAAGTAGCATAGGCTAATAATATGCGAATTGATTCAAGCCTAGCTACGGGTGCATAGGTTTCACCAAAATCCAAACCTTCGACTTGTGAATACCCCTTGGCCACGAGTCGAGCTTTGTTCCTTGTCACCACACCATGCTCGTCTTGTTTGTTGCGGAAGACCCACTTGGTTCCTACAACATTTTGGTTAGGACGTGGAACTAAGTGCCATACCTCGTTCCTTGTGAAATTGTTGAGCTCCTCTTGCATCGCCATCACCCAATCCACATCTTGGAGTGCTTCCTCTACCCTGTGTGGCTCAATAGAGGAAACAAAAGAGTAATGCTCACAAAAATGTGCAACACGAGATCGAGTGGTTACCCCCTTATGAATGTCGCCGAGGATGGTGTCGACGGGGTGATCTCGTTGAATTGCTTGGTGGACTCTTGGGTGTGGCGGTCTTGGTTCTTGCTCATCCTCCTTTTCTTGATTATTTGCATCTCCCCCTTGATCATTTCCATCATCTTGAGGTGGCTCATCTTCTTGATCTTGCCCTTCATCAACTTGAGCCTCATCCTCACTTTGAGTTGGTGGAGATGCTTGCGTGGAGGAGGATGGTTGATCTTGTGCTTTTGGAGGCTCTTCGGATTCCTTAGGACACACATCCCCGATGGACATGTTCCTTAGCGCGATGCACGGAGCCTCTTCATCACCTATCTCATCAAGATCAACTTGCTCTACTTGAGAGCCGTTAGTCTCATCAAACACAACGTCACATGAGACTTCAACTAGTCCAGTGGACTTGTTAAAGACTCTATATGCCCTTGTGTTTGAGTCATAACCAAGTAAAAAGCCTTCTACAGTCTTAGGAGCAAATTTAGATTTTCTACCTCTTTTAACAAGAATAAAACATTTGCTACCAAAGACTCTAAAGTAAGAGATATTGGGCTTTTTACCGGTTAGGAGTTCATATGATGTCTTCTTGAGGATTCGGTGAAGATATAACCGGTTGATGGCGTAGCAAGCGGTGTTGACCGCCTCGGCCCAAAACCGATCCGAAGTCTTGTATTCATCAAGCATGGTCCTTGCCATGTCCAATAGAGTTCGATTCTTCCTCTCCACTACACTATTTTGTTGAGGGGTGTAGGGGGAAGAGAACTCATGCTTGATGCCCTCTTCCTCAAGAAAGCCTTCAATTTGAGAGTTCTTGAACTCCGTCCCGTTATCGCTTCTTATTTTCTTGATCCTTAAGCCGAACTCATTTTGAGCCCGTCTCAAGAATCCCTTTAAGGTCTCTTGGGTTTGAGATTTTTCCTGTAAAAAGAATACCCAAGTGAAGCGAGAATAATCATCCACAATAACTAGACAGTACTTACTTCCGCCGATGCTTATGTAAGCAATCGGGCCGAATAGA
Organism: Zea mays; assembly: GCF_902167145.1. Classification (NCBI taxonomy): domain Eukaryota; kingdom Viridiplantae; phylum Streptophyta; class Magnoliopsida; order Poales; family Poaceae; genus Zea; species Zea mays. Next base: position 97,689,913 of record NC_050105.1, on the reverse strand, counting down.
TCCATGTGTAGGAGCTCCAGTGGCCTGTCGGTCGTCATGATGTTCTTGTGTGGATGATTAGTGCCAACTTGCTTCCCGGCTTGGCATGCGCTACAAATCCTGTCTTTCTCAAAATGAACATTAGTTAGTCCTAAAATGTGTTCTCCCTTTAGAAGCTTATGAAGATTCTTCATTCCAACATGGGCTAGTCGGCGGTGCCAGAGCCAACCCAAGTTAGTCTTAGCAACCAAGCAAGTGTCGAGTTCAGCTCTATCAAAATCTACCAAGTATAGCTGACCCTCTAACACTCCCTTGAATGCTATTGAATCGTCACTTCTTCTAAAGACAGTAACACCTATATCAGTAAATAGACAGTTGTAGCCCATTTGACATAATTGGGATACGGAAAGCAAATTGTAATCTAATGAATCAACAAGAAAAACATTGGAAATGGAATGGTCAGGTGAAATAGCAATTTTACCCAAACCTTTGACCAAACCTTGATTTCCATCCCCGAATGTGATTGCTCTTTGGGGATCTTGGTTTTTCTCATATGAGGAGAACATCTTCTTCTCCCCTGTCATGTGGTTTGTGCACCCGCTGTCGAGTATCCAACTTGAGCCCCCGGATGCATAAACCTACAAAACAATTTTAGTTCTTGACTTTAGGTACCCAAACGGTTTTGGGTCCTTTGGCATTAGACACAAGAACTTTGGGTACCCAAACACAAGTCTTAGAGCCCTTGTGTTTGCCCCCAATAAACTTGGCAACTACCTTGCCGGATTTGTTAGTAAGCACATAAGAAGCATCAAAAGTTTTAAATGAAATAGCATGATCATTTGATGCATTAGGAGTTTTCTTCTTAGGCAACTTAGCACGGGTTGGTTGCCTAGAGCTAGATGTCTCACCCTTATACATAAAAGCATGATTAGGACCAGAGTGAGACTTCCTAGAGTGAATTCTCCTAATTTTGTTCTCGGGATAACCGGCAGGGTACAAAATGTAACCCTCGTTATCCTGAGGCATGAGAGCCTTGCCCTTAACAAAGTTAGACAAATTTTTAGGAGGGGCATTTAGTTTGACATTGTCTCCCCTTTGGAAGCCAATGCCATCCTTGATGCCCGGGCGTCTCCCATTATAGAGCATACTTCTAGCAAATTTAAACTTTTCATTTTCCAAGTTATGCTCAGCAATTTTAGCATCTAGTTTTGCTATATGATCATTTTGTTGTTTAATTAAAGACATGTGATCATAAATTGCATTAACATCAATATCTCTACATCTAGTACAAATAGAAACATGCTCAACATTAGATGTAGAGGGTTTGCAAGATTTTAGTTCAACAACCTTAGCATGCAACAAATCATTTTTAGTTCTAAGGTCGGAAATAGTAGCTTTGCAAACATCAAAATCTTTAGCCTTAGCAATCAAATTATCATTTTCTACTCTAAGGCTAGCAAGAGAATCATTCAATTCCTTAATCTTAGTAAGCAAATCATCATTATCATTTCTAAGATCGGGAATTGAATCAATACAAACATGAGAATCAACCTTAGCAATTAATCTAGCATTTTCATTTCTAAGGTTGTTAATGGTCTCATGGCAAGTGCTTAGCTCACTAGACAATTTTTCACATTTTTCTACCTCTAGAGCATAAGCATTTTTAACCTTAACATGCTTTTTATTTTCCTTGATTAGGAAGTCCTCTTGGGAGTCCAAAAGGTCATCCTTTTCATGGATGGCACTAATTAGCTCATTTAGTTTTTCCTTTTGTTCCATGTTAAGGTTGGCAAAAAGAACGCGCAAGTTATCCTCCTCATTGCTAGCATCATCCTCATCACTAGAGGTTTCATATTTAGTGGAGGATCTTGATTTTACCTTCTTCCTTTTGCCGTCCTTTGCCATGAGGCACTTGTGGCCGACGTTTGGGAAGAGGAGTCGGTGGAGCTCTCGTCGGAGTCCCATTCACGGCACACGTGGGCATCGCCGCCCCTTTTCTTGTGGTACCTTTTCTTTTCTTTCCTCTTTCCCTTCTTGTCGTTATCCCTGTCACTGTCACTTGATAATGGACATTTAGCGATAAAGTGACCGGGCTTACCACACTTGTAGCAAACCTTCTTGGAACGGGATTTGTAATCCTTCCCCTTCCGTTGCTTGAGGATTTGGCGAAAGCTTTTGATGATTAAAGCCATCTCCTCATTGTCGAGCTTGGAGGCATCAATTGGTTGTCTACTCGGTGTAGACTCCTCCTTCTTCTCCTCCGTCGCCTTAAATGCCACCGGTTGTGCTTCGGACGTGGAGGGTTCATCAAGCTCGTTGATCTTCTTTGATCCTTTAATCATACATTCAAAGCTCACAAAATTCCCGATCACTTCCTCGGGGGTCATTAGTGGGTATCTAGGATTACCACGAATTAATTGAACTTGAGTGGGGTTAAGGAAAATGAGAGATCTTAGAATAACCTTAACTACCTCGTGGTCGTCCCACTTTTTGCTCCCGAGGTTGCGCACTTGGTTCACCAAGGTTTTGAGCCGGTTGTACATATCTTGTGGCTCCTCCCCTTGGCGAAGACGGAAGCGACCGAGCTCCCCCTCGATCGTTTCCCGCTTGGTGATCTTGGTAAGTTCATCACCCTCGTGCGCGGTCTTGAGTAGGTCCCAAATCTCCTTTGCATTCTTCAACCCTTGCACCTTGTTGTATTCCTCCTTGCTTAGAGAGGCGAGGAGTATGGTTGTAGCTAGGGAGTTGAAGTGCTCGATTTGGGCCACTTCGTCCGTACCATAATCTTCATCCCCTATGGATGGTACCTGTGCTCCAAACTCAACAACATTCCATATACTTTTGTGGAGTGAGGTTAGATGAAATTTCATTAAATCACTCCACCTAGCATAATCTTCGCCATCAAAAGTTGGCGGTTTGCCTAATGGAACGGAAAGTAATGGAGTATGTCTAGATGTACGAGGATAGTGTAAGGGGATCTTACTAAACTTCTTGCGCTCTTGGCGCTTAGAAGTCACGGACGGTGCATCAGAGTCGGAGGTGGATGTTGATGAAGTGTCGGTCTCGTAGTAGACCACCTTCCTCATCCTCTTGTGCTTGTCGCCTTTCCGATGCGACTTGTGGGAAGAAGATTTTTCCTTCTTCTCCTTGTGGTGTGAGGAAGAAGATCTTTTCTCCTTCCGTTTGGAGGAGTCCTTCTTCTTCTCCTTCCTCTTGGTGCGGGACTCTTCCGATGAAGTGCTCCCGTGGCTTGTAGTGGGCTTGTCGCCGGTCTCCATCTCCTTCTTGGTGTGATCTCCCGACATCACTTCGAGCGGTTAGGCTCTAATGAAGTACCGGGCTCCGATACCAATTGATAGTCGCCTAGAGGGGGGGTGAATAGGGCGAAACTGAAATTTACAAATATAAACGCAACTACAAGCCGGGTTAGCGTTAGAAATATAAACGAGTCCGCGAGAGAGGGCGCAAAACAAATCGCAAGCGAATAATGAAGTGAGACACGCGGATTTGTTTTACCGAGGTTTGGTTCTCTCAAACCTACTCCCCGTTGAGGAGGCCACAAAGGCTGGGTCTCTTTTCAACCCTTCCCTCTCTCAAACGGTCCCTCGGACCGAGTGAGCTTCTCTTCTCAAATTACTTGGGAATCAAACTTCTCGCAAGGGCCACCACACAATTGGTGCCTCTTGCCTCAATTACAAGTGAGTGTTTGATCACAAGAAAGAATCAAGAAAGAAGAAAGCAATCCAAGCGCAAGAGCTCAAAAGAACACGACAAATCTCTCTCGCTAGTCACTAGGGCGTTGTGTGGAATATGGAGAGGATTTGATCTCTTTGGTGTGTCTAGAATTGAATGCTAGAGCTCTTGTAAGTGGTTGAGAAGTGGAAAACTTGGATCCAATGAATGGTGGGGTGGTTGGGGTATTTATAGCCCCAACCACCAACATGGCCGTTGGTGGAGGCCGTCTGTTCGATGGCGCACCGGACAGTCCGGTGCACACCGGACATGTCCGGTGCCCCCGCCACGTCATCAGTGCCGTTGGGAATTGACCGTTGGAGTTCTGACTTCTGGGCCCGCCTTGATGTCCGGTGGCGCACCGGACATGCACTGTTCACTGTCCGGTGCGCCAGCATGGGCGCGCCTGACTTCTGCGCGCGCTGCGCGCGCATTAATTGTGTTGCAGGTAGCCGTTGGCGCCGAATAGCCGTTGCTCCGGAGTGGCACCGGACAGTCCGGTGCACACCGGACATGTCCGGTGAATTATAGCGGACTAGCCGTTGGAGATTCCCGAAGCTGGCGAGTTCATGAGGCCGCTCTTCCATGGCGCACCGGACACTGTCCGGTGTACACCGGACAGTCCGGTGAATTATAGCGCGAGTGCCTCCGGAAATTCCCGAAGGTGGCGAGTTCGAGTTGGAGTCCTCTGGTGCACCGGACATGTCCGGTGGTGCACCGGACACTGTCCGGTGGCACACCGGACAGTCCGGTGTGCCACACCAGAGGTGCCTTCGGTTGGCCCTTTGCTCTTTTGTTGAACCCAACTCTTGGTCTTTTTATTGGCTAAGTGTGAACCTTTAGCACCTGTATAACTTATACTCTAGAACAAACTAGTTAGTCCAATTATTTGTGTTGGGCAATTCAACCACCAAAATTATTTGGGAACTAGGTGTAAGCCTAATTCCCTTTCACTAGTAAGTGTCTTCGACACATTGTTCGTATCCATTGTTATTTCGTTTGATTAGACTTTTTAATGTGGTTTTTCTTGCTCCGACCCGATGCAGGATCTCCACATATCGATAATGCTGCTTATCTTGATGTGCCTGTGTCATATAATATGGACAACATATGCAGGGCATCCAATAGTGTTGATGTTCAGATTGAGGATGAGGAGGAGCCATATGAGGCTGCACGGGCCTTAGATTCTGATGATGACCGTCCGGTTCAAGAAATGACCGAGCAAGAAATTGAACTCATAAGACGTTTGTGTCCGGAGCGAGACCCTGCAGTACATGAATTTAGCAGTTTAAGTCATTCCACCCGTGCTTATGCTGAAGGACGTGACGATGAACTACTAGAGGCTCCGGATAACGCCGACAGCATTGAGATTAAGGTAGGCTTACTTTTCAAGGATCTGCCTACACTGAGACGATGGCTACAGGAATATTCTGTGAACCGGAAGAGGCCGTTCAAGGTGAGACATTCGTATGCACAGCGTCGTTACACTGTTGTGTGCGAGGTGTCAGAATGTAATTGGAGGGTATGTGCCCGAAGGCAGAAGGACACCGGAAAGTTTAAGATCACCAAAATTGTAGGTCCACACACTTGTGCCCAGACAGAGCTGAGCTCTAAGCATCATCAGTTGACATCTACCCTGATTGCGAAAAGGATATTGGGGATATTGAAGGGTCAGCCAAACTTGAAGGTGAAGTCAATTATGACCATGACTTCAGAGCTGTTTGGTTACAGGATCAAATATGGGAAAGCATGGAGGGCAAAGCAGCGAGCATGGAAGATGATATACGGGGATTGGGAGGAGGGTTATGAGAAGTTACCAGCATTGTTCAATGCAATGAAAGCAAAAAACCTAGGCATGCATTACGAGTACATCCCCAAACCTAATGAATGGAGGAACGGCAAAGAGATATTTTTTCGTGCTTTCTGGTGTTTCTCGCAGTGCGTAGAGGCCTTCAGGCATTGTCGTCCCGTGCTCTCTATTGATGGTACTTTTCTGCTTGGGAAGAATACGGGCACATTGTTGGTTGCCATATCATGCGACACAAACAACGCACTGGTTCCTTTGGCATTTGCTTTGGTAGAGAGGGAGAACAGAGATAGTTGGTCTTGGTTCTTGCGGCTTGTACGCATCCATGTCGTAGGCCCTGGATGCGAGGTTCGTGTCATATCTGACAGACACCAAGGTATTCTTAATGCAGTGCAAGAGCAGATTCCTGGCTACGCACCCATGCACCACAGATGGTGCACTCGACATCTAGCAGAAAATCTTCTTCAAAAGGATCATAGCAAGGCTAACTTCCCCCTTTTTGAGGAGGTATGTCGACAGTTGGAGGTTTCGTTTTTCGAGGATAAGTTGAAGGAACTAAAAGATGCAACAAATGCTGAAGGTAAGAACTGGATTGCTGGATTGCTGAGGGAACCGCAGAAATGGACAAGGGCCTACGACGAAGGTGGCTGGCGGTTCGAGTTTCAGACTAGCAACATGGCCAAGTCATTTAACAGTGTGCTCAAGGGTATACGGGGCATGTCAGTCAATGCTATAGTAACATTCACTTTTTATAGGCTTGTTGCTTGGTTTAATGATAGACACACGCAGGCCAAGGCAATGCAGACCCGAGGGCAGAGATGGGCACCTAAACCAACATCACACCTTAATAATGCAAAGGAACGTGCCCATAGACATGAGGTACAATGCTTTGATGAGGAGTTGGGTAAATACGAGGTAACAACACTAGGCGGCATAACTTCCGACGGTGAGGTGCGACCTTCGAGGACACATGTCGTGTTACTTGATGCATTCTGGTGCGGATGTGGTAAACCTAGACAATACCATTTTCCATGTTCTCATTATGTTGCGGCCGCACGTCATCGTAACTTTGCATTTGAGAGCAGAATACCTTCTGAGTTCAGTGTAGAGAGCTTAGTACGTACCTGGAGCCCTCATTTTGAGCCATTTCTTGATGAGTCACAATGGCCAACGTACACCGGTCCGGTATACGTTGCTGATCCAGCGCATCGATGGGACAAACGTGGTAGTAGGAAAAGGAGCCGGTGCAACATGGTTATGGATCAGGTTTCCGGTCGCAGTAGGAGAGGTCGAGCGTCCCCCTTTCTCGTGGACCCAGAGCAGAATGAATGCGGAAAATGCGGTAGACTTGGCCACAACTCACGTACATGCATTTGGACACTTAGTCAGGTGTGATATATTTTTTATACACAAATTTTATTCTAATATGTCGATGTTTTTGTTACACTTTGTACACAACTTATATTCTAATATGTTGATATCTTAATTTGCAGGATGGCGTAGTTCCACTTGCTGGACCCTCACTACGACGAGCACCACAGGGGCCGTCTCACCGCAGAGGGAGAGGTAATATTTTGTACATAAATTAAATTTTCGAATTATTATATGTGACCTATATTTGACTAATGAAAATTCTTTTGATTGCTAGGTGTTGCCCGTTCTGCGGGTCCGGACCCACGACCGGTTTCTGGAGGAGATGAGATACGATGAGAGGTACACTCCTCTCCTACAGAGGGCTGGCTTGGATGTCTTATCGTACCAGGTCCGCCGTGGGCTGCCCACTTTCAACCCAGCGGCGTTGACGGCTCTGGTCGACAGGTAAAGACTTCTCTAGTTGTTTAATATTTACAATTATCAAATATACTTTGCATACTAATGATTTTGTATTCGTTTGTCTTCCAATAGGTGGCGGCCAGAGACTCACACTTTCCACCTTCCCTGCGGTGAGATGACCGTGACGCTTGAAGATTGCCAGAAGATTCTTGGTCTCAGCATTATTGGTCGTCCAGTGACCGGTCAGGCATCACCAGGCGGTTGGAGGCAGAGGGTGGAGGCCTTTCTTGGGAGACTGCTTCCGGATGAGCTACGAGGTAGCCACAACACCGGAGTCCCACTGACCTGGCTTAGGCAGACCTTTGGGTGGTGTCCACCTGGTGCAGACGAGCAGACGGTTGGATACCATTGTCGAGCTTGGATTCTCCATCTCTTTGGTTCAGTTCTTTTTCCAGACGCGACAGGCGACAGCGCGTCATGGATGTTTCTGCCCTGCTTGACTGACTGGGATACGACCGGAGGTTACAGTTGGGCTTCAACAGTGTTGGCCTTCCTGTACAGGCAACTTTGCGAGGCTTGTCGTCGTTCGTCGAGGACCGCCAGCTTAGGTGGATGTGTCTACCTACTACAGCTGTGGATGTGGGCACACATACCCGTCAGGCGACCCAGAGAGTTTCCTCCTCGTGAGTGGTTCGTGGTAGCCAGACATCGGCTTAAGCCCACGGCTGCTTACCGCTGGGACCAGGTCGAGGAGCCATTCACACGACACCAGCGTGCTTACGTGGAGTACCCAAACGAGCTCGACACACTTACTCCTTCGATGGTGAGTTGTCTCCTTTTATCTTTTTACATGTGCTTTCTACTTTTATCGCACGACACCAGCGTGCTTACATGGGCTTTCTAAAACTTTTGCAGGTGACTTGGCAACCGTATCTTGATCCATATTTCGCCAGCATACAGTTGAGCAGCATGTGCTCAATAGACGAGAACCTCTACCAGATGAGGTGTCCCCTCATCTATTTTTATGCTGTTGAGTACCACTTGCCCCACAGAGTTGCTCGATAGTTCGGATTGCGCCAGGAGTTTCCGGTGGAGCCATTCTCGACTTCAATAGAACTTCATAAGTGAGTTACTACATGCACTTGTTATTCTAACTAATAATTGAAATATCAGTTATTCGCTAATATATGGTTCTAACTTTTGCAGGTTCGACAGACAGAGACAGAAGAAGGTCACGGACTTCGAGACGCACCATCGTGATTACATTGATGAATGGGAACAGCAGGGGGATCTTAACTATGAGAATGACCAGGCGCACACAAACTACAACTTCCGGAGGTATTTGATTTGGTATTCTGGTGTGACTAGGTGCAAGCTGAAGGGACAGTGGACAGCTGCAGACTACGCCGAGCAAGAATCGTCAGACGACGAAGACACAGCTTTCGACATAGCTGCTCGGCACGGGTCCCAAATTGAGGCTGCTCCAATCCTTGATAGAGTGGTAACTATTTCTTTACTAAAATTAGAGATTTCAATTCAATGCTTTATGTCTAGTTTTGAGCATCCTAATGTTTTAACTTGTGATAGGGAAACTCTATGCTCGTATCTGTTGTTGAACTCGAGCGTATCTCACAGAGAACTTCAGATACTACTACGCTATCGTTACTATCAGTGAGTATCAATGTCTAACAGAAAACTTGTTTATTTGTATGTTGTAACATATGTCTTTAACTAATATTTCGATTACAGAGGGTATCACGTCATCTTCGTCGTGCAGCGGCTCGGTGTGGATGCCGGTCTCTAGCGGGCGTTGACGTGCAGCTGCCTGTGCCTTGTATGCAGCAGGACGTTCAGCCTCCCATTTGTGCAGTTGGACCATCTACAGCAGGACTGAGCTCTTCGCGATCGACGCGGGACACGTTTGAGGACGTGGCCCACGATGACGAGGACGACGACGACGACGACGACGCTGGCGCTGGCGCCGCAGGTCAGGTGGAGATTGGACCATCTCAGTTGCAGGATGCTCCTACAACTCAGCCATCACAGCTGACACCACGTAGAAGGCGTCCACGAGACCCTTACACTCCAGGCACCGACGCTCTTGGGACCAAGGGCAAGGGTAAGACTAGGAGGAAATGAATACTTTTGTGATGTTGGTCTTATCCTGAAAACTGTGTGATTTGGACTCATGCTGGAGACGTTGTAATATGAACTATGAACTATGTTATGTCTTTTGGACTATGTGTTGTGGACATTGTATTTTGGACTTTGTTTGTGGACATTGTATGAAGAACTATGTTCTGTGGATGTTTTTATATTCGATGTTATTTTGTGATGTATTATATGTTGAAATGCTTACATGTCTTATAATATGTGATTATTTGAACTGTGGTTGTTAATAAAACAAGGGGAACTCTTGCAATTTTTTTTGTGAATTGTAAAAAACATAATAAGCAATAAGTAACGCATCTTTAGAGTTCTAAATTATTTTTGATACGAAAATACTACATAATAGGCTACAATTCTTCAGTCTGAATCACAATCTATGAGTAACTCATCTTCAGAGTCATCTGTCGCGCAATCCTCAACGACAACCTCATTCCACTTGCTGCATTGTCCTGCATCACACTTGTCACCAGTTCTCTTGTAATAATTGGCTTCTGCTTCATCTGCAGCTTGGGAGAATAGCTCATCCTCAGCCTCAGCCTCATCAGACTTCTTCTTGTAATAAGCTGCCTCTACCTCTTCAGCGGCCTGAGACATAAACTCATCCTCTTCCTCTTGAGCACGTAATCCTGCCTCAGCTAGTGCGATGAGCTCACTCAACCTTGATGTGTCATCCTCCTCTTCTTCATGTAATCCTGCCTCTGCGAGAGCGATAAGCTCACTCAATCTAGATGTGTCGTCGTCCTCCTCCTCCATCAGCTCAACCGTTGCCATTTTATCCTGAACATATCTCGCATGCGCCTCATCGGCCAAATAGTTTACGCCGCTTCCAATCTCTGCAAATATAATGAGAAAAATAAGTTAGCAAAGTCAAGATAAATAAATTGTACTAACATAATTATAATATCATTTATCTCACTTACTTCCCTTGAGGCGATCAGCAAGATTATCCAACATCTGTTTCTGGGCTTGAGCCGCTTCCCATTCCCTTGCATCCTGTGCTCTCTTCTCATCTGCCGCCTTCAACCTCCTATACTCTGCACGCTTCGGGCTATCATAAAAGGCAGATTTTGCTTCCCTACGCATGTCGCGTATGCGATCGTTAATGTACGAATCGACGAGCCGAGATCCACAACGCATCTTCTGTCCCATTATTCTCTTGGACTCTATTGTGCGCATCACCTCTCCTTTGTCGTCGTAACTCTCCCAACTGCATTTCCTCGTCTCCTACAAAAAAATAGTACTATAACATTACAGCTAGTGCAAAAAAATACCAACCTCATCGTAATCGACCATATGTCCACAAAAATATCCAACACCAAGCTCCGAAGGAACTAATCCATACTTAGCTTGAATACCACATTTGCAGAGTACTAGATCAAATTTGACCTCTTCTTCCGCCCACCCGTTGTATCTCTTTTCCTTTACCTCTGGCTCTGGCCAATGGGACAAAGGACCATACAACCACTCTCTGAAACGACACTTACGCCACCCGTATGGCTGCAGGAGACAAAATTAGTAATTTATTGTAAATAAAAACTAGTTCATACATTTAGCGTATCAATGGGCTCACATAATCAATGTTCGGACAACAGAACTGCTTGTCATAGTCTTCGTCGATGACAGCACGGTCTCCACAATCGCATCGAGGCGGTGAGTCCATCCGTCTTTCTGTTGCTACCTCCTTCTCCGCATCCGTCATTGGTGGAGGATTCGGGGGAGGAGGTACCCAACGCTTAAAACGCTCATGACTGGTCTTTCCACTCAACCAATTAACGAAAAGAAGATATCGAGGGTCAAATTTATCAGGACCGTCGATCCACTGGAAAAAGAAACACCTCTGATGTCCCTAAAATAATGGAAAGAAGCACTGTTACATATCTACAAAATAATGAATGCGAACAAAATTAAGTGACAAGTCATAAGCTACGTACGTCCAAACTGCCACAAAGTAGTAGCAGCGAGCAGCCGTGTCTGGATGTTGTGATTGATGTACCCAAGCCAGTCTGCCACAGTCACAGTTAGGCACGGGGAGTTCAGGAGGAACAAGAGCATCCTTACTAGATACGTCCGGATATAACTCCCGAGGACGACCTCTCTTCTGCCACAACGCCTCTCGGTACATGTCTTTCATCTAATAAACGATTATAATTATCACTTGTACCTATTATGCTTTATAATAAGTTTACACAAACTAATAATCGAAACGATAATATAATAGGTGTATACAAATTATTAAACTAACAACCCAATATACAAAACGAATCAATTGGACATCATACCTTGGTCTACGAAGTGAACCAACTCAAATCTTTGAATCCAGCAGATTTTGACGAAGTTTGGAAATGGGATGAAATGAGCTGCTCTCGGCCAGCCGCGCGGGCGTTTTTATAGGAATTCGTAGCTCGGCGCCAAGATCTGTGGCGCCGAGCTACGAGGCCGCGCCGCCGCCACATCGGAGTCAGGTCAGCCCTAGGCGCAAGTAGCCGTTGCTGCCACGTCATAGCTCGGCGCCATAGGCTGTGGCGCCGAGCTGTGTTAGCTCGGCGCCATAGGCTATGGCGCCAAGCTAAGGGTCCAAAATTGAGTTTAAAATTTTTTTAAGTCTAAACGTGATTTTAAACCTGATAAAGGGCTAAAATACAAAAAAATCGGACCACGTGCGTCTTGGTTGGGTGCCGTGCCGTGTTTGAACATCACGCCCCTGCTTTTCTCCATCGTCCTTCCCTTGAGTTGCGGCGGTGCCGTGCCGCCGTTAAATATTGGGTCTGGTTCAGTTTTTTCCTTAGCAACTTTTCTAAGAATTTAACTATGAAGAGAATTTAGCTGTGAAGAGAATTTAAGAATCATAAAGATTACGTGTGGAGGCAGATAAAAGATTTTATAGGGTTTAGGATATAGAAAGTGACGGTTTTTTTACTATCGTAATGACTTAGCTGAAAAACTAGATGTTTGAGAGTCTGCATCAGCTTTTGGTGGCCTCCCTCGTGCAGCAGATGACACAATGACACATAGAACCTATCAAAAACAAAAGAGAGAGAGAGGGGTAATTTTAACCATAAGGACATGTACAATCTAGCTATTATGTAGTGTTTTTTAAGCACTAGATATACCTGAGAAACTCGTTCATATAATCCAGTATATTCAAATATTGTATTTTATTCACTAAACCCTCAAGACATATCTATGGGTGGAAGTGTATCTTAGACTAGAGAATGATGCCAGAGACGTTCCTCCATCAAAATATGTTTCTTGTGTCTTTTTGCACGTATGTCTTTAAATACTCCTTAAAATATGAATAATTTATGTCGGTTATAAATGCCCTAATAATTCTGATAAATCTAAAGTTGCTATGTTATAAAAGGGTGCTTGGTTCTACCAAATTAAACTTTAGTCTTTGTCACATTGAATATTTAAACGACAATTATGAGTATTAAGTATATAGTCTAATTATAAAAATTAATTACATAGATGAATACTAATTTGTGAGAAAAGTTTATTATGTCTATATTAAATATTCATAATTGATATCTAAATATTCGATGTGACACACATAAAACGGAAATCAAACACCCTCTAAAAAATAGAATGTCAAGGATTCATATTTCATACAGTAAAAACCTAGGATTCCTATTTCCCATTAAAAACCTTAGACATGTAGTTTTAGAATAGATCTCAAAGTTTGGGCCAGACCACTTAAAGTTGCATAGACACGACCTGAAAATAAAAGCCCGAAGCAGGATCCGACACGAAAACGGATTGAACCGGCGCGACCTGAATAACCATGTCGTATTGTGCCTCAAACTTAGACACGACGAGGGACATAGCACGACACGATTAGATGAGCCGTGCTTAGATCAGCACGACACGAAGTGAAAACTAATGTTTAAATGGTTATTTACTGCTCCAACAATGTTGATCTCATCATAAAAGTTATATAAAACATTGATACTTATATTTATCGTAATAGTTTTGAGTCACGTGTCTAGTTATATCAATTTATTTTTAAAGGTTCTTTTTCTCGTATGATTTTTTAATGTATAACAAAATTAGAAATATTTAAAGATGTATTTTTAGATACATATAAGTTTTTTACTCGTGTCTTGCTTGTAGCGACACGGCATGAGCATTACCTGTCATGCTTTAAAGCCGAGTTGAATCTAGCTTTTAATATTTGGACACGATATGGTTTAACCCAAAATTATTCAGTGTCGTGTTAACTAAAAAAAGTTAACCTGAAGCATCGGGCCGTACCGGTGTGGCACGGTCGGCAGCCAAGAAAAAAAAGACTTTTTTTTTTGTACAGGCATCAATGCATCCATGCAGATTCCCAAGTGGAGTTGCGGCGGCTGGTTATCATTTATCATCACCTTCGCCTCACACCTTCCGGCCGCCCATTCCGATCCGATCCCCGGCCGGCCACCTACCACCGGTCAGCCCCATCAATCTCTGAGGCAGCGTCAGCCATCACGCCTCCCTCATCGATCTCCCCGCCGCCGCCGCTGCTAATACCGTGCGTCGGTGACTCAATCCTCTTCTCCAATCCTATACTGCTACCCACTTACACCTGATGTTTTGATTTCTTCTCAGAGATAATGGAGGCCGGCGCCGCCGCTGCTGCCACTGCCATCTACCCTCTGCACCGATGCAAAACCATACACCTGGTTCCTACATCTTACCCTGCCTGCCTGATTTGCTCCTCTTCGCATGCATATGCATCCTCTCTCTCTCACACACACACAACAATTTTTTAGCATATATACTGCTACCCACTTGCTGCTTATTTTCGCATGTACATGAACATCACCATCACATTACGCAGGTGAGGCATGCCCAAGGTGTCCACAACGTGGAAGGCGACACGGATCACAGCGCCTACATGAAACCCGACTTCTTCGACGCGAGCATCACTCCCTTGGGCTGGAACCAGGTAAAGCTAGCTACCCTTTCATTTCCTTGGTCCTGCATATAATTAGTTTTGACCAAATTAAAATATCAGCTTCGATGGCTCTATATGATTCTTTTCTCTGCTTCCATGTTTCGTTGGAGAGAGATCTACTTATTAAAATAATGAAAAATACAGGTTGACCTCCTGCGAGAGCATGTGAAGGAATCTGGGCTTGCAGAAAAGATTGAGCTGGTTATTTGTTCTCCTTTGTCGAGGTACAGTCTTGCATGACCTTTTCTGCGTCCTTGCAATGCTTCACAGATGCGGTGGTGTTCTTCACTGCTGCAGTTGTGTGTGTGTGTGTTTTTTTTTAATTTTAATTTATTCCTTCTTAGAAGAAAAGGGACAAAATATCAGCTACTAGGATATGCTTTGAGTACGTTATTGTCAGAACTAGAGCATCCAAGACAACAGAGATGGACCCACCACCCTCTTCTTTGATTGAGAGTGCATTATTGCAGCTGTCGTATGAACTAAAAGGCCCTCCCTATATTTCGCTATGTTCTAAAGGACCATGCAGACTGCAGTGGGAGTTTTTGGTGGCGAAAGCTGCAGTAATGGTGTGAGTGTGCCTCCACTGATGGTGGAGAATGCTGGACGTCCGGCAGTTTCAAGTTTGAACTGCCCACCATTTCTTGCTGTTGAGGCCTGCAGGGAGCGCTTGGTACGTACGAGTACTTCCTTTTTTTTCCATTTTTTGCTGAAGAACACACTTGTAAGGTCTTTTTTTTGGTTTGATCACCATTACCGCGCGCTTCAATGCAGGGTGTCCATCCTTGTGACAAGAGGAGGAGCATCACAGAGTACCGTGCTCTCTTCCCTGCCATTGATTTTTCGCTGGTAAGCATCTCTCTCTCATATACTTCATGCTCCATGGGCTGCCGTTTCCGAGCTTCTACTAGTGGTTAACTATACATATGCACTCACTTTGTTTTACAGATAGAGAGTGACGAAGATGTTCTCTGGGTACCAGATGTCAGAGAAACCTTTGAGTCACTCGCAGAAAGGGGTATGAAGTTCATTGACTGGTAATTTGTCTGTTTTCCCCCTCTAAGTATCAGTTCATTTCTTTTCTTTGCCTATGTCATTACGAAACAACTTCTGGTTAATTTGGAATTACGAACAAACGCATGATCAACATCTTGCTCTAGGATCTGGAACTGAACACATGCAGATGACTTTTGCGCAGGCTATGGACAAGAGAAGAGAGAGAGATAGCCATCGTCACCCATAGCGGTTTATTAAGCCATACCTTGCGCATGTACAGCAAAGAGTGCCATCCAACAGTAGCACAAGAAGTGAGCAAGTAGTAAGTGTCTTTTTTATTTGTCATTTAATGAATTACCATTGTCGAACTCATGCACATCAGGGGCATATATACGTTTTGTGTTGCTGACTTTGGCTTGGTTGTTTAATTTGATTCAGCTTTGCAAACTGCGAGCTCCGGTCCTTGGTACTGGTTGACAGGAGGTCAGTACTGCACCTGCACACGCACCCTTTAGTTTTGGCTCCAACTTAGAATCACTAAAAAGAAATGCATCTTGTAAGAGTGCTCACAGTCACAGTGATTATGCATGCAGTATGCTTGGTTCAGATGGCCCCAGTTACAACAACTACCCTGGCAAAATGAAAATCCCAGCCGGACTTGATCTGCCCAGCGATGACAAGAAGCAACCTCTTCAGAACCAGAGCGGCTGAGCAGGCCTGTCTTGGGGCTTGTTTGGTGTTCACCACCACTGATTCCTTTTCTTTTGTCATCCTATTTTGAAACTTCCCTAGCTGCAGTCAGTCCATTTTTTGTGAACTATTCTGAGAGTACTATTCTGAACTTTCCCATTTGTGGTTGTTGAGCACCATTTGTGGTACTGAACACGGCCGGACGGTCCAACCTGCGGACGGTTCGTCTATAGACGTGGACGGTCCGTGATTAGATTAGATCAGGCGTAATTAACCTCTTTTCCGTACATATTTATCTATCTAAACTCGCGGATTCTGTTGGAGAACCCTTAGCAACGAGTCCAGACCTCTCTCCAATATACCCGAAGGGTACGACCGATTGCACACACCATCAATCGAACCGATCAACCCGTTTATCAATTCGTTTACTTTCTTGTCCTAGGAGTAGCGATGACAAGAAGTAACCAGGAAAGGAAGCTCAAGACAAAACATGGGCGGCTGAGCCTGCCTGGGGCTTGTTTGGTGAATTGGTGTGCACCACTGATTCCTTTTGTCATCCTATTTTGAAAATTCCCGAGAGCAGCATCCAATCCATTTGTAAACTATTCTGAGCTTCCCATTTGCGGCTATTAGGGTTTTCATACTCTTTTCCTTTAGGGCTAGTTTTAAAAATTAAGGTGGTGTTTGGTTTAAGGAATCACTACATCCAAATTAAGATGGTGCATCATGGGTTCATTACTCAAATTTGGTGCGATGACCACATTCCTTATATTAGTACTAACTAACTATGAGGAATGATGTGGTGATGGATCAACTCATTCTATTCTACAAACCAAACAAAAAATAGTGAGGAGTGAGAAGATGATGGACTAGCTTATTCCTCAAACCAAACACCCTATAAATCTTCCAATTGTGGCTGCAGCGCCTACACCCTCACAGCCGCCACCTGATGGAGGCGTGGTGCACTATTTTTAGCGTATAATCCGACTGTTTGTTCCGCGACCCATGTAACCCCTCCGCGCCGCTCTCCTCCTGCTCCCCGAGCCATGTAATTTATCTATAACTTCCTTTCTGCTCCATGGCGAATGGTTAATGGAATAATCAGGTGGGGGTCCTCTCCTCTCTTAGACAGACAAAAAAAGTTAAATCTTTTCTGGGATTAGAGGATATTTGAGTTTCTAAACTAACTCTTAGAGGAGACAATTGCATTTTTAGGACTACAGACATAATGCTTCGCAGTAATACTTATAAGGAAAATGGACCCCGGGTCATTTGGCTCAATAGATTTTGGTGTTTGATGATCAACATAAGCTCTGGACTAATGTGTTTGCTAGTGTTTGTGTTTATAGTTCATATGATGCTAAAGTTACTTGGACCAAGGCATTGAGGAAAGCAACACCTCAAAAGAAGACATTGTGAAGATCAAGTGAAGTCCAAAAAACGAAGGAAGTGTTGTCAGGCGAACTGTCCGTGCGAGGAGCACCGGACTGTCCGATGGCACGCCGGACTGTCCGGTGCACCCAAGAACAGTAGCCCAACGGCTAGTTCTAGGTGGCACTGTGGAGAGAAGACCACTGGACTGTCCGGTATAAAAAGCCTGTGCGTCAACGGTCACCTGCGGTGTCAGATCCAACGGCTAGGCGCACCGGACAGGGTCACCGGACTGTCCGATGTGCCGCAGAGAGCAACAACTTTTCTCCAACGGCTAGTTTTGTGTTGGGGCTATAAATACACCCCAACTGGCCATTTCAAGGTGTGGGAGCCCAAGCAACATACCAAGACATATATTAGATATTTTCAAGAGCTCATACACCCAAGTGCTTAATAGAATCACTTAGTGATTAGCGTAGGTGCTTTGCGAAGTGCTTAGGTTAGTTAGACCGCATTAGCGCTTGCTCTAGGTGAATCCTAGTTTGTTGAGTGAGTTTAGAAAAACCACACAGCCCCTTGCTCTTGCGCGAGCCGTTGTTTGAGCAAAACAAGGATAGGTAAATCCATAGATCCCATGATCAGTTCTATATGTGAAAATGGAAAATTTCAGAGTTGGAGGGTTGTATTCAGGGATGACTCCTTTTGCCCAAAAATAATATTCAGAACATACTGAGAACTGAAATGGTAGTCTGCTTCAATTATTAAGCTCAAGAGCCGGGGAAGTTGAGCTAGGCGTCCCAGACCCATTGGTGATGCGCGGCCATGCCGTGTGCCATGGTGGCCATCTCGGCCGACTCGAAGCTACCGAGCCAGATGCACGTCTTGGTACCAGCTGTCGGATCTCCAATACCGTCGCTCATGGAAGCCGGTGGCAGCTCCGCTCGTCGTCGAAGCCATATACAGGTGCTTGCCCAACCACTTGTTACGAATTAGCCAAATGATTAATGTGTGCTTGCTATAGATTCGCCGGTTCTTCTCTGTTGCGAGAGGCAAAAGTGTCTCACAGACCACAAATACATGTAGACGAATTAGAAAAACAAAACAAATACAGTAAATGGCACGCTAATCAATTAGTACATGTTTGTAAACCCGTTTCTGCGAAACAAACGTTTGGAATGACATTACTGTGAAGAATTATGTTTGTAGTCCAAAAAATACAATTGTCTCCTCTCATAGAGGTGAGGTCACACTAGCTGGCGTCGTGAACACCAGGCCCTTGTATTGCACTGAGCATAGACGTCGTACAGAAAGCTCGCAGCCCGCTAGCTCAGCATGAAGCTCATTTTTTCCAGCATGACTAGGATTGGCTTGGACCGCTTTTTAGACACATCAAGCGACACGGTACATCCTAGTTTTTCTACAGGTCCACTATCTCAAGCAACTAGCAAGCATGTCGCCTTCTTGTGCCCCGCCTTGTCAACCTCGTTGCACTGCATTCGATTCTAGAGACGACGGTAAAATTTCCCTGTTAGGCCTCCTTCCAAATAGAGGAAAAACAAAGGGATTTTATAGGATTTAGTTTTTATAGAAAGTTTTTCTATAAGAACCTTTGGGATAAAGGATTGAATCCTATCGATTCCTTTAAAATTCATATGGAATAACATCCTCCATGCTAATTTTGGAAAAAAATAAGCATGAGATCCAACCTCATATTTTCTTTCTTTTGTCTCTTGCATTCCTATGTTTTTTCTGCGCGTGATGTAAACACATGTTTTGTAACTTTCATGTATTATAAATTCTTGTATGATTGCAATGTCAAGGGTATTCTAATCTTGTGTTTTTCTTATTCATGTGTTTTAATAATCCTGTGTTCCAAAGGAGCCTTAAAGAACGAGGACGAAAACAATTTAATCTTCATGAGAATTAAAGTATAAGAAATTTAGTCCTCATCAGATTCGCGGGGATGAAAGCAAAGAACCATCATTTGTCCTCTTTCCCCACATGCCCTAATGAAAAAAAAATTGATTGACATCCATGGTGTAACACCCAAAATCCTGATTTTTGGATTAGTACAAGAAATCAAAAGAAAGGGTCCTTAATGGATAATTATACTTTTGAATTCACCTCTCTAAAATAAATGGTAACATTAAAATTTGGTTGTACAAGTTTAGATTTGAAAACTGGATTTTGAATCTGAATCCTAGGATAAAATATATAAGTAATTTCATTTGTTGAATGAATTGTATCTTCATCAACTATATGTTGAGAAAACATCTATTATAAATAACTAAATAAAATAAAATATATTGCATATCATGCTAGAGTTTTATTATGAATGTGCATATCAATTTAAAATTATAAACCCAGAAATGAATACGAATTCAAAATAAAAACCTGAAAATAAAATAGAAAATGAAAAAAGGGAAAACTCTCATTTGTTCTCGGGCCTGAAGCCACCAACCGGCTCAATTCCTCTATCACCCGCGTCGGCCCAGTATCCCAGCCTCGGCCCAGCTGCCCCCAGCTGCACCACGCCCATTCATAAGGTGTCGGGTGGGCGGTGGGCCCTCGCGTCAGCTCCTCTTCAGCTCTGTCTCTCACGCTGGAATGCTTGGTGTCTCCGACTCATGGGGTCGGGGCGTCGGACTCGCCTTCTCCTAGCGCCGTAACGAACCCAGGGCCATAACAACCCCTCCGTGAAGCTGTCTCCCATGATCTTGTTTGAACCAGAAATGAGCAAGCGGACGGTCCGACCCTGAGGCCAGACGGTCCGCGGTCCGGATGGTCCGCGCCTGTGGGCCGGACGGTCCGCGCGTGCGCAGAACAGATTAGGGTTCCGAGTTTTGTGCTACGGTTGTTATCTATATTCGCGGGATTAGCTCGGAATCAGTTGTGTAAAGGGTCCAGCCCCCCTCCTCTATAAATAGAGAGGTCTACGGCCGATTTGTAATCATCAACAATCGAATCAATACAACTTTTATTCGCATTTTATCCTAGGAGTAGTTCTAGTTTAGCCCTAGTTTAGCCTTCCAATCCCCAAATTCTCCGCCTCTCCTCGACTCTACGTCGATTAGAGGAGTCTAGGTCGGTCTACCCGAGCCTAGACACCACCTAGGATCTCTCCTCCCCGACGGGGTCCCTCCCGGGAGCGAGATCCAGGCGCCGCCGGCGATCCTCCGCCGCCCCTGCGCACGCGCGGACCGTCCGGCCCTAGGGCGCGGACCGTCCGGCCGTCAGGCAGGGAACCCGAGCTCCTGCACCAGGTCGCGGACCGTCCGGCCCTGCGCCGCGGACCGTCGCGCCTGACCAGAGAGCACCGCTGCCTCGCGCCAGGTCGCGGACCGTCCGGCCCTGGGCCGCGGACCGTCCGCGCCTGACCAGAGAGCACCACCGCCGGTTCTCTTGAGTAATTGGCGCCTCCAAAAAGGTGTCAACATACTTTTTGGCGACTCCGCTGGGGAAGACATATCTAAGCTCATCAAATCGGCCCTCAATGGCCGGTTCAAGGGATAGCTCTGATATTTCTCCAAGCAACATCATAGAGCCGACTTGGGAAACCTTGCCGGCTGACGAGCAGCTCCAGTTCGAGGAGCACAAGGAGCGGATGATCCAGGAGGCGAAAGCAAAGTTCTTGGCCAACTTCAAAGTGGACAGGAACAACAAGGTCGTCCGACATCGGGCGACGGATCCGGCTTCGCTCCAACCCACGCCAGATATCCCCAATGTAAGTAATACCAACGATCTGCAATCTCTTAGAAATTATGTAGAAGATCAGCGTGAACAAATGCAGAACATCATAGGGGGTATGCAAAGCGATCTTAAGAGACTAGTGCGTGCATTTGATAAATCTAGTATCACAAATTTTCCTTCGCACGAGGTTGAGTTAGGAGGTAACACGCGTAACACATCGGCTACAGGTTGTCACGACCAGTCACAACCCCTTTATGGGATGCCGATGGACATATACCCTGAGCAACCGCAAATCGGCAGCAAATCAGCCAATCTGCACATACCCGGACCGTCCACATGTGAGCGCGTGATAGTCGCCTAGAGGGGGGGGGTGAATAGGGCGAAACTGAAATTTACAAAGTTAATCACAACTACAAGCCGAGTTAGTGTTAGAAATATAATTGAGTCCGCGAGAGAGGGTCAAAAACAAATCGCAAGCAAATAAGAAGTGTGACACGCGGATTTGTTTTACCGAGGTTCGGTTCTCGCAAACCTACTCCCCGTTGAGGAGGCCACAAAGGCCGGGTCTCTTTCAACCCTTCCCTCTCTCAAACGGTCCCTTGGACCGAGTGAGCTTCTCTTCTCAAATCAAAGCCGGGAACAAAACTTCCCCGCAAGGGCCACCACACAATTGGTGCCTCTTGCCTTGATTACAATTGAGTGTTGATCACAAGAGCAAGTGAGAAAGAAAAGAAGCAATCCAAGCGCAAGAGCTCAAAAGACACGGCAAATCTCTCTCGCTAATCACTAAAGCCTTTTGTGGAATTGGAGAGGATTTGATCTCTTTGATGTGTCTAGAATTGAATGCCTAGCTCTTGTAAGTGGTTGAGAAGTGGAAAACTTGGATGCAATGAATGTGGGGGTGGTTGGGGTATTTATAGCCCCAACCACCAAACTTGACCGTTGGTGGAGGCTGTCTGTTCGATGGCGCACCGGACAGTCCGGTGCACACCGGACATGTCCGGTGCCCCAGCCACGTCACCAGTGCCGTTGGAATCTGACCGTTGGAGTTCTGACTTCTGGGCCCGCCTCGATGTCCGGTGGCGCACCGGACATGAACTGTTCAGTGTCCGGTGCGCCGGTATGGGCTCGCCTGCCTTCTGCGCGCGCTGCGCGCGCATTTAATGCGTTGCAGGTAGCCGTTGGCGCGAAGTAGCCGTTGCTCCGAGGATGCACCGGACAGTCCGGTGCACACCGGACATGTCCGGTGAATTATAGCGGAGCAGCCTTCATGAAATCCCGAGGCTGGCGAGTTTCTGAGCCGCGTCCCGTTGGAGCACCGGACACTGTCCGGTGTACACCGGACAGTCCGGTGAATTATAGCGCGCTGGCTCTGGATTTTCCCGAAGGTGACGAGTTGGAGTTGGATTCCTCTGGTGCACCGGACACTGTCCGGTGGTGTACCGGACATTGTCCGGTGGCACACCGGACAGTCCGGTGCGCCAGACCAGGGAGCCTTTCGGGATGCATTTAGCTCTCAAATTGGAACCCAACTTAGGTCTTTTTAATTGGCTTGTTGTGAACCTTTGACACCTGTATAACTTATACACTAGAGCAAACTAGTTAGTCCAATTGTTTGTGTTGGGCAATTCAACCACCAAAATTAACTAGGGACTAGGTGTAAGCCTAATTCCCTTTCAATCTCCCCCTTTTTGGTGATTGATGCCAACACAAACCAAAGCAAAAATAGAAGTGCATAATTGAACTAGTTTGCATAATGTAAGTGCAAAGGTTGCTTGGAATTGAGCCAATATAAATACTTACAAGATATGCATGGATCGTTCCTTTGTTTTTAACATTTTGGACCACGCTTGCACCACATGTTTTGTTTTTGCAAACTCTTTTGTAAATCCTTTTCAAAGTTCTTTTGCAAATAGTCAAAGGTAAATGAATAAGATTTTGCAAAGCATTTTCAAGATTTGAATTTTTCTCCCCCTGTTTCAAATGCTTCTCCTTTGACTAAACAAAACTCCCCCTAAATGAGATCCTCCTCTTAGTGTTCAAGAGGGTTTTTGATATATCATTTTTGAAATACTACTTTCTCCCCCTTTTGAACACAATAGGAAACCAATTGATAATATTCTTGAAAACACGAAGTTTGTGAAATTGGTGGTGGTGCGGTCCTTTTGCTTTGGGCTCTTACTTTCTCCCCCTTTGGCATGAATCGCCAAAAACGGAATCATTAGAGCCCTCTCAATTTCCCCCTTTGGTCATAAATAAATGAGTTAAGATTATACCAAAGACGAAGTCCTTTTGCTCTCTCCCTCAAGGATGGAGAGTGGCATGGAGCGACGGCGAAGGATGAGTTACGGAGTGGAAGCCTTTGTCTTCGCCGAAGACTCCAATTCCCTTTCAAGACACCTATGACTTGGTTTGAAATTAACTTGAAAAACACATTAGTCATAGCATATGAAAGAGACATGATCAAAGGTATATAAAATGAGCTATGTGTGCAAATCAACAAAAGAAATTGTGCGAATCAAGAATATTTAGCTCATGCCTAAGTTTGTTAAAAGTTTGTTCATTAAGAGGCTTGGTAAAGATATCGGCTAATTGATCTTTAGTGTTAATGTAAGAAATCTCGATATCTCCCTTTTGTTGGTGATCCCTTAAAAAGTGATACCGAATGGCTATGTGCTTAGTGCGGCTATGCTCGACGGGATTATCCGCCATCTTGATTGCACTCTCATTATCACACAACAAAGGGACTTTGGTCAATTTGTAACCATAGTCCCGCAGGGTTTGCCTCATCCAAAGCAATTGCGCGCAACAATGGCCTGTGGCAATGTACTCGGCTTCGGCGGTGGAAAGAGCGACTGAATTTTGCTTCTTTGAAGCCCAAGACACCAAGGATCTTCCCAAGAACTGGCAAGTCCCCGATGTGCTCTTCCTATTGATTTTGCACCCCGCCCAATCGGCATCCGAATATCCAATCAAATCAAATGTGGATCCCCTAGGATACCAAAGCCCAAACTTAGGAGTATAAGCCAAATATCTCAAGATTCGTTTTACGGCCGTAAGGTGAGCTTCCTTAGGGTCGGCTTGGAATCTTGCACACATGCATACGGAAAGCATAATATCCGGTCGAGATGCACATAAATAGAGTAAAGAACCTATCATCGACCGGTATACCTTTTGATCCACGGACTTACCTCCCGTGTCGAGGTCGAGATGCCCATTAGTTCCCATGGGTGTCTTGATGGGTTTGGCATCCTTCATTCCAAACTTGCTTAGAATATCTTGAGTGTACTTGGTTTGGCTTAGGAAGGTGCCCTCTTGGAGTTGCTTCACTTGAAATCCTAGAAAATACTTCAACTCCCCCATCATAGACATCTCGAATTTTTGTGTCATGATCCTACTAAACTCTTCACATGTAGACTCGTTAGTAGACCCAAATATAATATCATCAACATAAATTTGGCATACAAACAAGTCATTTTCAAGAGTTTTAGTAAAGAGTGTAGGATCAGCCTTTCCGACTTTGAAGCCATTAGCAATAAGGAAATCTCTAAGGCATTCATACCATGCTCTTGGGGCTTGCTTGAGCCCATAAAGCGCCTTAGAGAGCTTATAGACATGGTTAGGGTACTTACTGTCTTCAAAGCCGGGAGGTTGCTCAACATAGACCTCTTCCTTGATTGGTCCATTGAGGAAGGCACTTTTCACGTCCATTTGATAGAGCTTAAAGCAATGGTAAGTAGCATAGGCCAATAATATACGAATTGACTCAAGCCTAGCTACGGGTGCATAGGTTTCACCGAAATCCAAACCTTCGACTTGGGAGTATCCCTTGGCCACAAGTCGAGCTTTATTCCTTGTCACCACACCATGCTCGTCTTGCTTGTTGCGGAAGACCCATTTGGTTCCTACAACATTTTGATTAGGACGTGGAACTAAATGCCATACCCCATTCCTAGTGAAGTTGTTGAGCTCCTCTTGCATCGCCACCACCCAATCCGAATCTTGTAGTGCTTCCTCTACCCTGTGTGGCTCAATAGAGGAAACAAACGAGTAATGTTCACAAAAATGTGCAACACAAGATCTAGTGGTTACCCCCTTATGAATGTCGCCAAGGATGGTGTCGACGGGGTGATCTCGTTGAATTGCTTGGTGGACTCTTGGGTGTGGCGGCCTTTGTTCCTCATCCTCCTTGTCTTCCTCAATTGCATCTCCCCCTTGATCATTGCCGTCATCTTGAGGTGGCTCATTCGCTTGATCTTCTACTTCATCAACTTGAGCTTCATCCTCATTTTGAGTTGGTGGAGATGCTTGCGTGGAGGAGGATGGTTGATCTTGTGCATTTGGAGGCTCTTCGGATTCTTTAGGACACACATCCCCAATGGACATGTTCCTTAGCGCGATGCACGGAGCCTCTTCAATACCTATCTCATCAAGATCAACTTGCTCTACTTGAGAGCCGTTAGTCTCATCAAACACAACGTCACAAGAAACTTCAACTTGTCCAGAGGACTTGTTAAAGACTCTATATGCCCTTGTGTTTGAATCATATCCTAGTAAAAAGCCTTCTACAGTCTTAGGAGCAAATTTAGATTTTCTACCTCTTTTAACAAGAATAAAGCATTTGCTACCAAAGACTCTAAAATATGAAATATTAGGCTTTTTACCGGTAAGGAGTTCATATGATGTCTTCTTGAGGATTCGGTGAAGATATAACCGGTTGATGGCGTAGCAAGCGGTGTTGACCGCCTCGACCCAAAACCGATCCGAAGTCTTGTACTCATCAAGCATGGTTCTTGCCATGTCCAATAGAGTTCTATTCTTCCTCTCCACTACACCATTTTGTTGTGGAGTGTAGGGAGAAGAGAACTCATGCTTGATGCCCTCCTCCTCAAGAAAGCCTTCAATTTGAGAGTTCTTGAACTCCGTCCCGTTGTCGCTTCTTATTTTCTTGATCCTTAAGCCGAACTCATTTTGAGCCCGTCTCAAGAATCCCTTTAAGGTCTCTTGGGTTTGAGATTTTTCCTGCAAGAAGAATACCCAAGTGAAGCGAGAATAATCATCCACTATTACAAGACAATACTTACTCCCGCCGATGCTTATGTAAGCAATCGGGCCGAATAGATCCATGTGGAGTAGCTCAAGCGGCCTGTCGGTCGTCATGATGTTCTTGTGTGGATGATGATCACCAACTTGCTTTCCTGCTTGGCATGCGCTACAAACCCTGTCTTTCTCAAAATGAACATTTGTTAGTCCTAAAATGTGTTCTCCCTTTAGAAGCTTGTGAAGATTCTTCATCCCAACATGTGCTAGTCGGCGATGCCAGAGCCAGCCCATGTTAGTCTTAGCAATTAAGCATGTGTCGAGTTCAGCTCTATCAAAATCTACTAAGTATAGCTGACCCTCTAACACACCCTTAAATGCTATTGAATCATCACTTCTTCTAAAGACAGTGACACCTACATCAGTAAAGAGACAGTTGTAGCCCATTTTGCATAATTGAGATACAGAAAGCAAATTGTAATCTAAAGAATCTACAAGAAAAACATTGGAAATAGAATGGTCAGGAGATATAGCTATTTTACCAAGACCTTTGACCAAACCTTGATTTCCATCCCCGAATGTGATAGCTCGTTGGGGATCTTGGTTTTTCTCGTAGGAGGAGAACATCTTCTTCTCCCCTGTCATGTGGTTTGTGCACCCGCTGTCGAGTATCCAACTTGAGCCCCCGGATGCATAAACCTACAAAACAAGTTTAGTTCTTGACTTTAGGTACCCAAATGGTTTTGGGTCCTTTGGCATTAGACACAAGAACTTTGGGTACCCAAACACAAGTCTTTGACCCCTTGTGCTTGCCCCCAACATATTTGGCAACTACTTTGCCAGATTTGTTAGTCAACACATAAGATGCATCAAAAGTTTTAAATGAAAGACTATGTTCATTTGATGCATTAGGAATTTTCTTCTTAGGCAACTTAGCACGGGTTGGTTGCCTAGAGCTAGATGTCTCACTCTTATACATAAAAGCATGGTTAGAACCAGAGTGAGACTTCCTAGAATGAATTTTCCTAATTTTGTCCTCGGGATAACCGACAGGGTATAAAATGTAACCCTCGTTATCCTGAGGCATGGGAGCCTTGCCCTTAACAAAGTTGGACAATCTTTTAGGAGGGGCATTAAGTTTGACATTGTCTCCCCTTTGGAAGCCAATACCATCCTTGATGCCAGGGCGTCTCCCACTATAGAGCATACTTCTAGCAAATTTAAATTTTTCATTTTCTAAGTTATGCTCGGCAATTTTAGCATCTAATTTTGCTATATGATCATTTTGTTGTTTGATTAAAGTCATGTGATCATGTATAGCATCAATGTTAACATCTCTACATCTAGTACAAATAGAAGTGTGCTCAACGGTAGATGTAGAGGGTTTGCAAGATTTTAGTTCTACAACCTTAGCATGCAATATTTCATTTTTACTTCTAAGGTCGGAAATAGTAGCATTGCAAACATCAAAATCTTTAGCCTTAGCAAGTAATTTTTCATTTTCATTCCTAAGGCTAGCAAGAGAAATATTTAATTCTTCAATCCTAGCAAGCAAATCATCATTATTATCTCTAAGATTGGGAATTGAAACATTACAAGCATTTGAATCAACCTTAGCTAACAAATTTGCATTTTCATTCCTAAGGTTGTCAATAGTTTCATGGCAAGAGCTTAGCTCAATAGAAAGTTTTTCACATTTTTCTACTTCTAGAGCGTAAGCATTTTTGACCTTAACATGCTTCTTATTTTCTTTAATAAGAAAGTCCTCTTGGGTGTCCAAGAGATCATCCTTTTCATGAATGGCACTAATCAATTCATTAAGTTTTTCTTTTTGTTGCATGTTGAGGTTGGCAAAAAGAGAGCGCAAATTATCTTCCTCATCACTAGCATTATTATCACTAGAGGATTCATATCTAGTGGAGGATTTAGATTTAACCTTCTTTTTGTCGTCCTTTGCCATGAGGCACTTGTGGCCGACGTTGGGGAAGAGGAGTCCCTTGGTGACGGCGATGTTGGCGGCGTCCTCGTCGTCGGAGGAGTCGCTAGAGCTTTCGTCGGAGTCCCACTTTCGACAAACATGGGCATCGCCGCCCTTCTTCTTGTAGTACCTCTTCTTCTCCTTTCTTCTCCCCTTCTTGTCGTCGCCCCTGTCACTATCACTTGATAATGGACATTTAGCTATAAAGTGACCGGGCTTACCACACTTGTAGCAAACCTTCTTGGAGCGGGACTTGTAATCTTTCCCTCTCCTTTGTTTGAGGATTTGGTAGAAGCTCTTGATGACGAGCGCCATTTCCTCATTGTCGAGCTTGGAGGCGTCTATTGGTTGTCGACTTGGTGTAGACTCCTCCTTCTTTTCCTCCGTCGCCTTGAATGTGACGGGTTGAGCTTCGGATGTGGAGGGATCATCAAGCTCGTTGATCTTCCTCGAGCCTTCGATCATGCACTCAAAACTCACAAAATTCCCGATTACTTCCTCGGTGGTCATTAGTGTATATCTTGGGTTGCCACGGATTAATTGAACTTGAGTAGGGTTAAGGAAAATAAGAGATCTTAGAATAACCTTAACCACCTCGTGGTCATCCCATTTTTTGCTCCCGAGGTTGCGCACTTGATTCACCAAGGTCTTGAGCCGGTTGTACATGTTTTGTGGCTCCTCCCCTTTGCGAAGCCGGAACCGACCGAGCTCCCCCTCGATCGTTTCCCGCTTGGTGATCTTTGTGAGCTCATCTCCCTCGTGCGCGGTTTTGAGCACATCCCAAACCTCCTTGGCGCTCTTCAACCCTTGAACTTTGTTATACTCCTCTCTACTTAAAGAGGCGAGGATTATTGTTGTTGCCTGAGAGTTGAAGTGCTCGATTTGGGCCACCTCATCCTCATCATAGTCTTCATCCCCTACGGATGGCACCTGTGCACCAAACTCAACAACATCCCATATACTTTTGTGGAGTGAGGTTAGATGAAATCGCATTAAATCACTCCACCTAGCATAATCTTCACCATCAAAAGTTGGTGGTTTGCCTAATGGGACGGAAAGTAAAGGTGTATGTTTGGAAATGCGAGGGTAGCGTAGGGGGATCTTACTATACTTTTTGCGCTCTTGGCGCTTAGAAGTGACGGAAGCCGCGTCGGAGCCGGAGGTGGATGGCGATGAAGAATCGGTCTCGTAGTAGACCACTTTCCTCATCCTCTTTTTCTTATCCCCACTCCGACGTGTCTTGTGAGAAGAAGATTTCTCCTTCTTCTCCTTGTGGTGTGAAGAAGACTTCTTCTCCTTCCCTTTGGAGGAGTTCTTCTTCTCCTTCTTTTTGGTGCGGGACTCTTCCGATGAAGTGCTCCCATGGCTTGTAGTGGGCTTTTCGCCGGTCTCCATCTCCTTCTTGGCGTGATCTCCCGACATCACTTCGAGCGGTTAGGCTCTAATGAAGCACCGGGCTCTGATACCAATTGATAGTCGCCTAGAGGGGGGGTGAATAGGGCGAAACTGAAATTTACAAAGTTAATCACAACTACAAGCCGGGTTAGTGTTAGAAATATAATTGAGTCCGCGAGAGAGGGTCGAAAACAAATCGCAAGCAAATAAGAAGTGTGACACGCGGATTTGTTTTACCGAGGTTCGGTTCTCGCAAACCTACTCCCCGTTGAGGAGGCCACAAAGGCCGGGTCTCTTTCAACCCTTCCCTCTCTCAAACGGTCCCTTGGACCGAGTGAGCTTCTCTTCTCAAATCAAAGCCGGGAACAAAACTTCCCCGCAAGGGCCACCACACAATTGGTGCCTCTTGCCTTGATTACAATTGAGTGTTGATCACAAGAGCAAGTGAGAAAGAAAAGAAGCAATCCAAGCGCAAGAGCTCAAAAGACACGGCAAATCTCTCTCGCTAATCACTAAAGCCTTTTGTGGAATTGGAGAGGATTTGATCTCTTTGGTGTGTCTAGAATTGAATGCCTAGCTCTTGTAAGTGGTTGAGAAGTGGAAAACTTGGATGCAATGAATGTGGGGGTGGTTGGGGTATTTATAGCCCCAACCACCAAACTTGACCGTTGGTGGAGGCTGTCTGTTCGATGGCGCACCGGACAGTCCGGTGCACACCGGACATGTCCGGTGCCCCAGCCACGTCACCAGTGCCGTTGGAATCTGACCGTTGGAGTTCTGACTTCTGGGCCCGCCTCGATGTCCGGTGGCGCACCGGACATGAACTGTTCAGTGTCCGGTGCGCCGGTATGGGCTCGCCTGCCTTCTGCGCGCGCTGCGCGCGCATTTAATGCGTTGCAGGTAGCCGTTGGCGCGAAGTAGCCGTTGCTCCGAGGATGCACCAGACAGTCCGGTGCACACCGGACATGTCCGGTGAATTATAGCGGAGCAGCCTTCATGAAATCCCGAGGCTGGCGAGTTTCTGAGCCGCGTCCCGTTGGAGCACCGGACACTGTCCGGTGTACACCGGACAGTCCGGTGAATTATAGCGCGCTGGCTCTGGATTTTCCCGAAGGTGACGAGTTGGAGTTGGATTCCTCTGGTGCACCGGACACTGTCCGGTGGTGTACCGGACATTGTCCGGTGGCACACCGGACAGTCCGGTGCGCCAGACCAGGGAGCCTTTCGGGATGCATTTAGCTCTCAAATTGGAACCCAACTTAGGTCTTTTTAATTGGCTTGTTGTGAACCTTTGACACCTGTATAACTTATACACTAGAGCAAACTAGTTAGTCCAATTGTTTGTGTTGGGCAATTCAACCACCAAAATTAATTAGGGACTAGGTGTAAGCCTAATTCCCTTTCAGCGCGGACCATCCGGACCAACAACAGTCGGGCCGATTTTTAATGAGTTACCTAGATATGCGCCCGAACCTCCACACACGACACAGAATCTAAACTACCCAGTCGGACCGTCCGCGTACAACAACGGACGGTCCGCACATAATCACGGACGGTCCGGGCCAATGTCCGGACAGTCCGCACATGACCTTTTTGAGGAGGATTGTTACCGGAATCCTCACCCGTCCCAGCAGCACTTCCCATCGCACTATACAATGCATCAACCCATTAATTCAAGATCCAGAGCCCAGGAAAGCTTTCCGGCCCCACCCAGGAGGCCGGAAAGAAACGATCAAACCTATGACCCATATAGGGCAAATGAAAATGCACCACTTAACTCAAACCAATGGGGGGAAAGACAACATGCTAATATCCAGCCAACCCCACCTATGTTTGACCAGAGAGCCGGTGGTCTCGCACCGGCTGCCATTGATATAGTAAGGGAAGAAATAGCCGGGGCGTTCCGAGATAAGCTCGGAGTAAGCATGGTCCCTGGGGGGCAATCATATCGGAAACCTTATGATAGCCGATTTGATCACCACCCATACCCACAGGGAACCAGGATACCCGAATTCGCAAAATTTTCGGGTGATCAAGGGAAAAACACACGCGAACATATAGGCCAGTTCTTAGCACAATTGGGAGAATTGGCCGACACAGAGGCATTTCGCGTACGTTTATTTTCATTGTCGCTAACAGGAACCGCGTTTGCATGGTATGCCACTTTACCTCCTAATTCCATTTCATCATGGGGGGATCTAGAACAAAAATTTCATGATCATTTTTTCTCCGGTGACTATGAGTTGGATTTGGTAGATTTAGTGTCGTTGCGACAGACAAAAGATGAATCGGTTAATGATTACATCCGGAGATTCCGAGATACAAGAAACCGATGCTTTCAAATTCATTTAGCAGAGAAACAGCTAGTAGGATTAGCCTTTAATGGTCTGCGATATTATTTAAAAGAAAGATTAGAAGGCATCCAATTCTTTACACTAGCACAATTACACCAGAGAGCTTTGGCTTGTGAAAGCCGAAGCAAAGAAACTGCTAAAACAATTCGTCACAACGTACATGTAGTAGAATGCGACCAAAGTAGCTCAGAAGACGAATCAGCAGAGGTGTATGCTGCTGAAATGGTTTGGCCAAAGCAGGCCAAATCTTCGGCTTGTGCCTCCTTACAGCCGGTTCAAAAGAAACGGCAAGAGGAGGTTAAGTTTACATTTAATGTTGGTAAGTGTGATAGAATATTTGATGAATTACTTAAAAATGGCAACATTAAAATAAATCACACTGTTCCATCCGCCGACGAGCTAAAACGTCGTGCATATTGCAAGTGGCATAACTCATTTTCTCATGCCACTAATGATTGTAATGTATTCCGTCGACAGATTCAATCGGCCATTAACGAAGGACGATTGAAATTTCAGGAAATGCAGGTGGATACAGAGCCCTTTCCGATGAACATGATTGACTTCGAGGGCAAGAAAGTCCTAGTTCGGCCAAACACAGCCGATAAAGACAAAGGCAAAGAGACAATCATCGGCAATGCTAAAGAGGTCGATGGGGATCGTAAAGTTTCTTGCAGGAAAGTGGTGGCCGAGAAGACTCCCGATGGAGGGGAGACCCTAAAGGTGACCATCACAGCCTCCAGTACTGGGGGGCAAACGCAGACAGGGAGACAGATGCAGGAGCCCGTGCTGCGTATCCCGGACGGTCCGGCACGTAGGCGCGGACGGTCCGGGACCCCACCGGACGGTCCAGAGAGCTCCGGCGGACGGTCCGGCCGTACTCAGGATTCACAACGTCCACGTACTTTCAAACCACGACGACCAGAGATAGGTACGTGGAAAACAAATACATTCAAAGCAGCTGGTCGGTTGGTTAAAGTCGGCCCAACTTTTGATCAATTATTGTCTAAATACGTAAAAAAGAAGGCCGGTCCCAGTGACCGGCCAGCAAAGCGACCCCGCTCACCCATTCATGAGCAGCGTCAGGTCAGGCCGATTGGACCACCCCACCAATCGGAAGAAATGAAAGGTCATATTGTACAAGTGAGACCTAACGTACCTGCATGGACACCTCCACCTCCATATCCACCTATGCCATATCCATACACATATTTACCTCCGCCATATGTCCCAAATCAAATGTGGGGCATGCCACCATATCCATTTGGGATGCCACAGTACCCCGCCTGGGGGGGGCACCCCAAACATCTGTTTTTGACAGGTTGACGCCACCAGTACAAGACCGATTGAGCACTGCTCAATCCGGTCACCAGGCACAAACCCAACAGGATTGCCGGACTACTTGGCCTTCCAGGCCGACCAATCCGGCAGGGGGGCATATGCCTATAGCAACTCAAAGAACAACAAAAAAGGACATCATCAAAATAGGCACTGCAGATGTTGTCATACGGGGAGACAATAAAGGGCCGATGATTTTCGGCGAATCGGCCAACACAACTGAAAAGGATACGGCTACCATCAAAACAGCCGATCCAAAATACTCCATGCCTCGATGGTGCCCAGCGGGATTGACACGATCCCAAAAGAGAAAATTACAGCGCCTAAGATCAAAGGAGAGCCATGAGAAGGAGGCGGAAAAGACATTTAATGACACACATCCACTATACCCGCCACCACAAAAGAAATGGAGACCGAAGGCCGTTGAGAAAAAACAAACGGCCACAGAAATAGAAAGTCAACCTGCACCAGGCGCGGACCGTCCGGGCCCCGCGCACGGACCGTCCGCCGTTCACCAGGAAGCCTCTAAACAACCTGCACCAGGCGCGGACCGTCCGGCCCCCGCGTGCGGACCGTCCGCCGTTCACCAGGAAGCCTCCAACGACACGACAACATCAATGGAAGAGGACGACCTGCTGGGAGAAGACCTGGTCGACTACGAGGCTTCTCCAGAACGCCCAGGTATGGATGTAAATATTATTACATTTTCTGCCGATTGTACTATTATCGGCGACGATGAACCTGTTGTTGCCCAGTTTGATTTTGGTCCTAAAGAAGCCGCCTTTACTAAACCAAAAGAATCGGTAAATCATTTAAAGCCGCTCTTCGTGTGCGGCCACATTGATGGGATACCGATTGCTAAGATGTTGGTAGATGGAGGGGCGACTGTAAATCTGATGCCTTATTCATTATACAGAAAATTAGGTAAACAAGATGACGAACTTGTCAAGACCAACATGACCCTCAGTGGTGTTGGAACTGATAGTTCGATCAAAGCCAGGGGAGTCACGTCCGTTGAATTAACCATCGGGACTAAGACCCTTGTTGTTGCATTCTTCGTCGCTGATGTAGAAGGAAATTATAGTTTAATCCTAGGCAGAGATTGGATTCACGCCAATCAATGTATACCTTCTACATTACATCAAATGCTGATACAATGGGTAGGCGATGACATAGAACAAGTACATGCTGATGTATCGGCCTGCATCGCTGTGGCCGATGCCCCTGTACTCTGGACTTATGAGACTGCTACATGTCTCACAGGAGTAGACTTTTCTGATTATCAATTCATAAGTATAGATAAGAAAGGTTTCATTCCTGTAATGCTAGAGCCGATGGAGAATCGGCTAAATCCTAAATAAAGTTAAATGATGAATACACACAAAGTTCATGAGTCTTTGGTCACGGACAGTTCGGCCGCCAAGGCCGGATGGTCTGGTCTTTCACAAAAGAGTTCGGACTTTAAGACCGAACATCTACCACAGTGAAAAGACAGTATTACGGATGATCCGGTCCCCGAGACCGGAAAGTCCGCCATCACACAAGGATCATCTGATTCCTCTGTGGGGGACATGATAGAGGAATTCAGAGATCTTGATAAACTAGGACAGGGGTTTACATCGGCCGATCCTTTGGAGGAGATTGACATAGGAGATGGTAAAACTCCAAGGCCGACTTTTGTAAACAAGACCCTGGAGACCGATTCTAGAAATGAGATGATCGGTCTATTGAAGGAATATTCAGATTGCTTTGCTTGGAATTATACTGAGATGCCTGGATTAAGCCGAGAGATCGTAGAGCATCGGCTGCCTATTAAATTTGGTTTCAGACCTTTCAAGCAAAGAGCTAGAACATTTCGTCCGGATATTCTCCCACGCATCAAGGACGAAATCCACCGGCTGCTAGAAGCTGATTTTATCAGACCTTGCAGATATGCAGAGTGGGTCTCCAATATTGTGCCGGTGGAGAAGAAGGAGACAGGTAAACTTAGAGTATGCATTGATTTTCGCAATTTAAATAGAGCAACTCCTAAAGACGAATATCCCATGCCCATAGCCGACACATTAATCAATAATGCATTAGGAAATAGAATTATTAGCTTCCTTGATGGTAATGTCGGATATAATCAGATTTTCATGGCCGAAGAAGATGCGTCTAAAACGACCTTTATATGTCCAGGCTTCAATGGTTTATTTGAGTGGGTTGTCATGACATTTAGTCTGAAAAATGCTGGTGCTACTTATCAGAGGGCTATGAATTTGATCTTCCATGAATTGTTAGGAAACACTGTGGAAGTTTACATTGATGATATTGTAGTCAAATCGGCTGAGTTTAGTTCTCATATAGTTGATTTGCGCAAGGCCTTTGATAAAAATGCGTCAGTATGGTTTGAAAATGAACCCACGTAAATGTGCTTTTGGAGTGTCGGCTGGTAAGTTTTTAGGATTTGTCATACATGAACATGGTATAGAGATAGACCCTGACCGAATCAAGTATATTCGGAATGTGGGGCCTCCGACCTGTAAAGTCGAGGTACAGAGGTTCCTCGGCAAGGTGAATTATTTACGAAGGTTTATTTCTAACCTAGCCGGGAAGATTAATGCGTTTACCCCTATTCTTCGGCTTAAGAATGATGCCGAATTCGCTTGGGGGCAGAACAGCAAGAAGCATTTGATCTCATCAAAAAATACTTATCTTCGGCTCCCGTATTAAAAGCACCACAAGCAGGAGTGCCATTTCGATTATACATTGCAACTGAGGATAAGGTTATTGGGGCTGTTCTGACACAAGAAACTGAGGAGAAGGAGCATGTGGTGGCATATCTAAGCCGAAGGTTGGTGGATGCTGAAACAAGGTACACTTTTATTGAAAAGTTATGCTTATGCTTGTTTTACGCATGCACCAAATGTAGATGTTATTTACTGTCTAGTCATTGCACTGTTTCTGGTCAAGCCGATGTGATCAAATACATGTTGCATAACCCAATTATGAGTGGTAGAATTGGTAAGTGGGCTTATGCACTAATAGAATATGACTTGGCCTATGAACCATTGAAATCTATGAAAGGCCAAGTCGTAGCGGATTTCATTGTAGAACATCGGGTTAATGATGTTTATGAGCTAGACATGTCATACATCACTATTACTCCTTGGACTTTATATTTTGATGGATCGGTTTGCAATGAAGGGCAAGGAATTGGCATTGTACTTGTTTCACCAAGTAATGTCTCCTTTGACTTCTCTAGCCGATTGAAAACTTATTGCACTAATAATCAAGCTGAATATGAGGCCCTTCTATTCGGCTTAGAACTCTTAAATGGTATGGGAGTAAAACATGTGAAGGTATTTGGTGATTCTCAGCTGGTTGTCCAACAAGTGTTAGAAGAATATCAATGTTTTGATGGTACTCTAAATAGTTACCTTGAGAAATGTTGGAGCATAATCCATTCATTTGACGAATTCAGTATTCGGCATATCTCTAGAGTTGAGAATCATAGAGCTAATGATTTGGCACAAGATGCATCAGGTTATCGGATAAAGAGAGGGAAGTTTTACAAAACTGAAAATCTGATAACTAGTGCAAAGCCAAATTCCCAGGTCGCGGACTATCCGCGTGATGACGCCGGACCGTCCGGGGTTACCAGAAATGTTCTTTTCATCAATTCGGCTGACAATGAAGCCGATGCAAGTGATTGGAGGACACCTATACTTAATTATTTACGAAATCCCAATATCAGGACAGATAAGAACATTCGGCGAACAGCTTTCAAGTATATTTTGATGAGTGATGAACTTTACCGCCGAACAGTCAATGACATCCTGCTTAAGTGCTTGGGCCCAGACGATGCTATATTAGCCATGGCCGAAGTACATGAGGGAATTTGTGGTACTCATCAATCAGCTCCAAAGATGAAGTGGTTGTTGCGAAGATCTGGTTTTTATTGGCCTAGTATGATAGCTGATTGTTTCAAGTACTACAAGGGTTGCCAAGTGTGTCAAAAATTCTGCGACCTACAGTTGGTCCCTGCAGCCGAATTACATCCTATTATCAAGCCTTGGTCGTTCAGAGGATGAGGATTAGACTTTATTGGAGAAATTCATCCTTCATCATCAAAGGGGCATCGGTTTGTGTTAGTTGCCACTGACTACTTCACCAAATGGACTGAAGCCGTTGCTCTAAAGAACATGACACATAAGGAGGTAATTGAGTTTATAACTGAGCATATCATTCATAGATTCGGCTTTCCCCAGACCTTAACTACAGATCAAGGTACTTCTTTTATGTCAAAGGAGGTACATGAATTTGCTGAATTATACAGAATTAAGCTGCTTAATTCATCTCCATATTATGCTTAGGCCAATGGTCAGGCCGAGTCTAGCAATAGGACATTGATTAATTTGATAAAAAAGAAAATATCTGATAATACTAAACATTGGCATAAGATTTTGTCTGAAGCTTTATGGGCTCATAGAATATCTAAACATAGTGCTACTAAAGTATCTCCTTTTGAGCTTGTCTATGGGCAGGAAGCAGTATTGCCTGTGAAAATAAGTTTGAATGCTGTCAGGTTCGCCAGACAAAATGATCTAACTATCACTGATTATTATAATTCAATGATGGATAATATTGATGAGGTAACCGACAAGAGGGTGATAGCTTTGGGAGCAATAGAAAAGGACAAGATTATGGTAGCCAGGGCCTACAATAAGAAGGTTAAAGCAAAGTCATTTCAAGTAGGGGATCTGGTGTGGAAGACCATCTTGCCTCTAAGGAATAAAGACCGGAAGTTTGGGAAATGGTCGCCAAGCTGGGAGGGTCCTTATAAAGTAAAACAGGTAATGTCTGGTAACGC
The DNA here is from genome assembly GCF_902167145.1 of Zea mays. Lineage (NCBI taxonomy): Eukaryota > Viridiplantae > Streptophyta > Magnoliopsida > Poales > Poaceae > Zea > Zea mays. Next base: position 97,651,816 of record NC_050105.1, on the reverse strand, counting down.
CTATTTGCTACAAACATTACAAGGCAAGGATTTACCAAAGGCTTTGAATGGGCGTTTCCTCAAACAGTACCATCCTAGTATGTGGCAAGATGCCTAAGAGAACCGATGTGATCACATCGAGTTAGTTGCTTTTGGTTCGCCCAGCTCCACCAAAAGGCAGGGGGGCATATGTTTGAACCAGAAATGAGCAAGCGGACGGTCCGGCCCTGAGGCCGGACGGTCCGCGGTCCGGACGGTCCGCGCCTGTGGGCCGGACGGTTCGCGCGTGCGCAGAACAGATTAGGGTTCCGAGTTTTGTGCTACGGTTGTTAGCTATATTCGCGGGATTAGCTCAGAATCAGTTGTGTAAAGGGTTCAGCCCCCCTCCTCTATAAATAGAGAGGTCTACGGCCGATTTGTAATCATCAACAATCGAATCAATACAACTTTTATTCGCATTTTATCCTAGGAGTAGTTCTAGTTTAGCCCTAGTTTAGCCTTCCAATCCCCAAATTCTCCGCCTCTCCTCGACTCTACGTCGATTAGAGGAGTCTAGGTCGGTCTACCCGAGCCTAGACACCACCTAGGATCTCTCCTCCCCGACGGGGTCCCTCCCGGGAGCGAGATCTAGGCGCCGTCGGCGATCCTCCGCCGCCCCTGCGCACGCGCGGACCGTCCGGCCCTAGGGCGCGGACCGTCAGGCCCTCAGGCAGGAAACCCGAGCTCCTGCACCAGGTCGCGGACCGTCCGGCCATGCGCCGCGGACCGTCCGCGTCTGACCAGAGAGCACCGCTGCCTCGCGCCAGGTCGCGGACCGTCCGGCCCTGGGCCGCGGACCGTCCGCGCCTGACCAATGAGCACCGCCGCCAGTTCTCTTGAGTAATTGGCGCCTCCAAAAAGGTGTCAACAGATCTCCGGAGAAAAAACATTAGGACCTGGAGCCATGAATATAAGAGCAGGCCCGTACCCCCTTCGACCACCAAACCTTGGAACGGGTGGGCGTCGAGAAGCATGCAGAGAGCACGCTGTCGAGAGAAATCATCGCCGTAGTGCGTGGAATGTGGGGAGGAGGCCGCCACAGCCGTTCTTCTCCTCTGCCCTCGAACATGAGTCAGATGGCATTCAAAGTTGTTCGACGGGACTTGGGTTCGCAGGCCACGGAGTTTCCTCGAGCATGGACCACCGAGCTCGCCATCGGCGTTGGTCTTGCATCCGGGAATCTACAACGATCATGGCCGAAGCTTATGTCTGCGCGACTCATGGTAAGGCACCCACCCTTTTGTTTGTGTTGTTGCCCGCTTCGTATTGCGCTATTCGGTTTCGAGTTTGCAGCCCTGATACATGAAGTATACGTCGCCGACCATGGCGCTGCCGCGGGATCAAAGCTCCGTCGTCATTGGCGTTGGATAGATTATGGCAATACCCTGGCCGTTGATCGGCCGATATATGGCTGAGATTATAAGGGCGCAGAACGTTTCGGCCTAATTGACGGGAACTGTCCGATCAGATCGAAGGGATAGGGTTGAGTCGCACCTTCATTAAATCATGATCGCAGATCTGGCGTCGTGCGGTTCACGTTGCGTACCGGTTCGGGATCCTGATCCAGGTCGTTGATTCTTGATCGTGCGGTGGAGATTAGATCAGGGAATACCCCTTCGTTTCATTAAAAGTATGTCGTCCGATCGTGATCTTCTAGTTGGGGAAAGCCCACGTATTGCTAGTCGTGGCAGTTATTCTAAGAAGCCCCAAGAGTTTTACGGATTTAACTCGCAGCCTCGGTCAGTTATAAAACCATCACAATCTAGTCCTAGTATTTGCAGATTAGTCCCCGTGCTCTCGAATTTTTTTGGCTGCAGTCCACAGGGCATTAAATCCTGTAAAACGCGTTAGAGATAATGATTTTAATATAAAAATAATTCTAGAATCTTATTAAATTTATAATTAATTCATTTTAACTCCTTTTTGACCCATTCTAGTTGCAATAAATTCATGTTAATATTGTTTATCATCTGGTAACCTTATTTTAGTATGAAACATATGGTTAAAATTATGCACTTAATTTGTTTTATTTCTAAGACTAAAATCTTCAGAAAATCATAATTCTTTAATCGTAACTCCGAATTTAGTGGTTCTCGAACCTGCGATCTAGTTACGACGAGTAGATCACTATTATGCAATATGTTCTCATGATTGGTATGATGTTAATTTTGCCTGTACCATGTTTGTTTGTATCTCTACGAGTAGCAGCGAGGTTATGAGTCACTTGAAGACCAAGTTGGTACCTGGAAATCTCGAGTTTAAGGCAACTTGTGCCCTTGATTGTGATATCCTGGCCCCTGCGATGGTGATTTTCTGGCCCAAGGCTTAATAGAATTAATAGAGTATCCATACAAACAAGGTGCATCTTCTTTTTCGGAAGCCTATCTCGAAAGAAACTCCAAGCTAAGCGTGCTTGGCTTGGAGCAATTTGGGATGGGTGACCGACCGAGAAGTTTTCTCGGGTGCGCAAGAGTGAGGACAAAGTGCGCACAAAAGACTCGTGTTGGTCTGTGAGGACAATATATGATCCTAAAGAGCTGTCAGGAGTAAGTATCCCTGGTCCAAGGATTGGACGGGGTGTGTTACATTGATCACTCCTCTTTACCTAATAATGTTCTCTGTTAATCATTATGACATGCTCAGGTTAATTTGATGGGACCCAATAGGTTTCCCTAGCATTGTTTATCCCACACCTTGCAAACATATGAACTATAGGGTAGATTTGCTATTGTTTTACCTGGTTTTGGGATTAATGTTATATTATGATCATGTTCCAATTATGTTGTTATTTTAATTACTGTTCATGACAAGATCATTGTGTTAATTGGAACATGGAGCTTAACTTGAGATAACAGCGCTACCACAAGGGTGGAATGCGACGCCCTTGGCCAAGTAATTAGCAAAGCTAGGAAGAGATTACCTTACCCGAAAGGGGCAAGCGGGGAGGCATCGCTGCAGAGTATAGTGAGGTCCTCGGGTCGAACTGCTGCGATGGCAGTTCGGACGAGGGACTCCTATGCTTCCTTTCCTCGAACTGTTGTAGTGGATCTTCTCGAATTAGTGGAACTTTGGAAAGGCCTCGTAGTGCTACGCTGCCTCGCTTCCTCGGTAGAGTTGTATGGGGTCCGATCAACCCCGTACCAAATGGGTAACACGACTTGTGGGTAAAGATGTGCAACCTCTGCAGAGTGTAAAACTGACATATCAGTCGTGCTCACGGTCAAGAGCGACTCAGGACTCTCACATGATTAATTTATGGAATTAAACTTAATCTGTCATATGCATTACATCGTGAGTGTTATTATCAATTGTGAGCTCTTATTTAATTAGGTTGACATCTACTTATACTTAGTAATTGCTAATAAAATTTTGACCAACTTTAAAAGCAATGCTCAGCTTTAACCATCAACTTTAGTAAGCCTTACACTTCAAATGAGCTTCCACCTTTGGTGAGTTCATGCATATTATTCCCCACAACTTGTTAAGAGATGAACGTATGTGAGCTCACCCTTGTTGTACTCACATCCCACAGGTCAAGAACAGGTACCACAGGATGAGGCGCATGAAAGATGATGTGATGAGTTCGTGAGTGGTCTAGGTCATCGTCTCTCAGTCAGCTATGGTTGCTGGATCGTTATCTTCGTATGATGTAACTATTTATTTTGTACAGAACTCTATTATATAGTAAAGATATGACATTTGTTTCTGTACCATAAATCATCATATGTGTGAGACTTCATCCTAGCACACATATGAATCGTGCCTGAATTTGGACCCCTGAATCCGGGTGTGACACATGGTTGCTCCTAGAGATGGCAATGGGGATCGAATTTCCATGGGGATTCCCCTTTATGCCAACCATATATACAAGAAGAAATCCCCTTTTATATGTAGGGAAGCACTATACTCCCTAAAAGTCGCCTAGAGGGGGGTGAATAGGCAAATCTGAAATTTACAAACTTTAAGCACAACTACAAGCCGGGGTTAGCGTTAGAAATATAAACAAGTCCGAAAGAGAGGGCGAAAACAAATCACAAGCGAATAAGAGCGAATGACACAGCGATTTGTTTTACCGAGGTTCGGTTCTTGCAAACCTACTCCCCGTTGAGGTGGTCACAAAGACCGGGTCTCTTTCAACCCTTTTCCCTCTCTCAAACGGTCACCTAGACCGAGTGAGCCTTTCTCTTCAATCAAATGGGACACTAAGTCCACTACAAGGACCACCACAACTTGGTGTCTCTTGTTTTGATTACAAGTGAGTTGAACACAAGAAAGAAGGAAGAAGAAAAGCAATCCAAGCGCAAGAGCTCAAATGAACACAAGTATCTCTCTCTCACTAGTCACTATTTGATTGGAATGATCTTTGGACTTGGGAGAGGATTTGATCTCTTTGTATGTGTCTTGAATGAAGTCTATAGCTCTTGTATGAGGTTTGATGGCTGAAAACTTGGATACCTTGAAGTGTGGTGGTTGGGGGGTATTTATAGCCCCAACCACCAAAAGAACCGTCGGTGAGGGCTTCTGTCGTATGGCGCACCGAACAGTCTGGTGCGCCACCGGACACTGTCCGGTGCGCAAGCCACGTCACCAAGCCGTTGGATTCTGACCGTTGGAGCTTCTGACAACTGGGCCACCGGACAGTCCGGTGGTGCACCGGACAGTCGCTGTACACTGTCTGGTGCGCCTTCTAGCGCATGCTCTGACTCTGCGCGCGCAGTCGTGCACTGTTCACTGTTCCTATAGCAGTTGCAGACAACCGTTGGCGCTGGTTAGCCGTTACTCCGCTGGCACACCGAATAGTCCAGTGCTACACCGGACAGTCCAGTGAATTATAGCGGAGTGGCTCCCAGAATTCCCGAAGCTGAGCAGGTCGGAGTTGGACTCCCTGGTGCACCGGACACTGTCCGGTGGCACACCGGACAGTCCGGTGCGCCAGACCAGGGCAGCCTTCGGGTGCCTTGCTCCTTTCTTGTTGAACCCTTTCTTTTGGCTTTGTATTGGTTTATTGTGAACCTTTGGCTCCTGTAGAACTTATAATTTAGAGCAAACTAGTTAGTCCAAATATTTGTGTTGGGCAATTCAACCACCAAAATCATTTAGGAAAAAGGTGTAAGCCTATTTCCCTTTCAATCTCCCCCTTTTTGGTGATTGATGCCAACACAAACCAAAGCAAATATATAAGTGCAGAATTGAACTAGTTTGCATAATGTAAGTGCAAAGGTTGCTTGGAATTTAAACCAATATTTATTTCATAAGATATGCATGGATGCTTTCTTCATATTTAACATTTTGGACCACGCTTGCACCACATGTTTTGTTTTTGCAAACTCTTTTGGAAATTCTTTTCAAAGTCTTTTTGCAAACTCTTTTGGAAATTCTTTTCAAAGTCTTTTTGCAAATAGTCAAAGGCAAATGAATAAGATTTTGAGAGGCATTTACAAGATTTGAAATTTTCTCCCCCTCTTTCAAATGCTTTTCCTTTGACTAAACAAAACTCCCCCTTAATGAAATCCTCCTCTTAGTGTTCAAGAGGATTTTATATATTAATTTTGAAGAGGGTATACCAATTTGAAATTATATCAAAAATAAGATACCAATTTGAAATTATTTAAAAACACTTCTTTAATACAACTTGAAAGACTACAAATTTTCGAAATTGGTGATGGTGCGGTCCTTTTGCTTTGGGCTAATACTTTCTCCCCCTTTGGCATGAATCGCTAAAAACGGATACTTGTGAGTGAAATATAAGCCCTTTTTCAAACTTTCTCCCCTTTTGGTAAATAATATAGGAGTGAAGATTATACCAATATGGAGAGCGTTGTGGAGCGACAACGAAGGATGAATAATTCGATGGAGTGGAGTGGAAGCCTTGTCTTCGCCAAAGACTCCATTTTCCCTTTCAATCTATGACTTAGCATAAAATGCACTTGAAGAACACATTTGTCGGCGTTTCGGACCCGCGAGGTCCGTCAAGCGACCAGTGAATTTGTTGCTACGTGCCCCTGCCCAGATGGGTTGATGCAAGATGGAACACAAGCGGGGGAATGAGGCTTATATTATCTCGCACCGGGGTGCTCGTAGTAGGGGTTACAAGCGTCGCGGGGGAGCGAGGGCGAGAGAGAGAGAGAGAGTCTCTGCGTGCGTCTGTCTCTGTCTCAACGTCAACGTATTGCGTCGACGTGTCTCCCCGTCTGTCCTTGTGTGAACCTCCCTCAACGTCTGTGTTGTCCCGTGCCTTAGGAAGGCCCTGGACATCCCCTTTTATAGATGCAAGGAGATGTCCAGCTGTACAATGGGAGGTGTAGCTAAGTGCTAACGTGGCTGGCGGAGAAGCGCCTTGAGCCCTGTACACGAGCTAACGTGGCCGTCGGAGAAGTGCCTTGAGCCCTGTAGAAGCACAGCTGGCGGTGCGACATGGATCCTGCTGACGTTTGCTTGCTTCCGTAGGGGGTTTGAGAGCAACCGACGTCATGGGCGCACGCGGGGAACCATCATTACCTATCTACCGGAGTAACCTTAGATGGGACATTGGTCTTGTTCCTTCGTAGCCTGAGGCGGCTAGCTAGGGGTAGGGTAATGATGTATCCCCTGTAGCGTAGTCGGTCTGAGGCCCAGGTCGGGCGAGGCGGAGACTTCTCCTGAGGCCGAGGCTGAGGTCGGGTGAGGTTGTGACTCCTCCCGAGGCCGGGGTTGAGGCCGAGGCCTGGGGTCGGGCGAGGCGGAGACCTTCTCCCGAGGCCGAGGCCGAGGCCAGGGGTCGGGCGAGGTGGAGCTCCCTGTTGCGCCCGAGGCTGAACTCGGGAGAGGTCACGACTTACTGTTGCTAGTCTTGCCCTGGTGGTTGGCACAGTAGCCGGAGCGGGGTGAATAGCGCTGTTTTCCTGTCAGATCGGTCAGTAAAGGGGCGAAGTGACTGCGGTCACTTCGACCTTGCCGACTGAGGCACGCGTGTTAGGATAAGGTGTTAGGCAATCCCCGCATTAAATGCGCATGTGATACGGTCGGTTGGTAGGGCGATCCGGCCTAGGTCGCTGCACGACAAAGTCTGCCCAAGCTGGGCTTTTAGGCGAGCCGAGGGTGCGCTCACTGCCTGAGGAGGCCCTCGGGCGAGGCGTGAATCTGCCTGAGACTACTGTTCCCGCCCGAGGCCGAGGCTGGGCTCGGATGAGGTTGCGTCCCTTGGTAGACGAGGCCCTGACTTGAACCACGCTTTGTCAGCTGTTTATGGTTTGTTCTGAAGATATTTTCCAGCCGCATTTAGGAGTATTGGGGTACCCCTAATTATGGTACCCGACAGTAGCCACCGAGCCTTGAAGGGAGTATAGGTACTCGCTTGGAGGCTCTGCTGGATTTTTTTGCAAGGGGACCGACCCTTCTCGGTCGTGTTTGGTTCCGATGGGTGCGCGCGAGCGCACCCGTCGGGTGTAGCCCCTGAGGCCTCGGAGGAGTGTTTTGACTCCTCTGAGGTCTTAATTCTTTTTGCGATGCCTCGGTCGGCCTTGTTGTTCCCTCATGCGGCCTGGCCGTAGCCCGGGTGCACGGTCAGGCTCCGAGTTTTCACGCTGGTTTGTTAACGTGGCCAACGGTTCGGCCATAGCCTGGTGCGAGAGCAGCCCCCGAGCCTCTGCACGGAGCGAGAGGACGATCAAGGATCGTCACGACTTTTATTGTACGCCCCTTCGTGGCCTTTCCGCAAGGAGGAAGGGGGGGAAAGCGTCATGTTACCCTCGGAGGGCACCGAACATGGTGTTTCCAGTGAGTTGCTAGCGGGTGATCCGAGTGGACGCCCGAGCCCCGTTCGATAAGGGTCAGCTAGTGGCCTAGAGGCGCGCTCCAAAAGTACATGCAGGTGATTTGCCGGACCCGAACCCATTCGATACGGTCCGAGGGCTTGATGCCTCCCTCCGGTGGGATTCCGTTACAAAATCGTTCCCGCTGGTCTCGAAAATGTCCTAGGGTACCTTGGGAGCGTAGCCCGAGCCTCGGCCATGTAACGGACGTACCCAGGGTCATCCCTGACTCTGCGTGCTCTAGGGCGGCTGTCGAACCCTTCCGAGGGGCCAGCCTTCGAACCCCTGATCAGTAAAGGGCACGGAGCCCGAGTGCTCTGGGGCGGTTGCCGAACCCCGGAGGGCGCAACCTTCGAACCCCTGATCAGTAGGAGGGCTCGGGGCCCATTTCCTTCGCTGGGAAGGATCCTTTTTCGAAATACCCCCTTCCCCGGTCCCTGTGGCAAGAGAGAGAGAGAGAGAGGGAAAGAAAAAGGACATGAATTTAAATAAGGCGCGCACCTTTTTTGACGCGGTCATTATGACGGAGGTGAAACAACGCCCGCTTCTCCTGCCGGAGGTGTCGCTTGCCCTGCTAAGGAGTTAATGCGATGGGACGGGCGATTCGTGGGGCGTCTGTTGCGCGTGCGCGAGCCGTTCGAGGAACGAAGCACGGGTGTGTCGTCTTTACTCCGTGGGAGAGGGCTCCCCTGCCGTTTCCAGAGAGGGTGCGAGCCTGTAGGTGATTGGACCGCTGCTTCCACACGTCTGTTGCTGCAATTACTGCCGGTCCTCTTTTGGCCATATCGACCGTCGCGCCTCTCCCTGCGGCTGACTGACCCGTGATCGTTGCACTCAATTGGCACTGTTGGGTCACGCGCAGGGCTGCCTCGAGTCGCGGCACTAGTTCCGCAGTCGAGAAGACGCGGCATTGGCGCGAGTGGTGGTGCGGTTTCCTTGCACGCAGTAACCGTTGTGCCGGTTACATGACATGTGGGCTCGGGCCTCCATGCTGGACCACCGGATGCGACGAAGCCGAAAGGGTGCACAACCGTGGTGCGGTTGCATGCCTCCTGCGTGGCGGTCTGCCCTTTCGACCGCTGGTTTCGGCGAGGATGGGGGAATGCTTATAACCACAGGGCGGTGACATGCTTCGTGTGCGGCGATTTGGCTTCTTCTGTTTCGGGTTAGCTCGCATGACGTGTGGGACCCAGCCCCCGCGTCGGAGGGTGAGAACCCTGGAGCACATCGGTGGAGACTTTGCCCGTGACGCTTGGAGGTGCGAGTGAGGAGATCTGCCTTTAAAAAGGGATCGATCCCATGGGCAGTAGCCATGCCTTCACACTCCTCTTATTCATCGCGCCCTTCCACCTTCCGACCCCCCAGATGGGGTGCACCTGTGTTGCCTTCTTTTTGCTGCTGTTTGAGGAGCGTGACCCCGTGGGTGTTGGCGCTCTTCAGTCATCGCTCGGCTTTAAGGATTTTCATCACGCAGCCCGGCTGCAGTCCCCCGCCGGCGGTCACCCAGGATGATGACCGTAGGCCTCGTGGTGGGGAAGAGCGAGCCGGGCCGTGGCCTCCCCCCTACCCTCAGCTTCAAGGATGTTCATCATCCGTGCTGGGGAGGAGGGTGCATTGAGCTGGGGTCAGCCTCCGCGTGGGCAGCGGCCCGCTCCTTCCCTCAGTGATTGGGGGAGAAGGGCGTTCGCCGTCCGTGGCGCTGGCAGTTGCCGCGTGTCTGGCTCCCCGGCCTGAGCGGCTCTGGCGCTGCTTCCGGTGCCAACTCCTACCGCTGGGGCGGAGCGTGGCTGCCCGTCTGCCGCACGGGTGTCGGTCGCGCCGCGCACGAGCCGGCCACGTCTAGGTCCTCCCTGCGCCGCCGGCTGTACCGGGGGTCGCATAACACGTCGTACGCCGCGAGGGCGGTACTCATGTTCTGGGACGGTCCCGTTCTCGTTCCTATGGTGAGGACGGGAGTGAGGACCTGCCGGTGCGCTTTGGAGCGGCCACCGTTCGCCGGCGCGGTGTTGGTGGGCAGGTGGCCGCTGTCGTCGGTGCTGAGGTGGTGGTCGCCATAGGTGAGGCTTCCCCTTGCCGAAGCGGTTGCCTCCGCCGACGAGACCGTCAGTGCCACCTGCGCTCCGGACCTCCGGCTCTTTGGCTTTAATGGCTGGTTCTCGTCCCCCATGAGGGGACGTGAACAAGGGCCTTTCAGCAGTAGTGTTTGCCCTGCAGCAGTCGCTGTTGTTGTCTAGCCGCCCGAGACGGAGGTCGTTGTCGCGCTGCTGGTGCAGTGGTCGCCGGCGAGCCACCTGGAGTTTGTTATCCCGCAGGACTTCTGGTGTGGAGGTTGTTCATTCCTGCGGGAATGGACCCGGAGTCCTGTTTGTAATGGTACCCTCTTGAGAGCGAGATGTAATAGTTTTAAGTACTAAGACATCTGCCGTAGGTCGGGACAACCGCCGAGGGCGCTGCCGACGTCTTAGTCTAGGTACCATTGTTACCCCCAAGTATGTGTGTTTGTTCTTTGTGGCTGCTGAGGCCTGAACATTTGGGTATTCGAGTGTAAACTCGTGCTTCTTTCCTCTTGTTACGAGCATTAAGACTTGTTCGTCGGTAGCAGAATCACTTATCCGAGCATGAGCTACCTCTCGCGGAAGGTGACGAGTGAGGTATCTGTATCCCGGAGGTGTAGGAGTCCCTCGGCTCGGTCAGCCTTGTCGTTCAAGGTCTCTCTCGTCCGTCATTAGGATTCCGTTATCGACACAGTCGAAAGGCACGAAAATCATTTTGGCGAAAAACTTTTCCGAGGAAAGATTTGACGTAGAGGGGACTTCCCCCTTTCTAGACCCGAGGCGACCGCACGGGCCGGGACCCTTGCAGAGGGTCTGGTCGTGGTCGTCGGGTCTGCCCGGTCTGCCCGAGCCATGGCTTCGCAGCAGCACGCCCGGGCCGAGGGTATGTTTTGCTCGCTCTGTGACTTTGTTTTTGTCCCCATTCTTCTCCTTGCGTCTGAAGAATGTTGTCCTGCTGTCTACAGGGTTCGAGACGGCTCTTGATGAGGCCGTCAAGAACTGCAAGGCGCTTGCCCAGGCGGCTGAGCAGAAGGAGGCCGAGCGTGTGGCCATGTCCGAGGCTATCTCGGCCCTAGAGGTCGAGCGTGTGGCCATGTCCGAGGCCATCTCGGCTTTCTGCCAGGCCTTTGGCCTCAACGGCGTCCCCTCGGTTAGCTCCCCCTAGAGTCATCTGCGGGCATTGGGCGGCCATGTGCGCAGCAGACTCCACGGGGCACTGCACCACGTCGTTAGGCGGGCCTTCGCCGTGCTCGCTTCCAACTACGACATGGATCTGGAGCGGGTTAGCGAGGGGTACTGCTTACCCGACGGAGAGGAGGCTGCCTTAGCCGAGGTGCAGAGGCTTGACGCGGCTGTTGAGGGCCCAAGTGCGGCGCTGGCTTCCTCCTTTGAGGTGGAGGTCCTTCCGCCCGTGTTGCCGTCTGAGGCTGTGCCAGATCCTGTTGAGGGTGGAAATGACGCCGAGCGTGCTGCTCCTCCCCCTGCCGATGTCTAAGCCTGCAGGAACAGTTTGCTTGAAGTATGCGTATGTTTTTTGCGGCCGCTGAGGTCTAAACATTTTAATGCCAGATTATAAAGCTGTGTTTTCTTTCCTCTCGTTTCGTGCGTTAGGACTTGTTCGGTAGCAGTACCCCTTGTCCGAGCGTGAGTCACTTTTCGTGGAAGGTGATGAGTGAGGTATCCGTATCCCAGAGGCGTAGGAGTTTCTCGGCTCAGTCGGCCTTTCCGTTTATGTGTTCTCTCGTCGTTTTTAGGATTCCGTTATTGATATAGTCGAAAAGCACGAAAGTCGTTTTGGTAGAAGAGTTTTCGAGCGTTAGGACTTGTTCGGTAGCAGAATCGCTTATTGAAAGGGAATTAGGCTTACACCTAGTCCCTAATTAATTTTGGTGGTTGAATTGCCCAACACAAATAATTGGACTAACTAGTTTGCCCAAGTGTATAGATTATACAGGTGTAGAAGGTTCACGCTCAGCCAATAAAAGGATCAAGTTTTGGATTCAACAAAGGAGCAAAGGGCCAACCGAAGGCACCTCTGGTCTGGCGCACCGGACTGTCCGGTGTGCCACCGGACAGTGTCCGGTGCACCACCGGACATGTCCGGTGCACCAGAGGACTCCAACGCAAACTCGCCACCTTCGGGAATTTCCAGAGGCGACTCCGCTATAATTCACCGGACTGTCCGGTGTACACCGGACAGTGTCCGGTGCTCTAAGGAAGGTCGGCCTCAGGAACTCGCCAGCTTCGGGAAACTCCAACGGCTAGTCCGCTATAATTCACCGGACATGTCCGGTGTGCACCGGACTGTCCGGTGCAACTCCGGAGCAACGGCTATCTCCGCGCCAACGGCTCTCTGCGGTGCATTAAATGCGCGCGCAGCGCGCGCAGAAGTCAGGCGTGCCCATACTGGCACACCGGACAGTAAACAGTACATGTCCGGTGTGCACCGGACATCCAGGCGGGCCCACAAGTCAGGAGCTCCAACGGTCAGAATCCAACGGCAGTAATGACGTGGCGGGGGGCACCGGACATGTCCGGTGTGCACCGGACTGTCCGGTGCGCCATCGAGCAGACAGCCTCCCAACGGCCACTTTTGGTGGTTGGGGCTATAAATACCCCAACCACCCCACCATTCATTGCATCCAAGTTTTCCACTTCCCAACTACTACAAGAGCTCTAGCATTCAATTCTAGACACACCAAAGAGATCAAATCCTCTCCAAATTCCACACAACGCCATAGTGACTAGAGAGAGTGATTTTCTTGTGTTCTTTCGAGCTCTTGCGCTTGGATTGCTTTCCTCTTTCTTGATTCTTTCATTGCAATCAAACTCACTTGTAATTGAGGCAAGAGACACCAAACTTGTGGTGGTCCTTGTGGGAACTTTGTCTTCCAAGTGATTGAGAAGAGAAAGCTCACTCGATCCGAGGGATCGTTTGAGAGAGGGAAGGGTTGAAAGAGACCCGGCCTTTGTGGCCTCCTCAGCGGGGAGTAGGTTTGCAAGAACCGAACCTCGGTAAAACAAATTCGCGTGTCACACTCTTTATTTGCTTGCGATTTGTTTTTCCACCCTCTCTCGCGGACTCGTTTCTTTATTACCAACGCTAACCCGGCTTGTAGTTGTGTTCATATTTGTAAATTTCAGTTTCGCCCTATTCACCCCCCCTCTAGGCGACTATCAATTGGTATCAGAGCCCGGTGCTTCATTAGAGCCTAACCCCTCGAAGTGATGTCGGGAGATCACGCCAAGAAGGAGATGGAGACCGGCGAAAAGCCCACTACAAGCCAAGGGAGCACTTCATCGGAAGAGTCCCGCACCAAAAGGAGGGAGAAGAAGAAGAGCTCCTCCAACAAAGGGAAGGAGAAGAAATCTTCTTCTCACCACAAAGAGAAGAAGGAAAAATCTTCTTCCCACAAGCCGCATCGAAGCGGAGACAAGCAAAAGAGGATGAGGAAAGTGGTCTACTACGAGACCGACACTTCATCAACATCGACCTCCGACTCCGATGCGCCCTCCGTAACTTCTAAACGCCAAGAGCGTAAGAAGTTTAGTAAGATCCCCCTACACTATCCTCGCATTTCTAAACATACACCTTTACTTTCCGTCCCATTAGGCAAACCACCAACTTTTGATGGTGAAGATTATGCTAGGTGGAGTGATTTAATGCGATTTCATCTAACCTCACTCCACAAAAGTATATGGGATGTTGTTGAGTTTGGTGCACAGGTACCATCCGTAGGGGATAAGGACTATGATGAGGATGAGGTGGCCCAAATCGAGCACTTCAACTCTCAAGCGACAACGATACTCCTCGCCTCTTTAAGTAGAGAGGAGTATAACAAAGTGCAAGGGTTGAAGAGCGCCAAGGAGGTTTGGGATGTGCTCAAAACCGCGCACGAGGGAGATGAGCTCACCAAGATCACCAAGCGGGAAACGATCGAGGGGGAGCTCGGTCGGTTCCGCCTTCGCAAAGGGGAAGAGCCACAACACATGTACAACCGGCTCAAGACCTTGGTGAATCAAGTGCGCAACCTCGGGAGCATAAAATGGGACGACCACGAGGTGGTTAAGGTTATTCTAAGATCACTTATTTTCCTTAACCCTACTCAAGTTCAATTAATTCGTGGTAATCCTAGATATACTAAAATGACCCCCGAGGAAGTTATCGGGCATTTTGTAAGTTTTGAGTGCATGATCGAAGGCTCGAGAAAGATCAACGAGCTTGACGAACCCACCACATCCGAAGCTCAACCCGTCGCATTCAAGGCGACGGAAGAAAAGAAGGAGGAGGCTACACCAAGTCGACAACCAATAGACGCCTCCAAGCTCGACAATGAGGAAATGGCGCTCGTCATCAAGAGCTTCCGCCAAATCCTCAAGCAAAGGAGGGGAAAAGACTACAAGTCCCGCTCCAAGAAGGTTTGCTACAAATGTGGTAAGCCCGGTCACTTTATTGCAAAATGTCCATTATCAAGTGACAGTGACAGGGATAACGACAAGAAGGGCAAAAGGAGAGAAAAGAAGAGGTACTACAAAAAGAAGGGTGGCGATGCACATGTTTGTCGGGAATGGGATTCCGACGAAAGCTCAAGCGACTCCTCCGACGACGAGGACGCCGCCAACATCGCCGTCACCAAGGGACTTCTCTTCCCCAACGTCGGCCACAAGTGCCTCATGGCCAAGGACGGCAAAAAGAAGGTTAAATCTAAATCCTCCACTAAATATGAATCCTCTAGTGATGATAATGCTAGTGATGAGGAAGATAACTTGCGCTCTCTTTTTGCCAACCTCAACATGCAACAAAAGGAAAAATTAAATGAATTAATTAGCGCCATCCATGAGAAGGATGATCTCTTGGACTCCCAAGAGGACTTCCTAATCAAGGAAAATAAAAAGCATGTTAAGGTTAAAAATGCTTATGCTCTAGAAGTTGAGAAATGTCAAAAATTATCTAGTGAGCTAAGCACTTGCCATGAAACAATAGACAACCTTAGAAATGAAAATGCTAATTTGTTAGCCAAGGTTGATTCTCATGTTTGCAATGTTTCAATTCCCAACCCTAGAGATAATAATGATGATTTGCTTGCTAGGATTGAAGAATTGAACATTTCTCTTGCTAGTCTTAGATTAGAAAATGAAAATTTGATTGCTAAGGCTAAAGATTTTGATGTTTGCAAAGTTACAATTTCCGATCTTAGAGATAAAAATGATATTCTACATGCTAAGATTGTTAAACTTAATTCTTGCAAACCATCTACATCTACCATTGAGCATGTCACTATTTGCACTAGATGTAGAGATATTGATGTTGATGCTATTCATGATCACATGACTTTAATTAAACAACAAAATGATCATATAGCAAAATTAGATGCCAAAATTGCCGAGCATAACTTAGAAAATGAAAAATTTAAATTTGCTAGAAGTATGCTCTATAATGGGAGACGCCCTGGCATCAAGGATGGCATTGGCTTCCAAAGGGGAGACAATGTCAAACTTAGTGCCCCTCCTAAAAGATTGTCAAATTTTGTTAAGGGCAAGGCTCCCATGCCTCAGGATAACGAGGGTTACATTTTATACCCTGCCGGTTATCCCGAGAGCAAAATTAGGAGAATTCATTCTAGGAAGTCTCACTCTGGCCCTAATCATGCTTTTATGTATAAGGGTGAGACATCTAGTTCTAGGCAACCAACCCGTGCTAAGTTGCCTAAGAAAACTCCTAGTGCATCAAATGAACATAGTCTTTCATTTAAAACTTTTGATGCATCTTATGTGTTGACTAACAAATCCGGCAAAGTAGTTGCCAAGTATGTTGGGGGCAAGCACAAGGGGTCAAAGACTTGTGTTTGGGTACCCAAAGTTCTTGTGTCTAATGCCAAAGGACCCAAAACCATTTGGGTACCTAAAGTCAAGAACTAAACTTGTTTTGTAGGTTTATGCATCCGGGGGCTCAAGTTGGATACTCGACAGCGGGTGCACAAACCACATGACAGGGGAGAAGAAGATGTTCTCCTCCTACGAGAAAAACCAAGATCCCCAACGAGCTATCACATTCGGGGATGGAAATCAAGGTTTGGTCAAAGGTATTGGTAAAATTGCTATATCTCTTGACCATTCCATTTCCAATGTTTTTCTTGTAGATTCTTTAGATTACAATTTGCTTTCTGTATCTCAATTATGTCAAATGGGCTACAACTGTCTTTTTACCGATATTGGTGTCACTGTCTTTAGAAGAAGTGATGATTCAATAGCATTTAAGGGTGTGTTAGAGGGTCAGCTATACTTAGTAGATTTTGATAGAGCTGAACTCGACACATGCTTAATTGCTAAGACTAACATGGGTTGGCTCTGGCACCGCCGACTAGCCCATGTTGGGATGAAGAATCTTCATAAGCTTCTAAAGGGAGAACACATTTTAGGACTAACAAATGTTCATTTTGAGAAAGACAGGGTTTGTAGCGCATGCCAGGCAGGAAAGCAAGTTGGAACCCATCATCCACACAAGAACATCATGACGACCGACAGACCACTAGAGCTCCTACACATGGATCTATTCGGCCCGATTGCTTACATAAGCATCGGCGGGAGTAAGTACTGTCTAGTTATTGTGGATGATTATTCTCGCTTCACTTGGGTATTCTTTTTGCAGGAAAAATCTCAAACCCAAGAGACCTTAAAGGGATTCTTGAGATGAGCTCAAAATGAGTTCAGCTTAAGGATCAAGAAAATTAGAAGCGATAACGGGACGGAGTTCAAGAACTCTCAAATCGAAAGCTTTCTTGAGGAAGAAGGCATCAAGCATGAGTTCTCTTCTCCCTACACCCCACAACAAAATGGTGTAGTGGAGAGGAAGAATCGAACTCTATTGGACATGGCAAGGACCATGCTTGATGAGTACAAAACTTCGGATCGGTTTTGGGCGGAAGCAGTCAACACCGCTTGCTACGCCATCAACCGGTTGTATCTACACCGAATCCTCAAGAAGACATCATATGAACTCCTAACCGGTAAAAAGCCCAACATTTCTTATTTTAGAGTTTTTGGTAGCAAATGCTTTATTCTTGTTAAAAGAGGTAGAAAATCTAAATTTGCTCCTAAAACTATAGAAGGCTTTTTACTTGGTTATGACTCAAACACAAGGGCATATAGGGTCTTTAACAAGTCCACTGGACTAGTTGAAGTCTCATGTGACGTTGTGTTTGACGAAACTAACGGCTCTCAAGTAGAGCAAGTTGATCTTGATGAGATAGGTATTGAAGAGGCTCCGTACATCGCGCTAAGGAACATGTCCATTGGGGATGTGTGTCCTAAGGAATCCGAAGAGCCTCCAAAAGCACAAGATCAACCGTCCTCCTCCATGCAAGCATCTCCACCAACTCAAAATGAGGACGAGGCTCAAGTTGATGAAGAAGAAGATCAATCAAATGAGCCACCTCAAGATGACGGCATAGATCAAGGGGGAGATGCAAATGATCAAAACAAGGAAGATGAAGAACCAAGACCGACACACCCAAGAGTCCACCAAGCAATCCAACGAGATCACCCCGTCGACACCATCCTCGGCGACATTCATAAGGGGGTAACTACTCGATCTCGTGTTGCACATTTTTGTGAACATTACTCGTTTGTTTCCTCTATTGAGCCACACAGGGTAGAGGAAGCACTCCAAGATTCGGATTGGGTGGTGGCGATGCAAGAGGAGCTCAACAACTTCACTAGGAATGAGGTATGGCATTTAGTTCCACGTCCTAACCAAAATGTTGTAGGAACCAAATGGGTCTTCCGCAACAAGCAAGATGAGCATGGTGTGGTGACAAGGAACAAAGCTCGACTTGTGGCCAAGGGATACTCCCAAGTCGAAGGTTTGGATTTCGGTGAAACCTATGCACCCGTAGCTAGGCTTGAGTCAATTCGCATTTTATTAGCCTATGCTACTTACCATGGCTTTAAGCTTTATCAAATGGACGTGAAAAGTGCCTTCCTCAATGGACCAATCAAGGAAGAGGTCTATGTTGAGCAACCTCCCGGCTTTGAAGATAGTGAGTACCCTAACCATGTCTATAAGCTCTCTAAGGCGCTTTATGGGCTCAAGCAAGCCCCAAGAGCATGGTATGAATGCCTTAGAGATTTCCTTATTGCTAATGGCTTCAAAGTCGGAAAAGTCGATCCTACACTCTTTACTAAAACACTTGAAAATGATTTGTTTGTATGCCAAATTTATGTTGATGATATCATATTTGGGTCTACTAACAAATCTACATGTGAAGAGTTTAGTAGGATTATGACACAGAAGTTCGAGATGTCTATGATGGGGGAGTTGAAGTATTTTCTAGGATTCCAAGTCAAGCAACTCCAAGAGGGCACCTTCATTAGCCAAACGAAGTACACTCAAGACATTCTAAACAAGTTTGGGATGAAGGATGTCAAGCCCATCAAGACACCCATGGGCACTAATGGGCATCTCGACCTCGACACGGGAGGTAAGTCCGTGGATCAAAAGGTATACCGGTCGATGATAGGTTCTTTGCTATATTTATGTGCATCTCGACCGGATATTATGCTTTCCGTATGCATGTGTGCAAGATTCCAAGCCGACCCTAAGGAAGCTCACCTTACGGCCGTGAAACGAATCTTGAGATATTTGGCTTATACTCCTAAGTTTGGGCTTTGGTACCCTCGGGGATCCACATTTGATTTAATTGGTTATTCGGATGCCGATTGGGCGGGGTGCAAAATCAATAGGAAGAGCACATCGGGGACTTGCCAGTTCTTGGGAAGATCCTTGGTGTCTTGGGCTTCAAAGAAGCAAAATTCGGTCGCTCTTTCCACCGCCGAAGCCGAGTACATTGCCGCAGGTCATTGTTGCGCGCAACTGCTTTGGATGAGGCAAACCCTGCGGGACTACGGTTACAAATTAACCAAAGTCCCTTTGCTATGTGATAATGAGAGTGCAATCAAGATGGCCGACAATCCCGTCGAGCATAGCCGCACTAAACACATAGCCATTCGGTACCATTTTCTTAGGGATCACCAACAAAAGGGAGATATCGAGATCTCTTACATTAATACTAAAGACCAATTAGCCGATATCTTTACCAAGCCTCTTGATGAACAAACTTTTACCAAACTTAGGCATGAGCTCAATATTCTTGATTCACGCAATTTCTTTTGCTAAATTGCTCACATAGCTCATTTATATACCTTTGATCATGTCTCTTCTATATGCTATGACTAATGTGCTTTCAAGTCTATTTCAAACCAAGTCATAGGTATATTGAAAGGGAATTGGAGTCTTCGGTGAAGACAAAGGCTTCCACTACGTAACTCATACTTCGCCATCACTCCCAGCAACTCTCCATTCTTGGGGGAGAAAAGCATGAGCATCAAAGAAAAGGACCTTGTCTTTGGGGGAGAAAGTAAGAGCCCAAGGCAAAAGGACCGGACTTCATCTTTGGTATAATCTTAACTCATTTATTTATGACCAAAGGGGAAGATAGCACTTCGAGGGCTCTAATGATTCCGTTTTTGGCGATTCATGCCAAAAAGGGGGAGAAATGAGCCCAAAGCAAAAGGACCGCACCACCACCAATTTCAAAAACTTAGTGTTGAATATTTTCAATTGGTATCCTATTATGTTCAAAAGGGGGAGAAAGTAGTATTTCAAAAATAATATATCAAAACCCTCTTGAACACTAAGAGGAGGATCTCTTTTAGGGGGAGTTTTGTTTAGTCAAAGAAGAAGCATTTGAAACAAGGGGAGAAAATTTCAATCTTGAAAATGCTTTGCAAAATCTTATTCAGTTACCTTTGACTATTTGCAAAAAGAACCTTGAAAAGGATTTACAAAAGAGTTTGCAAAAACAAAACATGTGGTGCAAGCGTGGTCCAAAATATTATATAAGAAGGGAACAATCCATGTATATCTTAAGTATTTACATTGGCTCAATTCCAAGCAACCTTTACACTTACATTATGCAAACTAGTTCAATTATGCACTTCTATATTTGCTTTGGTTTGTGTTGGCATCAATCACCAAAAAGGGGGAGATTGAAAGGGAATTAGGCTTACACCTAGTCCCTAATTAATTTTGGTGGTTGAATTGTCCAACACAAATAATTGGACTAACTAGTTTGCCCAAGTGTATAGATTATACAGGTGTAGAAGGTTCACGCTCAGCCAATAAAAGGATCAAGTTTTGGATTCAACAAAGGAGCAAAGGGCCAACCGAAGGCACCTCTGGTCTGGCGCACCGGACTGTCCGGTGTGCCACCGGACAGTGTCCGGTGCACCACCGGACATGTCCAGTGCACCAGAGGACTCCAACGCAAACTCGCCACCTTCGGGAATTTCCAGAGGCGACTCCGCTATAATTCACCGGACTGTCCGGTGTACACCGGACAGTGTCCGGTGCTCCAAGGAAGGTCGGCCTCAGGAACTCGCCAGCTTCGGGAAACTCCAACGGCTAGTCCGCTATAATTCACCGGACATGTCCGGTGTGCACCGGACTGTCCGGTGCAACTCCGGAGCAACGGCTATCTCCGCGCCAACGGCTCTCTGTGGTGCATTAAATGCGCGCGCAGCGCGCGCAGAAGTCAGGCGTGCCCATACTGGCACACCGGACAGTAAATAGTACATGTCCGGTGTGCACCGGACATCCAGGCGGGCCCACAAGTCAGGAGCTCCAACGGTCAGAATCCAACGGCAGTGATGACGTGGCGTGGGGCACCGGACATGTCCGGTGTGCACCGGACTGTCCGGTGCGCCATCGAGCAGACAGCCTCCCAACGGCCACTTTTGGTGGTTGGGGCTATAAATACCCCAACCACCCCACCATTCATTGCATCCAAGTTTTCCACTTCCCAACTACTACAAGAGCTCTAGCATTCAATTCTAGACACACCAAAGAGATCAAATCCTCTCCAAATTCCACACAACGCCATAGTGACTAGAGAGAGTGATTTTCTTGTGTTCTTTCGAGCTCTTGCGCTTGGATTGCTTTCCTCTTTCTTGATTCTTTCATTGCAATCAAACTCACTTGTAATTGAGGCAAGAGACACCAAACTTGTGGTGGTCCTTGTGGGAACTTTGTGTTCCAAGTGATTGAGAAGAGAAAGCTCACTCGATCCGAGGGATCGTTTGAGAGAGGGAAGGGTTGAAAGAGACCCGGCCTTTGTGGCCTCCTCAACGGGGAGTAGGTTTGCAAGAACCGAACCTCGGTAAAACAAATTCGCGTGTCACACTCTTTATTTGCTTGCGATTTGTTTTTCCACCCTCTCTCGCGGACTCGTTTCTTTATTACCAACGCTAACCCGGCTTGTAGTTGTGTTCATATTTGTAAATTTCAGTTTCGCCCTATTCACCCCCCCTCTAGGCGACTATCACTTATCCGAGCGTGAGGTACTTTTCGTGGAAGGTGATGAGTGAGGTATCCGTATCCCAGAGGCGTAGGAGTCCCTTGGCTCGGTCGGCCTTGCCGCTCAAGGTCTCTCTCGCTCGTCTTTAGGATTCTGTTATCTGAAAGGGAATTAGGCTTACATCTATTTCCCTAATTGATTTTGGTGGTTGAATTGCCCAACACAAATAATTGAACTAACTAGTTTTGCTCTAGTGTATAAGTTATACAGGTGCCAAAGGTTCACACTTAGCCAATAAAAAGACCAAGAATTGGGTTCAACAAAAGATAGCAAGGGACAACCGAAGTGTGCCCTGGTCTGGCGCACCGGACTGTCCGGTGTGCCACCGGACAGTGTCCGGTGCACCAGGGGACTTCACGCTGAACTCCTCACCTTCGGGAAAATCCAGAGGCGCTCCGCTATAATTCACCGGACTGTCCGGTGCCCCAGGGAAGAGCTACTCTGGAACTCGCCAGCTTCGGGAATTTGCTCCGCTATAATTCACCGGACATGTCCGGTGTACACCGGACTGTCCGGTGAGCCAGCGGAGCAACGGCTACTTCGCGCCAACGGTCACATGCAGAAGCATTAAATGCGCGCCAGAGCGCGCAGAAGTCAGGCACGCGCGAAGAGGCGCACCGGACACTCTACAGTGCATGTCCGGTGTGCCACCGGACATCCAGGCGGGCCCAGCAGTCAGAGCTCCAACGGTCGGAACCCAACGGCCTGGTGACGTGGCTGGCGCACCGGACACTGTCCGGTGTGCACCGGACTGTCCGGTTCGCCATGAGACAGCAGCCTCCACCAAACGGCTAGTTTGGTGGTTGGGGTTATAAATACCCCCAACCACCCCACATTCAAGTCATCCAAGTTTTCACACTTCCAACCACTTACAAGAGCTAGACATTCAATACAAGACACACCCAAGTGATCAAATCCTCTCCCAATTCCACAAAAGCTTTAGTGACTAGTGAGAGTGATTTGTTGTGTTCTTTTGAGCTCTTGCGCTTGGATCGCTTTCTTCTTTCTCATTCTTTCTTGTGATTAATACTCAACTGTAACCAAGGCAAGAGACACCAATTGTGTGGTGGTCCTTGCGGGGAAGTTTTGTTCCCGGCTGGTTTGAGAAGAGAAAGCTCACTCGGTCCGAGGGACCGTTTGAGAGAGGGAAAGGGTTGAAAGAGACCCGGTCTTTGTGACCACCTCAACGGGGAGTAGGTTTGCGAGAACCGAACCTCGGTAAAACAAATTCATGTGTCACACTCCTTATTCGCTTGCGATTTGTTTTGCACCCTCTCTCGCAAACTTGATTATATTTCTAACGCTAACCCGGCTTGTAGTTGTGATTAACTTTGCAAATTTCAGTTTCGCCCTATTCACCCCCCTCTAGGCGACTTTCATTATCGATGCAGTCGAACAACACAAAAAATGTTCTAGTAAAAGACTTTTCCGAGGAAAATTTTGACGCTGAGGGGGTTCCCCCCTTCTAGCCCCCGAGGGAGGGTTGGGCTTTGCCGAGGCAAGGCTGATCCTTCCTTGATGGTTAGACTTTATTTATGTATGTAAAGAAAGAGAGATTCATAAACGACTTGAAACATTTTAAGGGTAAAAGCGACGTAGTTGTTGGATGTTCCAAGCGTTGTTGTAGACCTCGCCTTGATTGTTGGCCAGCTTGTATGTCCCGGGCTTCAAAATCTTGGCGATGATGAAGGGCCCTTCCCAGGGGGGAGTAAGCTTGTGGCGCCCTCGGGCGTCTTGTCGTAGTCGAAGTACCAAATCTCCCACCTGGAAGCCTCGGGGCCAAACCCTTCGGGCGTGGTAGCGTCGTAGAGACTGCTGATATCGCGCCGAGTGTAGTAAGGCTATGTCCCGAGCCTCTTCCAGCTGGTCCAATGAATCTTCTCGGCTGGTCTGGTTGCTTTGGTCGTCGTAAGCCTTTGTCCTCGGGGAACCGTATTCTAAGTTTGTGGGTAAGATGGCCTCGGCCCCATAGATTATAAAGAACGGCGAGAAACCCGTGGCCCGGCTCAGCGTCGTCCTCAGACTCCAAACCACCGAGGGTAGCTCTTTTATCCACCGCTTGCCGAACTTATTAAGGTCGTTGTAGATCCTCGGCTTTAGTCCCTGCAAAATCATACCGTTGGCACGCTCCACCTGCCCATTTGTCATTGGGTGAGCTACGGCGGCCCAGTCCACATGGATGTGGTGGTTTTCACAGAAGTCCAGGAACTTCTTCCCAGTGAACTGTGTGCCATTGTCGGTGATGATGGAGTTTGGGACCCCGAAGCGATGGATAATATTTGTGAAGAACGCCACTGCCTGCTCGGACCCGATGCTGGTTATGGGTCGGACCTTGATCCATTTGGAGAATTTGTCGATGGCGACCAGCAGGTGCTTGAAGCCCCCGGGTGCCTTCTGTAAGGGACCGGCGAGGTCCAGACCCCATACGGCAAACGACCAAGTGATGGGTATCGTCTGCAGGGTCTGAGCGGGCAGGTGCGTCTGTCTCGCGTAGAATTGACACCCTCGGCAGGAGCGTACAATCCTAGTGGCGTCGGCCACCGCGGTCGGCCAGTAGAAACCTTGTCAGAAAGCGTTTCCGACGAGGGTCCGAGGTGCTGCATGGTGACCGCAAGCCCCCGAGTGTATTTCTTGTAACAACTCTTGTCCTTGGGCGACGGATATGCATCGTTGGAGAATGCCCGAGGGACTGTGGTGATACAACTCTTTTTCATCACCCAGCAAAACGAATGACTTGGCGCGCCGAGCCAGTCACCGAGCTTCGGCCTTGTTGAGGGGCAGCTCTCCTCAGAGGAGATATTGCAGGTATGGGGTCTGCCAATCTTGGTTTGGCGCAACCCCATTCCGCTCTCCCTCGATGCGCAAGGCCTCACCCTCGGCGGCCAAGGGTACCTCGGGCTGGGCCGAGGTCTCGTCGGGCTCGAGCGCGTCGTCGAGTTTGATGGATGGTTGATGTATGTCCCTGGAGAAGACGTTCGGGGGAACCGTCGTTCGCCCCGAGGCTATTTTAGCCAGTTCATCTGCATTCTCGTTGCACCGTCGAGCAACATGGTTGAGTTCTAGCCCGTGGAACTTATCCTCCAAGCGTCGAACTTCGTCGCAATAGGCTTCCATTTTTTGATTGCGGCAGTGGGAGTTCTTCATGACTTGGTTGATGACGAGCTGCGAGTCGCCCCGAGCATCGAGGCACCGAACCCCTAGCTCGACGGTGATGCGCAACCCATTAACCAAAGCCTCGTACTCGGCCACGTTGTTTGACGCCGGAAAATGGAGGCGAATCACGTAGCGCACATGTTTCCCGAGGGGCGAGATGAAGAGCAAGCCAGCACCTGCTCCGGTTATCATCAGCGACCCATCGAAGTACATGGTCCAAAGTTCGGCTTGGATTGGAGCTGTCGGCAATTGGGTGTCGACCCATTCTGCTAGGAAGTCTGCCAAGACTTGGGACTTTATGGCCTTCCGAGGGGCAAATGAAATTGTCTCGCCCATGAGTTCCACTGCCCATTTTGCTATCCTACCCGAGGCCTCTCGGCACTGGATGATCTCTCCCAGGGGGAAAGACGACACCACAGTCACCGGATGAGACTCGAAGTAGTGTCACAATTTTCGCCGTGTCAGAATTACTGCGTACAGTAGCTTCTGGATTTGTGGGTAGCGGATCTTGGTCTCGGATAGCACCTTGCTGATGAAGTAGACCGGCCTCTGGACGAGCAGTGCATGTCCTTCTTCTCGTCTCTTGACTATGATCGCGGCGCTGACCACCTGAGTGGTTGCGGCTACGTAGATCAAGACGACTTCCCCCGCAGCTGGGGCACCAAGATGGGCGCATTGGTAAGGAGTGCCTTTAAGTTTCCGAGGGCTTCCTCGGCCTCGGGGGTCCAAGTGAAGCGCTCGACCTTCTTAAGAGGCGGTACAAGGGCAATCCTCTCTCGCCAAGGTGTGAGATGAAGCGGCTCAGAGCCGCAAGGCATCCCATGACCCTTTGTACTCCCTTTAAATCTTTGATGGGTCCCATGTTGGTGATGGCTGCAATTTTCTCTGGGTTGGCCTCGATGCCTCGTTTGGAGATGATGAACCCCATGAGCATGCCTCGAGGGACTCTGAAGACGCACTTCTTGGGATTGAGTTTTACGCCCTTTGCACGCAGGCACCCGAAAGTTACTTCGAGGTCGGAGAGGAGGTCGGAGGCTTTCCTTGTCTTGACAACGATGTCATCGACATAAGCCTCGACCGTTTTGCCGATGTGCTCTCCGAACACGTGGTTCATGCACCTTTGGTAGGTTGCACCTGCATTCCTCAAGCCAAATGGCATAGTAGTATAACAATACATGCCAAAAGGTGTGATGAAAGAAGTCGCGAGCTGGTCGGACTCTTTCATCTTGATTTGGTGATAACCTGAATAGGCGTCGAGGAATGACAGGGTTTCGCACCCAGCAGTGGAGTCCACAATTTGATCGATGCGAGACAGAGGGTAGGGAACCTTTGGACATGCTTTGTTTAAACCAGTGTAGTCTACGCACATCCTCCATTTCCCACCCTTTTTCTTTACAAGCACAGGGTTAGCTAGCCATTCGGGATGGAATACCTCTTTGATGAAGCCTGCAGCCATCAGCTTGTGGACCTCCTTGCCTATGGCCCTGCACTTTTCTTCATCAAAATGGCGCAGGTGCTGCTTCACGGGTTGGGCACCGACTCGGATATCCAGCGAGTGCTCGGCGATATCCCTCGATATGCTTGGCATGTTCGAGGGACTCCACGCAAAAATTTCGGCATTTGCACGGAGAAAGTCGACGAGCACTGCTTCCTATTTGGGGTCGAGCTCGGAGCCGATCCTGACTTGCTTGCAGGCGTCGTTGCTGGGGTCGAGGGCGACGGTTTTAACCGCCTCGGCTGGTTCGAAGTTGCCGGCGTGGCGCTTCGCATCAGGCGCCTCCTTGGAGAGGCAATCTAGGTCGGCGATGAGGGCCTCGGACTCGGCGATGGCCTTGGCGTACTCCACGCATTCCACGTCGCACTCGTAAGCGTGGTGGTACGTGGATCCGACGGTGATGATTCCATTGGGGCCTGACATCTTGAGCTTAAGGTACGTGTAGTTGGGGATGGCCATGAACTTGGCGTAGCACGGTCTTCCCAACACCGTGTGATAGGTCCCTTGGAACCCGACCACCTCGAACGTGAGGGTTTCCCTGCGGAAGTTGGAGAGAGTTCCAAAGCAGACGGGCAAATCAAGTTGCCCAAGGGGCAGGACGCGCTTACCGGGGACGATCCCGTGAAAGGGTGATGCACCGGCTCGGATCATGGACAGATCTATCCCCAAGAGCCCTAGGGTCTCGGCATAGATGATGTTGAGGCTGCTGCCTCCGTCCATGAGGACCTTGGTGAGCCTAGCGTTGCCGATGACGGGGTCGACAACGAGCGGGTACCTTCCTGGGCTCGCCACATAGTCGGGGTGGTCGCCTCGGTCGAAGGTGATGGGCTTGTCGGACCAGTCTAGGTAGACCGGCGCTGCTACCTTCACCGAGCAGACCTCCCGGCGCTCCTGCTTGCGGTGCTGAGCCGAGGCGTTCACCACCTGTCTGTCGTAGATCATGAAGCAGTCGCGGACCTCCGGGAACTCCTCTTCCTTGTCGCCCCCCTTCTTGTTGTCGCCTTGGTCCTTGCCACCTTCTGCCGAGGGTCCCGCCTTGATGAAGTAACGCCGGAGCATGTCGCACTCCTAAAGGGTGTGCTTGATGGGACCCCTGTGATAGGGGCACGACTCCTTGAGCATCTTGTCAAACGTGTTGACTCCTCCGGGAGGCTTCCGAGGATTCCTGTGCTCGGCAGCAGCGACGAGACCCGCGTCAATGGTGTCGCACTTTGCTTGCGCCTTCTTCTTGGCCTTCTTTTTCGAGCCACACTGGACGGACGCCTCAGGGGTGTCTTCCTTCTGTCTTCCTTGAGGCTGCTTGTCCTTCGGAAGATGGCTTCGACCGCCTCCTGACCAGAGGCGAACTTGGTGGCGATGTCCATCAATTCGCTTGCCTTGGCGGGAGTCTTGCGCCCCAGTTTGCTCACTAGGTCCCGACACGTGGTGCCGGCGAGGAACGCCCCGATGACATCCGAGTCGGTGATGTTGGGCAGCTCGGTGCGCTGCTTTGAAAACCGCCGGATGTACTCTCGCAGGGATTCCCCTGGCTGCTGGCGGCAGCTTCGGAGATCCCATGAGTTCCCAGGACGCACGTATGTACCTTGGAAGTTTCCAGCGAAGGCCTTGACTAGGTCGTCCCAGTTGGAGATCTGCGCAAGAGGCAGATGCTCCAGCCATGCCCGGGCAGCGTCGGAGAGGAAGAGAGGGAGGTTGCGGATGATGAGGTTGTCGTCGTCCGTCCCTCCCAACTGGCATGCCAGCCGGTAATCCGCGAGCCACAACTCCAGCCTTGTCTCCCCTGAGTACTTGGTGATGGTAGTCGGGGCTCGGAACCGGGCCGGGAACGGCGCCCGTCGTATGGCCCGGCTGAAGGCTTGCGGACCTGGCGGTTCGGGTGAGGGGCTTTGATCCTCCTCACTGTATTAGCGTCCTCCGTGCCTGGGGTGGTAGCCTCGGCGCACCCTTTCCTCGAGGCGGGCACGACGGTCGTGGCGGTGCTGCTCGTCGCCGAGGCGATCCAGGGTCGCGGGCGTCCCGTCCCGTGTGCGCTCGGTGCGGACTGAGGCCTCCCGTATGCGTCGGGAGGGCGTTGCGCCGAGGGGCATCCCTGCCTTCGGGAGGCAGAGCTCTCTGCTCACCGGACTGCGACATCTTCCAGGAGATCCTTGAGTTCGCCCTGGATACGCCGCCCCTCGGTGGTGGATGGCTCCGGCATTGTTTGGAGTAACATCGCCGCTGCAGCTAGATTCTGGCCGACCCTGCTGAAGGCCGGTGGCAGCTCTGCCCTGGCATCGCCAACGATACGGCGCTGGACGTCTCGGGCCCGATGACGCGCTTCTCCGGCAAGTGCTCGGCCTGCCCACTTCTGCTCGATGTTTTGTCGGAGCTGCATAAGCCGCCCCGCTTCTTCGTCGAGCTTGGCCTGCATCTCGCGGAATTGCTCGAGCTGTGTGTCCTGACCCCCCGCAGGGACTGGGACCACAGCTAGCTCCCACAGGATGTCAACGCGAGACGTAGGCACAGGGGCGTCGCCATCTTCTGGCATGCCGAGGTGGTTGCCTTCGCCATGATCCCCCTGATCGATGCGGAAACACTCGCGACATGGGTCGTAACCCTCGTTGTCAAAGTCGTGGTCATCGTCAGAGCAGCCGGAGAGGCAGTAGTCACATGCGGACATGAAGTCTCGCATGGCACTGGGATCACGGAGTCCAGAGAAATCCCAACCGAAGTCGGAGTCGTCATCTTCCTCGGAACCCGCGAGTCCGGAGGTTGAGACGGCCATCAGTCGGTCCCAAGATGACCACATATGGTACCTCGGAAGGTTAGGATATGCCTTTACGAAAGCGCTTACCGAAGCGGGGTCGCTTGGTGGATCGAAGCTGAATCTAAATGGGACAGTGTGGAAAACGGACGGTACCTCTTGGTCGATGGATGGTAGCGAAGTCGCGTCGGGGACGGACTGCACCGTTATCTCAGGTACGAGGCTAACACCCAGCAAGTCCTTCGCGAGGGTGCTGGCGTCATCAGTCCGTTCGGGGTTGGCGCGTTGCGGGGAAGCGACACCCGTCGTTGTCTCGGGTGCGAGGACAACACCCGACATGGCCCCCGCAGGGGTGCTGGCGTCGTCGACTCACTCTGGCCCGACAGCCGACGAGGTGCCGCCTCCTGCATGGCCACGGTTGCCCCGACTCCTCCTCCTCCGGCGAGGAGGGTGGCGGGGCAAACCCGAGTGTTCCTCTTCTGCCACGGGGGGAGTCATCGTCGAGTTCGCCGCCACCGGGCGAGTCGACGATCGTCGTTGCTGTCACGCTGCGAGGGGAGGAGTACCATGTCGTAGCTGCCGTCGTGGGACACGAACTCGAGACTCCCAAAGCGGAGCACCGTCCTAGGCTGAAGAGGCTGCTGATGGCTACCCATTTGGAACTCAACGGGAAAGTATTCGTTAACACGCAGCGAGCCCCTACCTGGCGCGCCAACTGTCGGCGTTTCGGACCCGCGAGGTCCATCAACCGACCAGTGAATTTGTTGCCGCATGCCTCTGCCTAGATGGGTTGATGCAAGATGGAACACAAGCGAGGGAATGAGGCTTATATTATCTTGCTGAAAGGGAAATGTGCCCTTGGGCCATTTCTAAGTATTTTGGTGATTGAGTGCCAACACAAGTGCTTAAATGTGAATTTATGCTCATGGATGGACAAAGTACAAATCAAGAGTAAAGGTATGTTTCTAAGCCTTAGTACATTGATTTTGTGTACTAATATACCTGTCTAAGTGTTAGAAACAGAAAGAAGAAGAAAAGAAAAGAGGTGAAAAAGACTTGGCTGTGTACAGCCAAGACTCAGCTCAGTCTGGCACACCGGACTGTCCGGTGGTGCACCGGACAGTGTCCGGTGCGCCAGGCTGACTCGGCGTGAAGCAGCCTCTCTCGGGAATTCGCCGACGGCGTACGGCTAAAATTCACCGGACTGTCCGGTGTGCACCGGACTGTCCGGTGAGCCAACGGTCGGCCGGGCCAACGGTCGGCCGCGGAATCTACGCGCGACACGTGGCCGGGCCAACGGTCGGAAGGGGGCACCGGACTGTCCGGTGTGCACCGGACATGTCCAGTGCGCCAACGGCTCCCAGATCTGCAACGATCGGCAGTGCTATTTTAGGAAGGAAATCGGGCACCGGACAGTGTCCGGTGTGCACCGGACTGTCCGGTGCACCCGACGACAGAAGGCAAGATCAGCCTTCCAGATTTGCTCTCAACGGCTCCTAGCTGCCTTGGGGCTATAAAAGGGACCCCTAGGCGCATGGAGGAGAGCACCAAGCATTCCTACAACATTCCTAAGCACCAAGACATCGATTCCGCGCATTTGGTTCATTGTGATAGCATCTAGAGCTCTTGTTGAGTTGTGAACTCATTGAGTTGTGTTGCGAGCTCTTGTTGCAACTTGTGTGCGTGCTGTTGCTCTGATTTTGAGTCTTGTGTGCGTTGCTAGTTCCTCCCTTACTTCGTATTTCTTGGTGAATCTCAAGTGTAAGGGCGAGAGGCTCCAAGTTGTGGAGATTCCTCGCAAACGGGATATTGAAAGGCAACGCAAAACACCGTGGTATTCAAGTTGGTCTTTGGACCACTTGAGAGGGGTTGATTGAAACCCTCGTCCGTTGGGACGCCACAACGTGGAGTAGGCAAGCGTTGGTCTTGGCCGAACCACGGGATAAACCACTGTGTCATCTCTGTGTTTGATCTCGTGTGGTATTGTGTTTTGTTGAGACTCCTCTCTAGCCACTTGGCGATTATTGTGCTAACACTTAACAAGTTTTTGTGGCTATAAGTTTAAGTTTCACAGGATCACCTATTCACCCCCCCTCTAGGTGCTCTCAATTGGTATCGGAGCCGTTCTCTTCAAGAAGAGGGACTAACCGCCCGAAGAGATGGATCCTAAGGGCAAGGGGATAGTGATCAACGATAAGGAGAAGGAATCCTTCGTCAACGAGCCCAAAGATGACAAGCCTACTGACTTCGGCTCAGGTCACAGACGAAAGGAAGGGAAGAAGAAGAAGACAAGGCGCATCAAGGAGATCGTCTACTACGACGACAGCGATGAGTCTACTTCTTCCCAAAAGGACGACGACAACGACTACAGGAAGACGGTCAATTCGAACTTTTCATTTGATTATTCTCGTATTCCACATAGTTCGAATTCGCATTTGCTTTCCATTCCTCTTGGCAAACCTCCACACTTCGATGGGGAGGACTATGGATTTTGGAGTCACAAAATGCGTAGTCACTTATTCTCTCTCCATCCAAGCATATGGGAGATTGTAGAGAATGGAATGAAATTTGATAGCTCGGATAGCCCTATGCTTATAAATGAACAAATCCATAGAAATGCACAAGCTACTACTGTTCTCTTAGCATCTTTGTGCAGGGAAGAGTACAATAAGGTGAGTGGCTTGGACAATGCCAAGCAGATATGGGACACCCTCAAGATCTCTCACGAGGGCAACGACGTCACCATGCTCACCAAGATGGAATTGGTGGAGGGCGAACTTGGAAGATTTGCTATGATAAGGGGGGAGGAGCCAACCCAAACATACAACCGGCTCAAGACCCTTGTCAACAAGATAAGGAGCTATGGAAGCACACGATGGACAGACCACGACGTCGTCCGCCTAATGCTAAGGTCCTTTACCGTTCTTGATCCTCATCTCGTAAACAATATTCGTGAGAATCCCAGGTACACAACGGTGACGCCCGAGGAGGTACTCGGAAAATTCGTAAGCGGGCGGATGATGATCAAGGAGGCAAGATACGTCGACGACGCATTGAACGGTCCAATCCATGAGCCTCAACCCATTGCTCTCAAGGCAACGAGGAGCAAGGAGGCGCTACCAAGCAAGGTGGCGCAAGTTGAGGCTGCCGGACTAAATAATGAGGAGATGGCCCTCATCATTAAGCGCTTCAAGACGGCGCTTAAAGGTCGCAAGGGACAACCAAGCAAGACCAAGACAAAGGAGAAGCGCTCGTGCTTCAAATGTGGTAAGATTGGTCATTTCATTGCTAACTGTCCCGATAATGAAAGTGACCAGGAAAAGGGGAACAAAAGGGAGAAGAAGAAGCATTACAAGAAGGCCAAGGGCGAGGCACATATCGGAAAGGAGTGGGATTTGGATTGCTCCTCCTCCGACTCCGACAATGAAGGACTCGCCGCCACCGCCTTCAACAAGTCATCCCTCTTCCCCAACGAGCGTCACACTTGCCTCATGGCAAGGGAGAAGAAAGTAAGCACTCATGATACTAACACTTATGCTTCTTCAAGTGAGGATGAGTCTAGTGATGATGATGAGATAGATTACTCATGCTTATTCAAGGGATTAGATAGATCTAAAATTAATAAGATTAATGAGTTGATTGATGCTTTGAATGACAAGAATAGATTACTAGAAAAACAAGAAGATATTTTATATGAGGAGCATGATAAATTTGTTAGTGCACAAAATTCTCTTGCTCTAGAAATTAAAAGGAATGAAATGCTCTCTGGTGAATTATCTACTTGTCATGAAACCATCTCTACTTTACAAGATGTTAACAATGATTTAAATGCTAAATTAGAATTAGCAAATAAATCTAATTCTTGTGTAGAACATGTTATAATTTGTGCTAGGTGTAAAGATTTTGACATTGATGCTTGTAGTGAACATCTAGTTTCAATTTCCAAACTTAATGATGAATTGGCTAGTCTTAATGCTCAACTTAAGACTAGCAAGAATGATTTCAATAAGCTAAAGTTTGCAAGGGATGCCTACACGATTGGTAGACACCCCTCAATTAAGGATGGACTTGGCTTCAAGAGGGAAGCCAAGAACTTAACAAGCCATAAGGCTCCCATCTCCGCCAAGGAGAAAGGGAAGGCCCCTATGGCAAGTAGTGCTAACAAGAACCATGCTTTTATATACCATGATAAGAGACAAACTAGAAATGCTTATAGGAGTTACAATGCTTATGATGATTTTGATTCTCATGACATGTTTGCTTCTAGTTCTGTCTATGTGCATGATAGAAATGTTAGTAGGAGAAATGTTGTTCATAACATGCCTAGGAGAAATGTTGTTAATGTTCCTAGGAAAGTTAATGAACCTTCTACAATATATCATGCTTTGAGTGCTTCCTTTGCAATTTGTAGAAAGAATAGAAAGGTGATTGCTAGGAAATTAGGGGCAAAATGCAAAGGAGATAAAACTTGCATTTGGGTCCCTAAGACAATTGTGACTAACCTTGTAGGACCCAACAAGAGTTGGGTACCTAAGTCCCAAGCCTAAATTTGCCTTGCAGGTTTATGCATCCGGGGGTTCAAGCTGGATTATCGACAGCGGATGCACAAACCATATGACAGGGGAGAAGAAGATGTTCACCTCCTACGTCAAGAATAAGGATTCCCAAGATTCAATTATATTCGGTGATGGGAATCAAGGCAAGGTAAAAGGGTTAGGTAAAATTGCAATTTCTAATGAGCACTCTATCTCTAACGTGTTTTTAGTAGAGTCTCTTGGATATAATTTGCTATCAGTTAGTCAATTATGCAATATGGGATATAACTGTCTATTTACAAATGTAGATGTGTCTGTCTTTAGAAGAAGTGATGGTTCACTAGCCTTTAAGGGTGTATTAGACGGCAAACTTTATTTAGTTGATTTTGCAAAAGAAGAGGCCGGTCTAGATGCATGCTTAATAGCTAAGACTAGCATGGGCTGGCTGTGGCATCGCCGCTTAGCACATGTGGGGATGAAGAACCTTCACAAGCTTCTAAAGGGAGAACACGTGATAGGATTAACTAATGTGCAATTCGAAAAAGATAGACCTTGTGCAGCTTGTCAGGCAGGTAAACAAGTGGGAGGAGCTCATCACAGCAAGAATGTGATGACCACATCAAGACCCTTGGAGCTGCTACATATGGACCTCTTCGGACCCGTCGCCTATCTAAGCATAGGAGGAAGTAAGTATGGTTTAGTTATTGTTGATGACTTTTCCCGCTTCACTTGGGTGTTCTTTTTGCAGGATAAGTCTGAAACCCAAGGGACCCTCAAGCGCTTCCTCGGGAGAGCTCAAAATGAGTTTGAGCTCAAGGTGAAGAAGATAAGGAGCGACAACGGGTCCGAGTTCAAGAACCTTCAAGTGGAGGAGTTCCTTGAGGAGGAAGGGATCAAGCACGAGTTCTCCGCTCCCTACACACCACAGCAAAATGGTGTGGTAGAGAGGAAGAACAGGACGCTAATCGATATGGCAAGGACGATGCTTGGAGAATTCAAGACCCCCGAGCGTTTTTGGTCGGAAGCCGTGAACACGGCTTGCCACGCCATCAACAGGGTCTACCTTCATCGCCTCCTCATTAAGACTTCGTATGAGCTACTAACCGGTAACAAACCCAATGTATCTTACTTTCGTGTATTTGGGAGCAGGTGCTACATTCTAGTGAAGAAGGGTAGAAATTCTAAATTTGCTCCCAAAGCTGTAGAAGGGTTTTTGTTAGGTTATGACTCAAATACAAAGGCGTATAGAGTCTTCAACAAATCATCGGGTTTGGTTGAAGTCTCTAGCGACGTTGTATTTGATGAGACTAATGGCTCTCCAAGAGAGCAAGTTGTTGATTGTGATGATGTAGATGAAGAAGATGTCCCGACGGCCGCTATACGAACCATGGCGATTGGAGAAGTGCGGCCACAAGAACAAGATGAACGAGATCAACCTTCTTCCTCAACAACGGTGCAACCCCCAACTCAAGACGATGAACAGGTTCATCAAAAGGAGGCATGTGATCAAGGGGGAGCACAAGATGATCACGTGATGGAGGAAGAAGCGCAACCGGCACCTCCAACCCAAGTTCGAGCGGTGATTCAAAGGGATCATCCCGTCGACCAAATTTTGGGTGACATTAGCAAGGGAGTAACTACTCGATCTCGATTAGTTAATTTTTGTGAGCATTACTCTTTTGTCTCTTCTATTGAGCCTTTCAGGGTAGAGGAGGCCTTGCTAGATCCGGATTGGGTATTGGCCATGCAGGAGGAACTCAACAACTTCAAGCGCAATGAAGTTTGGACACTGGTGCCTCGTCCCAAGCAAAATGTTGTGGGAACCAAGTGGGTGTTCCGCAACAAACAGGACGAGCACGGGGTGGTGACGAGGAACAAGGCTCGACTTGTGGCAAAAGGTTATGCCCAAGTCGCAGGTTTGGACTTTGAGGAGACATTTGCTCCTGTGGCTAGGCTAGAATCAATTTGTATCTTGCTAGCATATGCCGCTCACCATTCTTTCAGGTTGTACCAAATGGATGTGAAGAGCGCTTTCCTCAATGGGCCAATCAAGGAGGAGGTGTACGTGGAGCAACCCCCTGGCTTCGAGGATGAACGGCACCCCAACCACGTGTGTAAGCTCTCTAAGGCGCTCTATGGACTTAAGCAAGCCCCAAGAGCATGGTATGAATGCCTTAGAGATTTCTTAATTGCTAATGCTTTCAAGGTTGGGAAAGCCGATCCAACTCTTTTTACTAAGACTTGTGATGGAGATTTGTTTGTGTGCCAAATTTATGTCGATGACATAATATTTGGCTCTACTAATAAAAAGTCTTGTGAAGAGTTTAGCAGGGTGATGACGCAGAAATTCGAGATGTCAATGATGGGCGAGTTGAACTACTTCCTTGGGTTCCAAGTGAAGCAACTCAAGGATGGCACCTTCATCTCTCAAACGAAGTACACGCAAGACTTGCTAAAGCGGTTTGGGATGAAGGACGCCAAGCCCGCAAAGACTCCGATGGGAACCGACGGACACACCGACCTCAACAAAGGAGGTAAGTCCGTTGATCAAAAAGCATACCGGTCAATGATAGGATCGTTACTTTACTTATGTGCTAGTAGACCGGATATTATGTTTAGCGTATGCATGTGTGCTAGATTTCAATCCGATCCTAAGGAGTGTCACTTAGTGGCGGTGAAGCGAATCCTTAGATATTTAGTTGCTACGCCTTGTTTCGGGATCTGGTATCCAAAAGGGTCTACCTTTGACTTAATCGGATATTCAGATTCCGACTATGCTGGATGTAAGGTCGATAGGAAGAGTACATCGGGGACGTGCCAATTCTTAGGAAGGTCCCTGGTGTCGTGGAACTCTAAGAAACAAACTTCTGTTGCCCTATCCACCGCTGAGGCCGAGTATGTTGCCGCAGGACAGTGTTGCGCGCAACTACTTTGGATGAGGCAAACCCTCAGGGACTTTGGCTACAATCTGAGCAAAGTCCCACTCCTATGTGATAATGAGAGTGCTATCCGCATGGCGGAAAATCCTGTTGAGCACAGCCGCACAAAGCACATAGACATCCGGCATCACTTTTTGAGAGACCACCAGCAAAAGGGAGATATCGAAGTGTTTCATGTTAGCACCGAGAACCAGCTAGCCGATATCTTTACCAAGCCTCTAGATGAGAAGACCTTTTGCAGGTTGCGTAGTGAGCTAAATGTCTTAGATTCGCGGAACTTGGATTGAATTGTAGCATACATGTGCTTATGCCTTTGATCATGTTCATTCTGCATTTTGTTGCTTATTGTGGTGCTCAAGTTGTACAAACACTCTCTGGACCTCACAAGTCCGTTGCAAAGTGATGCACAGTTTTAGGGGGAGATGTGTTACAACTTGACCCTTTGAGACTAACCATATGCTTGAGTTTGCTTGTTTTAGTCTCGAAGGAGAATTAAAAGGGAAAAGGTGGACTTGGACCATGCAAGACTTCCACTGCACTCCGATGAAAAGAGTAACTTTTCCAAGTTCATCTTTTAACTCTTATTGCCTATTTGCTCTTAATTGAAGATTTTGGTGAGGCAATGGGGTTTTAAGGGCCAAGATTGATCCCGTTTTGGTGCTTGATGCCAAAGGGGGAGAAAAATAAAGGCCAAAGCGATAAATGGATCAGCTACCACTTGAGAAACTTTGAAAATAGTAGAATAGAGTTTTTGGTTTGTCAAAACTCTTGCATTGTCTCTTTTGTCAAAAGTTGGGCTCTTGTGGGGAGAAGTGTTGATTATGGGAAAAAGGGGGAGTTTTTGAAATCTTTGATCAATCTCTTTTGGAATGACTCTCTTTATGCTTCAACATGTGTGTTTGACTTAGAGATAGAGATTTGAGTTTGATTTGCAAAAACAAACCAAGTGGTGGAAAAGGATGATCCATATATGCCAAAATTGAATCAAAATAAATTTGAGTTTTACTTGAAGTGATATTGCACTTGTTCTTGTTGCTTTATGTTGTGTTGGCATAAATCACCAAAAAGGGGGAGATTGAAAGGGAAATGTGCCCTTGGGCCATTTCTAAGTATTTTGGTGATTGAGTGACAACACAAGTGCTTAAATGTGAATTTATGCTCATGGATGGACAAAGTACAAATCAAGAGTAAAGGTATGTTTCTAAGCCTTAGTACATTGATTTTGTGTACTAATATACCTGTCTAACTGTTAGAAACAGAAAGAAGAAGAAAAGAAAAGAGGTGAAAAAGACTTGGCTGTGTACAGCCAAGACTCAGCTCAGTCTGGCACACCGGACTGTCCGGTGGTGCACCGGACAGTGTCCGGTGCGCCAGGCTGACTCGGCGTGAAGCAGCCGCTCTCGGGAATTCGCCGACGGCGTACGGCTAAAATTCACCGGACTGTCTGGTGTGCACCGGACTGTCCGGTGAGCCAACGGTCGGCCGCGGAATCTGCGCGCGACACGTGGCCGGGCCAACGGTCGGAAGGGGGCACCGGACTGTCCGGTGTGCACCGGACATGTCCGGTGCGCCAACGGCTCCCAGATCTGCAACGATCGGCAGTGCTATTTTAGGAAGGAAATCGGGCACCGGACAGTGTCCGGTGTGCACCGGACTGTCCGGTGCACCCGACGACAGAAGGCAAGATCAGCCTTCCAGATTTGCTCTCAACGGCTCCTAGCTGCCTTGGGGCTATAAAAGGGACCCCTAGGCGCATGGAGGAGAGCACCAAGCATTCCTACAACATTCCTAAGCACCAAGACATCGATTCCGCGCATTTGGTTCATTGTGATAGCATCTAGAGCTCTTGTTGAGTTGTGAACTCATTGAGTTGTGTTGCGAGCTCTTGTTGCAACTTGTGTGCGTGCTGTTGCTCTGATTTTGAGTCTTGTGTGCGTTGCTAGTTCCTCCCTTACTTCGTATTTCTTGGTGAATCTCAAGTGTAAGGGCGAGAGGCTCCAAGTTGTGGAGATTCCTCGCAAACGGGATATTGAAAGGCAACGCAAAACACCGTGGTATTCAAGTTGGTCTTTGGACCACTTGAGAGGGGTTGATTGAAACCCTCATCCGTTGGGACGCCACAACGTGGAGTAGGCAAGCGTTGGTCTTGGCCGAACCACGGGATAAACCACTGTGTCATCTCTGTGTTTGATCTCGTGTGGTATTGTGTTTTGTTGAGACTCCTCTCTAGCCACTTGGCGATTATTGTGCTAACACTTAACAAGTTTTTGTGGCTATAAGTTTAAGTTTCACAGGATCACCTATTCACCCCCCCCCCCTCTAGGTGCTCTCACTTGCACCGGGGTGCTCGTAGTAGGGGTTACAAGCGTCGCGAGGGAGTGAGGGCGAGAGAGAGAGAGAGAGTCTCTGCGTGCGTCTGTCTTTGTCTCAACGTCAACGTATTGCGTCGACGTGTCTCCCCGTCTGTCCTCGTGTGAACCTCCCTCAACGTCTGTGTTGTCCCGTGCCTTAGGAAGGCCCTTTTATAAATGCAAGGAGATGTCCAGTAGTACAATGGGGGTGTAGCTAAGTGCTAACGTGGCTGGCGGAGAAGCGCCTTGAGCCCTGTACACGAGCTAACGTGGCCGTTGGAGAAGTGCCTTGAGCCCTGTAGAAGCACAACTGGCGGTGCGGCATGGATCCTGCTGACGTTTGCTTGCTTCCGTAGGGGGTTTGAGAGCAACCGACGTCATGGGCGCACGCGGGGAACCATCATTACCTGTCTACCGGAGTAACCTTAGATGGGACACCGGTCTTGTTCCTTCGTAGCCTGAGGCGGCTAGCTAGGGGTAGGGTAATGATGTATCCCCTGTAGCGTAGTCGGTCCGAGGCCTAGGTCGGGCGAGGCGGAGACTTCTCCTGAGGCCGAGGCTGAGGTCGGGCGAGGCTGTGACTCCTCCCGAGGCCAGGGCTGAGGCCGAGGCCTGGGGTCGGGCGAGGCGGAGACCTTCTCCTGAGGCCGAGGCCGAGGCCAGGGGTCGGGCGAGGCGGAGCTCCCTGTTGCACCCGAGGCTAAACTCGGAAGAGGTCACGAGTTGCTGTTGCTAGTCTTGCCCTGGTTGTTGGCACAGTAGCCGGAGCGGGGTGAATAGCGTTGTTTTCTTGTCAGATCGGTCAGTAAAGGGGTGAAGTGACTGCTGTCACTTCGACCTTGCCGATTGAGGCACGCGTGTCAGGCGATCCCCGCATTAAATGTGCATGCGATACGGTCGATTGGTAGGGCGATCCGGCCGAGGTCGCTGCACGACAAAGTCTGCCCAAGCTGGGCTTTTAGGCGAGCCGAGGGTGCACTCACTGCCTGAGGAGGCCCTCGGGCGAGGCGTGAATCCGCCCGGGACTACTGTTCCCGCCCGAGGCCGAGGCTGGGCTCGGATGAGGTTGCATCCCTTGGTAGACGAGGCCCTGACTTGAACCGCGCTTTGTCAGTTGTTTATGGTTTGTTCTGAAGATGTTTTTCAGCCGCGTTTAGGAGTATTGGGGGTACCCCTAATTATGGTACCCAACAACATTAGTCATAGTACATGAAAGAGATAATAAAAGGTATATAAATGAGCTATGTGTGCAAAACATCAATCAAAATTCCTAGAATCAAGAATATTTAGCTCATGCCTAAGTTTGGTAAAAGTTTTCTCATCTAGTGGTTTGGTAAAGATATCGGCTAATTGTTCTTTAGTGTTAATGTAAGCAATCTCGATATCCCCCCGTTGTTGGTGATCCCTTAAAAAGTGATACGAATGGCTATGTGTTTAG
The DNA here is from genome assembly GCF_902167145.1 of Zea mays. Classification (NCBI taxonomy): domain Eukaryota; kingdom Viridiplantae; phylum Streptophyta; class Magnoliopsida; order Poales; family Poaceae; genus Zea; species Zea mays. Next base: position 97,611,886 of record NC_050105.1, on the reverse strand, counting down.
TGCGGCTATGCTCAACGGGATTATCCGCCATGCGGATTGCACTCTCATTATCACATAGGAGAGGAACTTTGGTTAATTTGTAACCATAGTCTCTAAGGGTTTGCCTCATCCAAAGCAATTGCGCGCAACAGTGGCCTGCGGCAATGTACTCGGCTTCGGCGGTAGAAAGAGTTACCGAATTTTGTTTCTTGGAAGCCCAAGACACCAGAGATCTTCCCAAGAACTGGCAAGTCCCTGATGTGCTCTTTCTATCAAGCTTACACCCTGCCCAATCAGCATCGGAATATCCAATTAAATCAAAAGTGGATCCCCTGGGGTACCAAAGGCCAAACTTAGGAGTAAAAACTAAATATCTCAAGATTCATTTTACGGCCCTAAGGTGAACTTCCTTAGGATCGGCTTGGAATCTTGCACACATGCATACGGAAAGCATAATATCCGGTTGTGAAGCACATAAATAGAGTAAAGAACCTATCATCGACCGATATATCTTTTGATCTACGGATTTACCTCCCGTGTCGAGGTCGAGATGCCCATTGGTTCCCATGGGTGTCTTGATGGGCTTGACATCCTTCATCTCAAACTTGGTAAGAATGTCTTGAATATACTTGGTTTGGCTAATGAAGGTGCCCTCTTGGAGTTGCTTTACTTGAAATCCTAAGAAGTACTTCAACTCCCCCATCATAGACATCTCGAACTTTTGAATCATGATCCTACTAAACTCTTCACATGTAGATTTGTTAGTAGACCCAAATATAATATCATCAACATAAATTTGGCATACAAACAAATCATTTGCAATAGTTTTAGTGAATAGAGGATTGGCTTTTCCGACTTTGAAGCCATTAGCGATAAGAAAATCTCTTAGGCATTCATATCATGCTCTTGGGGCTTGCTTGAGCCCATAAAGCGCCTTAGAGAGTTTATAAACATGGTTAGGGTACTCGCTATCTTCAAAGCCGGGAGGTTGCTCAATATAGACCTCCTCCTTGATAGGTCCATTGAGGAAGGCACTCTTGATGTCCATTTGATAAAGCTTGAAGCCATGGTAAGTACCATAGGCAAGTAATATACGAATTGACTCAAGCCTAGCTACGGGTGCATAGGTTTCACCGAAATCCAAACCTTCGACTTGGGAGTATCCCTTGGCCACAAGTCGAGCTTTGTTCCTTGTCACCACACCATGCTCATCTTGCTTGTTGCGGAAGACCCATTTGGTTCCTACAACATTTTGATTAGGACGTGGAACAAGATGCCATACCTCATTCCTCTTGAAGTTGTTGAGCTCCTCTTGCATCGCTAGCACCCAATCCGAATCTCTTAGTGCATCCTCTACCCTGTATGGCTCAATAGAGGAAACAAAGGAGTAATGTTCACAAAAATGAGCAACACGAGATCGAGTGGTTACCCCCTTATGAATGTCACCGAGAATGGTGTTCACGGGGTGATCTCGTTGTATTGCTTGGTAGACTCTTGGGTGTGGCGGTCTTTGTCCTTGTATCTCTTGTTCATCCTCCTTGTCATGATCTTCATCATCTCCCCCTTGATCATTGATCTCATCTTGAGGTGGCTCTTCTTCTTGATCTCCATTTTCATCATCTTGAGCTTGTCCCTCATCTTGGGTCGGTGGAGATGCTTGATTGGAGGATGAAGGTTGATCTTGTGCATGTGGAGGCTCTTCGGATTCCTTAGGACACACATCCCCAATGGACATGTTCCTTAGCGCGACGCATGGAGCCTCTTCATCATCTAGCTCATCAAGATCAACTTGCTCTACTTGAGAGCCGTTAGTCTCATCAAACACAATGTCACAAGAAACTTCAACTAGTCCAGAGGACTTGTTAAAGACTCTATATGCCCTTGTGTTTGAATCATAACAAAGTAAAAAACCTTCTACAGCCTTAGGAGCAAATTTAGATTTTCAACCTCTTTTAAAGAGAATAAAGCATTTGCTACCAAAGACTCTAAAATATGAAACATTGGGCTTTTTATCGGTGAGGAGTTCGTAAGATGTCTTCTTGAGGATTTGGTGAAGGTAGAGACGGTTGATGGCGTAGCAAGCGGTGTTGATTGCTTCCACCCAAAACCTGTCTGAAGTCTTGTATTCATCAAGCATGGTCCTCGCCATGTCAAGTAGAGTTCTATTCTTCCTCTCCACTACACCATTTTGTTGTGGTGTGTAGGGAGAAGAGAACTCATGCTTGATGCCCTCCTCCTCAAGGAAGCCTTCGATTTGAGAGTTCTTGAACTCCGTCCCATTGTCGCTTCTAATCTTCTTGATCCTTAAGCCAAACTCATTTTGAGCTCATCTCAAGAATCCCTTTAAAGTCTCTTGGGTTTGAGATTTTTCCTGCAAAAAGAACACCCAAGTGAAGCGAGAATAGTCATCCACAATTACAAGACAATACTTACTCCCGTTGATGCTCATGTAAGCGATTGGGCCGAATAAATACATGTGGAGTAGCTCAAGTGGCCTGTCGGTTGTCATGATGTTCTTGTGTGGATGATGGACACCAACTTGCTTCCCTACTTGACATGCACTACAAACCCTGTCTTTCTCAAAATGAACATTGGTTAGTCCCAAAATGTGATCTCCTTTTAGAAGCTTATGAAGATTCTTCATCCCAACATGGGCTAGTCGGCGGTGTCAGAGCCAACCCATGTTAGTCTTAGCAAGTAAGCAAGTGTCGAGTTCAGCCCTATCAAAATCTACTAAGTATAGCTGACCCTCTAACACTCCCTTAAATGCTACTGAATCATCACTTCTTCTAAAGACAGTAACACCTATATCCGTAAAAAGACAGTTGTAGCCCATTTTGCATAATTGAGAGACAGAAAGCAAATTGTAATCTAAAGAATCTACAAGAAAAACATTGGAAATAGAGTGGTCAGGAGATATAGCAATTTTACCAAGTCCTTTGATCAAACCTTGATTTCCATCCCCGAATGTGATAGCTTTTTGGGGATCTTGGTTTTTCTCATAGGAGGAGAACATCCTTTTCTCCCCTGTCATGTGGTTTGTGCACCCGCTATCGATGATCCAACTTGAGCCCCCGGATGCATAAACCTACAAAACAAATTTAGGCCTTGTTCTTAGGTATCCAAACGGTCTTGGGTCCTTTGACATTAGAAATAAGCACCTTGGGTACCCAAACACAAGTCTTTGACCCCTTGTGTTTGCCCCCAACATATTTGACAACTACTTTGCCTGATTTGTTAGTTAGCACATAGGATGCATCAAAAGTCTTAAATGAAATGTTATGTTAATTTGATGCAATAGGAGTTTTTTTCTTAGGCAATTTAGCACGGGTTGATTGCCTAGAACTAGATGACTCACTCTTATAAATAAAAGCATGATGAGAGCCAGAGTGAGACTTCCTGGAATGAATTCTCCTAATTTTGTGCTCAGGATAACCGGCAGGGTATAAAATGTGACCCTCGTTATCCTGAGGCATGGGAGCTTTGCCCTTAACAAAGTTTGACAATCTTTTAGGAGGGGCATTAAGCTTGACATTGTCTCCCTTTTGGAATCCAATGCCATCCTTAATGTCAGGGTGTCTCCCATTATAGAGCATGCTTCTAGCAAATTTAAATTTTTCATTTTCAAGTTCATGCTCAGCAATTTTAGCATCTAGTTTAGCTATATGATCATTTTGTTGTTTAATCATAGCAAGGTGATCATGAATAGCATCAACATTAGTATCTCTACATCTAGTGCAAATGGTAACATGTTCAACGGTAGATGTAGAGGGTTTGCAAGTATTCAACTCAACAATCTTAGCATATAAAATATCATTCTCATCTCTAAGATTGGTAATGGAAGCATTGCAAACATCTAAGTCTTTAGCCTTAGCAATTAGTTTTTCATTTTCAATTTTAAGGCTAGCAAGAGAGGTATTCAATTTATCAATCTTATCAATCAAACTAGCATTATCATCTCTAAGATTGGCAATTGAATCATCATAAATATCTAGCTTATCAACCTTAGCAATTAGATTGGCATTCTCGGTTCTAAGGTTGGAAATGGTGTCATGGCAAATGTTAAGCTCACTATTTAAATGTTCACATTTTTCTATTTCCTGAGCATAAGCATTTTTAACCTTAACATGCTTCTTATTTTCCTTAATAAGGAGGTCCTCTTGGATATCCAAGAGTTCATCCTTCTCATGAATAGCGCTAATTAATTCATTTAATTTCTCCTTTTGTTGCATGTTGAGGTTGGCAAAAAGAGTGAGCAAGTTATCCTCATCATCACTAGAATTATCCTCATCACTAGAACTTGCATACTTAGTGGAGGATTTGGATTTTACCTTCTTCTTCTTGTCGTCCTTTGCCATGAGGCACTTGTGGCCGACGTTGGGGAAGAGGAGGCCTTTGGTGACGACGATGTTGGTGGCGTTCTCGTCGGAGAAGGAGTCGGTGGAGCTCTCGTCGGAGTCCCACTCCCAGCAAACATGGGCATCGCCGCCCTTCTTCTTGTAGTACCTCTTTTTTTCCTTCTTCTTCCCCCTCTTGTCGTTGTCCCTATCACTATCACTAGATAAAGGGCATTTAGCGATAAAATGACCGGGCTTACCACACTTGTAGCAAACTTTCTTTGAACGGGGCTTGTAATCTTTCCCCTTCCTTTGCTTAAGGATTTGGCGAAAGCTCTTGATGATGAGCGCCATCTCCTCATTGTCGAGCTTGGAGGCGTCGATGGGAAGCCTACTCGATGTAGACTCTTCCTTTTTCTCCTCCGTCGCTTTGAAGGCGACGGGTTGCACCTTGGGTGTTGAGGTGGCGCCTTGCTCGATGATCTTCTTGGAGCCTTTGATCATCAATTCAAAGCTCACAAATTTTCCTATAACTTCCTCGCGAGACATTAGCTTATATCTAGGATCATCACGAATTAATTATACTTGAGTAGGGTTAAGAAATACAAGTGATCTTAGAATAACCTTGACCATTTCATGGTCATCCCACTTGGAGCTCCCGAGGTTGCGCACTTGGTTCACCAAGGTTTTTAGCCGGTTGTACATGGCTTGCGGGTCTTCTCCTTGGTTGAGCATAAAGCGACCGAGCTCCCCCTCGATCGTTTCCCGCTTGGTGATTTTGGTCACCTCATCTCCTTCGTGCACGGTCTTGAGTACGTCCCAAATCTCTTTGGCGCTCTTCAACCCTTGCACCTTATTATACTCCTCTCGACTTAGAGAGGTGAGGAGTATAGTAGTTGCTTGAGAGTTGAAGTGCTCGATTTGGGCCACCTCGTCCTCATCATAATCTTCATCCCCTACGGATGGTACCTGTACTCCAAACTGAACAACATCCCATATGCTTTTGTGGAGTGAGGTTAGGTGATATCTCATCATATCACTCCACCTAGAATAATCTTCACCGTCAAACGTCGGTGGTTTGCCTAATGGGACCGAAAGTAATGGAGTATTTCTAGGAATGCGAGGGTAGCGTAGGAGGATCTTACTATACTTCTTGCACTCTTGGCGCTTAGAAGTGACGGACGCGGCGTCGGATCCCGATGTAGATGGCGATGAAGAGTCGGTCTCGTAGTAGACCACTTTCTTCATTTTCTTCTTCTTTTCGCCATCCTTGTGCGTCCTAATGCGCGAGGGGGATCCTTCCTTCTTTTTGTTGCCGGACTCCTTTGATGGAGCCTTCCCGTGGCTTGTAGCCTTGGCGGGGCTTGTAGGCTTGTTCCCGCCGATCACCATCTCCTTCTTGGCGTGATCTCCCGACATCACTTCGAGCGGTTGGGCTCTAATGAAGCACCGGGTTCTGATACCAATTGAAAGTCGCCTAGAGGGGGGTGAATAGGCAAATCTGAAATTTACAAACTTTAAGCACAACTACAAGCCGGAGTTAGCGTTAGAAATATAAACGGGTCCGAAAGAGAGGGCGAAAACAAATCACAAGCGAATAAGAGCGAATGACACGGTGATTTGTTTTACCGAGGTTCGGTTCTTGCAAACCTACTCCCCGTTGAGGTGGTCACAAAGACCGGGTCTCTTTCAACCCTTTCCCTCTCAAACGGTCACCTAGACCGAGTGAGCCTTTCTCTTCAATCAAATGGGACACTAAGTCCATTACAAGGACCGCCACAACTTGGTGTCTCTTGTTTTGATTACAAGTGAGTTGAACACAAGAAAGAAGGAAGAAGAAAAGCAATCCAAGCGCAAGAGCTCAAATGAACACAAGTATCTCTCTCTCACTAGTCACTATTTGATTGGAATGGTCTTTGGACTTGGGAGAGGATTTGATCTCTTTGTATGTGTCTTGAATGAAGTCTATAGCTCTTGTATGAGGTTTAATGGCTGAAAACTTAGATACCTTGAAGTGTGGTGGTTGGGGGGTATTTATAGCCCCAACCACCAAAAGAACCGTTGGTGAGGGCTTCTGTCGTATGGCGCACCGAACAGTCCGGTGCGCCATCGGACACTGTCCGGTGCGCCAGCCACGTCACCAAGCCGTTGGATTCTGACCGTTGGAGCTTCTGACAACTGGGCCACCGGACAGTCCGGTGGTGCACCGGACAGTCACTGTACACTGTCTGGTGCGCCTTCTGGCGCCTGCTCTGACTCTGTGCGCGCAGTCGCGCACTGTTCACTGTTCCTGTAGCAGTTGCAGACGACCGTTGGCGCTGGTTAGCCGTTACTCCGCTGGCACACCGGATAGTCCGGTGAATTATAGCGGAGTGGCTCTCAGAATTCCCGAAGCTGAGCAGTTCGGAGTTGGACTCCCTGGTGCAACGGACACTGTCCGGTGCACACCGGACAGTCCGATGCGCCAGACCAGGGCAGCCTTCGGGTGCCTTGCTCCTTTCTTGTTGAACCCTTTCTTTTGGCTTTGTATTGGTTTATTGTGAACCTTTGGCACCTGTAGAACTTATAATTTAGAGCAAACTAGTTAGTCCAAATATTTGTGTTGGGCAATTCAACCACCAAAATCATTTAGAAAAAAGGTGTAAACTTATTTCCCTTTCACTCCCCCTATGCTTTATTACGGTGGTTTTAAGCGATATTAATCATGTTTAAACTCTATAACATGATGATAATGTGTAATATAGCGGTATAAATATTGTATGATTTTTTAAAAAGATCCAAAATAATTAATAAATGTTAAATAGAGTTGTAGTATACAGAGAGAGTTGTTTAGGGGGAATAGTTGGAGCCAAACTATATGTAGAAGAATATTTTAAAGAGATGCAATAAAATATATTAGAATGTACAGATAAGGAATGGTCCTCTATTGATTTCCCATAACCATATATTTTAAGCTCTTTTCTCCCAGTTCCCAGATTGGACGAAAATTTATGCTCAGGTATGTCGCAGGGACGAAAATTTATTCAGGCCTAAACAATCTTGACGGTTTATCTGCTACAAGACGCAGCAGCAGCTTACCCGTCAGGCGTGGCTCCATGAACACAAGCAGATACAAGATTCACAGCAAGTTCATGAATAAGAAACCCTAAAAACAGCCATTCTGAGTGAACACGGTCCAGCGGCCTCTGGATTATCTGTCAAGACCATTATTGACTGCTCCAAAGGCAAACCGTGAAAAAACATTCCAATGCAGTTCTACTTGAAGCAACAGATCATAAACAACAACAAAAAAAGATCCATTGTGACGGTGAGTTACAGCGCAGCATGTCGAAAACATCAACTGTCTAGGGCTTAATGTTCTTCGCCATCTCTTCCACATCAAGCTCAACTGCCAGTACTGGACCATCCTGTTTCATGGCCATGCCGCTGTTGCACAGACAGTAGGAACAAACATTTAGCACATGCACGGTGTGGGTATTAACTGAGATGAGAGGCACAACAGACCTGTTCTCGACTAGACCGTGATCAACAGCGGTTCTTAAAGAGTAAATCACTCTGCCAAGGATGTCAGTCATTGGGACAGGTCCAAACAAGCGGCTATCTCTAGCTTCCTGTTGCCAAACAGAGCATGGAAAACTTTAGGGAAAAAAAAGGCCTTCGTTGAAATGCAAAACTCTTATGTTCCTCGCACTTCTACAGTGAGGGCATGACAATATATCCCTTTTACACAACAAAATCAAGTGCAACACCAACTAACATAATTAATTGCACAAATTACTGCTACAAGCATCATTAGCTCAATAACATATATATATACCTTTGGCTTGAGGGCTAGGTTGTCTGCCAGGACCCAGCATTGGTCTTTCTCAAGCACAAACGGCTCATCCTTCTCATCATTAGAGACCATCTCATAGCCTTCCAAGGCAGCCAGTCGTCGAATAATTAAATCATCAGATTTCTCTGGGTCTTTTAACAACACAACGTCCCCGACAAACACTTGCCTGTCAAGAATTTTTTACACAGCGCAGACTATTAAAAACATCTTAAGCAATAGATGATGCCAAATGGTCTTTGGCCAACAGGTGAAATGGCTTTACAAATCAGCCAACCAGGTTTCCTTCATGTTGATGCTTTAATGAGTTTTTACTAAGATGCAAAAAATAATAGCAACAGGTGACTCAAAAGGAGGTATCAGGGAGTCGAGCACATATATGACATAACCTTGAGAATTAACTAAACATCACATAGTCAACAGTTTGAAAATAGTGTTGCATTATACAAATAGATGGACTGCGATTAACAAACTGTAGATTGACTGCATTAGTTGATTATCAAATATGCAAATGAGCATTTGTGTATGCGTGGTTTATCATGTATGTGTTAGGCCTGAACCGGACTGTACTCTGGGCAAAGTGGGAATTACATAAATCTGCACCAAAGCCCATTTCTGGACCAGTGAAAACCCCATAACCCAACTACAACTCCACAACAGCTCCAAGCAAAGAATAAATTCACCAACGTGAGTTGCAGCCATATTAAGAAAATAACAGAAATCCAGTACTTGTGTGTATAGACCTTTTTTTACAGAATTACTTTCTGAAGTTATTTTCAGGTAATATGTTATTTTTCAACACAAATGTTAGCTAAATTTCAAAATCACATTGTTAATCTGTGATCAGGTTCATTTGAAGGGCGGTCTGGCACAAGAATCTAAGAATAGTAGCTAGAGACATCTTTAGTCTTTAACATGATGTGCAATATAGTTAGCTTAGTCAATGAGATTGATATTAACAAACTCCAATGCTTAGTTGATTGTTTCTGTTTTAGGCTTAGTTGTTACTATCTAGAAATAGCAAATATATATGGGTTCAAATAAATCATCAAAATGCAAAACAAAGGCTAAGCGGTTCCTGGGTTAGTTTTATAGTAGTTTTTGCACTTTTGCAGTAGGAAACATATTAAGAAGAAATTGGCATGGCAAGATAATATTAGTTTGTTATTATTTTACATTCTCTGCAAAACAAGACATCCTTAGTTCACTCATGCATTCTTTGCTGAACAAGACAAGATAGCATTCAAGGGAACAGTGACCCAAGCCCGAACTAGGAAACTACTACATCCCTTTTCTTTTATTTGACGCATGATAGTTTAATTTTACACTAGCAAACGTCAAATAAAAAAGATCGGAGGGAGTACAAAACAAGGTGGTCCCTTAATGAATATAAGAATGCCCTTACTGCCAATTGTTTACTATCAGATGGAAATACATTGCTATTGCTTGTTCTCAGGTACTGAGGTACGAATACAACACAGGCAAAGGAAGGTCAAGCCAAAAGAGGTACAGAACAAGTTGCAATCAACAGTTTGGGGCTCACGTTTTGCCCATGAACTTCAGGACGAATTCTGTAGAGAGCACGGTGTTTTGCCCCCTAACCAGAAGTCTAATTGTGATTTTATCCCTGTTTTTTTAACTCTGTAATTTTACCCTTGCAATTTTAAAATGAATGAGACATTTACCACCTGGTTTAGATGTCTATTAGTTGAGGGCGGATTAAACTAATTAAAAAAAACAAAACCCATAAAATCAGATGTGAAATGACTCAAATACCCCTTGTTCATCCTGATTCCCATCCTCTTCCCTACTCATATCATCTTCTATGACGGGGCAGCTATGCGCCTGGTGGTGGTGGTGGTGGTGGCTTGCAGACGCACTGCCAGCGTGCAGTGAGGGTAGCATGATGGCAGATATGTGGGACCACGGGTGCCCGGAGTGGTGTAGAAGCAAGGCTGCTCATGCCAGCCTGGAGCAGAGCGCTTCGGGCCGGCGCTGCTCTAGCCAGGGCGGCGTTGGAGACTGAGACTGAGGCGGCAGGCTTGGAAGTTACTGTGTGGGCCTGCGTGCAAAGGGGCCAGCGGGCACAAGGCGGCAGGCAAGGTTGCGCGGCCAGCCCAAACATGGTGGCGCGCAACCCTTGGAGATGGGCCACGCCAAGGTTTTAAAGTCGTCCGACTAATCGCGATTAGTCGACCTTATCGCTAGTCCGAGCTCGATTAGGGTCTCCGACTCGACTAGAGTGTAGGTAGCGATTAGTCGTCCTAGTCGCCGACTAATCGCGATTAGTCGTCCGACTAGGGGTTATGGTCGACTAATTATGCCTGTTTTGGGCCACTAGTCCGGCCTCTATTACGTGGGTCGGCCCACCATCTGTACACAACACAAACGTTGTTTTGCCCTATGCCCCTGCTTTGTACCAATACGGTACGCACTGTTGCGCGTGCGCTCTTCCCCAGCTCAACCACCCCTTCTCTAGTGTTGCCGCCCCTTATCCATCGCCGCCGTCCTCCTCTCCTGCCGCCCTGTTGTGCTCTGGCGGCCCTCTGCTCGAGCAGCAATTGCGCCCCCTCCATCGTGCGACGGCTGTAGTCTGCAGAGGCCCCCTCCAGCGCGCCCCCGTCCTCTTCTGTTATCTGTTCAGTGGTTGAACATGCGAGTAGGCGACCACTCCTCTGTTTAGAATTCAAAGATCGAGATGAGGACCTCTTCAAACGGTAATTGCTCTGATATTTTAGTTGTTCAGTGTTCTTTGTTCACTAACTAAGCAGTATTGTGCCCGCCTTGGCCTCCTCTTGAGTTGTGCTTCACTTGATTGTTGTGCCACTACAGATGAGAATAGGAGGCGATGTAATAATGTTGAAGTCATCTTCCTAGAATCTAGGTTGCCCCAGCCCTAGAACGATGGCAGTGGCACTGGTACAGTTCATGCAGTCCTGCAGTCTAGCTAGGCAGCTAGAGCTATATATATACACACACACATGATCCTGTTATAGGTGGATGACTATAGGACGACTAGGAGTCGAGTAGGCTCGACTAATCGAGCAAATCGACGACTAATCGCGATTAGTCACCTTATCGGTGCTCAAGCGACTAGAGTCGACTAGCCGACTTTAAAACCTTCGGCCACGCCATCGTGCAGGGACCACTGTGGTCGACTCTTCTTTGATGTGTCGTCCACAAACTTTGTCCTTGGCAAAAAGTCTAGGTCGACTGGGACTTGCACTGCATCATGATGATTGTGTTCATCGAGGTTGTTGTTGTTGCCATAGACGACCCAGCTCGTGAGGCATACTCTTCGGAGAGATCATCTTGTGATGTTTGGATTGGCCCTAAACTAGTCTTCGTGGTTCCTTGATGTATGGCTAATACATGCCAATTTTTTGAGTGATATTCAAATATGTGCTAATCTTTTGAATGATATTAAAATACTTGGGGGTGTTTGGTTCTAGGGACTAAAGTTTAGTCTGTATCACATCGGATGTTTGAATGCATATTACGAGTATTAAATATAGTCTAATTATAAAACTAATTACACAGCTAAAGAATAAATGTCGAGACAAATTTTTAAGCCTAATTAATCCATGATTAGCAAATATTTAGGGTTTAGGACCACATGAGCGAACCATTGACTAATTAGGATTAATAGGTTCGTCTTGACATTTAGTTCTCATATATATATATATATATATACATATATATATATATATATATATATATATATAAAAGTGTTGTTATTAAACTATATTTAATATTTTTAAATAGCATCCAAACATCAGATGTGGCAGGGGCTAAAATTTAGCCCCCGTAACCAAACAACCCTTGATGTCAATCAATTGAATCCTAAAAAAACTCGACCTGCAGGGGTAATACACCCTAGGTATTGTATATAAGAAGAATATTTTCTCACACAGGTCGAGAAAACCTCCGAACCCTGCCCATCCATACACAGCGGCATCGTAGCCCATGTGAGCACGACCGCGACCGGGGCCGAACCTTAGACCAGTGCTTTGGCATGGGATAGCGAAGGAATCTTTTTAACCCTAGCCTAAAATTCGCTCCCGTAGATTGTCGAGCTCAGAAACTAAGTATTGCTACTCAGGCCACCTAACCAACTCGACTAGAGGCCCTTTCACAGTCTATTGAATCCTTGGGTCAATGGTTTCAAAACAGGGGTAAAATCACAGATAACCAGAACAAACCAGGGGCAAAATCATATGGGTACATTTGCCCTTTCATACAAAGCTAACACCGTTAATAGGGAATGATAGAATAGGACAAAGTGGCTTTTCGTTTTGAAATTGGAAGAGTAAGGCCTGTTTGGCACATAGTTGTTAAGGCGATACGACGAGGTATGGCGACTGGCCCGCTTTTCACCTTTTAAGCGATAAGGCATAAGGCGAGGCGACACCTTAAACAAATTTAAAAATACAATAAATATTGATATTTGAGAAAGTATTATGGACAAACATGATGGAATAAGTCTTGAGCATCTAGAGGACAACAGTCGCTTTTGACTGTCCTCTGTAGTCCTTTAGCATCTAGAGGACAGCTTGACTGTCCTCTGTAGTCTCTTTAGCATCTAGAGGACAGCAGTCGCTTTTTGACTGTCCTCTGTAGTCGCTTTAGCATCTAAAGGACAACAGTCGCTTTTGACTGTCCTCTGTAGTCTCTTTAGCATCTAGAGGACAATCCTGTTGTGTAGTGTGTGTGAGAAGGTGTGGTAGTGCAGCCTCTAGGGCTATAAATATGGGTCTCCAACCCTTAGATGGGTATGGCATTGTGTAGTGTTTGAGGAAATAAACAGAAAAATTGCCCCAACTCATAGTGTCATCCTCTTGATGAGAGTTAGAGTCCCTCTACTTACAATTGGTATCAGAGCCAAACTATCCTGCAGCCTAAACATCTCGTGCTCATCTCCTTCCCGCGTCTCTCCCCACACTCAGTCGGCAGCAAGAGCTCCAACTGTTCCTTCCTCCCCTGCTCAGACGAGCAGCCTTTCGTCTGAGACAGCCTCTTCCACACGCAGCAACCCCTCACTAGCCCACCATGTCCCTACGCTCGGCCACTTCGAGTGTGCGGCGCCAGCAGGAGGCCGAGGTCGCCGCGGCACAAGAACGCGAGCGAGCAGCAGCAGCGGCTGCAGCGACAGCGGCGAGGGCAGCACGGTTGGCGGCGGCGGAACTGGCAGCGGCGAGAGCGGAAGTAGAAGCAGCGGAGGCGGCGGATGCTGCACGTGCGGCGGCAACAGAGCTCGAGGTTCTGCGCGGCAGTAGAGCTGGCAGCTCTGCTTCTGTCGACGACAACACCGACGAAGAGCTCAGGCTGGCGAGGGAAGCAGCGCGAGAGCAGGCGGCACAGTGGGCAGCCGCGCATCCCCATGGGGGCGCGCGTGGCGGCAGCCCGGATAGGCGCCGACGCGCCGACCGCGCTCCAGGCGGGGGCGCACGTGGCGGCAACCCAGACGGGCGTAGACGCGCCGGCGGTGCTCCCGGCGGCGGCGACCGAGTCGACGGAGATCGCGGCCTCTACAGGCGGCGCGGTTCACCCTCCCCGGATCGGTATCATGGTCGCCGCATGGCCCAGGCCATTGTCAGGGACATCGGTCCCGGGGGTGAGTGGCCTACCCTCACCAAGACCAACTACGTCGAGTGGGCCGCGGTGATGAGGGTACGGCTCCAGGTTCGCCACATGTGGGAAGCAGTTCGTTACGACGACGTCGACTACCACGAGGATCGGCGGGCGCTGGATGCCCTCATTGCTGCAGTCCCGCCCGAGATGCAGTTTTCGCTTTCCCAGAAGCGGACTGCAAAGGAGGCCTGGGACGCCATCGCTGCGACCCGCATCGGCAGCGATCGTGCTCGCAAGACCACACTGCAGGCACTTCGCAAGGAGTGGGAGAACCTGGCCTTGAAGCCAGGTGAGGATGTTGATGACTTTGCTCTCCGCCTCAACACTCTGTTGCAGAAGATGGTGCAGTTCGGCGACGACACCTACGATGAGGAGAGAGCTGTTGAGAAGCTCTTTCGTTGCATCCCCGAGAAGTACAGGCAGATTGCTCGCTCGATCGAGTCTCTGCTAGACCTCTCCACGATGACGATCGAAGAGGCGATTGGTCGCCTCAAGGTGGTCGACGGCGACGAACCACAGGCTCTCTCTGGGCCTATCACTATAGGCGGGAAGCTACATCTCACTCGGGAGCAGTGGGAGGCCTGCCAGGGTGACAAGAAGAAGGGGGAGTCCTCCTCGACACGAGGCCGCAAACGCGGCAAGCCGCGCAAGGCGCGTGGAGGCGCCCAGGCCGGGGCGCGAGGACATGCTGAGGGTGGTGCACGTGGAGGTGCCCAAGGCGGCGCCGTCGGCAACAAGAAGCCGGCACGAGACGACGGCTGCCACAACTGCGGCAAGCTTGGCCACTGGGCCAGGGATTGTCGGCAGCCACGACGTGGCCAGGCCAACGTCGCACAGGCAGAGGCGGAGGAGGAGGCCCTGCTCCTGACACATGCAAGCATCGAGCCATCTCCAGCGGCACCGACCGCAGCGGCACTCCTCCACCTTGATGAGTCGAAAGCACGCGCTTTCCTCGGCGACGGCTCCAACAAGGACATGATCGAAGGATGGTGCCTCGACACCGGCGCCACTCATCACATGACCGGCCGACGGGAGTTCTTCACCGAGCTTAACTCTAGCGTCCGAGGCTCCGTCAAGTTTGGGGACGCCTCCGGTGTAGAGATCAAGGGCGCCGGCTCAGTTGTCTTCACCGCCACGTCTGGTGAGCACAGGCTGCTCACCGGAGTCTACTACATCCCCGCGTTGAGAAACTCTATCATCAGCTTGGGACAGCTGGATGAGAACGGTTCGCGCGTGGAGGTCGAGCATGGAGTCATGAGGATCTGGGATCCCTCTCGTCGCCTTCTTGCCAAGGTACGCAGGAGTGCAAATCGGCTTTACATCCTCAATGTGAAGGTGGCACAACCTTGCTGCCTTGCTGCTCGTCGAGACGACGGGGCATGGCAGTGGCACGAGCGCTTCGGGCACCTTAACTTCGAAGCCCTGAAGCGGCTCAGCGCCAAGGAGATGGTACGAGGCCTGCCGTGCCTTGACCATGTGGAGCAATTCTGCGATGTCTGCGTGTTGACAAAGCAGAGACGGCTCCCCTTCCCCCAGCAGTCGAGCTTCCGAGCCAAGGAGAGGCTCGAGCTCGTGCATGGGGACTTGTGTGGCCCGGTGACACCAGCCACACCAGGAGGACGACGCTACTTCTTGCTGCTCGTCGACGATCTCTCCCGCTACATGTGGGTGATGATACTTGGCAGCAAGGGAGAGGCTGCGAACGCCATCAGGCGTGTGCAGGTCGCTGCGGAGGCGGAGTGCGGCCGCAAGCTGCGCGTGCTGCGCACCCGACAACGGCGGCGAATTCACGGCGGCTGAGTTCGCGTCGTACTGCGCGGATGAGGGCGTTCAGCGACACTACTCCGCGTCGTACAGCCCGCAACAGAACGGCGTCGTCGAGCGGCGCAACCAGACAGTTGTGGGGATGGCTCGGGCTCTCCTCAAGCAGAGAGGAATGCCAGCTGTCTTCTGGGGAGAGGCGGTGGTGACAGCGGTTTACATCCTCAACCGCTCGCCCACCAAGGCTCTCAACGGGATGACACCGTACGAGGCTTGGCATGGGCGCAAGCCGGCGGTCTCTCACCTACGGGTCTTCGGCTGCCTCGCGTTCACCAAGGAGCTTGGCCACATCAGCAAGCTCGACGATAGGAGCACCCCGGGGGTGTTCATTGGCTACGCGGAGGGCTCGAAGGCCTACCGCATCCTTGACCCAAGAACACAGTGTGTGCGCAGCGCGCGACGTAGTGTTCGACGAAGGGCGAGGTTGGGCGTGGGACAAGGCGGTGGACGACGGCACGACTCCGACGTACGACTTCACCATCGAGTACGTCCACTTTGAGGGAGCTGGGGGAGTAGGCAACTCTTCTCCGAGCAGGTCTACCCCAGCCCCCAAGTCTCCACCGACTCCAGCGCCACACTCTCCAGCTCCTGCTACAACGAGCTCTTCACCACCACGCACTCCAGCCACGACTCCGGCTACAGCGAGCTCTTCGCCACCACGTACTCCAGCACCGACGGTACCCTCTCCGGGAACGTCCTCTCCGACACCAGCTCGTGTCGAGCACGACCCAGTGGAGCTCGTGACCCCTCTGTCCCGCGACGAGGAGCGCGTCGACGCGTGCTACGACGGCGAGCCGTTGCGGTATCGAAGGGTGGAGGGCCTTCTCATCGACCCGTCGGTGCCGGGCCCTGCGTCTCGCATTCTGGCAGGAGAGTTGCATCTTGCATGCAACGATGGTGAGCCTCGGTCTTTCGCGGAGGCCGAGAAACATGCGGCTTGGCGTGCCGCGATGCAGTCAGAGATGGACGCGGTTGAGACGAACCGCACTTGGGAGCTCGCTGATCTCCCTCATGGTCATCGCGCGATCACCCTTAAGTGGGTGTTCAAACTGAAGAGGGATGAAGTCGGCGCCATCGTCAAGCATAAGGCTCGCTTGGTGGCACGCGGTTTCTTGCAGCAGGAGGGGATCGACTTCGACGATGCCTTTGCCCCTGTAGCAC
This sequence comes from Zea mays, assembly GCF_902167145.1. Taxonomy (NCBI): domain Eukaryota; kingdom Viridiplantae; phylum Streptophyta; class Magnoliopsida; order Poales; family Poaceae; genus Zea; species Zea mays. The sequence continues at coordinate 97,595,125 of NC_050105.1, read as the reverse complement.
GGATGGAATCCGTGCGACTCCTCCTCGCGCTGGCAGCCCTGAAGGGCTGGCATGTTCATCACATGGATGTCAAGGCGGCGTTTCTTAACGGCGACTTAAAGGAGGAGGTCTATGTACACCAGCTGTCAGGTTTTGCGATCCCTGGCAAGGAGGGCAAGGTGTTGCGCCTGCGCAAGGCTCTCTACGGCTTGCGACAGGCACCAAGGGCGTGGAATGTCAAGCTGGATTCCACGCTCAAGAGGATGGGCTTCATGCCAAGCCCGCACGAGGCGGCCATCTATCGGCGGGGCAATGGAGAAAATGCCCTGCTGGTGGGTGTCTACGTCGACGACTTGGTGATCACCGGCGCCAAGGATGCAGAGGTGGCAGCGTTCAAGGAAGAGATGAAGGCCACCTTCCAAATGAGTGACCTGGGGCATCTCTCCTTCTACCTGGGGATTGAGGTGCACCAGGGAGACTCCGGGATCACACTTCGTCAGACCGCCTATGCCAGGCGCATTGTTGAGCTGGCTGGGCTCACCGACTGCAACCCAGCTCTCACTCCGATGGAGGAGAGGCTGAAGCTGAGTCGCGACAGCACGACGGAGGAGGTGGATGCTACTCAGTACCGGCATCTTGTGGGGAGCCTTCGCTACCTCGTCCACACACGGCCTGATTTGGCATACTCTGTCGGCTACGTTAGTCGGTTTCTGCAGCGACCGACGACGGAGCATGAGCAGGCTGTGAAGAGGATCATCCGCTATGTTGCGGGGACTCTCGACCACGGTCTCTACTACCCGAGGTGCCCTGGGGAGGCACACCTTGTCGGGTACAGCGATAGCGACCACGCCGGCGACATCGACACCAGCAAGAGCACAAGCGGGATCCTCTTCTTCCTCGGCAAGTGCCCCATCAGCTGGCAGTCGGTCAAGCAGCAGGTGGTGGCCATGTCCAGCTGCGAGGCCGAGTACATAGCGGCGTCCACTGCTTCGACTCAGGCTCTCTGGCTGGCTCGACTGCTCGGTGATCTCCTCGGGAGAGACACTGGAGCGGTGGAACTCAGGGTGGACAGCCAGTCCGCTCTGGCATTGGCCAAGAACCTCGTGTTCCATGAACGGAGCAAGCACATCCGGCTGAGATACCACTTCATCCGAGACTGCTTGGCAGAAGGGAGCATCAAGGCGCGCTACATCAACACCAAGGATCAGCTTGCAGACCTGCTCACCAAGCCCCTTGGGAAGATCAAGTTTGTTGAGCTTTGCTCCAGGTCCGGGATGGCCCAACTTTCTCACAAGACGACGCCCAAGACTTAGGGGGAGAATGATGGAATAAGTCTTGAGCATCTAGAGGACAACAGTCGCTTTTGACTGTCCTCTGTAGTCCTTTAGCATCTAGAGGACAGCTTGACTGTCCTCTGTAGTCTCTTTAGCATCTAGAGGACAGCAGTCGCTTTTTGACTGTCCTCTGTAGTCGCTTTAGCATCTAGAGGACAACAGTCGCTTTTGACTGTCCTCTGTAGTCTCTTTAGCATCTAGAGGACAATCCTGTTGTGTAGTGTGTGTGAGAAGGTGTGGTAGTGCAGCCTCTAGGGCTATAAATATGGGTCTCCAACCCTTAGATGGGTATGGCATTGTGTAGTGTTTGAGGAAATAAACAGAAAAATTGCCCCAACTCATAGTGTCATCCTCTTGATGAGAGTTAGAGTCCCTCTACTTACAAAACATATTAATAAAGAAGGGGAAAAGAAACAGAAAAAGAAAAAGACTAGCCCACCTAGTCTAATTAGCCCTGCCTCGATGTCCCTGTCGGGCGGGCCCCGCTCACCGGTCTCAAGTGCGCGTCCACTGAGCACACTCCCTGGCGAGTGGGCCCCCGGCGTCAGCTTCTTCGCGTCATCATAACAGAACCCCTGATTGTCGAAACAAACTGTGGCCGCCATTGGCGTGGAACTCGCGGGTGGTTCGTGGTCGGACACCAGGGTATAAGTATCACCGTGCCTCGCTATCGCTCCATCGGGTCTTAGGCAAGGAAGGGGGAGCTGGGGCGAGGTTTGGTGACCAGCGAGAGAAGGCAGAACATCACCGCGTCTGTGCTTACCGTAGACCAGTGACCTCGTCGTCGACCAGACCTTGCTTTGTGCGTTTTGGTGTTCACCGAAGCATGCCAAAGGTGTCTGGAGCCCTACTCTGGGGAATTAGGCACCGGGGTGCAACTAATTCCTCGCCGGAGTGTGGCGGGCGCGGTGAGCCGACGTGGCGCCGTGGTCGGGTGTCTCTGCGACCCCTGTTGCAGGTAATGCTCTTGTTTCTTGTTCGCCTCCCCTTCGTCATCATTCACATCGTACCTAGGTCGGGTTGGGTCGCCGGGGCGCTTGCAATTGCTCGTCGGTGGGCACCGCCGTGGAGCTCTGCGCCTGGCCGCTCGGATGACCGGAGGGAGAAGAGAGGGTAGCGATTGCCATGAACACTTGATCTGGGAATGAACGACCCCGATTAGATCATATAGTGTGGGGCTTGTGGCTGTTGGATCATGGGGAAGCGGTACGGAGTAGATCTCGTGCGTTGAAACCTAAGTCGTTGATTCGACGATGGGCGGTTCAGATTAGATCGGGTATACCCTTTCGTTGTATAGAACGCGGGCGGTCGGATCGGGATCCAGTGGCTCGAGAACGATCGCGTTTTATTTAAAATCGTAGCCATAGATCTTCGATCCGGCGGCTACAAATGCATACCAGTTCGGTTGAAATCACGATTTAATCCAGGTCGTCCGGATCTGATCGAACGGCTGGGAATTGTCCATACCCCTTCGACCAGCGTATTTTGCAAATGAGACCTCGTGTTTTTATACAATCAACCCGCCATCCTAGTGTTAGTGTTGGGGATTTAAAATGGGTCCCTGGAATTCACAAACTAGCCCCTGGGGTCTCGGGAATTTGTGCCCGCAGCCTAGAGAGTAAACAAACATGATAAAATAATATGAGAAATGATTTCTAGTATAAAAATAATTCCAGAAACTTGTTAATGCATAAATAATTCATTTTAATTCCTTTTTTATCCATTCCAGTTGCATTAATCTCATTAATATTGTTTATCATCTAGTAACCTTGTATTACCATGAAACTTATGGTTAAAATCTTGTATCTCATTTGTTTTATAGTAGACACTTAAACCTTCGAAAAATCATAACTTTATAACCACAACTCCGAATTTAGTGGTTCTCGAACCTAGGATCTAGTTGCGATGTGTAAATCATTATTATGCATTATGTTCTTTTGTTTGATGTGATGTTAATTTCTGTGATACCATGGTTGTTTGTATTGGTACGAGTAGCAACGAGGTTACGAGCCACTTGAAGACCAAGTTGGTGAAATACCTGGGATCTCAAATCTAAGGCAAGTTGTACCCTTGATCACTCTTCTTTACCTAATAATGTTCTCGGTTAATCACTGTGACATGCTCATGTTAATTTGATGGGACCTAATAGGTTTCCCTAGCATTGTTTTTCCGACACCTTGCAAACAAAAGAACTATTGGGTAGATTTGCTATTGCTCTACCTGGTTTTGAGAAATTAATATTATATTATGATCATGTTCCAATGTTGTTGATGTTTTAATTATTGTTCATGACAAGATCATTATGTTAATTGGAACATGGAGCGACCACCCAGGAAAACAGTGTTACCACAAGGGTTGTATGAGACGCCCTTTGATGACTAATTAAGAAAACTAGTGAAGGACTACCTTACCCGAAAGGGACAAGGGTGGTAGAAGAGCTGCGTATAGGAGGTTCTCGGGTCGATCATGCTGTGATGGCTTTTCGAACGAGGGATTCCTATATTGCCCTTCTCAGAAACTGTAGCGGGTTTTCTGAAGCTAGTGGAAGTTTGTAAAGGCCTCATAGTGCTACCCTGCCTCGTCTCCTCGGCAGAGATGAATGGGAAGTCGCGATCCCTTGACAAATGGGTAACACGATTTGTGGGTAAAGACGTGCAACCTCTGCAGAGTGTAAAAATGGTATATCAGTCGTGCTCACGGTCATGATCAGCTCGAACCCTCACATGAGTAATTTATGGAACTAAACTTAATTTGTCATTTGCATTGCATTGTGGGTGTTATTATTAATTGTGATCTCTTACTTAATTGGGTTGGTATCTACTTATACTTAGTAACTGCTAATAAAATTTTGACCAATTCTAAAAGCAATGCTCAGCTTTAACCATCTCCTTTGGTAAGCCTTACACTTCACATGAGCCCCACTATAAGTGAGCTCATACACATTATTCCTCACAACTTGTTGAGCGATAAACGTATGTGAGTTCACCCTTGCTGTACTTACATCTCCCTAGGTCAAGAACAGGTACTGCTGGATAAGGAGCATTAAAGATGTCGCGATGAGTTCGTGAGAGGTCTAGGATGTCGTCTCCCAGTCAACTATGGTTGTTGGATCGTTGTCTTCGTATGATGTAATTATTTAACTATTTTGTACAGAACTCCATTATATATTAAAGATGTGACATTCGTTTCTATACCATGAGTCATCATGTGTGAGACTTGATCCTGGCACACATTTGATTCACGTCCGGGTTTGGCCCTTAAATCCGGGTGTGACATTTACATCCAAATGTGCAAGACCTACCGTCATCTGGATTGTGCAAAAAGAATCATGCATATTTTGGTGTAAGCTATACCAAGCCCACAAAACAAGACTAGGCTATGTAAACCCAACCAGCCCAAATAGGAGGGATACAGGATACTCACCTAAAACCCTAACCAGGAATCAAGTTCAGAAAAATAAAGAAGGTAAGCGCTCTTGTTCTTTTCCGTAGTTACCCCCTTTAGAATTGGGAGTAATTATCTACCACTTGTGTTCTTGGGCATCCTTGTGATGCAGCAGTTTGTCTGCCTTGCCTGGTTCCGTATACATTAACAGTTGAGGCACAAACACTTGGCAAATTTCACTGGTTCCAACTTATTGCAGACAAGTTCAGTAAATTTTAGATGCTATAACAGGGCCAGGAAAGAAATAGAAATGTGATAGGTGGTTGTAAATAAAAAAAATATAGGAGCAACCATTTTATAAATGGTACTTCCAGGATTTCAATGGAATTTCCGAATGAGCTAGTATTGCATAAATTGTCACCTAAAGTGTTCCACGTTATTCAACTTTTGATGTATTGGTGCAGATACTTAATTTTCCGCCACAAAATAAACCTTGAGCACATGCATACATTGCGGACTAAGGAATAGCATGTTAGTGACTGGCAACATAAAAAAGAAGACTGCAGCTAACCAAGGGCAGAGGAGGAAAGAAATTAAGTGCTTACGTGGGGCTCAAATTTGCGAGTTTTCTGACAAGGACGGCTCCTCCAGTTGGAGATGCGATGGGAGCCATGGCTTCTTCCCCTTTGGTCGGACACACGTAGGTGAGCTTGCCTTGGAATAAATTTTTGTTTAACACATCAGTTAGCTGTGTGCTGCTGATCCGGCCCACGTCATTATATTTCTGCTTGGATACGGATGCATAGAAGAGAAATGCATGTATAAGAAAAGAGTTCAACAAAAAATGTTATAACATGATAACGTGAAAATGGGGGATCTCTATTCCTGAGCAGACAATAAGAATTCAGCCCATGCTGTGCTACTATTCTTTAGTTGTCGCTGCTGCAGGCATAACACGTGTAGCGGTAGCGTTATTTGATTGGTGAAATTTTCCATATAGTCCAGCTAAGCTATTGTACAACAGTGTTGTGGTGAAGGGCAAATGGATTGAACAGTGTGGTAGAATCGACGAGTGTACAGACTCAAAGGTAGATAGAAGCAATTAATTACAGAGCAAGATGTGCTGCTACTAGGATCCTTGAATCTAGAGAGAGGGTGGAGTAGGATTTAGAAAGAAACATGGGGCTGGGGAATTGGGGATAGATGGATAGGTGCAGTACCTTCAACGAGAGGGAAACGCAGTACTCGAACTTTTGTGCGGCATAGCGGAACCAAGTCGAGAGCGAAACCATCCTCCCAAACCCCTGCTTGCCGCCTGCCAAGCTCTTCCACGCCCTCCACCAGGAGCGCACGCACTGATCCCCGCCCCTCTCTGTTTGGGGAGGGGGCTCGTCCTGCCCGGTGGCCGCCGCTGGTGCTTCACGCAGTCCGCAGAGAGCGGGTGTTGACCCTAGCAGGTGGCGCTGGCGGTGGCGGAGATGGCCGCGTCGTGGAGAACCTATGATTTTCCCCCTTCCACAGCCGGTGGGCTGGGCTTCTTTCATTCAAGTTTTCCTTTTCTTTTTCTGGCTCACGAGTGAAATTGCTCGTTTCTATATTTACTAGATAAGTGCTGGTACGTTAACATGAACATATAATAACATAATAACTTATATACAAAATGTGTCTTATATTATTATAAAAAAATGTTTCATAATCCATTTGTAATCCTAGTCATACATAAATTTTGTTATTTTAATTTAGCTGTTTCACTACTATATTACAACCATCAGTATCATGCAGACTTTGATATATGTCACGATTTGCATGGTCTTATTGAAAGGGAATTAGGCTTACACCTTTTTCCCTAACTGATTTTGGTGGTTGAATTGCCCAACACAAATAATTGGACTAACTAGTTTGCTCTAGTTTATAAGTTCTACAGGTGCAAAAGGTTCACAATAGGTCAATAAAAGGACCAAGAAAGGGTTCAAACAAAGAGAGCAAAAGACAACCCAAAGGCACCCTGGTCTGGCGCACCGGACTGTCCGGTGTGCCAACAGACAGTGTCCGGTGCACCAGGGCACTTGAAGCTCAACTCGCTACCTTCGAGAAAATCAGAGGGCGTTCCGCTATAATTCACCGGACTGTCCGGTGTGCCAGCGGAAGCAACGGCTACTTCGCGCGCAACGTTCGACTGCAACGCATTAAATGCGCGCCTGCGCGCGCAGAGGACAGAAGACGCGCAGTTGGCGCACCGGACAGTCTACAGGACCTGTCCGGTGCACCACCGGACAGCCCAGAGGGCCCACAAGTCAGAGCTCCAACGGTCGAACCCCAACGGCTCGCTGACGTGGCTGGCGCACCGGACTATCTGGTGCGCCATGCGACAGCAGCCTTTCAACATCCATATTTTGGTGGTTGGGGCTATAAATACCCCAACCACACCACATTCAATGGCATCCAAGTTTCTACACTTCTACACCTTACAAGAGCTATAGCATTCAATACAATACACACCAAAGAGATCAAATCCTCTTCCAACTCCACACAAAGCTTTAGTGATTAGAGAGAGAGATTTGTTGTGTTCATTTGAGCTATTGCGCTTGGATTGCTTCTTTTCTTTCTCATTCTTTTGTGATCAAACTCAATTATAACCGAGGCAAGAGACATCAATCGTGTGGTGGTCCTTGCGGGGACTTTGTATCCCGTTTGATTGAGAAGAGAAGCTCACTCGGTCTAGGTGACCGTTTGAGAGAGGGAAAGGGTTGAAAGAGACCCGGTCTTTGTGACCACCTCAACGGGGAGTAGGTTTGCAAGAACCGAACCTCGGTAAAACAAATCATTGTGTCTCGCTCTTTATTCGCTCACGGTTTGTTTTGCACCCTCTCTCTCTCAGACTCATTTATATTTCTAACGCTAACCCGGCTTGAAGTTATGCTTAAGTTTATAAATTTCAGATTCGCCCTATTCACCCCCCTCTAGACGACTTTCAATTGGTATCAGAACCCGATACTTCATTAGAGCCTAACCGCTCGAAGTGATGTCGGGAGATCACGCCAAGAAGGAGATGGTGACTGGCGAGAAGCCCGCTACAAGCCACGGGAAAGCTCCATCGGGAGAGTCCCGCAACAAGGGGAAGGAAAAGGAATCCCCTTCACACAAGTCGCGTCGGAGCGGCGACAAGAAGAAGATGAGGAAGGTGGTATACTACGAGACCGACTCCTCATCACCATCCACCTCCGGCTACGACACGTCGTCCGTAACTTACAAGCGCCATGAGTGCAAGAAGTTTAGTAAGATCCCCCTACGCTATCCTCGCATTCCTAAACATACGCCATTACTTTCCGTCCCATTGGGCAAACCACCAACGTTTGATGGTGAAGATTATGCTAGGTGGAGTGATATGATGCGATATCGCATAACCTCACTCCACAAAAGTATATGGGATGTTGTTGAGTTTGGTGTACAGGTACCGTCCGTAGGGGATGAAGATTATGATGAGGACGAAGTGGCCCAAATCGTGCACTTCAACTCCCAAGTCACCACTATACTCCTCACCTCTCTAAGTCGAGAGGAGTATAACAAGGTGCAAGGATTGAAGAGCGCCAAGGAGATTTGGGACGTGCTCAAGACCGTGCACGAAGGAGACGAGGTGACCAAAATCACCAAGCGGGAGACGATCGAGGGGGAACTCGGTCGCTTTCGGCTTCACCAAGGCGAGGAGCCACAAGAAATGTACAACCGGTTCAAGACCTTGGTGAACCAAGTGCGCAACCTCGGGAGTAAGAAATGGGATGACCATGAGATGGTTAAGGTTATTCTTAGATCACTTGTTTTCCTTAACCCTACACAAGTTCAATTAATTCGTGGTAATCCTAGATATACACTAATGTCTCCCGAGGAAGTAATAGGTAATTTTGTGAGCTTTGAATTAATGATCAAAGGCTCAAAGAAAATCATCGAACTAGATGGACCCTCCACGCCCGAAGCACAACCGGTCGCATTCAAGGCGACGGAGGAAAGGAAGGAGGAGTCTACATCAAGTAGACAACCCTCGACGCCTCTAAGCTCGACAATGAGGAGATGGCGCTCATCATCAAGAGCTTCCGTCAAATCCTCAAGCAAAGGAGGGGGAAAGATTACAAGCCCCGCTCCAAGAAAGTTTGCTACAAGTGTGGTTAGCTCGGTCACTTTATAGCAAAATGTCCATTATCAAGTGACAGTGACAGGGGCGACGACAAGAAGGGAAAGAGGAGAGAAAAGAAGAGGTACTACAAGAAGAAGGGCGGTGATGCCCATGTGTGCCGCGAGTGGGACTCTGACGAGAGTTCCTCCGACGAGGACGTCGCCAACATCGCCGTCACCAAGGGACTCCTCTTCCCCAACGTCGGCCACAAGTGCCTCATGGCAAAGGACGGCAAATGGAAGAAGGTAAAATCAAGATCCTCCACTAAATATGCTTCCTCTAGTGATGAAGATAATTCTAGTGAAAATGAGGAGGGTAACTTGCGGATCCTTTTTGCCAACCTAAACATGTAACAAAAGGAAAAATTAAATGAATTAATTAGTGTTATTCATGAGAAGGATGAACTCTTGGACACTCAAGAGGACTTCTTAATTAAGGAAAATAAGAAGCATGTTAAGGTTAAAAATTCTTACGCTCTAGAAATGGAAAAATGTGAAAAACTATCTAGTGAGCTAAGCACTTGCCATAATACTATTGTCAACCTTAGAAATGAAAATGCTAGTTTAATTGCTAAGGTTGATTCAAATGCTTGTGATGTTTCAATTCCCAATCTTGAAAGGGAAATGTGCCCTTGGGCCATTTCTAAGTATTTTGGTGATTGAGTGCCAACACAAGTGCTTAAATGTGAATCTATGCCCATGGATGAACAAAGTGCAAATCACAAGTAAAGGTATGTTTCTAAGCCTTAGTACATTGGTTTTGTGTACTAATATATTTGTCTAAGTGTTAGCAACAGAGAGAAGAAGAAAAGGAGAATGTTGGCTGTGTACAGCCAACAGGCTGTTTCGGTCTGGGGCACCGGACTGTCCGGTGGTGCACCGGACAGTGTCCGGTGCGCCAGGCTGCCTCGACCTGAAGACGCCGCTCTCGGGAATTTGCCGATGGCGTACGGCTAAAATTCACCGGACTGTCCGGTGAGCCAACGGTCGGCCGAGCCAACGGTCGGCCACGGAATCTGCGCGCGACACGTGGTCTGGCCAACGGTCGGAAGGAGGCACCGGACTGTCCGGTGTGCACCGGACTGTCCGGTGCACCAGATCTGCAACGGTCGGCAACGGTCAGCTGCGCCGTTTAAGGAAAGAAATCGGGCACCGGACAGTGTCCGGTGTGCACCGGACTGTCCGGTGCACCCGACGACAGAAGGCAAGGATGGCCTTCCAGATTTGCTCTCAACGGCTCCTAGCTGCCTTGGGGCTATAAAAGGGACCCCTAGGCGGATGGAGAAGATATCCAAGCAACTTTAGAGCATTCTTGATCATCCACACTCAGTCTTTGCGCATTCGTTTGTCATTCTCAGTGATTCGAGCTTCGTTCTAGTGTGAACTTTGAGATAGTCTTTTGAGCTCGTTTCTTGGCCGTGTGTGTGCGCATTTTTGCTGTGGATCTGTGTGTCTTGCTTCCCTCCCTTACTCCGTGCTTCTTTGTGAAATTCAATTGTAAGGGCAAGAGACTCCAAGTTGTGGAGATTCCTCGCAAACGGGAAAAGATCAAAGTAAAGAAGAACACCGTGGTATTCAAGTTGATCATTGGATCACTTGAGAGGAGTTGAGTGCAACTCTCGTCCGTTGGGACGCCACAACGTGGAGTAGGCAAGTTTTGTACTTGGCCGAACCACGGGATAACCACCGTGTCATCTCTGTGATTGATTTCTTGTGGTTATTGTGTTTTGACTCCTCTCTAGCCACTTGGCAGTCATTGTGCTAACGATTAACCAAGTTTTTGTGGCTATAAGTTTAAGTTTTATAGGATCACCTATTCACCCCCCCTCTAGGTGCTCTCAATTGGTATCAGAGTCGTTCTCTTCAAGAAAGGGACTAACCGCCCGAAGAGATGGATCCTAAGGGGAAGGGAATCGTGATCAACGATAAGGAGAAGGAGTCCTTCGTCAACGAGCCCAAAGATGACAAGCCTACCGACTCCGGCTCGGGCCATAGACGGAAGGAAGGGAAAAAGAAGAAGACAAGGCGCATCAAGGAGATCGTCTACTACGACAGCGACGAATCCTCTTCTTCCCAAAGGGACGACGACAACGACTACAGGAAGACGGTCAATTTGAACTTTTCATTTGATTATTCTCGTATTCCACATAGTTCGAATTCGCATTTGCTTTCCATTCCTCTTGGCAAACCTCCACACTTCGATGGGGAGGACTACGGATTTTGGAGTCACAAAATGCGTAGTCACTTATTCTCTCTTCATCCAAGCATATGGGAGATTGTAGAGAATGGAATGAAATTTGATAGCTCGGATAGTCCTATGCTTATAAATGAACAAATCCATAGAAATGCACAAGCTACTACTGTTCTTTTAGCATCTTTGTGCAGGGAAGAATACAATAAGGTGAGCGGCTTGGACAATGCCAAGCAGATATGGGACACCCTCAAGATCTCTCACGAGGGCAACGACGTCACCATGCTCACCAAGATGGAGTTGGTGGAGGGCGAACTTGGAAGATTCGCTATGATAAGGGGGGAGGAGCCAACCCAAACATACAACTGGCTCAAAACCCTTGTCAACAAGATAAGGAGCTATGGAAGCACGCGATGGACGGACCACGACGTCGTCCGCCTAATGCTAAGGTCCTTTACCGTTCTTGATCCTCATTTGGTGAATAATATTCGTGAGAATCCCAGGTACACCAAAATGTCGCCCGAAGAAGTTCTTGGGAAGTTCGTAAGCGGGCGAATGATGATTAAGGAGGCAAGATACGTGGACGACGCGTTGAACGGTCCTATTCATGAGCCTCAACCCATTGCTCTCAAGGCAGCAAGGAGCAAGGAGGCGCTACCAAGCAAGGTGGCGCAAGTTGAGGCGGCCGGGCTAAATAATGAGGAGATGGCCCTCATCATTAAGCGCTTCAAGACGGCGCTTAAAGGTCGCAAGGGACAGCCAAACAAGACCAAGACAAAGGAGAAGCGCTCATGCTTCAAATATGGTAAGATTGGTCATTTCATTGCTAACTGTCCCGATAATGAAAGTGACCAGGAAAAAGGGGACAAGAGGGAAAAGAAGAAGCGTTACAAGAAGGCCAAGGGCGAGGCACATATCGGAAAGGAGTGGGATTCGGATTGCTCCTCCTCCGACTCCGACAATGAAGGACTCGCCGCCACTGCCTTCAACAAGTCATCTCTCTTCCCCAACGAGCGTCACACATGCCTGATGGCAAGAGAGAAGAAGGTGAGTACTCGAGACTCCACTTATGCTTCCTCTAGTGATAATGAGTCTAGTGATGATGATGACATAGACTATTCATGCTTATTCAAGGGCTTAGATAGATCTAAAATAGATAAGATAAATGAACTCATTGATGCATTGAATGAGAAAGATAAACTCTTAGAGAAACAAGAGGATTTATTGTATGAAGAGCATGATAAATTTGTAGAAGCTCAAAAATCCTATGCTTTAGAAGTTAAAAGAAATGAAATGCTTTCTTTTGAACTATCCACTTGTCATGAAACCATTTCTACCTTAAAAGGTGTTAACAATGATTTAAATGCTAAACTAGTAGAAGCAAATAAATCCAACTCTTGTGTTCAACATGTTGAAATTTGCACTAGGTGTAAAGATGTAGATATTAAGGCTTGTAGTGAACACTTAGTTTCTATTTCAAAATTGAATGATGAATTAGCTAGTCTTAATGCCCAACTTAAGACTAGCAAAAGTGAATTTGAAAAACTAAAATTTGCAAGGGATGCCTACACGATCGGTAGACACCCCTCAATTAAGGATAGACTTGGCTTCAAGAGAGAAGCCAAGAACTTAACAAGCCATAAGGCTCCCATTCCCGCCAAGGAGAAAGGGAAGGCCCCTATGGCTAGTAGTGTGCAAAAGAACCATGCCTTTTTGTATCATGATAGGAGACAAACTAGAAATGCTTATAGGAGTTATAATGCTTATGATGATTTTGACTCTCATGCCATGTTCGCTTCTAGTTCTTCCTATATGCATGGTAGAAATATGTCTAGGAAAAATGCTATTGGTCATATGCCTAGAAAGAATATTATTCATGCTCCTAGGAAAGTAGTGAATGAACCTTCTACAATTTATTGTGCTTTAAATGCTTCCTTTGCTATTTGTAGAAAGGATAAGAAAATAGTTGCAAGGAAGTTAGGGGCAAAATGCAAAGGAGACAAAACTTGCATTTGGGTCCCTAAGAATATTTGTGCTAACCTTGTGGGACCCAACATAAGTTGGGTACCTAAAACCCAAGCCTAAATTTGCCTTGCAGGTTTATGCATCCGGGGGTTCAAGCTGGATTATCGACAGCGGATGCACAAACCATATGACGGGGGAGAAGAAGATGTTCACCTCCTACGTCAAGAATAAGGATTCCCAAGATTCAATTATATTCGGTGATGGGAATCAAGGCAAGGTAAAAGGGTTAGGTAAAATTGCAATTTCTAATGAGCATTCTATCTCTAATGTGTTTTTAGTAGAGTCTCTAGGATATAATTTGCTATCGGTTAGTCAATTATGCAATATGGGATATAACTGTCTATTTACAAATGTAGATGTGTCTGTCTTTAGAAGAAGTGATGGTTCACTAGCATTTAAGGGTGTATTAGACGGCAAACTTTATTTAGTTGATTTTGCAAAAGAAGAAGCCGGTCTAGATGCATGCTTAATAGCTAAGACTAGCATGGGCTGGCTGTGGCATCGCCGCTTAGCACATGTGGGGATGAAGAACCTTCACAAGCTTCTAAAGGGAGAACATGTGATAGGTTTGACTAACGTGCAATTCGAAAAAGATAGACCTTGTGCAGCTTGTCAAGCAGGTAAACAAGTGGGAGGAGCACATCACAGCAAGAATGTGATGACCACTTCAAGACCTCTGGAGCTGCTGCATATGGACCTCTTCGGACCCGTCGCCTATCTGAGCATAGGAGGAAGTAAGTATGGTCTAGTTATTGTTGATGACTTTTCCCGCTTCACTTGGGTGTTCTTTTTGCAGGATAAGTCTGAAACCCAAGGGACCCTCAAGCGCTTCCTCAGGAGAGATCAAAATGAGTTTGAGCTCAAGGTGAAGAAGATTAGGAGCGACAACGGGTCCGAGTTCAAGAACCTTCAAGTGGAGGAGTTCCTTGAAGAGGAAGGGATCAAGCATGAGTTCTCCGCTCCCTACACACCACAACAAAATGGTGTGGTAGAGAGGAAGAACAGGACGCTCATCGACATGGCGAGGACGATGCTAGGAGAGTTCAAGATCCCCGAGTGCTTTTGGACGGAAGCCGTGAACACGGCTTGCCACGCCATCAACAGGGTCTACCTTCACCGCCTCCTCAAGAAGACGTCGTATGAGCTACTAACCGGTAACAAACCCAATGTATCTTACTTTCGTGTATTTGGGAGCAAGTGCTACATTCTAGTGAAGAAGGGTAGAAATTCTAAGTTTGCTCCCAAAGCTGTAGAAGGGTTTTTGTTAGGTTATGACTCAAATACAAAGGCGTATAGAGTCTTCAACAAATCATCGGGTTTGGTTGAAGTCTCTAGCGACGTTGTATTTGATGAGACTAATGGCTCTCCAAGAGAGCAAGTTTTTGATTGTGATGATGTAGATGAAGAAGATGTTCCGACGGCCGCTATACGAACCATGGCGATTGGAGAAGTTCGGCCACAGGAACAAGATGAACGAGATCAACCTTATTCCTCAACTATGGTGCATCCCCCAACTGAAGACGATGAACAGGTTCCTCAACAGGAGGCGTGTGATCAAGGGGGAGCACAAGATGATCATGTGATGGAGGAAGAAGCGCAACTGGCACCTCCAACCCAAGTTCGAGCGATGATTCAAAGGGATCATCCCGTCGACCAAATTCTGGGTGACATTAGCAAGGGAGTAACTACTCGGTCTCGATTAGTTAATTTTTGTGAACATTACTCCTTTGTCTCTTCTATTGAGCCTTTCAGGGTAGAGGAGGCCTTGCTAGATCCGGACTGGGTGTTGGCCATGCAGGAGGAGCTCAACAACTTCAAGAGGAATGAAGTTTGGACACTGGTGCCTCATCCGAAGCAAAATGTTGTGGGAACCAAATGGGTGTTCCGCAACAAACAGGACGAGCACGGGGTGGTGACGAGAAACAAGGCTCGACTTGTGGCAAAAGGTTATGCCCAAGTCGCAGGTTTGGACTTTGAGGAGACTTTTGCTCCTGTGGCTAGGCTAGAGTCCATTCGTATCTTGCTAGCATATGCCGCTCACCATTCTTTCAGGTTGTTCCAAATGGATGTGAAGAGCGCTTTCCTCAACGGGCCAATAAAGGAGGAGGTGTACATAGAGCAACCCCCTGGCTTCGAGGATGAACGGTACCCCGACTATGTGTGTAAGCTCTCTAAGGCGCTCTATGGACTTAAGCAAGCCCCAAGAGCATGGTATGAATGCCTTAGAGACTTTCTAATTGTTAATGCTTTCAAGGTTGGGAAAGCCGATCCAACTCTTTTTACAAAGACATGTGATGGTGATTTGTTTGTGTGCCAAATTTATGTCGATGACATAATATTTGGTTCTACTAACCAAAAGTCTTGTGAAGAGTTTAGCAGGGTGATGACGCAGAAATTCGAGATGTCGATGATGGGCGAGTTGAACTACTTCCTTGGGTTCCAAGTGAAGCAACTCAAGGACGGCACCTTCATCTCCCAAACGAAGTACACACAAGATCTACTAAAGCGGTTTGGGATGAAGGACGCCAAGCCCGCAAAGACTCCGATGGGAACCGATGGACACACCGACCTCAACAAAGGAGGTAAGTCTGTTGATCAAAAAGCATACCGGTCAATGATAGGGTCATTACTTACTTATGTGCTAGTCGACCGGATATTATGCTTAGCGTATGCATGTGTGCTAGATTTCAATCTGATCCTAAGGAGTGTCACTTAGTGGCGGTGAAGCGAATCCTTAGATATTTAGGTGCTACGCCTTGCTTCGGGCTCTGGTATCCAAAGGGGTCTACCTTTGACTTGGTTGGATACTCAGATTCCGACTATGCTGGATGTAAGGTCGATAGGAAGAGTACATCGGGGACGTGCCAATTCTTAGGAAGGTCCCTAGTGTCGTGGAACTCTAAGAAACAAACTTCCGTTGCCCTATCCACCGATGAGGCCGAGTATGTTGCCGCAGGACAGTGTTGCGCGCAACTACTTTGGATGAGGCAAACCCTCAGGGACTTTGGCTACAATCTGAGCAAAGTCCCACTCCTATGTGATAATGAGAGTGCTATCCGCATGGCGGAAAATCCTGTTGAGCACAGCCGCACAAAGCACATAGACATCCGGCATCACTTTTTGAGAGACCACCAGCAAAAGGGAGATATCGAAGTGTTTCATGTTAGCACCGAGAACCAGCTAGCCGATATCTTTACCAAGCCTCTAGATGAGAAGACCTTTTGCAGGCTGCGTAGTGAGCTAAATGTCTTAGATTCGCGAAACTTGGATTGAATTGTAGCATACATGTGTTTATGCCTTTGATCATGTTCATTCTGCATTTTGTTGCTTATTGTGGTGCTCAAGTTGTACAAACACTCCCTGGACCTCACAAGTCCGTTGCAAAGTGATGCACATGTTTAGGGGGAGATGTGTTACAACTTGACCCTTTGAGACTAACCATATGCTTGAGTTTGCTTAATTTAGTCTCGAAGGAGAATTGAAAGGGAAAAGGTGGACTTGGACCATGAAAGACTTCCACTGCACTCCGATGAGAGGGTAACTTATTCCAAGTCCATCTCATGAACTCTTATTGCCATTTGCTCTTAATTGAAGATTTTGGTGAGGCAATGGGGTTGAAAGGGCCAAAGTTGATTCCGTTTTGGTGCTTGATGCCAAAGGGGGAGAAAATAAAGGCCAAAGCAATAAATGGATCAGCTACCACTTGAGAGATTTTGAAAATAGTAGAATAGAGCTTTTGGTTTGTTCAAAACTCTTGCATTGTCTCTTTCGTCAAAAGTTGGCTTCTTGTGGGGAGAAGTATTGATTATGGGAAATAGGGGGAGTTTTTGAAATCTTTGATCAATCTCTTTTGGAATGACTCTCTTTATGCTTCAACATGTGTGTTTGACTTAGAGATAGAGATTTGAGTTTGATTTGCAAAAACAAACCAAGTGGTGGCAAAGGATGATCCATATATGCCAAAAATGAATCAAAATAGATTTGAGTTCTATTTGAAGTGATTCTGCACTTGTTCTAGTTGCTTTATGTTGTGTTGGCATAAATCACCAAAAAGGGGGAGATTGAAAGGGAAATGTGCCCTTGGGCCATTTCTAAGTATTTTGGTGATTGAGTGCCAACACAAGTGCTTAAATGTGAATCTATGCCCATGGATGAACAAAGTGCAAATCACAAGTAAAGGTATGTTTCTAAGCCTTAGTACATTGGTTTTGTGTACTAATATATTTGTCTAAGTGTTAGCAACAGAGAGAAGAAGAAAAGGAGAATGTTGGCTGTGTACAGCCAACAGGCTGTTTCGGTCTGGGGCATCGGACTGTCCGGTGCGCCAGGCTGCCTCGACCTGAAGACGCCGCTCTCGGGAATTTGCCGACGGCGTACGGCTAAAATTCACCGGACTGTCCGGTGAGCCAACGGTCGGCCGAGCCAACGGTCGGCCACGGAATCTGCGCGCGACACGTGGTCTGGCCAACGGTCGGAAGGAGGCACCGGACTGTCCGGTGTGCACCGGACTGTCCGGTGCACCAGATCTGCAACGGTCGGCAACGGTCAGCTGCGCCGTTTAAGGAAAGAAATCGGGCACCGGACAGTGTCCGGTGTGCACCGGACTGTCCGGTGCACCCGACGACAGAAGGCAAGGATGGCCTTCCAGATTTGCTCTCAACGGCTCCTAGCTGCCTTGGGGCTATAAAAGGGACCCCTAGGCGCATGGAGAAGATATCCAAGCAACCTTAGAGCATTCTTTATCATCCACACTCAGTCTTTGCGCATTCGTTTGTCATTCTCAGTGATTCGAGCTCCGTTCTAGTGTGAACTTTGAGATAGTCTTTTGAGCTCGTTTCTTGGCCGTGTGTGTGCGCATTTTTGCTGTGGATCTGTGTGTGTTGCTTCCCTCCCTTACTCCGTGCTTCTTTGTGAAATTCAATTGTAAGGGCAAGAGACTCCAAGTTGTGGAGATTCCTCGCAAACGGGAAAAGATCGAAGTAAAGAAGAACACCGTGGTATTCAAGTTGATCATTGGATCACTTGAGAGGAGTTGAGTGCAACTCTCGTCCGTTGGGACGCCACAACGTGGAGTAGGCAAGTTTTGTACTTGGCCAAACCACGGGATAACCACCGTGTCATCTCTGTGATTGATTTCTTGTGGTTATTGTGTTTTGACTCCTCTCTAGCCACTTGGCAGTCATTGTGCTAACGATTAACCAAGTTTTTGTGGCTATAAGTTTAAGTTTTACAGGATCACCTATTCACCCCCCTCTAGGTGCTCTCAAATCTTAGAGATGATAATGTTAATTTACTTGCTAAGATTGAAGAATTAAACGTCTCTCTTGCTAGCCTTAGAAATGATAATGAAAAATTAATTGCTAAGGCTAAAGAATTAGATGTTTGCAATGCTACAATTTCCGATCTTAGAGATAACAATGATATTTTATGTGCTAAGATTGTTGAACTTAATTCTTGCAAACCCTCTACATCTACCATTGAGCATGTCACTATTTGCACTAGATGTAGAGATATTAACATTGATGTTATTCATGATCATATGACTTTAATTAAACAACAAAATGATCATATAGCAAAATTAGATGCTAAAATTGTCGAGCATGACTTAGAAAATGAAAAATTTAAATTTGCTAGAAGCATGCTCTATAGTGGAAGACGCCCTGGCATCAAGGATGGCATTGGCTTCCAAAGGGGAGACAATGTCAAAATTAATGCCCCTCCTAAAAGATTGTCAAACTTTGTTAAGGGCAAGGCTCCCATGCCTCAGAATAATGATGGTTACATTTTGTACCCTGCCGGTTATACCAAGAGCAAAATTAGGAGAATTCATTCTAGGAAGTCTCACTCAGGCTCTAATCATGCTTTTGTGTATAAGGGTGAGACATCTAGCTCTAGACAATCAACTCGTGCTAAATTGTCTAACGGGGCGTTTGGATCCCTTCATTTTAAAGGAATTGGAATTCACTCAATAAAGTAACTTATTTAGTTTGGAATTTGGCATTCCACCACTTTCCAAAGTTTAGATATAAGCCTATCTCAAATTCATAGGGTGGAGGATAGGAAATGATTTTATGCATGATTAGAATTTGTTTCTAATCTATAACTTACATGACACTCTTCGTTCTACTCCTCTATAGTTAAAATGTAGCACATAAATATCTAGGACATCTTGCTAATAATAGTATACAAATATATTTTGTATAAAAGTGAATTAGCTTAATTGATATATGACTAAATTACTATTATTAGAATGGAATTCAATTCCAGTTGTCCAAACGGGGCGTAAGAAGAAAACTCCTAGTGCATCAAATGATTCCAACTTTTCATTTAAAACTTTTGATGCATCTTATGTTTTGACTAACAAATCGGGCAAGGTAGTTGTCAAGTTTGTTGGGGGCAAACACAAGGGATCAAAGACTTGTGTTTGGGTACCCAAAGTTCTTGTATGTAATGCCAAAGGACCCAAACTGTTTGGGTACCTAAAACCAAGAACTAAACTTGTTTTGTAGGTTTATGCATCCGGGGGCTCAAGTTGGATCATTGATAGCGGTGTGAATCATCTAGGCCCCTTTGGTAATGTTTTGGTAATTAATGACAACTGCTTGTGGACTAACGATTCTTGAAGAAATAAGAATGCAGGGTTGGACCACATAGAACAGGAAATGTTGAAGAATCATACGCATTGGTTGTGGATCAGATGAAGGGAAAGGTATAATATAGGTTTCACTTTTGCCGGTCTTGAGGAGTTTAGAGAAGATACCTGACCGGATTAGTAGGCTAGATAGTCGTACTATTAAGAGGGGTCAGATCTGTGTAAAACTTAGTGCCTCATAGAGCATCAAGTAGTTGCATTTGCATGAGGACTAACAGCGCTTCTCATTTCGTGAGTTAAAAGTTCATTCAAAAGCATGTTTAAAAATTGCGAAGTCATGGTCGCGCGGACTGTCCGGCCCTTGGGGGCGGACCGTCCGCGATCCTCCAGAGGGGTCCGAAGTCTGACCATTTGTGTGGACACTTTGTTCTATTGCACTACGGACCGTCCGGGCCTTAGGGCCGGACCGTCCGCAGTCATGACCAGAGAAGGGTGGCTTCGGGCCAGTCCCTGAATTATAGGCGGACGGTCCGCCTGTGAGGGGCGGATGGTCCGCAAGTGTCAAACTCGTTTTTGGACAGGGACTGTGTGTTTTTATAGATTTGTACTACGGACTGTCCGGGGGACCACTCCGGACAGTACTGTCTCAAGTCGCGGACCGTCCGGGATTTATAGCCGGACGGTCCGCGTGTGTTAACCTCTTTTGATCCGAGACTCGGGTGTTTCATTCTGCCAGGTCGCGGACGGTCCGGCCTTGAAGGGCGGACTGTCCGGACCCACCTTTTGAGTCAGCTCTGACATGTTTCAAACGGTCATTATAGCCGTTATTTGTACGGCGGACCGTCCGGCCCTAGGGCGCGGACGGTCCGCGTGTGCGCAGAACTGCCCCCTTTTGCACATAACGGTTGGTTTTTGATGGGGGACTATAAATAGAAGGGTAGCTCGTGTGAGAGACCTCTCTTGGCCATTCCTTGCACACATTGAGCTCATTTGTGATCCTCCAACTCACTCTCTCACACTCTTTGCTTGAGATTGCATTCTAGTGAGAGATTGAGGGTTCCTAGTGCATTTGCATCATTTGGTGATTCTTGAGGCACTAGGTGGTACACCGAGCAAGCGTCGTTGGCTTGTTACTCTTGGAGGTTGCCGCCTCCTAGACGGCTCGGGTGATTGTCTCCGTCGAGCTCTCCAAGAAGATTGTGGAGAAGCCGCGGTGTGGATTGTGAGGGGTTCGCGCCTACCTCGCCGGAGCGGCAAAGGTGACATTAGTGGAATCGAGGTATTGAGTGATTTCTTGTCCACTTGGCTCAAAGATCAAGTCGTGTCTTGATAGAGGAGCAAGTGAGAGCTTGAAGTCCACCTCAACGTGGATTAGGGGTGATCGGCAAATCACCGATACCACGGGATAAATTTCGGTGTCTATTCCTTCTAGCATTACTTATTGCCTTGCAATTGATTAGTGATTTGCTTATTGTTCTTCAAGTATTCAATCTCCGTAGTTGTTTTTCATACATTGTTTACTTATTGACACTAGATAATTTATTCCTCTTGTTGTATTGATTAAATTTATTTAGTATTGTTGATTTTAGTCAAAACCGTCTATTCACCCCCCCTCTAGCCGGTGTCCTAGATCCTACAAGTGGTATCAAAGCCGAGGACTCCATTGTTTGTGGATCTAATCATCCCGGAGTGGGACAAAATGGCTAGTAACAACAATGTGCACATTGGGAAGCCACCGCACTTTGATGGAAACAATTATGATTATTGGAAAATAAGAATGTCAATGCATCTTAGAGCAATGGGTGGAAAAATTTGGCCAATTGTTAGGGATGGATTTGTTGTATTGAAGGAAGATGAACCATCCGTTAGTGATAATGAGAATATCCTCACAAATGATCAAGCCATGAATGTCTTTTATGATGCTCTTGATATAAATGAGTTCAATCGTATCAAGAATCTCATAACCGCTCATGAGATTTGGATAAAACTAATGGAAATTCATGAAAGAACTACAATTGTGAAGAGTGCCAAACTATATGTGTGCAAAGGGAAGTTTGAGCAATTTATTATGAAAGAAGATGAGAGTGTATCCGATATGTTCAATCGGTTGAATGAGATAGTAAATGAACTCAAAGGACTTGGTTTTAATGTACCGGATGTGGATTTCACACACAAGTTCCTTAGATCACTTCTGGAGAAATATGAGACTATTGTGACAATGCTAGTAAGGAGTGATCTATCTACAACTTCTCCAACCGAAGTATTGGGAGAAATTCTCACCCAAGATATATTTAAGAAGTCACAAGCTGATGCTTTAAGTTTGGCAAAGAAGGTGAAAAATGAATCTATTGCTCTCAAAGCTAAGGCCTCAAAGGCAATTGAAAAAGAAGATAGCAATGATGAAGAAAATGAAAGTGAGAGTGATGGTGACATGGCTTTATTTGTAAGGAAATTCAATAAATTCATGAAGATGAAAAGAGGTCAACCTAGAAGAGGTCAAACATCTAGAAGAAATGCTTTCAATGATAGAAAATGTTTTGAGTGTGGGGAACCCGGTCACATTGCCATGAATTGCCCAAGCAAGAAGAAGAAGGGCAAAGATGAAAGTGACAAGAAGAAAAAGAAATACTATAACAAGAAGAAAGATGGCAAAGCCTACTTAGTTGAATGAGACTCGGATGATAGCTCGGATGATGATGATGATGACACCTCATCCAAGCTTAATGCCGGAATTGCCATCAAGGAAGCTCCCTCACTCTTCTCATCCCCCCATTGTCTCATGGCAAAGGGAGATGCTAAGGTAAAAATCATCACCGATTTAAATGATATAAAAGATGATGATGATATCGATGATGTTGATGATGATGGCTATTCATATGATGATCTTGTTAGAATGTTAGGTGAGGCCGATGACTACATGCACAAAGAAAAAGAAAAATTTAAGACCTTGAAGGAATTGTATAAAAACCTCCAAGTGTCTTTTGAGGAGCTCAAGACCTCTCACAATGACCTCAAAGAAAATTGTGAGAAGCTTGCGGATGCTCAAAAATCATCTATTGTGCATGAAGTTGAGGTGGTCACTAAGGATGTTGGAGTCACTTGTGACTTACTTGATAGTCTTACAAGTGAACCACTACCTACTAACTCTATTTGTGATAAATGCAAAATTTCTCTCAATAATAACATTGCTCTTGATGAATCAAAAATTATTGTTGAGAATGAAGTGTTAGTAGATAGAATAAATACTCTAACTCATGACCTAGAAAAGGCATATGGTGGTAAGACTAAATTGGATTTCATATTGGGAAGTCAACGATGCTCTCTTAACCGTGAAGGTCTTGGATATGTTCCCAAGAAAGGAAAGAATGCTTTTGTAAAGCAAAAGACATTGTTTGTGAAAGAATGTGACAAAGTGTGTCACAAGTGTCACAAAAAGGGACATGTTAAGAAAAATTGTCTCAAGTTCAAAAATGTATCCTCCACTTGTTTTGAGCATTGTTATGTTCTTTCTCATAATGCAAAAGGTGTTCATGCTAAATTTGTTGGTACTTCAATTGTTGGAAACAAAAAGAAAGCTATTTGGGTACCAAAGACCTTGGTCACTAACATCCAAGGACCCAAGCAAGTTTGGGTACCTAAAAGAGATTGATTTCCTTTTGTAGGTAAACTACAAGGCGGGAGGGAATCATTAGGTGTTGGATAGTGGATGTACTCAACACATGACCGGGGATATGAAGATGTTTACCCAAATGAGTGAGGAAGATTGCTCAAATTATGATAGTATCACATTTGGAGATAATCATAAAGGAAAGGTTAAAGGTTTGGGTAAAATTGCTATCTCAAATGATCATTCTATATCAAATGTGCTATTGGTTGAGTCTTTGAATTTTAATTTACTTTCCGTAGCTCAATTATGTGATTTAGGATTTTGTTGCAATTTCACGGTTGAAGATGTTATTATCTCTAGTGTTGATGGTAGCAATCTTAAGTTTAAAGGTTTTAGACATGAAAATCTTTATCTTGTTGATTTCTCATCTAATGACGCAAAGCTCACAACTTGCCTATTTTCAAAAGCTTCACTAGGTTGGTTATGGCATAGAAGACTTGGTCATGTTGGGATGAAGCAACTCAATCGGTTAACCAAGCATGACTTAGTTCGAGGCTTAAAAGATGTGAAGTTTGAAAAGAACAAATTGTGTAGCTCTTGTCAAGCCGGTAAGCAAGTGGCAAATACTCATCCAAATAAAAGTCAAATGTCCACTCATCGACCTTTGGAATTACTTCACATGGATTTATTTGGGCCCACATCTTTTGTAAGTATTGGTGGTAATTCTTATTGTCTTGTGATTGTGGATGACTATTCAAGATTTACTTGGGTTTATTTTCTACGAGACAAATCCAATGTGTTTGAAACATTCAAGTCATTTGCTATATTGGCTCAAAATCAATTTGATTTCGACATCAAAAAGGTTAGAAGTGATAATGGGTCGGAATTCAAAAATGCAAGAATTGATCAATATTGTGATGACAAGGGTATCAAACATGAATTCTCTTCCAAATATACCCCGGAACAAAACGGTATTGTTGAAAGAAAGAATAGAACTCTTATTGACATGGCTAGGTCTATGTTAGCGGAATATAGTATATCAGATTCTTATTGGGCCGAGGCAATAAATACTGCTTGTCATTCATCAAATAGACTATATTGTCACAAGCTCTTGAAGAAAACTCCATATGAATTGCTCATTGGTAGAAAGCCAAATATCTCATATTTTAGGGTATTCGGTTGCAAATGTTATATTTTGAGAAAGGGGAGCCGGCTTTCTAAATTTGAGAAGAAATGTGATGAGGGTTTTCTTCTTGGATATTCATCAAATAGTAAGGCTTATAGAGTCTTCAACAAAACTCATGGTATTATTGAGGAAGCATATGATGTTGAATTCGATGAAACAAATGGGTCTCAAGATGAGAGTGAAAATCTCGATGATGTTGGGGGAACTCAATTGATAAATGCAATGAAAACAATGGCCATTGGTGAAATAAAACCAAAGGAAGATGATGATGAAGATAGTGTGGTTGCCATTCCCTCATCCTCAACTATAAATTAGGAAGATCACCAAAGCCAACAACTCAATGTAACCATGGATACTCATGATCAAGGTACTTCAAGACCTTCGGTTCCTCCTAATGCTTCAACAAGCAATTATCAAACGGTATCAAGAATTCATCATTCTATTGTGAAGGATCACCCGGTTGATC
Organism: Zea mays; assembly: GCF_902167145.1. NCBI lineage: Eukaryota > Viridiplantae > Streptophyta > Magnoliopsida > Poales > Poaceae > Zea > Zea mays. The sequence goes on along the minus strand of NC_050105.1, from coordinate 97,570,194 downwards.
AAATTGTGGGTGATATTAGTAAGGGTGTTCAAACTCGCTCTCGCATAGCTTCGTTTTGTGAACATTTCTCTTTTGTATCTTATATGGAACCTAACCGTGTAGATGAAGCTCTACTTGATGTTGATTGGGTGAATACAATGCATGAAGAATTAAATAACTTCGCTCGAAATGAAGTTTGGGAGCTTGTTGAGAGACCAAAGAACCACAATGTTATTGGTACAAAATGGGTGTTTCGCAACAAGCACAATGAAGATGGTGTGGTAGTAAGAAACAAGTCAAGATTAGTTGCACAAGGATATACTCAAATTGAAGGATTGGATTTTGGGGAGACATTCGCTCCCGTAGCAAGATTAGAAGCAATCCGGATTCTACTTGCTTATGCTTGTGCACATAATATCAAGCTCTACCAAATGGATGTAAAGAGTGCCTTCCTAAATGGTAAGATTAGTGAACTAGTGTATATTGAACAACCTCCCGGTTTTGAGGACCCCAAAAGACCTAACCATGTGTTCAAGCTTTCTAAAGCTCTCTATGGGCTTAAGCAAGCTCCACGCGCTTGGTATGAAAGGCTTAGGGATTTCTTGCTTTCCAAAGACTTCAAAATTGGGAAGGTTGACACTACTCTATTCACTAAAAGAATTGGCAAAGACTTATTTGTTTGTCAAATCTACGTTGATGATATTATTTTTGGATCTACTAATGAATTATTTTGTGAGGAGTTCGGAAAAATGATGTCAAAAGAATTTGAAATGTCTATGATAGGAGAATTGAGCTTCTTTCTTGGCCTTCAAATCAAACAATTGAAAGATGGAATTTTTATAAGTCAATCAAAATATTTGAAGGACATGCTCAAGAAGTTTGGTTTAGAAAATGCTAAGCCTATCAAGACTCCAATGGCAACAAATGGTCATCTAGACTTAGATGAAGGAGGTACTATGGTTGATCAAAAACTTTATCGTTCAATAATTGGTAGTTTGCTTTATCCGCATCTAGGCCCGATGTTATGTTTAGTGTATGCATGTGTGCTCGATTTCAAGCTTTACCTAGAGAGATTCACTTGAAGGCCGCTAAAAGAATTCTAAGATATTTGAAGTATACTCCCAATATTGGTCTATGGTATCCCAAGGGTGCTCAATTTGAATTAATTGGATATTCGGATTCGGACTATGCGGGGTGCAAAGTTGATAGAAAAAGCACCTCCGGTTGTTGTCAATTTCTTGGTAGATCTCTTGTTTCATGGTCTTCTAAGAAACAAAATTCGGTTGCTCTATCTACCGCCGAGGCGGAATATATATCGGCCGGAAATTGTTGTGCTCAACTATTATGGATGAAACAAACCTTATTGGACTATGGAATTATTTTCAAGAATGTGCCTCTCATGTGTGATAATGAGAGTGCGGTAAAATTGGCTACCAATCCGGTCCAACACTCAAGAACCAAGCATATTGATATACGACATCACTTCTTAAGGGATCATGTTGGCAAGGGAGATATCTCTATTTATTCCATTGGCACGGATGATCAATTAGCAGACATTTTTACAAAGCCTTTGGATGAAACAAGATTTTGTTCTCTAAGAAGTGAAATGAATGTGATCGATCTCTCAAATGTGGCTTGAAGTTGATCACACATGTGTCGTATTGCAACTCGGGTCTAAATATGCTCTCTATGATATTTATTTGGTATTTTTGGTGCATTTTTCATTCCGAATTGCTCTAGATAGTTTAATTCAAAAATTTTTGCATTACTCAATTACATCATATGTATATGCATGCATACTAACTCTTGGATTGGTCAAAATGTCCATATATGAGCACCAATTCGGATTCGAAATTCAAAATAAGCAAGTGGACAGCAATTGGAAAAATGAGTATCAGGCCGCGGACCGTCCGCCCATGGACCGCGGACCGTCCGCAGCATCAGGAACTGGACAGTCCGATCAGCCTCGCGGACAGTCTGAAATCATCAGGGCGCGGACCGTCCGCCGCCCCAGCGCGGACCGTCCGCGACAGGGCAGTAAAAACGGGCAGTGGCCGCAGTCTTGTTAGTTGTGCTCATTCGCTTGTTCTCTCTAGCTCTCCACTCACCAAATACTCTCCTGTGTCGAGTGTGCGCGGACGGTGAAGTGAAGTTGTGCGCGGACAGTCCGACAGCTTGTAGCAACATTCCATCAACATGTCTTCATCACGGTATCTTCAACTCTTGTGGATTTCATCAAATCTCTTCTATTTTGAGATTATTTGGGTTTCCTCTCTGATCTGAAATTGAGCAGTGGGTTTCAAAATCTGATTGGTGGGATTGTTAGTTCTCCTCAATGTGAATGCTATGCAAAATTTTGAACTTGTTTGGATGCGTATTCTCTGCAAAATCATCAAATTAAACTTTGGTGGCGGCTAGGGTTCTTTGGAATCGCCCCTGGTCGGTCGCGGACCGTCCGCCTGGTGGACGCGGACCGTCCGGGCCTCTGGCGCGGACAGTCCGGCCCCCTAGCACGGACCGTCCGGACCCTGGCAGAGCATTACAGTTCCATTCCTTTTTATAGTGGTGATTGGTATCAATTATTTATCTATGGATGTCTGTCACATTGTTGCAGTGGTTTTGGTGGTCTCCGCAAGAAACTTGCCGGTCGCTTTAAATCCAAGCGCCCTCGTGGAAATGATGATGACTATACACCAACCACTGATTCAGAGGCCCAATCCTCAGCTGGGGGCACTGAATCCATGGATGCTGAAGATTTTCCTCATGTTCATCCCGATTATCCCATTGATACCCAAGGCTGGACTTATCCCAAGCGGAGATTTTCTATGGCTGAGTACTGCTCTAGACGGACTGTGAACCAGTATACTCTGCCATCTGATACAAATATCCAGTTTTTCCACACTCAGCTGCAGTTTGATGTCTTTTGGGGCACCCTGGTGGATACAAATTTTCATAAGCATCATGTGATTGATTGATCCTTCTTGCTAAGTCAATCAGTCATGGAGGGTCTGATCCCTAAGTTTGAAACATGTGGATTATATCAGTTTATGGGACAACACACAGATTTCAATGAAATGGCTGTTAAGCAATTCCTGGCTACCTCAGAGATTGATATTGAAGAAGAATCTATCACCTGGATGACTGGTTTCAAGCGCTATTCTGCTTCTTTTGCTGACTTTGCCGCTGCCAACAGTCTGGACTATGGCACCATTTCTGCTGGGTTGGATCTTTATACTGAAGATAATTTTGAGGATTTTGTGCAGTTTTATGAGCCAGCCAGGCTTGGTATACCCAGGAGGTTTGGAGAGACAACAGGACTCAGACATCATCCTGCTGTAATCAACAAGATTGCCAGAGTCACCATTCTTCCCAAGAGTGGTGATAAGAGTAAAATACAGGATAAGTTCTGGAACATCATCCAGCACATCATGAACGGTGAAGTCATGAATATTGTTCTTTTCATGATGAGGCAGCTTAATGATTTGAAAATGGACAAGAATCAAAATTTGGCATATGCTCCTTACATTATGGCTCTCATCAAATCCAAGACAAGATTTGAGGGCCCATGCGAGATTGTTCACACCCCATTCAGGCCTTTTAAGAATGAGATAGGGTTTCTCACCAGGCCACTCACTCCCTTCCCAGATGATGAGGAAGACCCTGGCTATGAGGGTGGAGCAGCTCCTAATGTTGCGGGACAGCAGATGCCTCCTCCTCCTCCTCCTCCTCAGCCTCAGCACTATTGGGAGCCTGCTCCAGGATACTTTGATCCTTATTTTCACAATATGCAGCAAGGGCTTGAGACTCATATTGATAATCGCTTTGAGGGCCTGATGACACATGTGGATCACCGCCTCGATGACATGCAGTCTCGCTTTGACAGTAACTGGGATGCGCTCAACTCTGAATTTTCTGAGTTTCGTGATCAAATTCACACAAATGTCACTGATCCCATCATGTCCAGGCTGAATAATATGCAACAAAGTTTTCAAGATAACATGGGTGCTCTCTCCAGTCAGTTTGACAATCTTTCTACAAATGACAACATGCATGATATAAGTCAGAGGCAGCAGCAGCTCCAGCAGGATTTTGGCCAGTTCTCCTCCCTGTTTGACACCTTCAGCACTCACTACTACAACATGCATCCTCCGCCGAGTGATCAGTGAGGCCTCTCCTTTGTGGCAATTGATGCCAAAGGGGGAGAGAAGTGGAAGAGAAGTTGTCTGGCGTCTCCTTCAGGGGGAGTTGGTGGTTTTATGTGGACATTAAGACCATGCATATGCATTTTACCTTTTCATGACGCTTGCATTAGTTTATGTCTTACGCATTTGGAACTGGTTTGATCTGTTAACTCTATGTCGTATGTCTGTGGACTATTATCTGTAATATTCTGTGGGATGAACTATGTTTTAGTTCAAATTACTCTGTGTGTGGTTAATCGAGGTGTGATTATAATTGTTGCGCTCACTCTACGGATCATCTCTTGTATGCCTCGATAACCATGATTGTAGGAAAGTCTCTATCAAACTCCAATATATTATGTGTGTTATATCTTCAGCTTCAAATAATCCTGCACACACTTAGGGGGAGCCTTTCTTACATATTGAGTTTTCATTGGGATTTATCTATCTCTCGGACAGAACTTCAAATCAAGATAAGTCTTATGAAACTCATCTCCAAGATCTATCTTATACCTTAGGTATGAGAGAGATTTGGAGAAACTAAACTTCTCTTTAATATACTATGTGGTGTTGTCATCAATTACCAAAAAGGGGGAGATTGTGAATCATCTAGGCCCCTTTGGTAATGTTTTGGTAATTAATGACAACTGCTTGTGGACTAACGATTCTTGAAGAAATAAGAATGCAGGGTTGGACCACATAGAACAGGAAATGTTGAAGAATCATACGCATTGGTTGTGGATCAGATGAAGGGGAAGGTATAATATAGGTTTCACTTTTGCCGGTCTTGAGGAGTTTAGAGAAGATACCTGACCGGATTAGTAGGCTAGATAGCCGTACTATTAAGAGGGGTCAATGACTCAGATCTGTGTAAAACTTAGTGCCTCATAGAGCATCAAGTAGTTGCATTTGCATGAGGACTAACATCGCTTCTCATTTCGTGAGTTAAAAGTTCATTCAAAAGCATGTTTAAAAATTGCGAAGTCATGGTCGCGCGGACTGTCTGGCCCTTGGGGGCGGACCGTCCGCGATCCTCCAGAGGGGTCCGAAGTCTGACCATTTGTGTGGACACTTTGTTCTATTGCACTGCGGACCGTCCGGGCCTTAGGGCCGGACCGTCCGCAGTCATGACCAGAGAAGGGTGGCTTCGGGCCAGTCCCTGAATTATAGGCGGACGGTCCGCCTGTGAGGGGCGGACGGTCCGCAAGTGTCAAACTCGTTTTTGGACAGGGACTGTGTGTTTTTATAGATTTGTACTACGGACTGTCCGGGGGACCAGTCCGGACAGTACTGTCTCAGGTCGCGGACCGTCCGGGATTTATAGCCGGACGGTCCGCGTGTGTTAACCTCTTTTGATCCGAGACTCGGGTGTTTCATTCTGCCAGGTCGCGGACGGTCCGACCTTGAAGGGCGGACTGTCCGGACCCACCTTTTGAGTCAGCTCTGACATGTTTCAAACGGTCATTATAGCCGTTATTTGTACGGCGGACCGTCCGGCCCTAGGGCGCGGACGGTCCGCGTGTGCGCAGAACTGCCCCCTTTTGCACATAACGGTTGGTTTTTGATGGGGGACTATAAATAGAAGGGTAGCTCGTGTGAGAGACCTCTCTTGGCCATTCCTTGCACACATTGAGCTCATTTGTGATCCTCCAACTCACTCTCTCACACTCTTTGCTTGAGATTGCATTCTAGTGAGAGATTGAGGGTTCCTAGTGCATTTGCATCATTTGGTGATTCTTGAGGCACTAGGTGGTACACCGAGCAAGCGTCGTTGGCTTGTTACTCTTGGAGGTTGCCGCCTCCTAGACGGCTCGGGTGATTGTCTCCGTCGAGCTCTCCAAGAAGATTGTGGAGAAGCCGCGGTGTGGATTGTGAGGGGTTCGCGCCTACCTCGCCGGAGCGGCAAAGGTGACATTAGTGGAATCGAGGTATTGAGTGATTTCTTGTCCACTTGGCTCAAAGATCAAGTCGTGTCTTGATAGAGGAGCAAGTGAGAGCTTGAAGTCCACCTCAACGTGGATTAGGGGTGATCGGCAAATCACCGATACCACGGGATAAATTTCGGTGTCTATTCCTTCTAGCATTACTTATTGCCTTGCAATTGATTAGTGATTTGCTTATTGTTCTTCAAGTATTCAATCTCCATAGTTGTTTTTCATACATTGTTTACTTATTGACACTAGATAATTTATTCCTCTTGTTGTATTGATTAAATTTATTTAGTATTGTTGATTTTAGTCAAAACCGTCTATTCACCCCCCCTCTAGCCGGTGTCCTAGATCCTACAAGCGGGTGCACAAACCACATGACCGGAGAGAAGAAGATGTTCTCCTCCTATGAGAAAAACCAAGATCCCCAACGAGCTATCACATTCGGGGATGGAAATCAAGGTTTGGTCAAAGAATTGGGTAAAATTGCTATATCACCTAACCATTCCATTTCCAATGATTTTCTTGTAGACTCTTTAGATTACAACTTGCTTTCAGTTTCACAATTATGTAAAATGGGTTACAACTGTCTTTTTACGGATACAGGTGTCACTGTCTTTAGAAGAAGTGATGATTCAATAACATTTAAGGGAGTGTTAGAGGGTCAGCTATACTTAGTAGATTTTGATAGAGCTGAACTTGACACTTGCTTAATTGCTAAGACTAACATGGGCTGGCTCTGGCATCGCCGACTAGCACATGTTGGGATGAAGAATCTTCACAAGCTTCTAAAGGGAGAACACATTTTGGGACTAACATATGTTCATTTTGAGAAAGACAGGATTTGTAGCGCATGTCAGGCAGGGAAGCAAGTTGGTGTTCATCATCCACACAAGAACATTATGACGACTGACATGCCACTGGAGCTCCTACACATGGACCTTGAAAGGGAAATGTGCCCTTGGGCCATTTCTAAGTATTTTGGTGATTGAGTGTCAACACAAGTGCTTAAATGTAAATCAATGCCCATGGATGAACAAAGTGCAAATCTTCAACAAAGGTATGTTTCTAAGTCTTAGTACATTGGTTTTGTGTACTAATATATTTGTCTAAGTGTTAGAAACAGAAAGAAGAAGAGAAGAGAAGACTTGGCTGTGTGCAGCCAAGGGGCTGTTTCGGTCTGGGGCACCGGACTGTCCGGTGGTGCACCGGACAGTGTCCGGTGGTGCACCGGACAGTGTCCGGTGCGCCAGGCTGCCTCGGCCGAAGAGGCCGCTCTCGGGTTTTTCTCCGGCGACTTCGGCTAAAATTCACCGGACTGTCCGGTGTGCACCGGACTGTCCGGTGAGCCAACGGTCGGCCGGGCCAACGGTCGGCCGCGCGATCGGCGCGCGACACGTGGCCGAGCCAACGGTCGGAAGGAAGCACCGGACTGTCCGGTGTGCACCGGACTGTCCGGTGCGCCAGATCTGCAACGGTCGGCAACGGTCGGCTTCGCTTTTTATGGAAACAAATCGGGCACCGGACAGTGTCCGGTGTGCACCGGACTGTCCGGTGCGCCACGAGACAGAAGGCAAAGATGGCCTTCCAGATTTGTTCCCAACGGCTCCTAGCTGCCTTGGGGCTATAAAAGGGACCCCTTGGCGCATGGAGGAGTACACCAAGCATTCCTTGAGCACTCTTGATCACTCACACATCAATCTCGCGCACTTGTTTGACATTCTAGTGATTTGAGCTCCGTTCTAGTGTGCTAGTCTTTTGAGCTCAAGTCTGGGTCTTGTGTGTGCGTATTCGCTGTGATCTTTGTGTCGTGTGTGAGTTGCTAATCCCTCCTTTGCTCTGTGATTCTCTGTGAACATCTTTTGTAAGGGCGAGAGGCTCCAAGTTGTGGAGATTCCTCGCAAACGGGATTGAGAAAAGAAAAGCAAGAACACCGTGGTATTCAAGTTGATCATTGGATCACTTGAGAGGAGTTGAGTGCAACTCTCGTCCGTTGGGACGCCACAACGTGGAGTAGGCAAGTTTTGTACTTGGCCGAACCACGGGATAACCACTGTGTCATCTCTGTGATCGGATTCTTGTGGTTATTGTGTTTTGACTCCTCTCTAGCCACTTGGCATAAACTGTGCTAACACCTAATCAAGTTTTGTGGCTATAAGTTTAAGTTTTCACAGGATCACCTATTCACCCCCCCCCTCTAGGTGCTCTCAATTGGTATCAGAGCCGTTCTCTTCAAGAAAGGGACTAACCGCCCGAAGAGATGGATCCTAAGGGGAAGGGAATTGTGATCAACGACAAGGAGAAGGAGTCCTTCGTCAACGAGCCAAGGGATGACAAGTCCAATGACTCGGACTCGGGCCACAAGCGAAGAGATGGGAAGAAGAAGAAGACAAGACGCATCAAGGAGATCGTCTACTACGACAGCGATGAGTCCTCTTCTTCCCAAAAGGACGACGACCACGACAGACAAAGGAAACCGGTTAATTCTAACTTTTCTTTTGACTACTCTCGTATTCCGCAAAGTTCAAATTCACATTTGCTTTCTATTCCACTCGGCAAGCCCCCACACTTTGATGGGGAGGACTACGGATTTTGGAGCCACAAAATGCGTAGTCACCTATTCTCTCTCCATCCTAGCATATGGGAGATTGTAGATAGTGGAATGCACTTTAATAGTTCGGATAGTCCTATATTCATTAATGAGCAAATCCATAAGAATGCACAAGCTACTACTGTTCTTCTAGCCTCATTGTGCAGGGATGAATATAATAAAGTGAGTGGCTTGGATAACGCCAAGCAAATCTGGGATACCCTCAAGATCTCTCATGAGGGAAATGACGCTACCTTGCTCACCAAAATGGAGTTGGTGGAGGGCGAGCTTGGACGGTTCGCGATGATAAGGGGCGAGGAGCCAACTCAAACATACAACCGGCTCAAGACCCTTGTCAACAAAATAAGGAGCTACGGAAGCACGCGATGGACGGACCACGACGTCGTCCGACTAATGCTCAGGTCCTTTACCGTTCTTGATCCTCATTTGGTGAATAATATTCGTGAGAATCCCAGGTACACCAAAATGTCGCCCGAAGAAGTACTAGGAAAATTCGTCAGCGGGCGAATGATGATCAAGGAGGCAAGGTATGTGGACGACGCCTTGAATGGACCGATCAACGAGCCGCAACCTTTTGCTCTCAAAGCCACAGGGAACAAGGAGGCGCTACCCAGCAAGGTGGCGCAAATTGAGGCGGCCGGTCTTAATGAAGAAGAAATGGCCCTCATTATCAAGAGATTCAAGACGGTGCTAAAGGGTCGCAATGGACAGCCGAGCAAGACTAAGACCAAGGGGAAGCGATCATGCTTCAAATGCGGTAAGCTTGGTCATTTTATTGCTAACTGTCCTGATAATGATAGTGACCAGGAAAAGGGGAACAAGAGGGAAAAGAAGAAGCATTACAAGAAGGCAAAGGGCGAGGCGCATCTAGGCAAGGAGTGGGACTCGGATTGCTCCTCGTCCGACTCCGACAATGAAGGACTCGCCGCCACCGCCTTCAACAAATCAACCCTCTTCCCCAACGAGCGTCACACATGCCTTATGGCAAGAGAGAAGAAGGTATGTACTCGCAACTCTACCTATGCTTCTTCAAGTGAGGACGAATCTAGTGATGAGGATGAAGTAGATTATTCATGTTTGTTCAAGGGCTTAGATAGATCTAAGATAGACAAAATTAATGAATTAATTGATGCCTTGAATGAAAAGAATATACTTTTAGAAAAGCAAGAGGATTTGTTGTATGAAGAGCATGATAAATTTGTTGAGGCACAAAAATCCTATGCTTTAGAAGTTAAGAGAAATGAAATGCTTTCTTTTGAACTATCTACTTGTCATGAAACCATTTCTACTTTGAAAGGTGTCAACAATGATTTAAATGCTAAATTAGAAGTAGCAAACAAATCCAATTCTTGTGTAGAACATGTTGAAATTTGTACTAGGTGTAAAGACTTTGACATTAATGCTTGTAGTGAACACCTAGTTTCAATTTCCAAGCTTAATGATGAACTGGCTAGTCTTAATGCTCAACTTAAGACTAGCAAGAATGATTTCGATAAGCTAAAATTTGCAAGGGATGCCTACACAATTGGTAGACACCCCTCAATTAAGGATGGACTTGGCTTCAAGAGAGAAGCTAAGAACTTAACAAGCCATAAGGCCCCCATTCCCGCCAAGGAGAAAGGGAAGGCCCCTATGGCTACTAGTGCTAAAAGGAACCATGCATTTTTGTATCATGATAGAAGACAAACTAGAAATGTAAGTCATGATGCTTATGATTCATATGTTTATGATTCTCATACCATGTTTGCTCCTAGTTCCTCTTATGTGTATGATAGAAATGTTACTAGGAGAAATGTTGTTCCTAAAAGAAATGCTATTCATCATGTGCCTAGAAGGAATGTTATTCATGCTCCTAGGAAAATAGCAAATGAACCTTCCACAATTTATTATGCTTTAAATGCTTCCTTTGCTATTTGTAGAAAGGATAAGAAAATTGTTGCTAGGAAGTTAGGGGCAAAATGCAAGGGAGACAAAACTTGCATTTGGGTCCCTAAGGATATTTGCACTAACCTTGTAGGACCCAACATGAGTTGGGTACCTAAGACCCAAGCCTAAATTTGCCTTGCAGGTTTATGCATCCGGGGGTTCAAGCTGGATTATTGATAGCGGATGCACAAACCATATGACGGGGGAGAAGAAGATGTTCACCTCCTACGTCAAGAATAAGGATTCCCAAGATTCAATCATATTCGGTGATGGGAATCAAGGCAAGGTAAAAGGGTTAGGTAAAATTGCAATTTCTAATGAGCACTCTATCTCTAATGTGTTTTTAGTAGAGTCACTAGGATATAATTTACTATCTGTTAGTCAATTGTGCAATATGGGATATAACTGTCTGTTTACAAATATAGATGTGTCTGTCTTTAGAAGAAGTGATGGTTCACTAGCTTTTAAGGGTGTATTAGACGGCAAACTTTATTTAGTTGATTTTGCAAAAGAAGAGGCCGGTCTAGATGCATGCTTAATGGCTAAGACTTGCATGGGCTGGCTGTGGCATCGCCGCTTAGCACATGTGGGGATGAAGAACCTTCACAAGCTTCTAAAAGGAGAACACGTGATAGGTCTAACCAATGTTCAATTCGAAAAAGATAGACCTTGTGCAGCTTGTCAAGCAGGGAAACAGGTGGGAGGAGCGCATCACAGCAAGAATGTGATGACCACTTCAAGACCCCTGGAGCTGCTGCATATGGACCTCTTCGGACCCGTCGCCTATCTAAGCATAGGGGGAAGTAAGTATGGTCTAGTTATTGTTGATGACTTTTCCCGCTTCACTTGGGTGTTCTTTTTGCAGGATAAGTCTGAAACCCAAGGGACCCTCAAGCGCTTCCTCAGGAGGGCTCAAAATGAGTTTGAGCTCAAAGTGAAGAAGATAAGGAGCGACAACGGGTCCGAATTCAAGAACCTTCAAGTGGAGGAGTTCCTTGAAGAAGAAGGGATCAAGCACGAGTTCTCCGCTCCCTACACACCACAGCAAAATGGTGTGGTAGAGAGGAAGAACAGGACGCTCATTGACATGGCGAGAACGATGCTAGGAGAATTCAAGACCCCCGAGTGCTTTTGGACGGAAGCCGTGAACACTGCTTGCCATGCCATCAACAGGGTCTACCTTCATCGCCTCCTCAAGAAGACGTCGTATGAGCTTCTAACCGGTAACAAACCCAATGTATCTTACTTTCGTGTATTTGGGAGCAAGTGCTACATTCTAGTGAAGAAAGGTAGAAATTCTAAGTTTGCTCCCAAAGCTGTAGAAGGGTTTTTGTTAGGTTATGACTCAAATACAAAGGCGTATAGAGTCTTCAACAAATCATCGGGTTTGGTTGAAGTCTCTAGCGACGTTGTATTTGATGAGACTAATGGCTCTCCAAGAGAGCAAGTTGTTGATTGTGATGATGTAGATGAAGAAGATGTTCCGACGGCCGCTATACGGACCATGGCGATTGGAGAAGTACGGCCACAGGAACAAGATGAACGAGATCAACCTTCTTCCTCAACTATGGTGCATCCCCCAACCAAAGATGACGAACAGGTACCTCAAGTGGAGGCGCTTGATCAAGGGGGAGCACAAGATAATCAAGTGATGGAGGAAGAAGTGCAACCGGCACCTCCAACCCAAGTTCGAGCGATGATTCAAAGGGATCATCCCGTCGACCAAATTCTGGGTGACATTAGCAAGGGAGTAACTACTCGATCTCGATTAGTTAATTTTTGTGAGCATTACTCCTTTGTCTCTTCTATTGAGCCTTTCAGGGTAGAAGAGGCCTTGCTAGATCCGGACTGGGTGTTGGCCATGCAAGAGGAGTTAAACAATTTCAAGCGCAATGAAGTTTGGACACTGGTGCCTCGTCCGAAGCAAAATGTTGTGGGAACCAAGTGGGTGTTCCGCAACAAACAGGACGAGCACGGGGTGGTGACGAGAAACAAGGCTCGACTTGTGGCAAAAGGTTATGCCCAAGTCGCAGGTTTGGATTTTGAGGAGACTTTTGCTCCTGTGGCTAGGCTAGAGTCAATTCGAATCTTGCTAGCATATGCCGCTCACCATTCTTTCAGGTTGTTCCAAATGGATGTGAAGAGCGCTTTCCTCAACGGGCCAATCAAGGAGGAGGTGTACGTGGAGCAACCCCCTGGCTTCGAGGATGAACGGTACCCAGACCATGTGTGTAAGCTCTCTAAGGCGCTCTATGGACTTAAGCAAGCCCCAAGAGCATGGTATGAATGCCTTAGAGACTTTTTAATTGCTAATGCTTTCAAGGTTGGGAAAGCCGATCCAACTCTTTTTACAAAGACATGTGATGGTGATTTGTTTGTGTGCCAAATTTATGTCGATGACATAATATTTGGTTCTACTAACCAAAAGTCTTGTGAAGAGTTTAGCAGGGTGATGACGCAGAAATTCGAGATGTCGATGATGGGCGAGTTGAACTACTTCCTTGGGTTCCAAGTGAAGCAACTCAAGGACGGCACCTTCATCTCCCAAACGAAGTACACGCAAGATCTGCTAAAGCGGTTTGGGATGAAGGACGCCAAGCCCGCAAAGACTCCGATGGGGACCGACGGACACACCGACCTCAACAAAGGAGGTAAGTCCGTTGATCAAAAAGCATACCGGTCAATGATAGGTTCTTTGCTTTATTTATGTGCTAGTAGACCGGATATTATGCTTAGCGTATGCATGTGTGCTAGATTTCAATCCGATCCTAAGGAGTGTCACTTAGTGGCGGTGAAGCGAATTCTTAGATATTTGGTTGCTACGCCTTGCTTCGGGCTCTGGTATCCAAAGGGGTCTACCTTTGACTTAGTTGGATACTCAGACTCCGACTATGCTGGATGTAAGGTCGATAGGAAGAGTACATCGGGGACGTGCCAATTCTTAGGAAGGTCCCTGGTGTCATGGAACTCTAAGAAACAAACCTCCGTTGCCCTATCCACCGCTGAGGCCGAGTACGTTGCCGCAGGTCAGTGTTGCGCGCAACTACTGTGGATGAGGCAAACCCTCCGGGACTTTGGCTACAATCTGAGCAAAGTCCCACTCCTATGTGACAATGAGAGTGCTATCCGCATGGCGGAGAATCCTGTTGAACACAGCCGCACAAAGCACATAGACATCCGGCATCACTTTTTGAGAGACCACCAGCAAAAGGGAGATATCGAAGTGTTTCATGTTAGCACCGAGAACCAGCTAGCCGATATCTTTACCAAGCCTCTAGATGAGAAGACCTTTTGCAGGCTGCGTAGTGAGCTAAATGTCTTAGATTCGCGGAACTTGGATTGAATTGTAGCATACATGTGTTTATGCATTTGATCAGGTTCATTCTGCATTTTGTTGCTTATTGTGGTGCTCAAGTTGTACCAACACTCCCTGGACCTCACAAGTCCGTTGCAAAGTGATGCACATGTTTAGGGGGAGATGTGTTACAACTTGACCCTTTGAGACTAACCATTTGCTTGAGATTGCTTGATTTAGTCTCGAAGGAGGATTGAAAGGGAAAAGGTGGACTTGGACCATGAAAGACTTCCACTGCACTCCGATGAGAGGGTAACTAATTCCAAGTTCATCTCATGAAATCTTATTGCCATTTGCTCTTAATTGAAGACTTTGGTGAGGCAATGGGGTTAAAAGGCCAAGATTGATCCCGTTTTGGTGCTTGATGCCAAAGGGGGAGAAAATAAAGGCCAAAGCGATAAATGGATCAGCTACCACTTGAGAGATTTTGAAAATAGTAGGATAGAGTTTTTTGTTTTGTCAAAAGCTTTTATTGTCTCTTATTGTCTCTATTGTCAAAAGTTGGCTTCTTGTGGGGAGAAGTATTGAGTATGGGAAATAGGGGGATATTGTCTCTTATTGTCTCTATTGTCAAAAGTTGGCTTCTTGTGGGGAGAAGTATTGAGTATGGGAAATAGGGGGAGTTTTTGAAATCTTTGATCAATCTCTTTTGGAATGACTCTCTTTATACTTCAACATGTGTGTTTGACTTAGAGATAGAGATTTGAGTTTGATTTGCAAAAACAAACCAAGTGGTGGCAAAGGATGATCCATATATGCCAAAATTGAATAAAACCAATTTGAGTTTTTATTTAAAGTGATTTTGCACTTGTTCTAGTTGCTTTATATTGTGTTGGCATAAATCACCAAAAAGGGGGAGATTGAAAGGGAAATGTGCCCTTGGGCCATTTCTAAGTATTTTGGTGATTGAGTGTCAACACAAGTGCTTAAATGTAAATCAATGCCCATGGATGAACAAAGTGCAAATCTTCAACAAAGGTATGTTTCTAAGTCTTAGTACATTGGTTTTGTGTACTAATATATTTGTCTAAGTGTTAGAAACAGAAAGAAGAAGAGAAGAGAAGACTTGGCTGTGTGCAGCCAAGGGGCTGTTTCGGTCTGGGGCACCGGACTGTCCGGTGGTGCACCGGACAGTGTCCGGTGGTGCACCGGACAGTGTCCGGTGCGCCAGGCTGCCTCGGCCGAAGAGGCCGCTCTCGGGTTTTTCTCCGGCGACTTCGGCTAAAATTCACCGGACTGTCCGGTGTGCACCGGACTGTCCGGTGAGCCAACGGTCGGCCGGGCCAACGGTCGGCCGCGCGATCGGCGCGCGACACGTGGCCGAGCCAACGGTCGGAAGGAAGCACCGGACTGTCCGGTGTGCACCGGACTGTCCGGTGCGCCAGATCTGCAACGGTCGGCAACGGTCGGCTTCGCTTTTTATGGAAACAAATCGGGCACCGGACAGTGTCCGGTGTGCACCGGACTGTCCGGTGCGCCACGAGACAGAAGGCAAAGATGGCCTTCCAGATTTGTTCCCAACGGCTCCTAGCTGCCTTGGGGCTATAAAAGGGACCCCTTGGCGCATGGAGGAGTACACCAAGCATTCCTTGAGCACTCTTGATCACTCACACATCAATCTCGCGCACTTGTTTGACATTCTAGTGATTTGAGCTCCGTTCTAGTGTGCTAGTCTTTTGAGCTCAAGTCTGGGTCTTGTGTGTGCGTATTCGCTGTGATCTTTGTGTCGTGTGTGAGTTGCTAATCCCTCCTTTGCTCTGTGATTCTCTGTGAACATCTTTTGTAAGGGCGAGAGGCTCCAAGTTGTGGAGATTCCTCGCAAACGGGATTGAGAAAAGAAAAGCAAGAACACCGTGGTATTCAAGTTGATCATTGGATCACTTGAGAGGAGTTGAGTGCAACTCTCGTCCGTTGGGACGCCACAACGTGGAGTAGGCAAGTTTTGTACTTGGCCGAACCACGGGATAACCACTGTGTCATCTCTGTGATCGGATTCTTGTGGTTATTGTGTTTTGACTCCTCTCTAGCCACTTGGCATAAACTGTGCTAACACCTAATCAAGTTTTGTGGCTATAAGTTTAAGTTTTCACAGGATCACCTATTCACCCCCCCCCTCTAGGTGCTCTCAGACCTATTCGGCCCGATAGCTTACATAAGCATCGGCGGGAGTAAGTACTGTCTAGTTATTGTGGATGATTATTCTCGCTTCACTTGGGTGTTTTTTTGCAGGAAAAATCTCATACCCAAGAAACCTTAAAGGGATTCTTGAGACGGGCTCAAAATGAGTTCGGCTTAAAGATTAAGAAAATAAGAAGCGACAACGGGATAGAGTTCAAGAACTCTCAAATTGAAGGCTTCCTTGAGGAGGAGGGCATCAAGCATGAGTTCTCTTCTCCCTACACCCCACAACAAAATGGTGTAGTGGAGAGGAAGAATTGAACTCTATTGGACATGGCAAGAACCATGCTTGATGAGTACAAGACTTCGGATCGGTTTTGGGCCGAGGCGGTCAACACCGCTTGCTATGCCATCAACCGGTTGTATCTACATCGAATCCTCAAGAAGACATCATATGAACTCCTAACCGGTAAAAAGCCCAATGTTTCATATTTTAGAGTCTTTGGTAGCAAATGCTTTATTCTTGTTAAAAGAGGTAGAAAATCCAAATTTGCTCCTAAGGCTGTAGAAGGCTTTTTACTAGTATATGATTCAAACACAAGGGCATATAGAGTCTTTAACGAGTCCTCTGGACAAGTTGAAGTTTCTTGTGACATTGTGTTTGATGAGACTAACGACTCTCAAGTAGATCAAGTTGATCTTGATGAGATAGGTGATGAAGAGGCTCCGTGCGTCGCACTAAGGAACATGTCCATCGGGGATGTGTGTCCTAAGGAATCCGAAGAGCCACCACAAGCACAAGATCAACCATCCTCCTCCACACAAGCATCTCCACCAACTCAAGATGAGGGTAAGGCTCAAAATGATGATGAAGAAGATCAAGAAGCTGAGCCACCTCACGAGGAGAGCAATGATCAAGGGGGAGATGCCCATGATCAAGATGAGGAAGATGAACAAGTTCCAAGACCGCCACACCCAAGAGTCCACCAAGCAATCCAACGAGATCACCCTGTCGACACCATCCTCGGCGACATTCATAAGGGGGTAACCACTAGATCTCGTGTTGCACATTTTTGTGAGCATTACTCTTTTGTTTCCTCTATTGAGCCACACAGGGTAGAGGAAGCACTACAAGATTCGGATTGGGTGGTGGCGATGCAAGAGGAGCTCAACAATTTCACAAGGAACGAGGTATGACATTTAGTTCCACGTCCTAATCAAAATGTTGTAGGAACCAAGTGGGTCTTCCGCAACAAGAAAGATGAGCATGGTGTGGTGATAAGGAACAAAGCCCGACTTGTAGCCAAGGGGTATTCACAAGTCGAAGGTTTGGATTTCGGTGAAACATATGCACCCGTAGTTAGGCTTGAATCAATTCGCATTTTACTTGCCTATGCTACTTACCATGGCTTTAAGCTTTATCAAATGGACGTGAAAAGTGCCTTCCTCAACGGACCAATCAAGGAGGAGGTCTATGTTGAGCAACCTCCCGGTTTTGAAGATAGTGAGTATCCTAACCATGTGTATAAACTCTCTAAGGCGCTTTATGGGCTCAAGCAAGCCCCAAGAGCATGGTATGAATGCCTAAGAGATTTTCTTATCACTAATGGCTTCAAAGTCGGAAAAGCCGATCCTACTTTATTTACTAAAACTCTTGACAATGATTTGTTTGTATGCCAAATTTATGTTGATGATATTATATTTGGGTCTACTAACGAATCTACTTGTGAGAAATTTAGTAGGATCATGACACAAAAATTCAAGATGTCGATGATGGGGGAGTTGAAGTACTTCTTGGGATTTCAAGTGAAGCAACTGCAAGAGGGTACCTTCATTAGCCAAACGAAGTATATTTAAGACATTCTAACCAAGTTTGGGATGAAGGATGCCAAGCCCATCAAGACACCCATGGGAACCAATGGGCATTTCGACCTCGACACGGGAGGTAAATCCGTAGATCAAAAGGTATACCGGTTGATGATAGGTTCTTTACTCTACTTATGTGCATCTCGACCGGATATTATGCTTTCCGTATGCATGTGTGCAAGATTCCAAGCCGACCCTAAGGAAGCTCACCTTACGGCCGTAAAACGAATCTTGAGATATTTAGTTTATACTCCTAAGTTTGGGCTTTGGTACCCTCGGGGATCCACATTTGATTTAATTGGTTATTCGGATGCCGATTGGGCCCTGTCGTCCTACCACACAAGAATTCATGGCCGGTCAGTAGTGACTTATGTGGCAGGTTGAGCTTCAGGTGATGATGAGTTGTACGGTGTGACGACGCCGTTGTCGGATGCGGTGCCCAGAACAACCCGAGAGTCGCCGGTGTTGGTGACGACCATGAGGTCCCCCTGTTTGAGATGGATAGCACGGTGCAGCCGCTCTGGACCGCGTCCAAGCGGCGGCTGCGGCGGAGCTTGCCGAACACAGCGACGCATGCGGGCACATAGTACTGCTTCCAGAGGTTGAACTGGCAGTCGCCAAGCTTCTTCTCGTCGTCGATGAACGACGTCAACGCGAGCGCCTCGTGCTAGTGGTGTTTGTTCGGGGTTTCCAAGTAAGAAACATGGATTTTATCTTTAGTGTTGGTTTATGAAAATGACTCACAAGTCTGATCGAATTTAAGTTGAAAACATTATTCAAACAAAAAGAAATTGCATGCAAGGCTCTTCTTTAAATACTACTCCCTCCATCCAAAAATATAATTCAGGAATCTCGTTGATAATTATCTAATAATAATTGCATATTGTATAATGGCGGTTGAGCAACACACTCAACGCCGATCATTACCTTGATCATGGAAGATATATGAGCATGTCACACACACACACAGTCAGACTCACCTTACAAACTGTTGAATGTAGAGTCCAAAGCTAACATTGATGAATCCTAGCACTTTAATTACTATGTTCATCGACAGATAAATATATTTACTCTTGTTTGGAGTCATGAATCCTCAGGTTTTTCCCTGAACTGACAGAGAGGTCATTTCAAATGAAAATTGTGCGAACTCATCTAAACCAAGTTCCCACAATTTTCACTCATGGGATTATTTACAGTAACGGGTTTATTTTCACTAGCGGGTTTATCTTCTCCAAGGTTGTCGGCGCCCCTGAAGGCCCCAGAGTAGTACTTGAAGTGGTGTGCCAGCAACGACACGATGGTAATGAATTCGCAGCCATTACTGAGCTGCCTGGCATGGGACTCTTGGCTGCAATGATCCGCAGCATACAACGACATCTCCACCCACACCCCCAGGATCAGTTCCAAAGTGTCACGCTGATCCTGCCACTGCAACTCTATGCTCAGAAGCTCGTTGGCGAGCAAGATTGCATACATATTAGCACTGTCACGGATGGAGTCCCCATGTGGATTTGGTGCCTTTACTGATCCCTGAGACAAATAAGGAGAATTAAATAAAACTAATGCACCCTGAACTTTAGTATGAACTTTGTTAGACCAAGGTCTATCTAAAAAAACAGATATTGCCTTCTTTGAAATTCATTGTAGAATAGTCAAATGAAGTCAAGAAATAAAATTCAGATGATCCACTATGAATGGAATTTCACTCGAAGAGAATCAATTTGGTGCAGCTCTGAATAAAGGCATGTGCTGGTTCTATTAGTGAAATCAGCAAGTATGAAAACAAAAGGTTGTTTAACATGTTCTATATCTTCAAACATATTTACCAACGAAATGTGTTTCAGTTGAATGATCAGGGAAGTTATACCTGCAAATTGAGAGACGCAAACAGTTAAGTGAGGCACAATTTGGGCCATTGTTCCAAGAAAAAGAAACATATTTTCAAACAAATGAATGTGCTTGAGGCCCACTCAGCCCATACCAGTGCAAATTGGGAGAAACTCCAGGCCACCTCTGCAAGCTTCTCCCTCCGTGGTATCCTGGAGCAACTGGGACCATCATGGTGGAACAATTCCTTAAGAATATAGTACGGGTTCCAGCTTACAGGGGATGGCGCCACTGGGTTGTCCTTATCACCAAATCGCGTTCGACAGTGTCCTTCTAGTTGTTCGCAGGAGGTGAGATGTATGTTATGCCGCGCAGCGCCTGGTAGCATGTTAGGTTTTACCACCAGCAAGAACATCAAGTAGTTGGATAGTACCTCAGTAGCCTCAAGGAGTTCTTTTGCATGTCTGGCCTTGGATTTCCTGATGAACACCTCGGTTGCAATGTGCCAAACAAGGATGCTCTCGTCGAAGTCAATGTTGACGCTCCAGCGAGCAAAGTCTTTGTAGGCCTCCATACGTTTCAGTATAAAGCTGCCTCTTGAGTTCAAATCAGTATCCTGGTGTTGCAGTGCTTGCTCTTTGCTTCGCAGTGCTTGCAGAACCAATTTCTTGATATCTTGTATTGACAAAGACGAGTTAGCGTGTGGGAAAGTTCCGGAGAAGTGCATCTTGTTCCACCAGTCCTCGAGCCCCAGTTTCGTTGCTAGTCTGCTCCCTATCTCGTTGGTGTTGCGGGTGCACAGGTGGAACAAGTTGTACTGCCCAATGGAGCCCGACCAGAGTCTCCTACTTGCTGGATGGACACGCT
Organism: Zea mays; assembly: GCF_902167145.1. Classification (NCBI taxonomy): domain Eukaryota; kingdom Viridiplantae; phylum Streptophyta; class Magnoliopsida; order Poales; family Poaceae; genus Zea; species Zea mays. Next base: position 97,549,536 of record NC_050105.1, on the reverse strand, counting down.
GACCAAGGGAAGTGACAATGTGGAGAGACCACTCCCATCCCCTGCCCCTGCGGTGCAACAAAGAACATGTCCAGGTGGATAGTACAGCTCTGCACACTGATATGATTTCCAAGACCAAAGCCCCAACCAGTAAAACATAACTGATAGCCACATCCACTCTGCTGTACCGATTTCCACTGTTGCTGATACTGAGCTGAAACAAAAGGAATGTGGTGGCTGTGCCAAACAGCGAGATGAAATGGATGCAGAAGCCATACCATGTGTGGATCACTGCTGCCTTAGTGTACAGGAAGTCATACATCAGAGACAGCTCCATCTCAACCAACTTGTATAGATCCTCTCCCAGATAAGATATCACGGAACGTGGTTTAGGCTGTGAACGAACTAAGGGATTTGGTAGCATTATGATATCGGCGAAGACACCTTTGCAGATATCAAACTGGGAGTGGGCTCCAAGCAGCAAATCCTCTTCGCTAGTACCCAAAGTCAATAGCTGATAAGGGTCAGTCTTGATCTTCCGGATGCTGATGCTGCTGCGGATGCTGCTGATGTTGCCACACTTGAGAGCCCATATCCTCTCGCCATACTTGAGAAGACCGGCAAAGAACATGGACAAGGAGGCCAGAAAAAGCAATGCCCCTCTGCTGGCGATGTACTCGTATATCACATAAGCAGCTCCTAGGACCTGCACGGCGAGAGTTTGCAGGTGGCGTAGCCAGAGCGCATTGTCCTCGAGTGCATACGCTGTGATGTTGTCTGGGCCACCGAGGTGCAGCAATAGGAACGGCGCCCAGAATGCCACCAGCTGGTGCTCGTCTGACATACTGTCAACAGATAGGTGGCCCAGGGTGTATATCGCTGTGGAATCGGCCAGTAGGTATGCCGACCAGAGGAAGAACGTCAGGGCAGTGGAGTTGCTATGACGGCGGACTCCTCCGAAAACGAGGAGGAATACTTGTAACCCGAAGCTTGCAATGACCAGGATCTGTAGCCCCCATTCATTCCACAGGTTCACTAGCTTTCCAGCCTCAATTACTTCGCTCCTCATCATGTCTACATACAGTAACATGGCAAGGAAACAGCAATATTAGCAACTAGATATGTGTGTCTGTGTCGTGTGCATGGAATGTATGCAAAGGACCGAATGGGCAACAGGATGGACTATATGATCATAAGACATTAATAATGGATGCCGATAGCTTATTGCATGCAAATGAGCTGAGAGGATTAGCTCCAGGGATCATAATCTAACTGGCAATAATATACAGAAGGGCAGGAATGGCAACAAAAAAAGAGAGTAAAGGGGCAAAGAACATAGGTGATTACTTGCGAGGGAGTTAAATTGACCAACTTTCTGACAAGAAGGTTTCCTCCAGCTGCAGCTACGATGAGGGCCATGGCTTCAACCTCCTTTGGTTCGACTTCGATACCTGAAGGCGAGCTTGTCTAGGAAGCAGTTGTTCCATATCGCATCAGTGAGCTCTGTACAGTTGATATGGCGCCATTGTTATACTTGTGCTCATGGAGACATATGCAAAGCAGGGTATAAACGAAGAAGTATTTCTCTTTAAAACGGTTAATTACCATTCCTAAAAAAAGCTAATTACTCCAGAGAAATAAAGCATGATCTGCAATGCTTTGTTATGGATTAGCACATGATGACGAAGGAAAATGAAAAGGGTTGCCGGTTGCATGGAATGGATGTGCCCATTGAACTGCTAAAAAAAGTTAGTACTTGTGCCACCTGAATCGATCCAAGCATGAATAAATCACAGCAGCAAGTCCATTTTTAATTTTGATGCGCCAATTGTACACTGAGTAATTGAGTAAAGCAAGGAAGTTTGTGGTGTGACGGCATGTCAGGTAATGTATAGTACTCATCAATCAGTAATGAACAACCCACAATAGCATTAATTAGCAATCCATTTCAGCATGCGTCCATGAAGGAACCAGAGGAAACGAATCTGCTAATCTAAGTCGGGTGGATGCTCACTCGTTGCTGGGACGTTGGCCAGAGGAGGGATGCCGCTTCGGAAGGCGTCCCGGGTGGGTGATTGCCCTCGCGTCGGACGAGGACGAGAGGGCTCGGTCCGTGGACGGCCTGGGCACCACCTGATCAGCAGCGCCGCCGCCGCTGAACTACCCGATGCGGCACCGGCACCGGCAGCGGACTGAGGGACGATAGAGGGCCTGGGATGGTGGAAGTGGAGGCGGCGACAGAACGAGAAAAGGTGGAGGTGGCAGCTGCACGCGCACAACGGAAACGCCCTTCTTTTTTTTCAACCAATTATTGTTATTGTTGTTGTTATTATATATTTCCTCGATTTTCAATGGTTTGCAAAAACATGAAAGTCTTTTTTTTTGTACTTACTGTACTATTATTCGCCACGTGGTTCTCCCTCTGCCTAGCATTTTATCATCAAACTAGAACCTCCTTCCTGGGCAAGGATGTCAACTTTAACTCTTCGTCCTCTTTTCGACTTCAGATAAATGCAGTTCTCGATGCTTCAAAGTTAATTAAGGATTTCTTTATTATCTACAGAAAATACTTTGTTGAGGATAGAAGCATCACTTCGTGAGATGTGCAAAGAGCGAAGCCTACAAAATCACTTCGATAATAGATATTCGCCTCGACTTAAACTAGCTGTTTAGGCTGCGGCGGCTAGGGCTCTCGAGACTCGTAAAGTAAAAAAAAGCTAAAGTATATGAAGCTCACGATGGTTTGACTTGTAAGCCGAGCTAGATTTTCAAGCTCGTTGGTCTAGTGAACCGAGTCGAGCCGGCTCGTTTCGGCTCGCGAGCTCTCCCAAATTAATCAAACTGTAGAATAATGGTGGACTAGTCATATACCCGTGCATTGCTATGGTATATATATGACATAGGATAAATTCTATTTTAATAAAGCATAAATATTTGTTTTTTATTGATTAGGTGGGTGTGAATGTGAAACCAACAATGTGGGTGTGAATGTGAAACCAACAATCAAGGTTTAAACACTCACTTATACATAATTTCATCTTATTTTTTATATAAACTCTCATATTATAGCTATTATAGTAGTAGAGAAGAAATTAGGTAGACGACGTCGATATAGATGACGAACTCGAAACTAGCGAGGACGTCGGCGACGACGCACTCCACTTGTAAGCGGCAACGCGTGCACACGGCGCGCCACCCTTGGCGGTGCCGGTGGTGTAGCCGAGGAGGCTGGCGGTGGAGAGCGTATGGGGGGTCGTGGCCCTATGTCGCGCGTCTAGTTTGTATCTCTATGTTAGTTTGTATCTCTAAGTCGCGTGTCTAGTTTGTATCCACCAGTCAGATTGCTGAGCAGCATGTTCTATTGAAGAACCTGGCGTTGATAAGGTTGCCATCGCAGGTGACATCGTGTTTGACGGAGTTCTGGCAGAAGCCCTTCCGCGTATGGCACCGCTATCACGTCTTGGTTTTGGAAGATTTTTTACTACTCTTTAAAGATGAGAAATATTAGCAGTTGATGTCTTTGACTTTGCTGCAGCGACACGTATCAATAGAATGGTGGTGCGCATAGTCTCGTGCCAATCAATGGTGGAAGTGGAGGTGGCACCAGCCGCAAGCTCTGTCTCCGTGGAATAGGGCGGTTGCCACGCCGCCCGTACGAATCCAGAGTTGGTAGCTAGCTAGGACAAGTGGCTGGTTCGCATTTGCACATGCCCATCACCCGTCCGTTTTTACTAGTACCGGAAATGCCCTTCCGTATTGATATGATCAGGATCAGCATTTTTTAAATTTACTTTTTTTTTTAGAAAAAACCTTGAGAGCAGGTAGAAAGAAAGGTCACGACAACATTCACGCCTATATGCTATTTGCACGTTCAGCTCTAATGACATCAGCATCATGGTGACGATGACAGTATTTTACAACTTGAGGACATGAAACTCTCCTCAGTCACTCTCACCCACACTTTTCATCATACATACTCATGTCATCGCAAAACACCGTGATTATGTATACAACGACGATTCAGGCCTTCAAAATGTCATAAAATGCAGAGGGTCGCTTCCGTTTCTTCAGACACAGCTCCTGCAAGCAAGCAGAGGGAACTATTTATTCATGCACATGTTCTAATTATTATTTAATTTCCCAGAGTCCTACAAGCACAAACATACTCACGAGTAAAAGCTTCACCAAAAGCATGCTTATTCCCTTGACATTCATGCTTAAATTTAAACTTCCCTTCTCATAACCAAGCTGTGCAGCTTTTTAACTTTGTTTATTTACACTGCGGTACTAAATACTTCTCTACCTTGTAAATCAACTCTTTCATGTTTTATCGTGTACGTGCCCAAAAATATCTTATAATTTGGAAATAGAGGGAGTACTAAGCGGCAGCAACCAAATCTAAACTTAGTGGACATGATTATATGACCAGGTTCTCTGCTGCAACCACAACTACCGAAAGCAAACGATTCGTATGTACAGTACAGTACAGTACCTCCACTGCAGAAGCCACCCTCAGTAAGCTTGCCTCGCCCCATGGACGACCTATCAGTTGCAAACCTATAGGAAGCCCCTGCTTGTCATGACCAACCTGACAAAGAGAGCGACATGTCACCAAAGTATAGCTTTTTTCTGCCTCTGATCTATATTAATCCAGGATGATACCACTTACAGGCACAGTTATTGCTGGGAGACCAAGAAGGTTCCCTGCTATGATGAATCGCATCAAGTAAGCTGCAAATAAAGGCCAATGTTAGAATACGCGTGTGGGATCTCTGTAGAACAAACAACCATACTGACACTGAGCATCCTGCTCCCAGTTTACCTGACACAACATAATCTGACTCTCCTGACTTCAGAGCACTTGGAGGTATTTTTGGAGCAGTAATGCTGGAAAAACAGCACACTTGCTTAGTTTTTACAGCAACACAAGGCTTCTTGATGTAGAATAACATAGATATATACTTGTAGATCACATGTCACTTATCCCTGTCTATTTTAAAAGCGTATTGACAAAGATCAATTCAGGGATATTGTCTAGAATTATGTGCTCCACTTAGGCTACAACTACATATCTAACTATTTCTATACCACACTGACAGTGTTGGAAATTTACTAAAGGAACAAAGAGGGAAGGCGGAGGGCGGCAGTCTACATAATTGAGCATTAACCACCAACAAATAGTATCAAAGTTACTGTTTAGATAAGATAGTGGAGAACACATTGAGCAGGAGGGACATGGGCCAGCTTGGTAACCAAGCTCCACCCCTCCACATTGATTTATTTCTAGATAAGATATAACTCTAAAGATCTCTTTTACGTTATACTCCACTGAGGAGAGATCAAACTTCCTCAGGTTTTGCACCAACTTCCGGCTCAATGCAATGGACCACAGCCGTCGCTCCTTTCTGTGGAACGGTGACAACAATGCAACTACGGTGCAAAGGCTTGTAGCCTAGGAATGGGTGTTAGATTATTGTGTGTGTTTGTTGTTATAATGGGCCATGGCTCAGCCCATGTATTTCCCTCTCTAATATATATACGCAATAGCCTGTCCCATTTTAGAGTTAGGGTTTTCAACATGGTATCTAGCCTGTTGCTTTCTCCCCCTCCCTCCCTTCCCTAGCACCTGGCCGCCGTTACCCGCACGCCCGCTCCTTCTCCCTCCTCCCCTCCCCTTCGCTCTGCTGCTAGTCCACGGTGGCTACAACCGCGCCCACCCTCACTTTGGCCATCCCCGCCGGCCATGCGCTGGTCGCGCCCGTCCTCACGTCGACCCTGCCCACCCCTGCGTCGGCCGCCTCCGCCCCTGTAGCTTGTATCACGCCCGCGCATACCACCAATGCGTCGTTTGCGCTTGCATCGATGGCACCGTTTCCCTTCCACGTTGGCGCCTAGTGCGTTCCCAGCGCCCCCGCCCCTGTTGCGGCGCCCCTCTCCTCCGCCGTCGCTAACGCTCGCTCCACCTTGTTCGTGGCCCTCACTGTTGCCACGGTGACTGTTGCCGCTGCTCGGGAACACGAACGTGATGCTGCCCTCGCCTAAGAGCACGAGCGCAACACGACGAATGCCCTCGCCCTACAGTTGGTTGATGTTGAACATCACTTGCTCGGCTCCCCCGTCGTCAAGCCCATCCCGACGCCTCCAGTGGTCGCTCCTCCCTCGGAGTACGAGGCCACCATCATCGTTAACCTTCACGCCCAGGCAGCGGGTGTCCAGAACATCTGCTCTCTGGCTCCCGTCGTCCTCGACCCGACTTCCTCCACCTACACCCGCTGGCGTGACCCTGTCCTCCTCGCCCTCTAGCTCTACGCCTTGGATGACCACGTCCTCACCGACACCATTTTCCTCACTATCCCATCCCAACGCCTGATGGATAGTGTGGTTCTTTCGTGGATCATCGGGACCGTCACTGTTGAGATGCATGATGTGATTCGTGAGTGCGGTGGCACTACCCGTTAGGCTTCGGTCGCTATCAAGGAGTTCCTCGGTAACTATGAAGATCTCTCCACCTCGATGTTGCCTTTCGGACTTTTGTACAAGGGGCCTCTCTGTCACTGAATACTACTGTCAGATGAAGGGCATGACGACCTCCCTCTCTGACCTCGAGGAGCTCGTTTCCGATTGCAAGCTCATTTTGCAACCTCCTCTGCAGCCTCAACAATCGCCAGTGGCGTAGCTAGGATTTTTTCATGAGGTATGCCATAAGAATTTTTTTCATAAATAATTTAGTATAATCCATAATGATTTGGTATATAATTCAAAATATAGAGATAAGAATAGCATATGAAACTATAGATTTAACATTAATTCCATAAGTGCATACATGGCAATGAAAATATAATATGAAATAGTTTAAACATCAAGCATAAAATACACTAAAACGGGCCTAGTTGCACGTGAAATAGTCCAAACATCAAGCAATGGCATAGCCGCGTAGCTGGTGTCAGTTTTGTCTGAGCCTCGGTGGACTAGTGGGCCGGCTTAGGGTATGCCGCGACCCACCTGGACCACCTAGTAGCTACGCCCATGACGAGCTCTACGATCACCTCCACACTTGGATCACTTGCTCGGTCCTGTTCCCATCTTTCCACAAGGTCCGCAACGACCTCATCGTTGAGGAGCTCACCAAGGGGCTGACCCCTTGCTCCAACGTCGCCACTGCCCTCTAAAGCTCTACACCTGGGGGCCACACATCACGCCTGCCCTCCTCCACTCACATCTCTGTGGGTTCTTCGTCGTGCCTACCCGCCCCCCTCCCATCTACGACCCTCCATCTCCTCCCCACCCGCCTGGGACTAGGGGCATTCTGGGGTGGCTGACGATGGACGAGCGGTCATGGTGGTGGCAGTGGTCCTGGTCCCAGAGCCACTCCTTGGCCCTCCATCTACAACCCGTTAACCGACCACATCTCCATGTCATGCGAAAAATAGTGTAAACATAGTGTCAGAGGCTCCCACATGAGTGAGGTCTGTGGAAGGGATAAACTGCTCTCACTACTGCATGAAGCATGTCGTCTATGTGAAATAATAGCATTGGATTTTTTAGAGTAGTTCGAGAAACTTTTAAAATGTAATATTTTCATGTGATAAAGAAAACTTCTGCATTTATTACCCAGTTGTAGGAGTTGCTATGACATTGACCTTCTTGAAAGCTTCCATGTGATAATGCATTATCCTCCTCCTATATAAGCCCCATCAAAAGGTGCATTAAACGCATGTTTAACACAATATAGGAAAAAAAACAATTACAACAAACACAAGTTGCAGGAGCCCCCAATCGTTATTGCAATAGTAGGTCATTAACAGATACTTCGAAGTTTAGGTTCAATTCCACAAATCAAGATAAGCTTAAAAAGTAAACTGAACTCATAACCTCTAAGCATGCTTATGTTCACCTTATGCTTTGAGAAGCCACATAATCAGTTGCAGTGAAAGACCCAAAAAGTGCCAAACTTGTTCGAGTATCCAAGGTAAACTCAGTTTTTCTTCTGAAAGAGACAAGGAGAATGAGAATAATAGTACAGAAAAGAAAATATTTTGCATAAGTTAGCACATTCTAACAAATCACTTAATTTTTCAGCATGTTAGATACCAATGATTTCCCCTTGGAAGGAAATGTCATAACTACGCTAGGGATAACATTATGGAAATGGTATCCATCAAACAGATAGGTACCCTGCTTTGTAATGAGGATTCAAGTCACAGAATGATTCTGAGCCAATTGAGACAACATGAGCAGTACGCATCTCTTCAAGCTCTGGTAATGTTATCTCTTCTACCTTGAAAGAAGCAAATCAGGACTTGTTAGTTGAGATGAATGTGCATATACAATAGGTACCATTTCGTCAGCTCAACATCAGTTATGAATTAGAGGAACGGCAAACACAATGAACATAATACATTTTATAGTCTGAACTTTGTCACAGCCACTAGTTGAAGTTGATGGCATTGATTGATGTAAACATAACTATAACTTATATTATACACATCAAAATCCACATCATAACACAGATGCTTCTATTCTGAGAAGAGCTTGTCCATCTTAAGGCAAATGATCTTTTTTATATAAGAAGGTGAATGATCTATTGTAACTTATATGTATAACTAAGAGAAACATTAATCCTGCATTGTTATCATCTAAGTCATTGAGATAGAATGGACTTACTTGACATCCGAAAGCACTGCAGAGAAGTTTAAGTGCATCGTCACATGTACCCGATATCTCATGACCAGAAACATCATTAAACCACTACAAAAGCAAACTTATTTTGAGAATAGGTAGGAACATACCAAACTAACATTTGAAGTGCACGAACATACCTCTGTATACTTTCCTATTTTAACTGATCCCAGGATATTGCTGTTTTCTGGAGACAACAAATTTGGGACACATAGTGGCGACTGCAAATAGGAAATAAACATAAATGCAGATGCTGTGAGTTCAATCAAATGTGCTATAGTCAGCACTCAGCAAAAAATGGTTATTTAGTTATAAGTCATACTGGACTTCTGGGGAACAATGGAGAAGGTTATCTAGCAAAAAAAAAGTTATCTAGGCATGGAGAACAACAAAAAAATCAATCTGATACCATTTCAAAGCCAACTGCCTAAGGCTGATTGGTATAATCTGACGGCACACCCATGAAATGCATACCAGCATTCTTGATATTTAAAATGCAAAAAATAGTAGAATCAACTTCCTGCATCCCAAATTATAAGACGTTTTGGCATTTCTAGATTCTTAGTTTCTATTTGTATCTAGACATACTATATATCTAGGTGCTTAGTAAAAGCTATGAAGCTAGAAAAGTCAAAATGTCTTATAATTTGGAACGGAGGGAGTAATATCTTACTGGTCTAAGTGTAAGCTTATCCATAGGTCTTGAACCTGCTATTGCAGAATACCTGAAGTACCATATAATACAGTTTAACAAATATCCAGTTTTAGCAACAGGATAAGCAGATATTACCCAGTATCACAAAAAGAAGCAATGACAAAATTTCTTTCTCAATGAGACAGCTAAACTCAACGGCCCTATGCAGGGGACATGGTATCATGTAGCAGTAGCACACTAAGTAGCTTACACCTTACACTAGTATAGCATCGTCAACTGATGATGTAAGAGGAGAAGCAACTTCAACAGTCCCAGAGTCACATAGTACCCTGCAAACAAGATATCTAATCATACAACAAGAAATTGCAAGACTTTGAAGGATTTCTAATGAGGTTCGGTATAAGATAACTGCATCTCTGCATGCAGCAACTAAATAGTCCAACTTGGTTGATTTTGGACAATACCATGCAAAATAAAACAATAAGCTGTTTCAGAATACAGTGGATGCTAGCTTGTACTAGAGCAGCTTAGTAACCTTGGAAGGTAGTCCAATCCATATATAACAAATATGACATATAAAAGAACAAGTCTTGTAAATATTTAATTCAATTGAACTTCTTTTTATTACCCAGTCATATCTGTCCTACCATATGTTGTCTTGAAACCAACAATACCACAAAGTGCAGATGGAATTCTAACTGAACCTGTTGTAGATAAAAGGTATCAATCAGAGACAGACTACAGATAAGAATCTGTGACAATTAATATAGGGCTTCTATATGTACAAACCTCCACCATCTGTTCCAATTGCTATCGAGCATAATCCTGATGATACTAATGCAGCAGGACCAGATGAAGAACCACCAGTATATCTATCAACTGAATGTGGATTTCTTGCTGTCCTGAAAGAGTAGTTAAAGAAAAGTGAAGATTAAGTGACAAACATAACAGAAGAACTGAAGAACAAAACAGAAGATGAAAATATCTTATCATTCTGATAATGAAAATTGTGAATTTCCCTTTTCCTTTTGTGATTTAAAAGAGTAAGGTTCTTTATTGGATGGCAGTGCTGAATATCATATTTATGTTCATTCCAGAATTCTGATTTTAACTAAACTCTACTCGAGGTCATGGAGTTTGCATCCAGGACGTAGTAAGAAAATATTTTTTGAGCAATTTTGAAGAAAAGCATGATAATATAGAAAAATATGTCAGCCTAGGAAAAAGGAAGAGCGTTTATTTTATCCATGTATAACTTGACAAAGTGGCCATATATGCTTTGGCTTAAACTAGAAAAACAACTACATTATACATAAGGAGTGAACATTTTTAACAGACTGAGCAGTTGTGCAACAATTGATCACCCATAATTTGGATTGTTTCCAGTTACTCCAAGGCCTAGCTCATGCATGTTTGCTTTCCCAATAAAGATAACTCCACATTTCCGCAACCGAGCCACACAGACTGCATCTCTCTCCACAGTATGGATTTGGTCAAAGAATGTTGTAGCACCTGCCATCCGATGAAAACAGGATATCAATTGTACTTCTTGAACAGTGACATAGAAAAAACATGGAAGATGTCAATTAAACTAACCCTTTGTTGGATATGGGAAGCAGTCGATGTCATCCTTAATGGCAACGAAGATCCCATCTAAAATGGATATCGGATTTCCTGAGCAGAAGTAACAACACATATCAGACGAGATTTTAAAATGGAATTTGTACTTGAAGCCATTTGAATTCAAAGAAAATAAGAATTGTACAATCATGAATTGTCAACTGTTCACAAAGAAGAACATGAGTGGCCAAGTTGTGAGCTTGTGGCCAACCTCGCTGAAATCTCTTTGTGGAAGCCTCAGCTTGCTTCTTGAGATCTTCTGCATTGAAATAGATCAACATTGGCATTGGGGGCTTCTTGTTGTTCCACTCTTCAATGCCTGCAATAACATACTCGGCAACCTATCCCATGGATGAGAGTTAAAACATCGAATTAAGATGCAGGAGGGCAAGCTAGCAACATTCTGTCGAATGATGATCCACTTACAACTGAAGGAGTTGTGATCCCCGAGCTGTAAGCGTGTGCAAAGTCACGGATCTTCCAATAAAGAAAAGGGGGGTTCTCCTCGGTTGTCCAACGCACTGACGGATCATACTGAGGAAGGCACCGCAGTGCTTCATGGACTCTTTCCACCGGGTCCCTATCTTCATCTACAAGAACAACTTCTGGCTCTGGGTCTGAATAATTGGGGGCAGCAACACCAGAATTGACAAATGACAATACATAGTGAGTAATATGACACTTGTAGGAATAGACCAACCCAGAAATTGTAGCAAAAGCTGTTTTATCGAAATGATCATCCAGAGGATATAGAGGATTTTGACCATCTGATTACATGGAGAAAGGAAGTGTTCGATGGAGTAAAGCCATTTTTAGAAATAGTGCAGGTCTAATATCAAGTATGGTGGGGGCACCCCCATTACTAAATTTATCATGCTGCAATGTTTGAAAAATTCATTTAAAAATGCATGTAGTACACACAAAGTTAATCATAGCTGCAACAGTGAAGTTTCAGATTTATTGAAGACATCGGGAAACAAAATAGACAAAGACCGAGTCTTGCATTGTTTTATCATGTAATGACAGTACCACTTGTGTTTGTTTAATCTGAATGTCAAGGATGTATCTGAGATTGGACTTTTTCGCGTTTCCTTAACTTTGTGTGTACTAGATAAATGATTTTTGTGGGAGCTTTTTTCAAACTTTGCAGATGTTATGACCAGCAGCCCAGCAGCTCTAATAAAATCAGTTAGTTTGTTTAGATGGATAAGTATCAGTTAGTTTGTTTAGATGGATAAGCATTAGTTAGTTTGTTTAGATGGATAAGCATTAGTTTGGAACTCCTGAATAGAGTTGGTTAGTTGTTAGGGGCTGCTATCACAGCCTGTTATATTGTACCCCTTTGGTTAAGGAAGAAACCAAGCAGGCAATTATCTTGCCCGTGCTTCCCCCAACCCATCTACTGTTCACCCACACGTTGTTCATCCGGCGTTACTTTTCATCGCGTGGACAATACCGCACCTTCCCCAACTAACAGCCCGACGGCGCCCAAGCGCCGGAGTCCTGGTCCTAACCCCAAACCTACTACTCGTACTACCTCCATAACCCTACTTCCAACAATCTAGTATCGGAAGACCTCGCTGATCCTAGAATGTCGAGCGACCCTCCACAATTGTCTGTCCCCTCGGCGACGATCCCCATTCCGGCGACCTCTGGGGCAGCAGCCACCACCGGCACGTCGCCCACTGCGCCCGTGTAGCAGGACTCCTTCATAGCATTCCAGCGGCAGGTGCAGGACTCCCAAACGTTGATCCTCAACCACCTGTCGGCGCTGACCGCCCGGTTGGGGGCGATCGAGGTCCAACTCATGCCAGCCTCGTCCATGATCGATCCTTCATCATTTTTGGTTAACTATATTCTGGCTGAATGGATGCCCAAACCCCAAGACACCAATGAATTATAGTTATAGAAAGTAGAATTGATCATGATTATCCATAGAGCAAAACCTAACATTTATCAATCTGCTAAAGCACTATAATAAGGCTTTTCTAGTAATATTCTGCTTTGTGTAAATCTGAACTTTGCTTAGCACATCAACATATACCAATAGAATCGTATCCTACTGCTAGCATTCAAATAAAGTTAAATTCCATCAGTTTAAGCATCAGGTAGATGTGTTTCAGCATCAATGAGGTTTTAAGGTTCTGTTCTGAATCCCTAAATCTCTCGCCCTAGACCAAGGGACGTAGCCTTGCTTCACTAAGGCCTAAAGTATAGGTGTACATTTGGGTCGGGCCTAATGGGCTGGCCCGAAGCACGAAAAAAAACACGACCCAGGCATGGCATGGCCCGAAATATTTTAGTGTCGGGCCAGCACGGCCCGATATATCAGGCCGAGGTCGCGGCCTATGGGCGGCCACGATCACAGTCCGTTTAAGGCAGACACGAAACGGCCCATATAGAGGCACGAAAAAGCTCATATATTCATTAAAACAACACTTCATTTTCACACTTTCATGTACTTGATAAAGAACACAAAGCTAGAGATGATGCTAGTTAGATGTTTTTTGTAGCTTTGAATTATAGTATGTGATGTAATTTTATTTTTGTTATGAACATTAGATAATGAACTAAACTTACGAACTCTGTATAGAGTTGATTATACTCTTTTTCCTTCTAACAAAATGATTTTTAAACGAGGTAGTCATTGCAACTCTGGTAACTTAATACAAATATTAAGTTTGCTTTTGGTCAAATTTATTTGTCTTATCTTTTATTTGTTTTATTAAATTTGTTTTGAATTTAGGGCTCTGATGTGAATTTCGGGCCAAAAAATGAATTTTGGGACAAAATTTGAATTTCAGGCTTTTTATAATTTCGGGCCGCCCGAAATGAGCCACACACGTTTAAGCAATTACATGCCAGGTCGTGGGTCGTCCCGGCCCGGCCCGAAATTTAAATGGGCCAAGCCTTTTCGGGCTTGGGTCGGGCCGGGTGGCCAAATGTACACCTATAGCCTAAAGGGTGTTTGGATCCTAGAATTAAACTTTAGTCTGTTACATCAAATGTTTGAATGCTAGTTAGAAGTATTAAATATAATCTAATTATAAAACTTATTATACAGATGCGCATTATACGTCAAGACGAACATATTAAGCCTAATTAGTTCATGATTTATCCATGTGATGATACAGTAAATATTTGTCAATCATGAATTAATTAAGCTTAATAAATTTGTCTCGTCGTTTAGTCTTTATATGTGTAATTAGTTTTGTAATTGAATAATATTTAATACTCGTAATTGACATTCAAACATCCGTCGTGACACGGTCTAAACTTTAGTTAGGAGAACCAAACTCCCCCTAAAATGTTGGGTTTAGTTAGTGTTTAGAATGCAGTGCTAGCATGTGCAAGTTGTTCCTTTTTTTAATGTAGTATGTGGAAGTCAAGTTAATCATGTGAGAAGAAAGGTAAAGTCAACCGTCAAACTGAGCTGCCGTGAACCAACAGTGGGAGAAGCACATGTAGTGTAGCAGGAAACGAAATCGAGAAGAGAATTATTGGTATCCTAATCTTACCCTGCAGTGGGAACTCCGGATAGTACATGGGGCGCTCGGGTATCACCGTCTGCTGCAGCATCTGAACGAATCGTAGAGAGGAGATGAGGCACGGCATACAAAGGATTATTATAAGGAATGAATGGGGGTGGAGCCGACGCGGCGAGCAAGGGGATAGGGAGGGGATATGGGAACCTGCCTGCGGCATGTTGTTCTGCGACTTGAGGACGGAGGTGATGAGCCGGCCGAGCAGAGGCGACTCCATGAGCCAGACGAAGGCCCTGAGGGAGAAGCCGGTGAGGTGTGGCGCCTGCAGCGCGGGAGACTTGTACCTGACGGCGGAGATGTCCACCTCCTCCACGGGCGGCATGGCGCGCGGGACGGACCCGGACCTCCTCCCCGTGGAATTCGATCCGCCCATACCGACGCCGCTGTAGCAGAGGCAGAGCCGCAGAGGCAGGGTAGCACCGTAGCAGGAAGGGAAGAATGAATTAATGAATGGGGGTTTAATGCGTTGGTGCCTTGGTGGGCGGAGACGACTAAGGCTGGCAGAGCGGAGCAGGGGCAGGACAGGGTCACAGGGATGCAATGCAAGAGCAAGACGACGATGGCGTGGCGGGCACACCTCACATAAATTCAGTCAGACCTGCCGAGCCGACCCTACCAGCGCCTCCTTCCCTGCTTTGCTTTCATCATCTTCCAGAAAAGCTCCTGCAGACCATTGCACAAGATTGATGGCTACCCGATTGGGATTTGGGATGGATCTCGTTCGTCAACCTCTAAGCAACCGTGTCTGGCCGCAAGCAATATTTTATTTATGAGAACATATCTCGTGTACATAAAAATTTAGTACACATGATTCAAATATCAATTCATCCCTACTTATCTTAGATTTAATATCTCTTGTTGCTTAGTATATTTTGCTAAGGTCACACTTCAACATGGTGTGATATAGTGGTGAAAGATGTTATTTATAAATTATAATGATTAATTAGAGACGTTATATCTAAGATAGATAGTGATAATGATGATTTAATAAGCAAAAATATCTAAGGTGTTATTTGAATAGTGATAGTGATCAATCAGAGACGTTATATGATTATATTCAATGTGCACCAGATATATCCTCTTTATTTATAAGCAAAAATAAAAATAGTGTATTATTTATCGGTTGAAATATTGTCCAACACTTTAATATCGACGTTCGAAAATGATATATGTCTGACCCATGCGTCCGGGACTCCGGTATGACTCTTCTTGATCAACTGTGGTTAATTAATATAGAAGCTACAAACCGGTGCACCATTTGATGGCCCCGGTTGGACGCACGTCGTACTACAGGGTTATACATATAGCACTGCTTATCGACGTTGTGATTGATCTCATCGAAATGATTAGCAAATGTATTGCTAAATTGCAACAACAGAATATATATCGTTGAGAGAAAAAACTTTTTTTCTATTTAAACTCACTCGTGTTTCAGGTGATCCCCACGTTTCACGGGGCTCTTGGTGCCGCTCGACGCGTAGACGTTGCTCGCACTCGAAGCTGGAGCCTCCGTGCAGACTTGCAATTTCTCTTGCGTCCCATTTGAATCATTGAAATTTAATTTCATTCTAATAATGATAATAAGTTTAATATATATCAATTAAGTTAATTTGGTTTTATATAAAATATATTTGTATATTATTATTAGCAAAATGTCGAAGATATTTATGTGATATATTTTTATTATACAGAAGTAAGACGAAGAATGTTATGTAAGTTACAGAGTAGAAACAAATTCTACTAATGCATAAAATCATTTTCCATCCTCTACCCTATAAATTTGAGATGGTCTTATATCTTAACTTTGTAAAGTGGTGGAATGTCAAATTCCAAACTAAATAAGTTATTTTATTGAGTGAATTATAAATCTTCTAAAATGAAGGGATCCAAACGCCTTGTTATATAAAAGCTGGTTTGAAATGTGGCCTCCTAGCCGGTCCACGTCGGCAAAAAAAAATTTGTGACGCCCGATTGCTGCTCAACGTCTCTCCGATGCGGCTGTCGTCCGCCCGGCCTCGCTTCTCCTCGAAGCTTCGTGGTATGCACTATGGATAGAATGGAAGCGTCGAGACGAAGCTAGAGCTCTCGGCCGCTTCCAACCGCTCCGCCCGCTACCGCCCGATGCGGCGATGCGCGGCCGCCGGCGCGTGGGGAGCCGCTCCGTGCGGGAGCGGGGGCGCGTCGCTCCGTCTTGGAATTGCTCTGCATGGGGCTCCATCGCCAGCGTCCGCTGAGGACGTCCCTCCCCCACCCCGCCACCTGTCATCCATCCATCCATCCCCAATGCCAAACCCTAGCCGGTTGTGGAGCCGCCCACCGCATCTTCGGCCCTGTTTGGAAACACAATTTTTTAAACCTATGGTTTAGACATACCGTAGTCTAACAATTGTTATGACATAATACTACAGTTTTACTAAAACCAAGGTAAAACCAAGGTATCTCTAGATACTACCACATGTTTGGAGCCATGTCACATAAGTCACAGTTTTTTCCGTAAACAAGACATTGTCAACATCTGGACCAATCGGACATGAAGCAAAACTAGTAACAGCGCAGAAAAAGAGAATGGTGCAGTCCAACACGCGCAAGACAAGCGTTCCACCAGGAAGCACCTTGCCTCCAACGACACTGTGGTGGACGCTAACCGTAGGCCCGAGCTCTCTGACGACGCATGGGTATCAAGCTCCCGGACTCTTTGGATTCTTCACCTACGCCCGGCGCCGCCTAATTGGTCAGATCTTTTCTCTTCTTTGCGTTCGTTGGTGTTCCGTGGTGCGGTCGTGACCTCCATGGTGACGGTGAGGTACGAGGGCACGAGGCAGAGGAAGACACGCAAGCTTGGTTGGGCGGAGGACAAGCCTGAGACAAAGAGCACGATCAGGGGAGAAGGAGGAGGATGAGAACACGACGCCCACAGACGTTGCAGCTCACAGTCCTTATGCTGAGCTGCTGCTACTCACAGTACTTGATCGACATTTCTTTCTTCAAATGTTGTGTGTGTCTTCGTTGTTTTCTTTTCTTCGTTAGGACGCCCATCATGTGCCTATGCTCACGTGCTCGGAAACTCCCCTTTCCTCCTCTCTGCTTCAGGTCGTTGGTCGCCCCCTGTTCCACACTTGAAGGCAGCCCAGCTATATCCCCATCCAAGCACCAGGCACTGACCACGCTTATGGTCCCCAAGACAAGATGTCAATAGCGAGATGAAGATAGCCCTCCAAGCAGGATTCTATGCCAGGCACCGACCACGCTTAAGGTCCCCAAGCCATGATGTCAGCAGTGAGACAAGGAAGATAGCCTTCCAAGCAGGATTCTATGTGCTTAAATGTAGCAGGTATCATCTATGTTGAGAAGGTTGTTTCTATGTTTACATAGTCTATCATCTATGTTGAGAAGGTTGTTTCTATGTTTACATAGTCTGGGACATTTTTTGTCCATGGTGGAGATGCTCCGAATGGTGAGGGAGGCAAGGGCCGAAGCCATGTCATCATCCAACAACAGCAATCGGTCACCAGCTTGGCAGTGATCCGGTGCCAGCTGGGCATCCTATGGGTTCAGGCTGCATAACGGACAGGGAGGAGACACTAACAACCTTCATCACACTTTTCCCTGTTAGTATACTATTACAGTAGGCTAGACTAGAAGAAGGCATATGCCATAAGATTGAGAGTGTGGTTTGTCTTTGATGTGATGAGATAGATTACGTTGGATTGGGTTTGCTGTAAAATATTGTTTCTGAATCATGCATTTTCTTTTCATCATAGATCGATAAGATAACAAAGTAAAACAAGAAAACTAAGTTTTGCACCTGAAACTGTTGCCAGTGTTCATCTGATTGCATGCCTAAATTTCTGGTTCCCCTTCAAAGATATCTAAACATATTTATTCCCAAACACACTATTAGTTTTCCTTTATTCATACCTATTCTCAGCCTACAAAGCACATATTTAATTTACCCCTTGCTATTTTTGGCATGTTCCCTGGCTATTTACAATCATTGGATCATTGTCGCGGGCTACAACTTCAATCCAAAACAGGTATGCTTTCTCAAGTTAACACAATGTAGTGTATTCTTTACATATTGTAACATTTTCCAAATTTCTTCAACAAACTACACATCAACATTTTTTTGTAAATGTATCCCTTAACTACATAAATGAAAGAAACTTTTCAGTTTACATGAACTGGTCATGCTGATCTGATATTTAAACTGATCCATAATCATTTATCATGTTAATAATTATTTGATAGTGTACACAACGCCTCCCACAAAAAATTAGAACCTTTCCTTTATGTTTCTCAATATCTCTTCATCACATACTCATATATACGAATGCTAACGAAACTAGCACAATGTTAAGTAGGCTGATCCAAGTTTGGGTGGGCATAATCCTTTGGCTCATGGAACATTTGCTGATCTACGCTACTGGTTAGTACTATTTACCACATAGACATTTCTGTTGCTGCTACGACATTTTTCGTAACCAGCTTTCCAACCACATGCTTTGTAAGATAATTAGCTTAGATGTCCTATCTGACACTCTTGCTACTACCTCTTATCACATATTGCTGAATTAGTAGAACATAAATGATGCTTAGATGCTCTAACCAACACTCCTACTACTACCTCTCATTGCCACATTTTTTAGAAATCACAAAACAAAAACTCAACCTGCGGGGGTAAGACAGCCCCCGAGTATTGTATTAAGAAGAAGATCCCACACATGTCGAGAAAACCGTTGTCACACCCGATTTTGAGGGACAAAGCCGGGTGCATCTCATACATGCGCCAAGAAGACAACATATATAATAACAGAGTGTATAGAGATAAATGTCACAATAATCAGATTATTTATTACATAGCGGAAGTCTTACAAAATAAAAGATAAATATACAAGGATCTAGAATCCATCCTTGGCACCAGAAAATCAACTGGGAGACGCCACCTAGATCGAATCGAACTCCTCGATACGTGACTTCTCTTGAACCACCTGTTCTTCTCCTATGGGGGGTGTGAGACAGCAAGGGTGAGCTCACACATGTTCATCGCTCAACAAGTTGTGGGGAATAATGTGGCATGAACTCAACAAAGGTGGGAGTTCATGTGATGTGTAAGGCTGATCAACAATAGGGGTTAAAGCTGAGCATTGTTTTTAATAAGTTGGTCAAATTTTATTAGCAGTTACTAAATGTAAGTAAATACCAAACCATAATAAATAGAACAAAATTAATAATAAACCCATGCAAATGCAAATGACAAATTGAATTTAAGTTCCATAATTTAATCATGCGAGAGTCCTAAGCTGCTCGTGACCGTGAGCTCGGCTAGTATACCAGTTTTACACTCTGCAGAGGTTGTATCCTGTACCCACAAGTCGTGTATCCTATGTCACCAGGGTTAGCTAGACCCTTAGACACTACTGAGGTGAATGGCTAGGGATCCACTACGAGGCCTTTACAAAGTTCCACTAGTTTCCGAAAACCCGCTACAGTTTATGGGAAGAGCACTTGTAAGAATCCCCCGTCTGACCGCCATCGCAGCAAAATCAACCCGAGAACCTCCTTGCATGCAATCCCCTACTGCCCTTGCCCCTTTCTGGTAAGGTAGTCTTCCACTAGCTTTCCTAGTTAGTTGGCCAAGGGTGTCCCATTAAACCCTTGTGGTGGCACGTGTTTCTCAAGTTAAGCTCCATGTTCCAATTAAAAATATAATGATATTGACATGAATATAAATAGAATAACAAAATAATTGGAACATGGATATAATGAAATATTAACCCAAAACCATGTGAAGCAATAGCAAAACTACCTAAGTGATTCAGGGGTAAACAAGGTAAATAGGATAAACAGACTAGGGTGACCTATTGTGTCCCATCAAAATTAAACCTATGCATTGAATAGTGATAATAAAGAATATTATTGGGTAAACAAAAGTGATCAAGGGCACAACTTGCCTTCAATGAGCTCCTGCTCGGCTACTTCTATCTGCTGGTCACCAGGATCCTCAGTCACAGGCTCTTCTACTCGCCACAATACAAACAAGCACAATATATAGAGAAAATTAACATCACACCAAACATGTAAATAAAATACATAATAATAATCTACACATTAAAATAAAAACCTAGGAACATAAATCATAATTTTTGGAGTTATAGATTTAAAGATATGAATTTTCAAAGGTTTTATGTGCTTAACATAGGATTAAGTGGGAAATAAATTTTTCTTACTGTTTTGATGACAAAACAGAGACTCTAAGTGATAGAGGATAATTTATAAAAATTTAGAAAGTGGAATGGATTAATTTGGACCAAGTATGGATTTTCTATGAATTTATCAAGTTCTAGTAATTATTTTCATATTAAATATCCATTTTCCAATTTATTTATTCAATTTCAAACTGCACTGGACTGGGCCTCATTTTCTAGGAAAGTCAGGGGCTCTGGCGCAAAATAACCCAGACTTAGTGAATAGGGTCCGTGGACCGCGGGTTGATTCCATTATTTCCCAGGGTTCCTTTTACAAAACTTGCCGCCGAAGGGGTACGTGAGGATCGTGGCCGCTTGATTAGATTTAAACGGCCCAGATTAAATTGCGACTCAAGTGGACCGGTGTGCGATCCTAACCGCTGGATCCCCCATCAACGGAGTAGATTTTAAGTGACTAAATCCGCTCTAGGTCACCCGATCACGGATCGACTGCTACGATTCAATTGAACGAAGGGGTATGATGTAATCTAATCCCAGCCGTCCGAGAACCGATCGGCGGCGCTTGGTCCATCTTTTACCCCCAGCGCGACAGAGCGGTGGCGTGGCATAGACCGCGGTGGCCGTCACCGGCGAGCCCAACTGAATCGCGCGGACGAACCCCGACGACCATCCCAGAGACCTCTAAACACGACATTGGATCAACACGAATCATATGGTGCATTATTACCTGTCGGTGTGCAGAGGAGAGCTCCGATCGCGGCGAGGGGCGGAGAGGGGAGGTCGAGACCGCGTCGGCGAGAAATTCGCAATGCACTGTTGTACACACACCAATCTACTCGCCCAGCCACGGCGCAGAGCGCAATCCGACCCACCGGACACCAGATAGGAGCGCAAGCGAGGAGGAAGAACAAGGTCAACGGTGGCGGCGAATCTCACCCGCGTGGTGCGCGGCAACGCAGTGGTGGTGGTGAGCGAGTAGGGAAAATGCAGAGGGGGTTGGGTAGGAGGGATGCGGTGCAGTATCCATATACCCAGATCGAGGCACGCAGCGAGAGTATCTCGCCCAAGCCGTTGCGCCCGCGGAGATGGTGGTCACGCGGCGCGCGATTCTGGCGGAGAAGAAGGTGCCGACAAGGGGGCCCGCATGCCAGTGAAACACAAAGGAAGCAAGCGCGAGAGGGAAGCGGAGGGGTATTGACAGCTGGGCCCCACATAACAGAGATTGCGGAGAGCGAAGAGACGAGCGCGTGATTGACCGGGTGGTCCCACCTGTCGGCGCGCTGCGCTCAGGTTGGGATTGGGCCGCACGGAGTTGTCTGGTGGGCTGGCAGCGTGGGGATTAGGCCCATTCACTGTTTTCTCCTTTTCTTTTTCTGGTTTTCTTTTCTTTTACTTTGAATTCCTAGAACTAATTCAAATTTGAATTCAATTTTAATCTATGAATTTATATTCATCATTTTTTAAATGTACAAGTTGAACCCAAATAGGAAGGTTTAACTAATTTCTTTATATTTATTTTCTTTATCTTTGTTTAGTATTCTTTCTTCTCTTGCTCGAATTCTTGAATTCCCTTTAGAGAATTTTATATATTCCCTTTCACATTATTTTATGTTGTCACAAAATGCACAAAATAAAATCCCAGCATGATGCATGTATTATTTTTGGGTGTCTTTTGTCATTTATTTATTTGTTAAATGTGGTGTTCACATGAAATAATAAATACAGATAACAACCATATATATAAAGAAATAGAATTTTGCTTTTTAGACTTTTCTTACAAAGTGAGTATTACAACCGTCGAACCTCTGCCCCACCCATGGCATCAACACAACACATAAATAGTTCTATTCTCTAAAAAAAGGTCTCCACCTTACACATTACTGCTACTCATTGTCCACCCAAACTCATAAAATTTATACCTATCAACATAAACAGACACTACGAACACGTGTTGTTCTATTACCATTTAGTGAAATCAACATGTAACTTTAAACTTTAATGCATATAAATAATATGCAACATGTGCTTTCAGGTATATATGTACAAACATAGGTACATTCTAACCATAAAATCTTATTGGCACAACAATAATTCTTTATGGCAGATACAAACTCAAATTTCTAGCATCCAATGCAACAATCGTAGCGCAAATGTTAGAATTGCCACTCGAAATATTGTCTCTTTGTTAGAATTTCCATGTGTCTATGGATTATGTGTTCATCTGTTTGGACTTAATATGAGTTTTGCGACTAAAACGGTTGTTGTCCTATGAATTATATGTCCACTGGATATTTGGAGTCTAGCCTAACTAAACAACTGATGCCCTACGAAAATGACCAAACTACTCATAGTGAAAGATTGTCTGCAACATCTGCTCTCTTACCAGCATCTTCAGTTGTTTCGACTTATAAATTATTCACGCCGTTAGTAAAGGTTCATCACGCTCTGATCTATTGTATTTTTTATATATAAGAGCGAGGAGCAAATCTACTGGGAAGATTCAGAATCTTGAAGCATAGAACTGTACATCAAAGCTCGAGCTTGAGAAAAAAAGTTCCTCACATATATATGATGTAGTAGCTTACATTGGTAAACATATGAACACATGTATACATATGTATTTGGAATACAAGTACATATACCTTTAATATATAGATAATGTGCTGGTATAGAATGGACAATCTACTGCTATATATACAATTAAATTTGTGCATCACATACCAAATATGCATGTGATTGTTTAGCCTTTTTTTTTTAAAAAAAGAACGCCTCCATAATATATTTACTGTGATGTGATATATAAATCTATTTGTGTACCAAATGTGGTAGCATATATAATCTCATATATGCACACATGTTGATATTTAGTACCAAAATTTGTTTACATGGATTAAAATCCACTTGCTAACCTGTTTTCTAACTGCTTTTGCATGTTGTCCCATCACGCTCGGTGAATGCATCTACAATCTTCCAACGATTGCAACAGGTATGTTCATCTAACATAAACGCCTTGGACCGCTCCCCCATGTTTATTGTTTGCATGTTCATATATATCCATACTGGCTTATTTTTTCTTTCTCTATTATCATAGATACTCCATACTAGGTATACATATTTAACCCTCAACTATGTTACCTGAAATACGATTGAAACAGTGTACCACCGGTATTTTTGCGTAGAGGGCAAGGTAAACCTTTTCTTGATCCTCCCATATCAATCGTCGTACTTGCATTTGAGCATGATGCTTTGTTCTTTGAATTGTGGATTGTTATTGATCTCAATTGGCTAGAAAATGTTGAATACCGGTAGTTGTGATGTGTTTTGTGATGATGATACTGTACTTGCATCTACATTGCCGCCCCTGCCAAATAGACAGTGAACAGTCACAATTATTGTTATATCATACGAGGTAATATACTTCTCTGAAAAAGAGGTTGATAACACACTATAATTTGCTGATGTAGATTAATGATGAATCACTATATCCTAAATGGCTAGATAAAGATAGGTAGCACAATAGAGAAAAGAGCAACCTAATTAATTTAGGGGTCCTACTAACAACCCCTCTCAACCTTACCTGAGAACAATTAGAGATCCTTCGCAACTAAACCATACCTTGCATGCTCAAGTTACTCCTTCCATAATCTTCAGAGCTGAATTGGACATTGGTGCTTTCATTGTCCTATGATTTGACAATATCTGATAAGTTGGAAATTAAAAGAACTATAATCTCTTAGCAAACCTTTTTTATTCTTTACACTTGAATTTCATCAGATGATTTTTTAAATAAATGGAAACCTGCACATCAGTTTTCAGCTTTCGTAACGATATGACTTCTAGAGTATTTTAAATGCTAGATTTTAACGTATGAGCTATCAGGGAACTATCTAACCCAACTAAACGAATCTACCCATCTATTCTACCTTTTTGCATAAATATTCTACTTACATTACATACGAATTAGTTGCTTAGAAAGATATAATATTTTTTATCACCGTGATCTTCGTACTGCAATTATTTAGTACCATTTTTTGGCACTTACGCTCAAGTCTAAACACAAACATAGAAAATATATATCATGTTGGAGTTGTTTTTTTATTTCTTGACAGTACAGAAAAAGGTCCATATACACTGAACAAAGCACCTACTTTTAAATTGCTAGATGAATCACCTTCTACTACTACAGGGAAATTATCAACAAAAGCAGCCTCAGATGTAAGTTGTTTTCTACAATTTTTTCAAGTATATATAGCTCACTCAACATATTTTTGCGAATATTTACATTTCTAATACCTTGCAGATTGCCAAAAAACTCACATATCCAATACAGGGGAAGAAATTACAGTTTGCATTTATTTTCTACTCCATTGCCTAATGATTGGTTAGATTAATAAAACTATACATTTCATTTCATTTCATAGGGTTAAACATGGATCTCTGAACATCAACAATTGTACCAGCTAGAAGACCAGTAGACCACCGTGAATAATAGATGCAAACGCATGCGAACAACACAATGTCTCATCTTTTGTTATCGAGCCTAGCATTTTGTAACCAAACACAATGAATGCATATGTAAGTAACCCTTCAGTTCTACTACTATCTGCTACAGACAACTGCAACTGCAGTGCTATTGCTTATATTGGTTTTGGATGATGACCTAATTAGACATGGCATCAAAGCCACATATATTAGCGTTTTGTAACTTAGTACAATTCATGGATATGTAGTAGAATGCAGGAATTTTAGAGCAACCATACGTGAATTTTACAGAAATAATTTCATTTTTACATGAAAAATATTTTACAGGAGTCAGTTCATTTTTACATGAAAAACATAGGAAAAACAAAAAATTGTCGTCTCCCAAAGAAGACCCTAGCCTTTACATCGTGCTACATGCTACCTGGAAATAACTAATCATTCGTATATATCATTTTTATATATTTCAATAAGATCATAAACGAACACACACAACACGCGCATTAACACTAGTTGATATTCAATCGAATGATATGTGATTCACGACCCTCGCGACTCCCTTCACACCCTCATCGCCACCTCCTACTGCCTTCGCAATGCCACATTGATATGGTGTGGGTGCCTAGGACTGCGCAGTGGTGATCATAACAATGTTTGGGACTATGGAAGGGATCTCAGTGGGTAGAGGATCGGCTAGAGGAGGAGTTGGTCTCGTCGGCTGGCACAGGGTGCGCCGGGACAACCAAGAAAGCTCCACCATCCAAATAAAACTTCTTTGATAAACCCTAATACAAACTACAACGACTTCTTTATAGATTATGTGACGCTTTATTCTCAACCACCTCTAACCACTGGGAGCTAATCTCTCCACTAAAATATGAGGGCTAACCAGCTCCCTCTTTATCTCTACTTATCTTCTAAACAACCAGCCCAGCTAGGACTTATCCTTTGTGGTGTCTGGCATACTGCCGTCCCACAAAGGTGTCTACAACATTTCCCCCTCGACGACAAAGAGCTCATCCTCGAGCGTCATGGCTGGATATCTAAGCTTGAAGTCTTCCAGCTGCTCCCAAGAAGTATCCATCTCTGCTCGGCATGTCCACTTGATCAGCACTTCCGACACCTATAACACCCTGAATTTGGGGTATAAAATTTCTTCTCTAAATTCCTACCAAATTCAGGTGTTACCTCTTGTCTCTCTCTTTAGACTTCCTCTCTCTTCCTTTTGATTAGAGTTAAGTTAATTAGGTGAGGGATTAATTATTCATTTTATCAAAACCTATGTGAGTCATAAAATGGTGCATCATGTTGAGCCTAAATTATCCTTTTGTTTGTGCACATGTTTGAAATTATTTGAATTTGAATTTGGTTTAAAATTGATTTGAAATCCATAGAGAAAAATAAAAAAGAAAAGGCATTAGAAATTCCACACTACCGGAATCCGGCTCTTGGCCGTGTGCTTGGAGCTTTGCCAAGTGCTTTTTGTCGGGTTTACTGAGAGCAGGACTCTCGACATAGAAAGACACTCGACAAAGAAACCTTTGTCGAGTGCCAAACACTCGGCAAACAACGACCCTCGGCAAAGGGCCGTCAATAGCCGTTTATAGCTGACGGTCGTTATCTTTTGCCGAGCGCTGGGCTTTGGCACTCGGCAAAAGAAGCCTCTTTGCCGAGTGTCATTTTTGGACACTCCGCAAAGTATATTTTTATTTTTTTTCTTTTCCCAACCAAACTTTTTGTGGTATGTTCCTACACTATGTAGACTTAAATGTTTCATTTTGGCACAATTATAAAAGTGTTTGCCATAGCTATTAGATTTAGTTCGTTTAATTGAATTTCTTCGGATAATTCAGATTTGAATTGCAAGTCACTCGAAAAATGGAAAATCATGAATGCAAAAATGATATCCGTGTTATATAACACAAGTTACGACCGATTTCTGGAGCACATCGAAATTTTCGAGCACCATGCTCACTAAACATGACCGTGAACTTGCCATCAAGTTGTCTAAAAATTGTATAAAACACAAACAAAGTTAGAAAAACATGAAACTTGTCCACATGTCATGATATCATATGTAGAGGATGTGATAAAATTTTGAGAATGTTTCGAGAAAGTTGTGACACACTATGTGTAAAAACCTACGTGGCCTACACATGAAATCATAGAGTTTCAATGTAGACCGGTTAGATTTCTACACATAGTGTGTCACAACTTTCTCAAAATATTCTCAAATTTTTACCACAACCTCTACATATGATATCATGACATGTGGACAAGTTTCATGATTTTCTGACTTTGTGTGTGTTTTATACAATTTTTAAACAACTAGATGGCAAGTTCACGGTCCTGTTTAGTGAGCATGGTGCTCGAAGATTTCGGTCTGTTCCTGAAATCGATCGTAATTCGTGCTAAATAACATGGATATCATTTTTGCATGCACGGTTTTCCATGTTTCGAGTGACTTGCAGTTTAAATCTGAATTATCCAAGGAAATTCAATTAAACGAACTAAATCTAATAGTTATAGAAAACACTTTTATAATTGTGCCAAAATGGTACATGTAGGGAAAAAGAAAAACCAATTTCAGCCCACTCGGCCCAACTCAGTAGCGAGGCCGCGTGCGCGCGCCCGTGTCGCTTGACAGGTGGACCCCACTGTTCAGCGACGGCCCGCGTCCACACACACGCTCTCTCTCCCTCTTTCCCTCCCGCTGCCCGGTGGGACTGGGTGAAAGGGAAATTGGGTTAACCATTTCCTACAATTAATTTTGGTGGTTAAATGTCCAACATAAACATATGGACTAACTAGTTTGCTCTAGAATTCATGTACTATAGGTGCATAAGGCTCAACACAAACCAATAAAAGAATCAAGTTAGGGACACAAATTTGGAGAAGCAAAAGGACTTGAGTGCGCTGAAGAATGGTGCACCGGACTGTCCGGTGTGCCATCGGACAGTGTCCGGTGCACTAGGACCGTACACGTGTCAACTAGCCACTCTCGGGAAAACGCAGGTGCTCTCCGCTATAATTCACTGGACTGTTCGATGTGCTAGCGGAGCAACGACTAACTCGCGCAAACGGTCGACTCTGCAAAGTGAACAGTGCAGAACAGTGCAGCGCAGAAGTCAGAGTAGCGAAGTCAGAGGGGCACCGGTCTGTACACTGGACTGTCCGGTGCCGCAAGAGGACAAAGCCCGAACGGTCGATCGAGCTCCGAACCTGTAGCATCCCAAAAATTCAAATCTTGGAATTTTCTCAAACTCGCTCTAAATTCAAGTTGAATTTCAAATTTCATTTCAAAATGTTTGTTTGCGAGTTGATATCAACAAATAAAGTATAGTGGTCTATATTCTCTCTAAAATCCTCCTCAAAATATCCTACAAATATTTCCCCAGTGATCTCCCTCAAATTGTTTCCAGAAATACTGCCTAGATATTTCCCTAGTGATCCCCTTCAAGTTCTTTCTAGAAATATTGCCTAAATATTCCACCGATATATCTCCAGATATTTTCCTCTTGAGAAATACCTTTAGAATCATTTTTCAAGTCCCCACAAATATTTTCTTCATAACTTTCCTCATGCTCACACGTATACGTATGCCTCCGGTGTCATACGTTGAGCTCTACAAGCTAATTACACTCATATAAGACAAATCCATGCTAATCTCCCACTAATCCTCTCATCCTCCCACTAATTCTCTCATCCCTCCCCCTAATCCCCCACCATGGCTATAAATAGAGGGGCAAGGGCCTCCTCTCATCCCACCCCAAGCCATTTCATGGCAACTCTCTCCACTCCCCCCCACACGCCCACTCCACCTTCCACACAAGCACACACTAGCACAAGGATCGTTCGGTCGTTCTTCGATCGTTCGTCCCCCTGTTCTTAGTTTGTTCGTTCGTTCGTCCGATCGTTACTATTCATTATCATCACTATTCATCGTTACTATTTCCCGACACTATTCATCTTCATTACTATTCATCGACTCTATTCATCATTATTACTATTCATCGTCGATATCTATAATAACTTTTTTCTCGTCACTATTCACTGTTACTATTCATCGATCATCCGATCACCCCAAATTTCAACTACTCATCCATCATGTTGTCCAGTACACCTAAGACCAGTCAGACCAATATTCCAGTCATACGAACTCCGGTGACTGTGATTTTCCTTCCAGTAGGGAACTTCCCATCTGGTCACCCATCCCAGGTTTCTCCAAGTTGAGCACACTTAACTTTGAGATTCCTCCGAACCAGGCTTCCAAACTCAGATTCCAATAAATTCTCGTTTCTAAATTCTTATCAAACTATTCCCTATCCAACCATGTCATCCCTTAAGCATGGTTCATATTCCAGAGAACTCCTAAAATACTCTTATCTCATATTCTGCCTATAATCTCCCTGTTCAGACTAAGTCAGTCGATTCATTCGTCACTATTCTCACCAACAGTGAACTTCATTATGCTACACCACATACACCCAGCTATAAATACACCCAACTACCCTCTCCCTCTCCACACACACTCAACACCCTCAGCCAAGGAAAACACCCCACCCACTCAGTTACTCCGCTCTGCCAGCTACACGCATAGTGTCGCTTCGCCTCCAGTCCACCCTCCTGGTAAGCACCTCCGCTCCACCACTAGTAGTATCTCAACACCACATGCCACAGATTCTACTCAAGACTCTACCCATCCATGTATCGCTATTCTGACCACTATACTAAATATTTGTTGGTATACTTGCTGGTTTGTATGTTTGCTAATTCATGTTGCATAGTTATCGGAGCGTTCGTGCCGTCTCTTGGAGGCCAGATCTGCAAGTCTACGCCAGGTAGTGGAGCCAGAATCCAGTTCCGCGAGCTCTCCCTCCCTTTCGCCGGATAAGCACGACAAGCTCACTGGATCCCTTTGATGCATAAATTACCTATGATTTTTCAACCACAACCCTCAACCTGTTATTTTATGCATGATATGGATATGATTTTGAGACAAGTTATTATGGCCACCCAGCCGCTTGCCGTAATCAATCCTTGATATATTTGTTACAAATGATTTGAGAAAATGTGTGAGTTTTGAAAAGAAAATGCTTTTCAAAATGTGTATGATGAAGGGTTTTCACCCTTATCACCTTGTGAGTGTGATGATCAGGGACTCCTTGGTTTAGGGGAGGGCCTAAGGTGATGGCTCAGCTGGTTTAGGCGTGAGCAGAAGGATTGTCCCCTCATATAAGGACTAGTTTGTCATCCTTCACTACCTGTACTCATGACAAGTACAGCCACTCGAGACTGTATGGACAGTCACTCAATCTGAACTCGTACGGTTCAAACCCCAGGGTTATGAAGGCTGGGGAGCACCGGGAGGATAAGAAGGGGGAATGTTTTGTCCGGTTTGGACATGGCGGTGGCCTGACTCCTTCCGGTATAACCGCTAAGGTAAGGACGTGCGAGGAAAGAAAGAGATTCGGTTTCGGGTCTCACTAGCTATGAGATCACAGAGCCGGACTAGTGGGTAAAGTGTACACCTCTGCGCAGAGTTCAAACCTATTCGAATAGTCTGTGTCCACTGGTATGGACGAGTCTGGTGTGGTATGACAATTAGTGTTTTGTTTAAAAAAAGGGTGTGTTTGAGAAAAGTGGTTTTTAAAAGATCCGATGGTTGAGCCATGAGCTATGGTGGACGGGAAGTCCAGTAGCTGTTTTTGAAAATGAAAACCAGTGGGAAACTTCCTGCTCCTTTGGGAGAGGATGCGCTTTGCAAAATACAAAATGTTTTACAAAACAACCCTTCATAAAATATTGATGTTTCTGCAAAATACCCTGTGCTCCACATATTCCATGCATTATATCTGATTTCCCCATTCCGCGAGTGAAGGTGGGATGCTGAGTATGTTTGTACTCACCCTTGCTTATTTGTTGTTTTTCAGAAAAAGGAGATCGGGTAAGAGTTACGACTGTTCCCAACCTTGCTTGTGACTGTTGGACCGCTGATTTGCTTCGCTGCATATATCGGGCTGCTTCAGCCCCACTCTGATGATATGTCTCGAGTTGTGGACCAACTCTTAAAGTTGATCGCCACCTTTATAGGTTTGTCTCGTTTAAGCAGATATGGAATCATCTAATGTATAAATGTGTTTACTAGCCTCCTAGGACTAGTAATTGTATCACATTTGAGTCCCAGAGGATCTGGGGCGCTTCAGAACCTTAACGGTCGGCTGACGTGGTGGCACACCGGACATCGCACAGTACATGTCCGGTGGCGCACCGGACTGTCCGGTGCGCCCATCGCCAGTAGCCTTGGCCAACAGCTACAAGGTGGTTAGGGGCTATAAATACCCCCCAACCACCAAAACCTTTGGCATCCAAGTTTTCTGAAGATCACATTCAATACAAGAACTCTAGCATTCACTCCAAGACACATTACAAGAGATCAAATCCTCTCCGAGTCCCAAATTCATTCCAATCACTTAGTGGCTTGTGAGAGAGAGATTTTTGTGTTCATTTGAGTTCTTGTCGCTTGGATTGCCTTTCTTCTTTTCCCATTCTTATTCTCAAGTGCTTTGTAAGCGAGGCAAGAGACACCAAGTGTGTGGTGGTCCTTGTGGGGTCTTAGTGACCCGTGAGATTAAGGAAGAAGGCTCACTCGGTCTAAGTGACCGTTTGAGAGAGGGAAATGGTTGAAATAGACCCGGTCTTTGTGACCTCCTCAACGGGGACTAGGTTCTTTAGAAACGAACCTCGGTAAAATAAATCATCGTGTTCATTTGCTTGATTCTCATTTGATTTGTTTTCCCTCTCTCTCCCGGACTTGATTTTAGTTCTAACGCTAATCCCGACTTGTAGTGTGTGCTTTAAGTTATAAATTTTAGGTTATGCCTATTCACCCCCCTCTAGGTGACTTTCAATTGGTATCAGAGCCAGTGCTTCATTAAGAGTCTAACAACTCAAAGTGATGTCTGGAGATCACGCCAAGAGGGAGATCATGACCGGCGAAAAGGCCGCAAGCTCGGGGAGGACTCTCTCAAGGGAGTCTGGCAACAAAAACAAGGAGGAATCCTCTTCCTCCATCAAGTCGCATTGGAGAGGTGACAAGAAGAAGAAGATGAAGAAAGTGGTCTACTACGAGACCGACTTTTCGTCACCCTCCACATCAAGCTTCGAGTCATCCACCGCTTCTAAGCGCCATGAGCGCAAGAAGTATAGTAAGATGCCCCTACGCTATCCTCGTATTTCAAAGCGCGCTCCATTACTTTCCGTACCCCTAGGCAAGCCACCATATTTTGATGGTGAAGATTATTGTATGTGGAGTGATAAAATGAGGCACCTGTTGGAACTTGCTCTCAATCGCAAAGAGGCCAACAAGGGTGAACAGTGGTGACAACAGGGTTACGTGCTAGAAGGCAATAGCTCTGTTAATCTGGCCTCCCACGGGCACTGTGCAGGGGTATTTATAGGTACCTGAGCGCCCAGCGCCTTGTGCTAAGGACGCATGTGCCCTCAGCTACCTAGGTTATCCCCGGAATATTCCTATAAAGCGGGGTTACAGACTGTAATTACAGGGATGCCTTTACAAATTAGGCCCGTAACAGACGGCGGCCACGCAGGGCCCGTTACAATGGGCCAGATCACACGCGGGCCTCTGAGCTGAGACGAGGCCGCACTGTGGGATGACTTCGTCGCAGGTCTTCGTCTGGTGCCGAATCAGCGAAGGGTGTCCCTGCCTATTTTGTCTCTGTCAGACCGGCGGCTGCAGCGAAGACTTCGAGTGAAGGGTGGCGTCTTTGCCTTTGCCCCAACATTTGCCCTCCGAGGGACCAGTTCGACAAAGTCACCTGGTGCCGAAGACGTCGCTAGATGGCGGAGACGCTACCCTCGCTCGAAGTGGTTCCGCGGGGGTTTTTGATGTGACCGTTGATTGACGGCGTACTGTTGGATTGCGGGTTTCCCGAAGCGCCGCGCCCTGTCGGATTGCGGGTTTCCCAAAGAGCCGCGCCCTGCCTATAAAAGGGGGCGGGGGTCGGCGCTTTTTGAACTTCACTTTCCGCGCTCCGTGAAAACCCTAGCCGCCCGCCGTCTTGCTGCTCGTCTGCCCGCCGTACTCTTGTTCGCCGGAGATCTGGCTCGAGTGAAGCAGACCGCCCGCCGCCGCCGACGGTACGTAGCGATGCCGTCCTCTTCTTCTTCCGCTGCCGCTACGCCGCCGACCGATTCCTCGCTGCCGGCCGCCGCCTCGTCTGAGGAGACGCTGAGTAGTTTGATGGCGGAGGAGTTGCGCGCCGGCGATTCTGTTAATTTTGGCGTGTCGCGGATGTCATCGGCCCGCGTGCAGGATATGCAGCGGTTGGGTTACTTCGGCGGCGGAGTTGCTCGTGCCCCGGGGATGGAGGAAGTCCCCGAGCCGGAGGGTGAGTTGGTTGTTTTCGAGGCGTTCTTCGCCGCCGGTCTCCGCTTGCCTGCGCACCGGTTTGTTGGCGAAGTCCTGCGCAGGTTCAACGTTCAAATACATCAGCTGACACCGAATGCCGTGGTGGCTCTGTCGAAGTATGTCTGGGCGACGACTTCGTACGGCGGACAGCCATCGGTTGAAGTTTTTGCGAAGTATTATTGTTTGCACTGGCAGAAGAGGATGATTGGGGACGAAGTTGCTCAGTTTGGGTCCTGCACATTCACGCCGAAGACCGGCAAGACCACGATGCAAGTAGTCGAGTTGGTTCCTTGCGCCCGCAACAAGTGGGGCAACTGGAATGAATTTTGGTTTTACGTTGCTGAGGGTACCATCGAAGGCCATGAGGGACTCCCCGTGTCCGAGATGTGTTCTCATTATTACTCAGCGTACCCGTCTTTTGAAGTGGCAGAGGAGGATGTGGACGAAGGGGCCCTTCGATGCGCCGCCGGTCAGAGCAGTGGGCGCGATTTAGTTGAAGAGTTTGTGGCGTACGGGGTGTGGCCCTTGGCGCATGGCTGGGCGTTGGGCGAAGTATGCCCTCGCTAGATGCCTTTTCACGGTGGAAGGGTGGTGCGAAGTCCTGCCTTCGCACTGAATCTGCGAAACCGCGACCCGGCCGCCTTTGTGCGTGATGCGGAGGATGGGGCGGTGCGGCTCGTTGGACGCTACGTGCCGAGGACAGAGGGCCAGCGCAGCTTTGATATCCGCGGGTCGAATGACCGTTTGAACAGGGTTTTCGAATTAAATCAATTGTCGTATGACGACTATCCTGGTCAAGACGACGTGGACCGCCGTGGGAAGAAGCCAGTGGTGGAGACTGGAGACGACCCTGCGCCGGCGGCCGCCCCATCCTCCAAAAAGAGAAAATTAGGTACTGCTATGGGAGGACTTGGGGTTTCTGATGGTTTTGCTAGAGAGTTGATGAGGACGTGCGCGACCCCGGGGGGAAGGATGTCTTCGCCCGAGCTCCGGGAGTCTTCGGCTCGGATGCTGAGGGTTACCGGGGGTTGCTGGCCTAGGAATGTTCCTATCCCCCGCGCGGCTGGCGAGGACTTTTTTACATCTCGCATGGTTCGCGAATGGAGAGTTTTTCCTTATGGGCGGAATGTTGCTGCTGTTGTGTCGGCAGTGATGGACAAGGACCGCCAAGGAGCAGCACAAAAGCGCCAGGCGGCTGTCAGGCTCGTTGAAGCTAGGCCGAAGAGGCAGCGGGGGTCTGCGAAGGCTGCGGCCTCCGGCGGAGGCAAGCCACCGCTGGCGGCGAAGTCGGGCGCCCCTGCATCTAGCAAGGCGCCGGAGGCGACGGCAGGCGCCGGAGGCTCCAAATCGACGAAGGTGGTGCCGCCGCTCAGCGGAGTGGCGGAGGTCGCGAAGGCGGCCCGAGCGTTGCCGTCGGCAGGCAAGCGTGTCGCCGACTTTGCCACCGATATTAGTGTGGAGGACTATCTCAGTGGTGAGTCGTTGGCTCCTCTCTCTCTCTCTTTTTTTTATTATTGTTACTTATTCGTCGTTACGTCGTAGGGTTGGATGAAGGCCAACTTGCTATAGTTGCGCCTGCCACGGTGACAACGATGGCTGCCGTACCGCCGAAGGCGAAGGGCGGGGCTCTTAGCGCCGGAGGCGAGGTGGCGGTCCTCGCGGCTGTGAGGGATGAGGCGGGCGCTGCGTCCCGCCGGCTGAAGGAGGTGGTGGAGTCGCTGAGTCAGGTCCGCTGAGCCAGACTTTGTTTTTTTTGGCCGCGGTCTTATGTGTGTTGTGCAGGTGGCTGACTTCGCCAACCGCACGGCGTCGGGGGCCCTCACGGCAGTTGTGTCTGCCGAAGTCGAGAGGCTTCGGACACAACATGCTGACGCCGTCCGAGAGAAATCGGCCGCCGACAGCAAATGCCGCAAGCTGGCGGACAGGGTGGCCGCGCTGGAGGGAGAGAAGGCTGACCTCCGGCGCCAATTGGCGGGGTTGAGGAGGGAGACCAACGAGGCCCTCGTCCAGGCGCAGACTGCGCAGGCGGAGGCCAAGCTGGCCCGAGCGGAGGGCAATCTTGCCAGGGAGCGCGCCGAGCAGCTGTAGGAGCGGCTCATCGCCCTGGAGAGCCGCGTGGAGCGGGCCGAGGCCGCGATGCGCGCGGAGGCCGAACGGACGCGCACACAGCTTATGGATACATATCGTGAGCTGGGTGCGCGGACTGGTGACTTCGAAGTACCGGACCGAGAGCCCGGGCTTCGCTGTCTGGAGTGGGTGCAGGAGGAGCTGCAGGAACTCCCCACTGTCGTGGGGGGTTTTATGTCGTACGCCTCCCTGGTCACCTGCGAGGGGGCGATGAACGCGCTCTCTCGCGAAGGGTGCCGGCACTTCGAGGTCTTCGACCAGGCTGATGAAGATTTTGATCGAGATATCTATAAGGTCGAAGACCCCGTAGTGAAGGAGTCTGCCGGGGCCATCTATGACCGGATGTGGGGTCCGCACGGTCGCGAGGTGGTCAGGGAGCGGGCCGAGATGGCGAGGGCTCAGGTAATGTCTTCGTTTGTTTGGCGTTTATTGGATGTGGGCTATGCATATGTTTGCTGAATTTTGTGTGTTTTGTCTTAGGCGGCGCGTGGCGAGCGGGTGGATGACTTCGGGGCATTGAACAGCGCGCTGCCTGACCTGGAGCCGACCCCAGCGGAGGCCGTGTCTGGGGTCGCCCTGGAGCCAACCCTGGAGACTACGTCGGATGCCCCCACATCCGCCGCGGCCGGCGAAGACCTGCCCCCAAAGGTGGCCGAAGGCGCGCCTGATGCCCCCGCAGCTGCTGCGCCAAGTGCTGAAGATCCCGCGGCGGTGGCGGCGGAAACAACAGCGGAAGCGACGGCGGGGCCAACGGCGGAGGCTCCCGCAACGTCAGGGCCTTCGCAGGTGGCGTAGTGGGTGTATAGGGTTGGAGAATTTTGGATATGTTGCTAAATTTTGGTTGCTGCGCAGGTTCAAGATTTTGGGCCTGCGCACGCAACCGCTACTACTGAATTTTTGGCGGCTTCGACCGCGGAAGGTGGTAATGAATGTGGTGGATCTGCATCTGAGTTTTTTGATTTTACTGACTCTGGGAGCTCGGTTGAGTGGACTGAGGAGTCATCGGAGGAGGACTTGGATTATTTTGCGGCCTTGGATGTGGCTGCGGCGGAGGCCTCGCCACACGCCGCGGACGCACAAGATGTGCCAGGTCCTAGCACCGGGCGCCGACGACGAAGGGCGGTTGCAAAGCGTAGGGTTAGTGGGGAGGAGGGGGCTCGGCTTCGTGTGAGTAGGGCTGGTCGGTAGGAACTGTTGTCTTTGCCGGCCGCCGCGAGTACAGGGGAAGGGGAACTGCGA
Organism: Zea mays; assembly: GCF_902167145.1. Classification (NCBI taxonomy): domain Eukaryota; kingdom Viridiplantae; phylum Streptophyta; class Magnoliopsida; order Poales; family Poaceae; genus Zea; species Zea mays. Next base: position 97,512,576 of record NC_050105.1, on the reverse strand, counting down.
AGTCTTTTTGCGGGTGAGGAGCTTAGGATAATGTTATTTAATTATAGGGAGATGGGAATTATTCCTAAGGTTGAGCCGATGTAGAGTGTGGCGCCCTCGCTTGCATATGTGTAAAGGCTTGTATGATGAAGTCGTGTGCTCTCGCTTGTCCGTGCCTGCGAAGGCGTTGTGTACTTTGTCTGGTGTGTTTTGTTATGTTGTGCTGGTGCGATTATAGTCGGTCTTGGCGCGGACGGTTTGAAGTTGTCGTTTCTGCTTTTGTTGTGCTGGTCCGGCTGCGCCCTTAGGCGACTTCTGCGCGGATAGTCTTCGCGGTAGACTTCGGTTTTTTCGCACTTGTTGTGCTAGTCCGGCTGCACCCTTAGGCGACTTCTGCGCGGATAGTCTTCGCGGTAGACTTTGGTTTTTTCGCACTTGTTGTGCTAGTCCGGCTGCACCCTTAGGCGACTTCTGCGCGGATAGTCTTCGCGGTAGACTTCGGTTTTTTTCGCACTTGTTGTGCTAGTCCGGCTGCACCCTTAGGCGACTTCTGCACGGATAGTCTTCGCGGTAGATTTTGGTTTTTTCGCACTTGTTGTGCTAGTCCGGCTGCACCCTTAGGCGACTTCTGCGCGGATTTGTCGCACGCGAGGGTGGCTAGCGCTTAGCCTCGCGGTGACCTCGAATTGGTCGAATGTCAAAGACCGTCGTCGCGGTCTTTTTTCGACGCATGTTTTTGCGGGGGATTTTTCTCTCATATATTACATGGCTCCGCCTCGTTAAAAACCTCACCCCCCGGGAGGAAAAGAGTGCGGGCCGGTACAAGATTGTTTTTGGCGAATTACAAGGGCGAAATCAGCCCTGATGAGTCAAACAAAAAATTTGCGGAGGTTGTCGATGTTCCAGGAGTGCTCCAGGTCCTCGCCGTTTGGCGTTGTGAGCCTGTAAGCGCTGGGGGAAGCTTTTGTCTGGACTATAAAGGGGCCCTCCCACTTGGGCTCCAGCTTGCCCCTGGACTCCATCCGAGCTGTCCGGACGAGTACGAGGTCCCCTTCGCTGAACTCCCTCGGGATGACTGTGTGGTCGCGCCATGCTTTGGTCTGGGCTTGGTATTTGTTTAGGGCCTGTAGGGCGAAGACTCGGTCTCCGTCAATGAGGTCCTTTGAAGTTGGCTCGTCCACGTCGGGGACGGCTGACGGAACTGTTCGCGGGGACCCATGCTTTATTTCTTGCGGGGTCATGGCCTCCGATCCGTATAGAAGGCGGAAGGGAGTAAACCCAGTCGCCCTGCACTCAGTCGTGTTCAGTGCCCAGACTGCCTCAGGTAACAAATCAGTCCATCTGCCCTTTTTTTCATCAAGGAGCATCTTCTTGACAGTTGTGAAGATTTTCCCATTGGCGCGTTCCACGACCCCGTTGGATTGCGGATGATAAACTGAAGCGAAGGCAAGCTTGGTGCCGATGGAGAAACAAAAATCCTTGAAATCTTGGCTGTCAAACTGCTTGCCGTTGTCAACTGTTAGTTCAGACGGTACTCCGAAGCGGCAAACAATGTTTTGCCAGAAGAATTTTTGGGCAGTCTTTGATGTTATTGTGGAAACAGCCCTCGCCTCGATCCATTTGGTGAAGTACTCGACGGCGACAAAGGCGAACTTAAGGTTCCCCTGAGCGGTGGGCAGGGGCCCGACAATATCCAGGCCCCAGCGCTGGAGAGGCCATGTATGGGCGATCAGCTTTGTATACTGCGAGGGGCTGCCTGACCGAGGAGAAAACTTCTGGCAGGCTTTGCAGGACCTTGTGACCCGATTTGCGGCACAGATCATTGCGGGCCAGTAAAACCCTTGGCAAATCACCTTGGCAGCTAGGGCCCTTGGCCCTGCGTGTGAGCCGCACGTGCCACTGTGGACTTCACGTAGGATCTGCATGCCTTCGGTTTCGGTGACGCACTTAAGCATTGGCTGACTGACCCCTTTCTTGTAGAGTTGGCCCTCAATCAGTGCGAAGTCCCAGCTTCGATGTTTGAGGCGCTTGGCCTCGCTGACGTCGGTTGGATGATAGTACCCCTGTAGGAACAGGGTTATTGGTGCCCGCCAGTCCTCGGTCATGATTAGGTTGACTATGCGGTGGCCCTCGCTGTCATTAGTTATTTGGAGCCTTTCGGGGCTCCGGACGGCTGGCGTGCCGATGATATGAAAGAACACATCGGAGGGCAAGGACTCGCCCCTGGCGGCGGCCTTGGCCAATGCGTCGGCCTCCTCGTTCTTGGCCCTATCCACATGCTGCAGGGTGAATCCCTTGAATTGTCTCTCGAGACTTCGGATGGCCGCGAGGTATTGCATAAGGGCGGGGTCTTTTGCTGCGTAGTCTTTCTCGACCTGGCCGGCGACTATCTTGGAGTCTGTTTTGATGATACATGTGGTGACTCCGAGGGCCCTTAGCTTGCGGAGGCCGAGGATAACTGCTTCATATTCTGCTATATTGTTTGGGCATCTGTCGGATTCCAGAGCGAAGCTGAGGCATGCTGCATATCTGTGCTTGACCCCGGCTGGTGAGGTGACGACTGCAGCGGCGCCTGCCCCCGCATGGCACCATGCGCCGTCGCAATGGATAGTCCAAACCTTCTCTGTGGACGGGTCTGGCTGTGTTATTGGCCCAGTCCAGTCGACGATGAAGTCTGCCAGGACTTGTGACTTGATGGCTGTCCTGGGCTCGAAGCTGATGTGGTAGCCGGATAGTTCGGCTGCCCACTTGGCAATCCTCACCGATGCGTCCGGGTTTCTGAATAATTCGCCGAGTCCCCTGTCTGAGGTGACTCGGACCTTGAATGCTTCAAAGTAATGGCGCAGTTTGCGCGAAGACATAACGACTGCGTAGGCAATCTTCTCCAGTTCTGTCATGTTGCACTTGGACGGTGTCAGTACCTCGGAGACATAGTAAACAGGGCACTGCCTGACCATGCCCTCAATTGTCTGCTCCTGCAATAGTGCCGCGCTGACCGCGTGCGGCAAAGCCGCGACGTAGAGCAATAGGGGGAGCGAAGAGTCGGGGCTTGTGAGGATGGCCAGCTCCGACAGGTACTGTTTTAGTGAGGCGAAGGCCGCTGCTTGCTCCGGTCCCTAGGCGAAGTCCTTTGCACTGCAGAGTGTTTTGAGGAAGGGGAGACTTCGCTCAGCGGACCTGGAGATGAATCTGTTGAGAGCAGCCGATCTGCCTGTCAGACGCTGGACGTCCCTGGCGGACTGCGGAGGCGACATGTCTACGATGGCCTGGATCTTGGTTGGGTTGGCCTCGATGCCGCGGTGTGATACCAAGTAGCCCAATATCTTGCCCTGGCGAACACCGAAGACGCACTTTTCTGGGTTTAGGCGGAGTCGTGCATCTCGCATGTTCGCGAATGTCTCGGCGAGGTCGGCGAGATGGTCCTCCTTATTCTTGCTGGCGACGACGATGTCGTCCACATATGTAAATATATTTCTGCCAACCTGCCCTTCGAGTACTGTTTTGGTGAGTCTGGAGAAGGTGGACCCGACATTCTTGAGTCCCTCCGGCATTCTGATGAAGCAATATGTGCCGAAGGGTGTTATAAAGCTGGTGCTAGCCTTATCTTCCTCCTTCATGTATATCTGGTGATAACCGGAGAAGCAGTCGAGGAGTGACATGACCTCGCATCCGGCCGCGCTATCGACTATTTTGTCGATCCGCGGCAACGGGAAATTGTCCTTTGGGCAGGCCTTATTGAGACTGGTGAAGTCTATGCACATTCGCCATTTCTCGCTTTTTTTCTGCACCATTACAACATTGGAGAGCCACGTGGGGTAAGCCACTGGCTCGATGAATTTAGCCTCTAGGAGGCGGTGTACCTCCGCCTTGGCGGCCTCTGTCTTTTCGTCGGACATTTTGCGAAGCCTCTGCTTTTTTGGTCGCACCGAAGGGTCAATTCCCAAGTTGTGTTCAATTATGGATCGGCTGACTCCGACCAGGTCGAGGGCGGACCAGGCGAAGACATCTTTATTCTTGGACAGGCAGCAGAGGAGCTTCTCTTCTTCATGCGAGGTAAGGTCTTCGCTGATAGTGACTGTCTGCTTGGGCGTGGCCTGATCGAGGGGGACAGTCTTGGTCCCGTCTTGGCTCTGAGCTGTGCCTTGTCGTGCTGTTTATCGGTTGGGCTGGCGGGCGCAGGGACCTCGCGCTGGGTCATGAGGCAATGCACGTTCCTCTGACCGGGCACGAAGTCCCGCTCTATGTTGCGCGCCGTCTGCTGGTTGCCGTAGACCGTAATGGCGCCTAGCGGACCTGGTATCTTCATACATAGGTATAGTCCGTGGATGGCGGCTTCGAACTTATTGATGGAGCCCCGGCCCATGATGGCGTTGTATGGATATACCATATCCACGATATCGAAGGTCACTTGCTCACTTCGGGCATTGGGTGCTACACCGAAGGAGAGGGGCAACTCTATTTTCCCAACGGGAAAGGTGCCCTTGCCGCCGAAGCCATACAACGGGTTGTCCGAAGGCTTGAGCAGGCTGTGGCTTATACCCATGCGGTCGAAGGCGTGGAGGAAGATGATGTCCGCCTGACTGCCATTGTCGACTAGGACTTTGTGTAAGTCCCAGCCTGCCACGCTGCAATTGATGACCATAGCGTCGATGTGGGGGGCGCTGCGCAGGTCGACGTCTCGTGCGTCGAAGGTTAGCGGTATGTGGGACCACTTTGTCTGCACGACTGGGCCAGTGACGGCGACATGGTTGATGATGCGGTAGTGGTCTCGCTTCTGCCGCTTGGTGTCAAAGTCAGTGCTGGACCCCCCAGTTATCATGTGAATGACTCCATGATATGGTTGATCGGCGAAGTCTTCCTGCTTTGGGGCATGGGGGATGTTTTGATGTTGCTGGTGTGGTGGTGGGGGTGGAGGAGGTACGATTTGTACTTCCTGATGGTGTTGGTAAGCGTGGTGCGGTGGATGCGGGGCGGGAGCGTGGATATATGGTGGAGGGGGTTGCTGGTAATTGTGCGCGACAATTCTGGGGTTGTCGGCTGGCTGCGCCCGTGCCATTCTGTCTCTGGTGGCCTTCGTTTCGGGGCAGTCTTTGGTTTGGTGGGCGCAGTCTTCGCCGTGGAAAAGGCAGTAGAATCAGCGCGGCGGCTGTGCGCGCCCTCGGCCCCTGCCACGAGTTCCATTTCCGCAGCCCTGGGGGGGATATTCCTGGCGACGAGGGGGGTCAGCAGCGGGATGCTGGTTGGCGATGTTGTGCACTTGCTGCTGACTGCGGCCGTCTCGACCGAAGTCTGGCTGCGGAGTCCTCGTCCACGTGCGGCTGGACTGCGGGGCATCCTTGGGTTTCCGCTGTGACTCAACCTTGCGCTGGTGGAGCTCTTCGGATTTGGCATATTTTTCAAAGAGCTGATATAGCTCCTGGAGGTTCTTGGGTGGATCTCTGATACAGTGGCTGTAGAAGACGCCGGTGCGAAGGCCACTGATGGCGTAGTGGATAGCGATCTGATCATCAACGGAGGGCAGCTGTGACTTGAGTGTTAAAAATTTGCGGTAATACTCTCGCAGAGTCTCCTTTTCCAGCTGCTTGCAAAGCGAGAGCTCGGCCAAGGCGTCGGTGTCTGGGCGGTACCCTTGGAAGTTGAGCAGGAACTTGTCCCTGAGACTTCTCCATGAATCAATGGACAGCGGAGGCAATCTGGTGAACCAGGTGAGAGCTAGGCCCTCTAGGGCGATGATGAAAGACTTCGCCATTGTGGCGTCGTCCCCTCCGGCGGATGCAACGGCGACCTGATAACTCATTATGTATTGCGCCGGGTCGGTGCTGCCGTTGTACTTGGGATAGGTCCCTGCTCGGAAGTTAGCTGGCCAAGGCGTCACTTGCAGGTGTGGCGCCAGGGGACTTCGCTCGTCGAGATAATTGACCCCTTGGAATGGCGCGGCGTGCTGGAAGGTGTAGTCACGCTGGGGGAAACGCGGGTCTTCCGACTGTGCTCGGTGTTGCAGGGGTGGCCCATGCTGCAGGCCGAGGTGGCCTTCGCGCGTGTCTTCCGGTTGTGCGCGCTGCTGGAGGAGTGGTCCTTGCTGCAGGCCAAGGTGGCCTTCGCGCTGCATCAGCGCGATCTCGCGCTCGAGGTCTTGGGCCTTCTGCTCTTCGTCGCGTATCATTTGCCGCACTTTGGCTAGTGCGGACACACGCTGGCGCTTGGCCTCCAGTATCTCTTTCTGCCTCTGGAGATTGCGGTTCTTGAGGCGCAGGGCGCGCAGCTGTAGCTGTTCTTCCGCTGAGACGCCGAGGACTTCACCGTCCTCGGTGAGGTCCGCGCCTTCTAGTGGGGCGAAGCCTGGGGGCGGCTGCGATTGTCCTTCGGGGCCGCAGGTGCGGAAGGTGTCGTCTTCGCAGGTGCGGGGAACATTGTCTTCAGTGGGCTCTTGGTGGGTGGATTGGGTGAGGGCGAGGGCCTTGCCCTTTCTTGCGGCGAGCAGTGCTGCCTTCGCAGCCTCGTCAGCCTTCGGGTTAGCTCTCTTGGGTGCCATCACGGGTGGTTTTGTCGTAGCACGAACGGTGGGCGCCAAATGTTGGAACTTGCTCTCAATCGCAAAGAGGCCAACAAGGGTGAACAGTGGTGACAACAGGGTTACGTGCTAGAAGGCAATAGCTCTGTTAATCTGGCCTCCCACGGGCACTGTGCAGGGGTATTTATAGGTACCTGAGCGCCCAGCGCCTTGTGCTAAGGACGCATGTGCCCTCAGCTACCTAGGTTATCCCCGGAATATTCCCATAAAGCGGGGTTACAGACTGTAATTACAGGGATGCCTTTACAAATTAGGCCCGTAACAGACGGCGGCCACGCAGGGCCCGTTACAATGGGCCGGATCGCACGTGGGCCTCTGAGCTGAGACGAGGCCGCACTGTGGGATGACTTCGTCGCAGGTCTTCGTCTGGTGCCGAATCAGCGAAGGGTGTCCCTGCCTGTTTTGTCTCTGTCAGACCGGCGGCTGCAGCGAAGACTTCGAGCGAAGGGTGGCGTCTTTGCCTTTGCCCCAACAGCACCATCTAGCCTCACTCCACGAAAGTATTTGGGATATTGTTGAGTATGGAGCGCAGGTACCAAAGGTGGGGGACAAAGACTACGACTCGGACGAGGCCGCCCAAATTAGGCACTTTAACTCCCAAGCCACATCTATACTCCTTGCCTCCTTGTGTTGAGAGGAGTATAACAAGGTGCAAGGGTTAAAGAGCGCCAAAGAAATTTGGGACGTCCTCAAGACCGCGCACGAATGGGACGAGGTGACCAAGATCACCAAGCGCAAAATGATCAAGGGAGAACTCGGTCGATTCGTCCTCAACAAAGGGGAAGAGCCACAAGCCATGTACAATCGGCTCAAGACCATGGTAAACCAAGTGTGCAACCTCGGGAGCACCAAGTGGGATGACCATGAAATGGTCAAGTTTATTCTTAGATCCCTCGTATTTCGCAATCCTACTCAAGTTCAATTAATACGCGGGGATCATATATATAAACTAATGTCTCCCGAGGAGATTATTGATAAGTTTGTGAGCTTTGAACTTATGATCAAAGACTCCAAACACATTGTCAATTTGGAGCAAGGCGCCACCTCCACACCTGAGGTACAACCCGTCGCATTCAAAGCGACAAAAGAGAAGAAAGATGAGTCTACATCAAGTAGGTTTCCCATCGACGCCTCCAAGCTCGATAACGAGGAAATGACGCTCATCATCAAGAGCTTCCGCCAAATCCTCAAACAAAGGAGAGGGAAGGACTACAAATCCCGCTCCAAGAAGGTGTGCTACTGGTGTGGTAAGTCCGGTCATTTCATTGCAAAATGTCCAATTTCTAGTGGAAGTGATAGGGACGACGACAAGAAAGGAAAGAAGAAGGAGATGAAGAGATACTACAAGAAGAAGGGCGGCGATGCCCACATATGTCGAGAATGGGACTCCGACGAGAGCTCCACCGACTCCTCCTCCGACGAGGACGCCGCTAACATCGCCATCAACAAGGGCCTCCTCTTCCGCAATGTCGACCACAAGTGTCTTATGGCTAAGGACGACAAGAAGAAGAAGGTACACTCTAGAGCCACACCTAAATATACAACATCTAGTGATGAGGGTAGCTCTAGTGATAGTGAAGATAATTTAATGTCTATCTTTGCCAACCTTAGCATGGACCAAAAATAAAATTAACTGAACTAATTGAAGCCATTAATGAGAAGGATGAACTCTTGGATAGCCAAGAGGACTTCCTCATTAAAGAAAACAAAAAATTTGTTAAACTGAAAAATGCTTATGCTCAGGAAGTAGAAAAATGTGAAAATTTAACTAAGGAGCTTAGCATTTGTCATGATTCAATTTCTAGTCTTAGAAATGAAAATGCTAGTTTAGTTTCTAAGGTCAAAGACTTTAATGTTTGCAATAATTCTATTTCTAGTCTTAGAAATGAAAATGCCATATTAAATGCTTGCAAATCATCTGCATCTACTATTGAGCATGTTTCTATTTGTACTAGATGTAGAGACGTTAATGTAAAAGCTATGGATGATCACCTTGCCATGATTAAACAACAAAATTATCACATAGCTAAATTAATTGCCAAAATTGCCGAGCATGAGCTCGAAAATGAAAAATTTAAAATTGCTCGTAGCATGCTTTATAATGGGAGACGTCCTGGCATTAAGGATGGCATTGGTTTCCAACAGGGGAGCAATGTCAAGCTTAATGCCCCAAAAAATTGTCTAATTTTGTTAAGGGCAAGGCTCCCATGGTTCAGGATAGTGAGGGTTACATTTTATATCCTGCAAACTATCCTGAACACAAGATTAGGAAGATTCATGCTAGGAAACCTCACAATGTTTCTCATCATGCATTCATGTACAAAAATGAGGCTTCTAGCTCTAGGCATACCACTCATGTTAAATTGCCTATAAAGACAATTCCTGCTGCATCAAATGAGCATAATGTTTCTTTTAAGACTTTTGATGCATCATATGTGCTTACTAACAAATCAGGCAAAGTAGTTGCCAAATATGTTGGGGGCAAACACAAGAGTTCAAAGACTTGTGTTTGGGTACCCAAGGTGCTTGTTTCTAACGTCAAAGGACCCAAGACTGTTTGGGTACATAAGAACAAGGCCTAAATATGTTTTGTAGGTTTATGCATCCGGTGGTTCAAGTTGGATAATCGACAGCGGGTGCACAAACCACATGACAAGGGAGAAAAGAATGTTCTCCTCCTATGAGAAAAATGAAGATCCCCAACGAGCTATTACATCCGAGGATGGAAATCAAGGTTTGGTCAAAGGTTTGGGTAAAATTGTTATATCACCTGACCATTCTATTTCCAATGTTTTTCTTGTAGATTCTTTAGACAACAACTTGCTTTCTGTCTATTTACAGATGTAGGTGTTACTGTCTTTAGAAGGAGTGATGATTCAATAGCATTTAAGGGAGTGTTAGAGGGTCAGCTATATTTAGTTCATTTTAATGATAATCAAGCTGAACTTGACACTTGCTTAATTGCTAAGACTAACATGGGTTGGCTCTAGCATCGCCGACTTGCCCATGTTGGGATGAAGAATCTCCACAAAATTCTAAAGGGGGAACACATTTTAGGACTAACAAATGTTCATTTTGAGAAAGATAGGGTTTATAGCGCATGTCAAGCAGGAAAGCAAGTTGGCGCTCATCATCCACACAAGAACATAATGACAACGGACAGGCCGCTCGAGCTACTCTACATGGATCTATTCGGCCCGATAGCTTACATAAGCATCGGCGAGAGTAAGTATTGTCTAGTTATTGTGGATGATTATTCTCGCTTCACTTGGGTGTTCTTTTTGCAAGAAAAATCTCAAACCCAAGATACATTAAAAGGATTCTTGAGACGGGCTACAAATGAGTTTGGATTGAGGATCAAAAAGATAAGAAGCGACAATGGGATGGAGTTCAAAAATTCTCAAATTGAAGGATTTCTTGAGGAGGAGGGCATCAAGCATGAGTTCTCTTCTCCCTACACACCTTAACAAAATGGTGTAGTGGAGAGGAAGAATAGAACTCTACTGGATATGGCAAGGACCATGCTTGATGAGTACAAGACTCTGGACCGGTTTTGGGCTGAGGCGATTAACACCGCCTGCTACTCCATCAATCGGTTATACCTTCACAGAATCCTCAAGAAGACATCTTATGAACTCCGCACCGGTAAAAAGCCCAATGTTTCATATTTTAGATTCTTTGGGAGTAAATGTTTTATTCTTATTAAAAGAGGTAGAAAATCTAAATTTGCTCATAAGGCAGTAGAAGGCTTTTTACTAGGATATGACTCAAACACAAGGGCATATAGAGTCTTCAACAAATCCACTGGATTAGTTGAAGTTTCTTGTGACATTGTGTTTGATGAGACTAATGGCTCTCAAGTGGAGCAAGTTGATCTTGATGAATTAGATGATGAAGAGGCTCCATGTGTCATGCTAAGGAACATGTCCATTGGGGATGTGTGTCCTAAGGAATCCGAAGAGCCCACACAAGCACAAGATCAATCGTAATCTTCCAATCAAGCATCTCCACCAACTCAAGATGAATCAAGAAATTCAGGGTCAAAGACCGCCACACCCAAGAGTCCACCAAGCAATTCAACGAGATCATCCCGTCAACTCCATCCTTGGAGACATTCATAAGGGGGTAACCACTAGATCTCGAGTTGCTAATTTCTGTGAACATTACTCTTTTGTGTCCTCTATTGAGCCATACAGGGTGGAGGATGCACTAACAGATCCAGATTGGGTGCTGGCAATGCAAGAGGAGCTCAACAACCTCACGAGGAATGAGGTATGGTATTTAGTTTCACGTCCTAACCAAAATGTTGTAGGTACCAAATGGGTATTCCGCAACAAGCAAGATGAGCATGGTGTGGTGACAAGGAACAAAGCCCGACTTGTGGCCAAAGGTTATTCACAAGTCGAAGGTTTGGATTTTTGAAAGTCGCCTAGAGGGGGGTGGATAGGCGGAATCTAAAAATTACAAACTTAAGCACACACTTCAAGCCGGAGTTAGCGTTAGAATTAAATCTGAGTCCGAAATAGAGGGAAAACAAATCAACCAAGAAATAAAGCGAATGAACACGGTGATTTGTTTTACCGAGGTTCTGCTCCAAAGAACCTAGTCCCCGTTGAGGTGGTCACAAAGACCGGGTCTCTTTCAACCCTTTCCCTCTCTCAAACAGTCACTTAGACCGAGTGAGCTTTCTCCTTAATCAAACGGGTCACTTAGACCCCGCAAGAACCACCACACACTTGGTGTCTCTTGCTTTGATTACAAGTCACTTGAGAATAAGAATGGGAGAAGAAGAAAGCATGATTGCAAAAAACCAAGCAACAAGAGCGACAAATAACACACGGATCACTCTCTCTCAAGTCGTTAATCACTAATGATCACTTGTCTCAATTGTGGAACTTGGAGAGATTGGAAGCTTTGATTGTGTCTTGGAATGGATTGCTAGCTCTTGTATTGAATGTGAAAGATTGGAATGCTTGGGTGAAGTGAATGGAGGTGGCTGGGGTTGTATTTATAGCCCCCAACCACTTCCTAGCCGTTGCCCCCTTTTTGCCGACCGCGGACGGTCCGCGCCCCTGGTCTGGACGGTCCGCCCCTGCACATCAATGACTGAAATCGCAACGGTCAGCAGTAACAGCTATATCAATGACTACTATGCATTAAATGTGTCGTCAGATATTAGATAAAGTAGTCGCGGACGGTCCGGTCGTGCACCCCGAATGGTCCGCGAGGACACTTATAATTCATTTTACCGAACCCGTCAACTTCGGGTTTTTCTAGTTCTTCACGACCGGACGGTCCGCGCCTAAGGCCGGACGGTCCGCGCTTGGTCTCGGACGGTGCTCGCTTCTCCATCAGACGGTTCGTAGTGTAGACTTGTGTTTTTGCAGTGTTCCTGTCCGAGGGTCACCTTGGTGCCGCGGACGGTCCACCGCAAGGGCCCGGACGGTCCGCGCGTAGGTGTTTTTCCAAAAAGCTTCTTCTGTCCGGAATAATCTACGGTTTTTCGGACAGTCGACTAAGAAAGGTTGTAGATTAACTTATGCACCTGTGAAATTATCAACTAGGCAAACTGGTTAGTCCACAAGGTTTGTGATGGTCGTCTGTTGGGGGCCTGCTTCGTGCCGAAGGTCCTTTAAGAAGAAACACCTTCGAAAGATCAGCGTATAATCAAACACAGCACGAAGGTACACATCGAAGCTACTATCCAAGGAGCTTAGGCATAGTGGCACGCCTTGAGACGAAGGGCTGCACCGACTTAAAGAGGAAAAGACCGATCGGTCCATGATAATTTGTGTCATGATTGTAACTAGTTATCAAGGACATAAATATAATTTTGACCGGGTTGTGTCCCATGCCTAGAAATAGGTGAACAGTACCCCCATACTGTTCACACTGACTTGTACTCGCTCATGCGTCATGCCTGGACTTTTTCCTTCTGTCAAGCTGAATGTACAAATGTAATTCAATATTGTTCACGTTCATTTATGATGACATAATAGAAATATACGAATATATGAATAATGTCATATGATTATTCATGTTGTCTCTCATATTTCATATGCTTCTTCTTTCATTAACATATACTACGATGATGAAGGTACTGAGAACACCTAGAGGGGGGGGGGGTGAATAGGTGATCCTGTAAAAACTTGAAACTTAATGCCACAAAACTTGATTAGGAGTTAGCACAATAAAGCCAAGTGGCTAGAGAGGAGTTCTTGCAAAACACAATAACCACAAGACGATCAACACAGATAGGCACAGTGGTTTATCCCTTGGTTCGGCCAAGTCCAACACTTGCCTACTCCACGTTGTGGCGTCCCAACGGACGAGGGTTGCACTCAACCCCTCTCAAGCGGTCCAAAGACCCACTTGAATACCACGGTGTTTCGCTTTGTTTCACTATATCCCGCTTGCGAGGAATCTCCACAACTTGGAGCCTCTCGCCCTTACAATTTGATGTTCACAAAGAAGCACAGAAGTAAGGCTGGGATGAGCAACACACACAAGACACAAAATCAGAGCACAAACACGCACACAAGTCAAACTCGAGCTCACAACACAACCCGAGGAGTTCTCTACTCAAATGGAGCTCTAGTTGCTATCACAAAGAATCAAATGCGCGGAATTGGAGTCTTGGTGCTTAGGAATGCTTAGAGAATGCTTGGTGTACTCCTCCATGCGCCTAGGGGTCCCTTTTATAGCCCCAAGGCAGCTAGGAGCCGTTGAGAGCATTCCAGGAAGGCAATTCTTGCCTTCTGTCGCCTGGCGCACCGGACACTGTCCGGTGCAGATTTCTTTCCTATTCTGGCGCAGCCGACCGTTGAAGATTTGGAGCCGTTGGCGCACCGGACACTATCCGGTGCACACCGGACAGTCCGGTGCCCCCTTCTGACCGTTGGCTCGGCCACGCGTCGCGCGCGGATTGCGCGGCTGACCGTTGGCCCGACCGACCGTTGGCTCACCGGACAGTCCGGTGAATTTTAGCCGTGCGCCGCCGACGAATTCCCAAGAGCGGCCTTTTCACCAGTGCCAGCCTGGCGCACCGGACACTGTCCGGTGCACCACCGGACAGTCCGGTGCTCCCAGACCGAACTGTCTTTGGCTGAACAAAGCCATCTCTTTTCCAAATTGATTTCTCCGGTTTCCAGTACTTAGACACAATACATTAGTCCTTAAAACAAAGTACTAAGTCTTAGAAACATACCTTTATGTTGATTTTCACTTTGTCCAACATTTGGCATAGATTAACACATGACCTCTTGTGTTGGCACACAATCACCAAAATACTTAGAAATGGCCCAAGGGCACATTTCCCTTTCAATCTCCCCCTTTTTGGTGATTTATGCCAACACAACAAAAAGCAACTAAAAGAAGTGCAACATCAATGCAAATGAGAACACAAATTTGTTTTGATTCAAATTTGGCATATTTGGATCATTCTTTGCCACCACTTGGTTTGTTTTTGCAAATCAAACTCAATTTCCTATCTCTAAGTCAAATTCACTTGTTGAGGCATAGAGAAAGATATTCCAAGAGAAATTGATCACTGATTCAAAAACTCCCCCTATTTCCCATAATCAAACATTCTCCCCACAAGAGACAAACTTTTGACAAAAAGAGACATTTAGAATTTTGACAAATCAAATGCTCTATTCTACTATTTTCAAAATTCTCAAGTGGTAGCTGATCCATTTGTTGCTTTGGCTCTTAATTTCTCCCTCTTTGGCATCAAGCACCAAAACGGGATCATTTTTGGCCCTAGAACCCCATTGCCTCACCAAAATCTTCAATTAAGAGTAAAAAGGCAATAAGAGCTTGGAGATGAACTTGGAATAAGTTACCCTTTCATCGGAGTGCAGTGGAAGTCTTGCATGGTCCAAGTCCACCTTTTCCCTTTCAAACCTCCTTTGAGACTAAACTAAGAAAACTCAAGCACATGGTTAGTTTCAAAGGGTCAAGTTGTAGCACATCTCCCCCTAAATATGTGCATCACTCACACATGGACTTTTGAGATCCGGGGAGTGTTTGTACAACTTGAACACCATAAATAAACAACAATATGCATAAAGAAACGTGATCAAAGGCATAAAACACATGTATGCTATAAATCAATCCAAGTTCCACGAATCTAAGACATTTAGCTCACTACGCAGCCTGCAAAAGGTCTGCTCATCTAAAGGCTTGGTAAAGATATCAGCTAGCTGGTTCTCGGTGCTAACATAAAACACTTCGATATCTCCCTTTTGCTGGTGATCTCTCAAAAAGTGATGTCGGCTGTCTATGTGCTTTGTGTGGCTGTGTTCAACAGGATTATCCGCCATGCAGATAGCACTCTCATTATCACATAGGAGTGGGACTTTGCTCAGATTGTAGCCAAAGTCTCAGAGGGTTTGCCTCATCCAAAGTAGTTGCACGCAACACTGTCCTGCGGCAACATACTCGGCCTCAGCGGTGGATAGGGCAACTGAAGTTTGTTTCTTAGAACTCCACGACACCAGGGACCTTCCTAAGAATTGGCACGTCCCTGATGTACTCTTCCTATCGACCTTACATCCAGCATAGTCGGAGTCTGAATATCCAATCAAGTCAAAGGTAGACCCCTTTGGATACCAGATCCCGAAGCAAGGCATAGCGACTAAATATCTAAGAATTCGCTTCACAGCCACTAAGTGACACTCCCTTGGATCAGATTGAAATCTAGCGCACATGCATACGCTTAGCATAATATCCGGTCTACTAGCACATAAATAAAGTAAAGACCCTATCATAGACCGATATGCCTTTTGATCAACGGACTTACCTCCTTTGTTGAGGTCGACATGTCCGTCGGTTCCCATCGGAGTCTTTGCGGGCTTGGCGTCCTTCATCCCAAACCGCTTTAGCAAGTCTTGCGTGTACTTCGTTTGGGAGATGAAGGTGCCGTCCTTGAGTTGCTTCACTTGGAACCCAAGGAAGTAGTTCAACTCGCCCATCTCAAACTTTTGAGTCATCACCCTGCTAAACTCTTCACAAGACTTTTGGTTAGTAGAACCAAATATTATGCCATCGACATAAATTTGGCATACAAATAAGTCACCATCACATGTCTTAGTGAATAAAGTTGGATCGGCTTTCCCAACCTTGAAAGAATTAGCAATTAGAAAGTCTCTAAGGCATTCATACCATGCTCTTGGGGCTTGCTTAAGTCCATAGAGCGCCTTAGAGAGCTTACACACGTGGTTGGGGTACCGTTCATCCTCAAAGTCAGGGGGTTGCTCTACGTACACCTC
Source organism: Zea mays (assembly GCF_902167145.1). NCBI lineage: Eukaryota > Viridiplantae > Streptophyta > Magnoliopsida > Poales > Poaceae > Zea > Zea mays. Next base: position 97,496,754 of record NC_050105.1, on the reverse strand, counting down.
CTCCTTGATTGGCCCGTTGAGGAAAGCGCTCTTCACATCCATTTGGAACAACCTGAAAGAATGGTGAGCAGCATAGGCTAACAATATGCGAATTGACTCTAGCCTAGCCACAGGAGCAAAAGTCTCCTCAAAGTCCAAACCTGCGACTTGGGCATAACCTTTTGCCACAAGTCGTGCCTTGTTCCTTGTCACCACCCCGTGCTCGTCTTGTTTGTTGCGGAACACCCACTTGGTTCCCACAATGTTTTGCTTGGGACGAGGCACCAGTGTCCAAACTTCATTTCTCTTGAAGTTGTTGAGCTCCTCCTGCATGGCCAACACCCAGTCCGGATCTAGCAAGGCTTATTCTACCCTGAAAGGCTCAATAGAAGAGACAAAAGAGTAATGCTCACAAAAATTAACTAATCTAGAGCGAGTAGTTACTCCCTTGCTTATATCACCCAATATTTGGTCGACGGGATGATTTCGTTGAATCGTCGCTCGAACTTGGGTTGGAGGTGCCGGCTGTGCTTCTTCCTCCATTACATGATCATCTTGTGCTCTCCCTTGATCACACGCCTCCTCTTGATGAATCTATTCATCGTCTTGAGTTGGGGGATGCACCATTGTTGAGGAAGAAGGTTGATCTTGCTCCTTTTGTTCCTGTGGCCGCACATCTCCAATCGCCATGTTGCGTATTGCGGCTGTTGGAACGTCTTCTTCATCTACATCATCAAGATCAACAACTTGCTCTCTTGGAGAGCCATTAGTCTCATCAAATACAACGTCGCTAGAGACTTCAACCAAACTCGATGATTTGTTGAAGATCCTATACGCCTTTGTATTTGAGTCATAACCTAACAAAAACCCTTCTACAACTTTGGGAGCAAACTTAGAATTTCTACCTTTCTTCACTAGAATATAACATTTGCTCCCAAATACACGAAAGTATGAAACGTTGGGTTTGTTACTGGTTAGAAGCTCATATGACGTCTTCTTGAGGAGGCGATGAAGGTAGACCCGGTTTATGGTGTGGCAAGCCGTGTTCACGGCTTCCGACCAAAATCGCTCGGGGGTCTTGAACTCTCCAAGCATCGTCCTCGCCATGTCAATGAGCATCCTGTTCTTCCTCTCTACTACACCATTTTGTTGTGGTGTGTAGGGAGCGGAGAACTCGTGCTTGATTCCTTCCTCCTCAAGGTACTCCTCCACTTGAAGGTTCTTGAACTCGGACCCGTTGTCGCTCCTTATCTTCTTCACCTTGAACTCAAACTCATTTTGAGCTCTCCTTAGGAAGCGCTTGAGGGTCCCTTGGGTTTCAGATTTATCCTGCAAAAAGAATACCCAAGTGAAGCGGGAAAAATCATCAACTATAACAAGACCATACTTACTTCCTCCTAAGCTTAGATAGGCGACGGGTCCGAAGAGGTCCATATGAAGCAACTCCAAAGGTCTTGATGTGGTCATCACATTTTTGGAATGATGAGAGCTTCCCACCTGTTTACCTGCTTGACAAGCTGCACAAGGTCTATATTTTTCGAAGGTTACATTTGTTAGACCTATCACATGTTCTCCCTTTAGAAGTTTGTGAAGGTTCTTCATCCCCACATGTGCTAAACGGCTATGCCACAGCCAGCCCATGCTAGTCTTAGCAATTAAGCATGCATCTAGACCAGCCTCCTCTTTTGCAAAATCAACTAAGTAGAGTTTGCCGTCTAATACACCCTTAAAAGCTAATGAACCATCACTCCTTCTAAAGACAGACACATCTACATTTGTGAATAAGCAATTATATCCCATATTACATAATTGACTAACAGACAACAAATTATATCCAAGCGATTCAACTAAAAACACATTAGAGATAGAATGCTCGGAAGAAATAGCTATTTTTCCTAGTCCTTTAACCTTGCCTTGATTCCCGTCACCGAATATGATTGAGTCTTGGGAATCTTTGTTCTTGACGTAGGAGGTGAACATCTTCTTCTCCCCCGTCATGTGGTTTGTGCATCCGCTATCGATAATCCAGTTTGAGCCCCCGGATGCATAAACCTGCAAGGCAAATTTAGGCTTGGGTCTTAGGTACCCAACTCTTGTTGGGTCCTACAAGGTTAGTGACAATATCCTTAGGGACCCAAATGCAAGTTTTATCTCCCTTGCATTTTGCCCCTAATTTCCTAGCAATCACCTTCTTATCCTTTCTACAAATAGCAAAGGAAGCATTGCAAGCATGATAAATTGTAGAAGGTTCATTGCTTGTTTTCCTAGGTACATGAACAACATTTCTTCTAGACATAACATTTTTCTTAGCCAAATTTCTATCATGCATAATGGAAGAACTTGAAGCAAACATGACATTTGAATCATAAGCATTACAACTCCTATCATAATGAACATTTCTAGAACATCTCTTATCACCATAAATGAAAGCATGATTCTTTTGACTATTATTAGTCATAGGAGCCTTTCCTTTCTCCTTGGCGAGAATGGGAGCCTTATGACTTGTTAAGTTCTTGGCTTCTCTCTTAAAGCCAAGCCCATCCTTAATTGAGGGGTGTCTACCAATGGTGTAGGCATCCCTTGCAAATTTTAGTTTATCAAATTCATTTTTGCTAGTCTTAAGTTGGGCATTAAGACTAGCCACTTCATCATTTAACTTTGCAATAGAAACTAGGTGTTCACTACAAGCATCAACATTGAAATCTTTACACCTATTGCAAATCATAACATGTTCTACACAAGAGTTAGATTTATTTGCTACTTCTAGTTTAGCATTTAAATCATTATTAGCACTTTTTAAACTTGAAATGGTCTCATGGCAAGTAGATAGTTCACAAGAAAGCATTTCATTCCTTTTAACTTCTAAAGCAAGAGATTTTTGTGCCTCTACAAATTTATCATGTTCTTCATACAAAAGATCCTCTTGCTTTTCTAACAATCTATTCTTATCATTCAAAGCATCAATCAATTCATTGATCTTATCGATTTTAGTTCTATCTAAGCCCTTGAACAAACTAGCGTAGTCTATTTCATCATCGCTAGATTCATCATCACTAGAAGAAGCATAAGTAGACTTTCGAGTGTTTACCTTCTTCTCCTTTGCCATGAGGCAGGTGTGATGCTCGTTGGGGAAGAGGGACGATTTGTTGAAGGCCAAGGCGGCGAGTCCTTCGTTGTCGGAGTCGGACGACGAACAATCCGAGTCCCACTCCTTGCCAAGGTGTGCCTCGCCCTTAGCCTTCTTGTAAGCCTTCTTCTTTTCCCTCTTCTTCTCTTGTTCCTGGTCACTATCATTATCGGGACAATTAGCGATAAAATGACCAATCTTACCACACTTGAAGCAGGAGCGCTTTCCCTTCGTCTTGCTTTTGTTGGGATGCTCCTTGCAACCTTTGAGCACCGTCTTGAAGCGCTTGATGATGAGGGCCATTTCATCTTCGTTAAGCCCAGCCGCCTCAACTTGCGCCACCTTGCTAGGTAGCGCCTCCTTGCTCCCCGTTGCTTTGAGAGCAACGGTTTGAGGCTCGTGGATTAGGCCATTCAACACATCATCGACGTATCTTGCCTCCTTGATCATCATCCGCACACTTACGAACTTTCCAAGTATTTCTTCGGGCGACATCTTGGTGTACCTAGGATTTTCATGAATATTGTTTACAAGATGTGGATCAAGGACAGTGAAAGACCTTAGCATTAGGCGGACGACGTCGTGGTCCGTCCATCGCGTGCTTCCATAGCTCCTTATTTTGTTGACGAGGGTCTTGAGCCGGTAGTACGTTTGGGTTGGCTCCTCTCCCCTGATCATTGCGAATCTCCCAAGTTCGCCCTCCACCAACTCCATCTTGGTGAGCATGGTGACGTCATTTCCCTCATGAGAGATCCTGAGGGTGTCCCAAATCTGCTTGGCGTTATCCAAGCCGCTCACCTTATGGTATTCATCCCTGCACAATGAGGCTAACAACACAGTAGTAGCTTGTGCATTTTTGTGAATCTGCTCGTTGATAAATAAGGGACTATCCGTGCTATCAAATTGCATTCCATTTTCTACTATCTCCCATATACTTGGATGGAGAGAGAACAAGCGACTACGCATTTCGTGACTCCAAAATCTGTAGTCCTCTCCATCAAAGTGTGGAGGTTTGCCGAGAGGAATGGAAAGCAAATGTGCATTTGAACTATGCAGCATACGAGAGTAATCAAAAGAAAAGTTCAAGTTAACCGTCTTCTTTTTCTCGTAGTCGTTGTTGTCGTTGTCCTTTTGGGAAGAAGAGGACTCGTCGCTGTCGTCGTAGTAGACGATCTTCTTGATGCGCCTCTTCTTCTTCCCGTCCTTCTTCTTATGACTTGAGCCCGAGTCAGTAGGCTTGCCGTCTTTTGGCTCATTGATGAAGGACTCCTTCTCCTTGTCGTTGATCACTATCCCCTTTCCCTTAGGATCCATCCCTTCAGGCGATTAGTCCCTTTCTTGAAGAGAACGACTCCGATACCAATTGAGAGCACCTAGAGGGGGGGTGAATAGGTGATCCTGTAAAAACTTGAAACTTAATGCCATAAAACTTGATTAGGAGTTAGCACAATAAAGCCAAGTGGCTAGAGAGGAGTTCTTGCGCGAAAGGGCCTCTAGCGTAATGGTTAAGGCTTCCGAGTAGCACCTCCAGGTCCTGGGTTCGATCCCCCTCGGGGGCGAATTTCTGGCTTGGTTAAAAAAATCCCCTCGTTGTGCCCCACCCGCTCCCGGGTTACGTCCTGCGTGCCACCCTCCGGCTGGGCCGTTGCAGAGTGGGCGGTGACGGCCCGCTAGTGATGGGGGCCAGGGTTCGGGAATTTTCTCGGCCGGGACCATGTTTCGGTCTCTTCTTAATATAATACCGGGAGGGCGGTCTTTCCCTCCCCGGCCGAGTTTTTTTTAGAGAGGAGTTCTTGCAAAACACAATAACCACAAGACGATCAACACAGATAGGCACAGTGGTTTATCCCGTGGTTCGGCCAAGTCCAACACTTGCCTACTCCATGTTGTGGCGTCCCAACGGATGAGGGTTGCACTCAACCCCTCTCAAGCGGTCCAAAGACCCACTTGAATACCACGATGTTTCGCTTTGTTTCACTATATCCCGCTTGCGAGGAATCTCCACAACTTGGAGCCTCTCGCCCTTACAATTTGATGTTCACAAAGAAGCACGGAAGTAAGGCTGGGATGAGCAACACACACAAGACACAAAATCAGAGCACAAACACGCACACAAGTCACAACTCGAGCTCACAACACAACCCGAGGAGTTCTCTACTCAAATGGAGCTCTAGTTGCTATCACAAAGAATCAAATGCACGGAATTGGAGTCTTGGTGCTTAGGAATGCTTAAAGAATGCTTGGTGTACTCCTCCATGCGCCTAGGGGTCCCTTTTATAGCCCCAAGGCAGCTAGGAGCCGTTGAGAGCATTTCAAGAAGGCAATTCTTGCCTTCTGTCGCCTGGCGCACCGGACAGTTCGGTGCACCACCGGACACTGTCCGGTGCAGATTTCTTTCCTATTCTGGCGCAGCCAACCGTTGAAGATTTGGAGCCGTTGGCGCACCAGACACTGTCCGGTGCACACCGGACAGTCCGGTGCCCCCTTCTGACCATTGGCTCGGCCACGCGTCGCGCGCGGATCGCGCGGCCGACCGTTGGCCCGACCGACCGTTGGCTCACCGGACAGTCCGATGCACACCAGACAGTCTGGTGAATTTTAGCCGTACGCCACTGACGAATTCCCGAGAGCGGCCTTTTCACCAGAGCTAGCTTGGCGCACCGGACACTGTCCGGTGCACCACCAGACAGTCCGGTGCTCCCAGACTGAACTGTCTTTGGCTGAACAAAGCCATCTCTTTTCCAAATTGATTTCTCCTGTTTCCAGTACTTAGACACAATACATTAGTCCTTAAAACAAAGTACTAAGTCTTAGAAACATACCTTTATGTTGATTTTCACTTTGTCCATCATTTGGCATAGATTAACACATGACCTCTTGTGTTGGCACACAATCACCAAAATACTTAGAAATGGCCCAAGGGCACATTTCCCTTTCAGGTACGTCCTTCATGACCTTCGTCTGAAGATCATTATATCCTAAAGGAGATAACGCTTTGAAGGATGAAGGCATTAACCATTAACATTTTGTGTTGCCTTGTTCTTAACTCATAGCATTTGAGAACAAGTCCCCAACATCGTCAAACACCAAAATCGATCATAGGAAATATTGAGACTATTTTCCTTTCAATCTCCCCCTTTTTGGTGATTGATGCCAACACAAACCAAAGCAAATTTAAAGTATAGAAATGTAACTAGCTTGCATTTTGACAGATGTGCATAAAATATTTTGAAATAAAAGTATTTCTAAATATATAAGTTTGATTTGATATTTAACATTTTGGACCACATTTGCACCACTTGTTTTGTTTTTGCAAATTCTTTTTGGAAATTCTTTTCAAAGGCTTTTGCAAATAGTCAAAGGTATATGAATAAGATTGCAAGAAGCATTTTCAAGTTTTGAAATTTCTCACCCTGTTTCAAATGCTTTTTCTTTGACTTAACAAAACTTCCCCTGAATGAAATTCTCCTCTTAGCTTTCAAGAGGGTTTTACCAATTTGAACAAAATTTAGATACCAATTTGAAAAATTCTTGAAAGTAAACATACCAAAATATATCAATTGAAAATTTTGAAATTGGTGGTGGTGCAGTCCTTTTGCTTTGGGCTAATACTCTCTCCCCTTTGGCATGAATCGCCAAAAACAGAGACTTTGCGAGCCCTTTATTCTTTTCTCTCCCATTGGTACAAGTAAAATATGAATGAAGATTATACCAATCGAAGAGTGGTGTGGAGTGATGACGAAGGATAAATGACACTGATAGAGTGGAGTGGAAGCCTTGTCTTCGCCGAAGACTCCATTTCCCTTTCAATCTACGACTTAGCATAGAAATACACTTGAAATCACATTAGTCGTAGACATAAAAGAGATATGATCAAAGGTATATAAATAAGCTATGTGTGCAATGTTTCAATCAAAATTCCGAGAATCAAATATATTTAGCTCATTCCTAAGTTTGGTAAAGGTTTTCTCATCTAATGGTTTGGTAAAGATATCAGCTAATTGTTCTTTTGTGCTAACATAAGCATTCTCGATATCCCCCTTTGTTGGTGATCCCTCAAAAAGTGATACCGAATGTCTATGTGCTTAGTGCGACTGTGTTCAACGGGATTATCCGCCATGCGGATTGCACTCTCATTGTCACATAGGAGAGGGACTTTGCTCAATTTGTAGCCATAGTCCCTGAGGGTTTGCCTCATCCAAAGTAATTGCGCACAACAATGGCCTGCGACAATGTACTCGGCTTCGGCAGTAGAAAGAGCTACTGAGTTTTGTTTCTTTGAAGCCCAAGACACCAGGGATCTTCCCAAAAACTGACAAGTCCCTTATGTGCTCTTCCTATCAATTTTACACCTTGTCCAATCAGCATCTGAATAACCTATTATATCAAAAGTGGATCCCTTGGGATACCAAAGTCCAAACTTAGGTGTATAAACTAAATATCTCATGATTTTTTTACGGCCCTAAGGTGAACTTCCTTAGGATCGGCTTGGAACCTTGCACGCATGCATACAGAAAGCATAATATCCGGTTGAGATGCACATAAATAGAGTAAAGATCCTATCATCGACCGATATACCTTTTGATCTACGGACTTACCTCCCGTGTCGAGGTCGAGATGCCTATTAGTTCCCATGGGTGTCTTGATGGGCTTGGCATCCTTCATTCCAAACTTATTGAGTATGTCTTGAATATACTTGCTTTGGCTGATGAAGGTGCCCTCTTGGAGTTGCTTGACCTGAAATCCTAGGAAATACTTCAACTCCCCATCATAGACATCTCGAATTTTTGAATCATGATCCTACTAAACTCTTCACAAGTAGATTTGTTAGTAGACCCAAATATGATATCATCAACATATATTTGGCATACAAACAAATCTTTTGCAATAGTTTTAGTAAAGAGTGTAGGATCGGCTTTACCGACTTTGAAGCCATTAGTGATAAGAAAATCTCTTAGGCATTCATACCATGCTCTTGGGGCTTGCTTGAGCCCATAAAGCGCCTTTGAGAGTTTATAAACATGGTTACGGTACTCACTATCTTCAAAGCCGGGAGGTTGCTCAACATAGCTTCCTTGATTGGTCCATTGAGGAAGGCACTTTTCACATCCATTTGATAAAGCTTAAAGCCATGGAAAGTAGCATAGGCAAGTAATATACGAATTGACTCAAACCTAGCTACACGTGCATAGGTTTCACCGAAATCCAAACCTTCGACTTGTGAACATCCCTTGGCCACAAGTCGGGCTTTGTTCCTTGTCGCCACACCATGCTCATCTTGCTTGTTGCGGAATACCCACTTGGTTCCTACAACATTTTGATTAGGACATGGAACTAAATGCCATACCTCATTCCTCGTGAAGTTGTTGAGTTCCTCTTGCATTGCCAACACCCAATCCGAATCTCTTAGTGCATCCTCTACCCTATATGGCTCAATAGAGGAAACAAAAGAGTAATGTTCACAAAAATGAGCGACTCGAGATCGAGTTGTTACCCCCTTATGAATATCACCGAGGAGGAGTTCATGGGGTGATCTCTTTGAATTGATTAGTGGACTCTTGGGTATGGTGGTCTTTGACCCTGATTTTCTTGCTCATCTTCCTTGTCCTTATTGACTTGATCTCCCCCTTGATCATTGTCCTCCTCTTGAGGTGGCTCATCCTCTTGATCTTCATCATCATCTTGAGCCTGATCCTCATCTTGAGTTGGAGGGGATGCTTGATTGGAAGATGATGGTTGATCTTGTGCATGAGTGGGCTCTTCGAATTCCTTAGGACACACATCCCCAATGGACATGTTCCTTAGTGCGACGCAGAGAGCCTCTTCATCATCTAATTCATCAAGATCAACTTGCTCCACTTGGGAGCCATTAGTCTCATCAAACAAAGTGTCACAAGAAACCTCAACTAATCCAGTGGATTTGTTGAAGACTCTATATGCCCTTGTGTTTGAGTCATAACCAAGTAAAAAGCCTTCTACAGCCTTAGGAGCAAATTTAGATTTTCTTTCTATTTTAACAAGAATAAGACATTTGCTACCAAAGACTCTAAAATATGAAACATTGGGCTTTTTAACGGTGAGGAGTTCATATGATGTCTTCTTGAGGATTCAGTGAAGGTAGAGCCGATTGATGGAGTAGCAGGCGGTGTTAATCGCCTCAGCCCAAAACCTGTCCGGAGTCTTGTACTCATCAAGCATGGTCCTTGCCATGTCTAGTAGAGTTCTATTCTTCCTCTCCACTACACCATTTTGTTGAGGTGTGTAGGGAGAAGACAACTCATGTTTGATGCCCTCATCCTCAAGAAAGCATTCTATTTGTGAGTTCTTGAACTCCGTCCTATTGTCGCTTCTTATTTTCTTGATCCTTAATCCGAACTCATTTTGAGCTCGTCTCAAGAATCCCTTTAAGGTCTCTTGGGTTTGAGATTTTTCCTGCAAAAAGAACACCCAAGTGAAGCGAGAATAGTCATCCACAATTACTAGACAGTACTTACTCCCGCCGATGCTTATGTAAGCTATCGGGCCGAATAGATCCATGTGGAGTAACTCTAGTGGCATGTCTGTTGTCATGATGTTTTTGTGTGGATGGTGGGTACCAACTTGCTTCCCTGCTTGACATGCGCTACAAACCCTGTCTTTCTCAAAATGAACATTGGTTAGTCCCAAAATGTGTTCTCCCTTTAGAAGCTTGTGAAGATTCTTCATCCCAACATGGGCTAGTCGGCGATGCCAGAGCCAACCCATATTAGTCTTCGCAATTAAGCAAGTATCGAGTTCAGCTCTATTGAAATCAACTAAGTATAGCTGACCCTCTAATACTCCCTTAAATGCTACTGAATAATCACATCTTCTAAAGACAACAACACCTAAATCTGTAAAAAGACAGTTGTAACCCATTTTGCATAATTGAGAAACTGAAACAAGTTGTAATCTAAAGAATCTACAAGAAAAACATTGGAAATGGAATGGTTAGGTGATATAGCAATTTTACCAAGTCCTTTGACCAAACCTTGATTTCCATCCCCGAATGTGATAGCTCTATGGGGATCTTCGTTTTTCTCATAGGAGGAGAACATCTTTTTCTCCCCTGTCATGTGGTTTGTGCATCCGCTATCAATTATCCAACTTGAGCCCCCAGATGCATAAACCTGCAAAACAGTTTTAGGCCTTGTTCTTAGGTACCCAAACAGTCTTGGGTCCTTTCACATTAGAAACAAGCACCTTGGGTACCCAAACACAAGTCTTTGACCCCTTGTGTTTGCCCCCAGCATATTTGGCAACTACTTTGCCTGATTTGTTTGTTAAAACATAGGAAGCATCAAAAATCTTAAATGAAATGTTATGATCATTTGATGCAGTAGGAGATTTCCTTTTAGGCATTTTAACATGGGTAGAATGCCTAGAGCTAGATGCCTCATTCTTATACATATAAGCATGGTGAGAAACAGAATGAGACTTCCTAGCATGAATTCTCCTAATCTTGTGCTCAGGTTAACCAGCAGGATATAAAATGTAACCCTCGTTTTCCTGAGCCATGGGAGCCTTGCCCTTTACAAAGTTAGACAATTTCTTAGGTGCATTAAGCTTGACATTGCTTCCCTGTTGGAAACCAATGTCATCCTTAATGTCAGGGCGTCTCCCACTATAGAGCATGCTTCTAGCAAATTTAAATTTTTCATTTTCAATTTCATGCTCATTAATTTTAGCAGTTAGTTGAGCTATGTGATCATTTTGCTGTTTAATTAAAGCTAGGTGATCATGAATAGCATCAACATTAATGTCTCTACATCTAGTACAAATAGTAACATGATCAACACTAGATGTAGTGGGTTTGCAAGCATTTAATTCATCAATATTAGCATGTAACATGACATTCTCATTTCTAAGATTGGAAATAGAAATATTGCAAACATTCAAATCTTTAGCCTTAAAAATTAACTTATCATTCTCAGTTTTAAGATTAGCAATTGATTCATTCAATTTATCAATCTTAGCAATTAAACAAGCATTTTAATTTCTAAGATTGGCAATTGAATCATGACAAACATTTGATTTTTCAACCTTAGCTATTAAACTAACATTCTCAGTTCTAAGGTTGGATATAGTGTCATGGCAAATGCTAAGCTTTTTAGTCAAGTTTTCACATTTTTCTATCTCCTGAGCATAAGCATTTTTCACCTTAACATGCTTTTTGTTTTCCTTAATAAGGAATTCCTCTTGGCTATCCAAGAGTTCGTCCTTCTCATGAATAACACCTATCAATTCATTTAATTTTTCCTTTTGTTGCATGTTAAGGTTGGCAAAAAGGTTAAGCAAGTTATCCTCATCTTCGCTAGAGCTACCCTCATCACTAGATGTTGTATATTTAGTGGAGGCTCTAGATTTTACCTTCTTCCTTTTGCCATCCTTTGCCATGAGGCACTTGTGAATGACGTTGGGGAAGAGAAGACCCTTGTTGACGGCGATGTTGGCGGCATCCTCGTAGGAGGAGGAGTCGGTGGAGCTCTCATCGGAGTCCCATTCCCGACAAACGTGGGCATCGCCGCCCTTCTTCTTGTAGTACCTCTTATTCTCCTCCTTCTTTCCCCTCTTGTCATCGCCCCTGTCACTATCGCTAGACATAGGACATTTAGCAATAAAATGACCGGGCTTACCACACTTGTAGCACACCCTTTTGGAGCGGGGTTTGTAATCTTTCCCCCTCCTTTGCTTGAGGATTTGGTGAAAACTCTTGATGATGAGCGTCATCGCCTCGTTGTCGAGCATGGAGGCATCGATGGGAATTCTACTTGGCGTAGATTCCTTTTTTTCTTCTTCCGTCGCCTTGAATGCGACGGGTTGCACCTCGGGTGTGGAGGTGCCGCCTTGCTCCAAATTGACGATATGTTTGGAGCCTTTGATCATCAACTCAAAGCTCACAAACTTTCCTATAACCTCCTCGGGAGACATTAGCTTATATCTAGGATCACCATGAATTAATTGAACTTGCGTAGGATTACGAAAAATGAGTGATCTTAGACTAACCTTGACCATTTCATGGTCATCCCATTTTGTGCTCCCGAGGATGCGCACTTGATTCACCAAGGTCTTGAGCCGGTTGTACATGGCTTGTAGCTCCTCTCCTTGGTTGAGGACCGAGCTCCCCCTCGATCGTTTCCCGCTTGATGATATTGGTCACCTCATCCCCTTCGTGCGCGGTCTTGAGGACGTTCCAAATTTCTTTGGCCGTCTTAATCCTTGCACCTTAGTATACTCCTCTCGACACAAAGAGGTGAGGAGTATAGTTGTGGCTTGGGAGTTAAAGTGCCAAATTTGGTCGGCCACGTCCGAATCGTAGTCCTTGTCCCCTACCTTAGGTATCTGCGCTCCATACTCAACAATATCCCATATGCTTTTATGGAGTGAGGTTAGGTGATGCCTCATTTTGTCACTCCACATACAATAATCCTCACCATCAAAAATGGTGGTTTGCCTAGGGGAACAAAAAGTAATGGAGTGCATTTGGAAATGCGAGGATAGTGGAGGGGCATCTTACTATACTTCTTGCGCTCATGGCGCTTAGAAGTGACGGACGCCGATTCGGAGCCAGAGGTAGAGGGTGACGAAGAGTCGGTCTCGTAGTAGACCACTTTCTTCATCTTCTTCTTCTTGTCACCTCTCCATTGTGACTTGATGGAGGAAGAGGATTCCTCCTTATTCTTGTGGCCGGACTCCCTTGAATGAGTTCTTCCCGAGCTTGCGGACTTGTCGCCGCCGGTCACGATCTCTCTCTTGGCGTGATCTCCCGACATCACTTTGAGTTGTTAAACTCTAATGAAGCATCAGGCTCTGATACCAATTGAAAGTCGACTAGAGGGGGAGGTGGATAGGTGGAATCTGAAATTTACAAACTTAAGCACACACTTCAATCCGGGGTTAGCGTTAGAATTAAATCTGAGTCCGAAAGAGAGGGAAAACAAATCAACCAAGAAATAAAGTGGATGAACACGGTGATTTGTTTTACCGAGGTTCTGTTCCAAAGAACCTAGTCCCCGTTGAGGTGGGCACAAAGACCGGGTCTCTTTCAACCCTTTCCCTCTCTCAAACGGTCACTTAGACCGAGTGAGCTTTCTCCTTAATCAAACGGGTCACTTAGACCCCTCAAGGACCACCACACATTTGGTGTCTCTTGCTTTGATTACAAGTCACTTGAGAATAAGAATGGGAGAAGAAGAAAGCATGATTGCAAAATCCAAGCAACAAGAGCGACAAATAACACACATATCACTCTCTCTCTCTCAAGTCGCTAATCACTAATGATCACTTGTCTCCATTATGGAACTTGGAGAGATTGGAAGCTTTGATTGTGTCTTGGAATGGATTGCTAGCTCTTGTATTGAATGTGAAAGATTGGAATGCTTGGGTGAAGTGAATGGAGGTGGTTGGGGTTATATTTATAGCCCCCAACCACTTCCTAGCCGTTGCCCCCTTTCTGCCGACCGCGGACGGTCCGCACCCCTGGTCCGGACTGTCCGCCCCTGCACATCAACGGCTGAAATCACAACGGTCAGCAGTAACGGCTACATCAACGGCTACTATGCATTAAATGTGTCGTCAGATGTCAGATAAAGCAGTCGCGGACGGTCCGGTTGTGCACCCCGGACGGTCCGCGAGGACGCTTATAATTCATTTTACTGAACCCGTCACCTTCGGGTTTTTCTGGTTCTTCACGACCGGACGGTCCGCGCCTAAGGCCGGACGATCCGCGCTTGGTCTTGGATGGTGCTCGCTTCTCCATCGAACGGTCTGTAGTGTAGACTTGTGTTTTTGCAGTGTTCCTGTCCGAGGGTCACCTTGGTGCCGCGGACGGTCCGCCGCAAGGGCCCAGACGGTCCGCGCGTAGGTGTTTTTCCAAAAAGCTTCTCTTGTCCGGAATAATCTACGGTATTCCGGACAGTCGACTTAGAAAGGTTGTAGATGAACTTATGCTCCTATGAAATGATCAACTAGGCAAAATGGTTAGTCCACAAGGTTTGTGATGGTCGTCAAACACCAAAAATCGACCATAGGAAATATTGAGACTATTTCCCTTTCAATTTCGATGAAACTTATGCACCCATAGATAGGTTTGAGTCAATTCACATATTACTTGCCTATGCTACTTACCATGGCTTTAAGCTTTATTAAATGGACGTGAAAAGTGCCTTCCTCAAAGGACCCATCAAGGAAGAGGTCTATGTTGAGCAACCTCCCGGCTTTGAAGATAGTGGGTATCCAGACCATGTTTACAAGCTCTTGATGATATTATATTTGGGTCTAATAACAAATCAACTTGTGAAGAGTTTAGTAGGATCATGATTCAAAAAATCGAGATGTCTATGATGTGGGAGTTGAAATAATTCCTAGGATTTCAAATCAAGCAACTCCAAGAGGACACCTTTATCAGCCAAACCAAATATATTCACGACATACTTAAGAAGTTTGGAGTGAAGGATGACAATTCCATAAAGACACCCATGGGAACCAATGGGCATCTCGACCTCGACACGGGAGGTAAATCCGTAGATCAAAAGGTATATCGGTCGATGATAGGATCTTTACTCTATTTATGTGCATCTCGACCGGACATTATGCTTTCTGTATGCATGTGTGCAAGTTTCCAGGTAGATACTAAGGAAGTTCACCTTAGGGCCGTCAAGAGAATCATGAGGTATTTAGTTTACACTCCTAAGTTTGGGCTTTGGTATCTCAAGGGATCCACTTTTGACTTAATATGATATTCCGATGCCGATTGCGCAGGGTGTACAATTGATAGGAAGAGCACATCAGGGACTTTTCAGTTTTTGGGGAGATCCCTGGTGTCATGGGCTTCAAAGAAACAAAACTCAGTAGCTCTTTCCACCGCCGAAGCCGAGTACAGTGCCGCAGGTCATTGTTGTGCGCAATTACTTTGGATGAGGCAAACCCTCAGGGACTATGGCTACAAATTGAGCAAAGTCCCTCTCCTATGTGATAATGAGAGTGCAATCCGCATGGCGGATAATCCCATTGAACACAGCCGCACTAAGCACATAGACATTCGATATCACTTTCTAAGAGATCAGCAACAAAGGGGGATATCGAAATAGCTTATGTAAACACCAAGAATCAATTAGCTGATATCTTTACCAAGCCATTAGATGAGAAAACCTTTAGCAAACTTAGGAATGAGCTAAATATTCTTGATTCTCGGAATTTTGATTGAAACATTGCACACATAGCTTATTTATATACCTTTGGTCATGTCTCTTTCATTTGGCACAAATGCATATTTCTTATTCTCTATGTGCCAAGGCTAAGACTAATGTACTTTCAAGTATATTTCTATGACTAGTCTTAGATTGAAAGGGAAATGGGGTATTCGACAAAGACAAGGCTTCCACTCCAACTCTAACGATATCACTTACCCTTTGCCATTACTCGTTTATCTCTCAATTGGTATAACATTTCACTCATATTTCTTTAACAATGGGGGATAAAGTAGGAAAGGGCTCTCAAGTTCTCCATTTTTTGGCGATTCATGCCAAAGGGGGAGAAAATATTAAGCCCAAAGCAAAAGGATCGCACCACCACCATTTCAAAAATTTTGAAATGAAGTTTTAATTGGTATTCTTCGAGAATTAGTATTTCAATTGGTATCTATATTTCACTTGATTAAAATTTCAATATTGATATATATCTCAAAACCCTCTTGAAAGCTAAGAGGAGAATTTCATTCAAGGGGAGTTTTATTTAGTTAAAGGAAAATCATTCGAAACAGGGGGAGAAATTTCAAATCTTGAAAATGCTTCTTGCAATCTTATTCATCTACCTTTGACTATTTGCAAAAAGATTTTGAAAAGATTTTCCAAAATAATTTGTAAAATCAAACATGTGGTGCAAAAGTGGTCCAAAATGTTAAATAAAAGAAAAAGTAATCCATTCATACTTAGTGAGATATTCAATTGGTTTAACTCCAAGTAACTTATGCACATCTTAAATGCAAACTAGTTACATTTCTGCACTTTACATTTGCTTTGGTTTGTGTTGGCATCAATCATCAAAAATGGGGAGATTGAAAGGGAAATTGGGTTAACCATTTCCTACAAATAATTTTGGTGGTTGAATGTCCAACACAAACATATGGACTAACTAGTTTGCTCTAGAATTCATGTACTATAGGTGCATAAGGCTCAACACAAACCAATAAAAAATCAAGTTAGGGACACAAATTTGGAGGAGCAAAAGGACTTGAGGGCGCTGAAGAATGGCGTACCAGACTGTCCGGTGTGCCACCGGACAGTGTCCGGTGCACCAGGACCGTACAAGTGTCAACCAGCCACTCTCGAGAAAACGCAGACGCTCTCCGCTATAATTTACCGGACTGTCCGGTGTGCCACCGAACTGTCTGGTGTGCTAGCGGAGCAACGACTAACTCGCACCAATGGTCGACTCTGCAAAGTGAACAGTGCAGCACACTGCAGCGCAGAAGTCAAATCAGCGAAGTCAGAGGGGCACCGGACTGTCCGGTGCCGTAAGAGCACAAAGCCCTAATGGTCGACCGAGCTCCGAACCCTAACGGTCGGCTGACGTGGTGATGCACCGGACAGCGCACAGTACCTGTCTGGTGGCGCACCAGACTGTCCGGTGCACCCATCGCCAGCAGCCTTGGCCAACAGCTACAAGGTGGTTGGGGGCTATAAATACCCCCCAACCACCACAACCTTTGGCATCCATGTTTTCTAAAGATCACATTCAACACAAGAGCTCTAACATTCACTCTAAGACACAATACAATAGATCAAATCCTCTCCGAGTCCCAAATTCATTCCAAACACTTAGTGGCTTGAGAGAGAGATTTTTGTGTTCATTTGAGTTCTTGTCGCTTGGATTGCCTTTCTTCTTTTCCCATTCTTACTCTCAAGTGCTTTGTAAGCGAGGCAATAGACACCAAGTGTGTGGTGGTCCTTGCGGGGTCTTAGTGACCCGTGAGTTTAAGAAAGAAGGCTCACTCGGTCTAAGTGATTGTTTGAGAGAGGGAAAGGGTTAAAATAGACCCTGTCTTTATGACCTCCTCAACGGGGACTAGGTTCTTTGGAACCGAACCTCGGTAAAACAAATCACCATGTTCATTTGCTCTATTCTCATTTGATTTGTTTACCTCTCTCTCCCGGACTTGATTTTAGTTCTAACGCTAACCACGACTTGTAGTGTGTGCTTTAAGTTATAAATTTCAGGTTACGCCTATTCACCCCCCTCTAGGCGACTTTCACCGGGCTGTCGGCACCGATCCTTTCACGCACGCGCTCGTTCCTTCTCTCTACTCGGTGGGCCCTTCCTGTCAGCGTTGATCGCCCGTTCGCACGCTCGCCCTTGCTGGCCTACGGACCCCACCTGTCAGTCACTACTCCCACCCGCGCTCTCCATCGTGGACGCGCCCATGACCGCGCGTTTCCCAGCCACGCCCCCACGCGCTCGAGCACTTTCTAGAGCCCGCACCCACCCACCCACTCACTCCCCTCCCTCAGTTGCACCCTCAATCGAACACCCTCGCTCTCTCTCTCTCGCACTGCGCACACACCCATGAAGCTCCACCGTGGTCCGTCGTCCGTTCCGTGGCCGCCGTCGAGCTTCTGCCTCATTCGTTGCCTCGGTTAGCTCTGCCTCCTCGCGAGCAACGCGAGACACCTTCTGGTTTGCCCCTAGCCCCTCTGTTTCGCTCGGTCCGCGCTCACCGGCTTCTTCACCTTGCAGCCGGAGCTCCGCCGCCGTCGACCCAAGGCCTGCCTGCGTCCCCGTCGTTGCTCAAGCGCTCCAGAGTCCCCTCTCGAGGTGAGAAAACTCCCCACGCCCTTAATTTCCCGTGCACTGCCCTGTCGTCTGCGCAATTGCTCACCGGAGCAAGTCGGCGCTGTCGTTATGCCACCTCGCCGCAGACCGCCACTATGGTGCCCCTGCGCCGGTGTCGTGCCCACAATCGTTTCCACCGTGCCATCCCGAACCTTCCCGTGCCCCTCCAAGCGTCCCAGGACCCCTAGCACGACCGCGCTCGCGCCTCCGGCGAAGTTTTGCCGCGAAGTCAGGCGGCACCGCCGCTGGCAGCCGGGAAAGGCGACCAGGGTTGGCCTTCTCATCTCAGGCGTCTATCCTAAATCGGACAACCCTGTTTTAAATAACTAGATCTAATCTTAACCGTCTGTTTCGGATCCGGGCGCTCGGGAGTGTGCCTCGCTGACCCCAGGTCGTTGTCTTCTCTGTCCCACATGTCAGCCGCGCTCGCGCCCACGCGCTCACCCGCCGATCTAATCTCGATCGTTGATAGTGGATCAAATGGTTGACGGGACCCGATACCCCTTCGCGTGGTCTTTTTTTAAAGAGACCCCAACTTTTAGGAATCAACCCGCTGTCCCTCAGTTTCACGCGCAGTCCCCTGTAACTTTGCATAAAGAACCCTGGCCTTTTATTTAATCACAGAATCACACCTAATTTGGTATTTTGAATTCCAAAACTTGTTTATTTCATATCTTTTGCATATGAACTCCAAATTGAGTGATTCAAATTGCAAAATGTTCATAAGATTATTCTCTATTTGCACATATAAATTTTATGCCTAGACTATAGATTAGTTTAGGTAATGACTTATTTATTAATAAGAAAATAAAAAGGGGAAACCCTAATGGTAATTAGATGTTTAGCTTTGTGAGATTAATAATATGTAAGTTATGAATCTATCCCTAGTATAATTTTGACAATCCATTGAGATAAATTAATTTAAGCTAGGTAAAGGCTTAACACCATCTACCTCATTCTACAAGCTATGGCCATGTGGGGGAATGATAGTCGAATGAAATTTGTAAGAGTAAGTGGAGTACGTTCCTTTCATATTCAAACATACATTCCAATTACATAATAATAAATTGACGTATTGTTCTCTTATGTCTTGTGTGTAGGATGCAAAGATTCTTCGGAGGAACTTTATTATCGAACTATTAAGTTACGAGGAATTCGTGCCGATATGTCATCCCTGCAAACATACAACAAAGACTTAACAATATTGCCAAAAAAGATTAGATTAGTGTACAATGTGTCAACATATTTGCTTATGATTAAGCATTCTATATTTGCTCTTTAGAATTGTTTGTGCGATATTGATAATGTTTGTTCGACATCATTTCAATCTATTTGGGTCGACGTATTTATATCTGTCGGTGTTTCGACCCTGGGGGGTCCCTGGACCGACGAGTAAATTGTCGCTGCGTGTCCCAGCCCAGATGGGTCGGCGCGAGATGGAACACAAGGGGGAACAAAAGAGGGAACCAAGGCTCGTGTTATCCTGCGCCCAGGGCAGATGCGCTTGTAGTAGGGGGTTACAAGCGTTCGCGAGGGAGAGAGAGAGCCTCGTTCGTCAGCCCGTCCTCCCGCGCGGCCACCCTCTCGTACGAGGGCCCTGGACCTTCCTTTTATTGACGTAAGGAGAAGGTCCAGGTGTACAATGGGGAGTGTAGCAATGTGCTAACGTGTCTAGCAGAGAGGAGCCAGAGTCCTATGTACATGCCGACGTGGCTGTTGGAGAGGTGTTGGTGCCCTGTTCATGTGATGTCGTGGCTGTCGGAGGAGCGCTTGAGCCCTGTAGAAGCATAGCTGTCGGGGCTGTCGGGTCCTTGCTGACGTCTCCTTGCTTCCGTAAGGGACTGAGAACCGCCGTCGTCATGGAGCACGCGGGGTGCCATCATACTTGTTTACCGGGGCGAGCCAGATGGGACGCCGGTCTTGTTCCCCGTAGCCTGAGCTAGCTAGGGGTAGGGTAATGATGTATCCCCTTGTAACGTGGTCGGTCCGAGCCCAAGGTCGGGCGAGGCGGTGACTCCTCCGAGGTCGAGGTTGAGTCCGAGCCCTGGGGTCGGGCGAGGCGGAGACCGTCTTCCGGGGTCGAGGTTGAGTCCGAGCCCTGGGGTCAGGCGAGGCGGATACCGTCTTCCGGGGTCGAGGTTGAGTCCAAGCCCTGGGGTCGGGCGAGGCGAATACCGTCTTCTGAGGCCGAGGCGGGGGCCGAGCCTTGGGGTCGGGCGAGGCAGAGCTTCCTATGGCGCCTGAGGCTAGACTTGGCTGCTGTCAGCCTCACCCTGGCGGGTGGCACAACAGTCGGAGTAGGGCAGGCGGCGCTGTTTTCCTGTCAGGTCAGTCAGTGGAGGGGCGAAATGACTGCGGTCACTTCGGCCCTGTCGACTGAGGAACGTGCATCAGGATAAGGTGTTAGACGATCCTTGCATTGAATGCTCTTGCGATACGGTCGGTTGGCGAGGCGATCTGGCCAAGGTTGCTTCTCCGGGAAGCCTGCCCGAGCTGGGCCTCGGGTGAGTCGGGGGTGCGCCCGTTGCTTGAGGAGACCCTCGGGCAAGACGTGAATCCACCTGGGTCTGCTGTTCTTGCCCGAGGCTGGGCTCGGGCGAGGCGAGATCGTGTCCCTTGAGTGGGCGGAGCTTTGACCTGTATTGCGCCCATCAGGCCTTTGCAACTTTGTGCTGATGGTGGTTACCAGCCGAGTTTAGGAGTCTTGGGGGTACCCCTAATTATGGTCCCCGACAGTAGCCCCCGAGCCTCAAAGGGAGTGTTGGTACTCGCTTGGAGGCTTTGTCGCACTTTTTTGCAAGGGGACCTGCTTTCCTCGGTTGCATTTCATTCCGGTGGGTGCGCGTGAGCGCACCCGCCGGGTGTAGCCCCCGAGGCCTCGGAGGAGTGGTTTGACTCCTCCGAGGTCTTAGTGTCTTTCGTGACGCCTAGGCCGGTCTGGTTGTTCCCTCATGGGATCTGATCGTAACCCGGGTGCATGGTCAGGTTCTGAGTTCTCGGGCTGGTATGTTGACGCTGTCAATGGTTTGGCCGGAGCCGGGTTTGCGAGAGCAGCCCCCGAGCCTCTGCACAGAGCGAGAGGACGGTCAAGGACTGACTCGGCTTTTATCATACGCCCCTTCGTCGCCTTTCCGCAAGGAGGAGGGGGGAAAGCGCCATGTTGCCCTCGGAGGGCGCTGAACATGGTGTTTCCAGTGAGTTGCTAACGGGTGATCCGAGTGGACGCCTGTGCCCCGTTCGATAAGGGTCGGCTAGTGGCCCAGAGGCGCGCTCCAAAAGTACCTACAGGTGACTTGCCGAACCCGGTCCCGTTTGATAGGGTCCGAGGGCTCGATGCCTCCCTCTGATGGGATTCCGTTACAGAATCGCTCCTGTTGGTCTCAGAAATGTCCTAGGGTACCTCAGGAGCGTAGCCCGAGCCTCGACCATGTATCGGACGTACCCAGAGTCATCCCTCGCTCTGCGTGTTCTGAGGCGGCTGTCGAACCCTTCGGGGGGCCAGCCTTCGAACCCCTGATCAGTAGTGGGCACGGAGCCCGAGTGGCCTGAGGCGGCTGTCGAACCCTTCCGAGGGGCCAGCCTTCGAACCTCTGACCAGTAGTGGGCGTGGAGCCCGAGTGCTCTGAGGTGGCTGTCGAACCCTTCCAAGGGGCCAGCCTTCGAACCTCTGATCAGTAGGAGGGCTCGGGGCCCGCTTCCTTCGCGGAGAAGGATCCCTTTCGGAGTATCCCCTTTCCCGGTCCCTGTAGCAAGAGAGAGAAAGGGGAAGAGGAAAAGGATACGAAATTGAATGACGTGGTGCACCTTTTTTGATGTGGTCATCATGGCGGAGGTGAAGCGTCGCCCGCTTCGCCTGCCAAAGGTGTCGCCTGCCCTGCCGCGGAGTTAATGCGACGGGACGAGTGGTTCGCGGGGCAGCCATTGCGCGAGCCGTTCGAGGAACGGAACACAGGCGCGTCGTCTTCACGCCGTGGGAGAGGGCTCTCTCGCTGTCCCAGGAGGGGACGTGAGCCTGCGGACGATTTGACTGCTGCTTCCGCCCGCCTGCCGCCGCCATTACTGTCGGCCCACTTTTGGCCATATCGACCGTCGCGCCTTCTCCCGCGGCTGACTGACTCGTGACCGATGTACTCGGTTTGGCACTGTTGGGCCATGCGAAGGGTTGCCTCGAGTCGTGGCACCGGTTCCGCAGCCGAGAAGGCGCGGTACTAGCGCAAGTGGCGGTGCAATTTTTCGCACGTAGTAACCGACGCGCCGGTTACATGACGTGTGGGCCTGGGACTCCATGCTGGATGCGTCGAAGTCGAAGGGGTGCATCCTCATGGTACGGTTGCATGCCGCCTGCATGGCGGTCCGCCCTTTCGCCCACTGGTTTAGGCGAAAATGGAGGATTGCTTGTAACCGTTGGGCGGTTACACGCTCCGTGCGTGGCGGTTTGGCTTCTTCTGTCCCGGCCAGCTTGCATGGCGTGTGGGACCCAGCCCCTGTATCGTAGGGGGAGGACCTTGGAGCGCGTTGGTGAAGACTTACTCTGCGACGCCTGAGGACGCGAGTGAGGAGAGTCGCCTTTAAAAAGGGATCGACCCCCCGGGTGGCAGTCATGCCTTCGCACTCCCCTCATGCATTGCGCCCTTCCACCTTCCGAGCCCCCGGATGGGGAGCGCCCGCGTTGCTTTCGTCTTGCTATTGTTGGAGGAGCGCAACCTCGTGGAGGTTGGCACCTTTCAGCCATCGCTCGGCTTCAAGGATTTTCATCAGGCAGCCCGGCTGCATCCCCTCACCAATGGTCACCCAAGACGGTGACCACCAGTTCGATGGTGGGGAGAAGCAAGCCGAGCTGCGGCCTCTGCCCCGCCCTCAGCTTCAAGGATCTTCATCATCCTTGCTGGGGCGGGGGGCGAGCTGAGCCGGAGCTCTACCTCCCGTACGGGCCGGCGGTCCTGATAGTCGCCTAGAGGGGGGGGTGAATAGGGCGAAACTGAAATTTACAAATATAAACACAACTACAAGCCGGGGTTAGCGTTAGCAATAATAAATGAGTCCACAAGAGAGAGCGCAAAACAAATCGCAAGCAAATAAGGAGAGTGACACGCGGATTTGTTTTACCGAGGTTCGGTTCTTGCAAACCTACTCCCCGTTGAGGAGGCCACAAAGGCCGGGTCTCTTTCAACCCTTCCCTCTCTCAAACGGTCCCTCCGACCGAGTGAGCTTTCCTTTCTTCTCAATCAACCGGGAACAAAACTTCCCCGCAAGGGCCACCACACAATCGGTGCCTCTTGCCTTGGTTACAATTGAGTGTTGATCACAAGAGCACAAGAGAAAGAAAGAATGCGATCCAAGCGCAAGAGCTCAAAAGAACACGGCAAATCACTCTCTTTAGTCACTAGGGCTTTGTGTGGAATTGGAGAGGATTTGATCTCTTTGAATGTGTCTAGAATTGAATGCCTAGCTCTTGTAAGTGGTTGAGAAGTAGAAAACTTGGATGGCAATGAATGTGGGGTGGTTGGGGTATTTATAGCCCCAACCACCAAACTTGACCGTTGGTGGGAGGCTTCTGTTCGATGGCGCACCGGACAGTCCGGTGCACACCGGACAGTCCGGTGCCCCTGCCACGTCATCACTGCCGTTGGATTCTAGCCGTTGGAGCTTCTGACTTGTGGGCCCGCCTGGGTGTCCGGTGCACACCGGACATGCACTGTTTGATGTCCGGTGTGCCAGCATGGGCGATTCTGACTTCTGCGCGCGCAGACGGCGCATTGAATGCGCGGCAGAGAGCCGTTGGCGCGGAGACGACCGTTGTCCTGGAGTTGCACCGGACAGTCCGGTGCACACCGGACAGTCCGGTGATTTATAGCGGACGAGCCGTTGGCTTTTCCCGAAGCTGGCGAGTTCCTGAGGCCGACCTCCTTTGGCGCACCGGACACTGTCCGGTGTACACCGGACAGTCCGGTGAATTTTAGCCGAGTCGCCCCTGGAATTCCCGAAGGTGAAGAGTTTGAGTCTGAGTCCCCTGGTGCACCGGACAGGTACTGTGCACTGTCCGGTGGCACACCGGACAGTCCGGTGCGCCAGACCAGGGGTGCCCTCGGTTGCCCCTTTGCTCCTTTATTGAATCCAACACTTGATCTTTTTATTGGCTAGATGTGAACCTTTTGCACCTGTATAACTTATACACTAGAGCAAACTAGTCAGTCCAATATTTGTGTTGGGCAATTCAACCACCAAAATTATTTAGGAACTAGGTGTAAGCCTAATTCCCTTTCAATCTCCCCCTTTTTGGTGATTGATGCCAACACAAACCAAAGCAAATGTAGAAGTGCATAATTGAACTAGTTTGCATAATGTAAGTGAAAAGGTTACTTGGAATTGAGCCAATATAACTACTTACAAGATATGCAAGGAATGTTTCTTTCTTATATAACATTTTGGACCACGTTTGCACCACATGTTTTGTTTTTGCAAATTCCTTTGTAAATCCATTTCAAAGATCTTTTGCAAATAGTCAAAGGTAAATGAATAAGAGTTTGCAAAGCATTTTCAAGATTTGAAATTTTCTCCCCCTGTTTCAAATGCTTTTTCTTTGACTAAACAAAACTCCCCCTAAAGGAGATCCACCTCTTAGTGTTCAAGAGGGTTTTGATATAACATTTTTGAAATACTACTTTCTCCCCCTTTTGAACACAATAGGATACCAAATGATAAATACTTCTTTGAAAACACTAAGTTTTTGAAATTGGTGGTGGTGCGGTCCTTTTGCTTTGGGCTCATTTCTCCCCCTTTTTGGCATGAATCGCCAAAAACGGAATCATTAGAGCCCTTTTAGTGCTATCTTCCCCTTTGGTCATAAAATAAATAAGTTAAGATTATACCAAAAAGCGAAGCTTTTGAGCTTTTACTCTCTTCCCCAGGGATGAAGTTCTTTTCTTTGATGCTCATTTCTCCCCCAAAGACGAGAGAGTTGCTCGGAGTGATGGCGAAGTATGAGTTACGGAGTGGAAGCCTTTGTCTTCGCCGAAGACTCCAATTCCCTTTCAATATACCTATGACTTGGTTTGAAATAAACTTGAAAACACATTAGTCATAGCATATAAAAGAGATATGATCAAAGGTATTCAAAAGAGCTATGTGTGCAAGCTTAGCAAAAGAAATTTCTAGAATCAAGAATATTGAGCTCATGCCTAAGTCTGGTAAAAGATTGTTCATCAAGTGGTTTGGTAAAGATATCGGCTAATTGATCTTTAGTATTAATGTAAGAAATCTCGATATCCCCCTTTTGTTGGTGATCCCTAAGAAAATGATACCGAATGGCTATGTGCTTAGTGCGGCTATGCTCGACGGGATTGTCGGCCATTTTAATTGCACTCTCATTATCACATAGCAAAGGGACTTTGGTCAATTTGTAACCGTAGTCCCGCAGGGTTTGCCTCATCCACAGTAATTGCGCGCAACACTGGCCTGCGGCAATGTATTCGGCTTCGGCGGTAGAAAGAGCGACCGAATTTTGCTTCTTTGAAGCCCAAGACACCAAGGATCTTCCCAAGAACTGGCAAGTCCCCGATGTGCTCTTCCTATTGATTTTACACCCTGCCCAATCGGCATCCGAATAACCAATCAAATCAAATGTAGATCCCCGAGGGTACCAAAGCCCAAACTTAGGAGTATAAGCCAAATATCTCAAGATTCGTTTTACGGCCGTAAGGTGGGATTCCTTAGGGTCGGATTGGAATCTTGCACACATGCACACGGAAAGCATAATGTCCGGTCGGGATGCACATAAATAAAGCAATGATCCAATCATCGACCGGTATACCTTTTGATCCACGGACTTACCTCCCGTGTCGAGGTCGAGATGCCCATTAGTTCCCATGGGTGTCTTGATGGGTTTGGCATCCTTCATCCCAAACTTAGCAAGAATGTCTTGAGTGTACTTCGTTTGGCTAATGAAGGTGCCCTCTTGGAGTTGCTTGACTTGGAATCCTAGAAAATACTTCAACTCCCCCATCATCGACATCTCGAATTTCTGTGTCATGATCCTACTAAACTCTTCACATGTAGACTCGTTAGTAGACCCAAATATAATATCATCAACATAAATTTGGCATACAAACAAGTCATTTTCAAGAGTTTTAGTAAAGAGTGTAGGATCGGCCTTGCCGACTTTGAAGCCATTAGCAATAAGGAAATCTCTAAGGCATTCATACCATGCTCTTGGGGCTTGCTTGAGCCCATAAAGCGCCTTAGAGAGCCTATAGACATGATTAGGATACTCACTGTCTTCAAAGCCGGGAGGTTGCTCAACATAGACTTCTTCCTTGATAGGTCCATTGAGGAAGGCACTTTTCACGTCCATTTGATAGAGCTTAAAGCCATGGTAAGTAGCATAGGCCAATAATATACGAATTGACTCAAGCCTAGCTACGGGTGCATAGGTTTCACCAAAATCCAAACCTTCGACTTGTGAATACCCTTTGGCCACGAGTCGAGCTTTGTTCCTTGTCACCACACCATGCTCATCTTGCTTGTTGCGGAAGACCCATTTGGTTCCTACAACATTTTGGTTAGGACGTGGAACTAAATGCCAGACCTCATTCCTCGTGAAATTGTTGAGCTCCTCTTGCATCGCCACCACCCAATCCGAATCTTGGAGAGCTTCCTCTACCCTGTGTGGCTCAATAGAGGAAACAAAAGAGTAATGTTCACAAAAATGAGCAACCCGAGATCGAGTGGTTACCCCCTTATGAATATCGCCAAGGATGGTGTCGATGGGGTGATCTCGTTGGATTGCTTGGTGGACTCTTGGGTGTGGCGGTCTTGGTTCTTCCTCATCCTCCTTTTCTTGATCATTTGTATCTCCCCCTTGATCATTGCTATCATCTTGAGGTGGCCCGTCTTCTTGATTTTGCTCTTCATCATTTTGAGCCTCATCCTCATTTTGAGTTGGTGGAGATGCTTGCATGGAGGAGGATGGTTGATCTTGTGTACTTGGAGGCTCCTCGGATTCCTTAGGACACACATCCCCGATGGACATGTTCCTTAGCGCGATGCATGGAGCCTGTTCTTCACCTATCTCATTAAGATCAACTTGCTCTACTTGAGAGCCGTTAGTTTCATCAAACACAACGTCACATGAGACTTCAACTAGTCCAGTGGACTTGTTAAAGACCCTATATGCCCTTGTGTTTGAGTCATAACCAAGTAAAAAGCCTTCTACAGTTTTAGGAGCAAATTTAGATTTTCTACCTCTTTTAATAAGAATGAAGCATTTGCTACCAAAAACTCTAAAATATGAAATGTTGGGCTTTTTACCGATTAGGAGTTCATATGATGTCTTCTTGAGGATTCGGTGAAGATATAACCGGTTGATGGCGTAGCAGGCGGTGTTGACCGCTTCGGCCCAAAACCGGTCCGGTGTCTTGTACTCATCAAGCATGGTTCTTGCCATGTCCAATAGAGTTCGATTCTTCCTCTCCACTACACCGTTTTGTTGTGGCGTGTAGGGAGAAGAGAACTCATGCTTGATGCCCTCCTCCTCAAGGAAGCTTTCAATTTGAGAGTTCTTGAACTCCGTCCCATTGTCGCTTCTTATTTTCTTGATCCTTAAGCCGAACTCATTTTGAGCTCGTCTCAAGAATCCCTTTAAGGTCTCTTGGGTTTGAGATTTTTCCTGTAAAAAGAATACCCAAGTGAAGCGAGAATAATCATCCACAATTACAAGGCAATACTTACTACCGCCGATGCTTATGTAAGCGATGGGGCCGAATAAGTCCATGTGTAGTAGCTCCAGCGGCCTGTCGGTAGTCATGACATTTTTGTGTGGATGATGGATACCAACTTGCTTTCCAGCTTGGCAAGCGCTACAAATCCTGTCTTTCTCAAAATGAACATCGGTTAGTCCCAAAATGTGTTCTCCCTTTAGTAGTTTGTGAAGATTCTTCATTCCAACATGGGCTAGTCGACGGTGCCAGAGCCAACCCAAGTTAGTCTTGGCAATTAAGCATGTGTCGAGTTCAGCTCTTTCAAAATCTACTAAGTATAGCTGACCCTCTAACACACCCTTAAATGCAACTGAATCATCACTTCTTCTAAAGACTGTAACACCAGTATCAGTAAAAAGACAGTTGTAGCCCATTTGACATAATTGGGATACGGAAAGCAAATTGTAATCTAATGAATCTACAAGAAAAACATTGGAAATAGAATGGTCAGGAGATATAGCAATTTTACCCAAACCTTTGACCAAACCTTGATTTCCATCCCCGAATGTGATAGCTCGTTGGGGATCCTGGTTTTTCTCATATGAGGAGAACATCCTTTTCTCCCCGGTCATGTGGTTTGTGCACCCGCTGTCGAGTATCCAACTTGAGCCCCCGGATGCATAAACCTTCAAAACAAATTTAGTTCTTGACTTTAGGTACCCAAACTGTTTTGGGTCCTTTGGCATTAGATACAAGAACTTTGGGTACCCAAACACAAGTTTTGGAACCCTTGTGTTTGCCCCCAACAAATTTGGCAACTACCTTGCCGGATTTGCTAGTAAGCACATAAGATGCATCAAAAGTTTTAAATGAAATGGCATGATCATTTGATGCATTAGGAATTTTCTTCTTAGGCAACTTAGCAAGGGTTGGTTGCCTAGAGCTAGATGTCTCACCCTTATACATATAAGCATGATTAGGGCCAGAGTGAGACTTCCTAGAATGAATCTTCCTAATTTTGCTCTCAGGATAGCCGACAGGGTATAAAATGTAACCCTCGTTATCCTGAGGCATGGGAGCTTTGCCCTTAACAAAGTTAGACAAGTTCTTAGGAGGGGCATTAAGTTTGACATTGTCTCCCCTTTGGAAGCCAATGCCATCCTTGATGCCAGGGCGTCTCCCATTATAAAGCATGCTACGAGCAAATTTAAATTTCTCATTTTCTAAGTTGTGCTCGGCAATTTTAGCATCTAGTTTGGCTATATGATCATTTTGTTGCTTAATTAAAATCATGTGATCATGAATAGCATCAATATCAACATTTCTACATCTAGTACAAATAGATACATGCTCAACAATAGATGTAGAGGGTTTGCAAGATTCTAATTCTACAACCTTAGCATGCAGCATATCATTTTTAGTTCTAAGGTCAGAAATTGTAACATTGCAAACATCTAGTTCTTTAGCCTTAGTAATCAACTTTTCATTTTCTACTCTAAGGCTAGCAAGAGAAATGTTCAATTCTTCAATCTTAGCAAGCAAATCATCATTATTATCTCTAGGAGTGGAAATTGAAACATCACAAACATGAGAATCAACCTTAGCATTTAAAATAGCATTTTCATTCCTAAGGTTGTCGATTATTTCACGGCAAGTGCTTAGCTCACTAGATAATTTTTCACATTTTTCTACTTCTAGAGCATAAGCCTTTTTAACCTTAACATGCTTCTTGTTTTCTTTAATTAGATAATCCTCTTGGGAATCCAAAAGGTCATCCTTTTCATGAATAGCACTAACCAATTCATTTAATTTTTCTTTTTGAGCTATGTTAAGGTTGGCAAAAAGGGAACGCAAATTATCTTCCTCATCACTAGCATTGTCATCACTAGAGGATTCATATTTAGTGGAGGAGTTGGATTTAACCTTCTTCTTTTTGCCGTCCTTTGCCATGAGGCACTTGTGGCCGACGTTGGGGAAGAGGAGTCCCTTGGTGACGGCGATGTTGGCGGCGTCCTCATCGTCGGAGGAGTCGCTTGAGCTTTCGTCGGAATCCCATTCCCGACAAACATGGGCATCGCCGCCCTTCTTCTTGTAATACCTTTTCTTCTCCTTTCTTCTTCCCTTCTTGTCGTCGCCTCGGTCACTGTCACTAGATATAGGACATTTAGCAATAAAATGACCGGGCTTACCACACTTGTAGCAAACCTTCTTGGAGCGGGACTTGTAGTCCTTCCCCCTCCTTTGCTTGAGGATTTGGCGGAAGCTCTTGATGACGAGCGCCATTTCCTCATTGTCGAGCTTGGAGGCGTCTATTGGTTGTCTACTTGGTGTAGACTCCTCCTTCTTCTCCTCCGTTGCCTTGAATGCAACGGGTTGGGCTTCGGATGGGTCGCCAAGCTCGTTGATTTTCCTCGAGCCTTCTATCATGCACTCAAAACTTACAAAATGCCCGATAACTTCCTCGGGGGTCATTTTAGTATATCTAGGATTACCACGAATCAATTGAACTTGAGTGGGATTAAGAAAAATGAGAGATCTTAAAATAACATTTACCACTTCGTGGTCATCCCACTTCTTGCTCCCGAGGTTGCGCACTTGGTTCACCAAAGTCTTGAGCCGGTTGTACATATGTTGTGGCTCCTCCCCTTTGTGAAGCCGGAACCGACCGAGCTCCCCCTCGATCGTTTCCCGCTTGGTGATCTTGGTGAGCTCATCTCCCTCGTGCGCGGTTTTGAGTACATCCCAAATCTCCTTTGCATTTTTCAACCCTTGCACTTTGTTGTATTCTTCCTTGCTTAGAGAGGCAAGGAGTATGGTTGCGGCTTGAGAGTTGAAGTGCTCGATTTGGGCTACCTCATCCTCATCATAATTCTCATCCCCTATTGATGGTACCTGTACACCAAACTCAACAACATCCCATATACCTTTGTGGAGCGAGATTAGATGAAATTGCATTAAATCGCTCCACCTAGCGTAATCTTCACCATCAAAAGTTGGTGGTTTGCCTAATGGGACGGAAAGTAAAGGTGTATGTTTGGAAATGCGAGGGTAGCGTAGGGGGATCTTACTGTACTTCTTGCGCTCTTGGCGCTTAGAAGTGACGGAGGGCGCATCGGAGTCGGAGGTCGATGTTGATGAAGTGTCGGTCTCGTAGTAGACCACCTTCCTCATCCTCTTGTGCTTGTCGCCTTTCCGATGCGGCTTGTGGGAAGAAGATTTTTCCTTCTTCTCTTTGTGGTGAGAAGAAGATTTCTTCTCCTTCCCTTTGTTGGAGGAGCTCTTCTTCTTCTCCCTCCTTTTGGTGCGGGACTCTTCCGATGAAGTGCTCCCGTAGCTTGTAGTGGGCTTTTCGCCGGTCTCCATCTCCTTCTTGGCGTGATCTCCCGACATCACTTCGAGCGGTTAGGCTCTAATGAAGCACCGTGCTCTGATACCAATTGATAGTCGCCTAGAGGGGGGGGGTGAATAGGGCGAAACTGAAATTTACAAATATAAACACAACTACAAGCCGGGGTTAGCGTTAGCAATAATAAATGAGTCCACAAGAGAGAGCGCAAAACAAATCGCAAGCAAATAAGGAGAGTGACACGCGGATTTGTTTTACCGAGGTTCGGTTCTTGCAAACCTACTCCCCGTTGAGGAGGCCACAAAGGCCGGGTCTCTTTCAACCCTTCCCTCTCTCAAACGGTCCCTCCGACCGAGTGAGCTTTCCTTTCTTCTCAATCAACCGGGAACAAAACTTCCCCGCAAGGGCCACCACACAATCGGTGCCTCTTGCCTTGGTTACAATTGAGTGTTGATCACAAGAGCACAAGAGAAAGAAAGAATGCGATCCAAGCGCAAGAGCTCAAAAGAACACGGCAAATCACTCTCTTTAGTCACTAGGGCTTTGTGTGGAATTGGAGAGGATTTGATCTCTTTGAATGTGTCTAGAATTGAATGCCTAGCTCTTGTAAGTGGTTGAGAAGTAGAAAACTTGGATGGCAATGAATGTGGGGTGGTTGGGGTATTTATAGCCCCAACCACCAAACTTGACCGTTGGTGGGAGGCTTCTGTTCGATGGCGCACCGGACAGTCCGGTGCACACCGGACAGTCCGGTGCCCCTGCCACGTCATCACTGCCGTTGGATTCTAGCCGTTGGAGCTTCTGACTTGTGGGCCCGCCTGGGTGTCCGGTGCACACCGGACATGCACTGTTTGATGTCCGGTGTGCCAGCATGGGCGATTCTGACTTCTGCGCGCGCAGACGGCGCATTGAATGCGCGGCAGAGAGCCGTTGGCGCGGAGACGACCGTTGTCCTGGAGTTGCACCGGACAGTCCGGTGCACACCGGACAGTCCGGTGATTTATAGCGGACGAGCCGTTGGCTTTTCCCGAAGCTGGCGAGTTCCTGAGGCCGACCTCCTTTGGCGCACCGGACACTGTCCGGTGTACACCGGACAGTCCGGTGAATTTTAGCCGAGTCGCCCCTGGAATTCCCGAAGGTGAAGAGTTTGAGTCTGAGTCCCCTGGTGCACCGGACAGGTACTGTGCACTGTCCGGTGGCACACCGGACAGTCCGGTGCGCCAGACCAGGGGTGCCCTCGGTTGCCCCTTTGCTCCTTTATTGAATCCAACACTTGATCTTTTTATTGGCTAGATGTGAACCTTTTGCACCTGTATAACTTATACACTAGAGCAAACTAGTCAGTCCAATATTTGTGTTGGGCAATTCAACCACCAAAATTATTTAGGAACTAGGTGTAAGCCTAATTCCCTTTCAGGTCCACCTCCTCCTTCAGCATTCAGGGAGAGGGCGCTCACCGGCCTAGCGGAGGGGGCGGACTTCAACAACGCGGGGCCGATCAACCCCAAGCGTCGTTAGCTCCAGCATGCCCGGTTTGCTGGCTCAGCTGGCTCTGGCGCAGCTTCCGGTGCCACCTCCCTCCGCTGGGCGGAGTGTGGCTATCTGCCCGCCGTACGGGCGGCTGTTGCGCCACGCGCACCGGGGGACCGTCCAAGACGTCGCGCGCTGCCAGGGCGGCGTTCGTGTTCTTGGGCTGTCCTACCCTTGCTCCGGCACGACGCCTCCGTGCGGAGGTCGGTGCTCGCCCGTCCGGGAGGACTCGAGTGGGGATCTGCCGGTGGGCAGGTGGCTACCGCCGTCGGTGCTGAGGTGGTGGCAGCCGGAGAAGGCCTCCTCGCCGACGAGACCGTCCGCGCCACCCGCGGACCGACCTCCGGCTCTTCGGCTTTGATAGCTTGTCCTCGCCCCTCGAGTGGGGACGCGGGCGAGGGCCTTGTCGCAGCAGCGTCTGCCCTGAGGTCATCGCTGCTGCTGTTTGGCTGCCCGGAGCGGAGGTCATTGTCGCTGCTGCCGGAGTGGGCGGCGGCGAGCCACCTGGAATTTTGTCGTCCCGCAGGCCCTCCAATGTGGGGGGTTGTTCATACCTGCGGGAGTGGAACTAGAGTTCTGTTTGTAATGGCACCTTGAGTGCCGGTGTCTGTTCATTGTGGCTGTCGGGGCCTGAACAACTGGGTATTTTGGGTGCAATACCGTGTTTCTTCCTTATTTCGAGCACCAGGACTCGTCTGTCGGCTAGCTGGACCGCTTAACCAAGTGTGAGTTGCCCCAAGCGGAAGGTGACGAGTGAGATATCCGTATCCCGGAGGCGTAGGAGTCCCTCGGCTTGATCGGCCTTGCCGCCCGAGGCTTCTCTTGCTCAGTTAAAGAAAATCCTCGGCCGCTCTGCGGTGAGCTGGAGCCGGAGGCAGCGGTGTGAGCGTGGACAGAGGCGGAGTCGGCTGGAGAAGAAAACTTCGTCGGCCCAGGAGCAGGGGACTTCCCAGGTCGAGGAGGCGTAGCAGCAGCGGCTGGAACCTGGCCAGGTCGTCCGCTGGCGGGACCAACCCTGGAGTCAGGCTGCCGAGGCCATGAGCTGGGCTGATGTCCTTGGGGGTCAGCTTGCTGAGGCTATGGAGCGGTCGATCAAGCCGTCTGCTCGAGCCGGGTTCCTGGAGGAGACCCTGGCGGCGATGGCCCAGGCGTGGTGCTGACATCTTCCTTCGAGGTGGAGATCCTCCGACCGTGTTGCTGTCCGAGGCCGGGTCGGATTCCGCCGAAGGTGGAGTCGATGCCGAGGGTGCTGCCGCCCCCCTATTGATGTCTGAACCTGCAGGATCAGTTTGTCTGTAGTATGCGTATGTTTTTTGCGGCTGTCGAGGCCCATACATATCATCGTCGTATTATAAAGCTGCGTTTCTTTTCCTCTTGTTTCGAGTATCAGGACTTGTTTGTCGGTAGCAGAATCGCTTATCCGAGTGAGAGTTGCTTATCACGGGAGGTGATGAGTGAGGTATCCGTATCCCGGAGGCGTAGGAGTCCCTCGGCTCGGTCGGCCTCTGTAACACCCACTTTGTAAATTGCTAGAAATAATACCAATAGAGAAACAATTTCTCCTTATGTGGGTTTACCCTTTATGCATCATCCCATGTGAACACCATATGCGAAAGCAGATAGTTAATAAAAGAATATATATGCCATTAAAACTATGCATCATACTGGATATTAGTTTTGTGGTGTGCATTCTGTGACAATATAAAATAATATAAAAGAAAAGAAAAATGTTAAAAAATCCAAATTAGAATTTAAACTCTCAAAGGAAAATTCAAGAATTTGAGAAAGAGAAGAAAGAACACTGAACAAAGATAAAGAAAATAATTATAAAAAAAATAGTTAGATCTCCTTATTTGGGTTCAAATTGTACATTTAAAATGAATATAAATTCACAGTTAAACTTGAATTCAAATTTGAATCCTAGAAATTAAAAAGGGGAGGAAAAACAGAAAATAAAAAGGAAAAACCAAAACCCTTCAGTTGGGCCGACTCCATTCATTTGGCCCATTCAGGAAAACGGCACTGCGCGGCCCGACTGGCCACACCCGTCGCTGTTGCGCCGACTTGTGGACCCCACTGTCCATACTCACGTCGCCCACTCGTGTCACTGCGCTCGCGGACCCACGGGACAACCTCCGCTTTCCTCGCGCACCAGCCTCATTGCCCCACCTGTCATCCCGCTCGGCCGTAACTATCCGCGCGCACCGGCCGGGTTGTTGGAGCTCGATTCCGCCCTCTTCTCCCCTCTCTGCGCTACATAATGATGCCGCCGCCTAGCCCTGGGACCCCTGGTTGTGGTCGTCCACATCTTATCGATAAGGAAGTTGAGTTTGTCATTAATCTCTTACCTAGGACTGCCCCTATTTCTAAACGACCATACATAATGTTCGCAGAAGAGCTAAAGGAACTTAAGAAGAAGTTAACAGAATTATAGGATGTGGGGTACATTCGTCCGAGTTCTTCACCTTGTGGAGCGCCAGTTCAATTCGTACAGAAGAAAGATGGATCGCAAGAGATGTGCGTGGATTATAGATCCCTTAATGATGTTACTGTGAAGAACAAGTATCCCTTACCCCACATTGAAGATTTATTTAATCAGATGAGAGGTGCAAGGGTCTTCTCGAAGGTTGATCTCCGATCGGGTTATCACCAAATGAAGATTAGGTCATCGGATATTCCCAAGACGGATTTTTCGACCCGATATGGTTTATATGAGTTCATCGTTATGTCATTTGGACTAACTAATGCACCAGCCTATTTTATGATCTGAAGAATAAGGAGTTCATGATCTGGACAGATTCGTTGTGGTTTTCATCGACGATGTTCTTATTTATTCCAAGAGTGATAGTGATCATGAGGAACATCTGAGATTTGGTGCTACAAGAAGCTACGAGATAATCAACTCTACGCTAAGTTTAGCAAACACGAGTTTTGGATTGGCGAGGTGTCATTCCTTGGACATATCAATTCTAATGGAGGGATATTAGTGGATCCTGCTAAAGTCAAGGAGATAGTGGTGTGGAGTATACCCACTACAGTTATAGAGATTCGGAGTTTCTTGGGACTTGCAGGATATTATCAAAGATTTATTGAAGGATTCTCTAAGATTGCCAAGCCTATGACCTCGCTTCTGGAGAAGGGAAGAGAATTTAAGTGGGACGAGAAGTGCCAAGACAACTTTGATCAATTGAAGAAGAGGTTGATGTCGCCACCAGTGTTGGTTATGCCAGATCTACAGAAGGGATTTGACGTTTATTGTGATGCATGTGGCCAAGGATTAGGATGTGTGCTCATGCAAGAAGGACATGTGATCGTCTATGCGTCTCGTCAGTTGCGGAAACATGAATTGAACTACCCCACACATGACTTAGAACTGGCAGCCGTTGTGCATGCGCTTAAGATTTGGAGACATTATATTATGGGAACCAAGTGTCAAGTGTATACGGATCATAAGAGTTTGAAGTATATATTCACTCAGAAGGATCTAAACCTTTGGCAACATAATTGGTTGGAGCTTAGTAAGGATTATGATTTGGAGTCTCACTATCACCCGGGCAAGGCAAATTTGGTTACAGATGCCTTGAGTCGAAAGGAGCACGTTCATTTAGCTGTTGTTGCCCAGCTACCCGATGAGATTGTTGAGGATTTCAGGAGACTTAACCTGGGGATAGTCGCTCACACTGAAGGAGTTATTATCGATGTGGAACCTACCTTGGAGCAAGAAGTCTATAGAAGGACAGATTGGTGATGCTAGGATATAAGAGATTAGGGATCTGATTACGGAAGGTCGAGGTCCAGAATTCACGGAAGATGAACAAGGCACAATATGGTTCAAGGATCGGATATGAGTTCCTGAGATTGATAGCCTTCGTGAGACTATTTTAAGGGAGGCCCATGACTTGGATTATTCTATTCATCCTGGTAGTACCGAGATGTATCAGGATTCGAAGTAGAAATACTAGTGGTATGGATTGAAAAGAGATGTGGCTGCACATGTGGCTATGTGCGATGTGTGTCAAAGAGTTAAGGCTAAACACGAGAGACCAGCTGGACTATTGTACCCATTAAAGATACCCGACTGGTAGTGAGAAGAGATTGGTATGGACTTCATTATTGGATTGCCTCGCACCCCGAAAGGATATGAATCGATATGGGTTATTGTGGATAGATTGACTAAAGTCGCCCACTTCATTCCGGTCAAGACTACTTATAAAGGTCCTCAATTGGCTGGGTTATATAGGGCTTGGATTATGTCTCTACACGGTGTACCGAAGAAGATCATTTTGGATAGAGGATCACAGTTTACCCCCAGATTTTGGAAAAGTTTTCATGAGAACATGAGTACGAAGTTGAATTTCAGTACAGCTTATCACCCTCAGACTGATGGACAGACTGAAAGGACAAATCAAGTTTTGGAGGATATGTTGAGAGCTTGTGCCCTTCAACATGGAGGAAGTTGGGATAAAAGTCTACCGTATGCTGAGTTCTCATATAATAATAGTTACCAGGCCAGTCTGAAGATGTCACCTTTTGAAGCTTTATATGGGAGGAAGTGCAGAACTCCTTTGTATTGGGATCAGACTGGAGAAAGACAGTTCTTTGGGCCTGAATTGATTCAAGAAGCAGAAGAACAAGTCCGTATAATTCGAGAGAATTTGAGGGTGGCTCAAACCAGGCAAAAGAGTTACGCTGATAATAGAAGGCCACTAGAATTCAAAGAAGGAGATTATGTGTATCTCAAGGTGTCACCACTTCGTGGAATGAGGAGATTCAAAGTTAAGGGCAAATTGTCCCCTCGCTATATTGGACCATTCTTGATCTTTAGGAGAGTTGGGGAGATGGCATATCAACTCGAGTTACCTGCTAGTCTATCGGATGTGCATAATGTGTTTCACGTATCTCAACTAAAGAAGTGTCTCTGTGTCCCTGAGGAACAGTTACCAATGGAAGAGCTTAGTGTTCAGGGTGATTTGACTTACACGGAATACCCAATCAAGATTTTGGATACTTTGACTCGAGTTACAAGAAATAAAGTGATAAAGATGTGCAAAGTCCAATGGAGTCACCACGGTGAAGATGAAGCAACGTGGGAGAGAGAAGAAGAGTTTCGCATAGATTTTCCCCACCTTTTCTCTAGTTCTTCTTAAATCTCGAGGACGAGATTATTTTTAAGGGGGGTAGGATTTGTAACACCCACTTTGTAAATTGCTAGAAATAATACCAATAGAGAAACAATTTCTCCTTATGTGGGTTTACCCTTTATGCATCATCCCATGTGAACACCATATACGAAAGCAGATAGTTAATAAAAGAATATATGCCATTAAAACTATGCATCATGCTGGATATTAGTTTTGTGGTGTGCATTCTGTGACAATATAAAATAATATAAAAGAAAAGAAATATGTTAAAAAAAATCCAAATTAGAATTTAAACTCTCAAAGGAAAATTCAAGAATTTGAGAAAGAGAAGAAAGAACACTGAACAAAGATAAAGAAAATAATTATAAAAAAAATAGTTAGATCTCCTTATTTGGGTTCAAATTGTACATTTAAAATGAATATAAATTCACAGTTAAACTTGAATTCAAATTTGAATCCTAGAAATTAAAAAGGGGAGGAAAAACAGAAAATAAAAAGGAAAAACCAAAACCCTTCAGCTGGGCCGACTCCATTCATTTGGCCCATTCAGGAAAACGGCACTGCGCGGCCCGACTGGCCACACCTGTCGCTGTTGCGCCGACTTGTGGACCCCACTGTCCATACTCACGTCGCCCACTCGTGTCACTGCGCTCGCGGACCCACGGGACAGCCTCCGCTTTCCTCGTGCACCAGCCTCATTGCCCCACCTGTCATCCCGCTCGGCCGTAACTATCCGCGCGCACCGGCCGGGTTGTTGGAGCTCGATTCCGCCCTCTTCTCCCCTCTCTGCGCTACAAAATGATGCCGTCGCCTAGCCCTGGGACCCCTGGTTGTGGTCGTCCACATCTTATCGAAGCAGCGCTACCGCGAGGAGGGAGAGGGAGACCGTGAGGGAGAAGATCGGGGGGGCGCCACTGGTAAATCTTGGTGGTGCTAGATTTTACCTCGGGGTGTGATCGGGGAGGTTCGCCCACGCCCGGGGAAGTCAACCGCATCGGTGATTGGGAGAGGGGACCAACCTTGCGGCGTGAATTGCTCGTCGGTGGGCAAGCGACACTGCGAAATCATCTCTCACCGTGGAGAACCGCACAGTCGTCATTCCCGTCGGTAAGAACTCGTTGCTTTAAGTCTCCATAGCTTGAGGGTGGTATGGCACCAATCGGTGTAGCTCGTAGTTCGCCAGCGTGCGGGTGATTGCTCGCCGGACTTTATCTGAACCGCTGTCGTCGCCGCACCGCCGCTGTACGGCTGGCTGAGAGAAGAAGAAAGAACGAGTGCCGTCGATCAGATCTTGAACGGCTACGATTACTTTGTGCATACCGTTCGCCGTGATTCGATCCGGTCCGTAGGATCGATCGGACGGCTCGGACGTTATGAATCCTTCATTAACTCTGCACCGTTGATCAGGCTTTGGACGATCGGGTGGCGCGGGTGAGATCGGTGTGCATTAAATCCACACCGTCGGATCGGGACCCAACGCCCCTGATTGCATACCGATTCACAGCACGCTGGTCTAATCTGGATCGTTCGGATCTAATCGGACGGCCCAGATTGCACCGTACCCCTTCGCGGGTATCTTTTGCAAAAGAGACCTCCTGTTTCCGTGAAAACAACCCGCCGTCCAGAGCAACAGTGCTCTGAGTCTCAGGATTAGTTGTAGAATGGCCCCTGGCCTTTCCAGAAATTGTGGCCCAGTCCAGTACTGGTTTAATCGATTTAAATGAATTAGAAATTGGATTTTAAATATGAAAATAAACCTTAGAACTTGTATAAATCATAGAAAATCCATTTTTAGTCCAAATTGAGCCATTCCAGTTCCTAAATTTTTTTAATTTTATTCTCTAGCACTTAGTGTCTCTGTTATATCATGACAACAGTAAGAAAATTAATCTCACACTTAATCTTACTTAAAGCACATAAAACCTTTGAAAATCCATAACTTAAAATCTATAACTCCAAAAATTATGATTCCTATTCCTAGGGTTTTATTTTATGTGTAGATTATTACTGTGTATTTTGTTTATATGTTTCGTGTAATGTTAATTTCTCTATATGCACTGTGCTTGTTTGTATTGTGGCGAGTAGAAGAGCCCGTTGCTGAGGATCCTGGTGAGCAACAGGTTGAAGTAGCTGAGCAGGAGCTCATTGAAGGCAAGTTGTGCCCTTGATTCACTTTTGTTACCCAATAATGTTCTTTATAATCATCTACCATGCATAGGTTAATTTTGATGGGACCCGATAGGTCACCCTAGATTGTTTATCTCATTACCTTGTTCACCCCTGAATCACTTGGGTAGTTTTGCTATTGCTTTACATGGTTTTGGGATAATCATTTATTATATCTATGTTCCAATTCTTTTGTTATTCTATTCATGTTCATGTCAAGATCATTAATGTTAATTGGAACATAGAGCTTAACTTGAGAAACACGTGCCACCACAAGGGTTTATGGACGCCCTTGGCTGATTAATTAGGAAAGCTAGTGGAAGACTACCTTACCCGAAAGGGGCAAGGGCAGTAGGGGAGTTGCATGCAAGGAGGTTCTCGGGTTGATTTAGCTGCGATGGCGGTCGGACGGGGGATTCTTGCAAGTGCTCTTCCCATAAACTGTAGCGGGTTTTCGGAAGCTAGTGGAACTTTGTAAAGGCCTCGTAGTGGATCCCTAGCCATTCACCTCGGTAGTGTCTAAGGGCCTAGCTAACCCTGGCGACATGGGATACACGACTTGTGGGTAAAGGGTACAACCTCTGCAGAGTGTAAAACTGGTATACTAGCCGAGCTCACGGTCATGAGCGGCTCAGGACTCTCTGATGATTAAATTATGAAACCTAAATTCAATTTTGTCATTTGCATATGCAGGGGTTTATTATTAATTTTGTTCTATTATTTTATTTAAGGTTTGGTATTTACTTACACTTAGTAACTGCTAATAAAAGTTTGACCAACATTAAAAGCAATGCTCAGCTTTAACCATTCTCTTTTATAAGCCTTACACTCCATGAGCTCCCACCTTTGGTGAGTTCATGTCACATTATTTCCCACAACTTGTTGAGCGATGATCATGTGTGAGCTCACCCTTGCTGTCTCACACCCCCCCACAGGAGAAGAGCAGGTGGTTCAGGAGGAGCCACAAGGCGAGGAGTATGATCTGATCTAGGTGGCGTTTCTCAGTTGACATTGGCGCCGACGATCCTTAGTTCGTTTTATCTTTATTATTTTATTTTGTAATAAGTCTTCCGCTATGTAATAAATACTCTGATGTTTTATGACATTTATCTCTATACACTCTGTTATTATATATGTTGTCTTCTTGGCGCATGTATGAGATGCACCTGGCTTTGTTCCTTAAAGCCGGGTGTGACAGAAGTGGTATCAGAGGAAATGTTGACTGTAGGACGAAACCTAGATAGAAATGGACAAAACCCTTACCTACTTACCTTCTTCTGATTCATTCTATACT
The DNA here is from genome assembly GCF_902167145.1 of Zea mays. Classification (NCBI taxonomy): domain Eukaryota; kingdom Viridiplantae; phylum Streptophyta; class Magnoliopsida; order Poales; family Poaceae; genus Zea; species Zea mays. The sequence goes on along the minus strand of NC_050105.1, from coordinate 97,455,629 downwards.
TACCTTACTCTGATTCTCTCTATACTTATCTTGATCCTGTCTCACCTTCTACTGTTTTACTCTGATCATTCTTACCTTTTCTATTCTGATACAAGATGGATTTCACACCTTGGAATCCCTACCCCTGTGACATTTTTAAGAGATAGGGAACCCAAGACAAAATTTAAAACTATTTTCTTTAAAAATGTTGTTTGATTGTTCTGATGATCAATGTCTGATTTGCTTCTTTGATTGATTGAAATAGTATAGACGGGCATCTTAGCATGTTCCACCATAAGGTAATGTATTAGCTTTAGTGGATAACACACTAATCTACTTAACTAATAAATCCCCCGCAGTAACATTTCTTGTAATTACTCGCCTTGTCTACAATTCTTCCTTTCTTACCTTGTATTTCTAACCCCGATGGGCTACTCCTATAGTGTTAGAAGAGAGCACTATAGACGTGATCCTTGGTATGTCATGGTTAAGAAAGGCAAAGGCAGTATATACACTGTGCTAAGGGAACCGTAGAACTCACCAGTTCCAAAGGAGAAAGATTTGAAGTTGAGATTGCAGTAACTACCACCATCAGACTAGCGGCATTTTTAGTAGTTGAGAAGTTTGTGGGTGACAACATCCACGCGGTTAGGGATTTTCCGGATGTCTTTCCAGAGGAGTTACCAGGGATGCCACCAGATAAGGAAGTTGAGTTTGTCATTAATCTCTTACCTAGGACTGCCCCTATTTCTAAACGGCCATACATGATGTTCGCAGAAGAGCTAAAGGAACTTAAGAAGAAGTTAACGGAATTATAGGATGTGGGGTACATTCGTCCGAGTTCTTCACCTTGTGGAGCGCCAGTTCAATTCGTACAGAAGAAAGATGGATCGCAAGAGATGTGCGTGGATTATAGATCCCTTAATGATGTTACTGTGAAGAACAAGTATCCCTTACCCCACATTGAAGATTTATTTAATCAGATGAGAGGTGCAAGGGTCTTCTCGAAGGTTGATCTCCGATCGGGTTATCACCAAATGAAGATTAGGTCATCGGATATTCCCAAGACGGATTTTTCGACCCGATATGGTTTATATGAGTTCATCGTTATGTCATTTGGACTAACTAATGCACCAGCCTATTTTATGATCTGAAGAATAAGGAGTTCATGATCTGGACAGATTCGTTGTGGTTTTCATCGACGATGTTCTTATTTATTCCAAGAGTGATAGTGATCATGAGGAACATCTGAGATTTGGTGCTACAAGAAGCTACGAGATAATCAACTCTACGCTAAGTTTAGCAAACACGAGTTTTGGATTGGCGAGGTGTCATTCCTTGGACATATCAATTCTAATGGAGGGATATTAGTGGATCCTGCTAAAGTCAAGGAGATAGTGGTGTGGAGTATACCCACTACAGTTATAGAGATTCGGAGTTTCTTGGGACTTGCAGGATATTATCAAAGATTTATTGAAGGATTCTCTAAGATTGCCAAGCCTATGACCTCGCTTCTGGAGAAGGGAAGAGAATTTAAGTGGGACGAGAAGTGCCAAGACAACTTTGATCAATTGAAGAAGAGGTTGATGTCGCCACCAGTGTTGGTTATGCCAGATCTACAGAAGGGATTTGACGTTTATTGTGATGCATGTGGCCAAGGATTAGGATGTGTGCTCATGCAAGAAGGACATGTGATCGTCTATGCGTCTCGTCAGTTGCGGAAACATGAATTGAACTACCCCACACATGACTTAGAACTGGCAGCCGTTGTGCATGCGCTTAAGATTTGGAGACATTATATTATGGGAACCAAGTGTCAAGTGTATACGGATCATAAGAGTTTGAAGTATATATTCACTCAGAAGGATCTAAACCTTTGGCAACATCATTGGTTGGAGCTTAGTAAGGATTATGATTTGGAGTCTCACTATCACCCGGGCAAGGCAAATTTGGTTACAGATGCCTTGAGTCGAAAGGAGCACGTTCATTCAGCTGTTGTTGCCCAGCTACCCGATGAGATTGTTGAGGATTTCAGGAGACTTAACCTGGGGATAGTCGCTCACACTGAAGGAGTTATTATCGATGTGGAACCTACCTTGGAGCAAGAAATCTGTAGAAGGACAGATTGGTGATGCTAGGATATAAGAGATTAGGGATCTGATTACGGAAGGTCGAGGTCCAGAATTCACGGAAGATGAACAAGGCACAATATGGTTCAAGGATCGGATATGAGTTCCTGAGATTGATAGCCTTCATGAGACTATTTTAAAGGAGGCCCATGACTTGGATTATTCTATTCATCCTGGTAGTACCGAGATGTATCAGGATTCGAAGCAGAAATACTAGTGGTATGGATTGAAAAGAGATGTGGCTGCACATGTGGCTATGTGCGATGTGTGTCAAAGAGTTAAGGCTAAACACGAGAGACCAGCTGGACTATTGTACCCATTAAAGATACCCGACTGGTAGTGAGAAGAGATTGGTATGGACTTCATTATTGGATTGCCTCGCACCCCGAAAGGATATGAATCGATATGGGTTATTGTGGATAGATTGACTAAAGTGGCCCACTTCATTCCGGTCAAGACTACTTATAAAGGTCCTCAATTGGCTGGGTTATATAGGGCTTGGATTATGTCTCTACACGGTGTACCGAAGAAGATCATTTTGGATAGAGGATCACAGTTTACCCCCAGATTTTGGAAAAGTTTTCATGAGAACATGAGTACGAAGTTGAATTTCAGTACAGCTTATCACCCTCAGACTGATGGACAGACTGAAAGGACAAATCAAGTTTTGGAGGATATGTTGAGAGCTTGTGCCCTTCAACATGGAGGAAGTTGGGATAAAAGTCTACCGTATGCTGAGTTCTCATATAATAATAGTTACCAGGCCAGTCTGAAGATGTCACCTTTTGAAGCTTTATATGGGAGGAAGTGCAGAACTCCTTTGTATTGGGATCAGACTGGAGAAAGACAGTTCTTTGGGCCTGAATTGATTCAAGAAGCAGAAGAACAAGTCCGTATAATTCGAGAGAATTTGAGGGTGGCTCAAACCAGGCAAAAGAGTTACGCTGATAATAGGAGGCCACTAGAATTCAAAGAAGGAGATTATGTGTATCTCAAGGTGTCACCACTTCGTGGAATGAGGAGATTCAAAGTTAAGGGCAAATTGTCCCCTCGCTATATTGGACCATTCTTGATCTTTAGGAGAGTTGGGGAGATGGCATATCAACTCGAGTTACCTGCTAGTCTATCGGATGTGCATAATGTGTTTCACGTATCTCAACTAAAGAAGTGTCTCTGTGTCCGTGAGGAACAGTTACCAATGGAAGAGCTTAGTGTTCAGGGTGATTTGACTTACACGGAATACCCAATCAAGATTTTGGATACTTTGACTCGAGTTACAAGAAATAAAGTGATAAAGATGTGCAAAGTCCAACGGAGTCACCACGGTGAAGATGAAGCAACGTGGGAGAGAGAAGAGTTTCGCATAGATTTTCCCCACCTTTTCTCTAGTTCTTCTTAAATCTCGAGGACGAGATTATTTTTAAGGGGGGTAGGATTTGTAACACCCACTTTGTAAATTGCTAGAAATAATACCAATAGAGAAACAATTTCTCCTTATGTGGGTTTACCCTTTATGCATCATCCCATGTGAACACCATATACGAAAGCAGATAGTTAATAAAAGAATATATGCCATTAAAACTATGCATCATGCTGGATATTAGTTTTGTGGTGTGCATTCTGTGACAATATAAAATAATATAAAAGAAAAGAAATATGTTAAAAAATCCAAATTGGAATTTAAACTCTCAAAGGAAAATTCAAGAATTTGAGAAAGAGAAGAAAGAACACTGAACAAAGATAAAGAAAATAATTATAAAAAAATAGTTAGATCTCCTTATTTGGGTTCAAATTGTACATTTAAAATGAATATAAATTCACAGTTAAACTTGAATTCAAATTTGAATCCTAGAAATTAAAAAGGGGAGGAAAAACAGAAAATAAAAAGGAAAAACCAAAACCCTTCAGCTGGGCCGACTCCATTCATTTGGCCCATTCAGGAAAACGGCACTGCGCGGCCCGACTGGCCACACCCGTCGCTGTTGCGCCGACTTGTGGACCCCACTGTCCATACTCACGTCGCCCACTCGTGTCACTGCGCTCGCGGACCCACGGGACAGCCTCTGCTTTCCTCGCGCACCAGCCTCATTGCCCCACCTGTCATCCCGCTCGGCCGTAACTATCCGCGCGCACCGGCCGGGTTGTTGGAGCTCGATTCCGCCCTCTTCTCCCCTCTCTGCGCTACATAATGATGCCGCCGCCTAGCCCTGGGACCCCTGGTTGTGGTCGTCCACATCTTATCGAAGCAGCGCTACCGCGAGGAGGGAGAGGGAGACCGTGAGGGAGAAGATCGGGGGGGCGCCACTGGTAAATTTTGGTGGTGCTAGATTTTACCTCGGGGTGTGATCGGGGAGGTTCGCCCACGCCCGGGGAAGTCAACCGCATCGGTGATTGGGAGAGGGGACCAACCTTGCGGCGTGAATTGCTCGTCGGTGGGCAAGCGACACCGCGAAATCATCTCTCACCGTGGAGAACCGCACAGTCGTCATTCCCGTCGGTAAGAACTCGTTGCTTTAAGTCGCCATAGCTTGAGGGTGGTATGGCACCAATCGGTGTAGCTCGTAGTTCGCCAGCGTGCGGGTGATTGCTTGCCGGACTTTATCTGAACCGCGGTCGTCGCCGCACCGCCGCTGTATGGCTGGCTGAGAGAAGAAGAAAGAACGAGTGCCGTCGATCAGATCTTGAACGGCTACGATTACTTTGTGCATACCATTCGCCGTGATTCGATCCGGTCCGTAGGATCGATCGGACGGCTCGGACATTATGAATCCTTCATTAACTCTGCACCGTTGATCAGGCTTTGGACGATCGGGTGGCGCGGGTGAGATCGGTGTGCATTAAATCCACACCGTCGGATCGGGACCCAACGCCCCTGATTGCATACCGATTCGCAGCACGCTGATCTAATCTGGATCGTTCGGATCTAATCGGACGACCCAGATTGCACCGTACCCCTTCGCGGGTATCTTTTGCAAAAGAGACCTCCTGTTTCCGTGAAAACAACCCGCCGTCTAGAGCAACAGTGCTCTGAGTCTTAGGATTAGTTGTAGAATGGCCCCTAGCCTTTCCAGAAATTGTGGCCCAGTCCAGTACTGGTTTAATCGATTTAAATGAATTAGAAATTGGATTTTAAATATGAAAATAAACCTTAGAACTTGTATAAATCATAGAAAATCCATTTTTAGTCCAAATTGAGCCATTCCAGTTCCTAAATTTTTTTAATTTTATTCTCTAGCACTTAGTGTCTCTGTTATATCATGACAACAGTAAGAAAATTAATCTCACACTTAATCTTACTTAAAGCACATAAAACCTTTGAAAATCCATAACTTAAAATCTATAACTCCAAAAATTATGATTCCTATTCCTAGGGTTTTATTTTATGTGTAGATTATTACTGTGTATTTTGTTTATATGTTTGGTGTAATGTTAATTTCTCTATATGCACTGTGCTTGTTTGTATTGTGGCGAGTAGAAGAGCCCGTTGCTGAGGATCCTGGTGAGCAACAGGTTGAAGTAGCTGAGCAGGAGCTCATTGAAGGCAAGTTGTGCCCTTGATTCACTTTTGTTACCCAATAATGTTCTTTATAATCATCTACCATGCATAGGTTAATTTTGATGGGACCCGATAGGTCACCCTAGATTGTTTATCTCATTACCTTGTTCACCCCTGAATCACTTGGGTAGTTTTGCTATTGCTTTACATGGTTTTGGGATAATCATTTATTATATCTATGTTCCAATTCTTTTGTTATTCTATTCATGTTCATGTCAAGATCATTAATGTTAATTGGAACATAGAGCTTAACTTGAGAAACACGTGCCACCACAAGGGTTTATGGACGCCCTTGGCTGATTAATTAGGAAAGCTAGTGGAAGACTACCTTACCCGAAAGGGGCAAGGGCAGTAGGGGAGTTGCATGCAAGGAGGTTCTCGGGTTGATTTAGCTGCGATGGCGGTCGGACGGGGGATTCTTGCAAGTGCTCTTCCCATAAACTGTAGCGGGTTTTCGGAAGCTAGTGGAACTTTGTAAAGGCCTCGTAGTGGATCCCTAGCCATTCACCTCGGTAGTGTCTAAGGGCCTAGCTAACCCTGGCGACATGGGATACACGACTTGTGGGTAAAGGGTACAACCTCTGCAGAGTGTAAAACTGGTATACTAGCCGAGCTCACGGTCATGAGCGGCTCAGGACTCTCTGATGATTAAATTATGAAACCTAAATTCAATTTTGTCATTTGCATATGCAGGGGTTTATTATTAATTTTGTTCTATTATTTTATTTAAGGTTTGGTATTTCCTTACACTTAGTAACTGCTAATAAAAGTTTGACCAACATTAAAAGCAATGCTCAGCTTTAACCATTCTCTTTGATAAGCCTTACACTCCATGAGCTCCCACCTTTGGTGAGTTCATGTCACATTATTCCCCACAACTTGTTGAGCGATGATCATGTGTGAGCTCACCCTTGCTGTCTCACACCCCCCCCCCACAGGAGAAGAGCAGGTGGTTCAGGAGGAGCCACAAGGCGAGGAGTATGATCTGATCTAGGTGGCGTTTCTCAGTTGACATTGGCACCGACGATCCTTAGTTCGTTTTATCTTTATTATTTTATTTTGTAATAAGTCTTCCGCTATGTAATAAATACTCTGATGTTTTATGACATTTATCTCTATACACTCTGTTATTATATATGTTGTCTTCTTGGCGCATGTATGAGATGCACCTGGCTTTGTTCCTTAAAGTCGGGTGTGACAGCCTCGCCGCTTACGTGTACTCTTACTCATCCGCAGGATTCTGTTATCGATATAGTCGAGAAGGCACGAAAAACCGTTTCGGCAAAAAAGTTTTCGAGCGTTAAGACTTGTTCGGTCAGCGGAATCGCTTATCCGAGCGTGAGTTACTTATCGCAGAAGGTGATGAGTGAGGTATCCATATCCCGAAGGCGTAGGAGTCCCTCGGCTCGGTCGGCCTTGCCGCTTACGTGTACTCCGTCATTTTCAGGATCCCACTATCGAAGTAGTCGAAAAAGTGCGAAAGACGTTCTGACAGAAAGACTTTTTCCGAGGAAAAAAATTTGACGCAAAGGGGGTTCCCCCCTTCTAGCCCCCGAGGGAGGGTCGGGCTTTGCCGAGGCAAGGCTGACCCTTCCTTATTTGTGTATGTAAAGAGAACGAGGCATATGAACGACTTGAAAACATCTTAAGGGTAAAAGCGACGTAGCTGTCGGATGTTCCAAGCGTTAATGTAGACCTCGCCTTGACTGTTGGCCAGCTTGTATGTTCCGGGATTCAAAATCTTGGCGATGATGAACGGCCCTTCCTAGGGAGGCGTGAGCTTGTGGCGCCCTCGGGCGTCTTGTCGTAGTCGAAGCACCAAGTCCCCCACCTGGAGGTCTCGGGACCGAACCCCTCGAGCGTGGTAGCGTCGCAGAGACTGCTGATACCTTACCGAGTGTAGTAAGGCCATGTCACGAGCCTCTTCCAGCTGGTCCAGTGAGTCTTCTCGGCTGGTCTGGTTGCTTCGGTCGTCGTACGCCCTTGTCCTCGGGGAACCGTATTCTAAGTCTATGGGCAAGATAGCCTCGGCCCCATAGACTAGAAAGAACAGCATGAAGCCCGTGGCTCGGCTTGGCATCGTCCTCAGACTCCAGACCACCGAGGGGAGTTCCTTCATCCATCGCCTGCCGAACTTGTTGAGGTCGTTGTAGATCCTCGGCTTGAGTCCCTGCAGAATCATGCTGTTGGCACGCTCTACCTGCCCATTCGTCATGGGGTGGGCTATGGCGGCCTAGTTCACCCAGATGTGGTGGTCCTCGCAGAAGTCCAGGAACTTCCTGCCAGTGAACTAGGTGCTGTTGTCGGTGATGATGGAGTTCAGGACCCCAAAGCGATGGATGATGTTGGTGAAGAACGCCACCGCCTATTCGGACCTGATGTTGTTTAGGGGTCGGACCTCAATCCACTTGGAGAATTTGTCGATAGCGACCTGCAGGTGCGTGAAGCCCCCAGGTGCCTTCTGCAAGGGACCGACAAGGTCCAGACCCCACACAGCAAACGACCAGGTGATGGGTATTGTTTGCAAGGCCTGAGCGGGCAGGTGCGTCTGCCTTGCGTAGAATTGACACCCTTGGCAGGTGCGTACAATCCTAGTGGCGTCGGCCACTGCGGTTGGCCAGTAGAAACCTTGTCGGAAGGCGTTTCCAACGAGGGCTCGAGGTGCTGCGTGATGACCGCAAGCCCCCGAGTGTATTTCTTGCAATAGCTCCTGACCTTCGGCGATGGATATGCATCGCTGGAGGATGCCTGAGGGGCTGCAGTGGTAGAGCTCCTTTCCGTCACCCAGCAAGACGAACGACTTGGCGCGCCGCGCCAGTCGCCGAGCCTCGGCTCTGTTAAGGGGTAGCTCTCCTCGGTGGAGATATTGCAGGTACGGGGTCTGCCAGTTTCGATTAGGCGTGACCCCATTTCGCTCTTCCTCGACACGCAGTGCCTCACCCTCGGGGGCCGAGGGTGCCTCGAGCTGGGCCGAGGCCTCCTCGGGCTCAGGCGTATCGTCGGTCTTGACGAAGGGTTGATGTAGGTCTCGGGAGAAGACGTCCGGGGGAACCGTTGTCCACCCCAAGGCTATTTTAGCCAGCTCGTCCGTAGTCTCGTTGTATCGTCGAGCGACGTGGTTGAGCTCGAACCCGTAGAACTTGTCCTCCAGGCGCCGAACCTCGTCGCAGTAGGCTTCCATCTTCGGGTCGTGGCAATGGGAGTTCTTCATGACTTGGTCGATGACGAGCTGCGAGTCGCCATGAGCGTCGAGGCGCCGAACCCCTAGCTCGATGGCGATGCGCAACCCGTTAACGAGAGCCTCGTACTCGGCCACGTTGTTGGACGCTGGGAAATGGAGGCACAACACGTAGCGGAGGTGCTTCCCGAGGGGTGAGATGAAGAGCAGGCCCGCGCCCGCTCCTGTCTTCATCAGCGACCCGTCGAAAAACATGGTCCACAGTTCCGGTTGGATCGGAGCTGCTGGAAGCTGGGTGTCGATCCATTCTGCCACAAAGTCTACCAAGACTTGGGACTTGATGGCCTTCCGAGGAGCGAACGAGATTGTCTCGCCCATGATCTCCACTGCCCACTTTGCAATCCTACCCGAGGCCTCTCAGCACTGGATGATCTCCCCCAGGGGGAAGGATGACACCACAGTCACCGGATGAGACTCAAAGTAGTGTCGCAACTTTCGCCGCGTCAGAATTACCGCGTACAGTAGCTTCTGAATTTGCGGGTAGCGGATTTTGGTCTCGGACAGTACTTCACTGATGAAGTAGACCGGCCTCTGGACGGGCAATGCATGCCCCTCTTCTCGTCTCTCGACTACGATCGCGGCGCTGACCACCTAAGTGGTTGCAGCTACGTAGATCAGGAGGGCTTCTCCGGCAGCGGGGGGCACCAAGATGGGCGCGCTTATAAGGAGCGCCTTTAAGTTCCCGAGGGCTTCCTCGGCCACGGGGGTCCAAGTGAAGCGTTCGGTCTTCCTTAAGAGGCGGTACAGGGGTAGGCCTCTTTCGCCAAGGCGCAAGATGAAGCGGCTCAGAGCCGCAAGGCATCCCATGACCCTCTGTACTCCTTTCAAGTCCTTGATAGGCCCCATGTTGGTGATGGTCGCGATTTTCTCCGGGTTGGCCTCGATGCCCCGCTCGGAGACGATGAACCCCAGGAGCATGCCTCGGGGGACTCCGAAGACACACTTCTCGGGATTGAGTTTTACGCCTTTCGCCTTGAGACACTTGAATGTCGTTTCAAGGTCAATGAGGAGGTCGGAGGCCTTCCTCGTCTTAACTACGATGTCATCGACGTAAGCCTCGATCGTTCGGCCGATGTGCTCTCCGAACACGTGGTTCATGCACCTTTGGTATGTCGCGCCTGCATTCCTTAAACCGAATGGCATAATAATATAGCAGTACATGCCAAAAGGTGTGATGAAAGAAGTCGTGAGCTGGTCGGACTCTTTCATTCTGATTTGGTGATACCCTGAGTAGGCATCGAGGAATGACAGGGTTTCGCACCCAGCAGTGGAATCCACGATCTGATCGATGCGAGGCAGAGGGTAGGGAACCTTCGGACATGCTTTGTTTAGACCAGTGTAGTCTACACACACCCGCCATTTCCCACCTTTCTTTTTCACAAGCACAGGGTTGGCTAGCCATTCGGGATGGAATACCTCTTTGATGAACCTTGCAACCATCAACTTGTGGATCTCCTCGCCTATGGCTCTGCGCTTTTCTTCGTCAAATCGGTGCAAAGGCTGCTTCACGGGTCGGGCTCCAGCTCGGATATCCAGCGAGTGCTCGGCGACATCCCTTGGTATGCCAGGCATGTCCAAGGGACTCCACGCAAAAACCTCGGCGTTCGCGAGGAGAAAGTCGACGAGCACTGCTTCCTATTTGGGGTCGAGCTCGGAGCCGATCCGGACCTGCTTGGAGGCGTCGTTGCTGGGGTCGAGAGGGACGGACTTAACCGCCTCAGCTGGCTCGAAGTTGCCAGCGTGGCGCTTCGCATCTGGCACTTCCTTGGAGAGGCTCTCCAGGTCGGCGATGAGGGCCTCAGCGTACTCCACGCACTCCACGTCGCATTCGTATGCGTGTCGGTACATGGATCAGACGGTGATGATCCCGTTGGGCCCGGCATCTTGAGCTTGAGGTAGGTGTAGTTGGGGACGGCCATGAACTTGGCGTAGCATGGTCTCCCCAGCACTGCGTGGTAGGTTCCTTGGAACCTGACCACCTCGAACGTGAGGGTTTCCTTTCGGAAGTTGGAGGGATTCCCGAAGCAGACGGGCAGATCGAGTTGCCCAAGGGGTTGGACGCGCTTCCCGGGGATGATCCCGTGAAAGGGCGCCGCACCGGCCCGGATCGTGGACAGATCGATCTGCAAGAGCCCGAGGGTATCGGCGTAGATGATGTTGAGGCTGTTGCCTCCGTCCATGAGGACCTTGGTAAGCCTGACGTTGCCGATGACGGGATCGACAACGAGCGGGTACTTGAAAGGGAAATGTGCCCTTGGGCCATTTCTAAGTATTTTGGTGATTTAGTGTCCAACACAAGTGCCTAAGTGTTAAATGGTGGACAAAGTACAAATCAAGTATAAAGGTATGTTTCTCAGACTTAGTACATTGTTTTAGAGACTAATGTATTGTGTCTAAGTGTTGGAAACAAGAAAAATCAAGTTGAAATTAAAGATGGCTTTGTTCAGCCAAAGTCAGCTCTGTCTGGGTGCACCGGACAGTGTCCGGTGCGCCAGACTGACTCAGGCGAACTTGCTGCTCTCGGGAAGTGATTAACGGCGTACAGCTATAATTGACCGAACTGTCCGGTGTGCACCGGACTGTCCGGTGAGCCAACGGTAGGCCGCGCGATCCGCGCGAGACACGTGGCCGAGCCAACGGTCGGAAGGGTGCACCGGACTGTGTCCGGTGCGCCAACGGCTCCAAAGCGCCAACGGTCGGCTTTGCCAAAGAAGGAAAGAAATCCGCACCGGACAGTGTCCGGTGGTACACCGGACTGTCCGGTGCGCCAGGCGACAGAAGGCAAGAAATACCTTCCTGGAATGCACTCAACGGCTCCTAGCTGCCTTGGGGCTATAAAAGGGACCCCTAGGCGCATGGAGGAGTAAACAAAGCATTCCTAAGCACCAAGACTTCGATTCCGTGCATTTGATTCTTTGTGATAGCAACTAGAGCTCCATTTGAGTTGTGAACTCGTTGAGTTGTGTTGTGAGCTCTTGTTGTGACTTGTGTGCGTGTTGGTACTCTGATTTCGTGTCTTGTGTGCGTTGCTCATCCCTCCCTTACTCTGTGCTTCTTTGTGAACATCAAAGTGTAAGGGCGAGAGGCTCCAAGTTGTGGAGATTCCTTGCAAGCGGGATATAGTAAAGTGAAAGCAAAACACCGTGGTATTCAAGTGGGTCTTTGGACCGCTTGAAAGGGGTTGATTGCAACCCTCGTCCGTTGGGACGCCACAACATGGAGTAGGCAAGTGTTGGACTTGGCCGAACCACGAGATAAACCACTGTGCCATCTCTGTGTTGATCTCTTCGTGGTTATCGTGTTGTGCAAGTTCTCCTCTCTAGCCACTTGGCTTATTCGTGCTAACTCCTAATCAAGTTTTGTGGATTAAGTTTCAAGTTTTTACAGGATCACCTATTCACCCCCCCCCTCTAGGTGCTCTCAATTGGTATCAGAGTCGTTCTCTTCAAGAAAGGGACTAATCGCCCGAAGAGATGGATCCTAAGGGCAAGGGGATTGTGATCAATGATAAGGAGAAGGAGTCCTTCGTCAACGAGCCTAAAGATGACAAGCCTACCGACTCAGGCTCGGGCCACAAACGAAGAGATGGGAAGAAGAAGACGAGGCGCATCAAGGAGATCGTCTACTACGACGACAGCGACGAGTCCTCTTCTTCCCAAAAAGACGACGACAATGACTATGAGAAAAAGAAGACGGTTAATTCAAACTTCTCTTTTGATTATTCTCGTATTCCTCAAAGTACCAATGCTCATTTACTCTCCATTCCACTTGGTAAACCTCCTCATTTTGATGGAGAGGACTACGGATTTTGGAGTCACAAAATGCGTAGTCACTTGTTCTCTCTCCATCCTAGTATATGGGAGATAGTAGAGAGTGGAATGAAATTTGATAGCTCGGATAGTCCTTTGTTTATCAATGAACAGATTCATAAAAATGCACAAGCTACTACTGTGTTGTTAGCCTCATTGTGCAGGGACGAGTATCATAAGGTGAGCGGCTTGGACAATGCCAAGCAGATCTGGGACACTCTCAAGATCTCACATGAGGGGAACGGCGTCACCATGCTCACCAAGATGGAGTTGGTGGAAGGTGAACTCGAGAGATTCGCGATGATAAGAGGGGAGGAGCCAACCCAGATGTACAACAGGCTAAAGACCCTCGTCAACAAGATAAGGAGCTATGGAAGCACACGATGGACGGATCACGACGTCGTCCGCCTAATGCTAAGGTCCTTTACTGTACTTGATCCACATCCGGTAAACAATATTCATGAAAATCCTAGGTACACCAAGATGTCGCCCGAAGAAATTCTTGGGAAATTTGTAAGCGGGCGGATGATGATCAAGGAGGCGAGATACGTGGATGATACATTAAATGGCCCAATCCACGAGCCTCAAACCGTTGCTCTCAAAGCGACAAGGAGCAAGGAGGCACTATCTAGCAAGGTGGCGCAAGTTGAGGCAGCCGGGCTTAATGAGGAAGAAATGGCTCTTATCATCAAGCGGTTCAAGACGGCGCTAAAGGGTCGCAAGGAGCACCCCAACAAGAACAAGACGAAGGGGAAGCGCTCCTGCTTCAAATGTGGTAAGATTGGTCATTTTATCGCTAATTATCCCGATAATGATAGTGACCGGGAAAAGAAGAGTGGAAAGTGGGAAAAGAAGAAGAACTACAAGAAGGCAAAGGGCGAGGCACATCTTGGAAAGGAGTGGGATTCGGATTGCTCCTCGTCCGACTCCGACAACGAAGGACTCGCCGCCACCGCCTTCAACAAGTCATCCCTCTTCCCCAACGAGCATCACACATGCCTCATGGCAAAGGAGAAGAAGGTATGTACTCGAAACAATACTACTTATGCTTCTTCAAGCGAGGATGAGTCTAGTGATGATGATGAAATAGACTATTCATGCTTATTCAAGGGCTTAGATAGAACTAAGATTGATAAGATTAATGAATTGATTGATGCTTTGAATGATAAGAATAGATTACTAGAAAAACAAGAGGACCTTTTATATGAAGAGCATGATAAATTTGTTAGTGCACAAAATTCTCTTGCTCTAGAAACTAAAAGGAATGAAATGCTTTCTTATGAACTATCTACTTGTCATGAAACCATCTCTACTTTAAAAGGTGCTAATGATGATTTATATGCTAAACTAGAAGTAGCAAATAAATCCAACTCTTGTGTAGAACATGTTATGATTTGCAATAGGTGCAAAGATTTTGTGATATCCTGGCCCCTGGGATGGGATGTCCTGGCCTAAGGCTTAATAGAATTAATAGTGTAATCATACCAACAAGGTGCATCTTCTTTTTCAGAAGCCTATCTCGAAAGAACCTCCAAGTTAAGCGTGCTTGACTTGGAGCAATTTGGGATGGGTGACCGACCGGGAAGTTTTCTCGGGTGCGCATGAGTGAGGACAAAGTGCGCACAAAAGACTCGTGTTGGTCTGTGGGGACAATATATGATCCTAGAGAGCTGCCAGGAGTAAGTACCGCCGGTCCAAGGATTGGACGGGGTGTTACAAGTGGTATCAGAGCCGACCCTCGCGGTTTCACGGGCGTGTGTGGGCTAGGGGGTTCGGGTATATGGCGCATGGCGCATGTGGGCCCGGAGTGGTCACATGGCATGGCATATGACGACACTAGACATACAGACGTGGCCAAGAGGGGAGGTTCCTGGATTGGGGTTGACCGACGAGGACGTCGGTCTTCTAAGGGGGGTGGATTGTGATATCCTGGCCCCTGGGATGGGATGTCCTGGCCTAAGGCTTAATAGAATTAATAGTGTAATCATACCAACAAGGTGCATCTTCTTTTTCAGAAGCCTATCTCGAAAGAACCTCCAAGTTAAGCGTGCTTGACTTGGAGCAATTTGGGATGGGTGACCGACCGGGAAGTTTTCTCGGGTGCGCATGAGTGAGGACAAAGTGCGCACAAAAGACTCGTGTTGGTCTGTGGGGACAATATATGATCCTAGAGAGCTGCCAGGAGTAAGTACCGCCGGTCCAGGGATTGGACGGGGTGATTTGTAGTACCCAAAATCCCGATTTTGGGTTGGTAAAGTTTTTTTTAAAAGGATCAAATTAAAGTATCTCCTGATGCAGAATTTTACAGTAAAATTTCCCCTTTCAAGATAGACAAACAAACAAATATGTAATATTAAAATGTTAGTAAATTAAATCTAAAACCTTGAATCTGGGATCTAATTTGAAACTCACCAAAATGAATAAATAGAAGTACTTCCAATTTATTTATTAGAATGAGTCGTTCCCTTCATGAGATATATAAAAACACTATTTTTGAATTAAAGTAACTCTTGATAAAGATGATATATTATTCTGTAAAGAACTAACTAATGAATATTAATTTTTTTTGTACTATAAATTTGGATGTACATTTAAGAACGATAAGTTCCTAACATAAAACATGTACGTGTGTGCATTTTACATTTTATATTTGAAACATTGCCCGGATAAGTAAGAGTAGTTAATAAATATGGATATGTCTTATCACATGCTGGATTTCGTTGTTTGTTGCATTCATCTAAATTTGTAGCTTAAATTTGAATTTGAATAGAAAATTTAAAACTGAAAAATGTAAAAAAAAAACAGAAAAGAAATAAGAAAATGCAAAAAAACCCCCACGTACCAGCAGCCCAACGAGTATCCATTCTATATACTCATTCCAGCCCAAGCGTCACCTATATGTTTTTTTCCTTTCTTTATTCTCCTTGCCGCACATGACATCAGCATGACACAAACATGACATCAAGCAAGCAAAATCAGTCGCCGTCCTATTGTTAAGATTTCATGACCACGAATGATAACAGAGGGTTCCGATATATTCGTGCGTCGTAACTGCTCGGTCGTGATTCCCGGTTCCCTGGTCTCCCTAGCTCGTGTGCAGTGTTGGATCGGTCGCTGGTTTGTGGGCCCTCTGGTCGTCTGCAACCTCCAGCCGAGTCTGGCGCAACGGATAAGAAGCAGCCCTCCAGCCAACCACCTGGGTCCGGTTTTCTTGCTAATGACTCCAGTATATATATAGGCATCCGAGGCCCTCCTCCTTAAACCCCAAGTCCACAACCGCGATTGCAAATTGCCTCCCTGGCTCCCTCCGTACCTGCTGCAATGGCAATCTCGCCGCGGCCTTGATTCTGGCTGCGCTCTGACCCAACCATGATTAGCTAGCGAATCCCTCCAGTGCATGGCCGTTCTGTCCACCTCGCCCAGCCGCTGGCCATCGAGCTTCTACTTGGCGCGCCGTCACCTTCCAAGGATTCATCGCTGTGTTGCCGCACAACGTCGCTTGATGCTGCTCTACCTCAAGCACCGGTATGGCCCCCATGCAATGCTATGTTGTTTCTGCGGCCTGTTGAACCATATAGATCGGAGCTTGGTCGCCGGGACTATGGGTGGGACGGTCCAGGCTATGGCGCCGTCGTGGGGATAAAGTGCGGCCGCCGGGGTAGACAGTGATAAGGATAGGAGAGAGAATGAGCTGGGTTCTGATCGGGCACCGTCCGATCCGGATCGTGCGGATGTGATTAGATCGCGCGCAACGTTTCAGCCGGGATTCACGTGGGCCGTGGGATCTTGATCCAAGGGGCGTCAACGTGTACCTGTTCGGATGTAGGGGTTATGATCTGGGCCGTTCAACTGTGATCCGATGGATGGGATTCTTACATACCTCTTCGCCGTGGCTCAATTGCGTATGGGCCCCTAGGAATTACTAAAAATAACCCGCGATCCAGAGTCTGGCATCTTGTGTCTTCGGGCGTTTTACGCAGAGACCCATGCGCTTCTCAGATTTTGGGGCACAGTCCAGTGAATCAGAAAAACAGATAAATTGAATTAGAAAATGAAGTTTTAATTCCTAGAATTGGTTTAATTCATAGAAAATTCATATGATGTCCAAATTAATCTATTTCAGTTGCTATAATTTTGTAATATTATGGTTTATCATCTAGTACCACATTTTTTTTTACATGAAAGTCACATTAAAATTTATATCCTAGTTAATCTTATATCAAATACATAATATCTTAGGAAATTCATAACTCCTTAACCGTAACTCCGATTTTAGTGGTTCTCATTTCCACGATCTCGTAGCAACACGTAGATTATTATTATTTAGTTTGTTCTTATGTTTGGTGTGATGTTAATTTTATCTATACAATGTTTGTTTGTATTGCTACGACTAGCGCGAGGACACGTGTCATCTGAAAAGCAAGTTGGTACCTGGAATCTCAAGTGCTAGGCAAGTTGTGCCCTTGATCACTTCTTTTTACCTACTCATGTTCTAATTAATCATAATGATCTGCATAGGTTAATTTTGATGGGACCCAATAGGTTACCCTAGTTTGATTATCTTTATACCTTGTTTACCACTGAACTTTTTGGGTAGTACTTGCTAGTGCTTTATGTGGTTTTGGGTATGAAGATACATTATTCATGATTATACTTTTGTTATCCGTTGTTATTTACTGTTCATGTCAAGATCATTAATGTTAATTGGAACATAGAGCTTAACTTGAGAACCACGTGCCGCCACAAGGGTTTAATGGGACGCCCTTGGCTGACTAATTAGGAAAGCTAGTGGAGGACTACCTTACCCGAAAGGGGCAAGGGCAGTAGGGGAGTGGTCAATGTAGGGAGGTCCTTGGATGATTTTGCTGCGATGGCGGTCAGACAAGAACCCTGCATTGGAGCTTCCTATAAACTGTAGCGGGTTTTCTGAAGCTAGTGGAACTTTGTAAAGGCCTCGTAGTGTTACCCTGCCTCGCCTCCTCGGTAGAGGTGTATGGGAAGTCGCGATCCCTTGGCAGATGGGTAACATGACTTGTGGGTAAAGGGTACCACCTCTGCAGAGTGTAAAACTGGTATACTAGCCGAGCTCACGGTCATGAGCAGCTCAGGACTCTCTGATGATTAATTTATGGAACTAAATTCAATTTGTCATATGCATTGCATCGCAGGTGATGTTGTTACTTTTGTTCTACTACTTAATTGGGTTGGTATTTACTTATACTTAGTAATTGCTAATAAAATTTTGACCAACTTTAAAAGCAATGCTCAGCTCTAACCATCCTCTTTGGTAAGCCTTACACTTCACGTGAGCTCCCACCTTCGGCGAGTTCATGCACATTATTCCCCACAACTTGTTGAGCGATGAACGTATGTGAGCTCACTCTTGCTGTCTCACACCCCCCCCCACAGGTCAAGAACAGGTACCGCAGGATGAGGCGCTTGGAGGATGCTGTGATGTGTTCGTGAGAGATCTAGGCCGTCGTCTCCCAGTCAACTTTGGGTTGCTGGACCGTTGTCTCCTTATAATGTAATTATCTATTTATTTTGTATAGAACTCCTGTTATGTAGTAAAGATGTGACATTCGATCCTGTGCCATGATTCATCATATGTGTGAGACTTGGTCCCAGCACACCTGGTGATTATGTTCGCGCCCGGGTCTTGGTGCCCCTAAAACCCGGGTGTGACAGAAGTGGTATCAGAGGAATGTTGACTGTAGGACGAAACCTAGATAGAAATGGACAAACCCTTACCTACTTACCTTACTCTGATTCTTTTCCAAACTTATCTTAAATCTTTTCTCATCTATTTCCGCTTTACTCTGATTATTCTTATTTTTTTCCTTATAAAGACAACTTGGATTTCCCACTTTGAAATCCTATGCCTAAAGTGACCTTTAGGATTAGGAGACCTACTCTTAGGAACAAAAACAAAACTATTTTTTTATATAGATATTTATGAACTTGAATGTTTGTTCTAATGATACTTGTTTGATTTGGATCTTTGATTGAGTGTGATGAGTTGTGGAGTAATGTCCACAATTACATCTGCATATACATATAGGAAAAAAATGCTCATCAAAATAACTAGACAAACTAGATTATTTCTCATTAAAGTATCTAGCCTAACAATATCCATCTCATCTTAAAAGATTCTATCCTACACTCATAGATCCATCTTATCCCAAAAGATCCTAACTTATCCTAACATATCTAGCGTAATGGATCCATCTTATCTTAAAAGATACCCTCTTACCTTAATAGATTCATCTTATCTTGAAAAAATTTTATCCTTATCCTAATAGATCTAACTGACCTCAAAAGATTCTACCTTGTCCTTATGGACTCATCTTGTCCTAATAAGCATACTTATCCCCACCACTTTGCTTATCTCACAATAGTGTAACACATATGATCTATTCCAAAATAAATTAAGTAGACCTTATCTAGTCTAATATGATTACACCAATTTAATTCTGACCCCATCTAATCGGATAAGATCTAATCTAATGGACAAACATGACAGATAATACTGGTAAAATAAGATAGGATCCTACTATGATAAACATGTTTTAATCTAAATTGGAGTCTTAGTCCAACTTGGCCATATGCCACTACCGTAACCACCTCGATAGTTGCATAACCCCTCTGTTTTAACCGACAGGGATTCTGACCTACCTACACTATACGATTCATCCTATCTCAAAGGATTCTAACACATATTAATAATACATATTCTACCCTGGTAGATCTATCTAACTTAAACTAAGTTTAATCCAATTGTATCCAATCTAATCTAGACCCTACCTGATCTAATATGGTCTAATCTATGTTACAAGTATTAACTAAACCATATTCCGATAAATGAGTTTTAAATCTAAACTGGTGTCTTAGACCAACTCGTCCGTTAAACCACGACCTAGCCTATGTTATAAGTTGTCCAACCCATTTATCTCAAAAGCAAAGTAAAATTCTGTTTAATCTACCTACCCTGTGTACCCGCAATTGTTATCTTAACTCGGATAATGGCGTCCAACACCACAACCGATGGTCCCTAAATCAGACCCAAAAAGAAATATCAACCTCATCAAAGAAAGAGAGAAGTCAAACTCAATCTTCGAATGCATTACCACCCAACACGGAGTTCTTTCTCACCATAAGCTCTCTTACCCTAGACTATTCTTGCCTTGACCTACACATCTTTAATCCTACGTAATAAAATGAATATACATATAGATATCCATGCTTTCCTAGTCACTTTCTAATTAACATGAAACTTCTTATTCTTAAACTAATTACAAGCTAAAAGACTAAACTATAAATAAGGCTTTTTACATCTCTTTCCTTACTAATCTCGAGGACGAGATTTCTGTTAAGGGGGTAGGATTTGTAGTACCCAAAATCCCGATTTTGGGTTGGTAAAGTTTTTTTTAAAAGGATCAAATTAAAGTATCTCCTGATGCAGAATTTTACAGTAAAATTTCCCCTTTCAAGATAGACAAACAAACAAATATGTAATATTAAAATGTTAGTAAATTAAATCTAAAACCTTGAATCTGGGATCTAATTTGAAACTCACCAAAATGAATAAATAGAAGTACTTCCAATTTATTTATTAGAATGAGTCGTTCCCTTCATGAGATATATAAAAACACTATTTTTGAATTAAAGTAACTCTTGATAAAGATGATATATTATTCTGTAAAGAACTAACTAATGAATATTAATTTTTTTTGTACTATAAATTTGGATGTACATTTAAGAACGATAAGTTCCTAACATAAAACATGTACGTGTGTGCATTTTACATTTTATATTTGAAACATTGCCCAGATAAGTAAGAGTAGTTAATAAATATGGATATGTCTTATCACATGCTGGATTTCGTTGTTTGTTGCATTCATCTAAATTTGTAGCTTAAATTTGAATTTGAATAGAAAATTTAAAACTGAAAAATGTAAAAAAAACAGAAAAGAAATAAGAAAATGCAAAAAAACCCCCACGTACCAGCAGCCCAACGAGTATCCATTCTATATACTCATTCCAGCCCAAGCGTCACCTATATGTTTTTTTCCTTTCTTTATTCTCCTTGCCGCACATGACATCAGCATGACACAAACATGACATCAAGCAAGCAAAATCAGTCGCCGTCCTATTGTTAAGATTTCATGACCACGAATGATAACAGAGGGTTCCGATATATTCGTGCGTCGTAACTGCTCGGTCGTGATTCCCGGTTCCCTGGTCTCCCTAGCTCGTGTGCAGTGTTGGATCGGTCGCTGGTTTGTGGGCCCTCTGGTCGTCTGCAACCTCCAGCCGAGTCTGGCGCAACGGATAAGAAGCAGCCCTCCAGCCAACCACCTGGGTCCGGTTTTCTTGCTAATGACTCCAGTATATATATAGGCATCCGAGGCCCTCCTCCTTAAACCCCAAGTCCACAACCGCGATTGCAAATTGCCTCCCTGGCTCCCTCCGTACCTGCTGCAATGGCAGTCTCGCCGCGGCCTTGATTCTGGCTGCGCTCTGACCCAACCATGATTAGCTAGCGAATCCCTCCAGTGCATGGCCGTTCTGTCCACCTCGCCCAGCCGCTGGCCATCGAGCTTCTACTTGGCGCGCCGTCACCTTCCAAGGATTCATCGCTGTGTTGCCGCACAACGTCGCTTGATGCTGCTCTACCTCAAGCACCGGTATGGCCCCCATGCAATGCTATGTTGTTTCTGCGGCCTGTTGAACCATATAGATCGGAGCTTGGTCGCCGGGACTATGGGTGGGACGGTCCAGGCTATGGCGCCGTCGTGGGGATAAAGTGCGGCCGCCGGGGTAGACAGTGATAAGGATAGGAGAGAGAATGAGCTGGGTTCTGATCGGGCACCGTCCGATCCGGATCGTGCGGATGTGATTAGATCGCGCGCAACGTTTCAGCCGGGATTCACGTGGGCCGTGGGATCTTGATCCAAGGGGCGTCAACGTGTACCTGTTCGGATGTAGGGGTTATGATCTGGGCCGTTCAACTGTGATCCGATGGATGGGATTCTTACATACCTCTTCGCCGTGGCTCAATTGCGTATGGGCCCCTAGGAATTACTAAAAATAACCCGCGATCCAGAGTCTGGCATCTTGTGTCTTCGGGCGTTTTACGCAGAGACCCATGCGCTTCTCAGATTTTGGGGCACAGTCCAGTGAATCAGAAAAACAGATAAATTGAATTAGAAAATGAAGTTTTAATTCCTAGAATTGGTTTAATTCATAGAAAATTCATATGATGTCCAAATTAATCTATTTCAGTTGCTATAATTTTGTAATATTATGGTTTATCATCTAGTACCACATTTTTTTTACATGAAAGTCACATTAAAATTTATATCCTAGTTAATCTTATATCAAATACATAATATCTTAGGAAATTCATAACTCCTTAACCGTAACTCCGATTTTAGTGGTTCTCATTCCCACGATCTCGTAGCAACACGTAGATTATTATTATTTAGTTTGTTCTTATGTTTGGTGTGATGTTAATTTTATCTATACAATGTTTGTTTGTATTGCTACGACTAGCGCGAGGACACGTGTCATCTGAAAAGCAAGTTGGTACCTGGAATCTCAAGTGCTAGGCAAGTTGTGCCCTTGATCACTTCTTTTTACCTACTCATGTTCTAATTAATCATAATGATCTGCATAGGTTAATTTTGATGGGACCCAATAGGTTACCCTAGTTTGATTATCTTTATACCTTGTTTACCACTGAACTTTTTGGGTAGTACTTGCTAGTGCTTTATGTGGTTTTGGGTATGAAGATACATTATTCATGATTATACTTTTGTTATCCGTTGTTATTTACTGTTCATGTCAAGATCATTAATGTTAATTGGAACATAGAGCTTAACTTGAGAACCACGTGCCGCCACAAGGGTTTAATGGGACGCCCTTGGCTGACTAATTAGGAAAGCTAGTGGAGGACTACCTTACCCGAAAGGGGCAAGGGCAGTAGGGGAGTGGTCAATGTAGGGAGGTCCTTGGATGATTTTGCTGCGATGGCGGTCAGACAAGAACCCTGCATTGGAGCTTCCTATAAACTGTAGCGGGTTTTCTGAAGCTAGTGGAACTTTGTAAAGGCCTCGTAGTGTTACCCTGCCTCGCCTCCTCGGTAGAGGTGTATGGGAAGTCGCGATCCCTTGGCAGATGGGTAACATGACTTGTGGGTAAAGGGTACCACCTCTGCAGAGTGTAAAACTGGTATACTAGCCGAGCTCACGGTCATGAGCAGCTCAGGACTCTCTGATGATTAATTTATGGAACTAAATTCAATTTGTCATATGCATTGCATCGCAGGTGATGTTGTTACTTTTGTTCTACTACTTAATTGGGTTGGTATTTACTTATACTTAGTAATTGCTAATAAAATTTTGACCAACTTTAAAAGCAATGCTCAGCTCTAACCATCCTCTTTGGTAAGCCTTACACTTCACGTGAGCTCCCACCTTCGGCGAGTTCATGCACATTATTCCCCACAACTTGTTGAGCGATGAACGTATGTGAGCTCACTCTTGCTGTCTCACACCCCCCCACAGGTCAAGAACAGGTACCGCAGGATGAGGCGCTTGGAGGATGCTGTGATGTGTTCGTGAGAGATCTAGGCCGTCGTCTCCCAGTCAACTTTGGGTTGCTGGACCGTTGTCTCCTTATAATGTAATTATCTATTTATTTTGTATAGAACTCCTGTTATGTAGTAAAGATGTGACATTCGATCCTGTGCCATGATTCATCATATGTGTGAGACTTGGTCCCAGCACACCTGGTGATTATGTTCGCGCCCGGGTCTTGGTGCCCCTAAAACCCGGGTGTGACAGATTTTAATGTTGATGCTTGTAGTGAACACCTAGTTTGCATTTCTAAATTAAATGATGAAGTGGCTAGTCTTAATGCCCAACTTAAGACTAGCAAAAGTGAATTTGACAAGCTAAAATTTGCAAGGGATGCCTACACGATTGGTAGACACCCCTCAATTAAGGATGGTCTTGGCTTCAAGAGGGAAGTCAAGAACTTAACAAGCCATAAGGCTCCCATCTCCACCAAGGAGAAAGGGAAGGCCCCTATGGCTAGTAGTGCTCAAAAGAACCATGCCTTCATGTATCATGATAGGAGACATTCTAGAAATGGTTATAGAAGTTATGATGCTTTGATTCTCATGCCATGGTTGCTTCTAGTTCTTCTATTATGCATGATAGAAATTTAGCTAGGAGAAATGTTATTAATCACATGCCTAGAAGAAATGTTGTTCACGTTTCTAGGAAAATAATAAATGAACCTTCTACAATTTATCATGCTTTAAATGCTTCCTTTGCTATTTGTAGAAAGGATAGGAAGATAGTTGCTAGAAAATTAGAGGCAAAATGCAAGGGAGATAAAACTTGCATTTGGGTCCCTAATGCTATTTGTACTAACCTTGTAGGACCCAACATGAGTTGGGTACCTAAGTCCCAAGCCTAAATTTGCCTTGCAGGTTTATGCATCCGGGGGCTCTAGCTGGATTATCGACAGCGGATGCACAAACCACATGACGGGAGAAAAGAGGATGTTCTCTTCCTACGTCAAGAACAAGGATCCCCAAGATTCAATCATATTCGGTGATGGGAACAAGGCAAGGTTAAAGGTTTAGGCAAGATTGCAATCTCAAATGAGCACTCTATTTCTAATGTATTCTTAGTTGAGTCGCTTGGATATAATTTGTTATCCGTAAGTCCATTATGTAATATGGGGTGTAATTGCCTATTCACAAATGTAGATGTGTCTGTCTTTAGAAGAAGTGATGGTTCATTAGCTTTTAAGGGTGTATTAGATGGCAAACTCTATTTAGTTGATTTTGCAAAAGAGGAGGCCGATCTAGATGCATGCTTAATTGCTAAGACTAGCATGGGCTGGCTGTGGCATCGCCGCTTAGCACATGTGGGGATGAAGAACCTTCACAAGCTTCTAAAGGGAGAACACGTGATAGGTCTAACTAATGTTACTTTCGAAAAAGATAGACCTTGTGCAGCTTGTCAAGCAGGTAAACAAGTGGGAAGCTCTCATCACGCCAAAAATGTGATGACAACATCAAGACCCCTGGAGTTACTTCATATGGACCTCTTCGGACCCGTCGCCTATCTAAGCATAGGAGGAAGTAAGTACGGTCTTGTTATAGTTGATGATTTTTCCCGCTTCACTTGGGTATTCTTTTTGCAGGATAAATCTGAAACCCAAGGGACCCTCAAGCGCTTCCTAAGGAGAGCTCAAAACGAGTTTGAGCTCAAGGTGAAGAAGATAAGGAGCGACAATGGGTCTGAATTCAAGAACCTTCAAGTGGAGGAGTATCTTGAGGAGGAAGGAATCAAGTGTAACACCCGGGTTTTTAGGGGTCCAAAACCCGGGCGTAAACATAATCACCAGGTGTGCTGGGACCAAGTCTCACACATATGATGAATCATGGCACAGGATCGAATGTCACAACTTTACTATATAAGAGGAGTTCTATACAAAATAAATAAATAATTACATTATAAGGAGACAACGGTCCAGCAACCCAAAGTTGACTGGGAGACGACGACCTAGACCACTCGCGAACTCATCGCAGCATCCTCCACGCGCCTCATCCTGTGGTACCTGTTCTTGACCTGTGGGGGGGTGTGAGACAGCAAGAGTGAGCTCACATACGTTCATCGCTCAACAAGTTGTGGGGAATAATGTGAATGAACTCGCCAAAGGTGGGAGTTCATGTGAAGTGTAAGGCTTACCAAAAGAGGATGGTTAGAGCTGAGCATTGCTTTTAAAGTTGGTCAAAATTTTATTAGCAATTACTAAGTATAAGTAAATACCAACCCAATTAAATAGTAGAACAGAAGTAACGACATCACCTGCGATGCAATGCATATGACAAATTGAATTTAAGTTCCATAAGTTAATCATGTGAGGGTCCGAGCCGCTCATGACCGTGAGCACGGCTAGTATACCAGTTTTACACTCTGCAGAGGTGGCGCATCTTTACCCACAAGTCATGTTACCCATCTGCCAAGGGATCGCGACTTCCCATACACCTCTACCGAGGAGGCGAGGCAGGGTAACACTACGAGGCCTTTACAAAGTTCCACTAGCTTCAGAAAACCCGCTACAGTTTATAGGAAGCTCCAATGCAGGAATTCCCTTGCAGGACCGCCATCGCAGCAAAATCCTCCCGAGGGCCTCCCTACACTGACCACTCCCCTACTGCCCTTGCCCCTTTCGGGTAAGGTAGTCCTCCACTAGCTTTCCTAATTAATCAGCCAAGGGCGTCCCATTATACCCTTGTGGTAGCACTGTTTTCCCGGGTGGTCGCTCCATGTTCCAATTAACATAATGATCTTATCATGAACGATAAATAACAACGGATAACAAAAGTATAATCATGTGTAATGTATCTTCATACCCAAAACCACATAAAGCACTAGCAAGTACTACCCAAAAAGTTCAGTGGTAACAAGGTATAAAGATAATCAAACTAGGGTAACCTATTGGGTCCCATCAAAATTAACCTATGTAGATCATTATGATTAATCAGAACATGGCTGGGTAAAAAGAAGTGATCAAGGGCACAACTTGCCTGGGACTTGAGATTCCAGATACCAGGATGATCTTCGGATGACACGTGTCCTCACTGCTAAACGTAGCAATACAGACAAACATGGTATAGGCAAAATTAACATTACACCAAACATAAGTACAAACTGCATAATAGTAATCTATGCGTTGCTACGAGATCGTAGGAACAAGAATCACTAAATTCGGAGCTACGGTTATTAAGTTATGAATTTCCTAAGGTTTTATGTATTTGATACGAGATTAATTAAGAGATAAATTTTAATACCATTTTCATGTCAAAACAAAGATACAGGGTAATAAACAACATTATTATAGGATTATAGGAATTGGAATGGATTAATTTGGACTTCATATGAATTTCTTATGAATTAAACAAATTCTAGCCTTTATTTTTGCATTAAAAATCATTTTCTAAAACCTTTTATCTGATTTCTTAACTTCCTGGACTGGGCGCACTAATTACAGAAAACACAGGGGCTATTCTAGAAGATTCTCCAGACTCAGTCGACCCTAAGTTGGATGGCGGGTTTATTCTACAGAATAGAAAGGGTTTATTTGCAAAAAGCGCACGGTGAAGGTGTATCATGGATCCAGGGCCATTGGATCAACATCCGAGGGCACAGATTAGATCGGATTTCGGCCGAACCGGTACGCGCCCAGAGCCGCCCGATCTAAATCCGATGGTCGCGGGCGAAACATTACCTAGATCTAATCTAGTGTGTTCATCGGAAGATCAACGGCGGATAACGGGTCTAGTTGAACCATTACCCGGACCTAATCTCGGCCACCAGTCCTACATCTGACGGCTGCCCAAAACCTCCTCGGCCCAGGCCGAGCTATGCGGCGGCGCGCGCGCCCGCACGGCGCGGGATCGCCGGAACCCGAGCTACACGCCCCAAGAACCCCCCCAAATCCCAATCTATGAGAAGCTAGACTATGGCACGACCACGGCGAACTCAGAGAAGAGGGCCTCACCAATTATTTGCGACTGCGAGTGCGGGGTGCGCGCAGATCAGCGGAGGGACAGGGACTGAGCAAACACGGAGCCGCCCGCGACGTGGAGAAGAAGGTCCCGCCAGAGGAGGCTAGTGGGCTGGGTTACTTGCTGCGTTGCACCAGGACGCCGCGCCATGGTCAACCGCGGGCGAATCGAGACGACCACGGCGGTGGCCACTTCCGTCGCGCTGTCCCATGGCGGGATGAGCACGGGCCCGCACAGACGGCGGCGTGCTGACCAGCGGCGCCCTGGCGTCCAGTCTTATAGCCCTGAGGCAGGCCGGATCCAGGGGCACGACGTTGAGGAGTAAGCGAGTCACCCATGGCATCCCTCATTTGCTCACCGCGATTTCTCTCTCTCTGATTTCTCCCAGCAATGGCGCACCACGGACGGATGGACGAAGGGGAGGTCGATTTTATACCGAGGTAGAGTCCGCGTTCAAGGAGTCCATGGCCGAGAATCTTGCCGACGCCGTTGCCCGAGATCCCTGGCGGCACCACCGGATTTGGTCTGTTGCAGTGGCGCAAATCACGCGAGTTTGTTTTCGAGGGAAGAAGATCGATCTGGCGAGAGAGGGCCACGGTACAGCGAGAGGGTAGAATCTGGCGAGTGGGGCCCGAGTGTCTGTGTCCGCGTGCGTGGTCACAAGGTAGATGGGCCGCGCGGGAGTGAAGGGATGGTTGGGCCGAATTGGTCAGCTTGGGCCCAACCGCGCCAAGTTCATTTTCTCCATTTTCTCTCTTCTTTCTAATTTCTTTTCTTCTCTATTTCTAAGCTTAATTTGAATCCGAATTTTAAATTCAAAGTTGTTCCAAATTTATTTTCAATCATATTGTGAAGTTAAGAATACTAACTTTGGAAACATAACTATATTATTTATATCATTCCTCCTCTTCTCATTTTCAAAAACCCTAATTTCAAATTTAGGGTTTAATTCAACTTCTAGTATTTATTTTCTTATTATGCATATTATTATTATTATTTAATGCACAAACATATAAACTCCAACATGATGCATATATATATATATATATATCGTTTGTTTTAATTCAACTCTAAATTTTATGTATACTCTGTTTATGACGCAAATGAGGCACATCAAATAAGGAAATCACTATATATTTCTTGTACACAATTTTTGAGTATTACAAATCCTACCCCCCTTAAAAATAATCTCGTCCCGAGATTTGTAAGGAAGAGAATATAACAAGTTTAGCTGGTAGTCTAGATTTCAGTTTCTAATTAGTTCAGAAATCAAGATTCTCTTTTTTTCATTAGTGGGTGATTAGGAGAGTATGGGTATCTAGCCAGTCAATGCGAGGGATAAGGGATGGATAGGTTGGGGTAAGAAAGATTTATGGACAGGAAAGACTTTATCACGGATGGTGGGTCTTGACTCATCTGGTGATCCAGTTCTGCTCTTTGAAGACTTGAGTTGGGGTTTCTCCTTCCTTGACGATGTTGGTCTTCTTTGGCCTTCATCCTGGAGTTGCCATCCGAGTTGAGGACATATGGCTATAGCTAGGATAGCTAGGGTACATGAGGTAGTTAGATTTAAACAGAGTTTTACTTTGCTTTTAGGATATCTGGATTAGGCAACCTATGATGTAGGTTAGGTTGTTGTTTACGGACGAGTTAGTCCAAGGCATTAATTTAGGGTAAGATATGTTTATAGAATCAGGGCCTAATTTATGTCTAACTTACTTAAGTAACTCAATTTTGGATTAGCTCATGTTAGATTAGGTGAGATCTAGATCAGATTAGT
Source organism: Zea mays (assembly GCF_902167145.1). Taxonomy (NCBI): domain Eukaryota; kingdom Viridiplantae; phylum Streptophyta; class Magnoliopsida; order Poales; family Poaceae; genus Zea; species Zea mays. The sequence goes on along the minus strand of NC_050105.1, from coordinate 97,426,545 downwards.
ATAACTAGATAAGATCTATTTATTTTAGGCTAGATCATGGTTGTTACTCTAGGATGAGGTAAGCAAAGTGATTATTACAAGTCGGAAGGATAAGATATAATCCTTTTAAGGTAAGATGAATCTATTAAGATAAGAGAGAATCTTTTAAGATAAGATAGATCTATTAAGCTAGATATATTTTAATGAGGAATAATCTAATTTGTCGAGTTATCATATTTTTTTACGCCTATATGTATATGCAAATGCAATTGTGGATATTACTCCACAATTCATCACACTCAATCAAAGAATCAAATCAGACAAGTATCATAAGAACAAACATTCAAGCATACCAATATCTATAAAAATAGTTTTGCTTTTGATCCTAAGATTAGGTCTCCTATTTCTAAAGGTCACTTTAGGTACAGGATTTCAAAGTGTGAAATCCACATTTGTCTTAGAAAGAAAAGGTAAGAATAATCAGAGTAAGCGGAAATAGATGAGAAAAGACTTAAGAAAAGTTTAGAGAAGAATCAGAGTAGCAAAGGTAAGTAGACAATGGTTGGCCAGTTCTATCTAGGTTTCGTCCTACAGTCAACATTCCTCTGATACCACTTCTGTAACACCCGGGTTTTTAGGGGTCCAAAACCCGGGCGTAAACATAATCACCAGGTGTGCTGGGACCAAGTCTCACACATATGATGAATCATGGCACAGGATCGAATGTCACAACTTTACTATATAAGAGGAGTTCTATACAAAATAAATAAATAATTACATTATAAGGAGACAACGGTCCAGCAACCCAAAGTTGACTGGGAGACGACGACCTAGACCACTCGCGAACTCATCGCAGCATCCTCCACGCGCCTCATCCTGTGGTACCTGTTCTTGACCTGTGGGGGGGTGTGAGACAGCAAGAGTGAGCTCACATACGTTCATCGCTCAACAAGTTGTGGGGAATAATGTGAATGAACTCGCCAAAGGTGGGAGTTCATGTGAAGTGTAAGGCTTACCAAAAGAGGATGGTTAGAGCTGAGCATTGCTTTTAAAGTTGGTCAAAATTTTATTAGCAATTACTAAGTATAAGTAAATACCAACCCAATTAAATAGTAGAACAGAAGTAACGACATCACCTGCGATGCAATGCATATGACAAATTGAATTTAAGTTCCATAAGTTAATCATGTGAGGGTCCGAGCCGCTCATGACCGTGAGCACGGCTAGTATACCAGTTTTACACTCTGCAGATGTGGCACATCTTTACCCACAAGTCATGTTACCCATCTGCCAAGGGATCGCGACTTCCCATACACCTCTACCGAGGAGGCGAGGCAGGGTAACACTACGAGGCCTTTACAAAGTTCCACTAGCTTCAGAAAACCCGCTACAGTTTATAGGAAGCTCCAATGCAGGAATTCCCTTGCAGGACCGCCATCGCAGCAAAATCCTCCCGAGGGCCTCCCTACACTGACCACTCCCCTACTGCCCTTGCCCCTTTCGGGTAAGGTAGTCCTCCACTAGCTTTCCTAATTAATCAGCCAAGGGCGTCCCATTATACCCTTGTGGTAGCACTGTTTTCCCGGGTGGTCGCTCCATGTTCCAATTAACATAATGATCTTATCATGAACGATAAATAACAACGGATAACAAAAGTATAATCATGTGTAATGTATCTTCATACCCAAAACCACATAAAGCACTAGCAAGTACTACCCAAAAAGTTCAGTGGTAACAAGGTATAAAGATAATCAAACTAGGGTAACCTATTGGGTCCCATCAAAATTAACCTATGCAGATCATTATGATTAATCAGAACATGGCTGGGTAAAAAGAAGTGATCAAGGGCACAACTTGCCTGGGACTTGAGATTCCAGATACCAGGATGATCTTCGGATGACACGTGTCCTCACTGCTAAACGTAGCAATACAGACAAACATGGTATAGGCAAAATTAACATTACACCAAACATAAGTACAAACTGCATAATAGTAATCTATGCGTTGCTACGAGATCGTAGGAACAAGAATCACTAAATTCGGAGCTACGGTTATTAAGTTATGAATTTCCTAAGGTTTTATGTATTTGATACGAGATTAATTAAGAGATAAATTTTAATACCATTTTCATGTCAAAACAAAGATACAGGGTAATAAACAACATTATTATAGGATTATAGGAATTGGAATGGATTAATTTGGACTTCATATGAATTTCTTATGAATTAAACAAATTCTAGCCTTTATTTTTGCATTAAAAATCATTTTCTAAAACCTTTTATCTGATTTCTTAACTTCCTGGACTGGGCGCACTAATTACAGAAAACACAGGGGCTATTCTAGAAGATTCTCAGACTCAGTCGACCCTAAGTTGGATGGCGGGTTTATTCTACAGAATAGAAAGGGTTTATTTGCAAAAAGCGCACGGTGAAGGTGTATCATGGATCCAGGGCCATTGGATCAACATCCGAGGGCACAGATTAGATCGGATTTCGGCCGAACCGGTACGCGCCTAGAGCCGCCCGATCTAAATCCGATGGTCGCGGGCGAAACATTACCTAGATCTAATCTAGTGTGTTCATCGGAAGATCAACGGCGGATAACGGGTCTAGTTGAACCATTACCCGGACCTAATCTCGGCCACCAGTCCTACATCTGACGGCTGCCCAAAACCTCCTCGGCCCAGGCCGAGCTATGCGGCGGCGCGCGCGCCCGCACAGCGCGGGATCGCCGGAACCCGAGCTACACGCCCCAAGAACCCCCCCAAATCCCAATCTATGAGAAGCTAGACTATGGCACGACCACGGCGAACTCAGAGAAGAGGGCCTCACCAATTATTTGCGACTGCGAGTGCGGGGTGCGCGCAGATCAGCGGAGGGACAGGGACTGAGCAAACACGGAGCCGCCCGCGACGTGGAGAAGAAGGTCCCGCCAGAGGAGGCTAGTGGGCTGGGTTACTTGCTGCGTTGCACCAGGACGCCGCGCCATGGTCAACCGCGGGCGAATCGAGACGACCACGGCGGTGGCCACTTCCGTCGCGCTGTCCCATGGCGGGATGAGCACGGGCCCGCACAGACGGCGGCGTGCTGACCAGCGGCGCCCTGGCGTCCAGTCTTATAGCCCTGAGGCAGGCCGGATCCAGGGGCACGACGTTGAGGAGTAAGCGAGTCACCCATGGCATCCCTCATTTGCTCACCGCGATTTCTCTCTCTCTGATTTCTCCCAGCAATGGCGCACCACGGACGGATGGACGAAGGGGAGGTCGATTTTATACCGAGGTAGAGTCCGCGTTCAAGGAGTCCATGGCCGAGAATCTTGCCGACGCCGTTGCCCGAGATCCCTGGCGGCACCACCGGATTTGGTCTGTTGCAGTGGCGCAAATCACGCGAGTTTGTTTTCGAGGGAAGAAGATCGATCTGGCGAGAGAGGGCCACGGTACAGCGAGAGGGTAGAATCTGGCGAGTGGGGCCCGAGTGTCTGTGTCCGCGTGCGTGGTCACAAGGTAGATGGGCCGCGCGGGAGTGAAGGGATGGTTGGGCCGAATTGGTCAGCTTGGGCCCAACCGCGCCAAGTTCATTTTCTCCATTTTCTCTCTTCTTTCTAATTTCTTTTCTTCTCTATTTCTAAGCTTAATTTGAATCCGAATTTTAAATTCAAAGTTGTTCCAAATTTATTTTCAATCATATTGTGAAGTTAAGAATACTAACTTTGGAAACATAACTATATTATTTATATCATTCCTCCTCTTCTCATTTTCAAAAACCCTAATTTCAAATTTAGGGTTTAATTCAACTTCTAGTATTTATTTTCTTATTATGCATATTATTATTATTATTTAATGCACAAACATATAAACTCCAACATGATGCATATATATATATATATATTTATCGTTTGTTTTAATTCAACTCTAAATTTTATGTATACTCTGTTTATGACGCAAATGAGGCACGTCAAATAAGGAAATCACTATATATTTCTTGTACACAATTTTTGAGTATTACATCAAGCACGAGTTCTCCGCTCCCTACACACCACAACAAAATGGTGTGGCAGAGAGGAAGAACAGAACGCTTATAGACATGGCGAGGACGATGCTTCGAGAGTTCAAGACCCCCGAGCGTTTTTGGTCGGAAGCCGTGAACACGGCTTGTCATGCCATCAACCGGGTCTACCTTCATCGCCTCCTCAAGAAGACTTCGTATGAGCTACTAACCGGTAACAAACCCAATGTTTCGTATTTTCGAGTTTTTGGGAGTAAATGCTACATTCTAGTGAAGAAGGGTAGGAATTCCAAATTTGCTCCCAAAGCGGTAGAAGGGTTTTTGTTAGGTTATGACTCAAATACAAAGGCATATAGGGTCTTCAACAAATCATCGGGTTTGGTTGAAGTCTCTAGCGACGTTGTATTTGATGAGACTAATGGCTCTCCAAGAGAGCAAGTTGTTGATCTTGATGATGTAGATGAAGAAGACGTTCCAACGGCCGCAATATGCACCATGGCGATTGGAGATGTGCGGCCACAGGAACAAAATGAGCGAGATCAACCTTCTTCCTCAACAATGGTGCATCCCACAACTCAAGACGATGAACAGGTTCATCAAGAGGAGGCGTATGATCAAGGGGGAGCACAAGATGATCATGTATTGGAGGAAGAAGCACAACCGGCACCTCCAACCCAAGTTCGAGCGATGATTCAAAGGGATCATCCCGTCGACCAGATTTTGGGTGACATTAGCAAGGGAGTAACTACTCGGTCTCGATTAGTTAATTTTTGTGAGCATTACTCCTTTGTCTCTTCTATTGAGCCTTTCAGGGTAGAGGAGGCCTTGCTAGATCTGGACTGGGTGTTGGCCATGCAAGAGGAGCTCAATAACTTAAAGAGGAATGAAGTTTGGACACTGGTGCCTCGTCCCAAGCAAAATGTTGTGGGAACAAAGTGGGTGTTCTGCAACAAACAAGACGAGCACGGGGTGGTGACAAGGAACAAGGCACGACTTGTGGCAAAAGGTTATGCCCAAGTCGCATGTTTGAACTTTGAGGAGACTTTTGCTCCTGTGGCTAGGCTAGAGTCCATTCGTATTTTGCTAGCATATGCCACTCACCATTCTTTCAAGTTGTTCCAAATGGATGTGAAGAGCGCTTTCCTCAACGGGCCAATCAAGGAGGAGGTGTACGTAGAGCAACCCCTGGCTTCGAGGATGAACGGTACCTCGACCACGTGTGTAAGCTCTCTAAGGCGCTCTATGGACTTAAGCAAGCCCCAAGAGCATGATATGAATGCCTTAGAGTCTTTTTAATTGCTAATGCTTTCAAGGTTGGGAAAGCCGATCCAACTCTTTTTACTAAGACTTGTGATGGTGATCTTTTTGTGTGCCAAATTTATGTCGATGACATAATATTTGGTTCTACTAACCAAAAGTCTTGTGAAGAGTTTAGCAGGGTGATGACTCAAAAGTTTGAGATGTTGATGATGGGCGAGCTAAGCTATTTCCTTGGGTTCGAAGTGAAGCAACTCAAGGATGGGACCTTCATCTCCCAAACGAAGTACATGAAAGACTTGATCAAGCGGTTTGGGATGAAGGACGCCAAGCCCGCAAAGACTCCAATGGGAACCAACGGACACACCGACCTCAACAAAGGAGGTAAGTCCGTTGATCAAAAGGCATACCGGTCTATGATAGGGTCTTTACTTTATTTATGTTCTAGTAGACCGGATATTATGCTTAGCGTATGCATGTGTGCTAGATTTCAATCCGATCCAAGGGAATGTCACTTAGTGGTGGTGAAGCGAATTCTTAGATATTTAGTCGCTACGCCTTGCTTCGGGATCTGGTATCCAAAGGGGTCTACCTTTGACTTAATTGGATATTCAGACTCCGACTATGCTGGATGTAGGGTCGACAGGAAGAGTACATCGGGGACGTGCCAATTCTTAGGAAGGTCCCTGGTGTCATGGAGTTCTAAGAAACAAACCTCTGTTGCCCTATCCACCGCTGAGGCCGAGTATGTTGCCGCAGGACAGTGTTGCGCGCAACTACTTTGGATGAGGCAAACCCTCAGGGACTTTGGCTACAATCTGAGCAAAGTTCCCCTCCTATGTGACAATGAGAGTGCTATCCGCATAGCAGATAATCCTGTTGAGCACAGCCGCACAAAGCACATAGACATCCGGCATCACTTTTTGAGAGACCACCAGCAAAAGGGGGATATCGAAGTGTTTCATGTTAGCACCGAGAACCAGCTAGCCGATATCTTTACCAAGCCTTTAGATGAGCAGACCTTTTGCAAGTTGCGTAGTGAGCTAAATGTCTTAGATTCGCGGAACTTGGATTGATTTATAGCATACATGTGTTTATGCCTTTGATCATGTTCCTTATGCATTTTGTTGTTTATTTATGGTGCTCAAGTTGTACAAGCACTCCCCGGACCTTACAAGTCCATTTGCGAGTGATGCACAAATTTAGGGGGAGATGTGCTACAACTTGACCCTTTGAGACTAACCTTGTGCTTGAGTTTGCTTAATTTAGTCTCAAAGGAGGTTTGAAAGGGAAAAGGTGGACTTGGACCATGCAAGACTTCCACTGCACTCCGATGAAAGAGTAACTTTTTCCAAGTTCATCTTTGTACTCTTATTGCCTTTTTACTCTTAGTTGAAGATTTTGGTGAGGCAATAGGGTTAAAGGGCCAAAATTGATCCCGTTTTGGTGCTTGATGCCAAGGGGGAGAAAATAAGGCCAAAGCAAGAAATGGATCAGCTACAACTTGAGAATTTTGAAAATAGTAGAATAGAGCTTTTGTTTTGTCAAAATCCTCTTATTTTCTCTTTTTGTCAAAAGTTGGTCTCTTGTGGGGAGAAGGCTTAATTATGGGAAAAAGGGGGAGTTTTTGAATCCTTGATCAATTTCTCGTGAAATATCTCTCTTTATGTTTCAACATGTGTGTTTAACTTAGAGATAGGAAATTGAGTTTGATTTGCAAAAACAAACCAAGTGGTGGCAAAGAATGATCCATATATGTCAAATTTGAATTAAAACAATTTTGAGTTCTTATTTGAAGTGATTTTGCACTTGCTCGACTTGCTTTATGTTGTGTTGGCATAAATCACCAAAAAGGGGGAGATTGAAAGGGAAATGTGCCCTTGGGCCATTTCTAAGTATTTTGGTGATTTAGTGTCCAACACAAGTGCCTAAGTGTTAAATGGTGGACAAAGTACAAATCAAGTATAAAGGTATGTTTCTCAGACTTAGTACATTGTTTTAGAGACTAATGTATTGTGTCTAAGTGCTAGAAACAAGAAAAATCAAGTTGAAATTAAAGATGGCTTTGTTCAGCCAAAGTCAGCTCTGTCTGGGTGCACCGGACTGTCTGGTGCGCCAGACTGAATCAGGCGAACTTGCTGCTCTCGGGAAGTGATTAACGGCGTACGGCTATAATTCACCGGACTGTCCGGTGTGCACTGGACTGTCCGGTGAGCCAACGGTCGGCCGGGCCAACGGTCGGCTGCGCGATCCGCGCGAGACACGTGGCTGAGCCAACGGTCGGAAGGGGGCACCGGACTGTCCGGTGTGCACAGGACAGTGTCCGGTGCGCCAACGGCTCCAAAGCGCCAACGGTCGGCTTTGCCAAAGAAGGAAAGAAATCTGCACCGGACAGTGTCCGGTGGTGCACCGGACTGTCCGGTGCGCCAGGCGACAGAAGGCAAGAAATGCCTTCCTGGAATGCACTCAACGACTCCTAGCTACCTTGGGGCTATAAAAGGGACCCCTAGGCGCATGGAGGAGTACACCAAGCATTCCTAAGCACCAAGACTTCGATTCCGCGCATTTGATTCTTTGTGATAGCAACTAGAGCTCCATTTGAGTTGTGAACTCGTTGAGTTGTGTTGTGAGCTCTTGTTGTGACTTGTGTGCGTGTTGGTACTCTGATTTCGTGTCTTGTGTGCGTTGCTCATCCCTCCCTTACTCTGTGCTTCTTTGTGAACATCAAAGTGTAAGGGCGAGAGGCTCCAAGTTGTGGAGATTCCTCGCAAGCAGGATATAGTAAAGTGAAAGCAAAACACCGTGGTATTCAAGTGGGTCTTTGGACCGCTTGAAAGGGGTTGATTGCAACCCTCGTCCGTTGGGACGCCACAACGTGGAGTAGGCAAGTGTTGGACTTGGCCGAACCACGGGATAAACCACGGTGCCATCTCTGTGTTGATCTCTTCGTGGTTATCGTATTGTGCAAGTTCTCCTCTCTAGCCACTTGGCTTATTCGTGCTAACTCCTAATCAAGTTTTGTGGATTAAGTTTCAAGTTTTTACAGGATCACCTATTCACCCCCCCTCTAGGTGCTCTCAGTACTTCCTCGGGCTCGGCACGCAGTCGGGGTGGTCGCCTTGGTCAAAGGTGATGGGCTTGTCGGACCAGTCTAGGTAGACTGGCGCCGCCACCTTCACCGAGCAGACCTCCCGGCGCTCTTGCTTGCGGTGCCGAGCCGAGGCGTTCGCCACTTGCCCACCGTAGATCATGAAGCAGTCGTGGACCTTGGGGAACTCCTCTGCCTTGTGTCCCTCCTTCTTGTCGTTGTCATGGCCTCTGCCACCTTCCGCCGGAGGCTCGGCCTTGTGTAAGTAGCGCCGAAGCATGACGCACTCCTCAAGGGTGTGCTTGACGGGACCCTGATGATAGGGGCACGACTCCTTGAGCATCTTGTCGAATAGGTTGGCTCCTCCGGGAGGCTTCCGAGGGTTCCTATGCTCGACGGCGGCGACAAGGTCTGCGCCGGCGGCGTCGCGTTTCGCTTGCGACTTCTTCTTGCCCTTCTTCTTGGTGCCACGCTGAGCGGACGCCTCAGGGACATCTTCCGGCTGGCGCCCCTGAGGCTGCTTGTCCTTCCGGAAGATGGCCTCGACCGCCTCCTGACCAGAGGCGAACTTGGTGGCGATGTCCATCAGCTCGCTCGCCCTGGTGGGAGTCTTGCGACCTAGCTTGCTCACCAGGTCGCGGCAAGTGGTGCCGGCGAGGAACGCGCCGATGACATCTGAGTCGGTGATGTTGGGCAGCTCGGTGCGCTGCTTCGAAAATCGCCGGATGTAGTCCCGCAGGGATTCTCCCGGCTGCTGGCGGTAGCTTCGGAGATCCCAGGAGTTCCCAGGGCGCACGTATGTGCCCTGGAAGTTGTCGGCGAAGGCTTTGACCAGGTCGTCCCAATTGGAGATCTGCGCAAGAGGCAGATGATCCAGTCAGGCTCGGGCGGCGTCGGAGAGGAACAGGGGGAGGTTGCGGATGATGAGGTTGTCATCGTCCATTCCACCCAGCTGGCAGGCCAGCCGGTAGTCCGCGAGCCACAGTTCCGGCATCCTCCAGGAGATTCTTGAGCTCTCCCTGGATACGTCGCCCCTCGGTGGTGGATGGTTCCGGCATCGCTCAGAGTAGTATTGCTGCTGCAGCCAGGTTCTGGCCGACCCCACTGGAGGCTGGGGGCAGCCTTGCCTAGGGATCATCGGCGATGCGGTGCTGGACGTCCTGGGCCAGATGACGCGCTTCTCCGGCGGAAGCTCGGCCTGCCCACTCCTGCCCGATATTCTGCCGGAGCTGCACAAGTTGTCCTGCTTCCTCGTCGAGCCTGGCCTGCATCTCGCGGATTTGCTCGAGCTGTGCGTCCTGACCCCCCGCAGGGACTGGGACCACAGCTAGCTCCCGAAGGATGTCAACGCGAGGCACAGGCCTAGGGGGATCGCCGTCCTCCGGCATACCAAGGTGGTTGCCTTCGTCGAGACCCCCTAGATCGATGTGGAAACATTCGCGACTTGGGCCACAGTCCTCGTTGTCAAGGCTGTGGCCATCATCGGAGCAATCGGAGAGGCCGTAGTCACATGCGGTCATGAAGTCTCGCATGGCACTGGGGTTACCGAGCCCGGAGAAATCCCAACCAGAGTCGGGCTCGTCATCTTCCTCGGAACCCGGGGGGGCGTAGGTCGAGACGGCCATCAGTCGGTCCCAGGTTGACCACATATGGTACCCCGGAAGGTTAGGATATGCCTTTATGAAAGCGTCCACCGAAGCGGGATCGCTTGGTGGGTCGAGCTGAATCTAAAAGGCACAGGATAGAAAACAGACGGTACCTCTTGATCGACGGATGGTGACGAAGTCGCGTCCGGGACGGACTGCACCGTTATCTTAGGTACGAGGCTAACGTCCAGCAAGTCCTTCGCGAGCGTGCTGGCGTCGTCCGTCTGCTTGGGGTTGGCGTGTTGCGGGGAAACGACGCTCGTCTTCGTCTCAGACGCGAGGTCAACGTCCACCGTGTCCCCCGCTGGGGTGCCGGCGTCGTCGACTCGCTCGACAGCCAACGAGGTGCCGCCTCCTGCTTGGCCATGGTTGCCCCGCCTCCTCCTCCGTCGGCGGGGAAGGTGACGGGACAGACCTGGATGTTGCTCTTCCGTCACGCGGGGAAAACGTCGTCGATTCCGCCACCGTCGGGCGGGCTGACGGTCGTCGTTGTCGTTGTCGCGCGGCGGAGGAAGGAGTACCATGTCGTAGCTGCCGTCGAGGGACATGAACTCGAGACTCCTGAAACGGAGCAGCGTCCCGGGCTGGAGAGGTTGCTGGAGACTACCCATCTGGAGCTTGACGGGAAGCTGTTCGTCAACACGCAGCAAACCCCTACCTGGCGTGCCAACTGTCGGTGTTTCGACCCCGGGGGGTCCCTGGACCGACGAGTAAATTGTCGCTGCGTGTCCTAGCCCAGTGTAACACCCCAGGTGTTACTCAGGGTGTCCACCCAGGACTACCCCTTTTTACCTATTATCACATGTGGATTGGTTTGGGCAAAGTACATCAAACTTGGAATTCAAGGTCCTAAGCAAGTGCCACCCATCTTGGATATCATGCCCTAGCTTGTCATGCACATCTAAGGGGGGAATTTCCCAAAACCCTAAAGCAAACCCCTCTTGGGCAATAGGAACCCTAGATGTAAGTATGATCAAAAGGTCATGTAAACCTTATGATCATGGCTTGGGCCAAATGTAAAAGTTGTAATATACTTCATAACCTACAAATGATAGTAAGAAAGTAACCTCAAAACGGTTTCAGAAAAGCCCCAAAAAGTTCACCAAAGGTTGAGCACAAGAGAAAATTCAGAATTTGCCTAAGTCTAAAAACTAACCTTTGAACAAAGATCCCACATGTTCACCTTAATCCAAAATTCAAAACACTTCGATCCAATTGACAAAGTGGCGCCAAATTAACCCTAGAAGGCCCTGGAAAGAGGTGACACCTACCCTACTAGGGCGTTTGACACGACTTGGCACCATTTTTGTCTCGGCTTGGACCTAGCTGACATAGCCAACTTCTCACCCCTCTATCTCCCTACCCCGACCATATCTTAACTTGGAACTCACAGCAAAAAGGTAGGATATGGAGCAGGGAAGAGACCGTACACAGTAACTTTGTCAAGATACGCATGCTAAGGTGCTCAAATCTGCCGTTGAACCATGGCAGAAGCGAGCTCCCACGTGTTCGACGTGGGCTGACACCCGGGGGCGCGCTCAGAGCACGCCCGTGCGCGAACCCCCGCGCACCCGCGGCCGCCCGTGACCACGCCCACGCCATGGCTATAAAGCCCGTCCCAGTGCTCGGCTGCCTTCCCTGTTGCCTCCTCCGTACCACGCCAAACTTCCCTGAGCCCGCCCTTAGCTCCGGCGACCTCCCCGCAACCCGCCAGAGCCGCCCGAGAGCAACCACCGTGGCCAGCCCCTTTCCCGTCCTCCTCCGTTCGATCCAAGCCTTCAGATAGCTTCCTTGTGAGGCCGTGAAGCTTACTCAAGCTTGAACCGAGGACCCGCGTCACCGGAATAGCGAAACCGTGCTCGCCGGAGTTCATCCCCCCGCCGGCGCACGTGGACCGGGCAAATCACTGAGCCATTTTTCGATTCAACGCACAGATAGCCTCTACATCACCCCAGAAAGCTCACTGTGCCGTTGGATTGGACTAGGTCGCCGTGGTTTGGCCGGCACACCCGCCGCCGACGAGGACACCCGCCTGCGCGCGTGGACCGAGCGATTCCGGCCATCCCCGCCGGCGAGCCGTACGTCGTTGTGACCGCCAGAACCTCCCCGAGCTAACCCTACCCCTCGCCGGACTTCTCTCGTCGCCGGTAAGCCGCGCCACCCCTTTCTTCTCTGTGGATACTGTTTACACCTGGGAGGGACCGCGGGGGAGAGGAAGAGAAAGTCAGGGGGTTTTGCGCATTGTCAGTCACACAGAGGAATAGTGGCGCAAGGGTAGAAATGCGAAGATTAATTAGGAAAGACCCTGGGGACCTCGGTGTAAACTGCATTTCTAGAAAACCTTATTAAACCTGATTTTAAATTTGAATAGAAACTTTGAAAATCCATAACTTCTGTTTAGTTCATCCAAATTTGGTCAAACCAATTTTGTCAGACTCTAAATAATGTAACCTACTTAAGAAAAATATAAAACCCCCTATGTACTATAGAAAACTTTAAGGTTCTGATTTAATTATAGTTTTGGCCAAAAGCTCAATAATAGAAAGAAAAATAGTTGTACTATTTGGCTAGGGTTAGAAAAATTTGGAGAAGTTTATGTCCACCTACTGACCTAATTAAAAATGCTAAACCTCTCTGTCCACCCCATTAAGTTAGTTTTTACCACTTATTTTACAATATGCTTAAGGTTAAGAAAAATAGAAAATGTGATTTAAATAATGAACCAGAGGGCACCCCTATTTTTGTTAGGGTACTTATTCAATGTAGTTCACTGGAAAAATCTATCATACCCTGGTTTAGTATAAAATAAGTAGGATACCTTTTATTTTAATAAAACAAGGACAACTTAGAAAAACCCTACAAAAATAACCCCAAGGTGAAAACACCCCAGCCCTTGGGACAACTAATGTTTTGTTAATAAGAACTTAGGAAAAATATGAAATTTGCTGTTTGGCATTTTTCAAATAACAATGTAGTAGAAAGTGCCTTTTTGGCATTTAACTTTAGAAAATCATAACTAAATGACCATCCCTTAGCTTTCTGTGATTTTTAGCACAGAAGCCTATTATTACTGTTAGATGCCAACAAAAATAACCCTTAGGGCAGAGATCACCCCTAATTAAGAGATGTAGTGTAAAGTGGCCCATTTTACACAACTCTTGTTATTTTTGTTTAAAAGCATAGCCTTTATATTTTAAGCCTCAAATTCTTAAAACAGGCTAGAATAGCAAATGGCAACCCACTGTAATTTTTACAGAATTTTTGGAAAATATTAAACCACTGTCGTAGTTCAAACCTACACTAGAAACCATAAGTAGAAAATAAAGAAGGGGAAAAGTGAATAACAGGAAATTAGTGTCATCCTAAAAACTCTTTATAACTTGTCCACTGAAGTATATAAAGGCAATATCAATTCCCTATGTTTATCCTCAACAAAAACCTAAACCTAAAAGTGATAAGCATAACCCACTAAAAGCCCCGCATGACCAAGAAACCCTAAGTTACTCCTTAACTTAGTTTTCTTCTTTAGCATAATGTTATTAAATCCTGCATAATCATGACATACATGTTCATTGCATTCGATAGACTGTAACCTTGCTGACGGAGAGTACGTCCTCGTGCCGGAGCAAGGAGCTGCTCAGGAGGTAGCCCCGGATCCAGCACCAGAGCCTGCACCAGAGGACCTGCCTGCCACTGCTTTGGAAGGCAAGCCCCGGTTTATGCATAACCTGTTATTTATGCTATTTTAATATACTTAATGATTGTAGGATTGAATGTGCACTTAAGTGTAGGAGTTGTGTGAAACCCTAGTTGCATGATCTCAGGAATCCTTTTGAAATGGATACTAGTATGCTAGGTCGAGTAGTTGCTTTATTTAATTAGGATCTCGGTAGAAGACGAGTGATTTTTCCAGCACTCGCGCGAGATCAGGAAATTGGTTGTACCCACTTTCATACTATCATGATTCTAGTTGTGGACAACAATCCATGGGGATTGGTTGTCTACGAGATGGGAAAATGGAATAAGGATTAACGTGCGGATACCTGTGTCAAGCGTTTGAACGTACTAAACACATACCGAGAAATATGGTAAATCGGTAAGCCTAGTACCTGATTGAACCTGGCAGTAGACTTTGCCCCTCACGCGACCTGAGACGTGGTCTCCCATTCCAGTTATGGTGGGTACAAGTGCGGTCACTGCACGACAGCAGTCGGGGTCAGTGAGGCATTGTACGCCAAGGCGGTGAGCCCTGATCTGCTGACGGGGAATCGATGGGGACGGTTGATGTGTGTGGGGACGGAGTGCCTCGCCACGTCGTGTGTTTAGGTTTACCTTGCAAGGATAAAAACTCGATTCGAATCGTCTGCTTCTCGCAGCTAATGAGACTGCTTGATCCATTGTACTGCATTGAGTAACAAGTGGAAATATGATGAGTTGATATAAGATGTTGATTGCTAATAATGTTTGCTACTATGTATGAGTAGATAGTACACATTTAGCCTTAAGAGAGTCACACTTAAATTGGCAAAGTTAAAACTTGACTTAGAAACTCAGCTAGTGCTTTTGGCAACCAAACCCCACATCCAAACAGATGCATGTCTAGAGGTAGAGGAGTAGACTCCTCACACCGGGTAAGTCTAGCTGAGTATTAGTATACTCAGCCTTGCTTGTGGCATAATTTTACAGGTTCTCTGGAGGACATGGTTGCTGGAGTGACTTGGCCGTCCATCTTGCCACCGGGTTGGACTGTCGAGTGGGACCCTACCTCGGCTGAGGAGGAGCATGAGGAGTGATGGGACAGGCTTCCCCATCTCTCTGTTTATTTACCGTTAGTTTTATTCCGCTACACTTCGAACAATAATGACTACTTTTGCAAAACTCCGATGATGATGTAATAATTTAATACTCTTTAATGCATGGTTTTATGCTTTATTGTATTTGCTCTGTGACTCACCATCGAGTGAGATTGTGGTACTTGATCATGTCAGTGGCCGTGTCGGACTAGATCCGAGGGATTGACGGGTTATTCTCATTTAAGTGTGGTCTAGCCTCTAAGGCGGGACTTAGGCACTTAAGTTGGAATAATTCGGGCAGTTCCGCCACACCCAGATGGGTCGGCGCGAGATAGAACACAAGGGGGAACAAAAGAGGGAACCACGGCTCGTGTTATCCTGCGCCCAGGGCGGATGCGCTTGCAGTAGGGGGTTACAAGCGTTCGCGAGGGAGAGAGAGAGCCTCGTTCGTCAGCCCGTCCTCCCGCGCGTTCACCCTCTCGTACGAGGGCCTTGGACCTTCCTTTTATAGACGTAAGGGAGAAGGTCCAGGTGTACAATGGGGAGTGTAGCAATGTGCTAACGTGTCTAGCAGAGAGGAGCCAGAGTCCTATGTACATGCCAACGTGGCTGTTGGAGAGGTGTTGGTGCCCTGTTCATGTGATGTCGTGGTCGTCGGAGGAGCGCTTGAGCCCTGTAGAAGCACATATGTCGGGGCTGTCGGGTCCTTGCTGACGTCTCCTTGCTTCCGTAAGGGGCTGAGAACCGCCGTCGTCATGGAGCACGCGGGGTGCCGTCATTACTTGTTTACCGGGGCGAGCCAGATGGGACGCCGGTCTTGTTCCCCGTAGCCTGAGCTAGCTAGGGGTAGGGTAATGATGTATCCCCCTGTAACGTGGTCGGTCTGAGCCCAAGGTCGGGCGAGGCGGTGACTCCTCCGAGGTCGAGATTGAGTCTGAGCTCTGAGGTCGGGCGAGGCGGAGACCGTCTTCCGGGGTCGAGGTTGAGTCCGAGCCCTGGGGTCGGGCGAGGCGGATACCGTCTTCCGGGGTCGAGGTTGAGTCCGAGCCCTGGGGCCGGGCGAGGCGGATACCGTCTTCTGAGGCCGAGGCGGGGGTCGAGCCCTGGGGTCGAGCGAGGTGGAGCTTCCTATGGCGCCTGAGGCTAGACTTGGCTGCTGTCAGCCTCACCCTGGTGGGTGGCACAGCAGTCGGAGCAGGGCAGGCGGCGCTGTTTTCCTGTCAGGTCAGTCAGTGGAGGGGCGAAATGACTGCGGTCACTTCAGACCTGTCGACTGAGGAACGTGCGTCAGGATAAGGTGTCAGACGATCCTTGCATTGAATGCTCCTGTGATACGGTCGGTTGGCAAGGCGATCTGGCCAAGGTTGCTTCTCCGCGAAGCCTGCCGGAGCTGGGCCTCGGGCGAGTCGGGGGTGCGCCCGTTGCTTGAGGAGACCCTCGGGCGAGACATGAATCCACCTGGGTCTACTGTTCTTGCCCGAGGCTGGGCTCGAGCGAGGCGAGATCGTGTCCCTTGAGTGGGCGGAGCTTTGACCTGTATTGCGTCCTTCAGGCCTTTGCAGCTTTATGCTAATGGTGGTTACCAGCCAAGTTTAGGAGTCTTGGGGGTACCCCTAATTATGGTCCCCGACAATATCGTTATGTATCTATGTTTAATCACGAATTTTGGCGTCATCATTGTACTCACGCCGCCGTCGCCAGGGCCTGAGTCCATTGGAGGCTCACAATTTGTGTTCCGTGGCATCGCACGGACACATATCTACTACTATATTAAAAACATAATGTGGGCATCTGGTGTTACCACGGCTTCATCCTGCATGCTGACACTCTGGGACCGCCCACGCGTCCCGACTGGTTCTCCCGCCTTGCCCTGGGCCCCACGCCCAGCGCCCGCGCAGTGCTCTCTCAGCTAATGCTCTGTGGCTAATCAACAAAAAATAGTGCAGAGCAAGCACTCGAACACAACGCTCTCCTACTCTAGAAATTTGGAGCTAACTACCAAACCACACGTACCTTAGTGTTTAGAAATAAAAATAATTATATCTAAATAAATATCTCAATACCTATTTTTATGATATATAATAATTGTAGTAAAGCACGAGCAACTGGCCAGTAAAAGTATAAGCGTATTCGATTGTAAAATCAAATTTATTATAAAACCTTTAATGCTAAATAAAAACTAAAAATAAATCGTTTGAATTATATATGCGTCGAAGAGTGGAAAGGGTGAGAGAAATTAGAAAAAAAAAGTGTTGTTACATGGGCTGGTGGGCTGACCAATCTTCTGTTCGGAGTCTGCCATCAGCTCATCTCTGTGCGACTGTGCGCGACTCCCCGTCCGCTCCCCTCTTCCACCACGTGCTCGCGTCCGCTCCTCCTCCTTCCGAAGGGCGAGTTCGCATCGCAGCGTCGCCCGCAGCAGCAGCGGACCGCGGACCACGCCACCTCATCCAGCGGCATTGAGCGAGGGAGCGATTCGATCAGAATCGACATGGACGGCGGCGAGCACGAAGCGGAGGAGTCCTCCTCTAAGCGCCGGGAGCGCCTGCTCGCCCTCCGCTCCGCCGCAAACGTGTCGCCGGCGGGGGCTCCTCCGCCGACGGCCGCGGGGAGCCTCCTCCCGGATCCTGACCTCCCGGACGACGAGGCCGCATCCGTGTGCCCGCCCCCGCCCCAGCGTTTCGACTACTACACCAACCCCGCCGCCGCCTTCACATCCTCCTCAGGAGGCGCCACAAATCCCACCTGGTCCCACAAGCGCAAGAGCCCTCCCGCCTGCTACGCCCCGCCTCCGCCGGCTTACGGTCCGTACTACCCTACAAGCACCTACTAGCTTATGCTACTCTTCTCCTCGTTACCCACTAATGTCGATTGTCTGATTAGGGTTGCATATGCTGCACAATTCAGTCTCGCCATATTCGTAATTGAACCTAAACCCTAACAAAACCCTCTTCCTGATTTCTAGTATTGTAGTAGGCAGCCCTAACTACACCTCGCCATACTCAATTGGATCTAAACCTTAACAGAACCATCCGTGGCATCATCCTATATGCAGAGAAAGAAAAAAAGATAATGCAGCTTTAGTGTTCTTCCATAGTTGCACATTCGGCCTGTGTGTTATGTTGGCAGTGGCCGAGCTTGTGCCTAAAGCCATTAGGGTTTCTATGTGGGCAACGACTGATATGCAGCCATTACGTGCAAGCGTGCAAGCAGGTCTTTTGGTCCGTTAGATCTAGATCTAACCATATGCTACTATGTGTCCTATTAGATTGATACATGCATGTTTTTTCTTTAATGGAGCTGCATTCAGATGAGTGTTACAGTTGAATTGGAAAAGGCTTGCTTCTGTTCTAAAGCTACTCTGTGATCTCTTTTAGTTAAATCTAAGTATCCTTTGAGCATATCGAATTTCCAAAATGCTAATGTTGCATGTGTAAGATCATATCAACTTGTAACTTTTCGTTTGCGCATTTGGTTATTAGTCTGTGTACAATTTGTTTGGCAGGAAGTAGATGGTTAGGTAGCAATGGCATATAAAAGGGCGTGTTATCTAGTTCTCCATAGGCAAAAAATGATATTCTAGGATTCCAGTTTAGGGGTAAGATCCTAGGGATGTTGACATGTTTTTTTATAGCACTTCAGTAGCTGGAATTCGGTTAACCAACAAGAGAAACAAGGATTCCAGTGAGAATTATATATCGCAGTCAAGAAAACAGCCTTACAGTAGTGGCATACAAGCTAGGGCCCTGTTTGTTTCAGCTATTTTCAGATTCTGGCCACTAGAAGCTGCTGCAAACTGCCAAACGACTAGCTTTTCAGCCCGCTTCTATGAGAATCACTTTAGTTAAAACCGTCCAAAATTAACGTGAACACAAAATCGGTCGAATCGTTACGATAGTAGAAAATCGTCACTTTCTACGTCCTAAACCTTATGGCTCTTTTATCTTTCTCTGCATGTAATCTCCATGATACTCAGATTCTCTCAACAGTCAAATTCTCAGAAAAGCTCCTTAAAAAAAGCTGAACCAAACATGCCCTAGGTTAACTGGTTAATGTTGAATATGATTGATTAAAGAAACTTAGAGTATATTTTTTGGGTTAATGATTTGAAGTCTAAATTGCTTTCATTACTTATATATTTTGGGTGTCTGGTTCCATTATTAACATTTGAGGATTGGCATCATCTATTTGTTCTCTCGTGTGGTCGTGCCTAGCATGACAGTCATGTTTAGAGTTCTTCTGTTTGCTGCATGCTTAACTTACCAATTCATTTTCAGTGCCACTTTGATGTCATAACTACTGTGGGAATGTTGTCCTGACCATGTTTCTAACTCTCGACCAGGGAACTACTGCAGCAACTACCACCCTCCACACCAGCAGCCTACATCTTCATGGCAAGTTCACTCTCCATCCCCGATGCCACAAGATGCACCAAGGAGCAGTCCATGGCAACGTCCTATGCAGTTCCAGGATCCAATGTCAGGATACCAAGGAGGTCCTCCCAGCGCACCACCTCCTTGGGTGTCACATTCTGGTCCTCGAGGCCGAGGTTCTTATTCAAATCCACCAAACTTTGGGTTCAGACACCCGAATCCCAGCCGAGGTGGCAGCACAATGAACTATGGACCAAGAGGTGGCCCATATTCATCTTATGGACGTGGCAGGGGGCCCAACTACTTTGGCAGCCCAGGTTCAAGGGGGAGAGGGGGGAGGGGTGGCTGGCAAGGCCAGAGTTACATGAACAAGTCAATGCTTGATGACCCTTGGGTGGACCTGCAACCTGGTGTTGGCAACATACTAATACCTAGAGGTGAGTATGACTCCAACAAGTCCTGGCTCCCAGAATCGCTGCGAAAAAAGAAGGAAACGCCGCCTGCTCATGGACAAATTAAACCGGCGCCAGGATTGAGCCTATCAGAATACCTTGACCTGTCTTTCAATGAGGTTTCTGATAAAGAGAAGTAGGCCTTTATGTATGCATATCTACGACGACAGATTGATGTAGGGCCTATTTGGTTTGTGGCTAAATGTGCCCCACTTTGCCTAAGGTTAGTCGTTCGAATTGAATAACTAACCTTAGGCAGAAAAGTTAGGCAAAGTGTGGCAACTGAGGTAGTGAACCAAACATGCCTGTAGTCTTTGCGATCATTTGCAATAGATATGTTCCCTCTGAAATCATGTGCACCTTTTATCTTCGCTCCTCCCATTGCCCTGTACTGTGCTGCCATGGCAATTTTACTAGTATTTATGCGTTATAGCGATCTTGTTGTAATGACTTGAATTTAAGGAACTGAATAACTTATGATCTCTTAATAGATAGAGGAAGCAAAGTTGTGCTGCATGTCTGGTGTCGTGGAGCTGGATGATAAGTTGCACTCTTTGGAAGCACAAGCACCTCTTCATTAGAACTTAATAGGCTTTGTTTTTTTTTAAAAGAAGCAGACCTTTGGAGAAGGGAAGTTACAAAGGTTGCGTAGCATGTCAGCGTGTTTTCTGCTGGTGCATAACGACCAGTCCTGATTCGTCTTGGATTGCATAGAAAGTTTGGTGGAGATTCTGTTGAAAAAAAGGAAGGCTGCAAATCTTGTGCCAAAGGTCAGCTGGAGATGGATGCTGGGCTTTTCTTTCTTTCTTGGTGCATATAATGTGAGCATCCCAGTTGGACCTGATTTCTTGTATCGCATTGCATCCAAATCTTTTGCGCGATGACAATTAGAGTCTGGTAGTGGCAAATTAGAGCCTGGTCATGCATTTGCAGCACGGTTTCATGTACTATAGTCTATAGAGCCAAGATGAGATGAAGAAGATGAAAAGGTTGTGTTTGTTAGGCTGTTGTTAGGAAGAAAGGACCGTCCATCTGACTGACTGACTTGGAATAGACAATGAAATGGAAAAAGGACACGACGAGTTTGGCCAAGTGAGTTTGGTGTGTTTTGTTGCGTGATGGCGATGCTGATGGGGATATAGTACGTGCTTGTATAGCTGCTTGCATGTTCACACTGATTCCAGACTAATTTGCTCGATGAGCATGCCACCATGCACGTGAGATCGTTGGTTATCACTGCTTAATTAAATCTCACTAGGGCTGCGACTGGGATATGGATGCTATTTAATCTAGGCGGCTGTCGAAACTCTGATTATGATCCTGATGACCAGTTTGTTTTTGTATCTCAGATTTTTCTTTTTCTATATATCTCTTAACATATGATTAATTTGAAATTAAAATTTTATACTTTATCAATAAAGTACATCTATAATTTTTTGAGAATTGTTTGTGACATTTGTTAGTTGGTTTGCACCTGATAAATTACCTTTATTATTTTAGTATAATAAAATATAGTATATGTATCTCAGGATTTGTCTAATCCCCGTCTGAATAGACATTTGTAAAAAAAATCACTTCCTATATTTTTTCGTACTCTTCAACAGTTTTTTAATCTTTGTACGCACTAATTTTTAGCTCCTTCATTTTATTCTATTTTAGTAACTAAATTAACAAATACGAAAATTTTAGTTTCCGTATTTAGCAATTTAGAGACTAAAATGAAATAAAATAGAGGTGCTAAAAATTAGTCTATAAAAACCAAACATCTCTATGTTTGGAGTATGTAATATTACCTCCGTTCTTTTTCTATTTGGCGCGGTTCACTTTTTTTCAAATTTTAATTATTCATCTTACTCAAAAAAATTATGCAAATATGTAAAATTATAATACATTCCCAACTAATGTTAACGATAAAACAAATAACAAAAGAGTAGATGATAACTCATAATTTTTTTAAATAAGACTAGTGATTAAAGCTTTTTTTAAATAAAAAAGAACGGTGGGATATAAATAATCTTTTGAAGTTGATGTAAGGTCGACGGTGCATACTAGCATTTGAGTCTCTCATTTTTTTCGCGTTCCCACGTGTAGAGATTTCAAATCATGGCACTAAACATATGGTGTCGTCAGCGGCGGACGCAGAACAAAATTTTAGGTGAGGTGACACTATAAGAGACAAACCACGATACTAGACGACTAGATAAAAATAGCTTTATGATAATTGTCGGCGTTTCGAGACCGGGGGGTCCCTGGGCCGACGAGTGAATGTCGCCGCGTGCCCCAGCCCAGATGAGTCGAGCGCGAGGGCGAGCGCGAAGGGGGGAGAGCGAGGCGGCCGGAGACCGGCGTGAGAGAGGTAGGAATCCCGCGGCCTTCGTGTTCGTCCCGCGCCCAGGTCGGGTGCGCTTGCAGTAGGGGGTTACAAGCGTCCACGCGGGAGAGGGAGCGAGCGGCTTCAAGCGAGCGCCTGTCTCGTCCTCGTCCCCGCGCGGCCAACCCTCTCTAAGAGGGCCCTGGTCCTTCCTTTTATAGGCGTAAGGAGAGGATCCAGGTGTACAATGGGGGGTGTAGCAGAGTGCTACGTGTCTAGCGGAGGAGAGCTAGCGCCCTAAGTACATGCCGTTGTGGCAGCCGGAGAGATTTTGGCACCCAGCTGGTGTGATGTCGTGGCCGTCGGAGGAGCGATGGAGCCTGGCGGAGGGACAGCTGTCGGAGCGGTTGAGACCTTGCTGACGTCCTCTTGCTTCCGTAAGGGGGTTGAGAGTCGCCGTCGTCACAGAGTATGCGGGGCGCCATCATTGCCTATCTGGCGGAGCGAGCCAGATGGGACGCCGGTCTTGTTCCCTGCGGCCTGAGTCAGCTCGGGGTAGGATGATGATGGCGCCTCCTGTTGACGTGGCTGGTCTGCGCCCTAGGTTGGGCGATGTGGAAGCTCCTCCGAAGCCGAGGTCGAGTCTGTCTTCCGTGGTCGAGGTCGAGTTCGAGCCCCTGGGTCGGGCGAGGCGGAGTTCGTCGTCTTCTAGGGCTGAGCCCAAGTCCAAGCCCTGGGTCGGGCGGAGCGGAGTTCGTCGTCTTCTGGGGCTGAGCCCAAGTCCGAGCCCTGGGTCGGGCGGAGCGGAGTTCGCCGTCTTCCGGGACTTAGCCCGAGTCCGAGCCCGAGCCCTGGGTCGGGTGGAGCGGAGTTCGCCGTCTTCCGGGACTTAGCCCGAGTCCGAACCCTGGGTCGGGCGGAGCGGAGTTCGCCGTCTTCCGAGACTTAGCCCGAGTCCGAGCCCTGGGTCGGGCGGAGCGGAGTTCGCCGTCTTCCGGGACTTAGCCCGAGTCCGAGCCCTGGATCGGGCGAAGCGGAGCTTCCTAGGGTGCCTTCGGCAGGGCCTGACTGCCTGTCAGTCTCACTCTGTCAAGTGGCACCGCAGTCGGAGTGGCGCAGGCGGCGCTGTCCTTCTGTCAGGCCGGTCAGTGGAGCGGCGAAGTGACGGCGGTCACTTCGGCTCTACCGGCTGGGGGGCGCGCGTCGGGATAAAGGTGTCAGGCCACCTTTGCATTAAATGCTCCTGCGATTTGGTCGGTCGGTGCGGCGATTTAGTCAGGGTTGCTTCTTGGCGAAGGCAGGACCTCGGGCGAGCCGGAAATATGTTCGCCGCTGGAGGGGGGCCTCGGGCGAGACGGAAATCCTCCGGGGTCGGCTGCCCTTGTCCGAGGCTAGGCTCGGGCGAGGCGTGATCGAGTCCCTCGAATGGACTGATCCCTGACTTAATCGCGTCCATCAGGCCTTTGCAGCTTTATGCTGATGGGGGTTACCAGCTGAGAATTAGGAGCCTTGAGGGTACCCCTAATTATGGTCCCCGACAATAATAACAAGGTTAGATGATAATACTAGGAGCGTTCTAAAATGATGTGAATATTAGAAAACCATTTTGGCCACCCTACAGAAAGACGGGCGAAGCAGTCACATCGACGCGTCATTTTGGTGAGTCTGCCTTGAGATGGCGATGATGAGGCAGCAACATGCGAGGGGCAGCGAGGGCAAGCGGCTGTAGGCAGTGGCAAGCGACAACAATTGTTGCATTGCGACGATGTGGTGGGACCCTCGTGACATAGTGAGGGCAGATGGTGGTGGCACCATGTGAAAGAGAAATGTGCCTTTGGGCCATTTCTAAGTATTTTGGTGATTGAGTGCAAACACAAGTGCTTAAATGTGAAAATGTGCCCATGGTTGAACAAAGTGCAAATCACAAGTAAAGGTATGTTTCTAAGCCTTAGTACATTGGTTTTGTGTACTAATATCTTGTCTAAGTGTTAGAAACAGGAAGAAGCAGAAAAGAAAAGAAGTGGAAGAGTGGCTGTGTACAGCCAAAGGCTGTTTCGGGCTGAGGCACCGGACTGTCCGGTGTGCACCGGACAGTGTCCGGTGCGCCAGACCAGCGCGGGGCAAACCAGCCGCTCTCGGGTTTTTCTCCGGCGACTTCGGCTAAAATTCACCGGACTGTTCGGTGTGCACCGGACTGTCCGGTGAGCCAACGGTCGGCCGGGCCAACGGTCGACCGCGCGATCGGCGCGTGACACGTGGCCGAGCCAACGGTCGGAAAGGTACACCGGACTGTCCGGTGTGCACCGGACATGTCCGGTGCGCCAACTGTGCGCAGATCTGCATCAGAAAGCAACGGTCGGATGAGCTTTGTATGGAAACAAATCGGGCACCGGACAGTGTCCGGTGTGCACCGGACTGTCCGGTGCGCCCGACGACAGAAGGCAAGGATGGCCTTCTAGATTTGTTCTCAACGGCTCCTAGCTGCCTTGGGGCTATAAAAGGGACCCCTAGGCGCATGGAGGAGGACACCAAGCATTCCTTGAGCACTCTTGATCACTCACACATCAATCTCGCGCACTTGTTCGACATTCTAGTGATTTGAGCTCCGTTCTAGTGTGCTAGTCTTTTGAGCTCAAGTCTGGGTCTTGTGTGTGCGTATTCGCTGTGATCTTTGTGTCGTGTGTGAGTTGCTAATCCCTCCCTTGCTCCGTGATTCTCTGTGAACATCTTTTGTAAGGGCGAGAGGCTCCAAGTTGTGGAGATTCCTCGCAAACAGGATTGAGAAAAGAAAAGCAAGAACACCGTGGTATTCAAGTTGATCATTGGATCACTTGAGAGGAGTTGAGTGCAACTCTCGTCCGTTGGGACGCCACAACGTGGAGTAGGCAAGTTTTTGTACTTGGCCGAACCACGGGATAACCACCGTGTCATCTCTGTGATTGATTTCTTGTGGTTATTGTGTTTTGACTCCTCTCTAGCCACTTGGCCATAATTGTGCTAACACTTAACAAGTTTTTTGTGGCTTAAGTTTTGAAGTTCTACAGGATCACCTATTCACCCCCCTCTAGGTGCTCTCAATTGGTATCAGAGCCGTTCTCTTCAAGGAAAGGACTAACCGCCCGAAGAGATGGATCCTAAGGGGAAGGGAATCGTGATCAACGACAAGGAAAAGGAGTCCTTCGTCAACGAGCCAAAAGATGATAAATCCAACGACTCTGGCTCGGGCCACAGACGTAAAGATGGGAAGAAGAAGAAGACAAGGCGCATCAAGGAGATCATCTACTACGACAGTGACGAATCCTCTTCTTCCCAAAAGGACGACGACAACGACTACAGAAAGACGGTCAATTCGAACTTTTCATTTGACTATTCTCGTATTCCACATAGTTCGAATTCGCATTTGCTTTCCATTCCTCTCGGCAAACCTCCACACTTTGATGGGGAGGACTACGGATTTTGGAGTCACAAAATGCGTAGTCATTTATTCTCTCTCCATCCAAGCATATGGGAGATCGTAGAGAATGAAATGAAATTTGATAGCTCGGATAGCCCTATGTTTATTAATGAACAAATTCATAAAAATGCACAAGCTACTACTGTGTTGCTAGCTTCCTTGTGCAGGGACGAGTACAATAAGGTGAGCGGCTTGGACAATGCCAAGCAGATATGGGACACCCTCAAGATTTCTCACGAGGGGAACGACATCACCATGCTCACCAAAATGGAGTTGGTGGAGGGCGAGCTTGGAAGGTTTGCAATGATAAGGGGCGAGGAGCCAACCCAAACATACAACCGGCTCAAGACCCTTATCAACAAAATAAGGAGCTACGGAAGCACGCGATGGACGGATCACGACGTCGTCCGCCTAATGCTAAGGTCATTTACCGTTCTTGATCCTCATCTCGTGAACAATATTCGTGAGAATCCCAGGTACACGAAGATGACGCCCGAGGAGGTACTCGGAAAATTCGTAAGCGGGCGGATGATGATCAAGGAAGCAAGATACGTGGACGACGCCTTGAATGGACCGATCAACGAGCATCAACCCCTTGCTCTCAAGGCAACAAGAAGCAAGGAGGCGCTATCTAGCAAGGTGGCACAAATTGAGGCGGCTGGACTTAATGATGAAGAGATGGCTCTCATCATCAAACGCTTCAAGACGGTGCTAAAAGGTCACAAGGGGCAGCCAAGCAAGACCAAGACAAAGGGGAAGCGCTCATGCTTCAAGTGCGGTAAGATTGGTCATTTTATCGCTAACTGCCCCGATAACGATAGTGACCAGGAACAGGGGAACAAGAGGGAAAAGAAGAAGAATTACAAGAAGGCCAAGGGCGAGGCACACATCGGAAAGGAGTGGGATTCGGATTGCTCCTCCGACTCCGACAATGAAGGACTCGCCGCCACCGCCTTCAACAAGTCATCCCTCTTCCCCAACGAACGTCACACATGCCTTATGGCAAGGGAGAAGAAGGTATGTACTCGCAACTCTACCTATGCTTCTTCAAGTGAGGACGAATCTAGTGATGAGGATGAAGTAGATTATTCATGTTTGTTCAAGGGCTTAGATAGATCTAAGATAGACAAAATTAATGAATTAATTGATGCCTTGAATGAAAAGAATATACTTTTAGAAAAGCAAGAGGATTTGTTGTATGAAGAACATGATAAGTTTGTAGAGGCTCAAAAATCCCTTGCATTAGAAATTAGGAGGAATGAAATGCTTGCTTGTGAAGTGTCAACATGCCATGATTCTATTTCTAACTTAAAGAGCATAAACGATGATTTAAATGCTAAACTAGTAGAAGTAAATAAATCCAACTCTTGTGTTGAAAATGGTGAAATTTGCACTAGGTGTAAGGATATTGATGTTAATGCTTGTAGCGAACACTTAGTTTCTATTTCAAAATTGAATGATGAATTAGCTAGTCTTAATGCTCAACTTAAGACTAGCAAGAGTAATTTTGATAAACTAAAATTTGCAAGGGATGCCTACACAGTGGGTAGACACCCCTCAATTAAGGATGGTCTTGGCTTCAAGAGAGAGGCCAAGAACTTAACAAGCCATAAGGCTCCTATCTGCGTCAAGGAGAAAGGGAAGGCCCCTATGGCTAGTAGTGCTAAAAAGAATCATGCTTTCTTGTACTATGATAGGAGACATGCTAGAAATGCTTATAATGATTTTGATTCACATGCTTATGATTCTTATGCTATGACTGCTTCTAGTTCTCATGTTGTGCATGATAGAAAGGTTAGTAGAAGAAATGTCATTCACAATATGCCTAGGAGAAATGTTGTTAATGCTCATAGGAAAGATCATGGACCTTCTACAATTTATCATGCTCTAAATGCTTCCTTTGCTATTTGTAGAAAGGATAGGAAAATAGTTGCTAGGAAGTTAGGGGCAAAATGCAAGGGAGACAAAACTTGCATTTGGGTCCCTAAGAATATTTGTGCTAACCTTGTAGGACCCAACATGAGTTGGGTACCTAAGACCCAAGCCTAAATTTGCCTTGCAGGTTTATGCATCCGGGGGTTCAAGCTGGATTATCGATAGCGGATGCACAAACCATATGACGGGGGAGAAGAAGATGTTCACCTCCTACGTCAAGAATAAAGATTCCCAAGATTCAATTATATTCGGTGATGGGAATCAAGGCAAGGTAAAAGGTTTAGGTAAAATTGCAATTTCTAATGAGCACTCCATATCCAATGTGTTTTTAGTTGAGTCTCTTGGATATAATCTGCTATCTGTGAGTCAATTATGCAATATGGGATATAACTGTCTATTTACAAATGTAGATGTGTCTGTCTTTAGAAGAAGTGATGGTTCACTAGCTTTTAAGGGTGTATTAGACGGCAAACTTTATTTAGTTGATTTTGCAAAAGAAGAGGCCGGTCTAGATGCATGTTTAATAGCTAAGACTAGCATGGGCTGGCTGTGGCATCGCCGCTTAGCACATGTGGGGATGAAGAACCTTCACAAGCTTCTAAAGGGAGAACACGTGATAGGTTTGACTAACGTGCATTTCGAAAAGGATAGACCTTGTGCAGCTTGTCAAGCAGGTAAACAAGTGGGAGGAGCGCATCACGGCAAAAACGTGATGACCACTTCAAGACCCCTGGAGCTGCTTCATATGGACCTCTTCGGACCTGTCGCCTATCTGAGCATAGGAGGAAGTAAGTATGGTTTAGTTATTGTTGATGATTTTTCCCGCTTCACTTGGGTGTTCTTCTTGCAGGATAAGTCTGAAACCCAAGGGACCCTCAAGCGCTTCCTCAGGAGAGCTCAAAATGAGTTTGAGCTCAAGGTGAAGAAGATAAGGAGCGACAACGGGTCCGAATTCAAGAACCTTCAAGTGGAGGAATTTCTTGAGGAGGAAGGGATCAAGCACGAGTTCTCCGCTCCCTACACACCACAGCAAAATGGTGTGGTAGAGAGGAAGAACAGGACGCTAATCGATATGGCGAGGACAATGCTTGGAGAATTCAAGACCCCCGAGTGTTTCTGGTCGGAAGCCGTGAATACGGCTTGCCACGCCATCAACAGGGTCTACCTTCATCGCCTCCTCAAGAAGACTTCGTATGAGCTACTAACCGGTAACAAACCCAATGTATCTTACTTTCGTGTATTTGGGAGCAAGTGCTACATTCTAGTGAAGAAAGGTAGAAATTCTAAGTTTGCTCCCAAAGCTGTAGAAGGGTTTTTGTTAGGTTATGACTCAAATACAAAGGCGTATAGAGTCTTCAACAAATCATCGGGTTTGGTTGAAGTCTCTAGCGACGTTGTATTTGATGAGACTAATGGCTCTCCAAAAGAGCAAGTTGTTGATTGTGATGATGTAGATGAAGAAGATGTTCCAGCGGCCGCTATACGAACCATGGCGATTGGAGAAGTGCGGCCACAGGAACAAGATGAACGAGATCAACCTTCTTCCTCAACTATGGTCCATCCCCAAACCGAAGATAACGAACAGGTACCTCAAGTGGAGGCGCTTGATCAAGGGGGAGCACAAGATGATCAAGTAATGGAGGAAGAAGCGCAACCGGCACCTCCAACCCAAGTTCGAGCGATGATTCAAAGGGATCATCCCGTCGACCAAATTCTGGGTGACATTAGCAAGGGAGTAACTACTCGATCTCGATTAGTTAATTTTTGTGAGCATTACTCCTTTGTCTCTTCTATTGAGCCTTTCAGGGTAGAGGAGGCCTTGCTAGATCCGGACTGGGTGTTGGCCACGCAGGAGGAGCTCAACAACTTCAAGAGAAATGAAGTTTGGACGCTGGTGCCTCGTCCGAAGCAAAATGTTGTGGGAACCAAGTGGGTGTTCCGCAACAAACAAGACGAGCACGGAGTGGTGACAAGGAACAAGGCTCGACTTGTGGCAAAAGGTTATGCCCAAGTCGCAGGTTTGGACTTTGAGGAGACTTTTGCTCCTGTGGCTAGGCTAGAGTCCATTCGTATCTTGCTAGCATATGCCGCTCACCATTCTTTCAGGCTGTACCAAATGGATGTGAAGAGCGCTTTCCTCAACGGGCCAATAAAGGAGGAGGTGTACGTAGAGCAACCCCCTGGCTTCGAGGATGAACAGTACCCCGACCACGTGTGTAAGCTCTCTAAGGCGCTCTATGGACTTAAGCAAGCCCCAAGAGCATGGTATGAATGCCTTAGAGACTTTCTAATAGCTAATGCTTTCAAGGTTGGGAAAGCCGATCCAACTCTTTTTACAAAGACATGTGATGGTGATTTGTTTGTGTGCCAAATTTATGTCGATGACATAATATTTGGTTCTACTAACCAAAAGTCTTGTGAAGAGTTTAGCAGGGTGATGACGCAGAAATTCGAGATGTCGATGATGGGCGAGTTGAACTACTTCCTTGGGTTCCAAGTGAAGCAACTCAAGGACGGCACCTTCATCTCCCAAACTAAGTACACGCAAGATCTGCTAAAGCGGTTTGGGATGAAGGACGCCAAGCCCGCAAAGACGCCGATGGGAACCGACGGACACACCGACCTCAACAAAGGAGGTAAGTCCGTTGATCAAAAAGCATACCGGTCAATGATAGGTTCCTTGCTTTACTTATGTGCTAGTAGACCGGATATTATGCTTAGCGTATGCATGTGTGCTAGATTTCAATCCAATCCTAAGGAGTGTCACTTAGTGGCGGTGAAGCGAATTCTTAGATATTTGGTTGCTACGCCTTGCTTCGGGCTCTGGTATCCAAAGGGGTCTACCTTTGACTTAGTTGGATACTCAGACTCCGACTATGCTGGATGTAAGGTCGATAGGAAGAGTACATCGGGGACGTGCCAATTCTTAGGAAGGTCCCTGGTGTCATGGAATTCTAAGAAACAAACTTCCGTTGCCCTATCCACCGCTGAGGCCGAGTATGTTGCCGCAGGACAGTGTTGCGCGCAACTACTTTGGATGAGGCAAACCCTCCGGGACTTTGGCTACAATCTGAGCAAAGTCCCACTCCTATGTGATAATGAGAGTGCTATCCGCATGGCGGAAAATCCTGTTGAACACAGCCGCACAAAGCACATAGACATCCGGCATCACTTTTTGAGAGACCACCAGCAAAAGGGGGATATCGAAGTGTTTCATGTTAGCACCGAGAATCAGCTAGCCGATATCTTTACCAAGCCTCTAGATGAGAAGACCTTTTGCAGGCTGCGTAGTGAGCTAAATGTCTTAGATTCGCGGAACTTGGATTGAATTGTAGCATACATGTGTTTATGCCTTTGATCATGTTCATTCTGCATTTTGTTGCTTATTGTGGTGCTCAAGTTGTACAAACACTCCCTGGACCTCACAAGTCCGTTGCAAAGTGATGCACATGTTTAGGGGGAGATGTGTTACAACTTGACCCTTTGAGACTAACCATATGCTTGAGTTTGCTTGATTTAGTCTCGAAGGAGAATTGAAAGGGAAAGGTGGACTTGGACCAATGAAAGACTTCCACTGCACTCCGATGAGAGGGTAACTAATTCCAAGTTCATCTCATGAACTCCTATTGCCATTTGCTCTTAATTCGAGATTTTTGGTGAGGCAATGGGGTTAAAGGGCCAAAGTTAATCCCGTTTTGGTGCTTGATGCCAAAGGGGGAGAAAATAAAGGCCAAAGTAATAAATGGATCAGCTACCACTTGAGAAATTTTTGAAAATAGTAGAATAGAGTTTTTGTTTTGTCAAAAGCTTTTATTGTCTCTTATTGTCTCTATTGTCAAAAATTGGCTTCTTGTGGGGAGAAGTGTGAAATAGGGGGAGTTTTGAAATCTTTGATCAATCTCTTTTGGAATGATTCTCTTTATGCTTCAACATGTGTGTTTGATTTAGAGATAGAGATTTGAGTTTGATTTACAAAAACAAACCAAGTGGTGGCAAAAGATGATCCATATATGCCAAAATTGAATAAAACTCAAAGTTAGTTTTTATTTGAAGTGATTTTGCACTTGTTCTATTTGCCTTATGTTGTGTTGGCATAAATCACCAAAAAGGGGGAGATTGAAAGAGAAATGTGCCTTTGGGCCATTTCTAAGTATTTTGGTGATTGAGTGCAAACACAAGTGCTTAAATGTGAAAATGTGCCCATGGTTGAACAAAGTGCAAATCACAAGTAAAGGTATGTTTCTAAGCCTTAGTACATTGGTTTTGTGTACTAATATCTTGTCTAAGTGTTAGAAACAGGAAGAAGCAGAAAAGAAAAGAAGTGGAAGAGTGGCTGTGTACAGCCAAAGGCTGTTTCGGGCTGAGGCACCGGACTGTCCGGTGTGCACCGGACAGTGTCCGGTGCGCCAGACCAGCGCGGGGCAAACCAGCCGCTCTCGGGTTTTTCTCCGGCGACTTCGGCTAAAATTCACCGGACTGTCCGGTGTGCACCGGACTGTCCGGTGAGCCAACGGTCGGCCGGGCCAACGGTCGACCGCGCGATCGGCGCGCGACACGTGGCCGAGCCAACGGTCGGAAAGGTACACCGGACTGTCCGGTGTGCACCGGACATGTCCAGTGCGCCAACTGTGCGCAGATCTGCATCAGAAAGCAACGGTCGGATGAGCTTTGTATGGAAACAAATCGGGCACCGGACAGTGTCCGGTGTGCACCGGACTGTCCGGTGCGCCCGACGACAGAAGGCAAGGATGGCCTTCTAGATTTGTTCTCAACGGCTCCTAGCTGCCTTGGGGCTATAAAAGGGACCCCTAGGCGCATGGAGGAGGACACCAAGCATTCCTTGAGCACTCTTGATCACTCACACATCAATCTCGCGCACTTGTTCGACATTCTAGTGATTTGAGCTCCGTTCTAGTGTGCTAGTCTTTTGAGCTCAAGTCTGGGTCTTGTGTGTGCGTATTCGCTGTGATCTTTGTGTCGTGTGTGAGTTGCTAATCCCTCCCTTGCTCCGTGATTCTCTGTGAACATCTTTTGTAAGGGCGAGAGGCTCCAAGTTGTGGAGATTCCTCGCAAACAGGATTGAGAAAAGAAAAGCAAGAACACCGTGGTATTCAAGTTGATCATTGGATCACTTGAGAGGAGTTGAGTGCAACTCTCGTCCGTTGGGACGCCACAACGTGGAGTAGGCAAGTTTTTGTACTTGGCCGAACCACGGGATAACCACCGTGTCATCTCTGTGATTGATTTCTTGTGGTTATTGTGTTTTGACTCCTCTCTAGCCACTTGGCCATAATTGTGCTAACACTTAACAAGTTTTTTGTGGCTTAAGTTTTGAAGTTCTACAGGATCACCTATTCACCCCCCCTCTAGGTGCTCTCACCATGGTGCCAAGGCATGATCCCACCAATAGCTTGCCCACGAGTCGATGTGGAATAGGAGGCACAGTAGTGGCGCTGCGTGTGGGATCCCGACAACGCGATGAACTAACGAGTGTCGAGAAGACAAGGTGACACTGGTAGCGGACAGGTCTGGTCACCCACTACCGATCCAAGTCATGATCGAAGGAGCTATCGAGCCACGAGTAGGTCGAGTAGCTAGCCGCTAGAGGAAGGAATCGAACTACTTGTATGGAGAGCGGGCTGAGCAATGGACTGTCGAGAAAAAGTTAGATTAAAACTAGATTTCATTAGATTTGGTTGTACCTATTATATAAAAGTTTTTTTTTATTTTGATGTATATCTAAATTTAGGTATAATAGCATATAAACATTAAGGTGTGGCTATAGCCCCCTTTGTCCCACCCTTGGATCCGCCTATGGGTGTCGTGGAGTGGAGTTAGCTGCATGATAGCCTTCAAATTTAAAGTAATTCCTCTCTGTCTTAAATTAAAATTTATTTTAGATTATTAATATGTTGATACAATATTTAATGTATATATTATGTATATATGTTTAGATTTATAATCATCTATTTAAATATATATATATATATATATATATATATATATATATATATATATATATAATAAGAGTTAAAATGACTACTATTTTAGAATGAAAGGAATATCATGTGTGCATCTCGATTCTCCTTTTAGCTAGGCATATTTTAACAAACTTAGGGTTATTTGAATGCACTAATGTTAATAATTAGCTGCTAAAATGAATTGAAGACATCCAAATAATTTAGAATAATAGATCAGCTATTAGCTACTTTTAGAAAATTAGCTAGCTAATTTCACTAGCAATTTTTTAGGCAAGGAACTATTAGCTACGTGCTTCAATCACTCGATCCCTTATACTGATTCAAATTAGAGAATGGCCATCGAAAGGAACAGATTAGTTTTCTCCTCGACCACCAAACGATCTTACCTGATAAAGTAAATATCAATACTACGGCCATACTGATACGGCAGTGTAGTTGGACGGGTGGCGAGAAAAGGTTGGCAAATTCAGTTACAACTTACAACTAGGAAGAAAAGGCCAATCGCCAGCTGATGTCACTGTCACCGTCACCGTCATTTGCGTTGCGTGCGTGTTTCTCGGGAGCAGAATTCGTCACACCACCGTCAAGCAAGCTTGTCAATTCAGTTCAGTTCAGTTCTGGTATGGTTTGGTTTCGTCATTTTGTTGTTGTTACGCCATCAAGTCGATTTCATAACATCTAGTAGCTTGTGCCAAAACACAACGTCGATCCAACGGGCAAAATTAGAAGGCGCTTCTTAATTTGAGCCGTTTTCGTGTAATATAATTTTTACGACGCCATGAACCTTGCTTTGACTTCTCATTTTCTACATTTTTCGAATTGATTGACATATAGAGGCGTTTCTACAACCGCTTCAAGGGAGGTAAAGCGAGGGACTATGTTTTTTTGTTGAATATACGGCCAAAAAAATAATTATAATCCATAAAAAATACTAATAGGTTTTACGGCTAAAAATCAATGCACATAAATATTGGAAGCTCATGTCTTTCAATAGTTACATAAAGTCATGGTCGGCTCCTCCCCACGGCCCCCACATACCAAGCCTAAGTCATGTCATAAATCACAAGATCTATTTTTATGGTATTTATTGGGGATCTATTTTTTAGGCGGTACATACGCGCCATAAATCATGGCATCTAGCTGTGAGCGTGAAAAATATGGTATGATGTGAGGGACGTGGGTTCCGAGCGTGGTGGTTACTGTGGGCGCACAACCAGGTTTGAGCGTGAAATTCTCAAGTTTGAGCGTAGACAGTGTCAGATATAGTGTAAATATTGTTACAATGATCAACATAATGTAACGTACAACCCCCACGTAACAGACGTGTGTGAATCTAGATGGTTACCGTAAATACCGAGACCACATGAAAGACGTGGACATCTCTAGGACATGGTATTCATGATCATAAAATCCTCAAGTTTGAGTGTAAACAGTGTCAGATATATAGTATAAATATTGTTATAGCGGTCAACGCGATGCCACGTACGACCATCACGTAAGACACATACGTGAATCCATGTGGTTATCGTAAATACTTAGCCAACGTTAAAGACCAGGATATCTCGAAGACGTGGTATTCATCATCATAAAAATCCACAAGTTTGAACGTAAATATTGTCAAATATAAAGTAAATGTTGTTACAATGGCCAACACGATGTCACGTATGACCACCGCGTAAGAGACGTGCGTGAATCTATGTGGTTACCATAAATACCGAGCCAACGTTAAAGACTCAGATATCTCTAGGACGTGATATTCATGATCATAAAAATCCTCAAGTGTAAACATAAATAGTGTTAGTGTAATACCCTAATTTTTGAAACCAACAAAATGTACTAAGATCTAGTTTAATTCGGTAATATTTGAGTAGTTTAGAATCATGAATTATAATTTTAAGTATTTTCTTTTATAAATCAATTAAAGACCAATTTATAAAGTTAAATGAAAAGGCCCTTATGTAGGTAAATATGTACCCTTATAGGATAAAATATTTAGAACAGTCTCTAAAGTATGAAAACTAGAATTTGGGTTCTTGAAATATGATGGAAAGATTGAAAATAAAAGGGCAAATCTAAAGAAAACCTACCTATGCTTGTTGGGCCCAAACCACTGCCAGCCCACTCCCCTAGCTGTTCACCGCGCGGCCCAAACCTGCTGCCTCGCGCGCTCCCATTCACTGGCGAGTGGGTCCCACGCATCAGCTGTTGTCTGCCCGCTCCCGCGTCCCTCGCACTCTGGCATATGGGCCCATTGCCCAGCCTCCCACTCACGGTGCGGCTTCGCCTCGTTGACGCGCGCTCGATGACATGTGGGACCGCCTCGTCGGGTCGGTCTTCTCCGACTTCTTTGCGGCGCGGAATGTGATCCCAACGAACCCGCCGCAGCTGGGCGACTACCACGATACGCGCAACAAGCTCGCCCCGCTCAGTTCGGACTCTCGGGGCGTATAAGTAACCAGTCACGGAACCCCTAGCCATGTATATGGTCGATTAGAGCCGTGAGGGAGAAGCAGTGCACCGCCGCGGTCGATCTTTGTGGGCATCAACGTCCAGTCTCGTTTTGGGTCTCGACGTGCTACCAATCGGGTCGCCTTCGTGAATTGAAACCTCCGGTATCATCTTCCGGGCACGCGGTCTCTCTGGTCATCTCTAATTTCTCATCGACGCGTCGCGGTCACCGCAATCCGCGCAACTCCGTGGGTGGAGACCATCACGACCCAATCGCTGGTAAGGACTACCTCAACCTTTTCACCATCCGACTAGCTTCGTGTAGCTCTGTTTAATTTGATGGTGAAGCTCGGGGGAGGCCGATTGGTGGCACGGTCGTTCTTCCCCATCGCGCGGTCACGGCGGAGGCGCCCCTGCTTGGTTGGCGGGGGAAGATGAACGTAGACTGTTGGTCTGGCCTGGGCGGCTGTGATTAAAACACCGCGTAACCCTTCGCCGCATTAGATCTGGAGCGTCAAAATGGGATCGGATGGTAGGGGGCTTGGGCGATGGCTGGCCATGGATCTCAGATCCAGCGGGCAGGATCGCATCCCGGTTCACTTAGCGGCGATTTAATCTGGGCCGTGTGTGGTGATCGGACGACCACAACATGTGATACCCCTTCGGTGGGATCTTTTGCTAAAGAGCCCCCCATTGTTTGCATAATAAACCCGCCGTCCGGTTCGGATACAAACTGAGTCTTAAGAAAATTTATGAGTTAGACCTCGAGTTCTCTGTTAATGTGTGCGCAGTCCAGAACCCTTAGAAAATTCAGAAGTAATAAATAAAATGGGTTTTTAGTATAAAAATAAATCTAAAAACTTGTTTAATTCATATTAAATCCGTTTTAACTCAAAATTGATCCGTTCCAGTTGCATTAATTTTGTTTTAATACTGTTTATCACCTAATACCTTTGTTTAGCCATGAAACTTGAATTAAAATTGTTCATTTGGATTAATCTATTCTAAGCACTAAATAATTTCGGAAATCCATAACTTAATAACCGTAACTCCGAATTTAGTGGTTCTTGTTCCCACGATCTCGTAGCGACTCGTAGATTATTATTACGCAGTGTATTCTTATGTTTGGTGTAATGTTAATTTTGCCTATACCATGTTTGTTTGTATTGCTACGACTAGCGCGAGGTTACGAGTCCTCTGAAGATCATCCTGGTACCTGGAATCTCAAGTCTCAGGCAAGTTGTGCCCTTGATCACTTCTTTTACCCACTCATGTTCTAATTAATCATAATGATCTGCATAGGTTAATTTTGATGGGACCTAATAGGTTACCTAGTTTGTCTATCTTTATGCCTTGTTTACCACTGAACTTTTTGGGTAGTACTTGCTAGTGCTATATGTGGTTTTGGGCATTGAGATACACATTATTCATGATTATACTTTTGTTATCTGTTGTTATTTACTGTTCATGTCAAGATCATTAATGTTAATTGGAACATAGAGCTTAACTTGAGAAACACGTGCCACCACAAGGGTTTATGGACGCCCTTGGTTGATTAATTAGGAAAGCTAGTGGAGGACTACCTTACCCGAAAGGGGCAAGGGCAGTAGGGGAGTGGTCAGTGTAGGGAGGTCCTTGCTTGATTTTGCTGCGATGGCGGTCAGGCAAGAACCCTGCATTGGAGCTTCCTATAAACTGTAGCGGGTTTTCTGAAGCTAGTGGAACTTTGTAAAGGCCTCGTAGTGTTACCCTGCCTCGCCTCCTCGGTAGAGGTGTATGGGAAGTCACGATCCCTTGGCAGATGGGTAACATGACTTGTGGGTAAAGGGTACCACCTCTGCAGAGTGTAAAACTGGTATACTAGCCGAGCTCACGGTCATGAGCAGCTCAGGACTCTCTGGTGATTAAATTATGGAACTTATACTCAATTTGCCATATGCATTGCATCGCAGGTGAGGTTGTTACTTTTGTTCTACTACTTAATTGGGTTGGTATTTACTTATACTTAGTAATTGCTAATAAAATTTTGACCAACTTTAAAAGCAATGCTCAGCTCTAACCATTATCTTTGGTAAGCCTTACACTTCACCTGAGCTCCCACTTTTGGCGAGTTCATGCACATTATTCCCCACAACTTGTTGAGCGATGAACGTATGTGAGCTCACTCTTGCTGTCTCACACCCCCCCACACACACAGGTCAAGAACAGGTTCCACAGGATGAGGCGCATGGAGGATGCTGCGATGTGTTCGTGAGAGGTCTAGGTCGTCGTCTCCCAGTCAACTTTGGGTTGCTGGACCGTTGTCTCCTTATAATGTAATTATCTATTTATTTTGTATAGAACTTCTGTTATATAGTAAAGATGTGACATTCGATCCTGTGCCACTATGCATCATATGTGTGAGACTTGGTCCCAGCACACCTGGTGTTTATGTTCACGCCCGGGCTTTGGACCCCTAAAACCCGGGTGTGACAGAAGTGGTATCAGAGGAATGTTGACTGTAGGACGAAACCTAGATAGAACTGAACAACCAATATTTACTTACCTTTGCTACTCTGATTCTTATCTAAACTTTTCTTAATCTTTTCTCATCTATTTCCGCTTGACTCTGATTATTCTTACCTTTTCATTCTAAAGACAAATGTGGATTTCACACTTTGAAATCCGGTGCCTAAAGTGACCTTTAGGAATAGGAGACCTAATCTTAGGAACAAAAACAAAACTATTTTTTTTAGTATCTATGTGCTTCAATGTTTGTTCTTATGATACTTGTTTGATTTGGATCTTTGATTGATTGTGATGAGTTGTGGAGTAATTTACACAATTACATCTGCATATACATATAGGCATAAATATAAATGAATAAAATTCATAAGATAACTAGACAAACTAGATTATCCCTCATTAAAGTATCTAGCCCAACCATATTCATCTCATCTTAAAATATTCTATCTTACACTCATAGATCCATCTTATCTTAAAAGATTCATCTCATCTTGAAAAGATTTTATGTCATCCTAATAGATCTAACTAACCTCAAAGGATTCTACCTTATCCTTATGAATTCATCTTGCCCTAATTAGTATATTTATCTCATCCTATTATAACAACCATGATCTAATCCAAAATAATCAGATCTTAACTAGTTTAATCTAGTCACACCAACCTAATCTAGATTCTATCTAATATATTATGATCTAATCTAGAGAGAGTTACTTAATGCTGGTACAAAAAAATAAGACCATACTCCTAATTCACCCAAGCTTAAATCGGTAACTTAGATCAACTCGGCCATACCCAACAACTTGACCTACATAATAGGTTACATAACCTATCCCAATCATTCAGAAGCAAAACAACCAAACCAGATTATGACTAATATCATTTAACTTATAGCCACCTACTAAACTAGCTGCTCCACCTACTACTTTATCTTAACTACATGTCTCTAATTCGGATAACAACTTCAAGAACGAAGGATCGAAGATGATCAACTTCATCAAGAAAGGATGAGCACCAACTCAAGTCTTCAAGGATCAAGTGAGATCACCAAGATGAGTCAAGATCCACAATCTTGGATGGAGTCTTTTCTTACCCCATTCCTTCTTACCCAAAACTATATATGCTTTAAAGATATCTTTCATCCTACATAATAAAGTGGGTATACCCATATATACACAGGCCTTCCTAATCACCCACTGTTGTCTAAAAAAAATATATGAAACTCTGGATCTTGAACCTATTATAGACTAAAAGTCGAATCACAAACCAATCCTTATGTATCTCTTTTCTTACAAATCTCGGGGACGAGATTATTTTTAAGGGGGGTAGGATTTGTAATACCCTAATTTTTGAAACCAACAAAATGTACTAAGATCTAGTTTAATTCCGTAATATTTGAGTAGTTTAGAATCATGAATTATAATTTTAAGTATTTTCTTTTATAAATCAATTAAAGACCAATTTATAAAGTTAAATGAAAAGGCCCTTATGTAGGTAAATATGTACCCTTATAGGATAAAATATTTAGAACAGTCTCTAAAGTATGAAAACTAGAATTTGGGTTCTTGAAATATGATGGAAAGATTGAAAATAAAAGGGCAAATCTAAAGAAAACCTACCTATGCCTGTTGGGCCCAAACCACTGCCAGCCCACTCCCCTAGCTGTTCACCGCGCGGCCCAAACCTGCTGCCTCGCGCGCTCCCATTCACTGGCGAGTGGGTCCCACGCATCAGCTGTTGTCTGCCCGCTCCCGCGTCCCTCGCACTCTGGCATATGGGCCCATTGCCCAGCCTCCCACTCACGGTGCGGCTTCGCCTCGTTGACGCGCGCTCGATGACATGTGGGACCGCCTCGTCGGGTCGGTCTTCTCCGACTTCTTTGCGGCGCGGAATGTGATCCCAACGAACCCGCCGCAGCTGGGCGACTACCGCGATACGCGCAACAAGCTTGCCCCGCTCAGTTCGGACTCTCGGGGCGTATAAGTAACCAGTCACGGAACCCCTAGCCATGTATATGGTCGATTAGAGCCGTGAGGGAGAAGCAGTGCACCGCCGCGGTCGATCTTCGCGGGCATCAACGTCCAGTCTCGTTTTGGGTCTCGACGTGCTACCAATCGGGTCGCCTTCGTGAATTGAAACCTCCGGTATCATCTTCCGGGCACGCGGTCTCTCTGGTCATCTCTAATTTCTCATCGACGCGTCGCGGTCACCGCAATCCGCGCAACTCCGTGGGTGGAGACCATCACGACCCAATCGCTGGTAAGGACTACCTCAACCTTCTCACCATCCGACTAGCTTCGTGTAGCTCTGTTTAATTTGATGGTGAAGCTCGGGGGAGGCCGATTGGTGGCACGGTCGTTCTTCCCCATCGCGCGGTCACGGCGGAGGCACCCCTGCTTGGTTGGCGGGGGAAGATGAACGTAGACCGTTGGTCTGGCCTGGGCGGCTGTGATTAAAACACCGCGTAACCCTTCGCCGCATTAGATCTGGAGCGTCAAAATGGGATCGGATGGTAGGGGGCTTGGGCGATGGCTGGCCATGGATCTCAGATCCAGCGGGCAGGATCGCATCCCGGTTCACTTAGCGGCGATTTAATCTGGGCCGTGTGTGGTGATCGGACGGCCACAACATGTGATACCCCTTCGGTGGGATCTTTTGCTAAAGAACCCCCCATTGTTTGCATAATAAACCCGTCGTCCGGTTCGGATACAAACTGAGTCTTAAGAAAATTTATGAGTTAGACCTTGGGTTCTCTGTTAATGTGTGCGCAGTCCAGAACCCTTAGAAAATTCAGAAGTAATAAATAAAATGGGTTTTTAGTATAAAAATAAATCTAAAAACTTGTTTAATTCATATTAAATCCGTTTTAACTCAAAATTGATCCGTTCCAGTTGCATTAATTTTGTTTTAATATTGTTTATCACCTAATACCTTTGTTTAGCCATGAAACTTGAATTAAAATTGTTCATTTGGATTAATCTATTCTAAGCACTAAATAATTTCGGAAATCCATAACTTAATAACCGTAACTCCGAATTTAGTGGTTCTTGTTCCCACGATCTCGTAGCGACTCGTAGATTATTATTACGCAGTGTATTCTTATGTTTGGTGTAATGTTAATTTTGCCTATACCATGTTTGTTTGTATTGCTACGACTAGCGCGAGGTTACGAGTCCTCTGAAGATCATCCTGGTACCTGGAATCTCAAGTCTCAGGCAAGTTATGCCCTTGATCACTTCTTTTACCCACTCATGTTCTAATTAATCATAATGATCTGCATAGGTTAATTTTGATGGGACCTAATAGGTTACCTAGTTTGTCTATCTTTATGCCTTGTTTACCACTGAACTTTTTGGGTAGTACTTGCTAGTGCTATATGTGGTTTTGGGCATTGAGATACACATTATTCATGATTATACTTTTGTTATCCGTTGTTATTTACTGTTCATGTCAAGATCATTAATGTTAATTGGAACATAGAGCTTAACTTGAGAAACACGTGCCACCACAAGGGTTTATGGACGCCCTTGCCTGATTAATTAGGAAAGCTAGTGGAGGACTACCTTACCCGAAAGGGGCAAGGGCAGTAGGGGAGTGGTCAGTGTAGGGAGGTCCTTGCTTGATTTTGCTGCGATGGCGGTCAGGCAAGAACCCTGCATTGGAGCTTCCTATAAACTGTAGCGGGTTTTCTGAAGCTAGTGGAACTTTGTAAAGGCCTCGTAGTGTTACCCTGCCTCGCCTCCTCGGTAGAGGTGTATGGGAAGTCGCGATCCCTTGGCAGATGGGTAACATGACTTGTGGGTAAAGGGTACCACCTCTGCAGAGTGTAAAACTGGTATACTAGCCGAGCTCACGGTCATGAGCAGCTCAGGACTCTCTGATGATTAAATTATGGAACTTAAACTCAATTTGTCATATGCATTGCATCGCAGGTGAAGTTGTTACTTTTGTTCTACTACTTAATTGGGTTGGTATTTACTTATACTTAGTAATTGCTAATAAAATTTTGACCAACTTTAAAAGCAATGCTCAGCTCTAACCATTATCTTTGGTAAGCCTTACACTTCACCTGAGCTCCCACTTTTAGCGAGTTCATGCACATTATTCCCCACAACTTGTTGAGCGATGAACGTATGTGAGCTCACTCTTGCTGTCTCACCCCCCCCCCCCCACACACAGGTCAAGAACAGGTTCCACAGGATGAGGCGCATGGAGGATGCTGCGATGTGTTCGTGAGAGGTCTAGGTCGTCGTCTCCCAGTCAACTTTGGGTTGCTGGACCGTTGTCTCCTTATAATGTAATTATCTATTTATTTTGTATAGAACTTCTGTTATATAGTAAAGATGTGACATTCGATCCTGTGCCACTATGCATCATATGTGTGAGACTTGGTCCCAGCACACCTGGTGTTTATGTTCGCGCCCGGGCTTTGGACCCCTAAAACCCGGGTCTGACAGTTAGATATAGCATAGAAGTTGTTACAATAGTCAATATCATGTCACATATGACCCCTCTATAACAGACCACGAATCCATGTAGTTACCGTAAATATCGAGCCAACGTGAGAGACATGGTATTCATGATCGTAAAATTTTCAAGTTTAAGTGTAGATGGTGTCCGATATAGCGTAAATGTTATTACAATGGTCAACGTGATGTCATGTACGCCCCCCCCGTATATCAGGCGTGCGCGAATATAGGTGGTTGCCGTAAAAACCGAGCCAACTTGAGATATGTGGATATCTCTAGGACATCATATTCTTGCTCGCGAAAACCTCAAGTTTGATCGTAAATAGTGTCAGATATGGTTTATATTTGAGTTGTATAAGTGCTTGTGTCTTATTCCAACCTCGACAATGTGCCCGGACCCCATTTACGGCACAACGGTGAAGCCGACTACACCTCAAGTTCCTCGAATTAGTCACCTAAGGGCGTCCCATACCACCCTCATGGATGTATTGTGTTTCCCAGTGGTCATCCAATGAACAGGTCCTTACGAAGGGGTGCCCGGGAAATAACCTGAGTCCCCTTTAGTGCCACAAGTTCATCATCATAACCAAAATAACATCATCGTATCATAAAGTATTCTCATCATGTTCATTGATTAAAGTAAAACACTAGCATGGTATTAACCATAATAGCCAAATCCCAAAAGGGTAATCAAGGACAGGATACACAAAAAACTAGTCAATCCTTAGGTTGATCATGGTATGCGAGACAATGAATTGTAAAGTAAGTAGGACATAATGGGTCAGAGGACACTTGCCTTCACCAAGTTGTTGCTTAGGGAAATCCCTTGTAACTCCCTAGGGAACAACGGACTGCTCGTTGTCTACGCAAAGCAATCATTCATTCAACACACTTGGGGAATACAAAAGAACAATACACCAAACATATGCAACAGGGTAAACACATGTTCAATAGAAAGGTAAAAACAATTAGGTGCTTCCTCAGTTGGGGTAGGTTACTATGCTCGGTGATTTATTGCTCTCCAACCAAGTCTATCTTGTTCTAACACTTGTTCAAATATAGTTACCTCAGGGATGGGATTACTCATTAGATAGTGTTGGGTCCATAAAGTTAAGTATTTGAACATTTATTAGAGGTTTCTATCTTTATTTTATTTCTATTAAGGTTCTTATATCATCAACTCCAAACTAGGGATCAACTATAAATTGGGATATGAAATCAATAGATGAACATTATTTTGATAGGTAGACAAAAACGTGATGAACATTTTGCAATTTGAAGCACCTAATTTGAACTTCATATGACAAAATTATGAATTTTGAAAGTTTTGAAATTCAAAACCCTCTTTTAAACATATTTTTATGATTAAACAAAGACCCGAGGGCCTAACTACAAGATTCTAGGGGCTCGGGTAAAAAGAAAAAGGACGGTGGGTTCTATTCTTCTAAACCCCGGGGGGCTCTTTAACAAAAGTGCCACGCGAAGGGGTATCAGACTCCCTCGGCCATCGGATCTCGGATCCACTGTCGAGATTAGAACCAGCAGGGTGAGCGCAGCTGACGGGTGGGGCCAGGGGGTTAACAGCTCGGGGCTGGCAGGTGAGGACTG
Organism: Zea mays; assembly: GCF_902167145.1. Classification (NCBI taxonomy): domain Eukaryota; kingdom Viridiplantae; phylum Streptophyta; class Magnoliopsida; order Poales; family Poaceae; genus Zea; species Zea mays. Next base: position 97,382,245 of record NC_050105.1, on the reverse strand, counting down.
ACTGGCCGGGCCCAGCGACAGGGGGATGGGGGACGAGGGCGGTCCTGGGCCGTGAGATCTTGGGTGGACTATCATGATTAGGTACTGTCGGGTACCGTAATTAGGGGTACCCCCAACACTCCTAAACACGGCCGGTAACCACCATCAGCACAAGCTGCAGAGACTAATGGGCACGATTCAGGTCAAGGCTTCGTCTACTCAAGGGACGCGATCTCGCCTCGCTCGAGCCCAGCCTCGGGCAGGAACAGTAGTCCCAGACGAATTCACGCCTCGCCCGAGGGCCTCCTCAAGCAACGGGTGCACCCTCGACTCGCCCGAAGCCCAGCTCGGGCAGGCTTCGTAGTGAAGCAACCTTGGCCAGATCGCCTCACAAACCGACCGTATCGCAGGCACATTCAATGTGAGGATCGCCTGACACCTTATCCTGACACACGTGCCTCAGTCGGCAAGGTCGAAGTGACCGCAGTCACTTCGCCCTTCCACTGACCGACCTGACAGGAAAACAGCGCCGCTCGCCCCGCTCCGACTACTGTGCCACCCGCTAGGGTGAGACTGACAACAGTCAAGTTCAGCCTCAGGCGCAACAGGAATCTTCGCCTCGCCCGACCCCCGGGGCTCGACCTCAACCTCGGCCTCGGAGGGTGGTCTCCGCCTCGCCCGACCCCAGGGCTCGGCCTCAACTTCGGCCTCGGAAGGAGGACTCCGCCTCGCCCGACCCTAGGGCTCGGCCTCAACCTCGGCCTCGAAAGGTGGTCTCCGCCTCGCCCGACCCCAGGGCTCGGCCTCAACCTCGACCTCGGGAGGGATCGCGTCCTCGCCCGACCCTGGCCTCAGCCTCAGGAGGAGTCTCCGCCTCGCCCGACCTTGGGCTCGGACCGACCGCGCCACGGGGGATACATCATTACCCTACCCCTAGCTAGCTCAGGCTACGTGGGAACAAGACCAGCGTCCCATCCAGGCTCACCCCGGTAACAAGTAATGATGGCTCCCCGCGTGCGTCCATGACGACGGTGGTTCTCAGCCCCCTACGGAAGCAAGGAGACGTCAACAAGGTCCCAGCAGCCCCGACAACTGTGCTTCTACAGGGCTCAAGCACTCCTCCGACGGCCACGATACCGCGTACACAGGGCTCTAGCACCTCTCCGACAACCACGTTGGCATGTACACAGGGCTCATGCACCTCTCTGCCTGACACGTTAGCACATAGCTACACCCCCATTGTACACCTAGACCCCCTCCTTGCATCTATAAAAGGAAGGTCTAGGGCCTTCATGCAAAGGGTCGCGCGGGAGAACGAGCTGACGAACCGGCTCACTCTCTCTCTCTCTCGCGAACGCTTGTAACCCCTACTACAAGCGCATCCCCCCGTGGCGTGGGATAACACGAGCCGAGTTTTCCTCCCTTGTGTTCCGTCTCGCGCCAACCCATCTGGGCTGGGACACGCAGCGTCAATTTTACTCGTCGGTCCAGCGACCCTTCGGGGTCGAAACGCCGACAGTTGGCACGCCAGGTAGGGGCCTGCTGCGTGCTGACGAACAACTTCCCGTTGAGTTCCAGATGGGTAGTCTCCAGCAACCTCTTCAGCCCAGGACGCTACTCCGCTTCGGGAGTCTCGAGTTCATGTCCCTCGACGGCAGCTACGACATGGTACTCCTCCCCCCGCAGCGCGACAGCGACAACGACGACCGTCAGCTCGCCCGGCGGCGGCGGACTCGACGACGTCTTCCCCCGTGATGGAAGAGCAGCGTTCGAGTTTGTCCTGCCGCCTTCCTCGCTGCAGGAGGAGGAGGCGGGGCAACCGAGGCCAGGCAGGAGGCGGCACCTCGTCGGCTGTCGAGCGAGTCGACGACGCCGGCACCCCAGCGGGGGACATGTCGGGCGTTGTCCTCGTGCCTGAGACAACGACGGGTGTCGTTTCCCCGCAACGTGCCAGCCCCAAGCGGACAGATGACGCCAACACACTCGCGAAGGACTTGCTGGGCGTTAGCCTCGTACCTGAGATAACGGTGCAGTCCGTCCCCGACGCGACCTCGTCACCGTCCATCGATCGAGAGGTACCGTTCGTTTTCCACCCTATGCCTTTTAGATTCAGCTTCGATCCACCAAGCGACCCCGCTTCGGTGAGCGCTTTTGTAAAGGCATATCCTAACCTTCCGGGGTACCATATGTGGTCAACCTGGGACCAACTAACGGCCGTCTCGACCTATGGGCCCCCGGTTCCGAGGAAGAAGACGAGTCCGACTCTGGTTGGGATTTCTCTGGGCTCGGTAATCCCAGTGCCATGCGAGACTTCATGACCGCATGTGACTACTGCCTCTCCGATTGCTCCGATGATGGCCACAGCCTTGACGACGAAGGTTGTGACCCAAGTCGCGGATGTTTCCACGTCGATCTGGGGGGTCGCGACGAAGGCAACCACCTTGGTATGCCGGAGGATGACGATCCCCCTGGGCCTGCGCCTCGCGTTGACATCCTGCAGGAGCTAGCTGTGGTCCCAGTCCCTGCGGGGGGTCAGGACACACAGCTCGAGCAAATCCGTGAGATGCAGGCCAAGCTCGACGAGGAAGCAGACCAACTTGTGCACCTCCGGCAAAATATCGAGCAGGAGTGGGCAGGCCGAGCACTCGCCGGAGAAGCGCGTCGTCAGGCCCGGGACGTCCAACACCGTATCGCTGACGATGCTAGGGCAAGGCTGCCCCCGGCCTCCAGTGGGGTCGGCCAGAATCTGGCTGCAGCGGCAATACTACTCCGAGCGATGCCGAAGCCATCCACCACTGAGGGGCAACGTATCCAGGGAGAACTCAAGAATCTCCTGGAGGACGTCGCGGTCCGACGGGCCAAAAGCTCTGTCTCCCAAAGGCAAGGGTGCCCCCCGGAGCATCGCGCGGCGACTTCCCGACTCATGCGGGAGGCCTCGGTCCACACCGGGCGCACGCGGGACGCGACGCCTACAGCCCCGGGTCGCCTCGGCAACGAGCACCACCGCCGCGACCGTCAAGCCCGTCTCGATGAGAAGGTGCGCCGAGGCTACCACCCCAGGCGTGGAGGACGCTACGACAGCGAGGAGGATCAGAGTCCCTCGCCCGAACCACCAGATCTGCAAGCCTTCAGCCGGGCCATACGACGGGCGCCGTTCCCGACCCGGTTCCGAGCCCCGACTACTATCACCAAGTACTCGAGGGAAACAAGGCCGGAACTGTGGCTTGCGGACTACCGGCTGGCCTGCCAGCTGGGTGGAACGGACGATGACAACCTCATCATCCGCAACCTCCCCCTGTTCCTCTCCGACGCCGCTCGAGCCTGGCTGGAGCATCTGCCTCCTGCGCAGATCTCCAACTGGGACGACCTGGTCAAAGCCTTCGCTGGAAACTTCCAGGGCACATATGTGCGCCCTGGGAACTCTTGGGATCTCCGAAACTGCCGCCAACAGCCAAAGGAATCCCTGCGAGAGTACATTCGGTGGTTTTCGAAGCAGCGCACCGAGCTGCCCAACATCACCGACTCGGATGTCATCGGGGCGTTCCTCGCCGGCACCACTTGCCGCGACTTGGTGAGCAAACTGGGTCGCAAGACTCCCACCAAGGCGAGCGAGTTGATGGACATCGCCACCAAGTTCGCCTCTGGTCAGGAGGCGGTTGAAGCCATTTTCCGGAAGGACAAGTAGCCTCAGGGATGCCAGCAGGAAGACGTCCCCGAGGCGTCTACCCAGCGTGGCGCGAAGAAGAAGGCGAAAAAGAAGTCGCAAGCAAAGCGCGACGCCGCCGACGCAGATCTTGTCGCTGCCGCCGAGCATAGGAACCCTCGAAAGCCTCCCAGAGGGGCCAACCTGTTTGACAAGATGTTCAAGGAGTCGTGCCCCTATCACCAGGGCCCCGTCAAGCACACCCTTGAGGAATGCGTCATGCTTCGGCGCTACTTCCATAAGGCTGGGCCCCCGGCGGAAGGTGGCAAAGGCCAGGACAACGACAAGAAGGAGGGCGACAAGGCAGAGGAGTTCCCCGAGGTCCACGGTTGTTTCATGATCTATGGTGGGCGAGTGGCGAACTCCTCGGCTCGCCACCGCAAGCAGGAGCACCGGGAGGTCTGCTCGGTAAAGGTGGTGGCGCTAGTCTACCTAGACTGGTTTGACAAGCCCATCACCTTCGACCAAGGCGACCACCCCGACTGCATGCCGAGCCCAGGAAAGTACCCGCTCGTCGACGACCCCGTCATCGGCAACACCAGGCTCACCAAGGTCCTCATGGACGGGGGCAGCAGCCTCAACATCATCTACGCCGAGACCCTCAGGCTCTTGGGGATCGATCTGTCCACGATCCAGGCCGGTGCGACGCCCTTTCATGGGATCATCCCCGGGAAGCGCGTCCTACCCCTTGGACAACTCGATCTGCCTATTTGCTTTGGAACTCCCTCCAACTTCCGAAAGGAAACCCTCACGTTCGAGGTGGTCGGGTTCCGAGGAACCTACCACCCGGTGCTGGGGAGACCGTGCTACGCTAAGTTCATGGTCGTCCCCAACTAAACCTACCTCAAGCTCAAGATGACGGGCCCCAACAAGGTCATCACCGTCGGATCCACGTACCGACACGCGTACGAATGCGACGTGGAGTGCGTGGAGTACGCTGAGGCCCTCGCCGAGTCTGAGGCCCTCATCGCCCACTTGGAGTGCCTCTCCAAGGAGGTGCCTGATGCGAAGCGCCATGCCGGCAAATTCGAGCCAGCAGAGGCGGTTAAGTCCGTCCCTCTCGACCCCAGCAACGACGCCTGCAAGCAAGTCTGGATCGGCTCCAAGCTTGACCCCAAATAGGAAGCAGTGCTCGTCGACTTTCTCCGCGCAAACGCTGAAGTTTTTGCGTGGAGTCCCTCGGACATGCCGGGCATACCGAGGGATGTCGCCGAGCGCTCGCTAGATATCCGAGCGGGTGCCCGACCCGTGAAGCAGCCTCTGCGCCGTTTCGACGAAGAAAAGCGCAGAGCCATAGGCGAGGAGATTCACAAGCTGATGGCCGCAGGGTTCATCAAAGAGGTATTCCATCCTGAATGGTTAGCCAACCCTGTGCTTGTGAAAAAGAAAGGTGGGAAGTGGAGGATGTGCATAGACTACACTGGTCTAAATAAGGCATGTCCGAAGGTTCCCTACCCTCTGCCTCGCATCGACCAAATTGTGGACTCCACTGCTGGGTGTGAAACCCTGTCATTCCTCGACGCCTATTTAGGCTATCACCAAATCAAGATGAAAGAGTCCGACCAGCTCACGGCTTCTTTCATCACACCTTTTGGCATGTACTGCTATACTACTATGCCATTTGGCTTGAGGAATGCAGGTGCGACATACCAAAGGCGCATGAACCACGTGTTCGGAGAGCACATCGGCTGAACGGTCGAGGCTTACGTCGATGACATCGTAGTCAAGACGAGGAAAGCCTCTGACCTCCTCTCTGACCTTGAAGATGGAGGCCTACTGCGATGAAGTTCGGTGCCTGGAAGACAAGTTCTATGGGCTCGAGCTCAACCACATCGCTCGACAGTACAACGAGACTGCGGATGAGCTGGCTAAAATAGCCTGGGGCAGACAATGGTTCCCCCGGACGTCTTCTCCAGAGACATACATCAACCCTCCGTCAAGACCGACGACACGCTCGAGCCCGAGGAGGCCTCGGCCCAGCCCGAGGTATCGTCGACCGCCGAGGGTGAGGCACTGCGCGTCGAGGGAGAGCGGAATGGGGTCACGCCTAACCCAAACTAGCAGACCCCGTACCTGCAATATCTTCACCGAGGAGAGCTACCCCTCGACAAGGCCGAAGCTCGGCGACTGGCGCAGCGCGCCAAGTCGTTCGTCTTACTGGGTGATGAAAGAGAGCTCTACCACCGCAGCCCCTCAGGCATTCTCCAACGATGCATATCCGTTGCCGAAGGACAGGAGCTATTGCAAGAAATACACTCGGGGGCTTGCGGTCACCACGCAGCACCTCGAGCCCTCGTGGGGAACGCCTTCCGACAAGGCTTCTACTGGCCGACCATGGTGGCCGACGCCACTAGGATTGTACGCTCTTGCCAAGGGTGTCAATTCTACGCGAGACAGACACACCTGCCCGCTCAGGCCCTACAGACAATACCCATCACCTGGTTGTTTGCTGTGTGGGGTCTGGACCTCGTCGGTCCCTTGCAGAAGGCACCCGGGGGCTTCTCGCACTTGCTGGTCGCCATCGACAAATTCTCCAAGTGGATCGAGGTCCGACCCCTAACCAGCATCAGGTCCGAGCAGGCGGTGGCGTTCTTCACCAACATCATCCATCACTTTGGGGTCCCGAACTCCATCATCACCGACAATGGCATGTAGTTCACTGGGAAGAAGTTTCTGGACTTCTGCGAGGACCACCACATCCGTGTGGACTGGGCCGTCGTAGCTCACCCCATGACGAATGGCCAGGTGGAGCGTGCCAACGGTATGATTCTGCAAGGACTTAAACCGAGGATCTACAATGACCTCAACAAATTCGGCAAGCGGTGGATGAAAGAGCTACCCTCGGTGGTCTGGAGTCTGAGGACGACGCCGAGCCGAGCCACGGGTTTCTCGCCGTTCTTTCTAGTCTATGGGGCCGAGGCTATCTTGCCCACAGACTTAGAATACGGTTCCTCGAGGACAAAGGTGTACGACAACCGAAGAAACCAGACCAGCCGAGAAGACTCACCGGACCAGCTCGAAGAGGCTCGGGACATGGCCTTGCTACACTCGGCGCAATATCAGCAGTCTCTACGACGCTACCACGCCCGAGGGGTTCGGCCCCGAGGCTTCCAGGTGGGAGACTTGGTACTTCGGCTGCGGCAGGACGCCCGAGGGTGCCACAAGCTTACTCCTCCCTGGGAAGGGTCGTTCATCATCGCCAAGATTTTGAAGCCCGAGACATACAAGCTGGCCAATGATCAAGGCTAGGTCTACAGCAACGCTTGGAACATCCAACATCTACGTCGCTTCTACCCTTAAGATGTTTCAAGTCGTTCATATACCTCGTTCTCTTTATGTACGTAAATAAAGTCTAACCGTCAAGGAAGGGTCAGCCTTGCCTCGGCAAAGCCCGACCCTCCCTCGGGGGCTAGAAGGGGGGAACCTCCTCTGCGTCAAAATTTTCCTCGGAAAAAGTCTTTCTGCCAGAACGTCTTTCGCGCTTTTCGACTGCTTCGATAGCGGGATCCTGAAAACGACAAGAGTACACGTAAGCGGTAAGGTCGACCGAGCCGAGGGACTCCTACGCCTCTGGGATACGGATACCTCACTCATCACCTTCCGCGATAAGTAACTCACGCTCAGATAAGCGATTCTGCTACCGAACAATTCCCAACGCTCGAAAACTTTTCTGCCAGAACGATTTTCGTGCCTTCTCGACTATATCGATAACAGAATCCTGCGAACAAGTAAGAGTGCACGTAAGCGACAAGGCCGACCGAGCCGAGGGACTCCTACGCCTCCGGGATACGGATACCTCACTCATCACCTTCCACGAAAAGTAACTCTCGCTCGGATAAGCGATTCTGCTACCGACGAACAAGTCCTGATACTCGAAACAAGAGGAAAGGAAACACAACTTTATAACACGACAATAAGATGTTTGGGCTTTGGCGGCCGCAAAAAACATACGCATACTACAGACAAACTGTTCCTGCAGGTTCAGACATCGACAAAGGGAGCAGCAGCACCCTCGACATCGTTTCCACCTTCGGCGGAATCTGGCCCGGCCTCGGACAGTGACACGGGCCGAAGGATCTCCACCTCAAAGGAGGACGCCAGCACCGCGCTTGGACCATCGCAGCCAGGGTCTCCGCAAGGGTTCCGGCCCGAGCGGACGCCTTGGCTGGCCGCTCCGTAGCCTCAGCCAGCTATCCCCCGAGGGCCTCAGCCCGGCTCACGGCCTCGGCAGCGTGACTCCGGGGTTGGTCCCGCTAGCGGACAACCTAGCCAAGCTCTAGCCGCCGCTACTGCACCTCCTCGGCTTGGGAGGCCACCTGCTCCTGGGCCGACGAAGCCTCTTCTCGAGCCGACTCCGCCTCTGTCCACGCTGACACCGCTGCCTCCGGCTCCAGCTCATCGCAGAGCGGCCGAGGGTTCTAAAACTGAGCAAGAGAGGCCTTGAGTGGCAAGGCCGACCGAGTCAAGGGACTCCTATGCCTCCGGGATACGGATACCTCACTCGTCACCTTCCGCATAGGGCAACTCACACTCGGTTAAGCGGTTCAGCCAACCGACAGGCGAGTCCTAGTGCTCGAAATGAGGAAGAAGCATAGCTTCATGCCCAAATACCCAGATGTTCAGGCCTCGACAGCCACAATGAACAAACACCGGTACTCAGGGTGCCATCACAAACGGAACTCCGGTTCCACTACCGCGGGTATGAACAACCTCCACACCAGAGGGCCTGCGGGACGACAAACTCTGGGTGGCTCGCCGGCAACCGCTGCACCAACAGCGCGGCAGCGACCTCCATCTCGAACGGCAAGACAGCAGCAGCGATGGCCCCAGAGCAAACGCTACCATTGGAAGGCCCTCATTCACGTCCCCTCATGGGGGACGAGAACCAGCCATTAAATCCAAAGAGCCGGAGGCCCGGAGTGCAAGTGGCACTGACGGTCTCGCCGGCGGAAGCAACCACCGCTGCGGTGGGAAGCCTCTCGAGCGGCAACCACCTCCTCAGCAACGACGACAGCTGCCACCTGCCCACCAACGCCGCACCAGCGAGCGGCGGCCGCCCCAAAGCGCACCGGCAGGTCCTCACTCCCGTTCTCGCCACGAGAACGAGAACGGGACTGTCCCAGAACATGAGTACCACCCTCGCGGCGTACGACGTGTTGTGCGACCCCCCGGTGCAGCCGACCATAGTCGCCCGGACGGAGGACGGAATGCTGCACCCTGGCCAGGCAACAGCAGTTCGCCTTCCCCCGCATGGCTGGAGGACGCCTCCTCCGTAGAGCTGGAGGATGTCTTCCTCCCTCGGATGCCGGAGGAAGAAGAGGGTCGTCAGCCCACGCGGAGGTAGGCCCCGACTCGCCCCGCCCTCCTTTCCAGCACGGATGATGAAGATCCTTGAAGCTGAGGGCGGGGCAGGGGCCGCAGCCCGGCTTGCTTCTCCCCACCATCGAACAGGTGGTCACCATCCTGGGTGACCATTGGTGAGGGAATGCAGCCGGACTGCCTGATGAAAATCCTTGATGCCGAGCGATGGCTGAAGGGTGCCAACCCCCGCGAGGTCGTGCTCCTCCAACAGCAGCAAGACGAAGGCAACGCGGGTGCTCCCCATCCGGGGGGCTCGGAAGGAGGAAGGGCGCGATGCATGAGGGGAGTGCGAAGGCACGACTACCGCCCGGAGGATCGACCCCTTTTTAAAGGAGGCTCTCTCCACTCGCATCCTCAGGCGTCATGGGCAAAGTCTTCATCGACGTGCTCCAGGGTCCTCCCCCTATGACACGGGGGCTGGGTCCCACACGTCATGCAAGGTGACCCGAAACAGAAGCAGCCAAACCGCCGCACGCGGAGCGTGTAACCGCCCCGCGGTTACAAGCACTCCTCCATCCTCGCCGAAACTAGCGGTCGAAAGGGCAGACCGCCATGCAGGTGGCGTGCAACCGCACCGCGGAGGCACACCCCTTCGGCTTCGTTGCATCCAGCATGGAGGCCCAGGCCCACACGTCATGTAACCGGCGCGCCGGTTACTACGTCCAAGAAACTGCACCGCCACTTGCGCCAATGTCGCGCCTTCTCGACTGTGGAACCAGTGCCGCGACTCGAGGCAACCCTGCGCATGGCCCAACAGTGCCAATCGAGCACATCAATCATGGGTCAGTCAGCCGCGGGAGGAGGCATGACGGTTGATATGGCCAAAAGTGGACCGACAGTAATGGCGGCGGCAGACGAGCAGAAGCAGCGGTCAAATTGCCTGCAGGCTCACGTCCCCTCCTGAAGCAGCAGGGGAGCCCTCTCCCACGGCGTGAAGACGACGCGACCGTGTTCCGTTCCTCGAACGGCTCGCGCACGCGGCCACCCTGCGAACCGCCCGTCCCGTCGCATTGACTCCTCGGCAGGGCAAGCGACGCCTTTGGCAGGCGAAGCGGGCGTCGTTTCACCTCCGCCATGATGACCGCGTCAAAAAAGGTGTGCCACGCCATTTAAATTCATATCCTTTTCCTCCTCCCCTTTCTCTCTCTTGCTACAGGGACCGGGAAAGGGGATATTTCGAAAGGGATCCTTCTCCGCAAAGGAAGCGGGCCCCGAGCCCTCCTACTGATCAGGGGTTCGAAGGCTGGCCCCTCAGAAGGGTTCGACAGCCGCCCTAGAGCACTCGGGCTTCAAGCCCATTACTGATCAGGGGTTCGAAGGCTGGCCCCTCGGAAGGGTTCGACAGCCGCCCTAGAGCACTCGGGCTCCGCGCCCACTACTGATCAGGGGTCCGAAGGCTGGCCCCTCGGAAGGGTTCGACAGCCGCCCCAGAGCACGCAGAGCGAGGGATGACTCTGGGTACGTTCGTTACATGGCCGAGGCTCGGGCTACGCTCCCGAGGTACCCTAGGACATTTCCAAGACCAGCAGGAGCGATTTTGTAACGGAATCCGATCAGAGGGAGGCATCGAGCCCTTGGACCCTATCGAACGAGTCTGGGTCTGGCAAATCACCTGCAGGTACTTTTGGAGCGCGCCTCTGGGCCACTAGCCGACCCTTATCGAATGGGGCACGGGCGTCCACTCGGATCACCCGTTAGCAACTCATTGGAGACACCATGTTCGGCGCCCTCCGAGGGCAACATGACGCTTTCCCCCTTCCTCCTTGCGGAAAGGCGACGAAGGGGCGTATAATAAAAGTCGAGACAGTCCTTGATTGTCCACTCGCTCCATGCAGAGGCTCGGGGGCTGCTCTCGCAAACCCGGCTACGGCCAAACCGTTGATAGCGTCAACAAACCAGCTTAAAAATTTGGAACCTGACCATGCACCCGAGCCACAATCAGGTCGCATGAGGGAACAACCAGGCCGGCCAAGGCATCACGAAAGGCATTAAGACCTCAGAGGAGTCAAACCACTCCTCCGAGGCCTCGGGGGCTACACCTGGCGGGTGCGCTCGCGCGCACCCACCGGAACAAAGTGTAACCGAGAAAGGCCGGTACCCTCGCAAAAAAGTGCGGCAAAGCCTCCAAGCGAGTACCAACACTCCCTTTGAGGCTCGGGGGCTACTGTCGGGTACCGTAATTAGGGGTACCCCCAACACTCCTAAACACGCCCGGTAACCACCATCAGCACAAGCTGCAGAGACTAATGGGCACGATTCAGGTCAAGGCTTCGTCTACTCAAGGGACGCGATCTCACCTCGCCCGAGCCCAGCCTCGGGCAGGAACAGTAGTCCCAGACGAATTCACGCCTCGCCCGAGGGCCTCCTTAAGCAACGGGCGCACCCTCGACTCGCCCGAAGCCCAACTCGGGCAGGCTTCATAGTGAAGCAACCTTGGCCAGATCGCCTCACCAACCGACCGTATCGCAGACACATTCAATGCGAGGATCGCCTGACACCTTATCCTGACACACGTGCCTCAGTCGGCAAGGTCGAAGTGATCGCAGTCACTTCGCCCTTCCACTGACCGACCTGACAGGAAAACAGCGCCGCTCGCCCCACTCCGACTACTGTGCCACCCGCCAGGGTGAGACCGACAACAGTCAAGTTCAGCCTCAGGCGCAACAGGAATCTCCGCCTTGCCCGACCCCCGGGGCTCGGCCTCAACCTCGGCCTCAGAGGGTGGTCTCCGCCTCACCCGACCCTAGGGCTCGGCCTCAACTTTGGTCTCGGAAGGAGGACTCCGCCTTGCCCGACCCTAGGGCTCGGCCTCAACCTCGGCCTCGGAAGGTGGTCTCCGCCTCGCCCGACCCCAGGGCTCGGCCTCAACCTCGACCTCGGGAGGGATCGCGTCCTTGCCCGACCCCGGCCTCGGCCTCAGGAGGAGTCTCCGCCTCGCCCGACCTTGGGCTCGGACCGACCGCGCCACGGGGGATACATCATTACCTTACCCCTAGCTAGCTCAGGCTACGGGGGAACAAGATCGGCGTCCCATCCAGGCTCGCCCCGGTAACAAGTAATGATGGTTCCCCGCGTGCGTCCATGACGACGGTGGTTCTCAGCCCCCTACGGAAGCAAGGAGATGTCAGCAAGGTCCCAGCAGCCCCGACAGCTGTGCTTCTACAGGGCTCAAGCGCTCCTCCGACGACCACGATACCACGTACACAGGGCTCTAGCACCTCTCCGACAGCCACGTTGGCATGTACACAGGGCTCAGGCACCTCTCTGTCGGACATGTTAGCACATAGCTACACCCCCATTATACATCTGGACCCCTCCTTGCATCTATAAAAGGAAGGTCCAGGGCCTTCATGCAAAGGGTCGCGCGGGAGAACGAGCTGACGAACCGGCTCACTCTCTCTCTCTCTCTCGCGAACGCTTGTAACCCCTACTACGAGCGCATCCCCCCGTGGCGCGGGATAACACGAGCCGAGTTTTCCTCCCTTGTGTTCCGTCTCGCGCCAACCCATCTGGGCTGGGACACGCAGAGACAATTCTACTCGTCGGTCCAGGGACCCCCCCGGGGGTCGAAACGCCGACAGGTACGGTTTATTTAAGAAGGGATCGTCCGATCAGAGATGGACGCCAGGGATCAGATGGCTCGTCCCGGTCAGCTTTCCCTGGCCGCCAGGGGCGGCAGCGCCCGTGTCCGCGGCGGGAGCTCACTGGAGACGAGGGTGCGGGCGCCCCGGGTATCCCAAGGCGACGAGGATGGCTCTGAGAGGTCAGGGGAAGTGCGGGCAGCACAAAGGCGAGGGTAACATCGAGGCAGGGCACCAAAGGGTGGTGGCCCACGGTGAGGCGGTTCGGCGCCGCCACTCAACTCCGGTGGGGAATTGCGCGCGACAGAGAGCAAGGAAGGGAAAAGGAGAGGGCAGGGAAGGTTTGTTACCTGAAGGGGAACCTTAGGGACCTCTGGACAGCAGCAGGGGCACGACGACGGCTCGGGTCGACGGCGGCGGCACCGCGTTTGCGCGGAGGAGGGCGGGTGAGCGCGGGCAGGGGAAATTAGAGAGGGAGAGAACAAATTGGTGTGCGTTCTGAGGTGCGAACGTCGAGGCTCAGCGCGCGACGTGGGCGTGAAGTCCCCGGTGTGCATGCGGGGCGTGCGAGCGGGCGGTTGAAGAGGACGGGGCTGACAGGCTGGGCCTGCGGATCTGCGGGAGAGAACGTGCGCGAGCGATGGCACCGACAAGCGGGGCTAGGCTGGCAGAGACAGATGGGGGGGGGGGACGGGCGCGCGAGCGAGTGAGACGACCCCATCAGGTGGGACCCACCGCGCAGAGAGAGGGGTGGGCGAGCGTGGCGTGAGCGGCCTTTTGCTTTTTCTTTTTCTTTCGAATTCTGTTTTCCTTTTTCTTTTTATTTTCTCTTTTGGATTCAAATTCAAATATGTCATAAATTCAAATTAGAACCCCTCAATCATAAGCATATGCATCTGTTTTGTCTAGGTAGGGCGGCACCGAACCCAAGTCCGTCTCATCAGTTCAGCCTCAACTTTGCGGCTTTGCATCCGACTTTGGACTTTAGAGTGCAGCAAACTATCTGTCTATATATATCATTCGGTTCCCCACCTGCTGCTGAGAGGATTTGTGTATATAACACACATTTTTCTTGATCTCCATTCATACTAATAAAAAAGACCACCGGATTTTTACAAGCAAGGAAGCCGTGTTGTTTCGTCGGTGCAGCCCGACGACGCGGACGTATCGTGTCGTTGCCCCACGCCACCTAAACACGCTAGGAAGAGCTGTCAGAGCATCTCCAAGAGAGGCTCTAAACATGGTCCTATTTTAAATATAGGGCTCAAAACCATAAAACATTCTTCCAACAGCGGCCCTATTTTATAAAATTTCATCAAATGGTTATAGGGCTCGGTCTCTCGGGTCCTAAATATAGTACCCATATACTGGAGCCCTATCCTCATTTCCACTTAATCTCCAACCATTTATTTCCTAATATCATGATTTATTTCCTAAATAGCATTATTTAAGGCCTGACTATTGGAGTAAACATTTCTTTTGAGACCCTAAACATTCTAAATATGGTCCTATTTCAAATTTTAGGACTCTATTTTAGAGTTTGTTGTTGGAGATGCTCTCACACAGTCACACTTGCAACCAGCTGGTCGGATCAGTCTCTCCAATTAAATTCCTTCTAGGTTTCGGTTCTCGCCTTTGCTAGTTGCTACCACCACACAGCAGGCTCCAAGATTCTGACCTGTTTAGATTTTTTGTCTTCCAAATCTGTCACCATGTATGCATTGTACTGTGCTGGCGTCGTTGGTTTCTCGTTGATATACCAAATCAAATAAAGGAATATAATGACCTTATTAATTAACTAGTTGAACAATGGTCAAACCAACGCGTGCAATGACCTTAATTATTTGCTAGCTGTAATAATAACTACTCGCTGGCGCTGGAGGATCTATGAGCTGTGTGACGTCACGCGTCCTCTGCTCTGCAGCTTCTTCTCCTCTTCCTTGCTTGCTTGCTCTTGGTCCACGGCGACCTCCTCTGGCCGAGCAAAGGAAGCAGACCTGTTCCCACTTCCTCGCATCTAAACCCACGTCACCAACCCCGACCGAACCTCCTCCTCTCTCTCTCTCTGCTCCACCTCCGTTCGTCCGACTCCGACCGCAGCCCAACTCCTGCTGACTTCAACATCCATTCCCCCGCCATTCGCGCCAGGATTACTCCATCTCTACTTCTACTACTTGTTGCTGATCCCTCCTCCCCCTCCCACCACCACCCTCCGCCGCCGGACCCTCATCAGCCAACAACAATAATGGCGTCGATCCGCCGGCCGCACTCGCCCGCCAAGCAGCACCTGCTGCGCCACCACCACCCCTTCGCCACGTCCTCCCCGCCCTCCTCGCCGCTCCGCCACTCCTCGACATCCTCCTCCCCACGCACCCACCACCACCTCCACCACCCGCACCCCTTCCTCTTCTTCACGCGCCGCCCGCTCCCGCGCTTCGCCGCCTTCTTCCTCCTCGGCTCCTTCCTCGGCCTCCTCCACTTCCTCTCCCACCTCCCCCACCAGACCCCGCACCTCCGCCCGGCGTCCTCCAGCCCCGCCGTCATCCCACGCCACCAGCTCCCCATCGACCGCCTTAACAACCACCACCACCACCACCACGACGACGACGACGACGAAAGCAACAGCAAGCTGCTCGTCGTCGTCACGCCCACGCGCGCGCGCGCCGCGCAGGCGTACTACCTCAGCCGGCTGGGCCACACGCTGCGCCTCGTCCACCCGCCCCTGCTCTGGCTCGTCGTCGAGGCCGGCGACCCCACGCCCGAGGCCGCCGCCGCGCTGCGGGGGACCACCGTCATGCACCGCTACGTCGGCTGCTGCGACAAGCTCAACGCATCCGCCTCCGCCTCCGACGACGCGCTCCGCTTCCGCCCGCACCAGATGAACGCCGCGCTCGAGCTCCTCGAGAACCACCGCATCGACGCCATTGTCTATTTCGCCGACGAGGAGGGCGTCTACTCCCTCGACCTCTTCAAACGTCTGCGCCAAGTCAGGTACTGCTTCCATTCCTTCCTTCCTTGCTCATCTTCTTCTTCTCCAATCTTCCCCCTCCACAGTCGGCCAGTCACCCCATCACCTGTTGAATTGAAGGTCCCATCTTAATTTGATGATGAATACATTCCTACTAGTGCCAATATTTATGGGTACCTTAATGTTTTGCGGTTGCCCTTATCCAACACGATTGCATTCAGCCTCTGGAATTCTTTCCGATTGCAAAGGGAGTCTGCTGTCTAATTTAGGGTCACCTTTTCCTGTTATATGCTGTCTGAATCGACTGAAAAAACCGGTACCTTTTCTTTGTTTTTTCTATCTGAGGCACAACACAATGAATACTGACTGCTGCTTGTACTGGACATAGGACTCAAAAGTTCTTACATTTCAACTCAAGAATGTTGGTTTTGTAGTCTAATATAACAGTAACATGCCAACATCAGATGAGAGACACGGGCCGGCAGTGAAATATGATGTTCTTTTTTATTGGAGAAAACTTCATTTATTATATAAATTAAACCCTGCTGTTGACTTATTGCAAACTCTCCTCCCATGATTAGGAGGTTCGGCACATGGCCTGTGCCAGTGATCTCCGAGAACAGAAAGGATGGTGTTGGTGTGGTGCTGGAAGGCCCTGTGTGCAAACAGAACCAAGTCGTGGGATGGCACACAAGCGAGCATGCCAGCAAGCTCCGTAGATTCCATGTTGCAATGTCGGGTTTCGCATTCAACAGCACCATGCTCTGGGACCCCAGGCTCCGCTCCCATTTGGCATGGAATTCAATCCGGCATCCAGACACAGCGAAACAAGGCCTCCAAGTAAGTTCTTGGTTTCTGTCTTCTGACTGTTCAGTTAATCTATTCGTACGTGCCGCATCTGAGATGGTTGTTACTTTCTTTGCAGGCAACAACCACGTTCGTGGAGCAGCTAGTGGAGGATGAGAGCCAGATGGAAGGCATACCCGCTGACTGCTCCCAAATAATGAACTGGCATGTGCCGGCTGGATCTGAGAATCTCGCCTATCCCAGAGGATGGCGAGTTGCGGCGAATCTGGATGTGATCATTCCTCTTAAATAGTATTCAACAGCTATGTTCATCAAAGCAACTGACTCCTTTGACAGGTTTGTTTTGTACCTTCCTGAAATCTGCTCTGGTTCTCTACATATACAGATGGGTTCTTAGTTGGTACCCATTTCTTACATCCTTCAACTTCACGCTTACCATATAGTATACAGAAGGGCCATTGGGTCCCCTTTCAGTTGTCTTTAGCATTTCAGCGACATCTGCTCCACAAAATCACGGCGTGTGGCGTCTCAACGAACGCTATATTAAATTAATTGTTTTCTGATTGCGACTCATTTCAGCTCTGCATTCATGATCTGCTCTGGAACCCATATGGTTGATTACAGCCAACTTTTACTTCCTATGCCCTCTTTGTTAGGTTTTAGGTTGGAAACATTTGCGTCATATCATCTATGCCTTTCATTTCTGTATCTGAAAAAAGTGTGAAATAGATCAGCTCAGCTTCTTTTCCAAAGCATAAATAATTCAGGTAATGGAATGCATTTCAAAAGCATCCAATAATCTCTAGCATATCTGCTAACATGATTGATTGGGGGTGTGGCCCAAATTTCTTTTTGTCTGCATCCATCGTCTTTATCCTTTCCACTTGTGAATAAGTTCACATCATGTCTAATATTTTTCTTACCTCAGCTATAGCTAATTGCCGTTGCTGTTTTCCAGGCATATACTATAGAAATTAAGCCATGAAGTTTTGGCTTATATAGCGCAGAGGAATCCCAGGTTGACTACATTGGAGAAGCAGCTCTTCAGAAGGGGAGGAGGCTTTCAGGTTCTGCGCAACCTCATGCAGAATTTCTGTTGTTATAGTCCAACTTTTGGGAAATATTTTGTAGGATGAAAATTATATGAAGCCAGTCATCTTGCTGCAAAGCCGTGCATTGTATATGTTCATGTTGTTTGTATTCTTTCTTCTTCTTTTTAGTTCGCAGGCCAAAAGGCAATATGTAGGATTTTTTTTTTAAAAAAAACTTATGTTTAGCTACACATTGTTTCAGGAGTTTTAGTAAAAGCATGTCACCTTATCTTCAAGTGCTGCAGATCTTCTTGTTCATGTGATGCTCCTTTACAAGTGCTAAATTTCTTGGTTCTTGTTCATGTGATCGATTGTAAGGCTATTCTCTATGGGAGGTTTCACGTCCCTGTTTTCAAGAACGCCACATTAGGTTGGCGGATGAATAGAACACCATGTAGAGTTTCATTTCACCGTTTCCTAAGCTAATCAGTGCAATTAAATGCTAGTAAGTCTCATGATCTAGTGTCGCATGTTCATTTGTAGCCAAAAAATAGTAACTTCCTTGAGATAAATGTGCTGCCTGATGTGGACAATCGAAGATCTCACAGAACATCTGCCAAAAAAAATCTTTTTTATCTGTAGCCAAACTGGACAATCGACGAACTCAGCCAAACTGGACAAAAAAGCCATCGACGATCTCACAAACTGAACATCTGCAAATCTGAAATAACAGGAAATGGACAATCAGAAGAGAACATGGCTTGGTTCTTTTTTATATAAATAAGATATATTCTTTTTACAACGCCCACATTTGTAACATATAAAGATAATATGTTCCATGAGTTCATAAATACTTTTTAACGACCCCATATTTTTGCCAAATATGCTCAACGGAGTCCTTTAATTTTAGATGAGCTGCACGATCTTGAAGATCTGTTTGATTCTCTAGCACTCTTTAAATGGAATGGATTCACCAAAGGAGAATTCAGGTTGTTCGACGATGGCAGAACATGCAGCCTCATTCAAATCAAGACTCTCTTTAATATCCTCTTTCTTCTCATCTTCGACTATCATGTTGTCAAGTATGATGCAAGCTTGTATAATGTTCTCAAGCTGTTTTTTTTATCATGTAGACGAGCTGGTCACTTCAAAATACACCATCGACATCGTAGGACACCAAATGCTTGTTCAATATTCTCCCTTTCGCCTTCTTGATGATTAGCAAACTCCTGATCTTTGTCATTGATAGGCATGGATATTGACTTAACAAAAATAGCCCATTCCGGATATATTCCATCAGCTAGATAGTAACCCTGGTCGTATTGATTCCCATTAACCATATATTGCACTCGAGGAGCTTGCCCTTTGAGTTCTTGGATGAACAATGATGATTGTTGCAGGACATTGATATCATTATTAGAACCAGCAACACCGAAGAATGCATGCCAAGTCCAAAGATCATGTGAGGCCACAACTTCAAGAATCAGAGTTGGTACTTTTTGATCACCTCAAGTGAATTGACCCTTCCATCCAACAGGACATCCTTCCCATTGCCAGTGCATATAGTCAATACTCCCAGTGCCGGCACATGTTGCTGACCATGGCCCTTCGCAGCAGCGACAGAGCGGTGCCGCCCTGCACCTGAGGAGCTCTGATTCGTTGGGTCCATCGCGACACAAGACGAGGAAGCAGACCTGGGAGGTGCGTCCGCCGACAGACCAAGTACCTGCGGGAGCAGATGACGGCGCCCTCGACCAGACGGCGACGCTCCGTGAGCAGATGACGGGGCATATGGGAGCAGGTGACGGCGGACCAAATCCCAGCGAGAGTAGGTGAAGGCAGGGATGGCAGGTTTGGGCCTCAAACGCGCGTGCGAGTGGGGGAGGAGAAGCCACAGTGGATCTCGGGATGAAACGATATGGGCCTCGATGAGGTTTCCACGATTTTATATGTCTTGGAAACGGGTTGGCAGAGTTTGATAGGGATGAAACTGGTTCTTTCTCTCTCCCCATTAAATCATTGACATGTCATCAAAACTATTGATATGTTGATGTGTCATACTCCCTCCGTTTCGTTTTAATTGTCGCTGGATAGTGCAAAATTGAACTGTCCAACGACAACTAAAAAGAAACGGAGGAAGTAGTAATTGATGTCATGAAACTCTCCATGAAACCCAATTGAGAATAGCCTAATCTTCCAGTTTTCGTGTGCCGAGGCAGTCTTGCATTCCTCATGGACAGCTGGATATATACAAGAATAGAACGTGAGTAGTAACGACTAATGAGGACGCGTAATTCGAGCGTATATTGATTAGGTAACAAGATCTTGGGAATTTGAGTTGACGTTGGGCACATCACACATCTATGCACGCCAGAGTAGACATGTTTCTAGAATACATAGCGGGTGTTTGGTTACTTTAGTTACTTCCTAAACTGACTAAACTTTAGACCCTAAAAATCCTATTTAAAAGACATATTTTAGTTATTCCGTTTGGTTTTTTGGTTTTTAGGGACTAAAAATAACTAAAGTTTAGAAGGTGGGAACCAAACAACCCATAATTTATGACATTTTTTGTTTCCTTGGGCTAAACAACAGGGTTAAAATTTAGCCAGTTTAAGGGTTAAAGTACCAAACACAAAGACTAAAAAGGGACTAAAACAATTTAGTCCCATTAACCCACCTTGTAGAGCTAAAGTGGGCTAAAATCCTCACTTTTCTACCTACTACCCTTCCCATCAGTGAACACGCCTACTTCTTAGCGTATTTTTTGTCTTTGTGGACAATATTAATTGCTTTAGTAACTGTTTTAGTCACGTGATCCAACAGAGTGGGCTAATTTTTAGCCTCTAAACTTTAGCCCTTTTAGTTTAGCCCACAAGAATCAAACATGTCCTTAATATACTGAAAGTCGCCTAGAGAGGGTTGTTGGGGACTTGTTCTCAAATGCTATAAATTAAGAACAAGACAACATAAAATGTTAAATATCAATGTCCTTCGTCCGCTGAAGTATTATCTCCTCAAGGATTTAATGAACTTCGGACGAAGACCATGAGCAGAATATTACGAAGGTTTCATCTTCGTAATCAAACTTACAAAGATAACACAAGGTAAAGTACAATGTGAAACATTAAAGATAGATATATCGGGAATAAGTGACATTGTTCACATATCTTATTATATGAATCTAAGATGCTTGGACATAATGTTTAGGTACATTTATACCTTTGCCTTGACAAATAATAATTCCCGAGTGAAGCGTTTGTAATTACAAGAATGCGTGAACAGTATAGGAATACTGTTCACTATTTATAGCCACAGGACACAGCCTGTGAGGAATTACAATCATGCCCCTCATAAAAGTTTACAACATTGACTCAGACCCTTATGGACTAAAAGGTCATTCTATCTTTAAGTCAGTTCGATCCCTCATCTTCGGACATGCTGTAATACCGAAGCTTCATGAATGGTATCCTCGGCATTACGTTCAAGCAGCTTCAGCCGAAGCTGTTTTCTTTCCGTAGGACCTTCGGCGACGAAGCATGGTCCCAACAGTAGCCCCTTCGCGGTGCTAGATCGTTTTTCGTAACGAGCTTGATCCGTGAAAAAAGTCTCTTAGGCTTCAGGAAGCCGAAGGTCCGAAAAATACCTTCCCTGAGCTCGTTGCCGAGAAACGATACAGTTTTCGAGCGCGTAGCGGTCCCACCATGCAGCAGGTGCGAGCAACTGTTTGCCTGGTGTAAAAATCCTGACGATTCACCTTCTTACCTGCAGCACTATATAAACAGACAGGTAAGTGTGAAGTTACTACAACATTCATTGCTATTGCACTGTTTTGCTGCCAAAAATTTAACCATAGTCGAAGCTTGACTTTCGCATTCAAACGAAGCTCCAGTTTGGTGCCTGCTTCGTCAGAAGAAGAGCTTCGGAAGAAAGGTTATTAATTTCCAAGAAATTTTCAAGAAATTCAAAATCAAATAGCCAGAGTGCGTTCTACTGCTAGAGTTGAGCGCGAAGGAGACGAAGCCGAAGCTGTGGAAACTGTTCCTATCTCGGAAGCAATGAAGCGATCTGGGTTGATGACATCGGAAGACACCCCTGCTGCTGAAGCAGAACAAGCAGATATTGAAGAGACTGATTCTGAAGGTGATCACAGTATCGCAGTACCAAGCAAGCCTAGCCACCTGGACTTCGGAAAGTCAACCATCTCTAAGGCTGATTTTCCTAAGATGGTGAAGTCGGGCTACTTTAGCAAAGATGAGAAAAGGCTGATTCGCTTTGGTGGAGAAGAAACTACCCCGAAGCCACAGAAAGATGAAATAGTGATTTTCAAGAGTTTCCTCAAAGCTGGTTTGAGATTTCCTTTAAATAGGATGATTGCCGATGTGCTAAAGAAGTTTGGGATCTATCTTCATCAACTAACTCCTAACACTATTGTTAGGCTTAGTGTTTATATTTGGGCTCTCCGAAGCCAGGGGGTGGAACCGTTTGCCGAAGGTTTCTGCCGGATGCACGAGCCAAAGCCAGAAAGGATGGGTTACATGAAAATTTTGGTTGTTACAATTTTGCCTATCGGAAAACTACAAAATTTCCTGTGATCAGCTACCGAAGCAAGTGGCCGACAGGCTAGAAATTGGAATGGTTCTACGTCAAAGTTGACGATGACAAGGAGAAGCTGGTACAGAGTCCGCTTGAACTGATCTTCGGAGAGACCCGACCCCAATGCAGTATGACACCAGAAGGTCCAACCCAAACCGCGTTGGTTGAATTCAGGATTATTGCAGAGCACATTGGCACTAGAGATTTAGTGAAGGAATTTTTGGCTTTCAAAATATTTCCAACTATGAAGGAATGGGCTATGTCGAAGCTTGAAAGAGAGAAGAAAGATGGGGAGCTTGTCCGACTGCCCTACCACTATAAGTTCAAGAAATATTTTAAAGCACCCTGCCAAGAATGGCTCGAAACGATCGAAGTGATGAGTACTGAAATTCTTGGGAATTATTCTAAAAAAGAGGATCAATTGATGACATCAGCCTTCAGTACCCGGCCGAAACGAAGGCTAAACAGAGTGCTTGATGCTATAGGCTTTGAATATCCTGATTATGTGCGGCTCGATAAGGGTGTCGAAGGGCATAAAAGGAAAAGAGTAGCTGGCACTTTGATTAAAGACGACGAAGATCAACCAAAAAAGAAGAAAGAAAAGTTTGAACCGAAGGTAGCTGCTTCAAGAAAAAGAAAAGCTGCATCTCCAAAGCCTGTATCTCCAAAGCCTGTATCTCCAGAACCAAAGAGATTGGTCCGAGATGAGAAGTTCCTGCGACACCTTCTGCTGCCGAAGTAGAAGAAATTCTGAAGGTAATGATTGAATCTTTGCCTGTCAAGCTAAGTCCGCTGGCGCCGGAACTGACGAAGTTTTTTCAGAAGGACAAAGAAGCTTCGGCAGCAGAAAGTCCTGCAAAGCCGAAAAACGCAGAATTATCCAAGTGACAGATGTGATTCATCAGACACCGCCACCGGTATCGGCGTCAAAAATTGTTATTGCCGAGACTGCCGAAGCCGCCGCAGCCGAAGCTACCGGGGCCGAAACCACTGAAGTTGCAACCGCCGGAGCCGAAGCTACCGGAGCTGAAGCCGACGAAACTACCGGAGCCGAAGCTACTGGAGCCAAAGCCGGGACCACCGAAGATTCAAACCTGGAAACCACACTTGAAGTTATTGACAATATACTTTTGAAAATGGCTGAAGAAGAAGTTGCTGTGGCTGCGGTGAACACGACTACTGAAAAGGGAAAAGAGCAGGTTGAAGACGTTTTGGAGGAAGGAAATTTTAACTTTCAAGATTTACTTGGACAAGAATTAACAGGTGCTGAAAAAGAGGAGCTGAAGAAATATGCCATATCCTGCGGATATAAACCAGGGTCTATGCTATTTGGTGGGTTCAACGAAGGGAAGCTAAGATGCCTTCGGAATCGCACCGAGGCCAAAGTTGTTAGGACCTTCTCCAAAAGCGTTGGCCTGCCGAAGATAGAAGCGGACCTTTGCAGGTACCAGCGACAACATATCGCCGGTAGCCTGCTCTATGCTAATTTTAAGGTAAAAAATATTATTATTATTTTATTATTATTATTATTATGTCGTCTTCTGACGAAGGTTGTTTTGGCAGAGTATACTATTAAGTAAAGTGCTAAAAATGCAACAAGATCTTGAAGAGGAGAAGAACAAAGCTATCATCAAAGATTTAGAAGAAAAAGTTGAAAATTACGAAGCTGTTCTGAAGAAGAAAGACTTCACCATTCAAGACCTTAAAATCATAGCTAAAGAACACAAAGGTGCCCTAGAAAAAAAAGACTTTGTTATTCAGTCTATGGAAGGCTCCTTGGCTGAAGTCCAAGCCGAAAATGACAGTTTAAAGAATGAATTACTCAAAAAGTCAGAAAAATTTGAGCAAAAAAAGAAGAACCTTGAAACAAGTCTCAAGACTGAGATCGAGAAAAATTCAAATTTGCAAAAATCATTGAAGGAACTTCAAGAGAAATGCCTAAATTTCGGCAGCCGATGCGTGCAGCGGCTGAAGGACGTGTTTCACTCTATCGGAGCCAGCTCTGAAAAATTTTCACCTTCAGCTGAAAACCTGCCCAGCACCTTGGAATATATTGAAGGCGAGGTTGATGCTCTTGACGAAGTTATTGCTGGGCATGCTGACTTCTGCGCCCTGGTAGCTTCTCGAGGCACAGCTACCGCTTTTCTGAAGGCTGGCTGTACGCACGGAAAAACCGTGAATAGACCAAACTTCAGCTTGTCAGCAGCAGACTTGGTTGATATCCCAAGCCTAGCCCGAAGCATCGAAATAGATTTATGACCCAAATTTGGGTAAATGGCGGGCGAAAAATGGCTGGTGACGAAGCTCGAAGCCACCTTAAGCCAGTGAGAAACTTATATTTGTTACTTTTACCTTCTCCTTAAAATTTGCACCTTTCTTATTCTGTTCTTTAATATGTGCAGGATGACGAAGCTGAAGTATGACGAAGCTGAAGTATGACGAAGCTGAAGTATGACGGCCTGAAGCTTAATAGTTGCTATAATAGACTTCCCTGCAAAAAATTCTGGAGAGATCCTTGTAATATAATTATGGAAAAACTTATGTAAATTTGTACATACTTTGTAATATATCTTGTCTCCTTTATCCGCGTACAATCTGCTTTGCTGTGAACGAAACTACACTTTTGAGCCGAAGGCGAAAAACACCTTCCCTTCTTTTCGTACACAACGAAGCATAAAAATTTTCCTCTTTCTTCAAAGTTTTTCCTCATTGCCGAAGCATCTATCTTTTTTGTGTGGTATGATGATGATGATTCTATATATGTCTAAATGAATGTTTATGAATGCAAATGACATGATGTAATGTATCGTGCAAATGAATATCGGAACACATATTCAAAAACCATAATCATAGCCCTTCATCCCCTTGGGAATGATTCAAATCTTTTTGCCGTTTACTTTTCGGCTTCACCGTTTACTTTTCGGTGTATCAGCGCTTACTTTTCGCTGTAAGCCTCCCTTAGGAGCTTCTTCGCCTTTTACTTTCAGCAGAATCAGCGTTTATTTTACGCTGTAAGCCTCCCTTAGGAGCTTCTTCGCCTTTTACTTTCGGTGGAATCAGTGTTTATTTTTCGCTGTAAGCCTCCCTTAGTAGCTTCTTCGCCTTTTACTTTCGGCGGAATCAGCGTTTATTTTTCGTTGTAAGCTCTGCATTCCCTTAGGAACGACTTTTGAGCTTCTCCCTGTTTTCTTTTCTTTTTCCTTTGCATTTACATTTACATTTTTTGGGAGATATCACTCTTATAGAAATGAAATAAGGAAAAGAAAAATTACATGTTGTGGCCCCATTAAAAACCTTTCTCCCCTTTGGAAAGGAAAAGGGTGCCACAAAAAAGAATAGAAAAAATTACATCAAGCTAAACATAATATCGCCGAAGCTCATCCACATTCCATGATCTAGGAATGTCGTTGTCGTCCATATCCTTCAATCTGTAGGAACCGGGTCTTGACGAAGATACTACCAAAAAAGGTCCTTCTCACTTCAGCTGTAATTTGCCTACTGTGTCAGGGTTGGCTACTCTTCGAAGCACCAAGTGTCCTGGTTCAATGTTCTTCAGCCTAACCTTTCTGTCACGCCATTTTATTGTTTCAGCTTGATATTTGTTGATGTTTTCCACATCTTGAAGCCTGATCCCTTCTATAGCATCTTTTTCCACATAGTAATTAGCTTCGTCTTCGCCTTCTGTCGAAGCTACTGTTCTTATTGATCCTGCTTTGGCTTCTTCCGGGGTTATTGCCTCGTCACCAAACAATAGTTTGAATGACGTAAAGCCTGTTGATCTTGACACTGTTGTATTATGGCTCCATACTACTTTGATTAATTCGTCTGGCCACTTTCCCCTGGGCTGATTGAAGATTAACTTCATTATTCCTGTCATAATGATCCCATTAGCTCTTTCAACAAGTCCGTTTGACTCCGGATGTCGAACTGATGCAAAATGGATCTTCGTGCCAATTTGATCACAAAATTCTCTGAAAGCTTCAGAATCAAACTGTGTCCCATTATCCACAGTAATGGCCTTCGGCACTCCGAAGCGACAAACAATATTTTGCCAGAAAAACTTTTGAATAGTAACCGAAGTTATTGTGGCTAAAGGCTTTGCCTCAATCCACTTAGAAAAATATTTCACTGCCAAATCAACATATCTTATGTTCCCCTGTGCTGGTGGTAATGGACCTAGCAAATCAAGGCCCCACCTTTGCAACGGCCAAGTGGGTTGTATTAATTGAGTTAAGGACGAAGGTTGTTTTTGATCTCTTGCACATTTCTGACAACCTTCGCACTTTTGGACTAAATCCGCTGCATCCGAAGCTGCCTTTGGCCAATAAAATCCTTGACGAAAAACTTTTCCGAGCACAGGCCTAGATCCAATGTGAGATCCACACAGGCCTGCGTGTATTTCCTTCATCAATTCTACGCCTTCGGCTCTGGATAAACACTTGAGTAACGGGGAACAGACCCCACGCTTGTATAGTTCCCCTTCTATTATGACATATGGTCGAGCTCTTGCTTCTATCCTCCTGTTATAAGCTTCGTCATCTGAAAGAAAATTACCCTGAAGGAAAGAGATGATTTCAGTTCTCCAATCTTCACTATAGACAGGGGATATGTTGAGGACCGCTCTTTCAAGAAGCTCGACCGAAGGTGCTTTTATTGTTTCGAAAAATACTTCCGAAGGTAAGGGCAGCCCCTGTGCTGCTGACTTGGCTAATAGATCAACATATTCATTTTCTCCATGAGGAATATTTTTAACAGAGAATCCTTCGAAGGAAGCCTCAATCCTTCGGACTGTATCTAAATATTTTTCAAGCTTCAGATCTCTTGCTTTATAGCTCTTGTCAATATGACCAGAAATAACTTGGGAATCAGTTTTAAGAATGGCCC
The DNA here is from genome assembly GCF_902167145.1 of Zea mays. Lineage (NCBI taxonomy): Eukaryota > Viridiplantae > Streptophyta > Magnoliopsida > Poales > Poaceae > Zea > Zea mays. The sequence goes on along the minus strand of NC_050105.1, from coordinate 97,355,335 downwards.
TTCTGATTCCCATTGCCTTTAACTTCCGAAGACCCAAGAGCAGAGCTTCGTACTCAGCAATATTGTTTGTGCAACTGAAATCAAGTCTTGTCGCATAACAAGTTTTAACTTTGGAAGGTGAAACCAACACAGCAGCTGCTCCCGCTCCGAAGGTTTCCCAAGACCCATCGCAAAACATTGTTCATACTTCGGCATCTTTATTCATTTCTTCCTCCTGAGCCCCTGGCGTCCAGTCAGCAATGAAGTCTGCCAACGCTTGGGACTGAATCGAAGATCTATGCACATAATCAATACAAAATTCATTGAGCTCTGCAGCCCATTTTCCAATCCTTCCAGTAGCTTCTCGATTTCTCATAATATCGTTCAACGGTTGTGAAGAAGGAACAATTATATTGTAAGCTTGAAAATAATGCCGAAGCTTCCTGGAGGCCATCAAAACAGCATACAGTACCTTCTCCAATTCTGTATAATTTTTCTTTGATAGACTTAGAACTTCTGATACAAAGTATATTGGGGCTTGCTTTTTGACTTGACCTTCAAGCTTCTCCTGGACAAGTGCTGCACTTACCGCTGAGTGCGAAGCTGCCACATATAACAAAAGAGGAGCCCCTGGCGTTGGTGGAGTTAGTGTTGTTAGATCTATCAAGTATTGCTTCAGCTCTTCGAAGGCTCTCTGCTGGACTGGTCCCCATTGAAAAACTTCGGCTGACTTCAGTACTTCGAAAAATGGTAAATTTCTCTCTGCTGATCTAGATATGAATCTGTTGAGAGATGCCAGTCTTCCTGTCAATCTTTGAGCTCCCTTCTTTGTACTTGGTGGTTCCATTCGAAGGATAGCTTCGATTTTGTTTGGATTAGCCTCAATTCCTTTTGTTGAAACTAGGTAACCAAGAAATTTCCCCTTCTTCATTCCGAAGACACATTTTTCTGGATTCAGCTTTAAACCAGCATGTCTAAAATTAGCGAAGGTCTCCTGCAGATCAGCAATGTGATTATCTTGCTTCGTGCTTTTTACAATGATATCATCAACATAAGTTAGCACATTCCTGCCTATCTGAGAATGAAGAACCTTCGCTGTCATTCTGCTGAAGCTTCCTCCAGCATTCTTAAGCCCCTCAGGCATCCGAAGGTAACAATATGTTCCACTAGGGGTTATAAAGCTGGTTTTTGGCTCATCCTCCTTCTTCATCCAAATTTGGTGATAGCCTGAATAACAATCCAGCAGACTCATAAGCTCTGATGAAGCTGCTGCTGTTGGGGACTTGTTCTCAAATGCTAAGAGTTAAGAACAAGGCAACATAAAAAGTGTTAAGTGTTAAAGTCCTTCGTCCTTCGAAGCATTATGTCCCTTCGGGAAATAATGAGTCTCGGACGAAGGTCATGAGAGACATACCTTCGTAAACATAACAAGTAATGACGAAGGACTCACATAAAGCATGAAATATAATATAAGCATCATCATAGAATCATTTCTATTTTATTAACATGGAAAAACAGAAATGATTCCAAATTACAAATGTACCTTCGGTCCTGAGAGAAGGCAAAAAGTACAAGCGTGACGCAAAAGCAAATGCCAAGTCAGCGTGAACAGTACGGGAGTACTGTTCATCTATTTATAGACGCGGGACGCAGCCCACGTAAAATTACATTTATGTCCATTACATTTGTCAATGACTTATGGAAACCTGACAAGGTCCACGTAGTCTTTTCATCTTTAAGTCGGTTCCCCTCTCTGCTATCGCGACGAAGCTTCCCTGCGCACAGCTTCGGCTGTGCACCATCCTTCGTGGAGCTTGGTAATCAGCCCGTCCTTCGTCTGGTTCAGGCTTCGTCCTGACCGCACTTCATGTTCGTAATTCTGAGTCCGAAGGTACCTGTTCACATAATCCACTTGGAAAACATTGTTAAATCATGTTTTTGAGGACCTTCGGAGGACGAAGGCCCCCAACAGTAGCCCCTCGCAATATTAATTTGTTTGAAATAATAAATTCAGATTGCGACATGAACGAAGGCTTTATGCCAAAGGTCCGAAAAAAACACCTTCCCTTTGCTAGAATAGCAACATTCAATGACAAGTGGGGTCTTTCAACTTTCAACGCATCAAGCGTATAAATACGGCCATACCGCAAACTTATTTTGCACGCTTTCTGGCCAACCACTCTTGCTCACTCATTTTTTAGCTCTTGTGCACTGTGATCTGCTAAGCTTTTAGCTTTGAAGCTTCGGCTTTGAAAACAGTTTTTTAGTGTTTCCGAAGATGTCTGAAGCTGCTAAGAAGGCTGCTGCTGAAATGAAGCTGAGTCTTGATGAAGAGAAGAACTTAGGGTTTCTTATAGCAATGTCGAAGACCAACACAGAAAAGATCACCAGGGAAATTCTGGAAGGGCTGTCTGAAGATACTGGTGACAGTGAAAGTTATGATGTGGACAGCGGTGGCGAAGACTCCGAAGATCGCCCCTGGCGACCAAGCCATTCAGTTTATGGTAAATCAACTATCAAAGAGAATCATCTTGTTAATATGAGAGGAAGGTATTTCCGGGATCTGTCCATTGTGAGGGCGGACGAAGGGGAAAAGACTTGTCCACACCCTGAAGAAAATGAAGTTGTGGTGTACCGAAGCTTTTTGAAAGCCGGATTGCGATTCCCCTTGAGCAGCTTCGTCGTGGAGGTGTTGAAAATCTTCGAAGTCTATCTTCATCAACTTACTCCAGAGGCTATTATAAGGCTAAATATCTTCGTGTGGGCCACGAGAAGCCAAGGTCTGAAGCCTGACGCAAGAAGCTTCTGTAATGTTCATGAATTATTATATGAAACAAAACCTTGGGGCAAAGAACAGTACCATAACAACTTTGGCTGCTATAGCTTCGTCTCTCGGTCCGGGGCAAGCTGTCCCGTACCAACCTTTCGGAAGAGATGGCCCGGGGATTGGATGACAGAATGGTTTTATGTGAAGAATGACTTATCAGTACGAGAAGACATCAAAGGTATAATTATGCGTCCTATTTGGCAAAGCTTCGGCCTTTGGAGGCCGAAGGTTGAAATGAACGAAGCCGCCGAAGAGTGCCAAAGAGCCTTCGGCGTTGTCTGCTCTTTTATAGGAACAAGGGACTTAGTACAAGAGCATATTGCCTTCAGGGTGTGGCCGCTTGCGGAGAAATGGGAAATGCCACAAGAAATCGTTAAAAAGGCCGACGAAGGTGGACTCGTCAGGTTTAAGTACACTTTTAAATTTGAAGATAAATTTATTGAGCCAGACGATGAGTGGTTGAAAAGCATTGACAATTTAAGTGATGAGCTGCTTGGGACATACTCGAAGGCCGAAGATACTGCAATGTCAGCAGCCTTCGGAGGCCGAAAAAAGAAAAGGCTGAATCGGGTATTTGATGCCATCGGGTTCGTCTACCCTGACTATTGCTACCCCATTCGAAGGCAGAAGAGAAAAAATACAACCTCTGCAAAAGAAGAAACTACAGCTGCTCCTAGCGAGCCAGAACCGAAAAGGAAGAAGATAAAGGTTCTTACTTATCGACCGCGTTATATTGAACCAGCTTCGGTGCCTGAGTTTACCGGAGAGACCTCTTCGGCCACCGAAGCTGAAAAACCAGCCGAGCCAACTTTGCTGCCAGAAGCCACAGAAACAGCCGAAATACCAACGAAGACAAAATTGGAGCAATCAAAAATTTTGTTATCAGAAACGAAAGAGAAGGCCGAAGCGCCATTCACAGAAAAAATGGAAGAGGTAAAGGAAGCAACCGAGGACTCCAAAACATCAGAAGTTTTGAGTCCTGTGGCAATCATTGAAACAGTAAGTAATCAAAAAGTGCCAGCAGTGACTCCGAAAAGAAGGAGAATGGCTAATGTGCTAGATGTGCTGGAAACGATCAAATCTTCAAGCACCCCTCCGAAGAAGGCTGCCGTCACTCCTGAAACAACAGTCGAAGCTTCGGGTTCTAAAGCTCCAGAGCAAGATACTGAAGCCGAAGCTGGGCCCTCAGAGCCCTCAAAGGCAAAGACCTTGGAAAGTGAGGCAGAAAAAATAACAAAGCCAACTTTTGCTGAAGGAACCGGTGTTGTTACCCCCGAAGCATCCAAAATTCGTGATTATATTTTTCGTCATGCTTCGGGGAAAAAATTAACAGAAAAAGAAGAACAAGAGGCCCAACACTATGCCCAAAAGTTGAAATATCCAAAGGGGGCGTTGATATTTAATGGCAGTGGAGAAGAAGATTTCTTGTATTGCCTCCCCGACAGCAAGGAAATTTCTGTCTGTCGGGAGATAAGCAGAAGCTTCGGATTTCCAACTTTAGAAGACGGACTTTCGGTGCTGTCAAAGAACGATCTGGCTGACAGCCTAGCTTACAACAGTTTAAAGGTGCGACAAATGGAATTCTTATATTTTTGTTGAATTCAAAATTTTTCGTTTGTTTAAAACTATTAACACAGACATAATCCTGTCTGCAGGGCCTGATACTCAGCAATGCCCTCAGAGCACAGAAAGATGCTGAGGACGAAGGATGTACTATAGCCCTGAGCAACCTTCGTTCCGAAGTAATTGAACTGAGGAACGAAGGTCTCGAAAAAGACAAAATATTGCATTCCTTAATAAATAAAATAAAAGAAGACGAAGCTATTTTCAAAGGTCAGGCCGAAGCTCAGAAGTGTGAAATTGAAAACCTTCGTAAACAATTAGCCAGAGCTAAAGAGGAATGCATACTTGAAGAAACAAGGCGAGAACTCAGCGACCAATGGGCAAATCATTTAGAAGAAACTGTTAAAGAGCTTCGGTCAGCCAAGAAGAAATGCTTCGACAAATCTATAGAGTGTGTCAAGAAAATAAAAACTAGCTTCGCCAGCGTTGGCGCATTTTCGCAAGAAGAAAACTTTATAAGAGGTAACCCCGAAGGACCCCTGGAATGGATCAATCATGAGGCGGAGGCCTTCGAGGAAATCCTGAGTAGCCGCGGTGACATCTGCGCTTTTTCTGGTGCCAGAGGGATTGCCACTATTTTGGAGGGGAAAGGATGTGAACATGTAAAGATTTTATCGCAGTCCGAAGCCACCTTGTCCACTGAAGATATAAAAGATCCTTCAGCCGAAGCTAGCGCGGTTGGGGGAAAATTTTTCACCGACATCTGGGACAACGGTGGTAGAGAAATGGCCCAAGAAATTATTCAGAAAAGCGAGAAAGGGATTCATGAGGCTAGAAAAGTAGCCGAGGCTGTTGAGAAAAACGCAGAGCCCGAAGGGCAAATAGGTACTAGCGAATAGTTTTCATTGCATTATAACTTTTAATTTTATAGTTCGTTCGCGATCTGTAATAATGATGTAATAGTATCCCGTCCTCACTCAGATCCTACTAAAGCATCTTCGGGCCCTCAGCCTAAAGATGACGACGAAATTAAAAAGATGGCCGAAGCTATCATGGATCAGGTTGTCGATCGACTGCTGAACGAAGCTGCAGAGATAGTACTTAGGGAAGACTAAGTGCTATTGCAAAAAACATTTGATATATGATTTGTGTAATATTCTGTAATCCTGTATGTAATATACTTGTTTTATGATTCAATTCTTTACGATGCATGAAACTTTAAACACGTACCATTTTTGAGTCTTCGACGAAAAAACACCTTCCCTTCTTTTCATGCTTCGTGAAGAAGAATTTATCATTTATCACGACAATATCCATAGTGTTCTGATAAGAAATATCCAAGCTTCGTAAAAATAATCTCCGAAACTATACCTCGAAGATCAATATTGTTTCTCCCTGTAACTTGGCATGATTTGCCCTTTTTCAAAGCATTTTCCGAAGATCGATAACATGCCCCCTTCTTGTGCCACATGCAGCATGATGTATGATGATTATGCTATGCAAAATGATGTGATGATGTTATGTTATGCAGAATGATATTTTGTGCCGAAGATACGCACATTCCTGCAATGGGGCACAATCTTTTGTATCAATACTGACTTTTTCATTATAAGTCTCCTTTAGGAGCTTCTTCGCCTTTTACTTCAGCGGAATCAGCGTTTATTTTTCGCTGTAAGTTCTGCATCCCCTTAGGAACGTCTTTGGAACTTCTTCGCCTTTTACTTAGGCGGTATAAGCTCTGCATTCCCTTAGGAACGTCTTTGGAGCTTCTTCGCCTTTTACTTAGGCGGTATCAGCGTTGACTTTTCGCTGTATGCTCTGCATTCCTTTTGGAACGACTTTGGAGCAGAAAACTTACACTGCGCTCCCTTCGGAACGACTTTTTGTGACTTCGTCAGACTTACTCTGCGTTCCTTAGAACGACTTTTTGTTACTTCGAAGGATTTTCGATAGTCCGAAGGTCCTTTTTATTATCACAAACCTGTGAAGAAAACATATTTTTCTTGTAGGAATCAACGAAACTGATTACATGAAACCTAAACAATGTCCTTTATTACAAAAAATAAAACTGAATGAAAAAGATTGCTATTAAGGTAGGATATTTGTCAATAGATGTGTTTTGACTCTGGCACGGTGCTGTTGACCGTGCGAGCTTCGGACTGTTCTCTGAAGTCCCTTTGATGTGGAGCATATTGGCTCCCTTCTGGCTGCTGGCCTTGTTGCAACGGAGGTGGAGGCGGGGGCTGTTGCCAGGAAGCTGAAGGCTGACTTGCCGAAGCAGCAGAGAGTGCAGGATGGTTGCCCACATATTCTGGGATGTAGGGCGAATGATACGAAGCAGTGTGCATGACCTGCTTCGGCTGAGCCTGTTGCGCGGCAGCTTCGGCTATCTCTTTTTGCTTCTGAATGGTAACATGACACATCCTGGTAGTATGACCTTTGTTTTCACCACAGAATAAGCAAAATATTCTTCTGGGTTGATCCCCGAATCTTCCGCCGAAGCCCCTGGCGCCTCTGCCTCTTGGAGCTGGTGGTCGGAAGGAGCTTTGCTGTTGCCCCGAAGCCTGTGAAGAGCACTGCGGTCTGTTCTGCTGACTCCCCTTATCATCATTCTGAGTGGAGTTGTGGATGGACCTGACATGCCTCGGATAGGATCTTCCTCCGAAGCCCCTGGTCATTTCGGAAAATCTGAAGGCCTCCTCCCTTCTTTGGCGAAAGTCATTGTCGGCACGAATGTACTCGTCCATCTTTTGGAGCAGCTTCTCCAGGGTCTGAGGAGGCTTCCTAGCAAAGTATTGAGCAGCAGGTCCAGGACGAAGCCCCTTGATCATGGCTTCGGTGACAATTTCATTGGGCACCGTTGGTGCCTGCGCCCTCAAACGCAAGAACCTTCTGACATACGCCTGAAGGTATTCTTCATGATCCTGAGTGCACTGGAACAAGGCTTGAGCAGTGACCGGCTTCGTCTGAAATCCTTGAAAGCTGGTCAATAACATATCCTTCAGCTTCTGCCATGAAGTGATCGTTCCTGGCCGAAGGGAGGAATACCAGGTCTGAGCAACACTCCTGACGGCCATAACGAAAGACTTTGCCATTACTGCAGCATTGCCACCATACGAAGACACTGTTGCTTCGTAACTCATCAAGAACTGCTTCGGGTCCGAATGGCCATCGAACATGGGAAGCTGGGGTGGCTTATAGGACGAAGGCCAAGGTGTAGCCTGCAGCTCAGCGGACAGAGGAGAAGCATCGTCGAAAACAAAATTTCCATGATGAAAATTATCATACCAGTCATCTTCATTGAAGAAGCCCTCCTGATGAAGGTCTTTTTGTTGAGGCCTTCGGTTCTGCTCATCGTGGGTAAGGTGACGGACTTCTTCAGAAGCTTCGTCTATCTGCCTCTGCAGCTCAGCTAGCCTGGCCATCTTCTCCTTCTTCCTCTGCACCTGTTGATGTAGCATCTCCATGTCCCTGATCTCTTGGTCTAGTTCATCCTCCTGAATCGTCGGGCTGACAGCCTTCCTCTTCTGGTTTCGGGCCTCCCGGAGAGAGACGGTCTCCTGGTTGGGGTCCAGCGGTTGCAGTGCTGCAGCCCCAGTCGCTGAAGCTTTCTTCGGTGCCATAGCGAGGGTCTATAGCTTCCGAAGGTGTTCAAAAAACTCGAAGTGGAAGTGAGTTCACCGGAGGTGGGCGCCAATGTTGGGGACTTGTTCTCAAATGCTAAGAGTTAAGAACAAGGCAACATAAAAAGTGTTAAGTGTTAAAGTCCTTCGTCCTTCGAAGCATTATGTCCCTTCGGGAAATAATGAGTCTCGGACGAAGGTCATGAGAGACATACCTTCGTAAACATAACAAGTAATGACGAAGGACTCACATAAAGCATGAAATATAATATAAGCATCATCATAGAATCATTTCTATTTTATTAACATGGAAAAACAGAAATGATTCCAAATTACAAATGTACCTTCGGTCCTGAGAGAAGGCAAAAAGTACAAGCGTGACGCAAAAGCAAATGCCAAGTCAGCGTGAACAGTACGGGAGTACTGTTCATCTATTTATAGACGCGGGACGCAGCCCACGTAAAATTACATTTATGTCCATTACATTTGTCAATGACTTATGGAAACCTGACAAGGTCCACGTAGTCTTTTCATCTTTAAGTCGGTTCCCCTCTCTGCTATCGCGACGAAGCTTCCCTGCGCACAGCTTCGGCTGTGCACCATCCTTCGTGGAGCTTGGTAATCAGCCCGTCCTTCGTCTGGTTCAGGCTTCGTCCTGACCGCACTTCATGTTCGTAATTCTGAGTCCGAAGGTACCTGTTCACATAATCCACTTGGAAAACATTGTTAAATCATGTTTTTGAGGACCTTCGGAGGACGAAGGCCCCCAACAGCTGCATCAACTAGGGAATCTATCCTTGGCAATGGAAACTCGTCCTTCGGACAGGCCTTATTGAGATCAGTAAAATCGATACACATCCTCCATTTACCATTGGCCTTCTTTACCATAACAGTGTTAGCCAGCCATTCTGGGTATTTTACCTCTCTAATAACTCCGGCACTGAGGAGTCTTTTCACTTCATTCCGAGCACCTTCAACCTTGTCATCAGACATCTTCCGAAGCCTCTGCTTTCTGGGTCTGAAGGATGGATCAACATTGAGCGAGTGTTCAATAACATCCCTGTTAACTCCGCAAAGATCATTAGCTGACCAAGCAAAAACATCTTTGTTGTTGAACAAAAACCTTATCAAGGTTTTCTCCTGTTCTTCGGACAGTAGAGATCCCAAGAGCACCTTCTGCTCTGCTATATCCTCACATAAGAGCATGGGCTTCGGCTGATCGGCCGAAGCAGCTTTTTCCCTTCTGAACTTATATTGCTCACAAGCTTCAGCTCCATCTATGTTATGGATTGCTTTTGAGTCTGTCCAATTTCCTTCGGCCCTTCTGACAGCTTCCTGACTTCCATGAATAGCAATGGGCCCTTGGTCCAAAGGTATCTTCATGCAAAGATAAGCTGGATGAAGAATTGCTTCGAAGGCATTGAGAGTACCACGACCAATGATTGCATTGTAAGGGTATTCCATATCAACAACATCAAATACAACTTGTTCAGTCCTTGTGTTGTTAATGAATCCGAAGGTTACTGGCATTGTGATTTTTCCAAGTGCTACGATTTACCTTCCTCTGAAGCCACAAAGGGGATGTGTGGCATCATGGATTTTGTCTTCGGGCTCTTGCATCTGTCTGAAGGCCTTAGCAAATATGATATCAGCTGCGCTGCCTGTATCAACCAAAACATTATGGACCAGAAATCCTTTGATCACACAAGAGATAACCATAGCATCGTTGTGTGGGTAATCCTTGAGTTGAAGATCCTCTTGAGAGAAGGTAATTGGAATGTGAGACCATCTTGACTTGATGAAGGGTCCTTGCACCCCGACATGCTGTACCCTTCTCTGTGCCTCCTTCTTCTGCTTCTTGTTGGCTGGCTCTGAGCATGAACCGCCTGTTATCGGGAGTACCAGCTTCGGAGCCGAAGCAGCTCCAGCTTGATTGTTGAACGAAGCCATCAGCTCAAAAAAGTGGAAGTGAGTTCACCGGAGGTGGGCGCCAATGTTGGGGACTTGTTCTCAAATGCTATAATTTAAGAACAAGGCAACATAAAATGTTAAATATCAATGCCCTTCGTCTGCTGAAGCATTATCTCCTCAAGGATTTAATGAACTTCGGACGAAGACCATGAGCAGAATATTACGAAGGTTTCATCTTCGTAATCAAACTTACAAAGATAACACAAGGTAAAGTACAATGTGAAACATTAAAGATAGATATATCGGGAATAAGTGACATTGTTCACATATCTTATTATATGAATCTAAGATGCTTGGACATAATGTTTAGGTACATTTATACCTTTGCCTTGACAAATAATAATTCCCGAGTGAAGCATTTGTAATTACAGGAATGCATTAACAGTAAAGGAATACTGTTCACTATTTATAGGCACAGGACACAACCTGTGAGGAATTACAATCATGCCCCTCATAAAAGTTTACAACATTGACTCAGACCCTTATGGACTAAAAGGTCATTCTATCTTTAAGTCGGTTCGATCCCTCATCTTCGGACATGCTGTAATACTGAAGCTTCATGAATGGTATCCTCGGCATTACGTTCAAGCAGCTTCAGCCGAAGCTGTTTTCTTTCCGTAGGACCTTCGGCGACGAAGCATGGTCCCAACAGGGGTGAATAGGGTGAATCTGAAATTTACAAACTTTAAGCACAACTATAAGCCGGGTTAGCATTAGAATTAAATGTGAGTCCGAAAGAGAGGGTGAAAACAAATCACAAGCGAATAAGAACGGATGACATGGTGATTTGTTTTACCGAGGTTCGGTTCTTGCAAACCTACTCCCCGTTGAGGTGGTCACAAAGACCGGATCTCTTTCAACCCTTTCCCTCTCTCAAACGGTCACTTAGACCGAGTGAGCTTCTCTTCTCAATCAAACGGGACACTAAGTCTCCACAAGGACCACCACACAATTGGTGTCTCTTGCCTTGGTTACAATTGAGTTGAACACAAGAAAGAATGAAGAAGAAAAGCAATCCAAGCGCAAGAGCTCAAATGAACACAAGTCTCTCTCTCACGAGTCACTATTTGATTGGAATGATCTTTGGACTTGGGAGAGGATTTGATCTCTTTGGTTGTGTCTTGTATTGAATGATATAGCTCTTGTAAGGTGTTTGAAGGCTGAAATCTTGTATGCAATGAATGGTGGGTGGTTGGGGTATTTATAGCCCCAACCACCAAACTAGTCGTTTGGTGAAGGCTGCTGTCGCATGGCGCACCGGACAGTCCGATGTGCCACCGGACACTGTCCGATGCGCCAGCCACGTCACCCGACCGTTAGGGTTCGACCGTTGGAGCTTCTGTCTGCTGGGCCACCGGACAGTCCGGTGGTGCACCGGACAGGTCCTGTAGACTGTCCGGTGCGCCTTCTGACTCTGCTCTGACTTCTGCGCGCACTGTAGTGCATTAACTGCTGTTGAAGACGACCGTTGGCGTTGAGTAGTCGTTGCTCCGCTGGTACACCGGACAGTCCGGTGTTACACCGGACAGTCCGGTGAATTATAGCGGAGCGGCTCCTAGAATTCCAGAAGGTGGGCAGTTCGGAGTTGAGTTCCCTGGTGCACCGGACACTGTCTGGTGGCACACCGGACACTGTCTGGTGGCACACCGGACAGTCCGGTGCGCCAGACCAGGGCACACTTCAGTATTCTTTTGCTCTTTCACTTTGAACCCTTTCTTGGTCTTTTTATTGGTTTGTTGTGAATCTTTGGCACCTGTAAAACTTATAGTATAGAGCAAACTAGTTAGTCCAATTATTTGTGTTGGGCAATTCAACCACCAAAATCAATTAGGAAAAAAGTGTAAGCCTATTTCCCTTTAAATCTCTCCCTTTTTGGTGATTGATGCCAACACAAACCAAAGCAAATATAGAAGTGCAGAATTGAACTAGTTTGTATAATGTAAGTGCAAAGGTTGCTTGGAATGAAACCAATAATCATTTCTACTAGATATGCATGGATGGCTTTCTTCTAATTTAAAATTTTGGACCACGCTTGCACCACTTGTTTTGTTTTGCAAATGTTTTGGAAATTCTTTTCAAATTCTTTTGCAAAATAGTCAAAGGTAAATGAGTAAGATTTTGAGAAGCATTTTCAAGATTTGAAATTTTCTCCCCCTATTTCAAATGCTTTTCCTTTGACTAAACAAAACTCCCCCTTAATGAAATCCTCCTCTTAGTGTTCAAGAGGGTTTTAGATATAGATTTTGAAGAGGGTATACCAATTTGAAATTATATCAGTAATAAGATACCAATTTGAAAACACTACTTTAAAAACAAATTGAAAGACTAAAACTTTTGAAATTGGTGGTGGTGCGGTCCTTTTGCTTTGGGCTAATACTCTCTCCCCCTTTGGCATGAATCGCCAAAAACGGAGTCATTAGAGCCCTTTTTACTTTCTCCCCTTATGTTAAATAACATATGAGTGAAGATTATACCAAATTGGAGAGTGTGTTGCGAAGCGACGACAAAGAATGAATAATCGATGGAGTGGAGTGGAAGCCTTGTCTTCGCCGAAGACTCTATTTCCCTTTCAATCTATGACTTAGCTTGAAATACACTTGAAAACCATATTAGTCATAGCAAAGAAAGAGATATGATCAAAGGTATAAATGAGCTATGTGTGCAAACTATCAATCAAAATTCCTAGAATCAAGGATATTTAGCTCATGCCTAAGTTTGGTAAATGTTTGCTCATCTAATGGTTTGGCAAAGATATCGGCTAATTGTTCTTTGGTGTTAACATATGCAATCTCGATATCCCCCTTTTGTTGGTGATCCCTTAAAAAGTGATACCGAATGGCTATGTGTTTAGTACGGCTATGCTCAACGGGATTATCCGGCATGCGGATTGCACTCTCATTATCACATAGAAGAGGAACTTTGGTTAATTTGTAACCGTAGTCCCTAAGAGTTTGCCTCATCCAAAGCAATTGCGCGCAACAATAGCCTGCAGCAATATACTCGGCTTCGGCGGTAGAAAGAGCCACAAAATTTTGCTTCTTTGAAGCCCAAGACACCAGAGATCTTCCCAAGAACTGGCAAGTCCCTGATGTGCTCTTTCTATTAATTTTACACCCTGCCCAATCAGTATCGGAATAACCAATTAAATCAAATGTGGATCCCCTGGGTACCAAAGGCCAAACTTAGGAGTATAAACTAAATATCTCAAGATTCGTTTCACGGCCCTAAGGTGAACTTCTTTAGGATCGGCTTGGAATCTTGCACACATGCATACGGAAAGCATAATATCCGGTCGAGATGCACATAAATAGAGTAAAGAACCTATCATCGACCGGTATACCTTTTGATCTACGGATTTACCTCCCGTGTCGAGGTCGAGATGCCCATTGGTTCCCATGGGTGTCTTGATGGGCTTGACATCCTTCATCCCAAACTTTATGAGTATGTCTTGAATGTACTTTGTTTGGCTAATGAAGGTGCCCTCTTGGAGTTGCTTCACTTGAAATCCTAAGAAATACTTCAACTCCCCCATCATAGACATCTCGAATTTTTGAGTCATGATCCTACTAAACTCTTCACATGTAGATTCGTTAGTAGACCCAAATATGATATCATCAACATAAATTTGGCATACAAACAAATCATTTTCAAGTGTTTTAGTAAAGAGAGTAGGATCGGCTTTTCCGACTTTGAAGCCATTAGCGATAAGAAAATCTCTTAGGCATTCATATCATGCTCTTGGGACTTGCTTAAGCCCATAAAGCGCCTTAGAGAGTTTATAGACATGGTTAGGGTACTCACTATCTTCAAAGCCGGGAGGTTGCTCAACATAGACCTCCTCCTTGATTGGTCCATTGAGGATGGCACTTTTCACGTCCATTTGGTAAAGCTTAAAGACATGGTAAGTAGCATAGGCAAGTAAAATGCGAATTGACTCAAGCCTAGCTACGGGTGCATAGGTTTCACCGAAATCCAAACCTTCGACTTGTGAATATCCCTTGGCCACAAGTCGGGCTTTGTTCCTTGTCACCACACCATGCTCATCTTGCTTGTTGCGGAAGACCCACTTGGTTCCTACAACATTTTGATTAGTACGTGGAACTAAATGCCATACCTCATTCCTTATGAAGTTGTTGAGCTCCTCTTGCATCGCCATCACCCAATCCGAATCTTGAAGTGCTTCCTCTACCCTGTGTGGCTCAATAGAAGAAACAAAAGAGTAATGTTCACAAAAATGAACAACACGAGATCGAGTGGTTACCCCCTTATGAAGAATGTCGCCGAGGATGGTGTTCACAGGGTGATCTCGTTGGATTGCTTGGTGGACTCTTGGGTGCGGCGGTCTTGGACCCTCATCATCTTCCTTGTCTTGATCATTAGCATCTCCCCTTGATCATTGTCCTCCTCTTGAGGTGGCTCCTCTTGATCTTCATCATCATCATCTTGAGCTTGATCCTCATCTTGAGTTGGTGGAGATGCTTGTATTGAGGAAGATGGTTGATCTTGTGCTTGTGGAGGCTCTTAGGATTCCTTAGGACACACATCCCCAATGGACATGTTCCTTAGCGCGACGCACGGAGCCTCTTCATCATCTAGCTCATCAAGATCAACTTTCTCTACTTGAGAGCCGTTAGTCTCATCAAACACAATGTCACAAGAAACTTCAACTAGTTCAGTGGACTTGTTAAAGACTCTATATGCCCTTGTGTTTGAATCATAACCAAGCAAAAAGCCTTCTACTACCTTAGGAGCAAATTTAGACTTTCTACCTCTTTTAACAAGAATAAAACATTTGCTACCAAAGACTCTAAAATATGAAACATTGGGCTTTTTACCGGTTAGGAGTTCATACGATGTCTTCTTGAGGATTCGGTGAAGATATAACCGGTTGATGGCATAGCAAGCGGTGTTGTCCACCTCGGCCCAAAACCGATCCGAAGTCTTGTACTCATCAAGCATGGTTCTTGCCATGTCCAATAGAGTTCTATTCTTCCTCTCCACTACACCATTTTGTTGTGGTGTGTAGGGAGAAGAGAACTCATGCTTGATGCCCTCCTCCTCAAGGAAGCCTTCTATTTGTGAGTTCTTGAACTCCGTCCCGTTGTCGCTTCTAATCTTTTTGATCCTTAAGCCGAACTCATTTTGAGCCCGTCTCAAGAATCCCTTTAAGGTCTCTTGGGTTTGAGATTTTTCCTGCAAAAAGAACACCCAAGTGAAGCGAGAATAATCATCCACAATTACAAGACAATACTTACTCCCGCCGATGCTTATGTAAGCAATCAGGCTGAATAGGTCCATGTGGAGTAGCTCAAGCGGCCTGTCGGTCGTCATGATGTTCTTGTGTGGATGATGAGCACCAACTTGCTTCCCTGCTTGACATGCGCTACAAACCCTGTCTTTCTCAAAATGAACATTGGTTAGTCCCAAAATGTGCTCTCCCTTTAGAAGCTTATGAAGATTCTTCATCCCAACATGGGCTAGTCGGCGGTGCCAGAGCCAACCCATGTTAGTCTTAGCAATTAAGCAAGTGTCGAGTTCAGCTCTATCAAAATCTACTAAGTATAGCTGACCCCCTAACATTCCCTTAAATGCTACTGAATCATCACTTCTTCTAAAGACAGTAACACTTATATCTGTAAAAAGACAATTGTAGCCCATTTTACATAATTGAGAAACAGAAAGCAAATTGTAATCTAAAGAATCTACAAGAAAAACATTGGAAATAGAATGGTCAGGAGGTATAGCAATTTTACCCAATCCTTTGACCAAACCTTGATTTCCATCCCCGAATGTGATCGCTCTTTAGGGATCTTGGTTTTTCTTATAGGAGGAGAACATCTTCTTCTCCCCTGTCATGTGGTTTGTGCACCCGCTATCGATGATCCAACTTGAGCCCCCGAATGCATAAACCTACAAAACAATTTTAGGCCTTGTTCTTAGGTACCCAAACGGTATTGGGTCCTTTGACATTAGAAACAAGCACCTTGGGTACCCAAACACAAGTCTTGGAGCCCTTGTGTTTGCCCCCAACATATTTGGCAACTACTTTGCCTGATTTGTTAGTTAGCACATAAGATGCATCAAAAGTCTTAAATGAAATATTAGGTTCGTTTGATGCAATAGGAGTTTTCTTCTTAGGCAATTTAGCACGGGTTGATTGCCTAGAACTAGATGCCTCACTCTTATACATAAAAGCATGATTAGAGCCAGAGTGAGACTTCCTAGAGTGAATTCTCCTAATTTTGTGCTCGGGATAACCGACAGGGTATAAAATGTAACCCTCGTTATCCTGAGGCATGGGAGCCTTGCCCTTAACAAAGTTAGATAATCTTTTTGGAGGGGCATTGAGTTTGACATTGCCTCCCTGTTGGAAGCCAATGCCATACTTAATGCCAGGGCGTCTCCCACTATAGAGCATACTACGAGCAAATTTAAATTTTTCATTTTCTAACTCATGCTCGGTAATTTTAGCATCTAATTTTGCTATATGATCATTTTGTTGTTTAATCATAGTAATGTGATCATGAATAGCATCAATGTTAACATCTCTACATCTAGTGCAAATAGTAACATGTTCAACGGTAGATGTAGAGGGTTTGCAAGAATTTAGTTCAACAATCTTAGCATGTAAAATGTCATTCTCATCTCTAAGATTGTAAATTGAAACATTGCAAACATCTAATTCCTTAGCCTTAGCAATTAATTTTTCATTCTCATTTCTAAGGCTAGCAAGAGAGGCATTCAATTTTTCAATCTTAGCAATTGAACTAGCATTATCATTTCTAAGATTGTCAATTGAATCATCATCAACATTTAATTTTTCAACCTTAGCAATTAGTTTGGCATTTTCGTTTCTAAGGTTGGAAATAATATCATGGCAAATGCTTAGCTCACTAGATAATTTTTCACATTTTTCTACTTCTAGAGCATAAGCATTTTTAACCTTAACATGCTTTTTATTTTCTTTAATTAGGAAGTCATCTTGACTATCTAAGAGTTCATCCTTATCATGAATAACACTAATTAATTCATTTAATTTCTCCTTTTGTTGCATGTTTAGGTTGGCAAAAAGTGTTAATAAATCATCCTCATCATCACTAGAATTAGCCTCATCACTAGATGTTGCATACTTAGTGGAGGATCTAGATTTTACCTTCTTCTTCTTGCCGTCCTTTGCCATGAGGCACTTGTGGCCGACGTTGGGGAAGAGAAGACCCTTGGTGACGGTGATGTTTGCGACGTCCTCGTCAGAGGAGGAGTCGGTGGAGCTCTCGTCGGAGTCCCACTCCCGACAAACATGGGCATAGCCGCCCTTCTTCTTGTAGTATCTCTTCTTTTCTCTTCTCTTTCCCTTCTTGTTGTCGCCCCTGTCACTATCACTTGATAATGGACATTTAGCCATGAAATGACCGGGCTTACCACACTTGTAGCAAACTTTCTTGGAGCGGAGCTTGTAGTCCTTCCCCCTCCTTTGCTTGAGGATTTGGCGAAAGCTCTTGATGATGAGCGCCATCTCCTCATTGTCGAGCTTGGAGGCGTCGATGGGGACCCTACTAGGTGTAGAGTCTTCTTTCTTCTCCTCTGTTGCCTTGAATGCAACGGGTTGTACATCGGGTGTGGAGGAGGCGCCTTGCTCGATGATTTTCTTGGAGCCTTTGATCATCAACTCAAAGCTCACAAATTTGCCTATAACTTCCTCGGGAGACATTAGCTTATATCTAGGATCACCATGAATTAATTGATCTTGAGTGGGATTAAGAAATACGAGTGATCTAAGAATAACCTTGACCATTTCATGGTCATCCCATTTAGTGCTCCCGAGGTTGCGCACTTGGTTCACCAAGGTCTTGAGCCGGTTGTACATGGCTTGTGGATCCTCCCCTTGGTGAAGCATGAAGCGACCGAGCTCCCCCTCGATCGTTTCCCTCTTGGTGATCTTGGTCACCTCGTCTCCTTCGTGCGCGGTCTTGAGTACATCCCAAATCTTTTTGGCGCTCTTCAACCCTTGCACTTTATTATACTCCTCTCGACTTAGAGAGGCGAGGAGTATAGTGGTGGCTTGGGAGTTGAAGTGCCGGATTTGGGCTACTTCGTCCGAGTCATACCCTTCATTCCCCACGGATGGTTCCTGTGCACCAAACTCAACAGTGTCCCAAATGCTAGCGTGGAGTGAGGTTAGATGGTGCCTCATTTTATCACTCCACATACAATAATCCTCACCGTAAAAAACCGGTGGTTTGCCTAGTGGGACGGAAAGTAAAGGGGTGCATTTGGAAATGCGAGGATAATGTAAGGGGATCTTACTAAACTTCTTGCGCTCATGGCGTTTAGAAGTGACGGACGGCGTGTCAGAGCCGGAGGTGGATGGCGATGAAGAGTCGGTCTCGTAGTAGACCACTTTCTTCATCTTCTTTTTCTTCTCACCGCTCCGACGTGACTTGTCGTGTGAAGGAGATCCCTTCACCTTGTTGCCGGACTCTCCGGATGGAGCCTTCCCATGGCTTGTGGCGGGCTTCTCGCCGGTCACCATCTCCTTCTTCGCGTGATCTCCCGACATCACTTCGAGCGGTTAGGCTCTAATGAAGTATCGGCCTCTCATACCAATTGAAAGTCGCCTAGAGGGGGGGGTGAATAGGGCGAATCTGAAATTTACAAACTTTAAGCACAACTACAAGACGGGTTAGCGTTAGAATTAAATGCGAGTCCGAAAGAGAGGGTGAAATCAAATCACAAGCGAATAAGAACGGATGACATGGTGATTTGTTTTACCGAGGTTCGGTTCTTGCAAACCTACTCCCCGTTGAGGTGGTTGAAAGTCGCCTAGAGGGGGGTGAATAGGGCGAATCTGAAATTTACAAACTTAATCACAACTACAAGCCGGGTTAGCGTTAGAAATATAATAGAGTCCGAGAGAGAGGGTGCAAAACAAATCGCAAGCAAATAAAGAGTATGACACGCGGATTTGTTTTACCGAGGTTCGGTTCTTCCAAACCTACTCCCCATTGAGGTGGTCACTAAGACCGGGTCTCTTTCAACCCTTTCCCTCTCTCAAACGGTCCCTCGGACCGAGTGAGCTTCTCTTCTCAATCAAACGGGAATCAAACTTCCCTGCAAGGACCACCACACAATTGGTGTCTCTTGCCTCGGTTACAATTGAGTTGATCGCAAGAAAGAATGAGAGAAAGAAGCAATCCAAGCGCAAGAGCTCAAAAGAACACAACAAATCTCTCTCACTTATCACTGAAGCCTTGTGTGGAATTGGGAGAGGATTTGATCACTTGGGTGTGTCTAGAAATGAATGCTAGAGCTCTTGTAACTAGTTGGAAGGTGGAAAACTTGGATTACTTGAATGTGGGGGTGGTTGGGGTATTTATAGCCCCAACCACCAAACTAGTTGTTTGGTGGAGGCTGTTGTGGCGCACCGGACAGTCCGGTGCGCCACCGGACACTGTTCTGTGCGCCAGCCACGTCACCTGGCCGTTGGGTTCCGACCGTTGGAGTTCTGTCTTGTGGGCCCGCCTGGCTGTCCGGTGGCGCACCGGACAAGTCATGTAGACTGTCTAGTGTGCCACCCGCGCGTGCTCTGTCCTCTGCGCGCGCAGGCGCGCATTTAATGCGTTGCAGTCGACCGTTGCGCGCGAAGTAGTCGTTGCTCCGCTAGCTCACCGGACAGTCCGGTGTGCACCGGACATGTCCGGTGAATTATAGCGGAGCGGATTCCCAAAGCTGGCGAATTCAGAGTTGCTCTTCCTTGGGGCACCGGACACTGTCCGGTGGTGCACCGGACAGTCCGGTGAATTATAGCGGAGCCCTCTGAAAATTCCCGAAGGTGAAGAGTTGGGCGTCGAGTTTCCTGGTGCACCGGACACTGTCCGGTGGTGCACCGGACACTGTCTGGTGGCACACCGGACAGTCCGGTGCGCCAGACCAGGGCACACTTCGGTTATCCCTCGCTCTCTTTGTTGAACCCATTTCTTGGTCTTTTTATTGGCTTTTTATGAACCTTTGTCACCTGTAGAACTTATAGACTAGAGCAAACTAGTTAGTCCAATTATTTGTGTTGGGCAATTCAACCACCAAAATCAATTAGGAAATAGGTGTAAGCCTAATTCCTTTTCAGTGGTCACAAAGACCGGGTCTCTTTCAACCCTCTCCCTCTCTCAAACGGTCACTTAGACCGAGTGAGCTTCTCTTCTCAATCAAACGGGACACTAAGTCCCCACAAGGACCACCACACAATTGGTGTCTCTTGCCTTGGTTACAATTGAGTTGAACACAAGAAAGAATGAAGAAGAAAAGCAATCCAAGCGCAAGAGCTCAAATGAACACAAGTCTCTCTCTCACGAGTCACTATTTGATTGGAATGATCTTTGAACTTGGGAGAGGATTTGATCTCTTTGGTTGTGTCTTGTATTGAATGCTATAGCTCTTGTAAGGTGTTTGAAGGCTGAAATCTTGGATGCAATGAATGGTGGGTGGTTGGGGGTATTTATAGCCCCAACCACCAAACTAGCCGTTTGGTGAAGGCTGTTGTCGCATGGCGCACCAGACAGTCTGGTGCGCCACCGGACACTGTCCGGTGCGCCAGCCACATCACCCAACCGTTAGGGTTCGACCGTTGGAGCTTCTGTCTTCTGGGCCACCGGACAGTCCGATGGTGCACCGGACAGGTCCTGTAGACTGTCTGGTGCGCCTTCTGACTCTGCTCTGACTTCTGCGCGCACTGTAGCGCATTAACTGCTGTTGCAGACGACCGTTGGCGCTGAGTAGCCGTTGCTCCGCTGGCACATCGGACAGTCCGGTGAATTATAGCGGAGCGGCTCCCAGAATTCCCGAAGGTGGGCAGTTCGGATTTGAGTTCCCTGGTGCACCGGACACTGTCCGGTGCGCCAGACCAGGGCACACTTCGGTATTCTTTTGCTCTTTCACTTTGAACTCTTTTTGGTCTTTTTATTGGTTTGTTGTGAATCTTTGGCACCTGTAAAACTTATAGTCTAGAGCAAACTAGTTAGTCCAATTATTTGTGTTGGACAATTCAACCACAAAATAAATTAGGAAAAAGGTGTAAGGCTATTTCCCTTTCATATACAATATGAGAGTGTTATCATCATACAATTAAGGTATAGGTATGTTCCTGAGTCACTAGATCGATATTTTATATATGAACAACTTGAGAGACTGCATGATACATTTAAATGTTTTTGAAATTAGTCACAATGTAAATATTGTTAAGAAACAATATATAGAGAGTACTGTGGAGACATATAGAGAGTAATGTGGAGACTGTTTGGCTCTTGTATTTTTCTAGTTTAACCTTTTTAAAGATCCCTTAATAGATCATATATTAAATGATGTTGTGCATACTCTTAGAACTAGATTACATCGTCGTTCTCTACTAATCAAAGGCAACAGGGGCTCCATCTCGAGAGCCACTTCTAAACCCCAGCTGCAAATCAGAGTTCTTATTGTCAGATAAAACAGGAAACAGTTTGTTCGCAACAACATTTACTCACTCTTGATTATACCTCATAAATTCAAGGCATCGATTTCTTATCTTATGTGAAACCGGTTGTCGGCTTAAATCACGTCACTAAAAGAAAAGAAATATATATCTCAACATCTGATACTGACGAAGCCATTCTTCTTTCTATATTTTAAGCAGAGTATATGACTACTACAGAACTTTGACCAGTACCAAACAATCGGCTGCAAATGCATGGCTACAACGGAATCTCAACACCTCGCTGCAAATGCCATCACCCTCTTCTCTCTTTTTCGCTGTACCATAACAATTGACTAGTACACAATTTAACCAATAAATCCTCGCAGACAAAGAAGCGGAAAAAAAGAGAAACTAAGAACATCGTATTATTCGTTCGCTGTGAACTGAATAGCTCCATCTCCAGAAGACAAAAGTGCAGAGCTATAAACGCTGGAGGGAGCAAAGCCATGGCTCCTATAAGAGGAGCTGATGGTCACAAGAAAGTTCTCAGTCTTCCGCGGTGCCATGGCCACGAGGCGAGGCCTCTGTGTCACCAGCATTGTCAGCCGCCAACCTTTCCTCAAGAACCCTCTCGCCACGCTCCCTGGAAATAACGATTGAGATGGAATTAGTCAGCTCGTAAAAAAGCGATACCAAGAGTTGTTTCTGAGACTCCAGATATTTCTCGATAACACAGTTTTGGTCTCCAGCTGCCTTTGTACAGTAGTTTAACACTACTTTTGTGGTGTTAGCTCTATGAGCACTTGGATAATTGTGTCTAGATGCCTCAATCAAGTCTCTAAGAATTACCATCCCGATAAAAGCGAAGTGCCAGCAGCAAATATGGCTGCTATAGCATAAGGATACCACCTTATCTAAATCCTAACTAAAAGACGGTGTGCATACCTTCTTCTTGAAGCCTTGGTAGGATCTGATATCGGGAGGGCGACTTCCAAAGGCCTGGACCTTGCACACAACAGCCTATCAAACAGGTTGGCCACAGGGTCCGTAACTGGTCTGCAGGCAAAACAAAAGCAGCGAATGATATCAAAAGTGAGACCAGTAGTGAGTGTTTATGTCAGGGCCTAAGGAGGCCCACGGAGGGGCTGCGGTGGCAGCAGCCATGGGCCCTCAAAGGGGATTAGATAAGGATAGTTAGAGATAAGATTAGAAGATTAGTTGAGATTATTTAGGAGAATAGTTGAGATTATCTAGGAAGGTTATCAGTTAGTAGTTTGTTGAGAGTTTTTAGGAGATAAGGATCTCTAGCTAGATAGGGGCGGCCAGCTGGCCTATTTATGTAATCAATGGATGAGAAATAAAGTAGGCAAGAATTAGAAGGGAAAACCCTCCTCTTGCTCGGCCGTGGGCAGAGGCCCCCGGCCGGTGTTCCTGCCCACCGATACCCCTCTCCAGTCCCTCACCGATCTAGCGACCATAACATCTGGTATCGGCTAGCTTGGGTTTCGATCTGATCCCATGGCTTCTGCTGCCAATTTCGCGGCATCATCCTGGCAATCGGCGTCCCCATCTCCATGGGCAACGCCGCATGTCACCTTCGTCACGCCGTCCTGGCAACCGACGTCCCCATCTCCATGGGCCGCGCCGCATGCCACCTTCGTCACGCCATCCTGGCAACCGGCGTCCCTATCTCCATGGGCAGCATCGCCTGCCAATTTTGTCACCACATCCTGGACGCCGGCGTGCTCATCCCCAGGGACAATGCCAAATTTCATCACATCATTTTCGTTGACGACGTCTCTGTCCCCATGGGCGACGCCACTAGGGGCAACCACGACTCAGCAATCACCAGCTCCATCGATGGGAGATTTGTGGACCAACATAAGGGCTGATCTCACAAAGATGCAAGCCACGCTCCAGAAGGTTGAGCAAGGGCTGCTGCAAATCAAGGCAGCAGTGCAACATGAGCAACACCAGCTGGCGTTGTCCGCACGGCTCCGGACGTCGGCGGCTGTGGGCATACAAGCTGCTGCTCGTGGCTTCCTTGCACGACAGGAAGTGCGGGAGATGCGCCGGCAGATGCTCGAGGCAGCCTTGGTGACGGTTGACCTCGACACACGTGGGTGCGACCTCACCCTGTTAGACGGCCATCAGCAGTGGCACCAGGCCGCTATCTCCAAGTGCGAGCATGATACGTGTCCAGCGGGTGACAGACTTCAACTCTACGGCAGCG
Organism: Zea mays; assembly: GCF_902167145.1. Classification (NCBI taxonomy): domain Eukaryota; kingdom Viridiplantae; phylum Streptophyta; class Magnoliopsida; order Poales; family Poaceae; genus Zea; species Zea mays. The sequence continues at coordinate 97,331,696 of NC_050105.1, read as the reverse complement.
GCGGTAGGGAAGGCACTCACATCGTCATCAACAAGGGCGCACTATTTAGTGCCACCACATTCCGCTACCGGCCGCCACGAGGGCGCCTCCGCTGGTTATTGTTGCGACCTATTCCAAGTGCCCATCCATGTGCTCCCCTTTCGTGCAGATGGCGTCCATGGGATCCAGGTGGCTGCACACGTGCGTGTCCGCCTTATCTTATGGGGTAAAAAAATCAGATTCGGAATAATAAGATAAGTCGAGATGTAAAAGGCTTGTCTTCTAGGTGTTTGGTTTTGGGTCAAGTAGACTCGGTCTTTGAGCACCCGTTATGTGGCAGCTCGAGGGCGAGCTGCTTGTCCAGGAGGGGTGTAGTGTCAGGGCCTAAGGAGGCCCACGGAGGGGCTGCGGTGGCAGCAGCCATGGGCCCTCAAGGGGGATTAGATAAGGATAGTTAGAGATAAGATTAGAAGATTAGTTGAGATTATTTAGGAGAATAGTTGAGATTATCTAGGAAGGTTATCAGTTAGTAGTTTGTTGAGAGTTTTTAGGAGATAAGGATCTCTAGCTAGATAGGGGCGGCCAGCTGGCCTATTTATGTAATCAATGGATGAGAAATAAAGTAGGCAAGAATTAGAAGGGAAAACCCTCCTCTTGCTCGGCCGTGGGCAGAGGCCCCCGGCCGGTGTTCCTGCCCACCGATACCCCTCTCCAGTCCCTCACCGATCTAGCGACCATAACATCTGGGCCCCCGGCCGGTGTTCCTGCCCACCGATACCCCTCTCCAGTCCCTCACCGATCTAGCGACCATAACAGTTTACTGATGTAAAAAGTAAAAAAAAAAAGAACATTAAAAGTACCTCATGGCAGCTGGGAATAAACTGGGGAAGGAAAAGTCATCACTGGGATCACCCTTAAGTCCAGTCAGTGGGTTCCTTTGGAAGTATCTCAGGTAAAGCCAGCTAACGTACATCCCGGACACCAAAGTTGGCAGGAAGTTAATGGAATCAGGCACGATGAAGGCCATGATACTTGAGAAACATACAACAAAGAATGGCATCCACTGCAGCAGCAAGAGACAAACAAAGAGATACGACAACTCAGCATCAAGTAGCTTCTAAGCGTCCTCGGAATAAGTATACTTGTACAATAAGTATAGTACAGCTGTAGGATTACAAATGGATATTTGGTATACCTTTGCCTTTATTTTCCAGAAAAAGCACATAGGAAGCTCAAGGTTTGGTAAGAGTTGCTTCAGGGCCACAAGAAAGCCAGCAAGGCAACCGTGGAAACCAGAAAGTGGTGTGACACTGCATGTCATGGCATAGGAAGGTCAGGTAATGTGCTCAGACAGTAACCTTATTTTCTCAGGAAGCAGTATGTTACCATGTAACCTAGTAGCGCGAATGATGCAAAAACAGCTAAGAATGATCGTGTGGTATAAACCTGTCTAAACTACAGATATTTTAATTAGGAAAAGAAGAGTAACTGTTTGATATCAGCTAGTTAGTCTGCAGTTCTTACTGGCAGACCTAAGAGTATGATCTTATTCGTTAGGAGCAGATGTCAACACAAGCACATCAATTGACCATTTTGACACTTGATGAAGGCAAGGGAAGTAAGCACATCAAACAGAGCTAAGAGCAGTGCCAGATAATGAGTAATTAGGCACATCTGACAGATTGCATGTATTCAAACTTACAGGAAGCTCTCCTTTCCAGTGACGTAGTAGAGTCCAATAGCAAAGCAAAATGCAAGAATGCCACAGATGGAGTTGATCAAAATAATGAACTTCAAGAATTCCTTGCGGCCCCATGCTGGTTCAATGTCCTTTCCACAAAAGAGAAGACCAAGAGAACTGCCAATGGCCTGTAGAAGCAAAATTTATGTTTGTTATCATTAAGAACATAACAAAGAAGACCACTTTATGCTGTCAGAGAAATGCCACTCCTTGTCTCTCGAATTTTGGAGCATAATATGGAATAAGCACATGACAATTTTACTATTCCAAAGCAAATTTTCACAGCATATGTTTTTTTCAGCTTAAACGTTTAATTTTGGGGGTTCTTACAAAATGGCAATGTGCTAGCAAGATCATGTGGTGATGTGAAGCGATAGCGCACCCCCCCCCCCCCCAAAAAAAAGGGGGGGGAATACTTTTTCCATATACTTGGCAAATTAGACATAAGTGACTTGCATGTTGCAAAGATGTAGCTGTTCCTTCTGAGTAAGTCCACATGGCTATCTTAGTACTCTCTCTGCACTCCCATTCAATCATTGTTGATTTGCTGCTGCAAATTTCTTTTGCCAATCATCGTAAGAATTAATTACTCCACTTTTAACTCTGACCATACCTCATTAAAACCTTTCTGGGATGAAGTACTACGCGTTTTTCCTAAAGTGATTCTGTTCTGGTAGTATCCATCTATTTTACTCTCGAGGTGCAGGCTACAATGCCAGGGGTCTGTGAATGCAACTAATCAAATACACGGGCAACATTGTTTGTTGTTGAGCATGAATTTAATGTCTATAGTTCAATTTTTACTTTTGCAAAAGATTATGTCAGTATGAAGATAAACTTTAAAGATTTCATTTCGAAAGTGCTATCCTAATTCCTTGTTCTTTTAACATTATTACTGCCTGGTATAATGCTTTCAAGAAGTATGCATTGTATAGGGAAAAGGTGAACAATTTAGCCACTGCCATTTCTTAAACGTAGGGCCTAACTATGCATTTTGCACCGGGCCACCAAATTCTGCAGTTTGGCCTTGTGTGCCTACAATATAAGATCTCACAAGTGTTTCAAGTCACGATGTTCGACCCAAACTTTGAATCAAAGAAACAAAGGAGACAGCAAATCAGGAGAAAATTGAGCTCACCCCTGGGAGGACTTGCTCGATGTAACCAGCGGTAAAGACGGTCCATACATAGGGGATTGTCCTGCAAGGCGCAGACACAAGTCAAAGGAATGTCCTGGGGAACCACCACCACTCTGCCGGTAAAAGCTGTTTCTTTTGAGATTCGTGGGCAGGCACGTACTTGGAGGGGATGATGGCGAGGTAGTTGAGTGACGAAGGGAGGAGCTGGAGCAGCACGTATCCTCCGATGAGCACGACGACGAGGCCCTTGCAGGTGCGCGTGAACTCCTTGCCGGGGGTCTGCAAGAATGACATGATCCGGATTCGGTGGCCAAGCAGTGAGCTGAACTGGATCCCAGGCGAAGAATGGCACAGCAAGCAAGCAAGAAATAAAGGAAGAGCAAGGAAGGGAGCTAGGAAGCGGCGCTTACGACGGCCGGCGGAGCTCCGGCTGGCTCCGCAGATCCGGGGGCCGGAGCCGTGGCCGTCGGGGCCTGCAGCGGCTGGCTCTCCATCATCACCACCCCCGCTGCCTCCTCTCGCAGATGCAGATCTACTTCTCCCTTGTTGCCTTGTTTGGTGGAGACGTGGAGAGGTGGCAATAAGACAGAAGGGGAGGGGAGGAGGGGGTTGTTGGGTTACTCTCCAGACTCCACTGCCCCTCCGGTCAACCCTGCTACTGCCTACTGTTGCTGCTAGGCTTCCTCTCCCGCCCAAAGCTTCCCTCCCCTTCTCCTCCCCTTTCCTTCAGTTCACCAGTCACAGTCAGCTCTGCCGATGCACGCTCAGCACCGGAAAGCGAGGGAGGAGAAGCGTCCGTTCCAGCTTCAACTCGTTTATTGCGCTAACATCCATCCCTTGATTTTTTTTATAAATGTGGGCCCGTTTGTCTGATTCTATGGTGGATAAGGTGATGTTTGAATACACTAGAGTTAATAGTTAGTTGGCTAAAAAATTGCTAGTGAAATTAGCTAGCTAAAAAATTGCTAGTGAAATTAGCTAAGAGCAACTCCAATAGTTATGTAAATTTTAGCTCTCTAAATCACAGATTTAAGAAGTTGCTAAATGGCTTTTAGAGTAAAAAAATGTGAGTTCTCCAATAGTTCTCTAAATATATGTTGTAATTTTGTTTTGTATTTATCCACATAAAAAATAAGTCACAAAAACTATATAATGCAGTCAACATTTTTGTTTAGGGAGTTGTTAAATGGTTGTCAAATGTAGAGAGAAAATGAGGTTAGATGACAAGTTGTTAAATTTAGAAAGTTCATTTAGAGAATTGTTGGAGAATAGTTTTCATGTTAACTACCTAAATTATTGATTTAGGAAGTCTTTTAGAGAACTACTGGAGTTGCTCTAACTAAAAAATAGCTAGCTAATTGTTAACTAATTTATTAAAAATAGCTAATTGCTTTGATGTCTCCAACTAATTTTAGCCACTAACTATTAGATATAGTGCATTCAAACACCCTCTATGATTGTTCCTTAAGTCTCTAGGATAACAATCCGTAACTAGAAATCCTCGATGACGACTAGATCTATTCAATTGAGAGGAATATGGGACATACCTTCGTTGTGTTGACGCGTCCTGACTTGGTGTTGGTGGAGCATGGCCGTCAGCGGCGGCGGCACCTCCATTGCCCTCTAGAGGAACAACAGGCACTGAGATCCGAACCGCCATTGATTGTCGTGCTTCCAGTCACTCCGGCGCCTAGGCGATGGGGCCTCTCTGTGGGATTAGGGTTTCAGACGAGTACTAGTGTTAGCTTTCTTATGATCCCTTAATCATTTATATAGAGTCGTGTGACCGGGGCTCCAACTATGGTTAGCGTGGGCCCTCCGAATCAAAGGCTCAATTAAGGAGATGGACAATTGGGTTAAGCCCAATCTAGCCACTGATGACCGGCTGTAGAGAACACACCCAACAATCTCCCCTTTGTTCTCTATATTCCTTATACTCAACTTTTCTGGATTCAATCCCTTGATAAGTTTACACATAGAGACCATGTGTGATAATTATCGATTAAGTATCACCGCACTCATTGACTACAACATGCTCCCCTGCTTCAGAACAAAAAGATATTTTACTAAGTTGCAATCTGTAGCCTATGTGATTTAAGGTCATAGGCACTCCCTTAAACCCATGTCGGCTACATGTTGTCTTAACATGTTGGGTAGAAGGTCTTTTGTGAGCGAATCCGCTAACGTCTGCTATCTATTGTTGTGCTCAACTTTTATGGTTTGATCCTGAATCTTCTCTTTAACAAAATAACACCAAATGTCAATGAACTTGGCAGCACCACTTGGCTTGTTATAGGAGTAAAATATTGTTGGCTCGTTATCGCAGTAAATTCTTAGTGGTTTTTCTATGCTATCAACCACTCTTAATCAAGGTATGAATTTCTTCATCTATATTGTGTGCCCATTTGCCTCATACATGCCTACAAACTCAACGTGCATTGTCGACGATGCTTTCACTTATTGTTTGCACCTATTCCAAAAAAATAACTCCCCCCAGAGAGTGTACATACCCCAAAGTAGACTTTGGTGTATCTTTACAACCTCCTCAGTCAGCATCTACATAGCCAACTATTTGTAGGTAACCAGATCTTCTGTATGTTAGCATGAGACCTTTTAGTACCTTGCAGGTACCTTAGAGTCTTCTAAACTGCTTTACAGTGTTCTATGTCTGGGTTGATATGATATCTCCCAAGCATCCAGGTAGTAAATTCTAAATCAGGGCGAATATATATTCGAGCATACATAATGCTCCCGATAGTAGAAACATATGGAATTGACTTCATCTGATCTTTCTGACACTAATTCTGAGGACACTGATGACTCCCAAACTTATCACCCTTGACTATTGGTGCAGGCATGGCCTTACATCGATGCATATTGTACCTCTTCAGTACATTTTCTAGGTATGACTTCTGAGAGTCCTAATACTCCCTTATGTCTATCTCTGTGAATTTCTATTTCTATAACATAAGAGGCTTCTCCCATGTTTTTCATTTTAACTTTCTGATAGTCTGATCAAACTTGATGTACCACTATCTGGAGGCTTGTTTTAATCCATAAATGACCTCCTTAGGTGTAGGTGTTTGTGACTAGACTGTGCACCACGGGTTACCCACGTGATGCTTTTGGGTAGGACAACGTCATTGATTGGGACTCGATGGTACGTGTGGAAGCACATCGATATTGCTCAAAGGTTTATACAGGTTCAGGTTGCTTTGAATTGTGTAACACCCTACTTCCTGTTGTGGCTATGTATTGGTTTCTGAGGTATGAGGATTACAAGTGAGCTTTGCGATTGCTCGGTTGTTGTTGATGAGGATGGGGTGAGATGATGTTGTAGGGGTCCCCTCTCGGCCTTATATACACGTCCAGAGAGTTATCCCTTTACAAGTTGTGATCAATATCTACTTCGCTTAGCTCCTTCTTTATCGCATCTTGCAGTCCTATATATCCAGAGTCTTGATCATCTTCTCATCTGAGTTATCGTTGAATGCTTAGCTCCTCAAGTGCTTATAACTGCACCACCCGAGATATTAGTGCTTCAGTAGCGCCTAAATCGGACGTAGGTATTTGTCTTCCTAGATCAGGCTCGCCTAACCCGGCTATAACTTGTTGGCCCATCTTGTAGGACGACCCAATGGGAGGCCAATCAGGTGGCCCGTGATACGTTTTAGTGTTCATGAGGACCCGGGGGATATCTATCCCCCACAAGCCCCGAGGCTCAAGCCAACTTTTGAGAGTAGTTGGCTCGAGAATCTGAGGAGAAACGATGTCATTTGTTTCTTACAAGCTTTTTGAAGGCAGATTTGTTCCATTCCCGTATCCATTGGGTGCATTGTATCACGGGCCACCCAATGGGTGTAGCCCCTGAGCTTTGAATTGATTTGAGTATCAATCAATTCAAAGGTCTTCATGGTCTGCTTTTTAGTTCAACATTTTCTTTTCGTCCTTGTATCCATTGGGTGAACTGGGTGTTGCCCCTGAGCTTTGAATTAATTTGAGTATCAATCAACTCAAAGCTCTTTAAGGTCTGCTTTTGAGTTCAGCATTTTCTTTTCGTCCTTGTATCCATTGGGTGCACCTAGCCCCTGAGCTTTGAATTGATTTGAGTACTAATCAACTCAAAGGTCTTCACAATCTATTTTTAGAAAACTCTGGTTTATTATAAGGATCGTATACGACTGACATTTGCCCAACTGAACCTGCACTGGCTGAGGCCTAGCTGACTGAAATCTGGTCAACTGAGACCGAGTCGCTAGAAGTCCGGCTGGATGGCATTCAGCGAGGGCTTTTAATGTGACCACTGACTGGGTTTCGGTTGATAGAAGTTCGGCTAACTCTAGTTTGACCGATCTTGAGTTTGTCATTTTGTAATCCTGTTGATATCTTATGGATCATGTTGCTTCAGAAAATCCCAAAAAATCTTGTTTGTACACCCAATGGGTGCGCCCAATTGGTGTGTATGTTGTCTTGTCTCAAAATAGTAACTTGACATGACAGGGGGTAGTAATGCACCTATGCGGTTGGTATTACTCCTCCCTGGTGCCATGTTACACTGATGGGTGTCAGTAACTCGCTCCTTTTCTTGAAAATTTACACGACTATTGAAGTCCTTGCGACTATTCATTGTATGGACATGAGCTGAAGGGTCACCCCTTGGCCTCTTTAAATAAACCACCCTCTTGCAACCGTGTTCTTCACTCGCTCTGGTTTCTCTTCTCATTCTCACTTCTCCACTAACAAAACCACAATGGCCGGCAGGTTGACCATGTTGTTCAATCTAGGATTGCCTTCACCAACAGGTGAGACAATCACACCTCTGGGACTGTCAGTCGAACGACGGGGGTAGTACTTCAGGTCGAGACCGTTAGCCACCCTACTGAACAACAAACAGTACTACAAAAGTGCACGCCATGCAGCATCCTGCATGGCTGCCTCAGCAGTGACCCGCTCAGTGATAGAATGATGCTCTGAGTAGGCCTCTCCACCTCGGAGATGATCATCCGGATGATGCACCAGGCAGGTAGCCTCCCATTGGTCTGGGTATAACCCACGACTGTGCTGGTAGACTACACAATGGTACTCGATCGACCAAGTGTGTCGGTTGAAGGTCCGACACAACAAGGTGTCGAGAGCGTCGTGGAAATGACAACCGCAAGCGGCATCACGAGTGATGGGTTGGGTGACCCATCCTTCCGGCTCCTGCTCCTCCGAAGGCTTCATGTTGTGGCTCGAACTACCATCGTCGTCGTCTCCATCAAGGTATCCTCCAGCAGCCGGGGTGCCTTGTGGTGGTGCAGGGGCACCTCTAGTTGGGGCATAAAGGAGGGATGCCTCCTAGACTCCAGCTCCTGCTGAGGCGAGGGGGAAGAGTCTTGCTGCTCCCTCTCCTAACGTCAGCGCTCCTACTCCTCACGCGGGAGGTGGTGTAGTCTCTCTAGGTGGCACGACTGTCCTAACATCGTGCGGCGTAGTGGACGCTCCACAAGGCGAGAGGGCAGGAAAGGGATCACCGACTTACGTGCACTGCATCTAAGACGAGCCATCTACAAAAGATGTCATAAGCATAAGAGTAAGAACATAACTATATGACCAGCAAGTAAACCTAAACCATAAGCAGAATAAGATAATTTTTTTGCAAGGTGACTATATACGTAGTAGTATAACATAGAATTGGTCGAGATGACCAACTTTTGAAGTGACACCAAGGGTCAAGGTGAGAATAAGGGTCTATAGTCCTTAGAGCGACCATTCTAGTCTAGATTAGCGATCCTACAACAAGGCTTTGATACCACTTATGTCACACCCAGTTTTAGAAGGTAAACTGAATGTGAACCATGTACGTGTCAGGATCAGAGATTCACATACACAGCGATTACATAACTAGACATCATCACACATTGCTCAAATAATAGCGAAAATAAGTACTTTATTACATCACGATGTCCAAAACATCCACAAAGTCATTAACTTAAGTCATAATCAAAGTGTTGAATGAAACACAGTATGATAAGACCTTCATAGGCAGCTGACTGGGGGTTTGCCACTAATCTAATCTAGAACTCATCAAAGTCCTGAAAGTCCTCCATGTTGCCTTCATCTTCTCCTGAGCACTGATTGCAATGGGGACTGTTGGTCACTTGTTCTCAATTGATGTGGATCAAGAACAAGTGAAAGTCACCTAGAGGGCGTGAATAGGTGAAACCTGAAAATTATAAACTTTGAACATGCACTATGCCCGGGGTTAGTGCTAGAAATAATTCGGAGTGCGAAAGATAGTTCTCCTTGCTATGAGTTGCTCAATCAATGTGGATAACTTTGGGAGCCAACTCAAATCAATATGAGCAAGGGAACTTTAGAGAGAGGAAGGGATGGGAAACAAATCGAGTAGAGATCAACACAAATGAACACGACAATTTGTTTACCGAGGTTCGGTTCCAAAGAACCTAGTCCCCGTTGAGGAGGCCATAAAGGTCAGGTCTATTCCAACCCTTTCCCTCTCTCAATCGGTCACACAGACCGGTCGAGTGTTTATCCTTAATCACTTAGGTCACTAAGACCCTGCAAGGATCACCACATACTTAGGTGTCTCTTGCTAGCTTTACAAAGCACTTAGAAGAATTAGAATGAGAAGGAGAAAGCAATCCAAGCAACAAGAGCAACAAAAGAAACACTAAACACCCTCTCTCTCAAGTCACTAAGCAATTGAGTTGATTTTGAGGCTTGGAGAGGATTTGATCTTTTGATTATGTCTTGGAGTGTAGGCTTTTGCTCTTGTATTGAATGTGGTGTTCAGAAAACTTGGATGGCTTGAATGGTGGTGGTTGGGGGTATTTATAGCCCCAACCACTATTCTAGCCGTTGTTGTCGATGGGCACACCGGACAGTCCGATGGTGCACCGGACATGGCACTGTTCATTGTTCGGTGCCTGTCACATCAGCTAATCATTGGGGTTTGGAGCGGTTGACCATTGAAGTCCTTTGTCCTCTTGCGGCACCGGACAGTCCGCTGGCACATCGGACAGTCCGGTGTGTTATGACTTCGCAGCTCTGACTTCTAACTTTTGCACTGTGCACTGTTCACTATTCACAGTAGTCGACCGTTGGGTGCAGTTGAACGTTGCTCTGTTGGCTCACGGGACATGTCTGGTGCACACCGGACAGTCCGGTGAATTATAGCGGAGCGACCCTGGAAAAACCCGAGAGCGGCCAGTTCGTGGGGTGCTCGGCCCGGGCACCGGACAATGTCCGGTGCACACCGGACAGTGTCCCGTGCGCCACTGACAACACCAATGCTTGTCTTTGCTCCAAACTTTGTAGAGTTCCGAACTCATTTTCTTTGTTGGTTTATGTTGAACTTTATGCACCTGAGATAAGTGGCAACTGGGCAAACTAGTTAGTCCACGTGGTTTGTGATGGACTTCAAACACCAAAATCGATTATAGGAAATGTTTGAGCCCATTTCCCTTTCAACAAGACAACACATTTGTTATATGTTAAAGACCTTTGTTCTTCGAAGCATTATTCCCTCTCGGGCATAATGGCTCTCAGACGAAGGTCATAAAAAATACGTCCTCATCATTCACAGATATAAAAATATACATGTGAAATGTAATATGGCAAGCCTCTTATTTATTTCACAATGAATCCATAAACATTATTAACAATTTGTATTACATCGATACCTTCAGCTTGTTTGAAGGCAATGATGGGAGAGCAGTTACAAATCAACGTGAACAGTACAGAGGTACTGTTCATCTATTTATAGGCAGTCGTACAACTCTGTACGATATTACATCCATGCCCTCATAGATTACACACAAAGTTTACAATTATCCCAAGGATAATATTGTCATTTGCACATAGCAATTTGAACAACAGCTTCTCCTTTCGCCGCCTTCCCATGTCAACATAACGAAGCTTGATTTGTTGTGCTATAGCATGTTGATAACAGATGGTTAGCTGTGTTTTTTAGGACCTTCGGAAGACGAAGGCCCCCAACAGTAGCCCCTCACAGTATTAGTTTGTTTCTTTGTAACAAAATCATACTGCGAAATGAACGAAGGCCTTTAGTCGAAGGTCCAAAAAACATCTTTCCTTCGCTAGAATAACAAAACCTTCTATATTGTGGGCCCATCGTGCAGTGATGATTTGCATATATATATATAAGGGTTTGCGCTGAAAATATTTTTTGTGCTATTGAGCTTGCGTTGGGTTTGTTGTTTTGGCTTTTGGATTCTGCAATCGCAATTACTTTGGAGCTTTGGCTTTTTGTTCTATTCAACGCTGAGATGGCCGAAGAGAAGAAAAGTGTGGACCCCTCTCTAGTTGGTTTTTACGAAGCTATGGAAATGACCAACATTGAAAAGATTACTGATGAAATTTTAGTTGGACTTTCTGGAGACTCAAGTGAGAGCGAGAGTTTTGATATCGAGAGTGACAACGATGATGCCGAAGATCGGCCATGGAGGCCAAGCCATGTTGTGTTTGGCAAGTTCACCGTGAAGAAAGGACATGTTGAGGCTATGAAAGGCAAGTACTTTCATGATGTGTACATAGTGAGAATTGGCGGTGAAAATACTATTCCACTTACTAAAAGAGATGAGGTAGTGGGTTTCGAAGCTTCATGAAGCCTGCGCTACGGTTTCCTTTACACGAGTTTCTAGTCAAGGTTTTGAAGAAGTTTGAAATTTTCCTTCATCACCTCACCCCTGATGCATTAATCAAGGTTGGAATTTTCATTTAGGCAATAAGGAGCCAGGGATTAGAACCTGATGTTGATTGTTTTTGTAATATTCACGAGTTGTCCTATCAGACGAAGGCTACTGGGAAGGAGCAGTATCATAATAACTTCGGATGCTACACCTTTGTATACCGGTCTAATGCGAGGCATCTTGTACCAACCTTTCAGAAAATGACCAGGCTCATAAATGAAGTAGTGGTTTTATGTGAAGAATGGCCTAAGTGAAAGAATTGACATAAAATATGTAATCCAGTGGCCTGTCCGATCCAGCTTCGGACTAAGATGGCCTGCTATTGTGAATATGGAGAAATCTGGAGATTGCCTGGCAACATTCAATGTTGTATGCACATACATTAGTTCCAGAGACTTAATGCAGAAACACATAGCCTTCAAGGTATGGCCCCTGGCTGCCGAATGGGAAATGACGAAGGGTGCCGAAGCTGATTCAGAAGCCGGAAAGAGCAGTCTGGTTCGCCTGAAATATACTTATCGATTTAGGAATCAATTTAGTGAGCCAAATGATGATTGGTTAGATGCTATTGAAGCAACAAGTGATGAATGGCTTGGAAGCTATACGAAGACTGAGCATGAAGCTATGTATACTGCCTTCGGTGCTCGAGGGAAACGAAGACTAAATAGGGTTTTTGATGCTATCAGATTTGTTTACCCTGATTACTATTTCCCTGCCTGAAAAAGGGGTTTAAAGAGGAAAAGTGTGTCAAAGGTGCTCCGAAGCAAAAGAAGGTGAAGGTTTTAACCCACCGACCAAAGTCTGCCCAACTGCCTGACACAGTGTCACACCCGGGCTTTAAGAGACAAAGTCGGGTGCATCTCATACATGCGCCAAAGAAGACAACATATATAATAACAGAGAGTATAGAGATAAATGTCACAATATAATTAGAGTACTTTATTACATAGCGGAAGTATTACAAAATAAGAAATAAATATAGTAGGATCTAAAATCCATCCTTGGCACCAGAAAGCTGACTGGGAGACGCCACCTAGATCAAGTCGAAAGCCTTAGTGTTAGGCGGCTCCTCTTCGACCACCTGTTCTTCTCCTGTGGGGGGTGTGAGACAGCAAGAGTGAGCTCACATACGTTCATAGCTCAACAAGTCGTGGGGAATAATGTGGCATGAACTCACCAAAGGTGGGAGTTCATGAAGTGTAAGGTTGATCAATAAAATAAAGGCTGAAGCTGAGCATTGCTTTTATAAGTTGGTCAAAATTTTATTAGCGGTTACTAAGTGTAAGTAAATACCAAACCATAGTAATAATAAGTAAAAGTAATAAAAATAATCCTAGATGCAATGATATGACAAATTGAGTTTAAGTTCCATAATTTAATCATGTGAGTGTCCGAGCCGCTCATGACCGTGAGCACGACTAGTATACCAGTTTTACACTCTACAGAGGTTGCGCATCTTTACCCACAAGTCGTGTTACCCATTTGTCATAGAGTTGATCAGACCCCATACACCTCTACCAAGGAAGCGAGACAGGGTACCACTACGAGGCATTTACAAAGTTCCACTAGCTTCAGAAAACCCGCTACAGTTTATAGGAAGCTCCAGTGCAGGAATCCCTCGCCTGACCGCCATCGCAGCAAAATCAACCCAAGTACCTCCCTACACTGACCACTCCCCTACTGCCCTTGCCCCTTTCGGGTAAGGTAGTCATCCACTAGCTTTTCTAGTTAATCAGCCAAGGGCGTCCCATTAAACCCTTGTGGTAGCACTGTTTTCCCGGGTGGTTCTCCATGTTCCCATTAACATAATGATCTTATCATGAACAGTAAATAATGAACAGATAATAATAAAAAGTATAACAATGAGTGATGAATATCTCTATACCCAAAGCCACATAAAGCAATAACATGTACTACCCAAAAATTTAGTAGTAAAACCAGTGGTGAAACAAGGTATAAAGATAGTCAAAATCTAGGGTAACCTATTGGATCCCATCAAAATTAACCTATGTAGATCATTATGATAAATAAGAACATGACTGGGTAAAAGAAGTGATCAAGGGCACAACTTGCCTTCAACGAGCTCCTGCTCAGCAGTCTCTACCAGCTGAACCTCAGGATCCCCTGTAGCTTGCTCGTCTACTCGCATCAACACAATACATACATAATATAGCAAAAATTAACAACCCACCAAACATGTAAATAAAATACACAGTAATAATCTAGACACTAAAATAAGATCATAGGAACTTGAATCATTAAATTTGGAGTTATAGATTTTAAGTTATGAATTTTCCAAGGTTTTATGTGCTTAATACAAGATTAGGTGATATATAAATTTTAATATGTCTTACATGCCAAAACAGAGGCAACAATGGCTAGACAATAATATTACAAAAATTTAGGAACTGGAATGGACCAATTTGGAGTTCATATGAAGTTTCTACAAATTAAACAAGTTTCTACAATTAAATATATACTAAAAATCTATTTCTCAATTAATTTCTCTGATTTTCTAATCCTCTGGACTAGGCCTCAAATTCCAGAAAGCACAGGGATCTCAGCGTAAAACAACCCACGACACAGACGCAACCCCGCGGTGGATGGCAGGTTGATTCCCTAGAAGTACAGGGGTGCTTATGCAAGTTGGTCACGCGAAGCGGTATCGGCTCCCATGAGCCGTCCGATCCAAACAGACGCGCGAGATTAGGTCTAGGTTTTAACGAAATGGTATGCAGCGCCCACCGTCAGATTGGAGATCTACGGTACTCACTCACCTACGCGAAGGGATTCATCCATTCTAACCGTAGCCGCACATCACGAAATAAACGACGGATATTTCATCCCCAAGCTTGTGAATGCGCCAGGATAGCGCCGTCGGAGCTCACGACCAGCGCACTCCGGCGAGCAAATTCCGGTAACCCAAGGCCCTACTCCTAACTCGGATTGACACCAGGCAGAGTGTAGATGAAAGCAGAGCGGTCGGAGCTGAGCTTACCAAAGATGGCGGCCGAAGAGTCTTTGCCCACGAGGTGGGGGTATCCCGCAGCGGACTTCTCACACCGGTGAGCAATTCCACCCTCTCCGATCACTAGAGGCCCTCGAATCCTCCTCTACCACCTCTGTCGTGGCACAGCGAAGCGCCTAAACTTGTCCCGGTTGGTTGAATGGGCGTCCAGGTGCCAATCCACGGTGGAGGTCACACAACCATCAGACTGCGGCGACGCGGCAAATTGGAGGCGTTCGGGTAGGTCTCTCGCACGGACACCACGGCAAACGCAAACAAGGGTTCAGGCGGAGCTCCCTGATCCCACAGCGCGAGCTAGAAGGCGCTGGAACAGGGGTTCCACCCACGGCCGTGCGCGCGACGGTGACAGACCCGAGGTGTTCTCTGGACGGGGAGAAGCTACGCTGGCGGCGCACGCGAAATCGAGGAGGAGAGGAGAGAGAGTTTGCGGCCGAGTCATATATACGGGAGAAAGTCGTTCGGTCAAGCAACGATTCCAGACGAATTAGGCAGAGCGCGGTGGATGCGATCCGCCCGCCGAGTGCGCGGAGTGGGGAAGACGACGTCCTGCACCCCAGGCCCCACACGTCAGTGAATGGTTGGAGGCGGAATCACGCCACGCGACCGACAAGTAGGCCCCGCCTGTCGGCGCGGGTGTAGGTTCAGGCTGGCGCGTGGTAGAGATAGGTGGGCCGTGCTGGGCTGTGTGCGCAGAGGGAAAATCTAGCTGGGCCGAATTGAGTGGCCGCAGCCCATCTAGGTTATAACCCCTTCCCTATTTTATGTGCATTTTATTTCTCCCTTTTCTCTATTTCCAAATTTGAATTCAAATTTAAATTCAAGCTTCTTTGGCTCATCACTACAAATTATATTTGTGAAATTAGGGGTATTAATTCTAGAGATATTTATTTACATATATTATTTATTTATTCATATCCTTTATCTTTTTACTTTCTCCACATTTCTAGAATTCCTCTAAATCTTAAATTCCCATTTAGGTATTAATATATTTCTCTTTATTTTATTTTTGTATTGCCACAAAATGCATATAAAATAAAGTCCAGCATGATGCACAATTTGGTGACATATCTTTTATTATTTATTGGTTTTTAAATATAGTGTTCGCATGTGATGGTAAATAGATGCAACACACACATATAAATAAAGGAAAAATAATTTTCTCTCCTTTTATGTTATCTCCTACAAATTGGGTATTACACACAGGGACGTCAGAAACGGAGACTACCAAAGAGGCGAAAGATAACCTTCTGGTAACTGCAGTGAATGCCCCAGAATTTATTCATTTGGAACTGGCAGATCAGCCGAAGATTCAAGATTACCAAAGGCGCCAACGAAACT
The DNA here is from genome assembly GCF_902167145.1 of Zea mays. Taxonomy (NCBI): domain Eukaryota; kingdom Viridiplantae; phylum Streptophyta; class Magnoliopsida; order Poales; family Poaceae; genus Zea; species Zea mays. The sequence goes on along the minus strand of NC_050105.1, from coordinate 97,315,758 downwards.
ATGAATTACAACTGCTCTAGTGGGAACTCCTAAGAGAGGAAGGAGAATGACTAGTGTTCTGGATGCTGTTCCAAAACCTTCAAAGATAACAACACCTGCCCCAACAAAGGTTTCCGAAGGCAAGGTTGATGAATTGAAAATGACATCTAACAAAGCTACTCTTCCTGATTCTACCAAGGTATGACCTACAGAGACCAAACCATTAGAACAAGAATGCGAAAGTCTACCAGAGAAAATAATATTGCCAATACTCGAAGCAGCTTCTTCTGGCGACTTTGGGTACATTGTTCGCCATGCTTCAGGGAAACAATTATCGGAACAACAAATTGCCGAAGTGCAATATGATGCTAAGGACCTGAAGTATCCTCGAGGATCCCTGGTATATGGAGGGAATGACGAAGATGATTACCTTTACTATCTGACGGACAACAAAGAGATAGATGTTTGCCATAAATTAATGGATAATATGGGTTATCCAAAGCTTGAACTTGGTTTATCTGCAATGCCGAAGGATCAACTTGCAGACTGTCTTGCTTACAACATGAAAGTCGCCTAGAGGAGGGTGGATAGGAGAAAACTGAAATTTATAAACTTAAAGCACAACTACAAGTCGGGGTTAGCGTTAGAAATAAAATCGAGTCCGAAATAGAGGGTGAAAACAAATCAACCAAGAAATAAAGCGAGTGACACGGTGATTTGTTTTACCGAGGTTCGATTCTTGCAAACCTAGTCCCCGTTGAGGTGGTCACAAAGACCAGGTCTCTTTCAACCCTTTCCCTCTCTCAAACGGTCACCTAGACCGAGTGAGCTTTCTCCTTAATCAAACGGGTCACTTAGACCCCTCACAAGGACCACCACAACTTGGTGTCTCTTGCTTTGATTACAAATGTCTTGAGAACAAGAATGAGGAAGAAGAAAGTGATCCAAGAACAAGAGCTCAAAGAACACGAGCAAAACTCTCTCTCTAGTCATTATTTGTTTGGAGTGGATTTTGGACTTGGAGAGGTTTTGATTCGATTGAATTATGTCTTGTATTGATTGCACTAGCTCTTGTATTGAATGAGATGTCTGAAAAACTTGGATGCTTAAAGTGGTGGTGGTTGGGGGGTATTTATAGCCCCAACCACCAAACCAACCGTTGGGGAGGTTGTCTGTCAATGGGTGCACTGGATAGTCCAGTGCGCCACCGGACACTGTCCGGTACGCCAGCCACGTCACCCAATCGTTAGGGTTCTGATGGTTTCGACCGTTGGAGCTCTGACATCTTGGGCACCGGACAGGCACTGTTCACTGTCCGGTGCACCTTCTGGCGCTGCTCTGACTCTGCGCGAACTGTCCGCGCACTGTTCACGTTTGCAGGCGACCGTTGGAGTCGACCGTTGCGCTTCTTAGCCGTTGCTCCACTGGCACACCGGACAGTCCGGTGGCCCACTGGACAGTCCGGTGAATTATAGCGGAGCGGCTCTCCAGAAACCCGAAGGTGAAGAGTTCAGCCTGTACGGTCCCTGGTGCACCGAACAGTCCGGTGCGCCAGACCTGGGTTCCCTTCGGTTTCTTTTGCTCCTTTTTTTGAACCCTAACTTTAATCTTTTTATTGGTTTGTGTTGAACCTTTAGCACCTGTAGAATATATAATCTAGAGCAAACTAGTTAGTCCATTTATTTGTGTTGGGCATTCAACCACCAAAATCATTTAGGAAAAGGTTTAAGGCCTATTTCCCTTTCAATCTCCCCCTTTTTGGTGATTGATGCCAACACAAACCAAAGCAAATATATAAGTGCATAATTGAACTAGTTTGTATAAGGTAAGTGCAAAGGTTGCTTGGAATTAAACCAAATTATACCTTCACTAGATATGCATGGATTGCTTTCTTTCTTTTAACATTTTGGACCACATTTGCACCACTTGTTTTGTTTTTGCAAATTCTTTTGGAAAAATCTTTTCAAAGTCATTTTGCAAATAGTCAAAGGTATATGAACAAAATTGCAAGAAGCATTTTCAAGATTTGAAATTTTCTCCCCCTGTTTCAAATGTTTTTCCTTTGACTTAAACAAAACACCCCCTGAATGAAATTCTCCTCTTAGTGTTCAAGAGGGTTTTACCAATATGAAAAAGATTTAGATACCACTTGAAAACTTCTTTTAAAAACTTTGAAATTGGTGGTGGTGCGGTCCTTTTGCTTTTGGGCTTAACATTTCTCCCCCTTTGGCATTAATCGCCAAAAACGGAGTCATTTGAGAGCCCTTTTACTTTCTCCTCAATGGTATGAGTAATAAGAGTGAAGATTATACCAAAGTGGAGAGCGGTGCGGAGTGACGGTGAAGGGTAAATAATACCGATAGAGTGGAGTGGAAGCCTTGTCTTCGCCGAAGACTCCATTTCCCTTTCAATCTACGACTTAGCATAGGAATACACTTGAAAACACATTAGTCGTAGACATAGAAGAGATATGATCAAAGGTACATAAATGAGCTATGTGTGCAAAGTATCAATCAAAGTTCCGAGAATCAAGAATGTTTAGCTCATTCCTAAGTTTGGTAAAGGTTTTCTCATCTAATGGTTTGGTAAAAATATCGGCTAGTTGTTCTTTGGTGCTAACATAAGCAATCTCGATATCCCTCCTTTGTTAGTGATCCCTCAAAAAGTGATACCGAATGGCTATGTGCTTAGTGCGATGTGTTCAACGGGATTATCTGCCATGCGGATTGCACTCTCATTATCACATAGGAGAGGGACTTTGCTCAATTTGTAGCCATAGTCCCTAAGGGTTTGCCTCATCCAAAGCAATTGCGCGCAACAATGGCCTGCGGCAATATACTCGGCTTCGGTGGTAGAAAGAGCTACAGAATTTTGTTTCTTTGAAGCCCAAGACACCAGGGATCTTCCCAAAAACTGGCAAGTCCTTGATGTGCTCTTCCTATCAATTTTACACCCTGCCCAATCAGCATCTGAATAACCTATTAAATCAAAGGTGGATCCCTTGGGGTACCATAGACCAAACTTAGGTCTATGAACTAAATATCTCATGATTCTTTTCACGGCCCTAAGGTGAACTTCCTTAGGATCGGCTTGGAATCTTGCACACATGCATACGGAAAGCATAATATCCGGTCGAGATGCACATAAATAGAGTAAAGATCCTATCATTGACCGGTATACCTTTTGATCTACGGATTTACCTCCCGTGTCGAGGTCGAGATGCCCATTGGTTCCGATGGGTATCTTGATGGGCTTGTCATCCTTCATTCCAAACTTGGTGAGTATGTCTTGAATGTACTTCGTTTGGCTGATGAAGGTGCCCTCTTGGAGTTGCTTAACTTGAAATCCTAGGAAATACTTCAACTCCCCCATCATTGACATCTCGAATTTTTGAATCATTATCCTACTAAACTCTTAACAAGTAGATTTGTTAGTAGACCCAAATATGATATCATCAACGTAAATTTGGCATATAAACAAATCATTTGCAATGGTTTTAGTAAAGAGTGTAGGATCAACTTTTCCGACTTTGAAGCCATTAGTGATAAGGAAATCTCTTAGGCATTCATACCATGCTCTTGGGGCTTGCTTGAGTCCATAAAGCGCCTTTGAGAGTTTATACACATGGTTAGGGTACTCACTATCTTCAAAGCCGGGAGTTTCTCGCTTGGTCCATTGAGAAAGGCACTCTTCACGTCCATTTGGTAAAGCTTAAAGCCATGGTAAGTAGCATAGTCAAGTAATATGCGAATTGATTCAAGCCTAGCTATGGGTGCATAGGTTTCACCAAAATCCAAATCTTCGACTTGTGAATATCCCTTGGCTACAAGTCGGGCTTTATTTCTTGTCACCACACCATGCTCATCTTGCTTGTTGCGGAATACCCACTTGGTTCCTACAACATTTTGGTTAGGATATGGAACAAGATGCCATACCTCATTCCTCGTGAAGTTGTTGAGCTCCTCTTGCATTGCCAATACCCAATCCGAGTCTCTTAATGCATCTTCCACCCTGTATGGCTCAATAGAAGACACAAAAGAATAATGTTCACAAAAATGTGCGACACGAGATCGAGTTGTTACCCCCTTATGAATATCGCCGAGGATGGAGTTCACGGGGTGATCTCTTTGAATCGCCTGGTGGACTCTTGGGTGTGGTGGTATTTGACCCTGTCCTTCTTGATCATCTTCCTTGTCTTGATTATTGTCATCTCCCCCTTGATCATTGTTCTCCTCTTGAGGTGGCTCATTTTCTTGATCTTCTTCTTCATTGTCTTGAGCCTGATCCTCATCTTGAGTTGGTGGAGATGCTTGATTTGAAGATGATGGTCGATCTTGTGCTTGTGGAGTCTCTTCGGATTCCTTAGGACACACATCCCTAATGGACATGTTCCTTAGTGCGACGCACAGAGCCTCTTCATCATCTAGATCATCAGGATCAACTTGCTCTACTTGAGAGCCATTAGTCTCATCAAACACAATATCACAAAAAACCTCAACTAATCCAGTGGATTTGTTGAAGACTCTATATGCCCTTATGTTTGAGTCATAACCAAGTAAAAACCTTCTACAGTCTTAGGACCAAATTTAGATGTTCTACCTCTTTTAACAAGAATAAAACATTTGCTACCAAAGACTCTAAAATATGAAACATTGGGCTTTTTACCAGTGAGGAGTTCATATGATGTCTTCTTGAGGATTCGGTGAAGGTAGAGCCGGTTGATGGAGTAGCAGGCGGTGTTAATTGCCTCAGCCCAAAACCGGTCCGGAGTCTTGTACTCATCAAGCATGGTCCTTGCTATGTCCAGTAGAGTTCGATTCTTCCTCTCCACTACACCATTTTGTTGAGGTGTGTAGGGAGAAGATAACTCATGCTTGATGCCCTCCTCCTCAAGAAAGCCTTCAATTTGAGAGTTCTTGAACTCCGTCCCATTATCGCTTCTTATCTTCTTGATCCATAATCCAGACTCGTTTTGAGCTCGTCTCAAGAATCCCTTTAAAGTCTCTTGGGTTTGAGATTTTTCCTGCAAAAAGAATACCGAAGTGAAGCGAGAATAATCATCCACAATTACAAGACAATACTTACTCCCGCTGATGCTTATGTAAGCTATCGGGCCGAATAGATCCATGTGGAGTAGCTCGAGCGGCCTGTCGGTCGTCATGATGTTCTTGTGTGGATGGTGGGCACCAACTTGCTTTCCTGCTTGACATGCGCTACAAACCCTGTCTTTCTCAAAATGAACATTTGTTAGTCCCAAAATGTGTTCTCCCTTTAGAAGCTTGTGAAGATTCTTCATCCCAACATGGGCTAGTCGATGATGCCAGAGCCAACCCATATTAGTCTTAGCAATTAGGCAAGTATCAAGTTCAGCTCTATTAAAATCAACTAAGTATAGTTGACCCTCTAATACTCCCTTAAATGCTACTGAATCATCACTTCTTCTAAAGACAGTAACACCTATATCTGTAAAAAGACAGTTGTAACCCATTTTGCATAATTGAGAAACTGAAAGCAAATTGTAATCTAAAGAATCTACAAGAAAAACATTGGAAATGGAATGGTCAGGTGATATAGCAATTTTACCAAGTCCTTTGACTAAACCTTGATTTTTATCCCCGAATGTGATAGCTCTTTGGGGATCTTCGTTTTTCTCGTAGGAGGAGAACATCTTTTTCTCCGTCATGTGGTTTGTGCACCCGCTATCAATGATCCAACTTGAGCCCCCGGATGCATAAACCTACAAAACAAGTTTAGGCCTTGTTCTTAGGTACCCAAACGGTCTTGGGTCCTTTCACATTAGAAACAAGCACCTTGGGTACCCAAACACAAGTCTTGGAGCCCTTGTGTTTGCCCCCAACATATTTGGCAAATACTTTGCCTGATTTGTTAGTTAAAACATAAGAAGCATCAAAAGTCTTAAATGAAACATTAGGCTTATTTGATGCAACAGGAGATTTTATTTTAGGCATTTTAACATGGGTAGAATGCCTAGAACTAGATGTTTCATTCTTATACACAAAAGCATGATGAGAACCAGAATGAGACTTCCTAGAATGAATTCTCCTAATTTTATGCTCAGGATAACCATCAGGATATAAAATGTAACCCTCGTTATCCTGTGCCATGGGAGCCTTGCCCTTAACAAAATTGGACAATCTTTTAGGGGCATTAAGCTTGACATTGTCTCCCTGTTGGAAGCCAATGCCATCCTTAATGCCAGGGCGTATCCCATTATAGAGCATGCTTCTAGCAAATTTAAATTTTTCATTCTCTATCTCATGCTCATTGATTTTAGCAGTAAGTTGAGCTATGTGATCATTTTGTTGTTTAATTAAAGCTAGGTGATCATGGATAACATCAACATTAACATCTCTACATCTAGTACAAATAGAGACATGATCAACACTAGATGTAGAGGGTTTGCAAACGTTTAATTCATCAATCTTAGCATGTAAAATGGCGTTCTCATTTCTAAGATTGGAAATAGAGATATTGCAAACATTTAAATCTTTAGCCTTAGAAATTAATTTGTCATTTTCAATTTTAAGGCTAGAAAGTGAGTCATTCAATTTATCAATCTTAGCAATTAAACTAGTATTATCATTTTAAAGTTTGACAAGAGAATCATCACAACCATTTAACTTCTCAACCTTAGCAAGTAATTTGGCATTCTCAGTTCTAAGGTTAGAGACAGTGTCATGGCAAATGCTAAGCTCCTTAGACAAGTCTTCATTTTTCTCTACTTTCTGAGCATAAGCATTTTTAACTTTAACATGTTTTTGTTTTCCTTAATAAGGAATTCCTCTTGGCTATCCAAGAGTTCATCCTTCTCATGAATGGCACCTATCAATTCATTCAATTTTTCTTTTTGTTGCATATTTAAGTTGGCAAAAAGAGCAAGCAAATCATCTTCATCATCACTAGAGCTACCCTCATCACTAGATGTCGTATATTTAGTGGAGGCTCTAGATTTTACCTTCTTCTTTTTGTCATCCTTTGCCATGAGGCACTTGTGGCCGACGTTGGGGAAGAGGAGGCCCTTGTTGACGGCTATGTTGGCAGTGTCCTCGTCGGAGGAGGAGTCGGTGGTGCTTTCGTCGGAATCCCATTCCCGACATACGTGGGCATCGCCGCCCTTCTTCTTGTAATATCTCTTCTTCTCCTTCTTCTTTCCCCTCTTGTCGTTGTCCCTGTCACTATCAATAGATATAGGACATTTAGCAATAAAGTGACTGGGCTTACCACATTTGAAGCATATTTTCTTGGAGCGGGGTTTGTAATCCTTCCCCCTCCTTTGCTTGAGGATTTGCCGGAAGCTCTTGATGATGAGTGCCATTTCCTCGTTGTCGAGCTTAGAGGCGTCGATGGGGAGCCTACTTGATGTAGACTCTTCTTTCTTCTCCTCCGTCGCTTTAAATGCGACGGGTTGCACCTCGGGTGTGGAGGTGCCGCCTTGCTCGACAATTTGTTTGGAGCCTTTGATCATCAACTCAAAGCTCACAAACTTTCCTATCACTTCCTCTGGAGACATTAGCTTATATCTAGGATCACCACGAATTAATTGAACTTGCATAGGATTACGAAAAACGAGTGATCTTAGAATAACCTTGACCATTTCATGGTCATCCCATTTGGTGCTCCCGAGGTTGCGCACTTAGTTGACCAAGGTTTTGAGTCGGTTGTACATTGCTTGTGGCTCCTCTCCTTGGTTGAGGATGAATCGACCGAGCTCCCCCTTGATCGTTTCTCGCTTGGTGATCTTGGTCACCTCATCCCCTTCGTGCGTGGTCTTTAGCACGTCCCAAATTTCCTTGGCACTCTTCAACCCTTGCACCTTATTATACTCCTCTCGGCATAGAGAGGCGAGGATTATAGTGGTAGCTTGGGAGTCAAAATGCCGGATTTGGGCGATCTCGTCCGAATCATATGCTTCATCCCCCACGGATGGTACCTGCGCTCCAAACTCAACAATGTCCCAAATGCTAGCGTGGAGTGAGGTTAGATGATGCCTCATTTTATCACTCCACATACAATAATCTTGACCATAAAAAACTGGTGGTTTGCCTAATGGGACAGAAAGTAAAGGAGTGCGTTTGGAAATGCGAGGATAGCGTAAGGGGATCTTACTAAACTTCTTGCGCTCATGGCGCTTAGAAGTGACGGACGGAGCGTCGGAGCCGGAGATGGAGGGCGACGAAGAATTGGTCTCGTAGTAGACCACATTCTTCATCTTCTTCTTCTTGTCGCCACTCCGGTGCGACTTGACGCGGGGAGGTGACTCCTCCCTTCCTTTGGCGCCGGACTCCTTTGATGGAGCCTTCCCGTGGCTTGTGGCCGTTTCCATCTCCCTCTTGGCGGATCCTCCCGACATCACTTCGAGTTGTTAGACTCTAATGAAGTATCGAGCTTTGATACCGATTGAAAGTCACCTAGAAGGGGGGTGGATAGGTGGAAACTGAAATTTATAAACTTAAAGCACAACTACAAGTCGGGGTTAGCGTTAGAAATAAAATTGAGTCCGAAAGAGAGGGTGAAAACAAATCAACCAAGAAATAAAGCGAGTGACACGGTGATTTGTTTTACCGAGGTTTGGTTCTTGCAAACCTAGTCCTCATTGAGGTGGTCACAAAGACCGGGTCTCTTTCAACCCTTTCCCTCTCTCAAACGATCACCTAGACTGAGTGAGCTTTGTCCTTAATCAAACGGGTCACTTAGACCCCTCACAAGGACCACCACAACTTGGTGTCTCTTGCTTTGATTACAAGTGTCTTGAGAACAAGAATGAGGAAGAAGAAAACGATCCAAGAATAAGAGCTCAAAGAACACGAGCAAAACTCTCTCTCTAGTCACTATTTGTTTGGAGTGGATTTTGGACTTGGAGAGGTTTTGATTCAATTGAATTGTGTCTTGTATTGATTGCACTAGCTCTTGTATTGAATGAGATGTCTGAAAAACTTGGATGCTTGAACTGGTGGTGGTTGGGGGGTATTTATAGCCCCAACCACCAAACCAACCGTTGGGGAGGCTGTCTGTCGATGGGCGCACCGGTCAGTCTGGTGCGCCAGCCACGTCACCCAACTGTTAGGGTTCTGACAGTTTTGACCGTTGGAGCTCTGACATCTTGGGGCACCAGACAGTCTGGTGCACCTTCTGGCGCTGCTCTGACTCTGCGCGAACTGTCCGCGCACTGTTCACGTTTGTAGGCGACCATTGGAGTCGACCCTTGCGCTTCTTAGCCGTTGCTCCGCTAGCATACCGGACAGTCCGGTGAATTATAGCGAAGCGGCTCTCCAGAAACCCGAAAGTGAAGAGTTTAGCCTGTATGGTCCCTGATGCATCGGACACTGTTCGGTGGTACACCGGACACTGTCTGGTAGCACACCAGACAGTCCGGTGCGCTAGACCAGGGTTATCTTCGGTTTCTTTTGCTCCTTTCTTTTGAACCCTAACTTTAATCTTTTTATTGGTTTGTGTTGAACCTTTAGCACCTGTAGAATATATAATCTAGAGCAAACTAGTTAGTCCAATTATTTGTGTTGGGCATTCAACCACCAAAATCATTTAGGAAAAGGTTTAAGGCCTATTTCCCTTTCACAACAGCCTGATGGTTTGCACATTTTATTTTTGTATTTGTTATTTTATGTTTTTCTTTTTAGAATGGTTTATGGTAAACAATTTATGGTAATGTTTATTATTATTTTTCTGTGTGTTTTTTGTTTATCAGGGTCTTATTCTTAGCAACGCTTTGAAGGCTCAAAAAGATGTTGAAGATGAAGGCACTCGGATAGCCTTCGGAAATCTGCACTCAGAAGTTATAACACTTTGGAGGTCCTTGAGAAAGACAAGATTCTGCTTTATTTAGTCGAAAGGCTAAAGACGAGCGAAGCTAAATTGGCCAGATTCTCTCAAGTGGATCAGAAGATTTTGAAGCTCGAGAAGGAAAAAGAAGCGGATGCAAAACACATAGCTGATATGGAATACGCTTTATCTGTCCAGGTAGAATTGCATAAATCTGAAGTGTTAGGACTAGAGAAGAAACTTGACGAAGTTAACGTGAATTTGGAAGTTGAAAAAGAAAAACGTGACATATATGAGACTGAGCGAAATAGAGTTCAAAAGAATATTGAGGAGCTTCGTCAAGCAAAAGAAGAATGCTTCTCTGTTGCTATGCAATGTTATAACAAGTTGAAGAGTAGTTTTGCTAAAGTTGGCACATTCTCAACCGAATAAGATTTTATCCGGGGTGATCTTGAAGGAGTTATCAGGTGAATTGAAGGCGAAGCCGAAGCCTTTGATGAGATCCTTAGCGATAGGGTAGAGTTTTGTGCCTGTATCGGCACTCGAGGAGTTGTCTCCCTGCTTGAAAAAGCTGGCTGTGAGCATGCGAAGGCTGTAATTCATCTATAATTCTCAGTTTTAGCGAGTGACATTAAGGATCTGAAAGCTCTCTTGTGAGTTTTGGTGTTTGGATGACAACTAAATTAAAGGACTAACAAGTGTACTAAGTGTTGAACAGGTGCTTAAGGTAAAGCCTACAGGGTTCAACACAAGTGAACAAATGTGATGGTCCAAGAACTGGATTATGGATACATAATGGACATCACAAGTAAGATGGACATTGCATAAAGTGAGACTTGGGTGCGTAGCTCGGAGACAACTGATCAAGCCAAGGACGGAGGCAAGAAGAGCTTCGAGGTACCAAGTGAACGGGAGAAAGTCAAGGAGGCTGAGGAACCCAAAGCCAAGGGTGAAGAAGAAGGCTTGCAAAGTCAAGGGTGATCAAGTTGAGAACAGCTATGGCACATCGAGGATCACTACATAAGGACGTGACTTACAACCAATGAGGTAACAGCTACAGTTATGTGGTGTAAGTCATAAGGCTCAAGACCAAGCTCTAAGAAGGAGATCAAGGTCACTAGAAGGAGAACAAGTGTCAAAACCAGAACTGGAAGCAGCCCAAAAGAGCTAAGTTCACCTTGATCTTTAGTTTGGGTTGTTCCTATGTTTGGAGATGTTCTAGGTGACCTTTGCAGGATGTTGGAGCTAAGAAATGTCAATCTAGATCAAGTCAAGCCGACTTGATGATTTATGAGTCCAACATCAAAGCTCAAGCATGTGAAATGCTATAGATGTAATAATTAAGAGAAGGTATGTTTCTAGACTTAGTACATTGGTTTTGTGGACTAATATACTTGTCTAAGTGTTAGAAACAGAAAGAAGAAGAAAAGGAAAGAGGTGCAAAGGGCTTGGCTGTGTACAGCCAAGACTCAGCTCAGTCTGGCACACCGGACTGTCCGGTGGTGCACCGGACAGTGTCCGGTGCGCCAGGCTGAACTCTGGCGAACTGGCCGCTCTCGGAAATTCACCGGCGACGGACGACTATAATTCACCGGACTGTCCGGTGTGCACCGGACTGTCCGGTGAGCCAACGGTCGGCTGGGCCAACGGTCGGCCGCGCAATCCGCGCGTGACGCGTGGACGAGCCAACGGTCAGATGGGAGCACCGGACTGTCCGGTGTGCACCGGACAGTGTCCGGTGCGCCAACGGCTCCAGGACTGCAACGGTCGACTGCTCCATTTATGGAAGGAGATCCGGCACCGGACAGTGTCCGGTGGTGCACCGGACTGTCCGGTGCACCACCCGACAGAAAGCTGATATTGCCTTCCAAATGAAGTCCAACGGCTCCTAGGCCCCTTGGGTCTATAAAAGGGACTCCTAGGCGCCTCCAAGATGTGAAGAAGAGCAGCCAACAAGTGTAGAAATCACTCGAACCAATTCTCACTCTCCCTCTTGTGTGTAACTCCATAGTTTGTGTAGAAGGCACAGCTATAAGCCTTTAGTGAGAGGAGAAGTGCTGCGAAGAGCTAGAGCAAGGTCTTGAGCGTATCGTTACTCTACCGGGGTGCTACCAAGAAGATTGTAAGCAGCCGCGGTTTTGTTGTAACCAACTCAATATAGTGGAAGGCTCTATCTATCTGACTGACAGATCTGAGCAAACGGAGGAAGGAGTTGAAATAGACTCCAAGCCCAGGTGTGGCTAACTCCAACGAGGACTAGGCAAGCATTTCAGGCTTGGTCGAACCTCGGGATAAATCCTTGCGTCTGTGTGCTCTATTCTGTATTGTATCCTGACTCTCTGTCTTACTCGTCTTTATATCTACACTTCAATACTTATCTGTGGTATAAGCTTTATTTGAAGTGCAGGACATTTTGAGACAGGATCTTCTATTCCGCTGCAACCTACTCGAAGAGTCTTCTCACTCCACTGCGTACTAAGTCTTCGAGTAGGGTAAGATTTTAAGTTTTAAAGTAATAAGTTTTATTCGCCTATTCACCCCCCCCCCTCTAGGCGACATCCAGATCCTGTTCCCGGGTCAAAGGGAACTCTCAGGATCCTTCAGCAGAAGCTATTGCCCTTAGTGGGAAATTTTATTCTAAAATGTGGATGAATGGTGGCCGAGAAATAGCATACGAAGCTATTAGGCAAAGTGAAAAAAATCTCTTATTGCTTCAGAAGAAGCAACAAAAGCTAAAGAGGTCGCAGAGCGTGAAAGGCATATAGTTATGTTTGTCATGTTTTAGCTTCGAAAACCTTTAGCTTCGTAATTGATAAAAACTTATACTTTGGTGTAGCTGAACTCTCTCCTCCTCTAGAGCCGTACGACCCTGATGCTGATCCAACCCTAAATAGTACCTTGGATGAAATCAAGATAGTGGATGCAGCAATAGACGAAGCTGTAGAAAGACTTCTTAACAAAGCTGCTAAGAGAGTGCTGAAAGAAGATGACTAGACTGTGTGTAAAAACATTTTGTAAAATTTGTATGTTGCATTCATGTAAAAACAATTGTGAACTATGTGTTTCATTATGTAATATATTTCTTTGTGTAGCGTGAAAGTGTCATTGAAAGGGAAATAGGGTCAAACCTTTTCCTAAATGATTTTGGTGATTGAAATGTCCAACACATATAATTGGACTAACTAGTTTGCTCTAGAGTATATATTCTACAGGTGCTAAAGGTTCAACACAAACCGATAAAAAGATCCAAGTTAGGGTTCAAAAGAAAGGAGCAAAAGAAACTGAAGAGAACCCTGGTCTGGCGCACCGGACTGTCCGGTGTGCCACCGGAAAGTGTCCGGTGCACCAGGGAGGATCGACCTCAAACTCTTCACCTTCGGGTTTCTTCAGGCACACTCCGCTATAATTCACCGGACTGTCAGGTGTGCCACCAGACTGTCCGGTGCACCAAGCGGAGCAACGGCTATCAGCGCAACGGTCGACTGCACAGTGCCCTGACAGAGCTACAGATTGCGGCAGAAGTCAGAGCAGCGCCAGAAGGCGCACCAGACAGTAAACAGTGCCTGACCAGTGCCCCAAGATGTCAGAGCTCCAACAGTTGAAACCGTCAGAACCCTAACGGTTGGGTGACGTGGCTAGCGCACCGGACTATCCGGTGCGCCCATCGACAGCAGCCCTCCCTAACGGCTGTTTTGGTGGTTGGGGCTATAAATACCACCCAACCACCACCATTCAAGATATCCAAGCATTCACTACTCCTCATTCAATACAAGAGCAATACACAACACTCCAAGACACAAATCAAAGCCTCCGACCAAATCAAAGTCCACAAGTCAACTCTAGTTTTTAGGACTTGTGAGAAGATCAACTTGTGTTCTTTTATTGCTCTTGTTGCTTGGTTGGCTTTCTTCTTTCTCTCATTCTTACTCTCAAAGCCTTGTAAGCGAAGCAAGAGACACCAATTGTGTGGTGGTCCTTGCGGGGTCTAAGTGACCCGGGAAATTAAGGAAGGAAGCTCACTCGGTCTAGGTGACCGTTTGAGAGAGGGAAAGGGTTGAAAGAGACCCGGTCTTTGTGACCACCTAAACGGGGAGTAGGTTTGCAAGAACCAAACCTCGGTAAAACAAATCACCGTGTCATCCGCTCTATTTCTTTGGTTGATTTGTTTTCGCCCTCTCTTTTGGACTCAGTTTTATTTCTAACGCTAACCCTGACTTATAGTTGTGCCTAAAGTTTATAAATTTTAGAATTGCCTATTCACCCCCCTCTAGGCGACTTTCAATTGGTATCGGAGCTCAGTACTTCATTAGAGTCTAACAACTCGAAGTGATGTCGGGAGGATTCGCCAAGAGGGAGATGGAAACGGACACAAGCCACGGGAAGGCTCCATCAAAGGAGTCCGGCGCCAAAGGAAGGGAGGAATCACCTCCCCGCGTCAAGTCGCACCGGAGTGGCGGCAAGAAGAAGAAAATGAAGAAAGTGGTCTACTACGAAACCGACTCTTCGTCGCCATCCACCTCCGGCTCGGACGCTCTGTTCGTCACTTCTAAGCGCCATGAGCGTAAGAAGTTTAGTAAGATCCCCCTACGCTATCCTCGCATTTCTAAACACACTCCTTTACTTTCCGTCCCATTAGGCAAACCACCAGTTTTTTACGGTGAAGATTATTGTATGTGGAGTGATAAAATGAGGCATCATCTAACCTTACTCCACTCTAGCATTTGGGACATTGTTGAGTTTGGAGCGCAGGTACCATCCGTGGGGGATGAAGGATATGATTCAGACGAAGTTGCCCAAATCCGGCACTTCAACTCCCAAGCCACTACTATACTCCTCGCCTCTCTAAGTCGAGAGGAGTATAATAAGGTGCAAGGGTTGAAGAGTGCCAAAGAGATTTGGGACGTGCTCAAGACCGCGCACGAAGGGGATGAGGTGACAAAGATCACCAAGCGAGAGACGGTTGAGGGGGAGCTCGGTCGGTTCGTCCTCAACCAAGGAGAGGAGCCACAAGCCATGTACAACCGACTCATGACCTTGGTGAATCAAGTGCGCAACCTCGGGAGCACAAAATGGGATGACCACGAAATGGTCAAGGTATTCTAAGATCACTCGTTTTTCTTAATCCTACACAAGTTCAATTAATTCGTGGTGATCCTAGATACAAGCTAATATCTCCCGAGGAGGTTATAGGAAAGTTTGTGAGCTTTGAATTGATGATCAAAGGCTCCAAACAAATCATCGAGCGAGGCGCCACCTCCACACCCGAGGTGCAACCCGTCACATTCAAAGCGATGGAAGAAAAGAAAGAAGAGTCTACATCAAGTAGGCTCCCCATCGACGCCTCCAAGCTCGACAACGAGTAAATGGCGCTCATCATCAAGAGCTTCCGCCAAATCCTCAAGCAAAGGAGGGGGGAGGATTACAAGTCCCGCTCCAAGAAAGTTTGCTACAAGTGTGGTAAGCCCGGTCATTTCATTGCTAAATGTCCATTATCTAGTGATAGTGATAGAGGTGACGACAAGAAGGGAAAGAGGAAGGAAAAGAGGAGATACTACAAGAAGAAGGGCGGCGATACCCACGTGTGTCGGGAATAGAACTCTGATGAGAGCTCCACTGACTCCTCCTCCGACGAGGATGCCGCCAACATCGCCGTCAACAAGGGCCTCCTCTTCCCCAACGTCGGCCACAAGTGCCTCATGGCAAAAGACGGCAAAAAGAAGAAGGTAAAATCTAGAGCCTCCACTAAATATACAACATCTAGTGATGATGATAGCTCTAGTGAAGATGAGGATGATTTGCTTGCTCTAGTGAAGATGAGGATGATTAGCTTTGTCAAGTTTTAGTGTGACTCTCTTAAGACTAAAGGTATACCTATCTAATCATACATGGCATCAAACATTTAGCAATCAACAACTTTTGCCAAGTCATCTCATTTCCACTTGTTACTCAATGTAGCAGCATGGATCAAGCAGTCTCATTAGCTGCGAGAAGCAGACGATTCGAATCGAGTTTTTATCCTTGCAAGGTAAACCTAAACACACGACGTGGCGAGGCACTCCATCCACACACGCATCGACCGTCCCCATCGATTCCCCATCAGCAGAGAGGGGCTCACCGCCTTGGCGTACAATGCCTCACTGACCCCGACTGCCGTCGTGCAGTGACCGCACTTGTACCCACCATAACCAGAATGGGAGACCACGTCTCAGGTCGCGTGAGGAGGGCAATCTGCTGCCAGGTTCAATCAGGTACTAGGCTTACCGATTTACCATATTTCTCGGCATGTGTTTAGTACGTTCAAACGCTTGACTCACGGTACCACACCATAATCCTTATTCAAATTTTTATCCCGTAGACAACCAATCCCCATGGATTGTTGCCCACAAACCAACCTCGTTATGATATGAAAGTGAGTACAACAAATTCCTGACCTCGCACGAGTGCTAGAAAAATCACTCGACTTCTACCGAGATCCCTAATTAGTAAAGCAACTACTCGACCTAGCATACTAGTATCCATCACAAAAGGATTCCTGAGATCATGCAACTAGGGTTTCAAACAACTCCAACACTTAAGTGCACATTCAATCCTACAATCATTAAATGTAGTAAAATAGCATAATAAATAGGTTATGCATAAAACCGGGGCTTGCCTTTTAAAGCTGGGGCAGGCAGATCCTCTGGGGCAGGCTCTGGTGCTCGATCCGGAGCTACCTCCTGAGTAACTCCTTGCTCCGGCACGAGGATGTACTCTCCATCCACGAGGTTGCAATCTATCGAATGCAACGAATAAGATATATGCATGCTAAGATATGTAGAATTTAATAACAATTATGCCTTAGTGCAAAAAACTAAGTTAGTTAATCATTTTAGGGTTTTCTTTGTCATAAGAGACTCTTTAGGGTTTTAGGCTTATTAATTTAGGTTTGAGGTTCTTGCCTAAGCATAATGGATTAATACTTGGGATGCCCCTTAAATGTTTTAGTGGGTACTCAAGGGGTTTTGCTGGTTTAGTTAGGGTAACATTAGTCTCCACTATTAATTCCCCTTTTTCAATTTCTATTTATGAATTCTAGTGTGGGTTTGAACTACAACAGTGATTCAACTTCTTTCAAAAATTCTGAAAAATTTACAGTGGGTTACTCTTGGTCACTGTAGTCTGTCCTTTAAATTTGAGGTCCAGGATAAATAAAATATGCCCTCGAAAAAATAACAAAAGTTGGGGCAAAGGGGTCACTTTGCACTACAACTCTTAACTAGTGGTGGGTTCTGTCCTAAGGTCATTTTTGCTGGTATCTAAAAGTAATAACATGCTTCTGTGCCAAAAATCACAGAAGATTTATTTGGTGGTTATTTAATTGTGATTTTTCTAAAGTTTAATGTTAAAAAGGCACTTACTACTATCTTGTTATTTGAAAAATGTCAAACAACAGATTTCATATTTTTCCTATGTTCTTAATAACAAAACATTAGTTACCCCAAGGTTTGGGGTGTTTTCGCCTTGGGGTTATTTTTCTGGGGGTTTTCTAAGGTTTCCTTGTTTTTCTAAATTAAAAGGTATTTCCTTTCTTTTGCACTAAACAAAGGTATAATAAATTTTTCTAGTGAGCTATACTGAATAAGGGGGCTAACAAAAATGTGGGTGCTCCCTGGTTTTTATTTTAAACCACTTTTAGTATTTTCTCTAACTTTAAGCAAAAAATGATTTAAAGGGCAAACTCTGCCTTAAAGGGGTGTACAGAGGGGTTTAATATTTTTAAATAGGTTAGGAAGTGATTAAGTACTTCTCTAAATTTTCTTAACCGCAGTCAAATAGTGTAGCTACTTTTCCTTATTTCTTTTAGCTTTTGACCAGTTAATTATTTAAATCATAACTTTAAAGTTTTCTGCAACACTTAGGGGTTTTATATTTTTCCTAAGTAGTTTACATTATTTAGGATCTGGCAAAATTGGTTTGACTCGATTTGGGTAAACCAAACTGAAGTTATGAATTTTTCAAGTTCTGTTTGGATTTAAATCAGAATATTTTAAAAGGTTTCCTGGAAAACTACTTTGCACCGAAGACCCTGGGTTCTTTCTAAATCAATCCATTCATTTCTACCCCTGCGCTACTATTCTCCTGAGTCACTGACAGCGCAGAAAACCCCCTGGCCTTTTCTTCTCCCCCCCGAGGTCCCTCCCCCTATGTAAACAATACCCGCGGAAAGGAAAAGGGCGGCGCGGCTTACCGGCGGTGAGAGAGGTCCGGCGAGGGGCGGGGTTGGCTTCGGGAGGTCCTGGCGGTCACAGCGAGGTACGGCTCGACGGCGGTGGTGGCTGGAATCGACCGGTCCACGTGCGCAGGCGGGTTATCTCGTCGGTGGCGGGTGTTCCGGCCTAACCACGGCGATCCAGCTCAATTAAACGACACGATGAGCTCCACGGGGTGACATAGAGGCTATGCGTGCGGGGAATCAGAAAATGGTGCGGTGACTTACCCGGTCTACGTTCACCGGCGATTGGGTGAAGTCCGGCGACCGTGGACTGGCTTCTCCGGCGAGGCAAAGTCCGATTCCTTGCTCGGGGAGCTTCACCGAGGCATGCACAGTCTCTTCCGAGGGTCGGGCGTGGCTGGGAAGGGCTCTGCAGGCCGGTCTATGGTGGCGGGGGATCGGGTGGCCGCGGGCACGCCGTTTGCAGGGCAAACGCCGGTGATCTCTGGCTCCGGTGAGGTCGAGCGTGCGCGGAGGAGTACGGTCGACGTCTATGGGGGCTTTATAGGCGCGGGCGTGGGCAATGGCACCGGCTCGGCTTTGGCGCGACGCGGGGCACGCGGAGGCGCGCGTGGGCGTGCTCTGGCGAGCTTAGAGCGCGTCGAACATGTGGCTCTTTGCTTCTGTTCGTGTTCTACCCTCTGCTGAGCGGCCAAAACGTGTGAATCTTGCCCTAAGACCTGTGAGAGATCTCTTCCCTGCACCTAGGGCTACCTAGTTCATGTGAGTTCCAAGGGGATATGTGGTCAGGTTAGAGAGATATGGGGGTGGGAAGTTGTCTCTGTCCTAACTGTCCAAACCGAGACAAAACTTGTGCCAAGTCATGTCAAACGACTTAGGGTTGGGTTCAAACTTCTCCAGGGTGTTCTAGAGGTATTTTGGCACCACTTTGTCAATGGGGCCAAATGGTTTTAAGTTTGGGATCAAGGTGAACATGTTTGATCTTTGAAAAGGGGTGGTTTTGGACTTAGAGAATTCTGATTTTTCTTTTGTGCTTAACCCTTTGGTCAACCTTTTGGGTTTTTCTGAATTCTTTTTGGGGTCACTTTCTTACTATTATTTGTCGGGTATCAAATGTACTACATCTTTTATAATTGGCCCAAGTCATGATCATGTGGTTTTCATACCCTTTTGTTCATGCTTACTTCTAGTGCTCCACTTGTCCAAAAGGGGTTTGAATTAGGGCTTGGGCAATCCTCCCCATTATATGTGCATAACAAGCCAAGGTATGACTTCTAAGGTGGGTTGCACTTACTTAGGATCTTGAGCTCAAATTTTGGTATACTTTTCCCAACTTAAGTCACATGTGATGATGGCTTACTTGTGTAGTCTTGAGTGAAAACCCTAAGTAACACCTGGGGTGTTACAGCCCTCCCCCCTTAAAGGAATCTCGTCCCGAGATTTTAAGTAGAGTCCTTTGGAGGAGTGCCATGAAGGTGTGTTTGTGTGTGGTTTCTTCCTTTATCCAAGTTTCTCTAGTTAACTGCTCTTCGAATGTCATTCTCTTTGCGACTTCAGAAGGAAGTCCTTTTTAAGTCATTTCCAAAGCTTACTACACTTTTAGGATCTAAGTTTTTCTTATATTTAGATTCAAAGGGCAGGTGGGGGTGGGGTTTTAGGTTACGTACCGACTCCTTTGGGCAGAAAGTCGGGGAAGCGAGAGCGTAGAAAATCCTCAGTCTCTGTAACACCCTGAATCTGGGGGTATAAAATTTCTTTTCTAATATCCACCAAATTCAGGTGTTACGCTCTTCTTCACTTGCTTTTCTTCTTTTTTCGTTTCTAAATAATTGACATTAACTTTATTATATATATATATATATGAGTTTTTGGCGTAGCAAAATAAAATCCTGGAGAAACTTTGATTGTTGCATTCATGTTGTTGCATAGTGTTTATGAGTGCAAAGGTTTTTCAAACTAAATCGAGTTATCTTGATTTTGTTTCCGAATTTTTTTCGGGAACCTTCGAAACGTTTCTTCAAGTATTAAATATGAATTTCAGTCTCTCTAATATTAATTAAATACCTAAAATTTAGTATTTGCGAAAACTACAAAATCTTGGAAACTCGATAATATATATATATCTTCCTCTCGTCGAACCTGTCTGAGATCTCGTGTCCTTTTTCGCGAGATCACCGAACCGCTTCCTCTCGCGAACAGCATGCTGCCCGCGTCGGCTATCCTCGTTATTTTGGGTCGCAGACCAGCTCTGACCGTCTTCGTCTAATTTTATCTAACCCGCCTAAGTCAGTCTGTCTTACACTGTCTCGCGCAATTGTCTTTTTCGCTCGGTCGCGGTCACCTCATTTTTCCTCGCCCCGTCGCGCAACGCCCCGCGCGTCGTGCGCGCAACCGCCTTGCCGCACCCCTCCTCTATATATACGCACACATCCCTCCTCGCAACCCCTCGTCTTCCCCTAGATCCAAACTGCGCAGGAGCAGGCACCCCGACGGTTACCAGGCGCAGGTGAGCCCTCCCCCTCTCCTGCGCTCCCTCTGTTTTCCCCGGTCGAGCGATTGTGTCGTGGCCATGTCCCAAGCAGGTTGTCTTCAATCCATGGCTGCCTTCCCTGTTCTTCCCTAGTTCAGCGCGTAGGGAGCAGTGCTCTCCCAGCCGACCCCATTCTCGCGGCTCTGCGCAGCCAGCCAGCGGCTGGGCCCGCCTGAGCGCCCCATCTCTCCCCTCGATGCGGCACGGCTGCAGTAGAGCTGCTGCTGCTGCCATGGTCAGTGGGACGAGATCCCCTCACGCCGCGCCAGCATCGTTCAAGCATCTGTCGGCCATTGCCGAACGCAGCCGTCGCGCCACCTCGCCCGGCAGGCCCTGCTCAGGCGACCGCCGCTCCACCAGCGCAGCCTCTGCCCGGCGAGCCCTGCCGAAGCCCCCACGCGCACCCTAGCCGCT
Source organism: Zea mays (assembly GCF_902167145.1). Classification (NCBI taxonomy): domain Eukaryota; kingdom Viridiplantae; phylum Streptophyta; class Magnoliopsida; order Poales; family Poaceae; genus Zea; species Zea mays. The sequence continues at coordinate 97,294,825 of NC_050105.1, read as the reverse complement.
TGCGAGCTCCGCCCTAACCGGCGATGCCATTTCTCCTCCTCCCTGCGGTGTGCTCCAATGGTGAGGACGAGCGGCATCTGGATCTGCCACCATGCGTGAGAACGTGATTCCAGGGGGAGAAGAAAGAGGAACCGTTTCCTCTCCCTCACACCAAATCCCATGCCACCGATCTTATGTGGCCACGACTTCGTAGTCCTTCACGTGGTTAGCTTTGGCCAATAGAAACACGACACGTCACATTAAATCCTAGAATTTCTAAATACACATTATAGTTTGTTTCATAAATCCGTCCCATGCCGCTCACGTTGTGTTAATTCCGTAATGATGTCATGTGCATGTTAAAAAAAGAGATTATTTCAGCATAACACCTGTTTTAGATATTTACTTATTTGTTTGTTTATACTATGATTATTGAAATAGCAATTTAGTTAAAACTAATTTATAGTCTTAAGTTGCATTTTTATACATCAACATGATTATTTCTAACTCAAATATTTTGTAACAATATTTGCTTAGTGTAATCGGGTCGTGTTTAGCAATTTCCTTTTGTCGCATCGTTTATAACTCACAAATCGTTATTCATTCAATACATAATGCGTCGTAAACCTATTTCGACTCGTTTCAGTCGTGATTAACTTCGTAACAACGTCGATTTTGTATTAGTAACGTATTTTGCCACGTCACAAGTTTATATTATTTGATTAGCTATTAATTCTGTTTTATAGTTCTTAACTCGCGCTTTTATAAATAAGGGCTAACTTGATTAATACCAACTTAAATGATTCTTCCTTTAATTCGTGTCTAGTATAGTCACGTTATCTGTTAGCAAGTATCGCGCGTTGTCGCGCACATTATTTCGTGTATCAGTCGTGCGCCGTGTGCGCATCATCGTGTTGTTCGTGCCGTAGCGGTATCGCGCGTGCTGTTCCACACGTGGTGGCGTGCTGATTCACGCGTCATTCGCGTTGGTCGTGCGCGCTATTTCGTGTGTTGTCAGCGTGCTGTGTCGCGCGTGTCCGCGCGTCGTTTTCACGCTATCATGTTGTTTCGTGCGTCGTAAATTCGCCTCGCTTAGAATCTCTCGTGCTAATTATATTAGTTATTTATTTGACAGCTGTTAGTGTAGGAGATTGAATCAAACTACATAGCAGTTATAATTTATACTTTATAATGTCGAATTAAATGCCCTAACGACTACTTGCGTAGCGTAAACATTATAACTTCTCGGCCGTAGCTTCGGCTATCGCATTTCTTTTTTTCCTCGCGTGACCGTAGTAACACACTCTATTTTATTTTGCATATTTTATTATGTTTTACTTGAATGGTGTAATGTTCTTATGCATATATATGGTTGTTTGTTTGTGCCTGTTTGTATTCGTTGTGCGTCGTGAATAGACTGTGATCTATTTCCGAGCTTTGAGGAATCGACGGTCAAGCTTCGGCGACCAAATGATCCAGTTCTTCAAGTTCTACGAGATCGAAGACCCTGAGCATCTGTTTGATGAAGGCAAGTGTCCTCTGACTCATTATGTCCCATTTACTTTATAATTCACCTCCCGCATTTCACAGTTATACCTAAGGATTGACTAGCTTTTGTTATCCATGTCCTTGTTTACCTATTTGCGTTGGATTATTATTGTTTAGCCTTATGCCATTGCTCAACTCTAATCAACGAACATGATGAGAATTATCAATGATACGCTGTTTCCCTCCTTTATTATGATGTTATACTTGTGGTATTCAAGGGGGCTCGAGCGGTTTCTCGAGTGCCTCTCCGTAAGGACCTGTTCATTGGATGACCGCCTGGGAAAACAGTGCAACCATGAGGGTGGAATGGGATGCCCTTAGCTGAATAATTAGAGGAACCGGGGTGTAGTTCGTTTAGCCGTCGTGCCGTTAATGGGGCTCGGTGTATGCGGCTCGCTCTGCCAAGTTTGGTTCGCCCCTTGGGGAGGAGTGCGGTGCATTTAGGAAGCCTAACGGGCGGCTACAGCCCCGGGGAATCTTTGTAAAGGCTACGTAGTGAGACCCTGCCTATTCACCTTGGTAGTGTTTAAGGGTTTGATCGGCCCGAGGCAAGAGGGAATCACAGCTTGTGGGTAAAGTGTGCAACCTCTGCAGAGTGTTATGAAACTGATATATCAGCCGTGCTCGCGGTTATGAGCGGCCAAGGGAGCTCCAGTGATTAGAGATACTTGATCAGAGATGGTTGGTTTACAGGTGGTGATGAGGACGATGTTCATGACTATGGTAATGGTAAGTGGTATTCTTTCCGTTTGGAAAGGGTACTCTTGGGTTAACAACTTGGGTTAATACTAAAATCTGGCTCTCTCTACTAGTAATAATAATCTGACCAACTAAAAACAACTGCTTGACTTAACCCCACATAAAGCTAGTCCACTACAACCCAACAGGACACTTGATGAGTATGTTGATGTGTACTCACTCTTGCTCTACACACCAAACCCCCCCTTCCCCAGGTTGTCCACGTTGCAACCACTGCTAAGGAGAAGATGAAGTCGTGGAGGAAGACTTCTAGGAGTTCCAAGAGTACGATGAGTTTTAGGCGTGGGTTAGCGGCAACCCCCAGTCGGCTGCCTGTGAAGGTCGCGTGTATCTATGTTTCGTTTTCGCACTTTGATTATTGTTAAAGACTATGTGGATGTCTCAGACATATGATGTAATCGACTATTATTACCCTTTTATTTTATTATTTGAGCACTGTGTGATGATGTCCAGTTATGTAACTGCTGTGTACGTGAATTGCTGATCCTGGCACGTACATGGTTCGCATTCGGTTTGCCTTCTAAAACCGGGTGTGACATAAGTGGTATCAAAGCCAGGCTGACTGTAGGACCGCTAGCCTAGAGTAGCATTGGCCGTTTAAGGACTTATTGACTATTGCTTCACATCCTCCTTGATGCTGCTTCAAAATATTAGTCACCTCGACTAATTCTATGTTATTCTTCTATATATCACCTTGCCAAAAGTATTTTATTCTAGTATGATCTATACTTTTCTCAATGTATTAGATCTGATCTCACCCTTGTGCTTGCGACATCTTTGTAGATGCCCCCTGACCATAGCCTTTTGTCTTTTGGGATTATTTTCTCTTCCATCATTAAATTGCTACCATTTGACCATATCTATTCTCTTGGTATTGACATGCTTGTATCCCTGGAATCTTCAATACCCTTTCCCTTAATTCAAATATTGATCTCTAAATCTCTGCGGCCTATTTAAACATTTCAGTTTATATGTCCTTGACCTTCCTGCCTTCGGAGATCCTTTCCTATTCTGTTGTTAATAACTAACTTTCGGTAATTTCTATTCTCTTGGTTTTGCTATGCTCGTATCCTTGGAACCTTGCATACTCTTATCTTTATATATATGTGTACTTTTATATCCCAATGTCTATTTAGAGCATTTCAGTTTACATGTCCTTGAGCACCCTTGTTTCTTAATGATCCATGAGCGGTCATTTTATTTTGCACATCCTTGGCGATCTCGTTGTTTCCTTGTAACTTCATTGTAATGAATTTTTACTTCAACCCTTCTGTTGGAACCATACCTATCTTACCCTTGATTATTTTCCCCACTTCGCGCACTTCGCGAGTCTTGGCTTAACTCTATCCTTGTTTATGCTTTTCACGATTATCATCTTTACCCTTGTCACCTCTATATCTTATCTTGATTCTTATGTTATACCTGTTCTTTAAAACCTTCTCTCTTCCATCTCAATTTTATAGTTGTATTTTACCTATTTTCCTTGGTCGTATCCTCTTCCTTGTCGCTTGCGAGTTTTTAACCCCATCCTTTGTTGTGCTCCGGTTGGGTACTACCTTTACTTTTCTCATCTCTCAATCCTACCTTGGTGATTACACTATGTTCGTTCTCTAAAATCTCCAATCTCCTATCCAATTTGAGAGCGGTGTTTTACTTATCCTACCCTTGGCAATATCCTCTTCTTTATCGCGTGAAAGCCTAGACGTGACCCCATTCTTTGTTGTACTCATACCACAGGCTATTTAATGCCTTCATCTTCTCTCTCATACCCTTGTCAGTTATCGCCTTTGACCCTTGCGATATTTATGTCTTCTACTTAAACGCTTACCTTGAACTTATCATTTAGAAGCCTCCCCTTTCTTTCGACCCACCTTAAGGGTTGTGAGTTACCTAACTCTCCCCTGATTTTTTTCACTCCTTGCTGCCTTACAAGTTTTGGTCTTAATTCCATCCTTTGTTGTGTGTTTTATTTGCTATCATCATATCCTTGTCATCAATCGATCTTGCCTTGATACTCATCTTTATTCTGGCTCCTGAAAAATCTCCTCTCTTCCAACTCCATTGGAAAGTGGTTGCTTACCTGTCTGACCCTTGGACGTACCCTCTCCTTTTCCATTTGTAGGTCCTGTCTCAACTGCATCCTTTATGGTACCCATCTCCTTTGTTTTATGCCTATTTACCTCCTCTTCTACATCCTTGTCCGTTATTATCTTTAAAACCCTCATGATACCTATGCCCTTGCCTTCCTGCTTACCTTGAACCTAACCTTTGAAGCCTCCTCTTTCCCATCACTGTTCGAGGATAATGCCTCATCGATTTCATCATTGACTGCTCCCCCTTCTTTGACATCTTGCCAGTTTTGGTCTAAAGTACATCCTTTGTTGTGGGGTTGTCAGTTATCACCTTAACCCTTATCATCCCTCGATCTTTACCTCGAGGCTTACCATGTACCCACATTTTAAAGCTTCCTCTCACATTTCATTTCAAGAGTGATGTCTTACCTATCCCGCTCTTGTTCGTTCCCTTTTTCCTCTGTCGCGTTGCAAGTCTTGTCCTAACTCTATCTTTTGGTGTGTTTTTGCCTTTCACCTCCCTTACCTTTGTAATCTCTAGATCTTTCCATGATGTTATCTTATGCCTACCTTTTGAAATATCATCTTTTCCATCTCGATTTGAGAATGGTGTTTTACCTATCCTGACCTTGGTTGCATTCTCTCCCTTGTCGGTTACAATCATTGCTTTACCTCCATCCTTTATTATGCTCATGCCCCTACCCTCCATGTCTTATTATTCCCCTTGCCTTTTGTTGTCCTTAGAGTAGTATCCCTTTTTAAGGAAAGACCACCATTTAATTAAAAGGAACGTATAACAACGAGATGTTTGTTGCTGTGTGCTCATGATGTTTGTCCTTCTGCTATGACTGACTTGCTTCTTTGGAATGAGTGTTGATGTGTTGTGGCCCTTGGTCCGCAATGGAATCTGTTTACTAGCTGAGTGCCATAGAGTTAGGTAGTTGAGTGCTCTCCCTTTCTCTCTTTAATCCATCTATGCTTACCTTCTCTATCTATACCCTTTCCTCTTGCACCTGCCCGATTGGCAACCTCCAACCTCTCTTAATCAGTCAAGATCAAAATCGACAACATCTTCACCAAGTGCGTATCAACGCTCCTGTTAAGGGGGTTAGCCGCTAACCCCAATGACGACAATGCGATCAACATCAACCGACAAGATTGAAGTGGCATAATGAAAGCGTGTGTGGGTCCTAACCCACAGGTCCAAGAGATCCTCAAGAATTGCATCGATCGGTCTCAAGCATCTAAAGGTCAAAGCAACCAGTCCGCAAGTTAAGCTAACAGAGTCAAAGTTAACTCAAAAAAAGTCGTGAACCACCCATGAACCAACCTCGTTTTCTTGCTTATGAACCAACCTCGTTTTCTTGCTTATGAACCAACCTCGTTTTCTTGCTAGCTTCTTCTTGAATCTCGGGGGCGAGATTTCTGTTAAGGGGGTTAGATTTGTAACACCCTGAATTTCGGGGTATAATTTTTTTTTCTAATATCCACCAAATTCAGGTGTTACCCTCTTCTTCACTTGCTTTTCTTCTTTTTTTCGTTTCTAAATAATTGACATTAACTTTATTATATATATATATATGAGTTTTTGGCGTAGCAAAATAAAATCCTGGAGAAACTTTGATTGTTGCATTCATGTTGTTGCATAGTGTTTATGAGTGCAAAGGTTTTTCAAACTAAATCGAATTATCTTGATTTTGTTCCCGAATTTTTTTCGGGAACCTTCGAAACGTTTCTTCAAGTATTAAATATGAATTTCAGTCTCTCTAATATTAATTAAATACCTAAAATTTAGTATTTGCGAAAACTACAAAATCTTGGAAACTCGATAATATATATATATATATATATATATATATATATATATATATATATATATATATATCTTCCTCTCGTCGAACTTGTCTGAGATCTCGTGTCCTTTTTCGCGAGATCACCGAACCGCTTCCTCTCGCGAACAGCATGCTGCCCGCGTCGGCTATCCTCGTTATTTTGGGTCGCAGACCAGCTCTGACCGTCTTCGTCTAATTTTATCTAACCCGCCTAAGTCAGTCTGTCTTACACTATCTCGCGCAATTGTCTTTTTCGCTCGGTCGCGGTCACCTCATTTTTCCTCGCCGCGTCGCGCAACGCCCCGCGCATCGTGCGCGCAACCGCCTTGCCGCACCCCTCCTCTATATATACGCACACATCCCTCCTCGCAACCCCTCGTCTTCCCCTAGATCCAAACTGCGCAGGAGCAGGCACCTCGACGGTTACCAGGCGTAGGTGAGCCCTCCCCCTCTCCTGCGCTCCCTCTGTTTTCCCCGGTCGAGCGATTGTGCCGTGGCCATGTCCCAAGCAGGTTGTCTTCAATCCATGGCTGCCTTCCCTGTTCTTCCCTAGTTCAGCGCGTAGGGAGCAGTGCTCTCCCAGCCGGCCCCATTCCCGCGGCTCTACGCGGCCAGCCAGCGGCTGGGCCCGCCTGAGCGCCCCATCTCTCCCCTCGATGCGGCACGACTACAGTAGAGCTGCTGCTGCTGCCATGATCAGTGGGACGAGATCCCCTCACGCCGCGCCAGCATCGTTCATGCATCTGCCGGCCATTGCCGAACGCAGCCGTTGCGCCACCTCGCCCGGCAGACCCTGCTCCGGCAACCGCCGCTCCACCAGCGCAGCCTCTGCCCGGCGAGCCCCGCCGAAGCCCCCACGCGCACCCTGGCCGCTTGCGAGCTCCGCCCTTACCGGCGATGCCATTTCTCCTCCTCCCTGCGGTGTACTCCAATGGTGAGGACGAGCGGCATCTGGATCTGCCACCATGCGTGAGAACATGATTCCAGGGGGAGAAGAAAGAGGAACTGTTTCCTCTCCCTCACACCAAATCCCATGCCACCGATCTTATGTGGCCACGACTTCGTAGTCCTTCACGTGGTTAGCTTTGGCCAATAGAAACACGACACGCCACACTAAATCCTAGAACTTCTAAATACACATTATAGTTTGTTTCATAAATCCGTCCCATGCCGCTTAGGTTGTGTTAATTCTGTAATGATGTCAGGTGCATGTTAAAAAAAGAGATTATTTCAGCATAACACCTGTTTTAGATATTTACTTATTTGTTTGTTTATACTATGATTATTGAAATAGCAATTTAGTTAAAACTAATTTATAGTCTTAAGTTGCATTTTTATACATCAACATGATTATTTCTAACTCAAATATTTTGTAACAATATTTGCTTAGTGTAATCGGGTCGTGTTTAGCAATTTTCTTATGTCGCATCGTTTATAACTCACAAATCGTTATTCATTCAATATATAATGCGTCGTAAACCTATTTCGACTCGTTTCAGTCGTGATTAACTTCGTAACGACGTCGATTTTGTATTAGTAACGTATTTTGTCACGTCACAAGTTTATATTATTTGATTAGCTATTAATTCTGTTTTATAGTTCTTAACTCGCGCTTTTATAAATAAGGGCTAACTTGATTAATACCAACTTAAATGATTCTTCCTTTAATTCGTGTCTAGTATAGTCACGTTATCTGTTAGCGAGTATCGCGCGTTGTCGCGCACATTATTTCATGTATCAGTCATGCGCCGTGTGCGCATCATCGTGCTGTTCGTGCCGTAGCGGTGTCGCGTGTGCTGTTCCACACGTGGTGGCGTGCTGATTCACGCGTCATTCGTGTTGGTCGTGCGCGTTGTTTCGTGTGTTGTCAGCGTGCTGTGTCGCGCGTGTCCGCGCGTCGTTTTCACGCTATCATGTTGTTTTGTGCGTCGTAAATTCGCCTCGCTTAGAATCTCTCGTGCTAATTATATTAGTTATTTATTTGACAGCTGTTAGTGTAGCAGATTGAATCAAACTACATAGCAGTTATAATTTATACTTTATAATGTCGAATTAAATGTCCTGACGACTACTTGCGTAGCGTAAACATTATAACTTCTCGGTCGTAGCTTCGGCTATCGCATTTCTTTTTTTCCTCGCGTGACCGTAGTAACGCACTCTATTTTATTTTGCGTATTTTATTATGTTTTACTTGAATGGTGTAATGTTCTTATCTACTACTACTCTATAAGTATGTAAGGAGGGCGTCCACAGGTGGCTCCGCCCGACGCCCCCTCTCCCCGCAAGCCCGAGATTGTCGGCGTTCTCGCCCCCACGATTTGGCCTGCCTACCCCCGGGATTGCCGGCGTTCTCCCCCCTCCCCGCCGTGTCGCGCGATGTCAGCCATGATTCCAGCGTCCGCCTGCGCGATGTCTACAAACTTGCTCTGCAGATGTCCCTCCTGCCCATCCCGCCCATCGTCATCCATCCCCTGCCCCCGCCGCGGACGACCTTCCTCGGCCACAAGCAGGAGGCTTCTATAGGCGGGCACGCAGGGGGAGCTGTGGCCCATGAGTTCCTTGTGCCCCCGCCCTCCCCCACGCCCGCGCAACGAACCAGTTACCTAGCCCCCGCCATTTCCCCGCCCCCATTCCCGCGGATCTCGCCCTCAACTTCGCCAACCGCGCACGGATGCCGCCCCCTCCCACGCTAGCGCAACGAATCAGGCACCCAGCCCCCGCCGTTTCCCCGCCACCTCGCCTCGCCTCGCCGCTTTCGTGACCCGACCATCATATTCCAGCGTGCGACTATGTCACCAGGCTGGAGGCAGCCAGGAAAGCTGTCGAGCTCGGCGGCGGCGACGTGGGCCCTTTGCGCTCAAGCCAGGGCCCTTGCCGCTCACGCGCCCTGCCCTCATCTCTGCTCCAGCCAGGGCCCTTGCCGCTCATGCGCCCTGCCCTCATCTCTGCTCCAGCCAGGGCCCTCGCCATGCCCCCACACGCCCCCAAAGAAGTATGGGGTGTCTGAGTGGTTCATCTGAAATCAAGTTTATATCTACAAACAGAGCTATTCATCTTGAACCTATTAAGGTTTGATTTGCTTGTCCCACTTCTACAATTGTACCCTTCCCTTTGTACATAATTTCTATATGATTTTTAATGAGATTAAATAACACTGTACTAGCATGCTGTTGAAAACATTACTGCTAAACGTATGACAGGCTGACTGTTGTTCTAAGAGCTTATTGATAGATGACAAATCTTTTTCCCATAGAGATGTAGGTCGCTTTTAATATTGATCTGTTTAGCATGGAGCAGAACAGGCCTCTTTGAGTATTCAAGTTCATCTGGTCTTAGAAATGATTGTATGATCAGGTTGGCAGAGCTCCAAAACCTTTGAAATGAAGGCTGATTTTAGTAAGCTAAAAGTACACAAGAAAAACAGTATCGTGTCAGTATCGTGTCATGTCATCAGTGGACGAATTTCAAACCCAGCCTTACCAGTATAATTGTGACACCATGTTTAATCTATGTGGCAATACTGAGTCTCAAAAGTTCTGGAATATATCTAATGTCTGTTGGATGAATTTCTTGCAGGATAGCTGGTACTCCAATGTACTTTATCTTGGGAATGAGGATGAAGTTCCAATTCTAACTATGACGTGAGTTTTCATTGTATTCATGAAGTCCCACCCCACCCCCATCCACCCTACTGAACGACAGTTGAATGCAACTTTTTGAAGGGTGTCCGAAATGTGTTTTCCCTGCAATGTGATTCTTAACTAATTTTCCTCTGGTCTGTGCAGGTGCCCCGCATCAGATATTGAGAGGTATAAATCTGGTGAGCTGCGTTTAGCACCTTCATCTCTAATCTTGGTTTGCTATTTTTGTATGTAGAATAATTCTCCAAGCATTTTGAGAAGTATGGGGCAATAGCTGATTCTGTAATTATGTAGGACAAGCATACTAATATGCCTCACGGATTTAAATTTGTTACATTTTTTGATCCATCTGTTATAGACAAGGTTTTGGAGGAAGATCACGTCATGGATGGCAGAATAGTAGGGCTTTTAATTTAGATCGATTGTAACATGGGACCTAAGTTTCTAGCTCCACAAACCTTTGCAATTTAGTTGACATTTAGCCCAAGGACGTCCTCGGCCACCGGCGCAGGCCCATGTCGCCCAAGGCGAGCCCCAGGAAGCACCCCAGCGCCGGCACCAAGGACGAGTTCTGGTGTGGCATCTGCCGGCCGACCAGAAGACACGTCCGAGCTTGGGCGGTGTTGTGCAAGCGTGTGCGTGAGGCAAGCTGGCGAGGTGCTATTGGGGCTGAGATTGTGCCTTGGACCAAATTATTGTTTTTCAGTCTGCTGTTACGGTGAGATGAGATGCAGAGTGTCGTCGCCGTCGTTCTCCGGCTCCTGCAGAAGAAGCTCAGCAGACCCCTACGGTGTCCCAGAATTCGGGTGGCGGGACATTCGCCGGTACAAGTAGTTCCGGTCAGTCGACACGAACATTTCTACCGGCGACGACTCCGCTCTTGGCCAGAGACTGAAGTGAGTTTCCATTGATCGGTAACTACTACTACCTCCGTTGCAAATCAAATACATTTCGTACTGTAAAAGATTAGATATATACTAATAATCATTGCCTTTACGAGAAGAGGATGTAGAAAAAAAGATAACTGAAGTTAAATAGTCTAACTCTAAAATATGTACTTATTTTAGAACAAATTGGGAGTACTACTGATCTGTTGGTGCAAGCTACATTTGACTGTACAAATAATATGCACACAGACAATAGATTAGAACAAGAGACCAACATAAAGGGTACTATCCATAACATCAACAGCAAAAAGCCTCAAACGAAAAGGGTACTATCCATAACCACTGGGGAAGAGTTCAAAGGCACCGAATATTTCTGTCTCCTGGCTATGAGTAGGATTACATTTATACGGTATCCAAAATAATTTGTAGTCAGCATTTATTGGACAGATGCACAAAAGAAAAGACAGCCAAACTCTTGGTTACTGAAAATCATTGCTGCAATAGCTCGAGTACTCAGCAATCCGAAGGAAAAAAACACTTGCAGGTCCTTGTACAATAGAACCGGAATCATTCAAAGGCAAGAAAGTAAATTATTTTTACTATTATTCATACAACACGACACACTGTAAGTCCAGTTTCAACTTCTGTTTTTAACCTGAAAACTTGCGTCCTGTAATCTTCTCGGACTCATATAGAATATGATTGATAAGGCCCCTTGCAGCACTGCACAGCAGGAAACAATTTCATAAGGTATGCTCCAACCATGATAAATTACTGGAAGATAAGACGGTAAAATTGAAAGCAAAAGTAAAAATTTACACAGGGCAGTCACTTACTCGTCCTTCATTTTCTGTATCTTCTCTGGATCAGTTTCATGCATGTTTTTCTTGAATTGTTGTCTCACCATGGCGACTAAAAGTTCTTTATTGTGTTTCTGGTTTACAAAAGGCTGCTTCAGTCTATTATTAAAAAAATCACAACTTCATGGTGGAGAGCAATGGTAAATTTACAGATAAAAATATGCATACCTGATGGCCAATATACTTCGCCCTCCGTAAGCATTCACGATATAACTACATCATGAAAAAGGAGAGAACAATAAACAGAAAAAAATGTTTTTCTCCAGCATCGACTATGATTTTGTTTTGTTTCATTCATGACAATTTTTAATAAAAGTAACAAAAAACTAGGCTACAGGGTGCATATTAGATGTGTCTTCTGGAAAAGCTGAAGCTAGAATTTAGGGTAACTGATGCAAATGAATGAAGCCTGATGACTGACTATTCATTAACAGTACAACAGTGCAAGTTGATTTGAAAGTTGGCCGCGACCCATAATACCAAGGAGACCACAGCAAAAAGCAAAAGGTGCAAAAGAAACGTTACCCTGAGCACATTATCAGCAAGTTCTGGAGGCAATGCTTTCTGGAGTGAAGGCATCTCCTTTAATGTTGTGGTAATAACTGAAAAGGTATAAGAAATTGCTTTCATCAATAATATGCACACAGACAATAGATTAGAACAAGAGACCAACATAATAATAAAATGTGGCCAGAAAACTTCGGTGCAATGATGTTTAAATTGCGCCAGTAAAGCGGTAAAAATACATGTTTTTTTGCAGGAAGTGGTAAAACATATTACAATAAGATGACAGGAAAGAATATAAAACTCACCAGTTGACGTACAAATAAAACTTATTTATCAACAAATTGAAAGAACTAGAATTCTGCTGAGTTGTTGTCTGTTTGACTTGGCATATTGATGGAATGAATGATAGTTGCTACCTGTAAAAAAACAGGGCGCTGCTCTGGAAGCTCTCCTTGGTTGACCTAGCAGGCTTCTCCCACCAGCATAATAGGCTGCCGTTCTGGATCAATACCTACTACTCCTGCATGATGAACGTAAGCTGCCCCTAATAACTGAGGCATCCTCTTGCTTCTCACCTCAGCATCCATGATTGATCCATAGCTTTATACCTCACGTCCCTTACTGTCGATGGGGGAGACTCACGTTGGTAGGAACTTCAGTTACAGATTTCTGGGACCATTTGGAACTGGAACTCGTGATCAGGGGTGTAACCTTTCTCACAAATTTCGCTGAAATTTCATGAACTTGAGTAATTTTGTGGAATTTCGTACCACAGTAACGCATGTGCTTTATTATTAATACTTTGTTTAGGTTTTTTTGTTTTTATAAAACCATATCTCTATAAATAATTTGACTGACTTGGCTGAAAATTGTCAAGCCCCAAAATTGAAAAATCGTACGTTAGTGATGTACACGAACATGAGGTAGACCTGGAGGTGGCTCCGATGATGTGTATGTGTAGGTTCAAATGCTTGAACCAACTCCGTTTTGAAAACTGTCGTACGTTAGTGTAGGAGAGCTTGCTATCCTGCACTTGAACTTCTTCTGCATTCCTACCCAACAAGCAGGGCCCTTCTTTTGGTGGAGAAGTAATGAATTCTTACTGGCTTGAGAACATGCAAGTCCTTGGCCACAAGTGCTCTCCTTGGCTGACCTAGCGGGCCCTTCTTTTGGTCGATAGCCAGATCCTCCGTGCCCTACAGGAATCGCTCGCCAGCGAGCTCGCCGCTTGGATGAGTGCCATGAGCAGCGTCACTGATAACGCCATCGAGCTCGGCAAGAACCTCTCCATCGCCTACAACCTACAATGCCAGGCCAAGATCACACGTGAGGACCTCAGGATCGTCGCTCCAATGGATACGGTTTTGTCGGTGCAATGGATACGGCTTCTGTGTATGTGGGGATCCTGTGTATGTGTGCGTGTGATAGATTGGCGTCGTCGACCTGTGTAACTGTGTTGATTTTTTATCTCCCTTCTTCCACAGGTGACATCCCCTTCCACAACGGCTGCAGTGTTGGGCTTATGGATGAGGGAATAGTGGCTGTAATGGTGGGCTTATCCTATTATTCATGCAACTTGTGAGTGAGTACATGTGTTTAAGCACTACTTCGAGGAGCTGGAAGAGGAGTCGCTGAGAGATAACTTTGGTGTTGTGGTAAGCAAATTTCAAGTACTTCTGTTGATGTGCGGCTACTGGGACTTGACAGAATGGGGCGCCATTTTGTGCTTACAGTATGAGTTGCTTGATGAGATGATGGATTTTGGGTACCCACAATATATAGAGGCAAAGACCTTGATCCTGTACAGTTTTATTGTCAGACTGGTTAGACCATATGACAAATTGAGAGAAATTGTAGTTAGCAGCAAGACAATATGAAACTGAACAAAGGAAAGTGGCTGAGTGAATTTACATGTTCCATTCTGTACATCTCATAGTCATGACGAAATTGATTACATTCTTCGGTCCCCTTAAAGTATTCATCATCAAAGTTCTCATCTGTATTTTATGTGCAGTTACAGGGGAAAGGACATCATCCAGTTATTCAAATGGAGATGAAATTCAAAACTATAAGGATCTTGTCCCATGAAAGACTACAAATGAGGTTTAATTTCATTAGATCATTAGATTGTATCTTTTGCATTCCTTTGGCATGTATGGCTGGGCTGGCCATGTCGGGATTTTCAATTTTTGGTCACTACACATGAAACCATTTTGGACACTAATCAGTAGCTAGCTACAAAAATTGTTTATGTTTTTTTGGCCAAACATGCATGCCTGAACTATCGTATCTAACAATTTGTCAAAGAAAGTCTTAGCTTTTCTATGGATTAAATCTCATTTACTCTTTTGGGCTAAGCTAATACTAAATTCTACGGTGTTTAGTTTCAGCGTAAAGTCTATGGTGTTTCGTTTCAGCTTGGACTGGGATAAGAAAAATTGAAGTATGTCTCTTGGCCTTGCCATCAGACTTACAGTGATTCACGACATGCATATTTTCCTATGGAGGTATTGTATTCCACGATCATTCAGTTGTAGCAGCTTGATGCCTGACCTTTTCTGTTCCTTTAGCTTTTTAGGTGTTATATCCTAAATTCGGTTGTTGCTGGAAGGTATTGTATCACTGAATAACTAGGCAGAAAACATTTATGAGGTCCTCACATCTAAATGTTACAGATTGGTGGAATGATAAATTTTTATCACTCATTTGTTCTTGTTAAAAGAAGCTCGTAAGGATGCACTGGCACCATAGTTTTTGTTTCTTTTCATTTGTCTCAGTATTTTTTTTTACAAAAGACTCAATATTATCTTTAGCATATGGTGCTTTCAAATTGTAAATTCGTGTGTGCCATCACAACGCACAACAACTCCCACAAATAGGGCCTTTATTTGGGCGTTTGTAAGGCCTATACAACAACAAATAGTTGAAGGAGATTTAGTAAAATTTGTTCGTCGAGAAGTTAAGCGGATGCATTGAAGCCAACTTGTGTCATTCGAGACCTTGTTCAAAGGTATTTGAATCTTCAGTCTTGAACAGCGAATCAATTACTTCTGTTGTATAGTTAGGTATCCTAATATTATGCGAATGAATTTGATTGTGTAGTTCTTAAATTAGTCACACACATGATCGTAGAAGGTAAGACATTCAAGTCAGGTGTATTAGATTAAGTTTTATAGGTGTGGGTGGTAATAGTCGTGACTGTCATTTAGTAAATATGCTAAAAATCATTTGTTCCAGTGCAACTTGTTCATGATTTTTGGTACATGTTTTCTTTCATACGACTTATCTCCTCCCTCTGCAAAATAGGGAGAAAGCATCAGACATAAGTAAAATACATCACATCTACTAACTCAAACGTTGATTCACTATAGAACACTATCTTTCTTTCTTGTCTTTTACCATGTCCATATTTAGTCATTTGCTCTCGGATTCCTAGCAATTTATGAAATGTAGTTCTATAGCATTCTATGGAAAGAAATGTATTTGTGGAGAAACATATTCTAGGTGTTTACATAACATTAGAACCTGTCAAGTATCCTCTCACTTCCATTTCCCCTATCGTGGCCTCTCCTAATTGGTTTGCCGTCGCAACGCACGGGCACTCACCTATGAATATATATGGTTGTTTGTTTGTGCCTGTTTGTATTCGTTGTGCGTCGCGAATAGACTGCGGTCCATTTCTGAGCTTCGAGGAATCGACGGTCAAGCTTCGGCGACCAAATGATCCAGTTCTTCAAGTTCTACGAGATCGAAGACCCTGAGCATCTGTTTGGTGAAGGCAAGTGTCCTCTGACCCATTATGTCCCATTTACTTTATAATTCACCTCCCGCATTTCACAGTTATACCTAAGGATTGACTAGCTTTTGTTATCCATGTCCTTGTTTACCTATTTGGGTTGGATTATTATTGTTTAGCCTTATGCCATTGCTCAACTCTAATCAATGAACATGATGAGAATTATCAATGATACGTTGTTTCCCTCCTTTATTATGATGTTATACTTGTGGTATTCAAGGGGGCTCGAGCGGTTTCTCGAGTGCCTCTCCGTAAGGACCTGTTCGTTGGATGACCGCCCGGGAAAACAGTGCAACCATGAGGGTGGAATGGGATGCCCTTAGCTGAATAATTAGAGGAACCGGGGTGTAGTTCGCTTAGCCGTCGTGCCGTTAATGGGGCTCGGTGTATGCGGCTTGCTCTGCCAAGTTTGGTTCGCCCCTTGGGGAGGAGTGCGGTGCATTTAGGAAGGCTAACGGGCGGCTACAGCCCCGAGGAATCTTTGTAAAGGCTACGTAGTGAGACCCTGCCTATTCACCTTGGTAGTGTTTAAGGGCTTGATCGGCCCGAGGCAAGAGGGAATCACGTCTTGTGGGTAAAGTGCGCAACCTCTGCAGAGTGTTATGAAACTGATATATCAGCCGTGCTCACGGTTATGAGCGGCCAAGGGAGCTCCAGTGATTAGAGATACTTGATCAGAGATGGTTGGTTTACAGGTGGTGATGAGGACGATGTTCATGACTATGGTAATGGTAAGTGGTATTCTTTCCGTTTGGAAAGGGTACTCTTGGGTTAACAACTTGGGTTAATACTAAAATCTGGCTCTCTCTACTAGTAATAATAATCTGACCAACTAAAAGCAACTGCTTGACTTAACCCCACATAAAGCTAGTCCACTACAGCCCAACAGGACACTTGCTGAGTATGTTGATGTGTACTCACCCTTGCTCTACACACCAAACCCCCCCTTCCCCAGGTTGTCCACGTTGCAACCACTGCTCAGGAGAAGATGAAGTCGTGGAGGAAGACTTCTAGGAGTTCCAAGAGTACGACGAGTTTTAGGCGTGGGTTAGCGGCAACCCCCAGTCGGCTGCCTGTGAAGGTCGCGTGTATCTACGTTTCGTTTTCGCACTTTGATTATTGTTAAAGACTATGTGGATGTCTCAGACATATGATGTAATCGACTATTATTACCCTTTTATTTTATTATTTGAGCACTGTGTGATGATGTCCAATTATGTAACTGCTGTGTACGTGAATTGCTGATCCTGGCACGTACATGGTTCGCATTCGGTTTGCCTTCTAAAACCGGGTGTGACAGTCTCCCATGTAGCTTCTTCTACTGAATGGTGACTCCACTGAACCTTATACATTCTGATCGACCTTGCCTGCGTTGATCTCTCCTTCTGATCCATTATCTTGACGGGTTACTCTTGATAAGATAAGTCTGGTTCTATCTCAATTTCTGGTTCAGGTAGCACTTCAGTGGTTAAGCAGACACATTTACATAGCTGAGATACATGGAACACATCATGAACAGCTGACATGTGGGGTGGCAACTTCAATTGATATGCTACAGGTCCACAAGTCTCCTTGATCTCATAGGGTCCAATGTAGCGAGGAGCTAACTTGCCCTTGATTCCAAATCTCTGGACACCTTTGGTGGGTGACACCTTAAGATAAACATGATCTCCCACTTCAAACTGCAGGGGCTTCCTTCTCTTGTCATGATAGCTCTTTTGCTTGGCCTGGGCAGCTTCTAGGTTATTCTTAATAACTCTGACCTTTTCCTCTGCTTCAAGTACCAAGTCTGGTCCAAATATTTCCCTTTCTCCTACTTGAGACCAATTCAGCGGGGTCCTACACCTTCTTCCATACAAGGCTTCAAAAGGTGCCATCTTCAAACTGGACTGGTAGCTGTTATTATAGGAGAATTCTGCCAAGGAAAGACACTTGTCCCAATCCTTTCCATAGTGTAGCACATAGGCTCTCAACATGTCTTCCAAAATCTGATTTACCCTTTGTCTGGCCATCCGTTTGAGGATGGTATGCAGAGCTTCTTATTACATGGGTCCTAGGTGATTCCTGTAATTGCTCCCAAAATTGTGCCACGAATGGTGCTCCTCTGTCCGATACTATAGTCCTTGGTATTCCATGCAAGCGAACTATCTGGTCAATTTAGATTTCTGCATACTTCTCCGTCCTGTGGGTGGTGTGCACTGGCAAAAAGTGAGCTGTCTTGGTCAATCTATCCACAATGACCCAAATGGAATCATGGTGCCGGGAGGTATTGGGCTATCCCACGATAAAATCCATACAAATGTCCTCCCATTTCCAAGATGGTATGGGAAGGGGTTGAAAAGGGCCTGCTACCTTCAAATGACTGGCCTTGATTCTTTGGCAGGTGTCACATTCGGATATGTACTTGGCAATTTCCCTCTTCATTCTGGTCCACCAGTATAAAGATCTGAGATCATGATACATCTTGTTACTGCCGGGGTGCATGGAGAATTTTGAAAGGTGAGCTTCATCCAATATCTTCTTTCTGAGCTCAGGGTCCTTGGGAACAACCAATC
Source organism: Zea mays (assembly GCF_902167145.1). Lineage (NCBI taxonomy): Eukaryota > Viridiplantae > Streptophyta > Magnoliopsida > Poales > Poaceae > Zea > Zea mays. Next base: position 97,276,389 of record NC_050105.1, on the reverse strand, counting down.
GGTCTCCAAACCATAGGATTCCTTTGCTGTCCTGACGGAAGCATTTGTATTTTTCTGCTTTCTGCTTGATCATCTCCTTAATACCTGAACACCCTTGTCTTCGATTTGTGCCCTGACTATTTGCTCTTGTAATGTGGGCTCCACTGAAATATAATTTAAAGCACCCGAGGAAACAACCTCTAGGTTTAGTTTGCACAACTCATCACACAGGGTGGCGACTCTTGCATCCATGTTCATACAATTGCACTGGGCCTTCCTGCTTAAGGCGTCTGCCACAACATTGGCCTTGCCAGGGTGGTAATGCACCTCCAAATCATAGTCCTTGATTAGCTCTAACCATCTCCTCTGCCTCATATTAAGATCCGCTTGAGTGAAAATGTATTTGAGACTCTTATGATCAATGTAAATGTTGCAGTGAGCTCCCATCAGGTAACGTCTCCATATCTTGAGAGCATGAACCACAGCTGCTAATTCCAGATCATGTGTGGGGTAGTTCTGCTCATGGGGTCTAAGTGCTCGGGAGGCATAAGCAATCACTCTGTTGTCTTGCATTAAGACACATCCCAATCCAGTACCGGAAGCATCGCAATACACTTCAAAGGGCTTGGTGTTGTCAGGTTGAGCTAGCACTGGTGTTGTTGTCAAGTGCTGCCTTAGTGTATGAAAGGCATCCTCACACTTCTGGCTCCAATCATACTTGACTCCCTTCTTCAACAGTTCAGTCATTGGCTTGGCAATTCTGGAGAAATCTGGAATGAATCGTCGATAATACCCTGCCAATCCCAGAAAACTCTGAATCTGTCTCACTGTGGTAGGAGGTTTCCAATCCATTACTTCTTGTACCTTTTTAGGATCAACTTATATCCCATCCTGAGAAATTATGTGACCCAAGAATTTAATTTCCCTTAGCCAGAAATCACACTTAGACAACTTAGCATAAAGACGATGATCGCGCAGTCGTTGAAGCACGATGTGTAGATGCTCAGTATGCTCGTCTTCATTCTTGGAATAGACTAGAATATCTTCAATGAAAACGACCACGAATTTGTCTAGCTCTGGCATGAATACTGAGTTCATCAGGTACATGAAATAAGCCGGGGCATTGGTCAGCCCAAAAGACATCACCAAGAATTCATAGAGCCCATATCTGGTAGAGAAAGCCGTCTTGGGAATATCGCTGGCACGGATCTTGATCTGATGGTAGCCCGAGCAAGGTCTATCTTGGAGAACACTTTGGCTCCCACCAACTGATCAAACAAAACATCAATGCGGGGCAGCAGGTATTTGTTCTTGATGATCACCGCATTGAGAGGGCGGTAATCAACACACATTCTCAAACTCTCATCCTTTTTCTTCACAAATAAGGCCGGACATCCCCACGGTGAAGTACTTGGGCGAATGAACCCCTTGTCCAACAACTCTTGCAGTTGCTTCTTCAATTCTGCCAATTCTGTTGGAGGCATCCTATAGGGTCTCTTGGATATAGGAGCAGTCCCGGGATGCAATTCAATTGCGAACTCGATGTCTCTATCAGGTGGCATCCCTAGCAATTCGTCAGGAAAGACATCTGGGTAGTCACAGACCACAGGGATTCTTTCAACCGATGACTCTATCATAGGGAATGCACAAGAACGGGTACAACCCAGATCAGGCAAATATAAAGTAGTCTCGCCATAAGCAGGGGAGTGAATCTCAATGGCCCTTGCTGCAATATCCAATACTGCCTGATGCCTGGATAACCAATTTGTTCCCAATATAATGTCCATGCTGTCCAACCCTAACATGAGAAGGGTGGTTCTAATCACAAGACTACCAAATTTTATAGGCACTTGCCTGTTGATTTGGTAGGTGGCAACCCTGCCTCCAGGTGTTGAAATTGTGATACCCCCATCGGTGTGGTGAAAAGGTAATTGGCACTTGGCACTAAATTTGGCACTGATAAAACTATGTGATTGTCACACCCGGTTTTAGAAGGCAAACCGAATGCGAACCATGTACGTGCCAGGATCAGCAATTCATGTACACAGCAGTTACATAACATGGACATCATCACACAGTGCTCAAATAGTATTAAAAGGGAAATAGTAGTCGATTACATCATATGTCTGAGACATCCACATAGTCTTTACAAATAATCAAAGTGCGGAAAAGAAACGTAGATAAACGCGGCCTTCACAGGCAACCGACTGGGGGTTGCCGCTAACCCACGCCTAGAGCTCGTCGTAGTCTTGGAACTCCTGGAGGTCTCCTTCCATGGCTTCGCCTTCTCCTGAGCAGGGGTTGCAATGCTGACAACCTAGGGATGGGGGGGGTTTGGTGTGTAGAGCAAGGGTGAGTACACATCAACATACTCAGCAAGTATCCTGTTTGGCTGTAGTGGACTAGCTTTATGTGGGGGGGGGTAAGTCAAGCAGTTGCTTTTAGTTGGTCAGATTATTATTACTAGTAGAGAAAGCCAAGTTTTAGAATTAACCCACGTTATTAACCCAAACGTACTCCTTTCCAAACGGAAAGAGTACCACTTACCATTACCAGAGTCAATACCAAGAACCATCAATCTCATTGCCACCTGCAAATCCGAACATCTCTGATCAAGTACCACTAATCACTGGAGCTCCCTTGGCCGCTCATAACCGCGAGCACGGCTGATATATCAGTTTCAAACACACTACAGAGGTTGTGCTCTTTACCCACAAGCTGTGATTCCCTTTCTGCCCGGAGATCATGACTCTCCATTGATCACTACCAAGGTGACCCAGCAGGGCATCACTACGTAGCCTTTACAAAGATTCCCCGGGGCTGTAGCCGCCCGTTAGGTTTCCTAAATGCACCGCACTCCTCCGCAAGGGGCGAATCCAAACTTGGCAGAGCGAGCCGCATACACCGAGCCCCATTGACGGCACAACGGCTAAACGAACTACATCCTAGATCCTCTAATTACTCAGCTAAGGGCACCCCATTCCACCCTCATGGTTGCACTATTTTCCCGGGCGGTCATCCAACGAACAGGTCCTTACGGAGAGGCACTCGAGAAACCGCTCGAGCCCCCTTGAAGACCACGAGTATAACATCATAATAAAAGAAGGGAAAACAGCGTATCATTGATAATTCTCATCATGTTCATTGATTAGAATTGAGCAATAGCATAAGACTAAGCAATAATAATCCAACCCAGATAGTTTACAAGGACATGGATAACAAAAGCTAGTCAATCCTTAGGTATAAATGTGTAATGCGGGAGGTGAATTAAAGAATGTATAGGACAGAGATAGGTCAAGGGACACTTGCCTCCACCAACCGACTGCTGCTCAGGGACTTCTCTTGCGAGTTCTTCGGGCTCCTCGACCGAATCGTTCTCTATGCGAGTGCAGACATACATACATACATCCATCCATTCAAATTAGGAAACAAACAGTACACCATACAAGAGAACAAGTCGATTAAACATGCATAGAATATGACATACGATATTACATTTACCATGGTTAGAAAGAAACGGGGAAGGGCCTCGCAGGGGTTAAAGCTTATGCTCGAGGCGCGTTACGGGTAGATGAATAACTAGACGTTATGTGCTCTAGTTCTACTTAGCTCCAATAATAAGGATTAGCTACATGCACTAATAGAAACATGACCACTTTCAGTTGATCAACATTAAATGAGCTAGATGATTAACTATATGAATTAACTAACGTAACCAATTTCCAAATTGAGTTTCCCATTTCATTAACATGAACAACGTGATTAGCGCGCATAAAATATACGGGGAGGGGTAGACGGGCTCGTCTAGGGGTAGACGAAGGCACGGCGAGCCATGCCAAGACACCGCGCGCAAGGCCGCACACACGCGCCGCGAACTAGCCGTGCACACGTCGGGGCCGCGCGCTGGCCGAGCTCAAGGCCGCGCGCCATAGGCACGCTGGGCCGTGCTCGAGGCCGCGCCGGGGCCGTCACGGCGCGAGCAGGACATGCCGGGGCGGGCGGGCGAGCACGGACGGGCGAGCACGGGCGGGACGGGCGACGCCGCGGGCAGGGGAGCACGCGCGGACGGGGCGGGGCACGCCGCGCGGGCGCCATGGCCGGCGAGGCCACGACCGGCCACCACGCCGGGGCAGGGGACGGCGCGGGCGCGACGGGCAGGGGCTGCCATGGCCGGGGCGGGCGGGGTCGGTGAGCACGACCGGGGCGGGGGCAAGCTCGGGGCGGGCGCGGCTGGGGGCCGGCGAGCCGAGGCGGGCGCGGCCGGGGACGGCGAGCTCAAGGCGGGTGAGCTCGGGGCGGGCGCGGCCGGGGACGGCGAGCTCGGGGCGGGCGAGCTCGGGGCGGGCGCGACCGGGGACGGCGAGCCGAGGCGGGCGTGGCCGAGGCGGCGCGACCGGGGCGGGCCGGCGAGCGCGGCCACATCGCGGGGAGAGCGCCGGTGGGCGGGGGAAGGAGGAGGGAGGGGAGGGAAGAGGAGAGGGGGGAGGGAGGGGCTCACTGCGGGCGGGGGAGGGCGGCGGCGGCGGCGGTTTCGGGTGAGCAGGGGGGTCGGGGCGGGTTGGGCAGGGGAGAGAGATTTGGGGGAGGGGAGGGGGATGACAGTCGGGGCCCGCAGAGGAGGGGAGAGAAATTTGGGGGGGGGAGGGGAGGGGGGCGCGGCTGGGCCGCTCTTGGGCCCAAAGTGGGGGCGCGAGGGGGCGGCTGGGCCAAAAAAAAGGAAGGAGAGGGAGGGGAGAGAAGAAAAGATTTTCCTTTTTAATATCTATTTCCTATATGAATGTTTTCACACTTTCAAACAATCAAAGAAATGCATGGTTCGGCATGGTGCAGCAATCCAAAGAAAATAACTCTAGGATTTACTATTGTCACATGACCTAAAGTTTTGAAGACGGGTGAGGTTTTAGCGAAAAGAAATGGAAAAGAGGGGTAACGCCCGAATTTAGTGAGCGATAGAGAAAAGAAAAAATTCAACTCGAAATTCGGGGCGTTACAAACCTATCCCCCTTAAAAGAATCTCGCCCTCGAGATTCAGGGTTGGCTAGCAAAGAGCTCAGGGTATTTGGCCATCAGATCATCTTCACGCTCCCAGGTTGCCTCTTCCTCAGAGTGATGATTCCATCTGACCTTGCACATTCTGATGGTCTTCCTTCGGGTGACTCTGTCTGCGGTCTCAAGGATTTGTGTTGGCTTCTCAACGTAGGTCAAGTCCTCCTGGACTTCAAGACCTTCAACTGGCAACTGCTCTTCTAGCAGACGCAAGCACTTCTTCAATTGAGACACATGAAAGACATCATGCACAGAAGATAAATTTTTTGGTAGGCTGAGCTGATAGGCCACTTCTCCATGCCTTGCGAGAATCTGGTACGGACCGATGTAGCGGGGTGCTAGCTTTCCCTTAACTCCGAACCTTCTGACTCCTCTGATCGGTGACACTTTCAGATAGATGAAGTCTCCAACCTCAAAACTCAGCTCTCTTCTTCTGGTGTCTGCATAGCTTTGCTACCTTGATTGCGCTATCTTCAGATTCTCTCGGACCATCTTGATGTTCTCTTCAGCTTCAAGCAGAATGTCTGGCCCGAACACTTGCTTTTCTCCGGGCTGATCCCATTGCAACGAAGTTCTACAACTCCTGACATAGAGCGCCTAAAAAGGTGACATCTTCAAACTGGTCTGATAACTGTTGTTATAGGAGAACTCTGCATAAGGCAATCGCTTGTCCCATCCGGACTGATCTTGCAACGCACAGGCTCTCAACATGTCTTCAAGGATTTGATTGGTCCTTTCGGTCTGACCATCTGTCTGCGGATGATAAGCTGAACTGAAATTTAGATGTGTGCCCAAAGCTTCATGTAGCTGCTGCCAGAAATGAGAGGTGAACTGCGTTCCTCGGTCTGACACTATCTTCTTTGGCACACCGTGAAGACAAACGATTTGAGACATGTACAACTCTGCCAATACTGCACTGCTGTAGTTGGTCTTGACAGGTATGAAGTGGGCTGACTTGGTTAAGCGATCCACCACTACCCAAATGACATCGTAGCCGGCTCGAGTGCGAGGCAATCCGACTATGAAATCCATGCCGATTTCATCCCATTTCCACTAGGGAATTTGCAACGGTTGCAACAATCCAGCTGGTCTCTGGTGCCCCACCTTGATCCGCCGACAACTATCACACATAGCCACATGCTCTGCGATTTCCCTCTTCATTCCGTACCACCAGAATTTCTTCCTCAGATCTTGATACATCTTCTCACTGCCAAGGTGAATCGAATAGGCTGTCTCATGAGCTTCCTTGAGGATCAACTCCCGAATAGACTGGACATTGGGAACGCACAAGCGGTCTTTGAACCATATCAAACCTTCTGCATCTTCCCGAAAATCTTTGCCTCTGCCATCTAGAATCAGTCGCCGGATCTCACCGATCTTCTCATCGTTCTTCTGCGCTTCTTTGATTTCCCGCTCCAGGGTAGGTTCCAACTCAATTGTGACTCCTCGCAAATTATTCAGAAATCCGAGACTCAACCTGTCAAACTCTTTGGCCAATTCATAAGGCATCGGACGAGCGACCATCAGATTGACTTGACTCTTTCTGCTCAAAGCATCTGCCACTACGTTCGCTTTGCCTGGATGGTAATGGATCTCCAACTCATAGTCTTTGATCAGCTCTAACCATCTTCGTTGCCTCATATTCAGCTCTGACTGAGTGAATATGTACTTCAGACTCTTGTGGTCTGTGTAAACATCACATTTCTGTCCATACAGATAGTGCCTCCATGTCTTCAGTGCGTGAACCACTGCTGCCAACTCTAGATCATGGATTGGGTAATTCTTCTCATGAACCTTCAACTGTCGGGACGAGTAAGCCACAACTCTTCCCTCTTGCATCAACACACATCCCAAACCTATGTAGCAAGCATCACAATACACCGAGAAGGGCTTGTGCACATCAGGCAAGACTAAGACATGCGTTGTAGTCAACTTCTCTTTCAGCGCTTCGAAGGCCTCTTGATATTTCTGGGTCCACTTGAACTCGACCTTGTTGCCTAGCAACGTTGTCATTGGTTTCGCAATCTTCGAGAACCCTTCAATGAATCGCCGATAATATCCGGCCATTCCAATGAAGCTTTTGATTCCTCGAGCATCTGTTGGCGCTTTCCAGTTCAGAATATCTGCCACTTTCTTTGGATCCACAGCCAATCCTTCTTTGTTGATTATATGACCCAAGAACAGGACTTCACTGATCCAGAACTCGCACTTGCTCAACTTTGCATACAACTGGTGCTCTCACAATCTCTGCAATACCATCCTCAAATGATCTGCATGCTCTTCTTCACTTTGAGAATAAATCAGAATGTCATCGATGAATACCACCACAAACTTATCGAGATAGTCCATGAATACACTGTTCATCAAGTTCATGAAGAAGGCCGGTGCATTTGTCAAACCGAAAGACATCACAGTGAACTCATACAAACCATACTTGGTAATGAATGTCGTCTTCAGAATGTCTGAAGGTCGGATCTTGAGCTGATGATAACCTGACCTCATATCTATCTTGGAGAACACACTGGCTCCTCTCAACTTGTCGAACAGATCTTCTATTCTGGGCAAGGGGTACTTGTTCTTGATGGTGACTTCATTCAGAGCTCGATAATCAATACACATCCTTTTGGTGCCATCTTTCTTCTCCACAAATAGGACAGGGGCGACCCAAGGCGAGGTGCTTGGCCGAATGTAACCTTTCTCTGACAACTCATTGATCTACTTCTTAAGTTCAACCAACTTTGGTCCTAATACTCTGTAAGCTCTCTTAAAGATGGGGGCGGTTCCAGGAAGAAGCTCTATGGCAAATTCAACTTTCCGCTCTGGTGGCATACCTGGTAAGTCCTTTGGAAACACATCTGGAAACTCAGACACAACCTTGATACTCTCAATTGGGTCTGCTTCACTGCTATCAACAACCATCTGATAACAACTTCCTTTCTTTGGCTCAGGCAGGACTAACTCGGTCACCACTTCCTCTCCTAGTTGGGACACCAACTTGATTGTCCTCTTATCACAACTGATAACTGCCTGATACTTATCTAGCCAATTCATCCCTAGGATGACATCTATTCCCTGAGTACCCATTACTATGAGGTTGGCGGGAAACGCTATCCCCCTTATTTCCACACTTACATTCAAACAAATGCTATCGGCTTGAATTCTACCACCAGCTGAGTCAATTTGAATGGGGGTTGACATGGTAGTTATTGGAAGATTATGTGCTTCTACCCATGATGCAGTAATGAAGGAATGCGTTGCTCCAGTATCAAATAACATTTCTACAATATGGGAGTCGACTGGGAACATACCTACTATCATGCCAGAGGTCTCCTGAACTGCTTCAGCCTCCAAGTGGTTCAGTCTTCCATGATTGTAGCGCGGCTGAGAGCGGTTGCCTTCTCCGGGCTGAGACACATTCTGCTTTGCTGGGGCATTGGGGCCTGACTGTTGCTGGGCTGCCTTCTTCAGACATTGCATCACCCAATGGCCTTGCTCTCCACAGTGGAAACATGCTCTGTTTCCAACCTGAGCTGGTGCTGCCTGACTGTTCTGCTGGTTTGCTGGGGCAGGAAGACGAGGTGCCTGCTGATTTTGTCTCTGAAACTAACCTCCTCCTGACTGATTGTTCTAGCGATTCTGATACTGGTGCTGAGGATACTGCCTTTGGAATTGCTGATGCTGAGGTGGACGTTGGTTCTGCCTGAACTGCTGAGGTTGATTGCTTGAGAAACGAGGACGACTGCTGCTTCCAGGCTGGGGTCCACTGATCTTGCGCTTACGATCCTCCATCTCCTTACGCTTCCTCTGTGTCATGATTTCCCTGTCAATCAAGTGCTGGAATGTCGGGAAGGTGTGATTCATCAGTTGATACTGAAGAGGGTCAACCAAGCCTCTCAGGAAACGGTACTGTCGTTTGGCGTCGGTGTTGACATCTTCAGGAGCATAGCGAGACAACTACAGAAACCTGTCCCGGTACTCACTGACAGACGATGACCCTTGCTTGAGGGCTAGGAACTCCTCCTTATTCACTGTCATCAGACCTGCAGGAACATGGTACTGACGAAAGCTACTTCTGAACTCTTCCCAGGTGATGGTGTCGGGGTTGGAATGGGTGACGAGATAAGACTCCCACCATGACTGAGCTGCTCCTCTCAACAGACGGGGACCATACAGGACTTTCTCCCTGTCGTCACACTGAGCGGTATGCAACTCCCGCTCCACAGTGCGCAGCCAGTCTTCGGCATCCATGGGGTCAAAAGAATGAGCAAACGTTGGTGGATGACCTCTCATGAATTCAGCACGCTTGTCCCTGGGCATCTGAGGCATCTGAGGCTGAGGTGGGGCCTGCTGCTGCTGCTGAATGGCGGCTAGAGTCTGACCGATGGCTTGAACTGCCTGAGTCTGCATCAGGAACATCTTCTTGATGGACATCGGGGGCGGGGGCGGCAGTTGCTGTTGCTGAGGCACCTCATCCTGCTGAGCGGCTTGCTCCTGCTGAGCACGCCTTCCTCCTCTGTGCCTGTTCTCTGACATCTGCAGAATGCAACCACACATCAGAACTGATCTTACAAATCTTGCAGCATAAGAAAAGAGTATAGAATTCTCCACAATACTAAACAGATGAGCATCTTCACTGATCTCCAACACAGACCACACAGCTTCTCAGATAAAGAGGAAAGTGGAATAAAAGGCTTCCCAACTAAATAGCTAACTCCTTTAACATAACAGGTAAACCAAAATGCAGGGGATACCCACACTCTGGTGACAGTCATTACAAAGATCCAAAGCAAACGTAGTTCATCATGACAACCATAAATGCACAGGATATAGCAAACTACCCTGTCTAACTAAGACTAACTAAGAGCGAGACTAACGCTAAGACTATAGCTTCTATGCATATATTTCGTATTAATTACAAGATCCGACTCTAACGATCTATGGTTCTAGATTTATCTTGGTCTTGCAGTCGGGATTGCCATAAGACTGGTGTCCACGCCGAGGTGAGCGGTACGGGTGCTGAGTCCCGATGGGAGCGGGGGAACCATCATCCAGGTGATGACGTTCCGCGCGCTCAGCCCACAGCAGGGCGATCTCAGCACGAGCCCTACTCAGCTCGTCTAGCGCATGGTCCAGCTCCGTGTTTAGCACGGCGGCTAGGTTGACTGTGCTGCTCAACCTAGGATTGTCCTCACCAATAGGTGAGACAATCACGCCTCCTGTGCTGCCAGATGGACGGCGGGGGTAATACTTCAGGTTGAGATTGTCAGCTACCCCACCGAGCACTGAGCAGTAGTGCGAAAGTGCACGCCGTGCGGCATCTTGCATGGCCGCCTCAGCTGAGTCCCACTCAGAGATAGAATAGTGCTCTAAGCAGGCCTCCGCACCCTAGAGACTGTTCTCCGGACGGCGCACCAAGCATGTCGCCTCCCAGCGGTCCGGGTAGACCCCACAACTATGCTGGTAGACCACACAGCGATACTCGATGGACCAAGTACGCCGGTTAAGTGCCCAACGTAGCGGGGTGTTGAGTGCATCGTGGAAGTGACACCCGCGAGCAGCGTCGCGAGTGATGGGTCGAGCAACCCATCCTTCCGGCTCCTGGTCAGCAGAAAAGTCGGTGTCGTGGCTCGAGCTGTCGTCGCCACCTCCGTCGTCACGGGACGGCGAAGCGGACGCTCCACGAGACGAGAGGGTAAGAAGGGGATGACAGACTTCCGTGCGGTGTGTCTAAGACGAGCCATCTACAAAAGACACTGCAAGCAAAAGAGTGAGAACAAAATTAATATGACCAGCAAGTAATGAACCATAAATAAATGAAGGATTAGAATAAAACACAATTTTCAGCAAGGTATAATATACAGTAGAACATAGTTTTGGTCGATATGACCAACTTTTGAAGGGATATCAAAGTCAAGGCAGGGACAGAGGTCTATAATCCTTAGAACGACCATTCTACTCTAGGTTAGCGGTCCTACAGTCAGCACGGCTTTGATACCACCTATGTCACACCCGGTTTTAGAAGGCAAACCGAATGCGAACCATGTACGTGCCAGGATCAACAATTCACGTACACAGCAGTTACATAACATGGACATCACCACACAGTGCTCAAATAGTATTAAAAGGGAAATAGTAGTCGATTACATCATATGTCTGAGACATCCACATAGTCTTTACAAATAATCAAAGTGCGGAAAAGAAACGTAGATAAACGCGACCTTCACAGGTAGTCGACTGGGGGTTGCCGCTAACCCACGCCTAGAACTCGTCGTAGTCTTGGAACTCCTGGAGGTCTCCTTCCACGGCTTCGCCTTCTCCTGAGCAGGGGTTGCAATGCTGACAACCTGGGGATGGGGGGGTTTGGTGTGTAGAGCAAGGGTGAGTACACATCAACATACTCAGCAAGTATCCTGTTTGGCTGTAGTGGACTAGCTTTATGTGGGGGGTAAGTCAAGCAGTTGCTTTTAGTTGGTCAGATTATTATTACTAGTAGAGAAAGCCAAGTTTTAGAATTAACCCACGTTATTAACCCAAACGTACTCCTTTCCAAACAGAAAGAGTACCACTTACCATTACCAGAGTCAATACCAAGAACCATCAATCTCATTGCCACCTGCAAATCCGAACATCTCTGATCAAGTACCACTAATCACTGGAGCTCCCTTGGCCGCTCATAACCACGATCACGGCTGATATATCAGTTTCAAACACTCTGCAGAGGTTGTGCACTTTACCCACAAGCCGTGATTCCCTTTCTACCCGGAGATCATGACTCTCCATTGATCACTACCAAGGTGACCCAGCAGGGCGTCACTACGTAGCCTTTACAAAGATTCCCCGGGGCTGTAGCCGCCCGTTAGGTTTCCTAAATGCACCGCACTCCTCCCCAAGGGGCGAACCCAAACTTGGCAGAACGAGCCGCATACACCGAGCCCCATTGACGGCACAACGGCTAAGCGAACTACACCTCGGATCCTCTAATTACTTAGCTAAGGGCACCCCATTCCACCCTCATGGTTGCACTGTTTTCCCGGGCGGTCATCCAATGAACAGGTCCTTACGGAGAGGCACTCGAGAAACCGCTCGAGCCCCCTTGAAGACCACGAGTATAACATCATAATAAAAGAAGGGAAAACAGCGTATCATTGATAATTCTCATCATGTTCATTGATTAGAGTTGAGCAATAACATAAGACTAAGCAATAATAATCCAACCCAGATAGGTAACAAGGACATAGATAACAAAAGCTAGTCAATCCTTAGGTATAAATGTGTAATGCGGGAGGTGAATTAAAGAATGTATAGGACAGAGATAGGTCAAGGGACACTTGCCTCCACCAACCGACTGCTGCTCAGGGACTTCTCTTGCGAGTTCTTCGGGCTCCTCGACCGAATCGTTCTCTATGCGAGTGCAGACATACATACATTTATCCATTCAAATTAGGAAACAAACAGTACACCATACAAGAGAACAAGTCGATTAAACATGCATAGAATATGACATACGATATTACATTTACCATGGTTAGAAAGAAACGGGGAAGGGTCTCGCAGGGGTTAAAGCTTATGCTCGAGGCGCGTTACGGGTAGACGAATAACTAGACGTTACGTGCTCTAGTTCTACTTAGCTCCAATAATAAGGATTAGCTACATGCACTAATAGAAACATGACCACTTTCAGTTGATCAACATTAAATGAGCTAGACGATTAACTATATGAATTAACTAACGTAATCAATTTCCAAATTGAGTTTCCCATTTCATTAACATGAACAACGTGATTAGCGCGCATAAAATATATGGGGGGATAGACGGGCTCGTCTAGGGGTAGACGAAGGCACGGCGAGCCGTGCCAAGACACCGCGTGAAAGGCCGCGCGCTGGCCGAGCTCAAGGCCACGCGCCATAGGCACGCTGGGCCGAGCTCGAGGCCGCGCCGGGGCCGTCACGGCGCGAGCAGGACATGCAGGGGCGAGCGGGCGAACACGGACGGGCGAGCACGGGCGGGACGGGCGACGCCGCAGGCAGGGGAGCGCGCGCGGACGGGGCGGGGCACGCCGCGCGGGCGCCATGGCCGGCGAGGCCACGACCGGCCACCACGCCGGGGCAGGGGACGGTGCGGGCGTGACGGGCAGGGGCCGCCATGGCCGGGGTGGGCGGGGTCGGCGAGCGCGGCCGGGGCGGGGGCGAGCTCAGGGCGGGCGCGGCTGGGGGCGGGCACGGCCGGGGGTGGCGAGCCGAGGCGGGCGCGGCCAGAGGCGGGCGAGCTCGGGGCGGGCGCGGCCAGGGGCGGGCGCGGCCAGGGACGGCGAGCCGAGGCGGCGCGACCGGGGGCGAGCGCGCACGGGCGGGGGGCGGGCCAGCGAGCGCGGCCACGCCGTGGGGAGAGCGCCGGCGGGCGGGGGAAGGAGGAGGGAGGGGAGAGAAGAGGAGAGGGGGGAGGGAGGGGCTCACCGCGGGCGGGGGAGGGCGGCGGCGACGGTTTCGGGTGAGCAGGGGGGTCGGGGCGGGTTGGGCAGGAGAGAGAGATTTGGGGGAGGGGAGGGGGATGACAGGCGGGGCCCGTAGGGGAGGGGAGAGAAATTTGGGGGGAGGGGAGGGGGCGCGGCTGGGCCGCTCTTGGGCCCAAAGCGGGGGCGCGAGGGGGCGGCTAGGCCAAAAAAAGGAAGGAGAGGGAGGGGAGAGAAGAAAAGATTTTTCCTTTTTAATATCTATTTCCTATATGAATGTTTTCACACTTTCAAACAATCAAAGAAATGCATGGTTCGGCATGGTGCAGCAATCCAAAGAAAATAACTCTAGGATTTACTATTGTCACATGACCTAAAGTTTTGAAGACGAGTGAGGTTTTAGCGAAAAGAAATGGAAAAGAGGGGTAACGACCGAATTTAGCGAGCGATAGAGAAAAGAAAAAATTGAACTCGAAATTCGGGGCGTTACAGTGATGCACCAGAATCAAAAAGAATAATAGCAGGATAATTCAAAACTGAAAAGATACCAGTCATGACGGGTGCTCCCTCTAGAATATCAGCCATGGTGGTGAAGTTCAGCCTACCTTGCCTCACTTGCGCCTTATGTCTCTTGCCTTGGTTCTGGTTGGCATTCTGTCCCTGCCGCTGCTGGTTTCTGGGGCAATTCTTGGCATAATGTCCGGTGTTACCACATGTGAAACACCTGTTGTCATTGGCCTGACGGTACTGCTGCTGCTGTGGCTGATTGTTCCTCTGAACTGGAAACTGGGTGCGGTTGGGTGCCTGCTGCTGCTGCTGTGGCCGGATCAGCCAACGTCCTTGTTGCTGCTGGGGTCCCCTGTTCTGAGTGTCAGACATGATCCTGAAGCGCTGTGGCTGAGCTGAGGGTCCTGCCACAGGGGTCTTCCTCTTCTTTTCTGCCTGACGAGCTGTGATACAGTCCTCCTGAGAAATGACCATGTTGACTAACTCATTGTAGCTGTTGGCCCTGACGGTGTTAAGACGGTCACGGAGCTTAGTGCTAAGCCCCCTCCTGAACCTGTCCCTCTTCTTCTCATCGGTGTCTGCATGATATCCAGCATACTGGCACAGGTCATTGAAGGCCTGAGCATACTGTAACATTGTCCGGTTCCCTTGAGTGAGTGCTAGAAACTCGTTGAGCTTGCGGTCCATAATGCCTGAGGGTATATGGTGCCCCCTGAAAGCTACCTTGAACTCTCTCCATTTGTCACACCCGGGTTTTAGGGGTCCAAAGCCCGGGCGCGAACATAATCACCAGGTGTGCTAGGACCAAGTCTCACACATATGATGAATCATGGCACAGGATCGAATGTCACAACTTTACTATATAATAGGAGTTCTATATAAAATAAATAATTAATTACATTATAAGGAGACAACGGTCCAGCAACCCAAAGTTGACTGGGAGACGACGACCTAGACCTCTCACGAACTCGTCACTGCATCCTCCATGCGCCTCATCCTGCGGTACCTGTTCTTGACCTGTGGGGGGTGTGAGACAGCAAGAGTGAGCTCACATACGTTCATCGCTCAACAAGTTGTGGGGAATAATGTGCATGAACTCGCCAAAGGTGGGAGCTCACGTGAAGTGTAAGGCTTACCAAAGAGGATGGTTAGAGCTGAGCATTGCTTTTAAAGTTGGTCAAAATTTTATTAGCAATTACTAAGTATAAGTAAATACCAACCCAATTAAATAGTAGAACGAAAGTAACAACATCACCTGCGATGCAATGCATATGACAAATTGAACTTAAGTTCCATAAATTAATCATGTGAGGGTCCGAGCTGCTCTTGACCGTGAGCACGGCTAGTATACCAGTTTTACACTCTGCAGAGGTGGCGCATCTTTACCCACAAGTCATGTAACCCATCTGCCAAGGGATCGCGACTTCCCATACACCTCTACCGAGGAGGCGAGGCAGGGTAACACTACGAGGCCTTTACAAAGTTCCACTAGCTTCAGAAAATCCGCTACAGTTTATAGGAAGCTCCAATGCAGGAATCCCTTGCAGGACCGCCATCGCAGCAAAATCCTCCCGAGGGCCTCCCTACACTGACCACTCCCCTACTGCCCTTGCCCCTTTCGGGTAAGGTAGTCTTCCACTAGCTTTCCTAATTAATCAGCCAAGGGCGTCCCATTAAACCCTTGTGGTAGCACTGTTTTCCCGGGTGGTCGCTCCATGTTCCAATTAACATAATGATCTTATCATGAACAGTGATAATAAATAGATAATAAAAGTGTGATCATGAATAATGTATCTTCATACCCAAAACCACATAAAGCACTAGCAAGTACTACCCAAAAAGTTCAGTGGTAAACAAGGTATAAAGATAATCAAACTAGGGTAACCTATTGGGTCCCATCAAAATTAACCTATGCATATCATTATGATTAATCAGAACATGGCTGGGTAAAAAGAAGTGATCAAGGGCACAACTTGCCTGGGACTTGAGATTCCAGGTACCAACTTGCTCTTCGAGATGACACGTGTCCTCACTGCTAAACGTAGCAATACAGACAAACATGGTATTGGCAAAATTAACATTACATCGAACATAATATCAAACTGCGTAGGAATATTCTACGCGATGCTACGAGAGCGTAGGAACGAGAATCACTAAATTCGGAGCTACGGTTATAAACATACGATTTTCTGAGATGACTAAATAGTGAAAATATATATATTATATGTTAATCATGTGATAAAAGATTATAAATAAATAGCTAATTTAACTTTAAACTAAGTTATAACTTGATTAGAGACCATATTCTAGTCAGATTATATTTATGACAGATTAACTTTGATTGGGGAGATTAATCTACCTAACATAGGTTAAATAAATATCTATTTTTTTAAAAAAATATGTGACATGATATAAATAATGTTGTTACTACTTGGTATATATTTATATAAAGCTAACATAACTGGAACAGAAATGAATTGGACGTCTTACGCAAAAGTTAAAGTGTATTTAATAAAATGTGGGTTCAAACGATGTCGCACATTGGCAAAAAAAAAACGAGCTACATAGAGGGCCAACGTGAGGACGTGAGGCAAGGGAATCTGCATGCAACATGCAGGTGGGGCCCACGGGTGGTTTTTATTTTCCATTTGCATGTGGCCATGAGATTTGTGCGTTGTGTGCAGGTGGGTGGGGCCGATGCATGATTTCCTCTCAACTATAACCGCACAGCACAGGGTTCTGAGATGCCATTCTACTTCCTCTCTTTCCTGACCATGCACACATGCAGGACGCGACGATTTCCTTCTCTGCAGAAATTGAACGGCCGATTACAGGAGAGGGGCGATGCTGGTTGGACAGACTCACCAGGGGTCGGAGCGTGACTAGCAACAACCATGGCGCGTGACGCGGTTTAGCAGCGGCGCTGGTGACGAAGTCCTTGTAGGTATTTTTGACAGTCCGGGCGCCGATCGAGGAGACGGGGCCGACCATCACCATCACCGCGGCGCCACCATGGCCATACTCTACGACGCGGCGTGGATTGTTTTGCAGCGCAGCTTTCTCTCTCTCAATCTCTCTGCAATCCGACGAGCACACGACGGACCCTCTCCAGCTAATCTCTCTGCTACTCATCTCTTGTTTTGCTCACGCATGGTGACGATTGGATCGGCGGCTCCCGGTTTTATAGAGGCAAGGGCAGAGTCCGCCATAGAGTTTGGTCGAGGAGGCCCCGCACTTCGCGTGGCCAAGAATCATGGCGACATCCGTGGAGCGGTTTTCTATTGGCCAGCCTCCTAGATTTTCGGCGCCAATATCGGTAATCTGGTTCGCGTGCGGCAAAGATTCGTAGGAGGCAACTTCGATTCGGCAACCCGGGTCCTAGTGCCTGCGCGCTGGGCCAAACCTTCGGTCAAGCCCCCAGCAGACCCTAGGGAAGAAGAACCTGACAGTGCAGGTCCCACAGGGCAGAGGGACATCCGAGGCGGCATGCATGAGCGGGTGAGGGCTGGTCCGTGGCCCCACGCGGTAGTCAGCGTAGCAGAGTGCACGCATGCGCGGTGAGGCGCCGGCCAGTGGGGCCCATACGCCAGCGCCATAGCAGGAGTGGGCTGGCGGGTGGCAAAGTGCATATGGGCTAAAAGTGAGGGATTAGGTCCAAGTCAGGCTTATGTTTTTTTTTCTTTTCTTTATTGTTTCTATTTTCCTTTCTTATTTCAATTTCAAATCAAACCAAGTTTTAAATTCTAAATTTCAAATTTATGCACAAGAAAAATCTCCACATGATGCACAATTTCTACATAGTATTTCTTTATTTATTTTATTATTATTTTAATTATGTAATGTTTTCAACATGAAGTACACACACCACATTATAGCAATATATATTATTATTTGAGTGTGTAGTCGAATTAAAGGTATATTCAGAAATTCTCCCTTTGTTTTGATAGAAATATTTTTTAATGTCTAATCTTTATTATGATTTATTTTAACCATCGTTATTTTATTATGATCATTTTCCTTTAAAAAGGGTGAATTATATAGTTTAATTATTTATCAAGGGTACTTTGCTCAGATTTCTTCTACCAATCCCCAAATTCAGAATTTGGGTGTTACAAATCCTACCCCCTTAAAAATAATCTCGTCCTCGAGATTAGTAGAAAAGGGATGCAACCAGTTTGGTTTAGGAATCAAAAGTTTTGTTTCAAGTTTTTTTTCTATACTTGCTAGTAGATGATTTAGAAAATATAGATATATATGTCTAGCCATCTATTATGTCATATGAGGTACAATTATGGCAAGTATAGGTTGTGGCAAGGAAGAGTATAATAAGGAAAGACTTCATCCTGAACTGTGGATCTTGATTCTGCTAGCGACCCAACTTGATCTTTGAAGTCTTGAGTTGATGCTTATCCTTTTTTGACGTGGTTGGTCTCCTTTGGCCTTTCTTCTTGGAGTTGCCATCCGAGTTAAGGACATGTGAGTGGGATGGATTATGTGGTATAGGTAGGTTAGAATCTCCTACTAGGTTAAAATCGAGGGGTTTTGCAACTATCGAATGGTTAAGGTAGTTGCATATGGCCAAGTTGGTCTGTCGTTCTTAATTTAGTGCAGGGTGAACTAAGTTAAGACATGTTCTATAGGAGTAGAGTCTAATCTATTTCATCAGTATTGTCTAACATGTTTGATAAGTCACCTTAGATTAGATCAGATCTAGGTTAGATTGGTGTGACTAGCTTGAACTAGATAAGATCTAATTAATTTGGATTGGATCATGATTGTTACTCCGAGGTGAGATAAGCAAAGTGTTTAGGATAAGATAAGATAAGATAGATTCTTTTAAGATGAGATGAATCTATTAAGGTAAGAGAATATCTTTTAAGATAAGATGGATCTTATGAAGCTAGATATATTTTAATGGAGGATATTCTTAGTTGTCTAGTTATTTTATAAATATATTTTTTATACCTATGTGTATATGCAGATGAAATTGTGGATATTACTCCACAACTCATCACACTCAATCAAAGATCCAAATCAGACAAATATCATAAGAACAAGCATTCAAGCATATAAAAAAATAATAGTTTTGTTTTTGTTCCTAAGAGTAGGTCTCCTATTCCTAAAAGTCACTTTAAGCACATGATTTCAAAGTGTGAAATCCAAGTTTGTCTTTAGAAGAAAAAGGTAAGAGTAATCAGAGTAAAGCGAAAATAGATGAGGAAAGATTAAGAAAAGTTTAGAGAGAATCAGAGTGGCAAATGTAAGTAAGTATTGGTTGTCCAGTTCTATCTAGGTTTCGTCCTACAGTCAACATCCCTCTGATACCACTTCTGTCACACCCGGGTTTTAGGGGTCCAAAGCCCGGGCGCGAACATAATCACCAGGTGTGCTAGGACCAAGTCTCACACATATGATGAATCATGGCACAGGATCGAATGTCACAACTTTACTATATAATAGGAGTTCTATACAAAATAAATAATTAATTACATTATAAGGAGACAACGGTCCAGCAACCCAAAGTTGACTGGGAGACGACGACCTAGACCTCTCACGAACTCGTCACTGCATCCTCCATGCGCCTCATCCTGCGGTACCTGTTCTTGACCTGTGGGGGGGTGTGAGACAGCAAGAGTGAGCTCACATACGTTCATCGCTCAAGAAGTTGTGGGGAATAATGTGCATGAACTCGCCAAAGGTGGGAGCTCACGTGAAGTGTAAGGCTTACCAAAGAGGATGGTTAGAGCTGAGCATTGCTTTTAAAGTTGGTCAAAATTTTATTAGCAATTACTAAGTATAAGTAAATACCAACCCAATTAAATAGTAGAACGAAAGTAACAACATCACCTGCAATGCAATGCATATGACAAATTGAATTTAAGTTCCAAAATTAATCATGTGAGGGTCCGAGCTGCTCTTGACCGTGAGCACGGCTAGTATACCAGTTTTACACTCTGCAGAGGTGGCGCATCTTTACCCACAAGTCATGTAACCCATCTGCCAAGGGATCGCGACTTCCCATACACCTCTACCGAGGAGGTGAGGCAGGGTAACACTACGAGGCCTTTACAAAGTTCCACTAGCTTCAGAAAACCCGCTACAGTTTATAGGAAGCTCCAATGCAGGAATCCCTTGCAGGACCGCCATCGTAGCAAAATCCTCCCGAGGGCCTCCCTACACTGACCACTCCCCTACTGCCCTTGCCCCTTTCGGGTAAGGTAGTCTTCCACTAGCTTTCCTAATTAATCAGCCAAGGGCGTCCCATTAAACCCTTGTGGTAGCACTATTTTCCCGGGTGGTCGCTCCATGTTCCAATTAACATAATGATCTTATCATGAACAGTGATAATAAACAGATAATAAAAGTGTGATCATGAATAATGTATCTTCATACCCAAAACCACATAAAGCACTAGCAAGTACTACCCAAAAAGTTCAGTGGTAAACAAGGTATAAAGATAATCAAACTAGGGTAACCTATTGGGTCCCATCAAAATTAACCTATGCAGATCATTATGATTAATCAGAACATGGCTGGGTAAAAAGAAGTGATCAAGGGCACAACTTGCCTGGGACTTGAGATTCCAGGTACCAACTTGCTCTTCGAGATGACACGTGTCCTCACTGCTAAACGTAGCAATACAGACAAACATGGTATTGGCAAAATTAACATTACATCGAACATAATATCAAACTGCGTAGGAATATTCTATGCGATGCTACGAGAGCGTAGGAACGAGAATCACTAAATTCGGAGCTACGGTTATAAACATACGATTTTCTGAGATGACTAAATAGTGAAAATATATATTATATGTTAATCATGTGATAAAAGATTATAAATAAATAGCTAATTTAACTTTAAACTAAGTTATAACTTGATTAGAGACCATATTCTAGTCAGATTATATTTATGACAGATTAACTTTGATTGGAGAGATTAATCTACCTAACATAGGTTAAATAAATATCTATTTTTTTAAAAAAAATATGTGACATGATATAAATAATGTTGTTACTACTTGGTATATATTTATATAAAGCTAACATAACTGGAACAGAAATGAATTGGACGTCTTACGCAAAAGTTAAAGTGTATTTAATAAAATGTGGGTTCAAACGATGTCGCACATTGGCAAAAAAAAAACGAGCTACATAGAGGGCCAACGTGAGGACGTGAGGCAAGGGAATCTGCATGCAACATGCAGGTGGGGCCCACGGGTGGTTTTTATTTTCCATTTGCATGTGGCCATGAGATTTGTGCGTTGTGTGCAGGTGGGTGGGGCCGATGGATGATTTCCTCTCTCAACTATAACCGCACAGCACAGGGTTCCGAGATGCCATTCTACTTCCTCTCTTTCCTGACCATGCACACATGCAGGACGCGACGATTTCCTTCTCTGCAGAAATTGAACGGCCGATTACAGGAGAGGGGCGATGCTGGTTGGACAGACTCACCAGGGGTCGGAGCGTGACTAGCAACAACCATGGCGCGTGACGCGGTTTAGCAGCGGCGCTGGTGACGAAGTCCTTGTAGGTATTTTTGACAGTCCGGGCGCCGATCGAGGAGACGGGGCCGACCATCACCATCACCGCGGCGCCACCATGGCCATACTCTACGACGCGGCGTGGATTGTTTTGCAGCGCAGCTTTCTCTCTCTCAATCTCTCTGCAATCCGACGAGCACACGACGGACCCTCTCCAGCTAATCTCTCTGCTACTCATCTCTTGTTTTGCTCACGCATGGTGACGATTGGATCGGCGGCTCCCGGTTTTATAGAGGCAAGGGCAGAGTCCGCCATAGAGTTTGGTCGAGGAGGCCCCGCACTTCGCGTGGCCGAGAATCATGGCGACATCCGTGGAGCGGTTTTCTATTGGCCAGCCTCCTAGATTTTCGGCGCCAATATCGGTAATCTGGTTCGCGTGCGGCAAAGATTCGTAGGAGGCAACTTCGATTCGGCAACCCGGGTCCTAGTGCCTGCGCGCTGGGCCAAACCTTCGGTCAAGCCCCCAGCAGACCCCAGGGAAGAAGAACCTGACAGTGCCGGTCCCACAGGGCAGAGGGACGTCCGAGGCGGCATGCGTGAGCGGGTGAGGGTTGGTCTGTGGCCCCACGCGGCAGTCAGTGTAGCAGAGTGCACGCATGCGCGGTGAGGCGCCGGCCAGTGGGGCCCATACGCCAGCGCCATAGCAGGAGTGGGCTGGCGGGTGGCAAAGTGCATATGGGCTAAAAGTGAGGGATTAGGTCCAAGTGAGGCTTATGTTTTTTTCTTTTCTTTATTGTTTCTATTTTCCTTTCTTATTTCAATTTCAAATCAAACCAAGTTTTAAATTCTAAATTTCAAATTTATGCACAAGAAAATCTCCACATGATGCACAATTTCTACATAGTATTTCTTTATTTATTTTATTATTATTTTAATTATGTAATGTTTTCAACATGAAGTACACACACCATATTATAGCAATATATATTATTATTTGAGTGTGTAGTTGAATTAAAGGTATATTCAGAAATTCTCCCTTTGTTTTGATAGAAATATTTTTTTAATGTCTAATCTTTATTATGATTTATTTTAACCATCGTTATTTTATTATGATCATTTTCCTTTAAAAAGGGTGAATTATATAGTTTAATTATTTATCAAGGGTACTTTGCTCAGATTTCTTCTACCAATCCCCAAATTCAGAATTTGGGTGTTACACCATTCCACCTCACGGTCAACTGGCTGCATAGCAAGGAAGTGGTCCCACCATGTCCGCGCGGGTCCGCGAAGTTGCTGGGTGGCGAATCTGACCTTAGTCACCTATGAACAATTTCCATGGAGTAGCGGGAATTTGGATTCCACTATCCTCAGCCATACATCAGCATCAAGTGGGTCCTCGGCCCTGGTGAACAATGGTGGCTGGGTACTGAGGAACTCCTAATAAGTGGCTGCTGCGAGGTGACGCTGATGATCACCACCACCATAGTGCTGAGGTGGTGGCTGACGCTGAGCCAGCTGTCACAAGATCTCGTTCTGTTGAGCCATCAACTCTTGTAGAGTAGGAGGTGGTGGCGGTGGTGGAGGAACGCGCTCATTCTGACCACGACGCGCTCTTCCTGCCATCTGAAAAATCATGTATATTCTCAATACAACATTTCTGAGGTTCAAGGTTCAATCGTGGTGAAAGAGTCAAAAAGGGTAAAACCAATAGATTTTTGCATAATTATAAAAGGTCCCACATGGCATAAACTTTTTCCTCTTAAATCTAAAAACTGGCATCATTCATCATCCATGCTTCCAAAAGAGTTTGTCATGATTACATCAGTAACTCAAAAGACTCAACTCTATCTAGCCTAGTACCCCAAGGGTGCAAAAGCTAAGCTAGCTTCGAGGAGTTCTACCGTCACCGACTTCTAACTCTATCCCTGCGACCTAGTGGGCAAACGAGGCAACGCTCGACTCGGGGGAAGGTGGTCTCCCTGAGCCAGCAGTGTCAAAACTGGAGGCAGGCTCCTCTCCTCCCTCGATGTCGACATCCTCATTGGCCTCCATGTCCTGGATCTCCTGGTGGTGCATATCCAGGTGCTGGTTAGCCTCTGCAAGCTGCTGCTGGGTGTTGATCAACTGATCCTCGAGAACCTCGATGGTGTTCTCCCTCATTCCCACTAGCTCCTCTAGCTCTTGGATCTCATTTGACAGTTGCTCCACTTGTAAGTCCTTTTCCACCATCTCAGTGGACAAGTCTACCACAAGTTCCTCTCTGTTATCCAAGGTAATTTTGGTAGCCTCCAATAATGCCATCATATGGGACATTGCCTCTCCACGCATCACTTGCAGACGATACAGGGCATTCATGCACCGTACCGTCAAGTGAGCAGTCTGCCCTGGGTAGATAGCCCAGATATCCTTGGCATGCTCCACTCGGTCCTTCCACATTGGGTCGTCCTTCTTTTCCGCGGGGAACAAGCCAATGGGGTGAGTGGACAGCTCCAAGGGGTGGAATCCGCAGAAGGTGGTCAGTCCGTGAAGAGCAATTGCCTGCATAGTGTCCTCAGCCCTGTATCCAAAAGACTCAGAGTCCAGCGAACGCCAGCCTGGCTGTAGAGGATGAGGCTCCAGGGTCATCCTCACCCTATAGCGGGGCACTCGGTGCTTCTCGAACAGCTGCACCGCGTACTGGGGAGGCGTCGTGTAACCAGCTCCCTGAAGTACCTCCCACAAAATACGGGGAAAACCCTCTCGTGCAAGTCTGTCAGTGTGGGACTGTGCATTCCCTTCGTCCGAGGATCCATGAGAAGTCATTTGTGTACGGTTAAGAGTAAGTAAAAGAAAAAGAATTATAAAAAGAAAAGGGATCACCACTCAGCCCCTCTATAGCTACGATAATGGTACTGGGGTACTTAGTTTGCCATCATTTTGTGTTAAAGTTCTTACCCAATTATCCATTAGTTTAATTAAGGATGCATGCATGCTCGTCCTGAACGACCTCACATCAACGTAGAGGGAATAGGGAAGAATTCCCATCCTTTATAGTAGCCGGTAGGGCTTACTCAAATAGCCACCTAGCTACCCCTCTATTATCCTAAGGCTTCACGTCCTAGGTCTATCCTTATCGTCCTGACGATCTATCCAACATTTGTTTCTAACCTGTTTTACTTTGAAAAAGGATGGTATTTATAGTTTATTGATTCCTCTGTGGTGGTACAAGCTCCGATACCAGCTGTGGCGGAACTACCCGAATTATTCCAACTTAAGTGACTAAGTCCCGCCTTAGAGGCTAGACCACACTTAAATGGGAATAACCCGTCAATCCCTCGGATCTAGTCCGACGAGGCCACTGACAAGATCAAGTACCACAGTCTCACTCGATGGTGAGTCACAGAGCAAATACAATAAAACATAAAACCATACATTAAGGAGTATTAAACTTATTACATCATCATTGGAGTTTTAGCAAAAGTAGTCATCATTGTTCGAAGTGCAGCGGAATAAAACTAACGATAAATAAACAGAGAGATGGGGAAGCCTGTCCCATCACTCCTCATGCTCCTCCTCAGCCGAGGCAGGGTCCCACTCGACAGTCCAACCCGGTGGCAAGATGGACGGCCAAGTCACTCCAGCAACCATGTCCTCCAGAGAACCTGTAAAATTATGCCACAAGCAAGGCTGAGTATACTAATACTCAGCTAGACTTACCCGGTGTGAGGAGTCTACTCCTCTACCTCTAGACATGCAGCTGTTTGGCTGAGGGGTTTGGTTGCCAAAAGCACTAGCTGAGTTTGTAAATCAAGTTTTAGCTTTGTCAAGTTTTAGTGTGACTCTCTTAAGACTAAAGGTATACCTATCTAATCATACATGGTATCAAACATTTATCAATCAACAGCTTTTGCCAAGTCATCTCATTTCCACTTGTTACTCAATGTAGCAGCATGGATCAAGCAGTCTCATTAGCTGCGAGAAGCAGACGATTCGAATCGAGTTTTTATCCTTGCAAGGTAAACCTAAACACACAACGTGGCGAGGCACTCCGTCCCCACACACATCGACCGTCCCCATCGATTCCCCGTCAGCAGAGAGGGGCTCACCGCCTTGGCGTACAATGCCTCACTGACCCCGACTGCCGTCGTGCAGTGACCGCACTTGTACCCACCATAACCGGAAGGGGAGACCACGTCTCAGGTCGCGTGAGGAGGCAATCTGCTGCCAGGTTCAATCAGGTACTAGGCTTACCGATTTACCATATTTCTCGGCATATGTTTAATACATTCAAACGCTTGACTCACGGTACCACACCATAATCCTTATTCAAATTTTTATCCCGTAGACAACCAATCCCCATGGATTGTTGCCCACAAACCAACCTCGTTATGATATGAAAGTGAGTACAACAAATTCCTGACCTCGCGCGAGTGCTAGAAAAATCACTCGACTTCTACCGAGATCCCTAATTAGTAAAGCAGCTACTCGACCTAGCATACTAGTATCCATCACAAAAGGATTCCTGAGATCACGCAACTAGGGTTTCAAACAACTCCTACACTTAAGTGCATATTCAATCCTACAATCATTAAGTGTAGTAAAATAGCATAATAAATAGGTTATGCATAAAACCGGGGCTTGCCTTCCAAAGCTGGGGTAGGCAGATCCTCTAGGGCAGGCTCTGGTGCTGGATCCGGGGCTACCTCCTGAGTAACTCCTTGCTCCGGCACGAGGATGTACTCTCCGTCCGCGAGGTTGCAATCTATCGAATGCAATGAATAAGATATATGCATGCTAAGATATGTAGAATTTAATAACAATTATGCCTTAGTGCAGAAAACTAAGTTAGTTAATCATTTTAGGGTTTTCTTTGTCATAAGAGACTCTTTAGGGTTTTAGGCTTATTAATTTAGGTTTGAGGTTCTTGCCTAAGCATAATGGATTAATACTTGGGATGCCCCTTAAATGTTTTAGTGGGTACTCAAGGGGTTTTGCTGGTTTAGTTAGGGTAACATTAGTCTCCACTATTAATTCCCCTTTTTCAATTTCTATTTATGAATTCTAGTGTGGGTTTGAACTACAACAGTGATTCAACTTCTTCCAAAAATTCTAAAAAAATTACAGTGGGTTACTCTTGGTCACTGTAGTCTGTCCTATAAATTTGAGGTCCAGGATAAATAAAATATGCCCTGGACAAAAATAACAAAAGTTGGGGCAAAGGGGGTCACTTTACACTACAACTCTTAACTAGGGGTGGGTTCTGTCCTAAGGGTCATTTTTGCTGGTATCTAAAAGTAATAACATGCTTTTGTGCCAAAAATCACAGAAGATTTATTTGGTGGTTATTTAATTGTGATTTTCTAAAGTTTAATGTTAAAAAGGCACTTTCTACTATCTTGTTATTTGAAAAATGTCAAACAACAGATTTCATATTTTTTCTATGTTTTTAATAACAAAACATTAGTTACCCCAAGGTTTGGGGTGTTTTCTCCTTGGGGTTATTTTCTGGGGTTTTTCTAAGGTTTCCTTGTTTTTCTAAATTAAAAGGTATTTCCTTTCTTTTGCACTAAAACAAAGGTATAATAAATTTTTCTAGTGAACTATACTGAATAAGGGGGCTAACAAAAATGTGGGTGCTCCCTAGTTCTTATTTTAAACCACTTTTAGTATTTTCTCTAACTTTAAGCAAAAAGTGATTTAAAGGGAAAACTCTGCCTTAAAGGGATGTACAGAGGGGTTTATTATTTTTAAACAGGTTAGGAAGTGATTAAGTACTTCTCTAAATTTTCTTAACCCCAGTCAAATAGTGTAGCTACTTTTCCTTATTTCTTTTAGCTTTTGACCAGTTAATTATTTAAATCATAACTTTAAAGTTTTCTGCAACACTTAGGGGTTTTATATTTTTCCTAAGTAGTTTACATTATTTAGGATCTGGCAAAATTGGTTTGACTCGATTTGGGTAAACCAAACTGAAGTTATGAATTTTTCAAGTTCTGTTTGGATTTAAATCAGAATATTTTAAAAGGTTTCCTGGAAAACTACTTTGCCCCTGAGTCACTGACAGCGCACAAAACCCCCTGGCCTTTTCTTCTTCCCCCCCGAGATCCCTCCCCCTATGTAAACAGTACCCGCGGAAAGGAAAAGGGCGGCGCGGCTTACCGACGGTGAGAGAGGTCCGGTGAGGGGTGGGGTTGGCTTCGGGAGGTCCTGGCGGTCACAGCGAGGTACGGCTCGACGGTGGTGGTGGCCGGAATCGACCGGTCCACGTGTGCAGGCGGGTGATCTCATCGGCGGCGGGTGTTTCGGCCTAACCACGGCGATCCAGCTCAATTAAACGGCACGATGAGCTCCACGGGGTGACGTAGAGGCTATGCGTGCGGGGAATCGGAAAATGGTGCGGAGACTTACCCGGTCTACGTTCACCGGCGATTGGGTGAAGTCCGGCGACCGTGGACTGGCTTCTCCGGCGAGGCAAAGTCCGATTCCTTGCTCGGGGAGCTTCACCGAGGCATGCACAGTCTCTTCCGAGGGTCGGGCGTGGCTGGGAAGGGCTCTGCAGGCCGGTCTACGGTGGCGGGCGATCGAGTGGCTGCGAGCACGCCGTTTGCAGGGTAAACCCCGGTGATCTCTGGCTCTGGTGAGGTCGAGCGTGCGCGGAGGAGTACGGTCGACATCTATGGGGGCTTTATAGGCGCGGGCAACAGCGTCGGCTCGGCTTTGGCGCGACGCGGGGCACGCGGGGGGGCGTGCTCTAGCAAGCTCAGAGCGCGTCGAACACGTGGCTCTTTGCTTTTGTTCGTGTTCTACCCTCTGCTGAGCGGCCAAAATGTGCGAATCTTGCCCTAAGACCTGTGAGAGATCTCTTCCCTGCACCTAGGACTACCTAGTTCATGTGAGTTCCAAGGGGAGATGTGGTCGGGTTAGAGAGATATGGGGGTGGGAAGTTGTCTCTGTCCTAGCTGTCCAAATCGAGACAAAACTTGTGCCAAGTCGTGTCAAACGACTTAGGGTTGGGTTCAAACTTCTCCAGGGTGTTCTAGAGGTATTTTGGCGCCACTTTGTAAATGGGGCCAAATGGTTTTAAGTTTGGGATCAAGGTGAACATGTTTGATCTTTGAAAAGGGGGTGGTTTTGGACTTAGAGAATTCTGATTTTTCTTTTGTGCTTAACCCTTTGGTGAACCTTTTGGGGTTTTTCTGAATTCTTTTTGGGGTCACTTTCTTACTATCATTTGTGGGGTATCAAATGTACTACATCTTTTATAATTGGCCCAAGTCATGATCATGTGGTTTTCATACCCTTTTGTTCATGCTTACTTCTAGTGCTCCACTTGTCCAAAAGGGGTTTGAATTAGGGCTTGGGCAATCCTCCCCATTATATGTGCATAACAAGCCAAGGTATGACTTCTAAGGTGGGTTGCACTTACTTAGGATCTTGAGCTCAAATTTTGGTGTACTTTTCCCAACTTAAGTCACATGTGATGATGGCTTACTTGTATAGTCTTGAGTGAAAACCCTAAGTAACACCTCGGGTGTTACAGATCATGATTCAAAAATTCAAGATGTCCATGATGGGGGAGTTGAAGTATTTTTTAGGATATCAAGTCAAGCAACTCCAAGAGGGCACCTTCATCATCCAAACGAAGTACATTCAAGACATTCTTACCAAGTTTGGGATGAAGGATGTCAAGCCCATTAAGACACCCATGGGAACCAATGGGCATCTCGACCTCGACACGGGAGGTAAATCCGTAGATCAAAAGGTATACCGGACGATGATAGGATCTTTACTCTATTTATGTGCATCTCGACCGGATATTATGCTTTTCGTATGCATGTGTGCAAGATTCCAAGCCGATCCTAAGGAAGTTCGCCTTTGGGCCGTAAAAAGAATCTTGAGATATTTAGTTCATACACCTAAGTTTGGTCTTTGGTACCCCAAGGGATCCACCTTTGATTTAATAGGTTATTCAGATGCTGATTGGGGAGATCCCTGGTTTCTTGGGCTTCAAAGAAACAAAATTCAGTAGCTCTTTGTACCGCCGAAGCCGAGTATATTGTCGCAGGTCATTGTTGTGCACAATTACTTTGGATGAGGAAAACCCTTAGGGACTATGGCTACAAATTTAGCAAAGTCCCTCTCCTATGTGATAATGAGAGTGCAATCCGCATGGCGGATAATCCCATTGAACACAGCCGCACTAAGCACATAGCCATTCGGTATCACTTTTTGAGGGATCGCCAACAAAGGGGGGATATCGAGATTGCTTATGTTAGCATCAAAGAACAATTAGCCGATATCTTTACCAAACCACTAGATGAGAAAACCTTTACCAAACTTAGGAATGAGCTAAACATTCTTGATTCTAGGAACTTTGATTGATACTTTGCACACATAGCTCATTTATATACCTTTGATCATATCTCTTTTATGCCTATGACTAATGAGTTTTCAAGTGAATTTCTACTAAGTCATAGATTGAAAGGGAAATGGAGTCTTTGGTGAAGACAAGGCTTCCACTCCACTCTATCGGTATTATTTACCCTTCGTCATTACTCCGCATCGCTCTCCACTTTGGTATAGTCTTCACTCATATTTACTTGTACCATTGGGTAGAAAGTAAAAAGGGCTCATATTTCTCTTACAAAGTATCCGTTTTTGGCGATTCATGCCAAAGGGGGAGAAAGTATTAGCTCAAAGCAAAAGGACCACACCACCACCAATTTCAAAAAGTCCTTCAAATGATATTAAAGAAGTTTTTCAATTGGTATCTTATGTTTGATATAATTTCAAATTGGTATAACCTCTTTCAAAATTGATATCTAAAACTCTCTTGAACACTAAGAGGAGAATTTCAATTCAGGGGGGGTTTTGTTTTAAGTCAAAAGAAAAGCATTTGAAACAGGGAGAGAAAAATTTGAAATCTTAAAAATGCTTCTTGCAATCTTATTCATATACCTTTGACTATTTGCAAATGGACTTTGAAAAGATTTTCCAAAAGAATTTGCAAAAACAAAACAAGTGGTGCAAGCATGGTCCAAAATGTTAAAAGAAAGAAAGCAATCCATGCATATCTAATGAAAATATAAATTGGTTTAAATTACAAGCAACCTTTGCACTTACCTTATGCAAACTAGTTCAATTCTGCACTTATATATTTGCTTTGGTTTGTGTTGGCATCAATCACCAAAAAGGGGGAGATTGAAAGGGAAATAGGGTCAAACCTTTTCCTAAATGATTTTGGTGATTGAAATGCCAACACAAATAATTGGACTAACTAGTTTGCTCTAGATTATATATTCTACAGGTGCTAAAGGTTCAACACAAACCAATAAAAAGATCCAAGTTAGGGTTCAAAAGAAAGGAGCAAAAGAAACCGAAGAGAACCCTGGTCTGGCGCACCGGACTGTCCAGTGCACCAGGGACCGTATAGGCTGAACTCTTCACCTTCGGGTTTCTAGAGAGCCGCTCCGCTATAATTGACCGTACTGTCCGGTGTGCCACCGGACTATCCGGTGCACCAAGCAGAGCAATGGCTATCAGCGCAACGATCGACTGCATAGTGCCCTGACAGAGCTACAGTTTGCGGCAGAAGTCATAGCAGCGCCAGAAGGCGCATCGGACCGTGAACAGTGCCTGTTGAAAGGGAAATGTGCCCTTGGGCCATTTCTATAATATTTTGGTGATTAAGTGTCCAACACATAGTGAGTGAGATATTATGTGCCAAACAAGCAAAAGGTGCAAATCATGTAACAAGGTACGTTTCTAGACTTAGTACATTGTTTTGAGTACTAAAATATTTTGTCTAAGTGCTAGAAACAGAGAAAAGAAAAGAAGAAAATATTGCAAGAGACTTGGTTGTATATAGCCGAAGTCCAACTCAGTCTGGCACACCGGACTGTCCGGTGGTGTGCACCAGGCTGAACTCCGGTGAACAGGCTGCTCTCGGGAGAATTTGGCGGCGTACGGCTATAATTCACCGGACTGTCCGGTGGTGCACCGGACTGTCCGGTGAGCCAACGGCCGCCAGTGCAACGGTTGAGCGCGCAATCCGCGGGCGACGCGTGGCCCACGCCAACAGTCGGCAGGGGGCACCGGACTGTCCGGTGTGCACTGGACAGTGTCCGGTGCGCCAACCGCCACGAATCTGCAACGGTCGTCTACGCCAGAATAGGAAGGAGATCGCGCACTGGACATGAACAGTGGCTGTCCGGTGGTGCACCGGACTGTCCGGTGTGCCACCCGACAGAAGGCAAGGATAGCCTTCCTTGTTGGCCTCCAACGGCTCCTAGCTGCCTTGGGGCTATAAAAGGGACCCCTAGGCGCATGGAGGAGGCACCCAAGCATTCAAGAAACATTCTAAGCCTCCAAGACTCCAACTTCGTGCATTTGATTCTTTGAGATAGTGACTTGAGCTCCATTTGAGTTGTGAACTCCGTGGGTTGTGTTTTGAGCTCAAGTTGTGACTTGTGTGCATGATTGTGCAGTGATTTAAGTCTTGTGTGTGTTGCTCTCCCCTCCCTTACTTCCGTACATCTTTTGTGATCTTCATTGTAAGGGCGAGAGGCTCCAAGTTGTGGAGATTCCTCGCAAACGGGAGAAAGACAAAGAAAGGAAAAACCGTGGTATTCAAGTTGATCATCGGTTCACTTGAAATGGGTTGAGTGCAACCCTCGTCCATTGGGACGCCACAACGTGGAAGTAGGCAAGTGTTACTTGGCCAAACCACGGGATAAAAATTGTGTGTCTCTTGTGTGCTTTACCTTTGCTTATCCGTGTTCACAAGAGCTCGTTTCAAGCTACTTTAGCCATTCTAACTTACAAAACAAAGTTTTGTGGCTATTAGTGTTGAATTTTTACAGATCACCTATTCACCCCCCTCTAGGTGCTCTCAATTGGTATCGGAGTCGTTCTCTTCATCTAAGGGACTAATCGCCCGAAGAGATGGATCCTAAGGGATAGGGGATGGTGGTCAATGACAAGGAGAAGGAGTCCCTCTTCAACGAGCCAAGGGACGACAAGCCCACTAACTCAGGATCGAGTCACAAGAAGAGGGAAGAGAAGAAGAAGAGGCGGATCAAGAAGATCATTCAATACTACGACAGCGACGCCTCCTCTTCCTCACCAAGAGACGTCGACGACGATGACTCGTCTAAAAAGAAACCGGTTAATCAAAACTATTCCTTTGATTATTCTCGTATTCCGTTCAATTCCAATGCTCATTTGCTTTCAATTCCTCTTGGTAAACCTCCACACTTTGATGGAGAAGACTACTCTTTTTGGAGTCACAAAATGTGTAGTCACTTATTTTCTCTCCATCCTAGTATTTGGGAGATAGTTGAAAATAGAATGCATTTCGATAGTACGGATAACCCAGTGTTTATTAATGAACAAATTCATAAGAATACACAAGCTACCACTATTTTGCTAGCATCTTTGTGCAGGGATGAATACAACAAGGTGAGCGGCTTGGACAACGCCAAGCAAATTTGGGATACCCTCAAGATATCACACGAGGGAAACAACGCCACCATGATCACCAAGATGGAGTTGGTGGAAGGCGAACTGGGAAGATTCGCGATGATCAGGGGAGAGGAGCCAACACAAACATACAAGAGGCTCAAGACCCTGGTCAACAAAATTAGAAGCTATGGAAGTACAAGATGGACGAACCATGACATCGTTCGACTAATGCTAAGGTCATTTACGATAATTGACCCCCATCTTGTCAACCTTATTCGTGAGAATCCCAGGTACACCAAGATGACGCCCGAGGAGATTCTTGGGAAATTTGTGAGCGGACGCATGATGGTGAAGGAGGCTCGATATGTGGACGATGCACTAAATGGTCCACTACCCATCTACGAGCCTCAACATGTGGCTCTTAAGGCTACTAGCAGCAGGGACACGCTACCAAGCAAGGTGGCACAAGTGGAGGTCGCGGGCCTAAACGAAGATGAGATGGCGCTTATCATCAAGCGCTTCAAGACCGCATTGAAAGGACGCAAGGAGTACCCCCAACAAAAACAAAGCAAGGGGAAGCGCTCCTGCTTCAAATGCGGTAAGACTGGTCATTTCATAGCACAATGTCCCGATAATGATAGTGACCAGGGACAAGAAAAGAGCGGGAAGAAGGAGAAGAAAAAGAGCTACGGGAAGGCAAAGGACGAGGCACACCTCGGAAAAGAATGGGACTCGGACTGCTCTTCCTCTGACTCCGACGATGAAGGACTCGCTGCCTCGGCCTTCAACAAGTCCTCTCTCTTCCCCAACGAATGCCACACCTGCCTCATGGCCAAGGAAAAGAAGGTAAGTGTTCGTGATACCCCTAAGTACACTACTTCTAGAGATGATGATTCTAGTGATGATGAAGTAGATTATACTGATTTATTTAAGGGTTTACATAGAACTAAAGTAGATAAAATCAATGAGTTAATTGATGCTTTAAATGAAAATGATAGACTGTTAGAAAAGCAAGAGGACATTTTATATGAGGAGCATGATAAGTTTGTTAGTGTGCAAAAATCTCTTGCTTTAGAGATTAAAAGGAATGAAATGCTATCTTCTGAATATCTGCTAGCCATGAAACTGTGTCTAGTTTAAAGAGTGTAAATGATGATTTAAATGCTAAGCTAGAGGAAGCAAATAAATCTAGTTCATGTGTAGAGCATGTTAGCATTTGTAATAGATGTAAGGATTTTGATGTTGATGCTTGTAATGAACACCTTATGTCTATTACCAAATTAAATGATGAGGTGGCAAGTCTTAATGCTCAACTTAAGACTTGCAAGATTAATTTTGATGAATTAAAATTTGCTAGGGATGCCTACACCATTGGAAGACACCCCTCTATTAAGGATGGACTTGGTTTTCGAAAGGAAACCAAGAACTTAACAAGCCAAAAGGCTCCCGTTCTCAACAAGGAGAAAGGGAAGGCTCCTATGGCTAGTAGTTCTCAAAAATGTCATGCTTACATTTATGATAGAAAATTTGCTATAAATGCTCATTATAATAGGAGTCATGATGCATTTAATTCACATGCTATGTTTGCTTCTAGCTCTACTTTTGTGCATGGTAGAAGTAAGCCTAGGAGAAATAATGTTGTGCCTCATGTGCCTAGGAGAACATGTAATAAACCTTCTACCATTTACCATGCTTGCAACACTTCATTTGCACTTGTATGTAAAAATGAAAAAGTAGTTGCTAAAAAGTTGGGATTCAAATTCAAGGGAGACAAGACTTGTATTTGGATTCCAAAGGCTATTATAACTAACCTTGTAGGACCCAACAAGAGTTGGGTACCTAAAACCCAAGCGTAAATTGTCTTGCAGGTTTATGCATCCGAGGGCTCAAGCTGGATTATCGACAGCGGATGCACAAACCACATGACGGGGGAGAAGAAGATGTTCACCTCCTACGTGAAGAACAAGGATTCCCAGGATACGATTATCTTTGGAGATGGGAACCAAGGCAAGGTCAAAGGCTTGGGCAAGATAGCCATCACCAACAAGCACTCCATTTCAAATGTATTTCTAGTAGAGTCGCTTGGCTACAACCTCTTGTCTGTAAGTCAATTGTGCCACATGGGCTACAATTGTTTGTTTACAAATGTTGATGTTTCTGTCTTTAGAAGGAGTGATGGTTCATTAGCGTTTAAGGGTGTATTAGACGGCAAACTCTACTTAGTTGATTTTTCGAAAGAGGAGGTCGATCTAGATACATGCTTAATAGCTAAGACTAGCATGGGCTGACTGTGGCATCACCGTCTAGCACATGTTGGGATGAAGAATCTTCATAAACTTCTAAAGGGAGAACATGTGTTAGGACTAACCAATGTCTGCTTCGAGAAAGACAGACCTTGTGCAGCTTGTCAGGCAGGGAAACAAGTGGGAAGCACTCATCACAGCAAGAATGTGATGACAACGTCAAGACCACTGGAGCTTCTCCACATGGACCTCTTCGGACCCGTCGCCTACCTTAGCATCGGGGGAAGTAAGTATGGTCTTGTAATTGTAGATGACGTTTCCCGCTTCACTTGGGTGTTCTTTTTGCAGGATAAATCAGAAACCCAAGGGACCCTAAAGCGCTTTGTAAGGAGGGCTCAAAACGAATTTGAGCTCAAGGTGAAAAAGATAAGGAGCGACAACGGGTCCGAGTTCAAGAACTTACAAGTTGAGGAGTATCTTGAGGAGGAAGGCACCAAGCACGAGTTCTCCGCTCCCTACACACCACAACAAAATGGTGTGGTAGAGAGGAAGAACAGGACGCTTATCGACATGGCGAGGACGATGCTTGGAGAGTTCAAGACGCCTGAGCGGTTTTGGTCAGAAGCTGTGAACATAGCTTGCCATGCCATAAACTGGCTCTATCTACATCGTCTCCTCAAGAAGACCTCCTACGAACTCCTTACCGGTAACAAACCCAATGTATCTTACTTTCGTGTATTTGGGAGCAAATGCTACATTCTGGTGAAGAAAGGTAGACATTCCAAATTTGCTCCCAGAGCTGTAGAAGGGTTTTTACTAGAGTATGACTCAAATACAAAGGCGTATAGAG
Organism: Zea mays; assembly: GCF_902167145.1. Lineage (NCBI taxonomy): Eukaryota > Viridiplantae > Streptophyta > Magnoliopsida > Poales > Poaceae > Zea > Zea mays. The sequence continues at coordinate 97,240,387 of NC_050105.1, read as the reverse complement.
TCTTCAACAAATCATCAGGTTTGGTTGAAGTCTCTAGCAACGTTGTATTTGATGAAACTAATGGCTCTCCAAGAGAGCAAGTTGATCTTGATGATATAGATGAAGATGATGTTCCGACGGCCGCAATACGCACCATGGCGATTGGAGATGTGCGACCATAGGAACAACAAGAGCAAGATCAACCTTCTTCCTCAACGATGGTGCATCCCCCAACTCAAGATGATGAACATGTTCATCAAGAAGTGGCGTGTGATCAAGGGGGAGCACAAGAAGAACAAGTTATGGAGGAAGAAGCACCACTGGCCCCTCCAACTCAAGTCTGAGAGACAATTCAAAGGAATCACCCCGTCGATCAGATTCTGGGTGACATAAGCAAGGGAGTAACTACTCGCTCTAGATTAGCTAATTTTTGTGAGCATTACTCGTTTGTCTCTTCTATTGAGCCTTTTAGGGTAGAAGAGGCCTTGCAAGATCCGGACTGGGTGTTGGCCATGCAGGAAGAGCTCAAGAACTTCAAGAGGAATGAAGTTTGGAGCCTGGTGCCACGTCCAAAGCAAAACGTTGTGGGAACCAAGTGGGTGTTCCGCAACAAGCAAGACGAGCACGGGGTGGTGACAAGAAACAAGGCTCGACTTGTGACAAAAGGTTATGCCCAAGTCACAGGTTTGGATTTCGAGGAGACTTTTGCTCCTGTGGCTAGGCTAGAGTCTATTAGAATATTATTAGCCTATGCCGCTCACCACTCTTTCAGGTTATTTCAAATGGATGTGAAGAGCGCTTTTATTAACAGGCCAATAAAGGAGGAGGTGTACGTGGAACAACCCCCTGGCTTTGAGGATGACAGGTACCCCGACTATGTGTGTAATCTCTCTAAGGCGCTTTATGGACTTAAGCAAGCCCCAAGAGCATGGTATGAATGCCTTAGAGATTTCTTAATTGCTAATTCTTTCAAGGTTGGGAAAGACGACCCCGCTCTTTTCACTAAGACTTGTGACAGTGATCTTTTTGTGTGCCAAATTTATGTCGATGCCATAATATTTGGTTCTACTAACCAAAAGTCTTGTGAGGAGTTTAGCAGGGTGATGACTCAAAAGTTTGAGATGTCGATGATGGGCGAGTTGAACTACTTCCTTGGGTTCCAAGTGAAGCAACTCAAGGACAGCACCTTCATCTCCCAAACGAAGTACACTCAAGATCTTCTCAAGCGGGTTGGGATGAAGGACGCCAAGCCCGCGAAGACACCGATGGGAACCGACGGACATGTCGACCTCAACAAAGGAAGTAAGTCCGTTGATGAAAAGGCATACCGGTCTATGATAGGGTCATTACTTTATTTATGTTCTAGTAGACCGGATATTATGCTTAGCGTATGCATGTGTGCTAGATATCAATCCGACCCAAGGGAATGTCACCTTGTGGCTGTTAAGCGGATTCTTAGATATTTAGTTTCTACGCCTTGCTTCAGGATCTGGTATCCAAAGGGGTCAACCTTTGACTTAATTGGATATTCAGACTCCGATTATGCTGGATGCAAGGTTGATAGGAAGAGTACATCAGAGACGTGCCAATTCCTAGGAAGGTCCCTGGTGTCTTGGAGTTCAAAGAAACAAACCTCCGTTGCCCTATCCACCGCTGAGACCGAGTATGTTGCCACAGGACAGTGTTGCGCGCAATTACTTTGGATGAGGCAAACCTCCGGGACTTCGGCTACAATCTGAGCAAAGTCCCACTCCTATGTGACAATGAGAGTGCAATCCGCATGGCGGATAATCCTGTTGAACACAGCCGCACTAAGCACATAGACATCCGGCATCACTTTCTGAGAGACCACCAGCAAAAGGGAGATATCGAGGTTTTCCATATTAGCACCAAGAACCAGCTAGCCGATATCTTTACCAAGCCATTAGATGAGAAAACCTTTTGCAGGCTGCGTAGTGAGCTAAATGTCTTAGATTTGCGTAACTTGGATTGATCTATAGCATACATGTGTTTTATGCCTTTGATCAAGTTACTTTATGCATTTATGAAATTTGTTGCTTATTTATGGTGCTCAAGTTATGCAAGGGATCCCCGGACCTCACAAGTCCATGTGTGAATGATGCACATATTTAGGGGGAGATGTGCTACAACTTGACCCTTTGAGACTAACCTTTGTGTGTAAGTGTACTTGATGTAGTCTCAAAGGTGCATTGAAAGGGAAAAGGTGAACTTGGATCAAGCAAAGACTTCCACTGCACTCCGGTATTAGTGTACTCACCTCCAAGTTCATTCTTATGCTCTTATTGCCTTTGTGCTCTTATTTGACATTTTTGGTGAGGCAATGGGGTTAAAGGGCCAAAAATGATCCTGTTTTGGTGCTTGATGCCAAAGGGGGAGAAATTAAGGCCAAAGCAAATGGATCAGCTACCACTTGAGAATTTTTGAAAACAATAGAGTTAGAACTTTTGATTTGTCAAAATACTCCTATTGCAAAATTTGGTCTCTTGTGGGGAGATTTTATGATTATGGGAAAAGGGGGAGTTTTTGGCACTTGATACATTTTTCCATAAGAATATCTCTCCTTGTGCCTAAAACAAGTGTGTTTGACTTAGAGATAGGAAAATGAGTTTGATTTGCAAAAATAAACCAAGTGGTGGCAAAGAATGATCCAAATTTGCCAAACTAGAATAAAAAACAATTTGGTCTTCAATTTGAATCGATGTTGCATGTTTTGCATTGTTTTTTGATGTGTTGGCATAAATCACCAAAAAGGGGGAGATTGAAAGGGAAATGTGCCCTTGGGCCATTTCTATAATATTTGGTGATTAAGTGTCCAACACATAGTGAGTGAGATATTATGTGTCAAACAAGCAAAAGGTGCAAATCATGTAACAATGTAAGTTTCTAGACTTAGTACATTGTTTTGAGTACTAACATATTTTGTCTAAGTGCTAGAAACAGAGAAAAGAAAAGAAGAAAAGAATTGCAAGAGAATTGGTTGTATACAGTCGAAGTCCAACTCAGTCTGGCACACCGGACTGTCCGGTGGTGCACCGGACAATGTCGGGTGCACCACGCTGAACTCCGATGAACAGGCCGCTCTCGGGAGAATTTGGCGGCGTACGACTATAATTCACCGGACTGTCCGGTGAGCCAACGGCCGCCAGCGCAACGGTCGGGCGCGCAATCCGCGGGCGACGCGTGGCCCACGCCAACGGTCGGCACGGGGCACCAGACAGTGTTCGGTGCGCCAACCGCCACGAATCTGCAACGGTCGTCTACGCCAGAATAGGAAGGAGATCGCGCACCGGACATGAACAGTGGTTGTCCGGTGGTGTACCAGACTGTCCGGTGCGCCAGCCTTCCTTGTTGGCCTCCAACGGCTCCTAGCTGCCTTGGGGCTATAAAAGGGACACCTAGGCGCATGGAGGAGGCACCCAAGCATTCAAGAAACATTCTAAGCCTCCAAGACTCCAACTTCGCGCATTTGATTCTTTGAGATAGTGACTTGAGCTCCATTTGAGTTGTGAACTCCGTGGGTTGTGTTTTGAGCTCAAGTTGTGACTTGTGTGCGTGATTGTGCTGTGATTTGAATCTTGTGTGTGTTGCTCTCCCCTCTCTTACTTCCGTACATCTTTTGTGATCTTCATTGTAAGGGCGAGAGGCTCCAAGTTGTGGAGATTCCTCGCAAACGGGAGAAAGACAAAGAAAGGAAAAACCGTGGTATTCAAGTTGATCATCGGATCACTTGAAAGAGGTTGAGTGCAACCCTCGTCCATTGGGACGCCACAACGTGGAAGTAGGCAAGTGTTACTTGGCCGAACCATGGGATAAAAATCGCGTGTCTCTTGTGTGCTTTACCTTTGCTTATCCGTGTTCACAAGAACTCGTTTCAAGCTACTTAGCCGTTCTAACTTACGTAACAAAGTTTTGTGGCTATTAGTGTTGAATTTTTACAGGATCACCTATTCACCCCCCCTCTATGTGCTCTCACCTGTCCGGTGCGGCACCGGACTGCCTGGTGCCCCAAGATGTCAGAGCTCCAACGGTCAAAACCGTCAGAACCCTAATGGTTGGGTGACGTGGCTGGCGCATCGGACGGTGTCTGGTGTGCCCATCGACAACAGCCCTCCCCAACGGCTGTTTTGGTGGTTGGGCTATAAATACCCCCCAACCACCACCATTCAAGATATCCAAGCATTCACTACTCCTCATTCAATACAAGAGCAATACACAACACTCCAAGACACAAATCAAAGCCTCCGACCAAATCAAAGTCCACAATTCAACTCTAGTTTTTAGGACTTGTGAGAAGATCAACTTGTGTTCTTTTGTTGCTCTTGTTGCTTGGTTGGCTTTCTTCTTTCTCTCATTCTTACTCTCAAAGCCTTGTAAGCGAAGCAAGAGACACCAATTGTGTGGTGGTCCTTGCGGGGTCTAAGTGACCCGGGAAATCAAGGAAGGAAGCTCACTCGGTCTAGGTGACCGTTTGAGAGAGGGAAAGGGTTGAAAGAGACCCGGTCTTTGTGACCACCTCAACGAGGAGTAGATTTGCAAGAACCGAACCTCGGTAAAACAAATCACAGTGTCATCCGCTCTATTTCTTTGGTTGATTTGTTTTCGCCCTCTCTTTCGGACTCGGTTTTATTTATAACGCTAAACCCGGCTTGTAGTTGTGCCTAAAGTTTATAAATTTCAGATTTGCCTATTCACCCCCCTCTAGGCGACTTTCAGTCATACATATCATTTTTTAGCCGAAGGCGAAAAACACCTTCCCTTCTTTTCACGCTTCATAAAGAAAGATTCTTTTTTCCACCGAAGCAACATCATAAAACTCGAAGGTCTTGCCATAAATATTGCATGAGGAATACCGTTGCCGAAGTAATAAAATTAGTTTTGAAGGTATTGTCGTAGGTCTTGTATGAGAAATTCTTTACTGTTTAATAACAACGGGTAAAGTTGCATCATCCTTTCATAATTGTTCATCAAAGATATGGTTATCCTCGTGGGTTAACCATTGTGGACGAAGAAACAATTTCCCTTCTGTTCCACTGTTTTGGATGATGCAGAATGATGAATGATGCGATGTTATGCAGCATGATGCGATGATATGATGCAACGAATGTTGATGAAAAAACACTTCATAATAGTAAGACTCTGCATCCCCTTAGTAACGCCTTTGGAGTCTCTTCACCTTTTACTTAGGTGACATTTAAGCTCTGCATCCCCTTAGGAACAACTTTGGAGCTTCTTCACCTTTTACTTAGGTGGTGTTTTAGTTCTGCATCCCCGTAGGAACGACTTTGGAGCTAAGCTCTACATCCCCTTAGGAACGACTATGGAGCTTCTTCACCTTTTACTTAGGTGGTATTTTAGCTCTGCATCCCCGTAGGAACGATTTTGGAGCTTTTTCACCCTTACTGTTACACTCGATGGTGCAACCACAGATTTATTATAACATGTCGAAGGTTATACATTCTCAAATTGTCTTTGAAGCAAGAACATGAAAACGAGAGAAATGAAAATTACAATAGGTGTGTATGAATTTTTTTTTGATCCAGCCCCCCTGTGGTTTCAGTAAATGTGTCTCGATTCGGGTACAGTGTTGTTAATCGTCCGGGCTTCGGACTCTTCCCTTGCATTGCGTTGTTGCTGAATTTGGCGATGCACTTTAGGCTGTTGGTTATGAGACGAAGTTGGAGCTATGACTGGTGGTGGTGGCAAGGCCCATGCAGCTAGAGAGTGGCTCGCCATAGCTACTGTCGGGTACCATAATTAGGGGTACCCCCAAGACTCCTAAACTCGGCTGGTAATCACCATCAGCGCAAACTGCAGAGGCTAATGGGCGCAATTCAGGTCAAGGCTTCGTCTACTCAAGGGACGCGATCTCGCCTCGCCCGAGCCCAGCCTCGGGCAGGAACAGTAGTCCCAGACGGATTCACGCCTCGCCCGAGGGCCTCCTCAAGCAACGGGCGCTCCCTCGACTCGCCCGAAGCCCAGCTCGGGCAGGCTTCATAGTGAAGCAACCTTGGCCAAATCGCCTCACCAACCGACCGTATCACAGGCGCATTCAATGCAAGGATCGCCTGGCGCCTTATCCTGACACGCGTACCTCAGTCGGCAGGGTCGAAGTGACCGCAGTCACTTCGCCCTCCCACTGACTGACCTGACAGGAAAATAGCGTCGCTCGCCCCTCTCCGACTGCTATGCCACCCGCCAGGGTGAGGCTGACAACAGCTGAGTCCAGCCTCAGGCGCCACAGGAAGCTCCGCCTCACCCGACCTTGGGCCTCGGCCTCAGAAGAAGTCTTCGCCTCGCCCGACCCCAGGGCTCGGCCCCTGCCTCAGCCTCGGAAGGTGGTCTCCGCCTCGCCCGACCCCAGGGCTCGGCCTCAACCTCGACCTCGGAAGGTGGTCTCTGCCTCGCCCGACCCCAGGGCGCGGCCTCAACCTCGACCTCGGGCGGAATCGCGTCCTCGCCCAACCCTGGCCTCGGCCTCCGGAGGAGTCTCCGCCTCGCCCGACCTTGGGCTCAGACTGACCACCCCGCAGGGGGTACATCATTACCCTACCCCTAACTAGCTCAGGCTACGGGGGAACAAGACCGACGTCCCATCCAGGCCCGCCCCGGTAACAAGTAATGATGGCTCCCCGCGTGCGTCCATGACGACGGTGGCTCTCAGCCCCTTACGGAAGCAAGGAGACGTTAGCAAGGTCTCGACAACCCCGACAGCTGTGCTTCTACATGGCTCAAACGCTCCTCTGACGACCACGACACCGCGTACACAGGGCTCTAGCACCTCTCCGACAGCCACGTTGGCATGTATATAGGGCTCTGGCTCCTCTCTGTCGAACGCGTTAGCATATTGCTACACCCCCATTGTACACCTGGACCCTCTCCTTGCATCTATAAAAGGAAGGGCCAGGGCCCTCCTACAGGAGGGTGGTCGCGCGGGACTCTCTCTCTCTCTCTCCCTCGCAAACGCTTGTAACCCCTATTGTAAGCGCACCCACTCTGGCGTAGGATAACACGAAGCCGCGGTTTTCCCCCTTTTGTGTTTCGTCTCGCGCCAACCCATCTGGGCTGGGGCACGCAGCGACAATTTACTCGTCGATCCAGGGACCCCCCGGGGTCGAAACGCCGACAGTTGGCGCGCCAGGTAAGGGCCTACTGCGTGTTGACGAACAACTTCCCATCAAGTTCCAGATGGGTAGTCTCCAGCAACCTCTTCAGCCCGGGACGCTGCTCCGTTTCGGGAGTCTCGAGTTCATGTCCCTCGACGGCAACTACGACATGGTGCTCCTTCCCCCGCAGCGCGACAACGACAACGACGACCGTCAGCCCGCCCGGCGGCGGCGGACTCGGCGACGTCTTCCCCCCATGGCGGAAGAGCAACATCCGGGTTTGTCCCGTCGCCTTCCTCGCCGCAGGAGGAGGAGGCGGGGCAACCGTGGCCAAGTAGGAGGCGGCACCTCGTTGGTTGTCGAGCGAGTCGACGACGCTGGTGCCCCAGCGGGGGACACGTCGGGCGTTGACCTCGCGCCTGAGACGACGACGAGCGTCGTTTCCCCGCAACATGCCAACCCCAAGCGGACAGATGACGCCAGCACGCTCGCGAAGGGCCTGCTGGGCGTTAGCCTTGTACCTGAGATAACAGTGCAGTCCGTCCCCGACGCGACTTCGTCACCGTCCATCGATCGAGAGGTACCGTCCGTTTTCCACCCTGTGCCTTTTAGATTCAGCTTCGATCCACCAAGTGATCCCGCTTCGGTGAGCGCTTTCATAAAGGCATATCCTAACCTTCCGGGGTATCATATGTGGTCAACCTGGGACCGACTGACGATCGTCTCGACCTACGGGCCCCGGGCTCCGAGGAAGATGACGAGCCTGACTCTGGTTGGGATTTCTCTGGGCTCGGTAATCCTAGCGTCATGCGAAACTTCATGACCGCATGTGACTACTGCCTCTCCGATTGCTCCGATGATGGCCACAGCCTTGACGACGGAGGTTGTGGCCCAAGTCGCGAATGTTTCCATGTCGATCTAGGGGGTCACGACGAAGGCAACCACCTTGGTATGCCAGGGGACGATGATCCCCCTGGGCCTGCGCCTCGCGTTGACATCCTGCGGGAGCTAGCTGTGGTCCCAGTCCCTGCGGGGGTCAGGACACACAGCTCGAGCAAATCCGCGAGATGCAGGCCAAGCTCGACGAGGAAGCAGGACAGCTTGTGCAGCTCCGGCAAAACATCGAGCAGGAGTGGGCAGGCCAAGCACTAGCCGGAGAAGCGCGTCATCAGGCCCAGGATGTCCAGCGTTGTATCACTGACGATGCCAGTGCAAGGCTGCCCCGGCTTCCAGTGGGGTTGGCCAGAACCTGGCTGCAGCGGCAATACTACTCCGAGCGATGCCGGAGCCATCCACCACCGAGGGGCGGCGTATCCAGGGAGAGCTCAAGAATCTCCTGGAGGATGCCGCGGTCCGACGGACCGAGAGCTCTGCCTCCCGAAGGCAAGGGTACCCCCTGGAGCATCACGCCGCGACTTCCCGATTCATGCAGGAAGCCTCGGTCCACACCGGGAGCACACGGGACGCGATGCCTACGGCCCCGGGTCGCCTCGGCAACGAGCACCACCGCCACGACCGTCGATCCCGCCTCAACGAAAAGGTGCACCAAGGCTACCACCCCAGGCGTGGGGGACGCTACGACAGTGTGGAGGATCGGAGCCCCTCACCCGAACCACCTAGTCCGCAAGCCTTCAGCAGGGCCATACGACGGGCGCCGTTCCCGACCCAGTTCCGAGCCCCGACTACCATCACCAAGTACTCAGGGGAAACAAGGCCGGAACTATGGCTTGCGGACTATCGGCTGGCCTGCCAGCTAGGTGGAACGGATGATGACAACCTCATCATCTGCAACCTCCCCCTGTTCCTCTCCGACACCGCCCGAGCCTGGCTGGAGCATCTGCCTCCTGCGCAGATCTCCAACTAGGACGATCTGGTCAAAGCCTTCACCGGAAACTTCCAGGGCACATACGTGCACCCTAGGAACTCCTGGGATCTCCGAAGCTGCCGCCAGCAGCCAGGGGAATCCCTGCGGGACTACATCCGGCGGTTTTCGAAGCAGCGCACCGAGCTGCCCAACATCACCAACTCGGATGTCATCGACGCGTTCCTCGCCGGCACCACTTCTCGCGACCTGGTGAGAAAACTGGGTCACAAGACTCCCACCAGAGCGAGTGAGTTGATGGACATCGCCACCAAGTTCGCCTCTGGTCAGGAGGCGGTCGAGGCCATCTTCCGGAAGGACAAGCAGCCTCAGGGACGCCAGCAGGAAGACGTCCCCGAGGCGTCCGCCCAGTGCGGCACAAAGAAGAAAGGCAAGAAGAAGTCGCAAGCAAAACGCAACGCCGCCGACGCAGATCTTGTCATTGTCGCCGAGCACAGGAACCTTCAGAAGCCTCCTGGAGGGGCCAACCTGTTCGACAAGATGCTCAAGGAGTCGTGCCCCTATCATCAGGGTCCCGTCAAGCACACCCTTGAGGAATGTGTCATGCTTCGGCGCTACTTCCATAAGGTCGGGCCCCCGGTGGAAGGTGGCAAAGGCCATGACAACGACAAGAAGGAGGGCAACAAGGCAGAGGAGTTCCCCGAGGTCCATGACTGTTTCATGATCTACGGTGGGCAAGTGGCGAACGCCTCGGCTCGGCACCGCAAGCAGGAGCGCCAGGAGGTCTGCTCGGTGAAGGTGGCGGCGCCAGTCTACCTAGACTGGTCCGACAAGCCCATCACCTTCGACCAAAGCGACCACCCCGACCACGTGGCGAGCCCAGGAAAGTACCTGCTCGTTGTCGACCCCGTCATCGGCAACGTTAGGCTCACCAAGGTCCTCATGGACGGAGGCAGCAGCCTCAACATCATCTATGCCGAGACCCTCGGACTCTTGCAGATCGATCTGTCCATGATCCGGGCCGGTGCGGCGCCCTTTCACGGGATCATCCCCGGGAAGCGCGTCCAGCCCCTTGGACAACTCGATCTGCTCGTCTGCTTTGGGACTCCCTCCAACTTCCGAAAGGAAACCCTCACGTTCGAGGTGGTCGGGTTCCGAGGAACCTACCACGCGGTGCTGGGGAGACCGTGCTACGCCAAGTTCATGGCCATCCCCAACTACACCTACCTCAAGCTCAAGATGTCGGGCCCCAACGAGGTCATCACCGTTGGATCCACATACCGACACGCGTATGAATGCAGCATGGAGTGTGTGGAGTATGTTGAGGCCCTCGCCGAGTCCGAGGCCCTCATCGCCGACCTGGGGTGCCTCTCTAAGGAGGTGCCAGATGCGAAGCGCCACGCCGGCAACTTCGAGCCAGCAGAGGCAGTTAAGTCCGTCCCTCTCGATCCCAGCAACAACGCCTCCAAGCAAGTCCGGATCGGCTCCGAGCTCGACCCCAAATAGGAAGCAGTGCTCATCGACTTTCTCCGCGCGAACGCCGAGGTTTTTGCGTGGAGTCCCTCGGACATGCCTGGCATACCGAGGGATGTCGCCGAGCACTCGCTTGATATCCGAGCTGGAGCCCGACCCGTGAAGCAGCCTCTGCGCCGTTTCGACGAAGAAAAGCGCAGAGCCATAGGCGAGGAGATCCACAAGCTGATGGCTGCGGGGTTCATCAAAGAGGTATTCCATCCCAAATGGTTAGCCAACCCTGTGCTTGTGAAAAAGAAAGGTGGGAAATGGAGGATGTGTGTAGACTACACTGGTCTAAACAAAGCATGTCCAAAGGTTCCCTACCCTCTGCCTCGCATCGATCAAATCGTGGATTCCACTACTGGGTGCAAAACCCTGTCATTCCTCGACACCTACTTAGGGTATCACCAAATCAAGATGAAAGAGTCCGACCAGCTCGCGACTTCTTTCATCACACCTTTTGGCATGTACTGTTATATTACTATGCCATTTGGTTTGAGGAATGTAGGTGCGACATACCAAAGGTGCATGAACCACGTGTTTGGAGAGCACATCGACCGAACGGTCGAGGCTTACGTCGATGACATCGTAGTCAAGACGAGAAAAGCCTCCGACCTCCTCTCTAACCTTGAAACGACATTCAAGTGTCTGAGGGTGAAGGGCGTGAAACTCAACCCCGAGAAATGTGTCTTCGGAGTCCTCTGAGGCATGCTCCTGGGGTTCATCATCTCCGAGCGGGGCATCGAGGCCAACCCAGAGAAAATCGCGGCCATCACCAACATGGGGCCTATCAAAGACTTGAAAGGAGTACAAAGGGTCATGGGATGCCTTGCGGCTCTGAGCCGCTTCATCTTACGCCTCGGCGAAAGAGGCCTACCCTTGTATCGCCTCTTAAGGAAGACCGAGCGCTTCTCTTGGACCCCCGAGGCCGAGGAAGCCCTCAGAAACTTAAAGGCACTCTTTACAAGTGCGCCCATCTTGGTGCCCCCCGCTGCAGGAGAAGCCCTCTTGATCTACGTAGCCGCAACCACTCAGGTGGTCAGCGCCGCGATCGTAGTCGAGAGACGAGAAGAAGGGCATGCACTGCTCGTCCAGAGGCCGGTTTACTTCATCAGCGAAGTGCTATCCGAGCCAAGATCCGCTACCCGCAAATTCAGAAGCTACTATACGCAGTAATTCTGACGCGGCGAAAGTTGCGACACTACTTTGTCTCATCCGGTGACTGTGGTGTCATCCTTCCCCCTAGGGGAGATCATCCAGTGCCGAGAGGCCTCGGGTAGGATAGCAAAGTGGGCGGTGGAGATCATGGGCGAGACAATCTCGTTCGCTCCTCGGAAGGCTATCAAGTCCCAAGTCTTGGCAGACTTCGTGGCTGAATGGGTCGACACCCAGCTACCAACAGCTCCGATCCAACCGGAACTCTAGACCATGTACTTCGATGAGTTACTGATGAAAACAGGAGCAGGTGCGGGCCTGCTCTTCATCTCACCCCTCGGGAAGCACCTCCGCTACGTGCTGCGCCTTCATTTCCCGGCGTCAAACAACGTGGCTGAGTACGAGGCTCTGGTTAACGGGTTGCGCATCGCCATCGAGCTAGGGGTTCGGCGCCTCGACGCTCGTGGTGACTCGCAGCTTGTCATCGACCAAGTCATGAAGAACTCCCACTGCCGTGACCGGAAGATGGAGGCCTACTGCGACGAGGTTCGGCGCCTGGAAGACAAGTTCTACGGACTCGAGCTCAACCACGTCGCCCGACGGTACAACGAGACTGCGGATGAGCTGGCTAAGATAGCCTCGGGGTGGACAACGGTTCCCCTGGATGTCTTCTCTAGAGACATACATCAACCCTTCGTCAGGACCGACGACACGCCCGAGCCCGGGGAGGCCTCGGCCCAGCTCGAGGCACCCTCGGTCGCCGAGGGTGAGGCACTGCGTGTCGAGGGAGAGCGGAATGGGGTCACGCCTAATCGAAACTGGCAGATCCCGTACCTGCAATATCTCCACCGAGGAGAGCTCCCCCTCGACAAGGCCGAAGCTCGGCGACTGGCGCGACGCGCCAAGTCGTTCGTCTTACTGGGCGATGAAAAGGAGCTCTACCACCGCAGCCCCTCAGGCATTCTCCAACGATGCATATCCATCACTGAAGGACAGGAGCTATTGCAAGAGATACACTCGGGGGCTTGCGGCCACCACGCAGCACCACGAGCCCTCGTTGGGAACGCCTTCCGACAAGGCTTCTACTGGGCCACCGCGGTGGCCGACGCCACTAGGATTGTACGCTCCTGCCAGGGGTGTCAATTCTACGCAAGACAGATGCACCTGCCCGCTCAGGCCCTGCAGACAATACCCATCACTTGGTCGTTTGCTGTGTGGGGTCTAGACCTCGTCGGTCCCTTGCAAAAGGCACCCGGGGGCTTCTCGCACCTGCTGGTCGCCATAGACAAATTCTCCAAGTGGATCGAGGTCCGACCCTTAACCAGCATCAGGTCCGAGCAGGCGGTGGCGTTCTTCACCAACATCATCTATCGCTTCGGGGTCCCGAACTCCATCATCACCGACAATGGCACCCAGTTCACTGGCAAGAAGTTCCTGGACTTCTGCGAGGACCACCACATCCGAGTGGACTGGGCCGCCGTGGCTCACCCCATGACAAATGGGCAGGTGGAGTGTGCCAACGGCATGATTCTGCAGGGACTTAAGCCGAGGATCTACAACGACCTCAACAAGTTCGGCAGGTGGTGGATGAAGGAACTACCCTCGGTGGTCTGGAGTCTGAGGACGACGCCAAGCCGAGCCACAGGTTTCTCATCGTTCTTTCTAGTCTATGGGGCCGAGGCTGTCTTGCCCACAGACTTAGAATACGGTTCCCCGAGGACAAGGGCGTACGACGACCAAAGCAACCAGACCAGCCGAGAAGACTCGCTGGACCAGCTAGAAGAAGCTTGGGACGTGGCCTTGCTACACTCGGCGCGATATCAGCAGTCTCTGCGACGCTACCACGCCCGAGGGGTTCGGCCCCGAGACCTCCAAGTAGGAGATTTGGTGCTTCGGCTGCGGCAAGACGCTCGAGGGCGCCACAAGCTTACTCCTCCCTGGGAGGGGCCATTCATCATCACCAAGATTTTGAAGCCCGGAACATACAAGCTGGCCAACGATCAAGGCGAGGTCTACAGCAACGCTTGGAACATCCGACAGCTACGTCGCTTTTACCCTTAAGATGTTTTCAAATCGTTCATATACCTCGTTTTCTATACATACACAAATAAAGTCTAACCGTCAAGGAAGGGTCAGCCTTGCCTCGGCAAAGCCCGACCCTCCCTCGGGGGCTAGAAGGGGGGAACCCCCTCTGCGTCAAAATTTTCCTCGGGAAAAGTCTTTCTGCCAGAACATCTTTCGCGCTTTTCGATTGCTTCGATAGCGGGATCCTAAAAACGATGGAGTACACGTAAGCGGCAAGGCCGACCGAGCCGAGGGACTCCTATGCCTCCGGGATATGGATACCTCATTCATCACCTTCTGTGATAAGTAACTCACGCTCGGATAAGCGATTCTGCTAACCGAACAAGTCTTAACGCTCAAAAACTTTTCTGCCAGAACGTTTTTCGTATCTTCTCGACTATATCGATAACAGAATCCTATGAACGAGTAAGAGTGCACGTAAGCGGCGAGGCCGACCGAGCCGAGGGACTCCTACGCCTCCGGGATACGGATACCTCACTCATCACATCCCGTGAAAAGTAACTCTCGCTCGGATAAACAATTCTGCTACCGACGAACAAGTCCTGATACTCGAAACAGAGAGGAAAGGAAACGCAGCTTTACAACACGACAATAATATGTTTGGGCCTCGGCGGCCGTGAAAAACATACGCACACTACAGACAAACTCTCCCTGCAGGTTCAGACATCAACAAAGGGAGCAGCAGCACACTCGGCGTCGTCTCCACCTTCGGCGGAATCTGGCCCGGCCTCGGACGGCGACGCGAGCGAAAGGATCTCCACCTCGAAGGAGGAAGCCAGCACCAAGCTCGGGCCATCAAAGCCAAGGTCTCCGTAAGGGTCCCGGCCCGGGCAAACACCTCGACCGGCCGCTCCGTAGCCTCAGCCAGCTGTTCCCCGAGGACATCATTCCGGCTCATGGCCTCGGCAGCCTGACTCTGGGGTTGGTCCCACCAGCGGACGACCTAGCCAGGTTCCAGCCGTCGCTGCTGCACCTCCTCGGCCAGGGAGGCCACGTGCTCCCGGGCCAACGAAGCTTCTTCTCGAGCCTACTTCGCCTCTGTCCACGCTGACACTGCTGCCTCCGGCTCCGGCTCATCGCAGAGCAGCCGAGGGTTCTTTAACTGAGCAAGAGAAGCCTTGTGTGGTAAGGCCGACCGAGCCGAGGGACTCCTACGCCTCCGGGATACGGATACCTCACTCGTCACCTTCCGCACAGGGCAACTCACACTCGGTTAGGCGGTTTAGCTAGCCGACAGGCGAGTCCTGGAGCTCGAAATGAGGAAGAAACACGGTATTACACTCAAATACCTAGATGTTCAGGCCTCGACAGCCATAATGAACAAACACCGGCACTCAAGGTGCCATTACAAACAGAACTCCGGTTCCACTCCCGCGGGTATGAACAACCTCCACATCGTAGAGCCTGCGGGACGACAAACTCCAGTTGGCTCACCGCCGACCACTACAACAGCAGCGACAATGATCTCCGCTCCGGGCGGCTAAACAGCAGCAACGATGACCTCAGGGCAGACGCTGCTGCGACAAGGCCCTCGCCCGCGCCCACACTCGAGGGGCGAGGACAAGCCGCCCAGGCCGAAGAGCCGGAGGTCCGACCGCAGGTGGCGCCGACGATCTAGTCGGCAGAGAAACCTTCTCTGGCTGCCACCACCTCAGCACCGACGACGGCAGCCACCTGCCCACCAAACCGCACCAGCGAGCACCGGCCGCCCCAAAGCGCACCGGCAGGTCCTCACTCCCGTCCTCGCCACAAGAACGAGAACGGGACCGTCTCAGAACACGAGTACCACCCTCGCGGCGTACGACGTGTTGTGAGACCCTCCGGTGCGGCCGACCATAGTCGCCCGGGCAGAGGACGGAAAGCTGCACCCTGGCCAGGCAGTAGCAGTTCGCCTTCCCCCGCATGGCTGGAGGACGCCTCCTCCGCAGAGCTGGAGGATGGTTTCCACCCCCAGATGCCGGAGGAAGAAGCGGGACGCCAGCCCACGTGAAGTCAGGCCCCGGCTCGCCTCACCCTCCTCCCCAGCAAGGATGATGAAGATCCTTGAAGCTGAGGGCGGGGCAGAGGCCGCAGCCCGGCTTGCTTCTCCCCACCATCGAACTGGTGGTCACCATTCTGGCTGACCATCAGTGAGGGGATGCAGCCGGGCTGTCTGATGAAAATCCTTGAAGCCGAGCGATGGCTGAAGGGTGCCCACCTCCGTAAGGTTGCGCTCCTCCAACGACAAGACGAAGGCAACGCGGGCGCTCCCCATCCAGGGGCTCGGAAGGTGGGAGGATGCGATGCATGAGGGGAGTGCGAAGGCATGGCTACCACCCGGGGGGTCGATCCCTTTTTAAAGGCGGCTCTTCCCACTCGCATCCTCAGGCGTCGCGGGCTAAGTCTTCATCGACGCGCTCCAGTGTCCTCCCCCAACGACACGGGGGTTGGGTCCCACACGTCATGCAAGCTGGCCCAGAACAGAAGAAGCCAAACAGCCGTGCGCGGAGCGTGTAACCGCTCCGCGGTTACAAGCACTCCTCCATCCTCGCTGAAACCAACGGTTGAAAGGGCGGACCGCCATGCAGGTGGCGTGCAACCACACCACGAAGACGCACCCCTTCGACTTCGACGCATCTAGCATGGAGGCCCAGGCCCACACGTCATGTAACCGCCGCGCCGGTTACTACGTGCGAAAAACTGCACCGCCACTTACGCTAATGTCGCGCCTTCTCGACTGCGGAACCGGTGCCGCGACTCGAGGCAACCCTGCGCATGGCCCAATAGTGCCAACCGAGCACATCGGTCACGGGTCAGTCAGCCGCGGGAGGAGGCGCGACGGTCGATCTGGCCAAAAGCGGGCCGACAGTAATGGCGGCAGTAGGCGAGCGGAAGCAGCAGTCAAATCGTCTGCAGGCTCACGCCCCCTCCTGGAGCAGCAGGGGAGCCCTCTCCCACGGCGTGAAGACGACGCACCCGTGTTCCGTCCCTCGAACGGCTCGCACAACGACTGCCCCGCGAACCACCCGTCCCGTCGCATTAACTTCGCGGCAGGGCAAGCGACACCTTTGGCAGGCGAAGCGGGCAACGTTTCACCTCCGCCTTAATGACCACGTCAAAAAAGGTGCGCCAAATCGTTTAAATTTGTATCCTTTTCTTCTTCCCCTTTCTCTCTCTTGCTACAGGGACCGGGAAAGGGGATATTTCGAAAGGGATCCTTCTCCGTGAAGGAAGCGGGCCCCGAGCCCTCCTACTGATCAGGGGTTCGAAGGCTGGCCCCTCGGAAGGGTTCGACAGCCGCCCCAGAGCACTCGGGCTTCAGGCTCATTACTGATCAGAGGTTCGAAGGCTGGCCCCTTGGAAGGGTTCGACAGCCGCCTCAGAGCACTCGGGCTCCGCGCCCACTACTGATCAGGGGTTCGAAGGCTGGCCCCTCGAAGGGTTCGACAGCCGCCCCAGAGCACGCAGAGCGAGGGATGACTATGGGTACGTCCGATACATGGCCGAGGCTCGGGCTACGCTCCCGAGGTACCCTAGGACATTTCCGAGACCAGCAGGAGCGATTTTGTAACGGGGTCCCATCAGAGGGAGGCATCGAGCCCTCGGACCCTATCGAACGGGACCGGGTCCGGCAAATCACCTGCAGGTACTTTTGGAGCGCGCCTCTGGGCCACTAGCCGACCCTTATCGAACGGGGCATGGGCGTCCACTCGGATCACCCGTCAGCAACTCACTAGAGACACCATGTTCGGCGCCCTCTGAGGGCAACATGGCACTTTCCCCCCTCCTCCTTGCGGAAAGGCGACAAAGGGGCGTATGATAAAAGTCGAGTCAGTCCTTGATCATCCTCTCGCTCTGTGCAGAGGCTTGGGGGCTGCTCTCGCAAACCCGGCTCCGGCCAAACCGTTGACAGCGTCAACAAACCAGCCTGAAAACTTGGAACCTGACCATGCACCCGGACTACGATCAGATCGCATGAAGGAACAACCAGACCGGCCAAGGCATCACGAAAGGCATTAAGACCTCGGAGGAGTCAAACCACTCCTCCGAGGCCTCGGGGGCTACACCCGGCGGGTGCGCTCGCGCGCACCCACCGGAACAAAATGTAATCGAGAAAGGCCGGTCCCCTTGCAAAAAAGTGTGACAAAGCCTCCAAGCGAGTACCAACACTCCCTTTGAGGCTCGGGCGCTACTGTCGAGTACCATAATTAGGGGTACCCCCAAGACTCCTAAACTCGGCTGGTAATCACCATTAGCGCAAACTGCAGAGGCTGATGGGCGCAATTCAGGTCAAGGCTTCGTCTACTTAAGGGACGCGATCTCGCCTCACCCGAGCCCAGCCTCGGGCGAGAACAGTAGTCCCAGACGGATTCACGCCTCGCCCGAGGGCCTCCTCAAGCAACGGGCGCTCCCTTGACTCGCCCGAAGCCCAGCTCGGGCAGGCTTCGTAGTGAAGCAGCCTTGGCCAAATCGCCTCACCAACCGACCGTATCGCAGGAGCATTCAATGCAAGGATCACCTGGCGCCTTATCCTGACACGCGTACCTCAGTCGGCAGGGTCGAAGTGACCGCAGTCACTTCGCCCTCCCACTAACTGACCTGACAGGAAAACAGCGCCGCTCGCCCCTCTCCGACTGCTGTGCCACCCGCCAGGGTGAGGCTAACAGCAGCTGAGTCCAGCCTCAGGCGCCACAGGAAGCTCCGCCTCGCCCGACCTTGGGCCTCGGCCTCAGGAGAAGTCTCCGCCTCGCCCGACCCCAGGGCTCGGCCTCAACCTCGACCTTGACCTCGGAAGGTGGTCTCCGCCTCGCCCGACCCCAGGGCCCAGCCTCAACCTCGACGTCGGGCGGAATCACGTCCTCGCCCAACCCCGGCCTCGGCCTCAGGAGGAGTCTCCGCCTCACCCGACCTTGGGCTCGGACCGACCACGCCGCAGGGGGTACATCATTACCATACCCCTAGCTAGCTCAGGCTACGGGGGAACAAGACCGGCATCCCATCCAGGCCCGCCCCGGTAACAAGTAATGATGGCTCCCCGCGTGCGTCCATGACGACGGTGGCTCTCAGTCCCTTACGGAAGCAAGGAGACGTCAGCAAGGTCCCGACAGCCCCGACAGTTGTGCTTCTACAGGGCTCAAACGCTCCTCCGACGGCCACGACACCGCGTACACAGGGCTCTAGCACCTCTCCGACAACCACGTTGGCATGTACATAGGGCTCTGGCTCCTCTCTGCCGGACGCGTTAGCATATTGCTACACCCCCATTGTACACCTGGACCCTCTCCTTGCATCTATAAAAGGAAGGGCCAGGGCCCTCCTACAGGAGGGTGGTCGCGCGGGACTCTCTCTCTCTCCCTCGCGAACGCTTGTAACCCCTACTGCAAGCGCACCCACTCTGGCGCAGGATAACACGAAGCCACGGTTTTCCCCCTTTTGTGTTCCGTCTCGCACCAACCCATCTGGGCTGGGGCACGCAACAACAATTTACTCGTCGGTCCAAGGACCCCCCGGGGTCGAAACGCCGACAGCTACTGACACTTTGGGTTGTGATAATGGTTGTCGATTGCCCACATACTTAGGATTGTACGGAGAATAGCACGAAACAGTATGTAAGACCTGCTTCGGCTGATTCTGTCGTGCTTCGGTCTCAGCTATCTTCTTTTGCTTCTGTATTGTAACTTGGCATGTCCTAGTTGTGTGCCCCTTATCCTCTCCACGGAACAAGCAAAACAACCTTCTTGATTGTGAGCTGAATCTTCCTCCAAAGCTTCGCCCCCTCTGCCTCTTGGGGCTGGTGGTCTGAAAGAGTTTTGTTGTGTCCCAGTTGATCGAGAATTGTGTTGATGCCCTTGGTTGTGATTGCCTCTGTCTTCACTTTGGCTAGGATTGTGTATCGTCCTAACATGCCTTGGGTGGAGCCTTCCTCCGAAGCCCCTGGTCATCTCAGAATATCTGTAAGCTTCTTCCCTTCTTTGTCGAAAATCATTGTCGGCTCTGATGTACTCATCCATCTTCTGTAGAAGCTTCTCTAGGGTTTGTGGGGGCTTTTTGGCAAAATATTATGTTGTTGGTCTTGGACGAAGTCCCTTGATCATGGCTTCAATAACAATTTCATTTGGCACTGTTGGCGCCTGAGCTTTGAGCCGTAGAAACCTTCAGACATATGCCTGCAAATACTCCTCGTGGTCCTATGTGCAATGGAATAAGGCTTGTGTAGTCACTTGCTTCGTTGGAAGCCCTGGAAACTGGTGACTAGCATATCCTTTAACTTCTGCCACAATGTGATTATTCCTGGCCGAAGAGAAGAATACCTAGTTTGAGCAACACTCCTGACTGCCATGACAAAGGATTTCGCCATGACAACAGTATTGCCACCATATGATGATATGGTTGCTTCGTAACTCATGAGAAACTGATTCGGGTCCAAATTCATGTCATACATGGGAAGCTGTGGCGGTTTGTACAAAGGTGGCCATGGGGTAGCCTGCAATTCTGTAGCTACGGTGAAGCGTCATCAAAAGCAATGTTGTCATGATGGAAATCGTCATACCATAAGTTATCAAAGCTTGGGCTTTCCTGACGAAGCTCTCTATGTTGTGCCTTATGCCCTTGCTCGTTGTCTTGTGTGATGTGATGCATCTCTTTGGCTGCTTCATTGATCTTCTTCTGGAGTCCAGCCAGCCGAAGCATTTTCTCCCTTCTTCTCTCCACTTGTTGGTGGATAGCTTCTACATCTCTGATTTCTTGGTCCAATTCTTCGTCCTATGGTGTTGGGCTGATGGCTTTCCTTTTCTGGCTTCGAGCCTCCCTTAGTAGGAGCCCTTTTGGATTGGTGTCCAGCGGCGCAAGGACAACCCCTGGCACTACTGCCTTCTTCGACAGCATGATAAGGTAGTTGTTTGAGTTCTTGTTGTCGAAGGTGGTCGTTCGAGTTCACCGGAGGTGGGCGCCAATGTTGGTCACTTGTTCTCAATTGTTGTGGATCAAGAATAAGGCAACCCATTTGTTATATGTTAAAGACCTTCGTTCTTCGAAGCATTATTCCCTCTCGGGCATAATGGCTCTCAGACAAAGGTCATAAAAAATACTACTCATCATTCACAGATATAAAAATATACATGTGAAATGTACTATGTCAAGCCTCTTATTTATTTCATAGTGAATGCATAAGCATTATTAACAATTTGTATTACATCGATACCTTTGGTTTGTTTGAAGGCAATGACGCGAGAGCAGTTAGAAATCAGCATGAACAATACGAGGGTACCGTTCATCTATTTATAGGCAGTCGTACAGCTCCGTATGATATTACATTTATGCCCTCATAGATTACACACAAAGTTTACAATTATCCCAAGGGTAATATTGTCATTTGCACATAACAATTTGAACAACACCTTCTCCTTTCGTCGCCTTCCCGTGTCAACATAACGAAGCTTGATTTGTTGTGCTTCCATTGGTCCGCGCCGAAGCTTTTCTGGTGACGAAGATCCTGTAACACTTAGTAGCATGCTGATAACAGATGGTTAGCGTTGTTTTTGAGGACCTTCGGAAGACGAAGGCCCCCAATAGGGACAACCTGGGTTTTTGTGTTTTTAAGCAAGGGTGAGTACACATCAACGTACTCAGCAAATGTCCCGTTTGGCTAAAGTGGACTAGTTGTATGTGAGGTTAAGCTTAAAGCAGTTGTTTTGAGTTGCTCAAGTATTTATTACTTGTAGAAAGCCAAGTTTTAGCAACAATCCCAAGTTATTAACCCAAATAGTACCCCCAAAAGGAAATGACATGCACCACCATAATTATAAACATCATCATTAAGCATCTTCATAAGGTATCCAGAGTTACTCTAATCAAAGGAGCTCCCAAGGCTGTTCATAACCGTGAGCACAACTGATTTACCAGTTTCTAACACTCTGCAGAGGTCGCACACTTTATCCATGAGCCATGATTCCCTTTATGCCCGAGGAGCACTACTCCCCATTGATCACTACCTAGGTGATCTGGCAGGGTATCACTATGTAGCCTTTACAAAGATTCACTAGAGGCCATAGTCGCCCGTTAGGTTTCTCCAGTTTGATAAACACGGTACCTCTCCCCACAGTAAGGGTGACTAACAAAAGAAACACGAAAAGAACCTCAGCACTCAGCCTTGGCAGCACAAGTACTGTGCCCGGACCCCATTAACGGCACGACAGCGAAGCCGACTACACCTCAAGTTCCTCTAATTAATCGACTAAGGGTGTCCCATACCACCCTCATGGTTTTACTGTTTTCCCGGATGGTCATCCAACGAACAAGTCCTTACGAAGAGGTACTCGGGAAACAGTCCGAGTCCCCTATAGCATCACAAGTTCATCATCATATGCAGAATAACATCATCGTATCATAAATATTCTCATCATGTTCATTGATTAAAGTAAAGCAATAACATGCTACTAATCATAGTGGCCAATTCCCAAAGGATAACCAAGGATAGGAAAATAGAACACTAGCCAATCATTAGGTTGATCATAGTATGTGGGGTAATGAATTATAAAATAAGTAGGACATAATGGGTCAGAGAACACTTGCCTTCACCAGGTTGCTGCGCAGGGAAGTCTCCTGCAATGCACTCGGGGACCACAGAATGCTTGTTGTCTACGCAAAGCAATCATTCATTCAACACACTTGGGAATAACAAAAGAACAATACACCAAACATATGCAACCGAGTGAACACAAGTTCAATATAAATGTAAAGACACATAGGTGCATTCTAGGTCTTATGGTAGATCACTATGCCTAATGGTCTATTGTTCTCTAACTAAGTCTACCTCAACAAATTACTTACTTAAATAAACTTATTCCAGGGATGGGATCATACATTAAATGGGATTAAGTCTACAAAGTTAGGCATTTGGATATTCATTAGGGTTTTACCCTTATTTTATTTCCAATGAAATTCCCATAGCCTTATTCTAACCTAGAGAGTAATCACAAAATTGAGACATGGAAATAGTGGATGGATGTAATTTAAACAGATAAAGAATAACATTATGAACATTTTGCAATTTGAACCACCCAATTTGAAGTTCATATGCAAAAGTTATGAAATTTACAAGTTTTGGAATTCAAAACCCTAAATCAGACAGCTTTTATTAATTAAATCGAAACTCAGGGTTCTTTCTACAAGAAACTAGGGCTCGACTGTAAAGGCTAAGGACGACAGGTTCTAATTCTAGGGAACCGAGGGTTTCTTTGACAAAACAACCAATCGAAGGGGTATCGGGCTTCCTCGGTCGTTGGATCTCGGATCAACGACCGAGATTAGAAATGGCGAGTGAACGCGTGGGCACGTGGGGCGTGGACGTCTAACGCGCGGGGCCCACGGGCCAGTGGCTCGTGCGGGGCGGTGGACGTGTAGCGGGGCGCCAGGGTGCGGGTTGGCTGACAGGAGGGGCCACGACATGGCTGGACCCGCTGGTCAGCGGCACCGGACATGCGCAGGCGCGAACGCGCGCTGGTGGATGGGGCCCGCCGGTCAGTGACCCATAGAGGGGGAAAATGAGGTTGGCATGGGGGAGACTGCCAGTGGGCCCCGAGTGTCGGGGTCCACATCTTCCCCGGCCGCGAACAGAGTCCTTTCCGTTGGCCGTGGCCAACGATGACGCAGGGAGGAGAGGGCATCGGGCGTCGGCGGTTGGCCGGAGGGGCACAACACGACGATGTAATACCACAGTCGGCCCTCACCGGTGAACGCGCAAAGGCAGAGAAGAAACAGGGAGAGAGAAGAAGGAAGATGGCCGACGATCCTTACCTCGGGCGGAGCTCGATCGAGGTGAGGCTCGGCCAGCGCTGGCGGGCTTCGGGCACGAACGCAACGGAGACTCGAGGCGAGGCGGTGATGGGATTCCGACGTGGTGTGGTCGCGGGGCCCAGCGTGGCGAGAGGTCGCGGCGGAGCTCCGGCTCGGCGCAGGTTGTTCTCCAGGCGGTGCTCAGGCACGGGCGGGCGAGAGTGGGCGAGCTAGGCGCGGTCTGTGAGTGGAGGTGGCCGAGCAGGGGAGCGAGGGGGGTTTGAATAGAGGCCGAGCGCATGGGCGGTTGCTTAGGGACGCGCTTCATGGACGTGTCCACGATGGCGCGCGCAGAGGAGGCGGCTACGGAGTAGTGGGCGAAGCTGACGAGCGGGACCCGCTGATCGGTGACCGCGGGTGCGAAGGGCAGGTGAGGGCGCGCGGCTGGGGCTGGCAAGCAGGGCCCACAGACTGAGGGAGTACGGACGCACGCGGGCAATGCGGTGGCGCTGACAGGGTGGGCCCACCGAGAAGAGAGAGAAAGGGGGAAGTGGGTGCGCGACTAGGGTGGACCAACTGGGTCGAAAGGCCGAGGTGGAGAGGGTCCTGTGCTGATTTGGTTTTTTATTTTATTCCGAATTATCTTTTCCTTTTCTTTTTATTTTCTCTTTTGGATTCAAATTCAAACATGCCACAAATTCAAATTGGAATAATTCAAGCATATGCATCAAACAAAAATTAGAGTTTAGGGTCAGCATGATGCAACATATCATACTACCCTAGATTTTGATCTACTAGAGTAATAATACATTTCCAATTAAATAATCTAAACCCTACTCAAAGGAAGAGAAAATAAATATATAGAGAGTAGAAAAGAGATAACACCTGAATTTAGTAGATATTATAGAAGAAATTTTATACCCCAAATTTAGAGTGTTACAATCTGTCTGTGTTAACTTTTTGTGCGAGGGATTCCTATATCGCCCCTCATGCCTAATTCTGTAGCGGGTTCTCTCGTGCTAGTGAAACTTTGGAAAGGCCTCGTAGTGCTACCCTGTCTTGCCTCCTCGGTAGAGGTGTATGAGATCCGTACAACCCGTGGCAGATGGGTATCACGACTTGTGGGTAAATATGCGCAACCTCTACAGAGTGTAAACCTAGTATATCAGCCGTGCTCACTGTCATGAGTGGCTCGATCCATCACATGAGTAATTTATGGAATTAAACTTAATTTGTCATATGCATTGCATTGTGAGATTTATTATCAATTGTGATATCTTATTTAATTAGGATGGTATATACTTATACTTAGTAATTGCTAATAAAATTTTGACCAGCTTATTAAAAGCAATGCTGAGCCTTAACCATTTTTCCTTGGTAAGCCTTACACTTCACATGAGCCCCACCGTAAGTGAGCTCATGCACATTGTTCCCCACAACTTGTTGAGCGATGAACGTATGTGAGCTCACTCTTGTTAAGCTCACACCAGGTCAAGAACAGTTACCGCTGGAGGAGCATGAAGGATACTACGATGAGTTCGGAGAGATCTAGACCATCGTCTCCGAGTCAACTATAGTTGCGAAAGATCATTGCCATCATATGATGTAATTATTTAACTATTTTGTATAGAACCCGTATATGTAATAAATATGTGACATTGATTTCTGTACATGAGTCATCATATGCGTGATACTTGATCATAACACGCATTTGAAATGCGCCCCGGTTTGCCCTTAAATATGGGTGTGACACACGTCCTCTCAGCTGCCCACACCTAACTGGATGTTGTCGAAGGCGTAGTTCTGTGAAGTCGTCTCCTTCACGGAGTCGTGCCCTCGCGCACATGTGAGTTACAGAAACGGGTGAGTGGGCCTCACTCGCCAGCTCCGTTTTCCCCGTCCGAAGCGAACTCATCTTCGAGTTCGTTGCTGATCCGACGATTGAGCAAGCTCCGCACCGCCCAAACGTGCCCCCCTCACACCTATATAAGCCACTGCAAACCCTTAGATCTATCCAAGACTTAGAAGCCTTTGTTATCGAGTTCTAGCAAACCGTTGCTGCTAGAATCACGAAGCCAAGCGTCGTCGCAGCGAAGACAAGCAACCACCGTCGTGTGGTCCTCAGTGAGTAGCGTAGGAGCTTCATGAAAGGGAAATGGGATTTAAGCCAATAGTTTTGGTGCTTGATGACCATCACAACCTTATAGACTAACTAGTTTGATAAGTGAATGAACGCAGGTCCATAAGAATGAAATTGGAGAATTGAATATGAACAATAGCTCAAACCAAGGCTAGAAGGGGAATAATTTGGAAAAGATGAACTATAAGTAGTTCATGAGTTTGGATAAGTTCTAAATACCCTTAGAAATGCTTTTGAGCACCTTAAAGGGATTGAAAAGATTAGACTTTAGAAAGGTGCATTGGAACTAAGTTAGAGCCAAAATTGGAATCTAAGACAGAGAATTCAAAAAGATGAACTATGACCTATACTAGTTGGACAAACTGCCCAAAAAGGATTTAAGTGTGCTGCTCTGTGGTGCACCAGACCGAGTTCGATGTGCGCCAAACCGGTTACATAGAGAGGGTTTATTTCAGGCTTTTGTGTGGGATGGTGCACCTGATCACTTATGCAAAGAGGCTATTTTTCAGAGTTAAGGACTTCGGCGCACCGGACTTGGTCCGATGAGCGTCAGACTTGTCAGAGTTCAACGACCAACTTTAGAATTCAATGGATAGCTGACGTGGAAGCACACGTGGCAGGGTCCGGTGCCACTGACAAGACAACTTTTCTATCAGAATGGTCACTGATCTCACAAGCGTGGCAGAGGTTCGACGGTGCACCATTGGTTGTCGCGTGGGGGGAGGGGGCGGTACAGACACATGGGGGGAGGGGTCGTGAGAGAGGGAGATGAATGGGGATTGATCCAAATAATATTGTCTATTGAATTTGAGTGGGTAAAGGATATGAGTTATCTAGCGATCTGAATCGTTGGTTTTGATGAGATTATCCAACGATCTAAACCTCTGGGTGTAATTTTTTGGTGGATTTAGTGAAAGTTATGGGTATGAGGGTGATTTGGTTGAGTGAGTTTTGCTAAATTTAAACTGATAGATTATATAGTGGCACGATGTAGTACAACCGTCGAAACTGTAGTAGATAAGAGAAAATAGATGAGGGAGACAACATATGGATCAGAATAGAGAAGGCCGTTTTCCAGATGAGAAAGCGAACAACTAACGGGCCACTTGCAAAAAAAGGCCCAAGACGAGAATTCCTTTCGTTGCGCGTTGCAAGTGCAAGTGCAACCCGCCGATCCGCGCACACAGCCGACCGCCGCCGCCATGGAGGACGTCCTGACACCGCCGCCGCAGCCGGAACTCGTCGGAGAGAAGCGTAAGAGGGATGAGACTTCGCTGGATGCGTCCATTGAAGACGCTCCAGCCGCCCCCGCCTCCACCGGCGGCGCCGAGGATGCGGCCGGCAGCGACGTCGCCCGGCACCCGATGTGGAAGACGAGCCTGTGCTCCTACTTTCGCCGTCGCGGCGCCGGCGCCGAAGAGTGCAGCCACGGGGAGTCCTGCCGTTACGCGCACACCGAGGAGGAGCTCCGCCCGCGTCCCGACGGCACCTGGGACCCCACCTCTGACCGCGCCAAGAAGCTGCGCAAGGTCGCCGCGGAGGCCCAGGAGGAGGCCGAGGAGGAGGTCACGGTGGATGAGCAGTCACTTGAAAAGTGCCTCGTCGGGCTCCCCATGGGGTGGACGGCTGATAGGCTCAAGCCCTTCCTCCAGGACCAGGCAAGTAGTACTAGTGCTGAATTCCTTCTTGTTCTTGGTTTTATTGGACAGTGTCTCGTACTGTTGAATCTAGTACTATGCATTGCCCGTAGGTATCAGCAACTAGAACTATATTTAATGCCAGAGCTCGAGAAGTTTGCTTAATCCATTGAAGCCTGAACCAATACTGATTCGATCCAGCAGGGGCGTCTAAGCGATCATGGTGTATGAGTGTTTTAGGCAGCTTAAGTGTAATTCGTATAGGTACATGTTGTTAAATATCAACACCAACACATTTGGAGTCTCATGCAGTCAATTTCTCCCTTATCCTTTAAAAAAGGAATAAGGATATGCATTCGTGAATCCTGTTAGTTTATGCTGAATTACCAACCTAATTGTTGAGAAATTTGGAATTATGCTATTATGAGAAGTGGGTTTCGCCGGATTGCCATCAAATATAGGGGTTTCGTCGAGGTGCCCGCTAAAATGCCATTTCGCTATTTAAGAAAAAGAAAAACCAATTTAATTTAGTTAAAGCAAGCAAGCTGATAGATTTACCATTCTTCTCTCCTCACCAGCGTGATGCTGCTCATATTTTTGATGTGCCCGCTCGGCTGCTCCTCTTTGCAAAGTTTTGCTAGGCGCTAGGCGGAATCTAGGCGATGACCCTTAGCCTAGGGACTAGTCCAGCCTAGGCTAGCCTAGGCGATGCTAGGCGTTTTTCTAGGCGTTTTGCTAATTTTTATAATATATACATTTATAGATAAAAAATAGGGAAGGACCAGTAGACATACCTTAGGTCCTTTGTCCTTGCAGATCTGCTGATTACTGAATCCTCAAGCACTGCTGCAATAGAAGTGGACAACACTTTTAATGCAATTGGGCATCAATACAAGTGATAAAAAAATAGGAAATAGCAAGTTAGGTACTTATCTGAGGTCTGACCCTTCTTTCATCCATTAAGTACTGATCAACAACATAGGATAGCCTTTTGAAATCACAAACATGAAGGGACAGCAGGCAGCAACACATATAAAATGCATAGCAGACTAGCAGTAAGCAGTAGCAATATACATCACATGATTCACTTCTCACAAGTCACAACACAAAACACAAGCACACAGCAGGAGTTCTAAGTTCACAAGTTAAAGATACATGGATGCATAATAAAAGCTAAAACATGACACGAAGCTGTCTCACACTTAGGGTTCATCCATCTCATACTCATCCTCATCTTCATCAAACTCTTCTTCTTCGGACTCAAAACTCTTCTTCATTGAGCTCTCTCACCCTTGCACTTCTACGCAGCTCTAGTTGTTCTTCTGCTCCCACTGCATCTCCAAGCACAGACCAAGGTATCCCTGTACCTTCCATGACTTCTTCCTCATCTTCCTCATCTCTAAAGGAAACTAATGCACAATCATCTCCATTCTCTTGGAGGAAACCTTGAGCTTCAGTTGTATCACTAGACAAGAGAACATCAGTAATTTTCTTGGACTTGATCTTTGCTCTCTTATTAATCAGCCTGTTGTTGAATTGAATGTAGACCAACTTGTTGAGGCGGTCTGTAGTAAGCCTATTTCTCTTCTTAGTGTGCACCTATAAATTAAAAATAAGAGCCCTTTTAGTTCTGCAATTTTATTGTAATGCTGCTGTAATTTTGATAAAAGATAGGTACTAACCCCATCAAACCCACTCCAATTTCTTTCACAACCAGAAGAACTTGCTGTTAAAGATAGGATCTTGGTAGTCATCTTATGTAGAGCTGGTGTTTCAGTTCCATAAAGCCGCCACCATGATGCTGAAATAAAAACCTCTCTATTAGTTAGTAGGTACAACAGATTGCTTGTTACAATGCTGAAATAAAAAACCTCTCTATCAGCAAACAACTGTTACCTGGATTATAATCAAAGTTTTCAAAAGTACTTGCAAGCTTCTTGCTAAATGGGCCTTCTCTATTTTGAAACTTCTGGAGTTCGATGTTGGCTGCTTGTTCTTGCATTTCGTCGTCATGATAATAAAAAGTCTCCACACAACTGATAAAACCTTCTGTTATTTTGGGAACATCAAAGATTGATGGGTCAGCATAACTGTAGTGTGGATTCAACAATTAAGCTGTCAAATGCAATGGAGAATCAAGTCTTCCAGCCATCTTCTTCTCAATAACAACAACACCATCCTTGAAACGGTTCTCAACATTGCCAAGGGCCTCTTTGACCTGTCTCTTTGCCTTCAATAGTTCTCCATATACAAAGCCCATGGATGGCTTCACATCTCCAACCAAACGGAGAACTTTGAACAATGGCGCAAAACAGCCAATGTCAACTTCACATCCTTCCAAAAGCTTGGATTCAATATAGTTGCTGTGGCATTTTTCCCTTCTTTGATTTCACATCCTTCAGTGAGTCCCACCTACTATGAACCACCATCTTTCGTAGCTGGTCCTTCTTTTCTTGTATGCTATCCAAAGTTAGATAGTTTGAAGCAAACCTAGTCACTCCTGGCCTTACTATCTCTTTCCCCTCAGTGAAGTATCTCATGCAAGAGGTCCAAAACTTAGTGACAGGGAACGAGGAACGATGGCGCGATCCGCGTTCTGGGAACTTCGTCCCGAAACGAGGAATGGGAACGATCGGGAACACTCCAATAAACGCTCGCGGAACGTTGTATACCAAAGATAGGAACACTTACCTTGAGGAAGCCGCGCCGCCGCGCTGCCGTCGTCCGGCCGCCGCGCTGGGGCGCGCTGGGATGATGCGCCGTCCGGCCGCTGGACGTTGTGTCGCGCTGGGAAGAGGATAGCCGCGTGGAAGAGGAAGGGAAGAGGAAGGGGAAGATGAAGAGGAAGGGAAGAGGAATCGACTGATCGTTCGCGCAGTGGGGAAGAGGAATCGCGCGCCGCGTCGTTGCAGTGGCCGCCCGTGGAAGAGGAATCACACACCGCGTCGTTGCAGTGGCCGCCCGTGGAAGAGGAATCGAGCGCCGCGTCGTTGCAGTGGCCGTCCGTGGAAGAGGAATCGCGCTGCCGCGTTGCAGTGGGGAAGAGGAATGGACTGGCCACCCTCCACCGCGTAGGAAGCCGAGGGGTTAGGAGAAGAGGAAGGGATAGAGGCGTAGGGTCGCAGGGAGCCGCGTAGGAAGGGAAAGGGATAACCGCGTAGGGTTGCAGGGAGCCGCGTACTGGTTGGTCCGCTGGTATTTAAATATACCTCAATCTCAATCCACCGATGCACAACGCCACAACACAACTCAAACCTCAACACAGACATGGTTTTCGGTTCTTCAAGCAAAAGAAAGCGTGCGGATGAAAAAGAAGATGATGATGTGCAAGTCGTCCAAGAGGTGCCTGTAGATATCCAAGATGGTGGTGCAGACGCAAACAACAGTGACGAAGATGGGGCTGCGGCTACTGGTATGAGACATCCACTTCTAGATGAAATTAATATTATTGGTGTTCCTAGTGGAAAAAATGTTGGTGGAACAAAGGAGTGGCAGTTTAAACATTGCAAGAAATTGTACAAAGGTAGTTTAACTAGAGTTCGTGTTCATTTGCTTGGTCCATTACCTGGTAAAAAAGCACAAATTGCACGTTGTATGTCATTGCAAAACGATCCCAACAAGAGCAAAGCTTTGCGGGAAAAGGTGAAAGAAGCTGATAGTAAAGGATTTCATATGAGATAACATCAGGGACGTCCACTCTGAATCCGTTGGCAAAATCGTTTGGAGTAGCCCAAAGGGAATCTGTCGATATGGAAATTACCAAATTTTTATGTGCCAACGGTATTCCATTCAATGTGTTGAGGAGCCCTCAATTTTCACAAATGATAATGGCAATACAAAATGGTCCAAAAGATTATAAAGGTCCGTCGAGTGAAAAGGCAAGGACAACTCTCCTAGATGCATGCAAGAGAAGTGTGGAGACCGACTTAGCACCACTTAAAAGTACATGGTAAGTTCTTAATTTTATTGCCTTTTCATTGTATGATTTTTTCCCAAAAACTCACTTTTAATCATGCATTAGGTTGACACAAGGTGTTTTGGTTGTGTCCGATGTATGGACGAATATAAAAAACAAGCCCCTAATCAATGTGATTGCGTCAAACAGTTGAGGTTCATGTTTCTTATATGCAGAAGATTTCTCTGGAGTTGAAAAAACTGGTGAAGCTATTGCACAATATCTCTTGAAGGCTATTGATGAAATTGGACCAGGAAATGTCCTTCAAGTGGTAACGGACAATGCTGCTAATTGCAAAGCAGCTGGAAAGGAAATTGAAAAAGTAAGTCACATATTTTGTCCTTCAAGTGTTTTTTTATCTTGGATTTTCCCTAATCATATTTTGTTTGATTACGTGTACAGGTGCATAAGCACATTTTTTGGGCCCCATGCGTTGTTCACACGCTAAACCTTATATTCAAGGATTTTGCTGTGAAATTTCCATGGATGCTTAACACATATAAGACTGGAAAAGCAATTGTCAAGTTTTTTTAGAATCATTGCCATTGTTTGGCAATGTTTAGAACCAACTCTCGTTTGGACCTACTTAAGGTGAAAAAAACTCGGTTTGCTTCACATTACATTTTGCTTCAAAGACTCATAACATGTAGAGAAGCACTTGCCACCACAATAGTCACAAGGCAGTGGAAAGATTGGGTAAATACTTGCACTAATGATGTGAAGCACCAAGCAAGGGTCATTGTCCTAATAATAAATGATGACAACTTTTGGATGGAGGCTGAAAATATAATTGCTGTCACAGAGCCAATATACTCCGTATTAAGGTTTAGTGATGGAGAAGGTCCAAAGATGGGAGAAATCTACGAGAGAATGGATTGCATGGTTGGTGAAATAAAAGATATAATGACAAAAGATGATAACCTGCATAAAGATGATTTTGTTGAGGTTGAAAGTATCGTTATGCGCCGTTGGGAGAAGATGAATCTTCCCCTTCATTGCTTAGCATATGCCTTATGCCCCAAATTTTATCATCAACAATACCTCAACACCCCAGCTCCTGGTGGCACCATAAGGCAAGCTCCTAATACAGATAAGGAGGTTATGACCAATGTGCTTGAAGCTTTTAGTAAAATTGCAGATTCTCCAAGGGAACAACAAATTTTGAGGGAGCAATTTAATGCTTTTATTATGAAGAAGGGAATGTTTGCGCTGCCACCCGTTCAATTGGATGCATTTACCATGGAGCCGATTGAATGGTGGGTAAGTTATGGTTCTGAGACTCCGGATTTAGCTGAGGTTGCAAAAAAGTTTTATCTCAACCCATCAGCAGTTCATCGACCGAGAGAATTTGGAGCACATTCAACCATATCCATAACACCAAGCGCAATAGGATGAACACTACTGCAGATAAATTAGTCTTCATCCACTCCAATTTGCGACTTCTGTCAAGATCAACAGATGACTACAACATGGCGCACATGCTAAATGGGACATCGATCTAGAAGACTCTTCTATCTAGGCTTTGCAAGAAAGTGATTATCGTTACCGTTATATATATATTAATAAATAAGCTAAGACACTATGAACTTATCATTATCGGGATCCCATCATTATCAGTTATATATACATATATTATATATTATGTACGTGTCATTGCTTGTTTCAATTACGCATCGTTCCCTGTTTCATTACAATCGTTCCCTAACTGCGTTCCTAAATCGTTGGGAACACGTTCCACGCATCGAATGAACGTGGATCAGCTGTATACCCCTCTACGTTCCATGTTGCTTTAACAGACGTACCGCGTTCCTCGTTCCCAACGTTCCGGGAACCTTGTGACTAAGGTCCAAAAGGTCCAACTGAGGCATGTGTTGCCAATGTAAGCAACGAGACTCTTACTCTCATCGAGAGAATGACACTATGGGTTGGGACGATTTTCTGTTTATTTTCTCAAACACTACATAGTGCCATACCCGTCTAAGGGTTGGGATACATATTTATAGCCCAAGGGGCTGCAACATATGCTTCATAGAGATGCGAACAGTGTTATTAAAACTACGTTTAAACGATGTTTAAACTACGTTTAAACGTCAAAACTCTAATTAGAGGTTGAAACCACGTTTTAGCGTTTTAGCGTTCTAAACTGTAAAACGCAGTGTTTTATGCATTTTAGACCATTAGCTACTTTTGGGCCCAGTCTATTAGTTACTTTTGGGGTTCAATCCAGCTCATGGGTGAAGTTTTGGTAAGCCACTAACATCTCTGTTTTGGTATTTAACTTCATATTATTGTCTGAAATTATGATGTATTGGTGTTTTTCCTATGTTGTTTAAAACTACGTTTAAACAAAGTTTAAACGTTTAAAAGTCAAAATTTCACCCACGAGCGTTCCAACGTTTTATCGTTTTAATAACCTTGGATGCGAATATGCTGTCCTACAAACAGAGCTGCCGGCGCTATTGTCACGCAGAGCCTCGAGCTCTGCCGCCGCCGCACGGGCAGCATCCGCCGCCTCCGCTGCTTCTACTTCCGCTCTCGCTGCTGCCAGTTCCGCAGCCGCTAGTCGTGCTGCCCTCGCCGCTGTCGCTGCAGCCGTCGCTGCCGCTCGCTCGCGTTCTTGTGCCGCGGCAACCTCGGCCTCCTGCTGGCGCCGCGCACTCGAAGTGATCGAGCGTAGTGACATGGTGTGCTAGCGAGGGGTCGCTGCGTATGGAAGAGGCTCTCTCAGATGAAAGGCTGCTCGTCCGAGCAGGAGATGAAGGAACAGTTGGAGCTCTTGCTGCCGACTGAGTATATGGAGAGGCGCGGGAAGGAGATGAGCAAGAGATGTTTAGGCTGCAAGACAACCTGCCTCTGATACCAATTGTAAGCATCATGACTCTTACTCTCATCGAGAGGATGGCACTATGGGTTGGGGCGATTCTCTGTTTATTTTCTCAAACACTACACAATGCTATACCTGTTTAAGGGTTGTGATACATATTTATAGCCCATGGGGCTGCAACATATGCTTCCTAGAGATGCGAATATGGTGTCCTACAAACTGCACTACCTGTCCTACAAACTGCACTAACCACTAGGTGCTGTTGTACTCTAGTCAAAAGAAAACTGCAGCAAGCTGCTGTCCTCCAAATGCTAGAAAAGCGGAAAAGGAGATGCCTGCAGCATGCTGTCCTTGCAGTCAAAAGACTGACATGCTGCTGCTGCTGCTGTCCCACATTGTCCTTGCAGTCAAAGAGATTGAGATGTTGCTGTCCCTGCACTCAAAAACCGCCAAGGACTGCTACTGTCCTTCCCACAGACCACGAGACTTATTCTAACAGCCAATTCCTTGGAGCATCAAGTTAATTGTGTGAGTTGCACAAGAGGTCCAAAAGATATGTGGTCTCTTCACATGCAGTAGCTTCTTTGCTCCCATGTTGTTAGAAGCATTGTCAGTCACAACTTGCACCACATCATTTGGACCAATGCCTTCGATTGCTTTGTCCACTAGTTCAAAGATCACTTCACTTGTGTGTGATACATCTGACATCTCTTTTGAGGAAATAAAACTGGTTCCATCAGCACAATTAGCGCACACATTCATTATGCTTCTCCTCTTATCTGACCAAACTTTGGTCATAATAGAGCACCCATTCTTCATCTTCTCGGCTTCACGTTCTTGCAGCAAACTCTTGGTTCTTGCATATTCTTCTTCCAACAATCTCCCTCGCAGGTCAAACATAGTTGGAGGTTCAATTCTAGGCCCAAATTATCCAATTGCTTCACACATTTGCTTGAACTCATCGTTGTCACATGCATTGAATGATATTGCTGTCAATGTTACAAAAAAAGGAAATTAGTGTTCAGTTCAGTACTACAACAAGGAAATCTGATGAAATTGAAATCTGTAATTAAAAAACAGCAAGGAAATTACCATGGTCAAAGGCCCATCTTGCAATATATTTATGCACCTCATGTAATCTTTCTTTCCAAAGTTCCTTGTTCAGCCTCTGTTGAGTCAAAGATTCAGATTTGGTTGCTGTAGGATCAATAGCTTTTGTCCATTTGTCCATGGGGCCTAATTTGTGAGGCTCTAAGCTTCCAACACAAGTCACTTCCTCTGACCCTCCAACCCTAGACACATGAACTTCCTCTCTAAGTTCTAGCTCACGAACAGTCTTCTCCTCCCTTTTCCTTTTTGCTTCATCTAGTGCTTTCTTGCACTTTTCTTGAGCCTCCAGCAACTTCTCTTTGGTGGTCTTCATGCACTGGCATTTCTTCACATTCTTTCCTTTCTGGGCGATATGTTGCTTCAACTGATAAACCCCTCCACACTTTTGCTTGTCACACAGTATGCACTTTACCTTGTCCTTGTTGTTTAGATCAACAAGAGCCCCATACTCCCATCCCACATCATCTGAATTCCTTCTAAGGACACTAACTCCCTCTGGTGCACTTGCAGTTTCAGATTGACCCTCTGTTATCTGAGTTCAAGCCATCAATCAACAAATTACAAACTGAATATGTGAATAACTGATATATAGAAAAGAAAGGAAACAGAGGAGAGGAGAGGTGAGGAGAGAAGCAGGGGAGGAGGACATACGGACCTTGGGGCTTGGCCGCTTGGACTGAGGAAGGAGAAGCAGGGGAGGAGCTGTCGTCGGCGGGAGGAGCTACACTTGCAGCACAAGCAGTCACCGACAGGAGGAGCTGTAGCCGCGTCGCCGGCGTGCGGCTTATTCTCTCCAGCGCCCTTATCCTCTCCCGCGCGCGCCATGCGGCTTATTCCCGCGCGCGCTCTTTCTCGTGCGCGCCGCGCGGCTTATTCTCTCCGTTTGCGCTCTTTCCCTCGACGCCATTATTCGCGCGTGCGCACCCGCGGCGCCTGGCTCGCCTCCGCACCGCCTGGGGCACCTGGGCGCCGCGGAATCGCCGCAAGCCGCCGCCTAGGCGCCTAGAGCGATAGGGGCCTGACTACCCCCCTAGTCCAGGCGGGAGGACATAGCCTAGCGCCTAGGCGGGTCGTAGGCGTTGACTTTCAAAACCCTGCCTCTTCGATTGTTGATCGTTTGGTGCTCCAGCTTCTCTGTGAGACGGTGGCTCGGCGCTCACTGCCGCGCCGGCCTCCAGGCGCAGAGCCGCCACCGCCGACCTTAGTGGCTGCTGCAAGCCTGCAAGCACGATGACGCCCTTGGCTGCCCCGGCCCCAGACCACCCAGCCCAGATCACTGTGGGGTGACCGCGTTCTAGTGTAGGAGTGGAAAGCTAGCAGGACGCCATGGAAGCGACGATGCTTCTCCTCCTCGCCATCCTTCTCGCGGGGCATCAAGGCAGCATCTTGCATGGCCTCTGACCTTGCTGGTGAAGGCGGGTTCAGTGTGGACTTCATTCACCACGACTCTGCCAGGTCGCGACTCCACCCGTCATGCTCGACGAAGCACAACCTCGTGAGCTGCAAATCCTGGTGAGAAGGAGAGGAGGAATGGAGAAAAGGAGGTCAAATCTACCAGCTCGCCTGTTTTAAATCGGTTTTCCTTTTTATTAAATAGCTAAATGGCATTTCAGCGTGTGTGTCTCAGTTGATAATGTCATCTGAACGAAACCCTTATATTTAATGGCAATTCGGCGAAACCCACTTTTCATAATGGCATAATTCCAAATTTCTCCCTAATTGTTACATGTCAAATGATGGCGCTGCAGGGAATCTCATATGCAATAGCAAAGAAAAAGAAGGGAATGACAGTTGGTTTTGTGACTTTTCAGAGTGTTGAACAACTAACAAATGCTGTTCAGGTATTTGTCCCTCTCTACATACTGTCTATTTGCTTGGGTGTCTAGGCAAGGAACATTGAGTTTTACCTCTTGAATTGGTTAGATCCTTAAGAAGAACCCTTCTGGTGGAAAGGAAATAAAGATAGTAGATGCCAATCGTAGGTCTCATCAAAAAGCACATGATGGAGCACTTGTATCCAATACTGGAACCACAACAGAAAATGGTAGCAGTCCTACTACACCTGCAGAGGAAACATCTGTGCTTGAATCGGTGTCATCAAGTAAAAAAGGTGCCCGTGATGCAGTTACTCCCCTTGCCAATATGACTTACATTGATCAGCTAGAACACAAAAATCAATCTATGGCACAGATACTGAAGAAACTTGTAAGGCCAATTTCACGTCCTTGTACTGTTCTAAACACTGATAAACTATGGTTCTGCAGAAATTGCTAATCTCTCTTTTACTGTCTAATCTAATGCAGACTCGCAATGCTAGGAAAGCTTGCCCACCTGCCATTCCCCATCCTGATTGGGTTTTTAAATCAAAGGAAATCGGTAACCTTCCAACCTTATTGTGTTATAATTTCACATGGTATTTTAGTAATTGTGATAAGCTCTTGAATGACCGTCAATGGGCTGATCCAGCATCCATCATTATCATATAATTTATGTTCTTTTTTGTGTTTCAAAAAGTTTTCTTTACTAGTACTTTTTACCACCGCTCGTCGAATGCAATTACACATGGCTTGTTTTAGCTCTAGCCAAATGCTAGCTCTGCCTCTTATGATCCCCATGCAGATTTTTTTAGACAACTACATATGGAATTATGGATGAAGATAATTGTATGACATGTTTTATGTTGGATTTTTATTTGGCAGAATGATAGAAATGTAACACATGAAGGGCGGGCCTGGTGCAGTGGTAGAGCCTACCGTCTGTAACCGGAAGGTCCCGGGTTCGAGCCCCAGCCTCTGCATATTATGCGGGTAAGGCTTGGCGCTTAAAGATACCCTTCCCCAGACCCCGCACAGTGCGGGAAGCCTACGACACTGGGTACACCCTTATAGAAATGTAACACATATTTTGATATAAGCCATGTGGGATTGTGAGTGAACTGAAACAATCTTTATCCACAGAGGAGTTAAATATAGTGCTAAGGGGCATGCATGCTAATCCTTACTTTATTACTGATAAGTGATAATCGAATCTCTAGTCAAAACAGAAGTTTTAATCAGCAAATGCAAATAGTTATGCCATATGTGTATGTGCTGGTAGCATTGTTCCAAAGGCAATAGGCAACAAGGCGATCCACGGTGAGCTGGGTATGCCCTAACTAGACACACAAGGTGAGCTGCACCTGCTTGGACGCCTAGGTGACACCTTTGAAACAGAGGCCAATGGAACAACTTCTTGTTCAATGTTTTTTGTTATATAGTTTTTACTACCCTACGATGATTATAGCACATATTAATGTTGAAGACCTTTCCTGTCAGGGCCTAAGGAGGTCCATGGAGGGGCTGCGACAGCAGCCATGGGCCCTCCAAGGCGGATTAGATAATGATAGTCAGAGATAAGATTAGAAGATTAGTTAAGATTATCTAGGAGATTAGTTGAGATTATCTAGGAAGGTTATCAGCTAACAGTCGCTGCCCAAGCCGTGGCGCGGCCTCGTCGACGTCATCACCAGCTACCTCTACTACCGGAACCCCTACACCAACGCCACACAGTACGAGCGGCCCACGGCTGCGCCTCTGCCTCTCGTGGGTCCTTGGGTTCCTGACCAGGCGTACTTCGACGATCTGTTTGCAAAGCTCAATGCAATCAACATGGCACTCTCCAGCAGCACGCCAGCACCAGCGGCCTGGCCGTCGTCGCCCGCTCCGGCACCTACATCTTCGTGAAGCGGTGAAGCCTACCAGTTGCGTTGCGCCCTCAGGGCCGTCTTCATCACCAGTTGCATGGCTGACGACGCTAGGGGCAACCATACCAGGACCAGCGTACCAGCCCCTGGCACCGACCCTCGCTGCTGCTACCATGTCGACGACTGCAGCACCCCCTCCTTCCCCATCTACGATGACAGCGATGACCCTCTGGGGTGGTTCAACAGCTGCGAGCAGTTCTTCCGGAGCCAGCGCACTCTGGAGTCCGACAAGGCCTGACTGGCATCGTATCACCTCACCGGCCATGCACATACGTGGTTCTGGCGGCTGGAACGCGACGAGCGTGAGGTCACGTGGCCACAGTTCAAGATCATGTGCCAGCAGCGCTTTGGTTCCCTCGCAGCAATAGCGACTTCTTCTGCCACGTTTGTCGTGCCCTCATCGCCGACACCGCCCCCGTCATCAGGGGCAGCCATCACCGCTACCCTTGAACCCAAGAGCGATGTCCAGGAGAGGGTGCTTGCTCCACGACAGACAACGACGACCGTCCACCTGCAGGCTGCAGCACGCGGTTTCCTAGCGCGTTGGCGGGTGAAGCAGATGATGGGGGTGGTCCATTGTGGGGGAGTCGTAGATGCACCAGCGCCCGAGCAATGTAGTGGTTGTTCACCTCCGCGTACAAGAGGCTGCAAGACATGGCGCCCCTCTGCAACGCTCTGTCCAGCGCTGGCCCTCATCTGCGGCGACCGGGCAACTACCACGACAATTCTCCATCGTACAAGGGGGTCTGCTGGCCTCGCCACCATCTGCTCCAGCCACACCACCCTTTGCGCACTTGTGGCCACAGGACCATGAGGGGCTGCACTGCACAAGATTCACTTGATGCAAGCAACACCAACGTTGGCCTCCACGGGCCCGCCTCCAAAGGCTGCTGTGTCTTTACCTCCGTGGTTCCAGCTCGCGCCCTTCTTTTCGCTGTGCAACGTTTCCTTGGGACATAGGATCAGTGTTCTTAAGGCGTCGCCTAGGCGTCCAGGCGCCCGGGCAAAACTGGTCGCCTTGCTCGCCATACCCGCCTAGGCGCCGCCTAGGCGCTAAGGCGGTTTTCTGGTCCACTTGCTCGCCTAGGCGCCTTAAGAACACTGCATAGGATGATGCTTGCAGTTGCAGTATATCTAGATTCTAGAATAATTAAAAGATGAGTCGAGATGTAAAAGATTCATTTTTCGGTGATAGGTTAGGTCATTAAAGGTCGTTTGTTGGATGGTACAGCTCGAGGACAAGCTGCTTGTCCAGGGGGGTGTAGTGTCAGGGCATAAGGAGGCCCACGGAGGGCTTGCGACAGCAGCCATAGGCCCTCCAAGGGGGATTAGATAAGGATAGTTAGAGATAAGATTAAAAGATTAGTTGAGATTATCTAGGAAGGTTATCAGTTAGTAGTTGTTGAGAGTTTTAAGGAGATAAGGATCTCTAGCTAGATAGGGGCGGCCAACTGGCTTATTTATGTAATCAATGGATGAGAAATAAAGCTGGCAAGAATTAGAAGGGAGAAACCCTCCTCTTGCTCGGCCGTGGGCAGAGGCCCCCGGCCGACGTTCCTGCCCATCGATACCCCTCTCCAATCCCTCACCGATCTAGCGACCATAACACTTCCACATCACCGCTTCTATTTTTGAGTCTTCCATGACCCTATTATAAGAGAAGAATAACCCTTCCATGTTTCAATGATTCATATCAATTTCAGACAAGCCGTTAAAATCTTTAGGCAAAGACATATAAGCATTTGGTGCTGACTGTCGAGTGTAAAATGTCAGGGCCTAAGGAGGCCCACGAAGGGGCTACGGCAGCAGCAACCATGGGCCCTCCAAGGGGGATTAGATAAGGATAGTTAGAGATAAGATTAGAAGATTAGTTGAGATTATTTAGGAGATTAGTTGAGATTATCTAGAAATGTTATCAGTTAGTAGTTTGTTGAGAGTTTTAAGGAGATAAGGATCTTTAGCTAGATAGGGGCGGTCAGCCGGCCTATTTATGTAACCAATGGATGAGAATTAAAGCAGGCAAGAATTAGAAGGGAGAAACCCTCCTCTTGCTCGGCCGTGGGCAGAGGCCCCCGACCGACATTCCTGCCCATCGATACCTCTCCAATCCCTCACCGATCTAGCGACCATAACATCTGGTATCAGATAGCTTGGGTTTCGATCTGATCCCATGGCTTCTGCTGCCAATTTCACGGTGTCATCCTGGCAACCGGCGCCCCCATCTCCATGGACTGCGCCGCATGTCACCTTCGTCACGCCGTCCTGGCAACCGACGTCCCCATCTCCATGGGCTGCGCCGCTTGCAACCTTCGTCACGCCATCCTGGCAACCGACGTCCCTATCTCCATGGGTAGCATCGCCTGCCAATTTTGTCACATCATCTTCATTGACAACGTCTCCGTCCCCATGGGCGACGCCACTAGGGGCAGCCACGGCTCAGCAATCACCAGCTCCATCGATGGGGAACTTGTGGACCAACATAAGGGTTGATCTCGCAAAGATGCAAGACACGCTCCAGAAGGTTGAGCAAGGGCTGCTGCAAATCAAGGCAGTAGTGCAACATGAGCAACACCAGCTGGCGCTGTCTGCACGGCTCCAGACGCCGACGGCTGTGGGCATACAAGCTGCTGCTTGTGGCTTCCTTGCACGACGGAGAGTGCGGGAGATGCGCCGGCAGATGCTCGAGGCAGCCTTGGTGACGGTTGACCTCGGCACACGGGGGCGCGACCTCGCCCTGTCGGACGGCCATC
Source organism: Zea mays (assembly GCF_902167145.1). NCBI lineage: Eukaryota > Viridiplantae > Streptophyta > Magnoliopsida > Poales > Poaceae > Zea > Zea mays. The sequence continues at coordinate 97,198,796 of NC_050105.1, read as the reverse complement.
AGCAGCGGCACCGGGCCGCTATCTCCAAGTGTGAGCATGGTACGTGTCCGACGGGCGACGAACTTCAACTCTACAGCAACGGCAGTAGGGAAGGCACTTCCCTCGTCATCGACAAGGGCGCACTATTTAGCACCACCACATTACGCTACCGGCCGCCACGAGGGCGCCTCCGCTGGTTATTGTTGCGACCTACTCCAGGTGCTCGTCCATGTGCTCCCCTTTCGTCTAGATGGTAGGGGTGAAAACGGGTAGGGTATCCGAAACGGGTACCGGATACAAATACTAATTCGGGACCATTTTTCGGATACGGATACGGGTATTTTTATATTCGGGACGGATACGGGTAATATCCGGATAGTACAGCTTCAGATTCGGGTCGGATACGGAACGAGTACTACCCGGTAAATACCCGGATATTCGGATCGGATACGGGTACCCGGAATTCGGGTACCCGTTTTTTCTTTTTCTGCATAATAATATAGTTATAAAATCATAACTTTTACATATGAAATCGGATGAAGATAAAGTTTATATGAAAATTGTAGAGCTCGAAGAGATCTATAACTTTGTAGTACAACACATTTTTGTTTAAACATATCTTTAGGCCAAAATCATTGAAATAATGTCTAAATTTATATCAAAATAATAGACTTTAACATTTTCATGTGGGGACTTAAGATTATCTCCATGTGGGAACTTAGAATTATTTTTTTATAAACTATTTAGTAATATTGGTAACTTATTCGCAATTTCCGGTCGACACTACAATATTTTTATGAATTTAATTGTATTTTAATGATTTTGTACAACAAGAAATTAATAATACACCAAATAGCCTAAAAAATCATGAATTTTTACGGGGACACAACATATATCCACATATAGTTCTCAAAAAACATTTGGATTATAAAATCCACAAGATGTTGGTGTTTCTTCCATTCCACTCCCACTTATTGCGTGAGTTACACGAGAAATCATTTTATGTATCGACGTTTCAACATAATTAATATTTTATTTATCATTTTCATGTGGCGACTTGAGGTTTTATTTGAATAGAATGTTTATTTGTTTTGGTAAGTTTTTTGCAATTTTGGGTCAAAACTAGTGTATTTATGAATTTTAATTATATTTGATGATTTTATGTAGAAAGAAATTAATAATGTACAAATAGCCTCAGAAATCTATGAAATTATACGAAGGTACAACATATGGCCACATATAGTCATAAAAAATAATGGGACCATAAAATCCATAGGATGTCAACGTTTTTTCTATTTTATTTCCACTTATTGCGTGAGTTACACGTGAAATCACTTTAAGTATCCAAGTTTCAACATAATCAATACTTCACTTTACCATTTTTATGTGGGAACTTGAGATTATCTTTTATTAAATGTTTATTAGTATTAATTTACTTGCAATTTCGTGGTCGAACAAGAATATTTTATGATAACCAATTAATGCATTATCCGACAAGTATCCGATATCCGATCAAATAATATCCATATCCGTCACTTATCCGCCCGGATAAATATCCGGTCCCTGTATCCGTATCCGTCCCGTTTCTAACTATCCGTATCCGATCCCGAATCCGTTTTAAATACATTAGGGTAGGATACAGGATGAGCTACTATCCATCCGTATCCGCCCGTTTTCACCCCTACTAGATGGCGTCCATGGGATCCAGGTGGCTGCACACGTGCAAGTCCAATGCGCGGAGGGTGTCCGCCTTATCTTATGGGGTAAAAAAATCCAGATTCGGAATAATAAGATAAGCCGAGATGTAAAAGGCTTGTCTTCTAGGTGTCTGGTTTTGGGTCAAGTAGACTCGGTCTTTGAGCACCCGTCATGCTGCAGCTCGAGGACGAGCTGCTTGTCCAGGAGGAGTGTAGTGTCAGGGCCTAAGGAGGCCCACGAAGGGGCTACGACAGCAGCAACCATGGGCCCTCCAAGGGGGATTATATAAGGATAGTTAGAGATAAGATTAGAAGATTAGTTGAGATTATTTAGGAGATTAGTTGAGATTATCTAGAAAGGTTATCGGTTAGTAGTTTGTTGAGAGTTTTAAGGAGATAAGGATCTTTAGCTAGATAGGGGCGGTCAGCCGGCCTATTTATGTAATCAATGGATGATAATTAAAGCAGGCAAGAATTAGAAGGGAGAAACCCTCCTCTTGCTCGGCCGTGGGCAGAGGCCCCCGGCCGACATTCCTGCCCATCGATACCTCTCCAATCCCTCACCGATCTAGCGACCATAACAAAAATGTGTCAGATTCGGACATGCCTTTTCTTTTGATTAAAAGTGAACATAAGTAGTATGCGATCCAACTCTTTACAAACACAGACAAATTCTAATATGTTTCACTTACAAACGCATACAAATTCTAATATGTTTCACTTACCTAAAACATATATAAATCTGTTTTCGCCCAGTGTCTGAGACCCTTTGCAATTTATCTCAAATATTTGTAACATGCTCGTCTCATTATTCTGACTTCTGAACATTGGGGGTCTGAAAATTTTGCTTTTTCAGCTTAACTGGATGCACCTTATTATGGCCTTTGCAAGGGCCTTTTGTGCTTTGCCTCTTGGTAATGCCCTTCTGGACTTTACTCCTTTAAGCTAAGTAATGGTCTGTTCAATCACCCAGGTGGTCTTCCTTGCAAGTTTGAAGGCATTTTGGAGTCCCCAGTTGTTAATGGATACCGTAACAAGTGTGAGTTCTCTGTAGGATATTCCTTAGAGGGCAAAAAGACAGTAGGATTTATGCTCGGAAATTTCAGGTTGATTTCTCTCTCATTTTTTCACTGCTCTTAATTCCATTAATAATGACTGGTACAACGTAATTCTAGGGAAGGTGTGACTGCTGTTGAGGAACCTGTGAATTGTCCAAATGTCTCAGAAATTTCCTGCAAATACGCTCAGATGTTCCAAGATTTTCTTCAACCATCAAGTTTCCCTTTGTGGAGCAGGATTGACAACTCTGGGTTTTGGCGCCAACTCACAGTATGCTCTATAACTTCTCAATCCACAGCTAGATGCTTTTATTTTATGTTTATATGGGGATCTATAACTAAGACAACTATAGAATTAACTTCTTTACACTGGGATTGTTTTAGGTCCGTGAAGGAAGATGTCCAGCTGAAGCTGTTGTTTCACAGAATGCAGAATCACAAATATCAGAAGTCATGCTTATTGTGCAGGTTGTTTAGAGTAAAACCTCACTTGTCGTGTCCAACCATAATTAGGGTGTTTGGTTTGAGGAATGAGTTAGTCCATTATCTACTCACTTTTTTATTTGGTTTGTGAATTGAAATAGGATGATCCATCGTCACCTCATTCCTCACAAGCCAATAACTAATACTAGTATGAGGAATGGAGTCATTCCATCAAATTTGAGGAATGATCTCATGATGCAACACCTCATCTGGTATGGCTGATTCCTCAAACCAAACATCCTAAAACATTCCTACTGGTTGGCCGTTGACACCCTATCAAACTTTGCCTGTAATTTCAGGTGTGTTCAACAGGTGTTGATGAAGCTCTTATGAAAGAAGAGTTTGACAAGCTGTCTGCTATCCTGATACAAGGAGCAGCAACATGCTCACCTCCCTTGCCACTGACAACTATTGTAGTGCAAGTAAGTGTTCCCAGCTTTTTCAGAACTATGATTTCTGGCTGTTCTTATTAACTTCATTTACTTTTCATTTTTCCTTGTAAATCATATTCTGTGCTGTCCAGTAAAAGCTATAGCCCTTAGATGTTAATGACTTACTTTGTCATGGTTGTCAGTAATTTTGTTTAACATTTTTCTTTGAGCACTTAAGAGAGCTTGTAGCTTTGAACTGAACTTTTGTATTTATATATTACTCTCTAATTTGTATATCATGCTTAACACTGGGTTCATTATTCATTTGTTCTTTAGTGGTTGTTTGGATCATGTTGATTTAGAAATAACATTTTTGGAAAATATAGGCTTCATATGGTTTTCAGGAAAACTGATTTTAAGTTACAATTCTTTTGGATAAGTTTACAGATCATTCTATTTAGATTATTTGTTCAACCTTTGAGAAAATTTAGATTGGAAACTGATTCATGAAAAAAAGTTGATATGTCAGAAAACCCATACTATGTGTTAGCTTTTTTTTTTAATATCTTGATCTTTATCTTTGCTAACCGAACCAAATTTGTTGTCGTTAAGGTTAAGCTCTGAAAATTGTGGTAAACTTGAGATCAAACAACCCCGTAGTGATGTTACTTTCAGTTTATGTTGAAAACTTGCCTGTCTGTGCTGTACTTGAAATAATTAAAGAATAGTAAAACTTGAGATCATACAACCCAGTAATGAAACCAACTTGTGCATGCAGGATCATAAAGGGATATCAAATGCTGCACCTACTGATTGCCCACTGATCCCACTATTGGTACCAAAGGGAGATCAGTTGGATGGCACAACAGAAGATAAAATAAGAATCCATGATCACATAAGCAACTTAAAGTTCTCTCTATCACCAACAGCTTTTTTCCAGGTCAGTAGCTGAAACAGCAAGTTATTGCTAATTTCCTTTGCTGTTACAAATGAATGTTTTGATGACACACAATTGCACAGGTTAATACTCTTGCTGCGGAAAGGTTGTACACCCTTGCTGGTGATTGGGCTAATCTCAATTCAGACACATTACTTTTTGATGTGTGTTGTGGGACTGGAACTATTGGCCTGACCTTAGCACAGCATGTTGGAATGGTGATTTCTTTTACAAAATTTATTATCTACTGTAACCCACAACTACAGCTTGAGACATTGTTAACTTATTTACATTCTTGTTGGGAGTCTATATTTGGAAGAATTTTTCTCAAATCTATTTACTAATTTTGCCAGGTTGTTGGGATTGAAATGAATGAATCGGCAGTTTCAAATGCTTGCAGAAATGCCCTTGTCAATGGCATAAAAAATTGTCGTTTTGTCTGTGGTAAGGTAAGGCTCATATTCACTACATGAAACTGATGCCACATTGCCTCATTCTTAACTACCATGTTGTCTTCCTCTAGGAACTACCATAATGTCATCCTGTTCAGTTCCATTTTCTTCCTGATCTATCTGCATAATGAAATAATCTCATTTACTCTATGTGTTGGGATTAAACAGGCTGAAGATGTGATGGGGCCCCTTCTCACAGAATATCTTGGTTCACCACAGCAGCAGGCTGCAGCTTCTAAAAGTAATTCTGAAATCGATGATGCAAGCAAAAATGAGGATACAATTGGCTGTGCAAGTTATGATGGTGAAAATATAGATAGCTCAAAGCAGAGAAATGACAATGCTGAAGGTCAGCAGCCTATGGGTGCGTCAGTTGATCATCCTACCTGTGCAAGCGAGGTGGATGAAAACAATGTGGCTTCTGGTGAACAGAATTGTGGGGAAGCATCATTGGTTAATGATAAACCCATTGAGACAGCATCAGATAATAGTTTGGAGCAAGGCAAGGCATGCAAGGATGGTTCTTCCAGTCCAAACAACAATGTCCTTGCTGCTAATGCATGCCAGTTTAAGAATGTCGTTGCTATTGTAGACTCTCCACGTGTTGGCCTTCGCCCTACTGTAAGTAAATCTCAGCCTACTGCTGAATGATTGTAGTTAATTCCTGAAACAGTCTTCTTGTTGTCACTTTCCTGCTGTTATAGTGTAAGGAGCTATTGTTTGCCCCCCTCTATTTAATCAAAGAGCTGGTTATCTTAGGGTGCGTTTGGTTGTATTGTAATGACAGAACGGGATGGGATAAGACAATTTCTCAAACAAGGTTGTTTGTTTCAGGTCAGGGGTTGGGACAGGATTATTCAAGTGTTGTCCACAGTTGTCCCTCAAAATTGGAGGGACGAGAGAGAACACCAGAGTATGTCCCTGTCCTGCCTGTTCTCAGTTGTCCCGCAACCAAATGCATCCTTAGTTCATCCCTCTATATACTTTGTCCCTGTTCCTTGATTATCATTTGAATATTGAACCTTCTTATTTGTCAAACATCTACATGTTTTTAGGCTTGTAGCTAAAACCCATTAGCGAACCAAAACACTTGGGGTTAGCATAATGTTTTTTTACTGGATTTACTTGCACTATGTTATAGTGTATATTCTGCTTCTTACTAGGCCTGGTGCAGTGATGGGAGCTATCTCACTAAGTCACCAGGTTACAGTTCGGTTCAGTTTATCTTTTTTTTTATAAACCCTACTCATGTAGGAGCCTCTAGTAGTAGGGTCTGTTCTTCATTCTTACTAAAATGGTAACCTTCGTGGTCGATCATCCTCAGATTCAAAGTATCTTTATAGGTGATCAAGGCATTGAGGACGCATCCACGTATTCGACGTCTAGTGTACGTATTTCACATATTTGTGTTGTACCATACTGTCTTAGCTTGACAGGCACTGATAGATTTTCTTACTTCCCTTTAAGATAAAGTTTACTAGGCGCATATGCAGTGAAGTGTTTGCTGCTGCGCTATTGAATTGTGATCGAGGTAGTGATGTCAGGTGGTTCTGTTCTGAAGACCAGGGGCAGTTTCTAGCCTAGAGTTTGAACAAACATACAACAGTGTTATGGATTAGTCAGTTACAGTTGTGAAGCTCGCTCACTGCTTGTTTTTCTTTTCTTGTATCACAGGTACGTTTCCTGCAACCCTGACAGTCTAGTCGCCAACGCGATCGAGCTTTGCACACCAACATCCGAGAAACAAGAGAAGAACAAGGGCAACCGAGGGTGGCGGTCTATGAGCAGCGCGGGGCTTGCTCGGCAGAGGACGAAGTCGATGCCCAACTCTGAGCCTTTTATCCCCAAGAGGGCAATGGCTGTCGATCTGTTCCCTCACACGCCGCATTGCGAGATGGTTATGCTCTTTGAGAGATGAAGGAAGTGTGTGTCTACCAATGCCTCAGATTCTTGACCTGTGTCGAGGACCCTATCAGTTTTTCCTCATCACCTTGGCCCATCCATATGTTGTAACTTAGTGACATCTATTCGATTGAGAGGCCAGGACAGTTGGTGGTGGGATTTGCCTTCTTTTGATATAGGATCGGCTACTCTTAATCACCTGTACGTATTTATTGTTTTTGTTAAATGGATGTAATAGTAGGATTAATTTCAGCTTTTATATCGATGGTCCAACCTGGAGTGGCATCCTAGTCAGGGAAGAGAACCGTACATGAGTACTAGAGCTAGTGTTGGCCCAGCTCCAACCGTGACAGCAGTATTGCAGCACTCTGATATTTTTTGTTTCGATGTTTTAAGAGTGGATTTGGTTCCTTTTTTTTTTAAAAAAAATTGATCTGACAGGATTTGGAAGAGATAACGACATGTTCCTAATTGTTGCAACATGAGCATGATGCTATCACATTTTGACAAGGAGTACAATACTAGACCCTTGTTCATTGGTTACTTGCTAGTACTAAAGATGAATTGTCGGCCATGCAGCTAAAAAAGGGGTTAAACCAAAAGCTGAATGATTTGTGAGACAAGGTATTGCTTGGTGAGGTGTGCATGGAGAGATTTATTGCTGCATACGAACATTTGCACCTTTTTTTCCTATATATAAAAAAGCACAGGTACCAGTGCTCAAATTGAAATGGAAATAGGAGAAAGCACTAGGTACAATCGAATGAATGAGATTTGCTTTTAACAGGGCCTACACACAAAGTAAACAAATATCTAACGTACGATGTGATGCTGGTGCAGACATAAAGAGTGGGTCTTCTTTTGGAGCAAGAAAAGTAAAGCAGAAAATGAAAAGAAGAGAAGAAAAAAAAAGAGAAAATGATTCCTAGAGATTGAGTTACAGTAGGTCCAGGCTGATGAGGCATCACATTCATAAACGTACCTGTTGCTGCTGAAGTTGAGAGGCATCATCACATTCACAAGGCAGGCTCCTGCAGGCATGAGGTTTAGGTGGCCAGCATGCAATTTTTTTTATTCATTCCATTTAGAGCATTTATTAATTAAGGGCTAGGTAGCTGCTGCAGGACACTCCCATTGGCTGCAAGACCAGGTTTCTTCATCCATAAATTCTGAGCTAACAACCGCTTGACTGCCGGTGGTGGTGTTGGTGTTGGTTATGAATCACTACTCCATCACTGATTGGCATGGCATGGCATGAAACGAACCATACCGGCGGCGGCATGTGCGACCTGCAAAAGTCAACCTCCTATTTTGCTTAAACAGCCAATATATTACTAATATGCAATTCTAGACCATACAAAAATTTACTAACTTTTATTCTACCAGATAAGAAACATTAGATTTATAATAATGAGATATTTTTTATATTATACATGTTTAGAGTCAAATGTTACTGATATTTTTTTAATGAATTTGATTAAACTTGAGATGCTTTCACTGTATATCAATGTAGAGAGGGTCATGTAAGATCAAATCTAGAACTAAATTATGTGGAATGGAGGCGGTGCTAGCAGCAGCAGCAGCAGTAGTAGGATGTCAGAATACACAAGACATTTTTCTGGATCGGGCCATGCAACCATCAATCAGACCTTAGGTGTAGATGAGCAATTGGTAGTTCTTGAAATTTGAAATTGAGATTTGGTTTTGGCAAATTTGTATCGCGCGCCTTGTTTCCATTATTCATGTGAGTTTGGTACATGATGCTTGCTATCATGAAAATCTCAAAATATTCATGTGGAGACCATAGGACATGACAAGCAACAAAGGTGCCGTTTGGTTCACATATTTGTAACGTAATGGGTAACGGATAACGTTAAATCATGTTTGTTTTAGTCCAATCGTAATCAGATACCACACTAAAATTTGATACAGCCTATTCAAATTTGTTACCGTCAGTAATCGAGCCGAAACCATTACCATTACCATTTACGTTACATTTTTTGAACCAAACAGCACCAAAGTGTCTGTGATGGCAAAGAAGGAACCAACAATTCTCAAAACATGTATTTGCGCCAGCAGTGATGTCAGACAAAAGTTGGTCCATCTGGCTAGAAAATGCACGCACTGGTTGCCGCCGATTGGCAGAATACGTCATCTCCATTTATACCAGTGATCCTCCACGTGGCATGCAATCTCTCAAGAGATCATTGCACCACGTCACTGATTACATGCATGAGGCCTCCAACTAAAAAATTATTCTCTCGGCGTACATGAGTTAATCGTTTTGGCTTTGTTCTAAATCAAACTATTTAATTTTAACTTAATATATATCTATATAATTAAATTATTTTAAGCTAAAAGAGTTATATATTATAATAGTTTAAGTCACGATAAATTTAATATTTTTATTTTTATATTATAAAATTTTATAAAACATCAGGTATCACGGTCAAAGTTGATAGCGATTTACTTAGGACGACTACGGAGGGAGTATAATTAATCTATACTAATATGCGTATCTAGCTTTACACGGTTACACCAGCCATCACCTGTCCAGCCCACACTGGAAACCTTTGACTTTATACTGCAAAGCAAACCAGCCAGCACCCCATACCGTTGGACATGTGGAAGGTAGGTCAGACACCTGTCACGGTGCCCTCTTCGAATCCGGGACAAACACACGCTAGCATTTGGTGGCTCTATAGTATTTTTAAACTATGGAATGATTAGCTAACTATATAAAAGACAATGTCTTGCTTTGTTCTTCCAGAAGTCTAAACGGTTTTATTGTTGTCCATTGCTACATAAAAACTGCAATAGAATTCATAAAGTTCGGTTTCACTGTTCCCCTGTACATTCTCGTAGCAACGACTGATTAATCGTTGGCCGGCTGAAAAATATCTGTTGGATTGCAGATGATTTTCCGATACTGCAACAGTAGTAGAGGACGTACGCGTTTCCTTTTGTTGGTGTTGTTACCATCACATACAGTTCAGTCCTCTCTTTTTACCTTTAATCATGGCCAAGTTGACCGCAGGGGTTTCGAGATTTGCATACTAACGCAGACGCACAGTGATCTCCAAGAGCGCGACACGTTAGACCGCATCCAACAGTCTTGCGTAAAGCTATCTCCAGTAGATTCCTTATCTCATCCCCTATTTCAAACTCCATTCTGTAAACATTGTCAACTATAGTCTCGCGTCCCCGAGACAGTCTAATAATGGGACCTCACCATTTTACTCGCTCGTTGGCACTATCAGGGCCTCAGGGGTAGACCCAAAGAGGGCTATGACTCCCTCAATTTTTATAACCTCTTATACCTAATGTTCACTTACCATTAAGTTTTTGGATTGACACAGTTCTCTCGACTCCCGTTCTCCTCAGACCAGTCCTCGGATATATCCGTTCGAGCACATTTTTTCTGACACTGCCTGAGCTAGTCTTCCTTGCTCCCAATGTTGCCCGTCGTCTCCCATCCCCCACGTGTGACACTCCCTGCCCCCACCCATTCCTAGTGCCCTCGCCCTAGTCGTCGTTGCGATGTCGACCTGATCTTTCTCGTCACGACATTGTGACCTGTCCCTGGTGGCCAATGAGCTTAGCAAACCAGTGAGACCTAGCTCTTGACCGGAGATGTCGCCTAACCCTGCACCTTTCCTAGTGCCCCGCCCTTCGAGAAGATCGTCATTCGACAACTATGCACCTTTCTTAGTACCCCCGCCCTTCTAGAAGATCGCCATTCGACAAGGTAAGCACGACTTCAATTCGGTCAGTAAGAACTGAACGACATGTTTGCTTCTTTTGTTCATATAGCTTCCTTCTTTAAACTTCTATCGTGTATTGATATGAAACTTGAACTCTATGCAACACTAGTTTTTATGGTCTTGCTTGATTTCGTCATGTGGTCTTCTTGCCCCCCATGAATTCTCATCCTGCGTCTGTCACTGTGTACTATTTAGGGATGGCAACGGGTTTAAAACCCGCGGGTACAGAGATTACAAACCCGTACCCGCGAGATTAATGTTAAACCCGTACCCGCACCCGCGACAGGGTAGCGTATGTTACCCAAACCCGCTACCCGCGGGTTTATGGCACCCGCGGGCACAGTCATATAATAAATATTTATTACTGATAGCATATAATAATAAATATTTATTAAACTGATAAAAACATGTACCGATCTTAGCCAAAAGCTCTACGAGTTCCCTGACGCCTGTAGTCTTCTTTTATATCATTTGATTGGCTCCGCTCGCTCAAAGCTTTCGGGGTGGCACTAAATTGAGATGCATGTGCTCTACAGTCTACACAGACACACACATGGGTATGCGGGTTTGCGGGCATGAGTACAACATTTTCATACCCACGAGAAAAAACCCGTCGGGTTGAGAATCAAACCCGTACTCGTACCCACGGGTACAAACTCACACCCAAACCCGCACCCTATAGGGTTTTAACCCACGGGCACGCGGGTAAAATGTGCCCGTTGCCATCCCTAGTAATATTCATCTTCCCAGCACTGCCCCCTTCACTGCATGAAAAATAGAAGTGGCTCCATCTACTTCATATCTTGGCGAGCTCTCTCCTCCTTGCACTTCAACTGTCGGCCTCATCCATTCACCCATAACATCGTGCTCAGCTGCCAGCTCGCTCCACTATGGCGCCTTACACATCCTCCCCAGTTCCCTCTCATCCTCTATAGCGTCGCTTAGGGTTTTCACTCTCGTTGGAGAAGATCCCGCTTAGGACCGAACTGAGCTGTTGCTCTCGCGGCACCATCTACATCTTCCACCACCACCTCCCATCCTCCCCTGTTGCGGCAATGTGGCTACGAACCACCACCTCCTCTTCATGTTCTCCCCTTTAGCATCGTTTAGGTTTTCAACACTCAATGGAGAAGATACCTCCAGTGACCGAACCAAGATGCTCCTCCCGCGACATATTCCGCCTCTTCACGTACACCCGTACAACAGTGGTGGTGTTGTAGCCGTTGTTTGAGAAGATCCAATCATGGAGTAAATCGAGCTACTACTCCAACAACCAATTGCACCTCCTCTCCTGTCGCCTCCTAATCTCCCCTAAAGTTGTGGTGCAACTATGTCATCGTTGGAGATGACTCAACCATCGTTCGAACCGAGCTGCTCCTCCACTACCACCTCCTATCCTCCGATCTCACTCCTCCTCCTCCCTCGCCGCCTCCCGCCCTTTGATCTCCTCTCTCCAATGCTGCTATCGCCTAACAAGTAAACATTGTTGCCTTCGTCTCATTGGCATGCACCCCAACCATCTCCTGGTTGCAGAGAGTGATCAGGGTGTTGGTTGGGAGGCTACTAGAAGGGGGAGTCTGTTGATGGTACTATTGACGGTGGGACCCACAGATAGAGTGACATTTTAAGGGATGTGGAAGCAAAACTATTGGAGTTGGTACTTGGTATTACAACCACCATAAGCAAACAACCTCTACAATACATGCCCTTGAGTTGGACATTCTTCTCGAACGATTGGCATGCAAATAGACTATGTTTGGTTGGTGCTGAGGGCCGAGGTTTGAAAGGGAAATGAACTTAAACAATTTTCTATATTGATTTTGGTGCTTAATATCAATCATAATCATATGGACTAAATAGTTTGCCAAGTCTTTGATTCACTGGTTCATAATATCAACTTTAGAGTTTCCAAGTCAGAAATAGCTCAAACCGAGCCAAATAGGGGTAAAACTTGGAATAGATGATGTTGGAGAGTAAACTCCAGCCGGGTGTGCGGAATGCACCCCCTAATACTAAGAACAAAGGGGCTACCTAGGATTTACCTGTGGAGATGCAAGAACACAAGAACACAAGGGTTTAGAGTGGTTCGAGCCGCTGGAGCGTAATACCCTACGTCCACTTGTGGGTTGTATTGCTGAGGATGTCTGAGTTCGAGAGAGTTTGTAAGAGCTTGTCCCCTTGCAACGCATGTGCCTCCCTTTTATAGGCCAAGCGAGGCACATACAAGGGAGCTCAGGCCCGACAGGTGGGCCCTAACAATCTAGTATTAATATGAAACTTCTATCGTGTATTGATATAAACTTGAATTCTATGCAACACTAGTTTTTATGGTCTTGTTTGATTTCGTCATGCGGACTTTTTGGCCCCATAAATTCTCATCCTGCGTCCGCCACCCTGTGCTATTCATCTTCCCAGCACTGTATTTTTTTTCATTCCATTTAGAGCATTTATTAATTAAGGGCTAGGTAGCTGCTGCAGGACACTCCCATTGGCTGCAAGACCAGGTTTCTTCATCCATAAATTTCAAAGCTAACAACCGCTTGACTGCCGGTGGTGGTGGTTAGGAATCACTACTCCATCATCACTGCTTGCATTGGCTTGGCATGGCATGAAACGAACCATACCATACTGGCGGCGACATGTGCGACCTGCAAAAGTCAACCTCCTATTTTGCTTCAATAGCCAGTATTACTAAATATGCAATTCTAGACTGTACAAAAAAGTAATAATATTTAGTCTACCACATGAGCAACATTAGATTTATAATAATAATGAGATATATTTTTATATTATACATGTTTAGAGTAAAATGTTAGTGATATATTTTTTAATGAATTTGACTAAACTTGAGATGCTTTAACTATATATCAATGTAGAACTACTTTTCATCTTCCTGTAAGATGTGAGGGCAAATTTAGAACTACTTTTTTTTGGGGGGTGGAATGGAGGTAGTACGGTAGCAGCTGGATACTAGAATGTAAAAGACAATTTTGTGGATTGAGCCATGGAACAAACCAGGCCTAGGTGTATGTAGATGAGCACCTGGTAGTTCTTGAAATTTGAAACTGAGATTTGGTTTCGGCAAATTTGTATGGCGCGCCTTGTTCCTATTCATGTGAGTTTGGCAGATGATTCTCGCCATGATGAAAAAAGATTCTCAAAATATCTATCTGGAGACCATAGGACAAAGCAAACCAGGTAGGAAACCTTTGACGTTGTACTACAAAGCAAACCAGCAGCAGCACCCCATAACTAATCCGGAACAAACACACGCGCTAGCATTTGGCTAGTATTTCTAAACTATGGAATGATTAACTAATAAATACTACTCCCTCGGTTCTTTTTTATTTGTCGCGGTTTAGTTTAAAAATAAACTAGCGGTCGACAAATATTTGAGAACAGAGGTAGTATGTCTTGCTTTGTTCTTGCAGAAGTCTAACGGTCAGTCCACGAAAGATTTCTATGTCCTGAATCGAGCTTAAGTCCCTAATTTGCCAATTTGATTATGACCTCAATAAAATGAACAAGTCTTAACTCTAATATGAGAGATCGAGAGGGGAAGGGAAACTTGTGTCATACCTTCCCGTCCTAAGCTGATTGCCGTGTTAGCCAGCGCTGTCGCGTCTTGCGTCGACTCTCCTCCTCCATCATGTCGGTGATTGGGGGCTCCTGCCTTCGGCCACCGACGTCGTCCTATCCATGGTTAGTGGTAGCAGTAGATTCCCCGGAGCATGGTGGGAAAGGAGACGTGGGCTTCGATGTCGCCATAGATACAATGTTTCCGATCACTAAGAGCCGTTGGGATCGGATCCCTCCGTGGAAAATGTGGCGGCTAGGATTTTTCAGAAGCACAAGAGTGTTGGCTTCCGTGCTGGCCCTGCCTCTGTTTATATTGCGTCTCTCATAATCGAGGGCCACAACTATGGATTGGCATATGGAAAGCTAATGAAAATAATCTCTATAGTCTAGATTTGAATTCATGCCGATTTGATCGGATCTGCACACCGGACTTTGCATCGTGCCTCCCTATGCACATCACGACCTTTTGAACTATAAACATAAACACTAGCAAATACATTAGTTTAAATGGTTATGTTGATCATCAAACACCAAAAACACTTATGCAAATGGTTATGTATTGTACTCTTAGTTTAAATGACTAACTTCTACAAGTTTCCACATAGACTAGCCTAGGTGTGAAAATATACTGCATAGTGATCCGGTGAGAAGAAAGTGAAAACCCTTGAAAAATGTTTGTGAAAATGCTAACTCACTTGCGCTTATGACGAACACTCGTAGAAGTTAGCACATTTGAAAAAGATGTAAAATACAGTTATTTGAGGCAGATATACAGGCACAAGATTTTGCTCGACAGAGGTCACCGAAGTATCCGCTTTAAAAATTATAAACCTTTTTGTGAATAATAAATAACTTAATTTAAATAATGTATTTTAACTTAGGGGTGTCTGGTTCCAGCCAACTAATATTTTATCACATGTTTGAATAATAATTATATGTATTAAGTATATTCTAATTATAAAACTAATTACACTAATTATACATACGAAGACTAAAAGATGAGACGATTTTTTAAAACTTAGTTAAACATATATTTAATACGTACAATTATTCAAATATTTGATGTGGCACGAACTAAACTTAGTTGGGAAACTAACACCCCCTAATATACTAAAAAGGGTTATCCGAGAGAAGAGGAAGTAGAAAGCCTCGAGCTGCTTCAGGTCATACGTAGGAACGACTGAATCGTTCCGGCTCCTAATCGTCGTTGGCTGGCTGAAAAAACATCTATTGGATTGGAGATGATTCTCACAAAATGGAATCGTTTCTCACATCCATACGTGATAGGTAGGCTCCTCGACTGTCGACTCCTAACCACTATAGATCTTAAGGAGATTGGAGGGGATTAAATTCCTACAATTCTCTTTGATCCAAACGCAACGGAACGAGCTCTAAATTGATTCGTTGTCAGCAATGAGCCAATGAGCACCCCATATAGGACTTGATTGTGAGTGCGTGTCCTTTCGGATCGTCATGCGAGTAGATGGAGACCCAAGGCATATGCAGAAGCAGCATGGAAATTTCTCTAAAGCGAGCAGATAGAATAGATAGGTACATATCTCTTTCTTTCATCGTGCATCCATGCTGATCCATCTGCAACAGTAGTAGAGGACGTACGCGTTTTTATTGTTGGTGTTGTTACCATCACATACAGTTCAGTCATCTCCTTTTTACTTTTAATCATGGCCAAGTTGACTGTATAGTAGCCCTGTAGGGGTTTCAAGATTTGTATACTAAAATACAGACGCACAGTGATCCCAAAAGCGCGACACTTTAGACCAACTCCAGCAGTCTGCGTAATGGGCTCCATATCCCTTTGTACACGCGTGTTGGCAGTATCACGGGCGGACCCAAGGGGAGTGAGGTGGACTATGACCCATTCAATATTTTTTATAATATAACCTTTTATACCAAATGTTCACTTACTGTAAAGTTTTCGGAGCGACACAGTTCTCTCCACTTGTGTCCTCCTCGGTCTAGTCCTCGGATCTTTCCGTTTGGCCCCATTCCTCCTGATGCTGCTTGAGTCAGTCTGCCTACTGTTCCCGATGTCGCCTGCCCTTCCTGGCTTGCGACACTGCCTGCCCTAGTCCCTTCCCGATGCTCTCGTCCTAGTTGTCGTTGTGACGTCGACCTGATCTCACTCATCGCGGCGATGACCTGCCCCCGGCAACCGATGAGCTTAACGAACTAGCAAGCCCTAGCTCTTAGCCGAAGACGTCACCTAACCCCCCAACTTTCCCAGTGCCCCCGCCCTTCGAGAAGATCGACATTCGACAAGATACTCACGGCTTCGATTCGGTCAGTAAAAACTTAGCGGTATGTTTGCTTCTTCTGTTCATATTGTTTTCTTCTTTAAACTTGCTTCGTGTATTAATATGAAACTTGAATTCTACGCAACACTAGTTTTTACGATTTTACTTGATTTCGTCATGGGAGCTCTCCACTCCTCCATGCACTTCAACCACCGGTGTCATCCATTCACCCATCATATCGTGCTCTGTCACCACCTTGCTCTGTCGCAGCGCCTTTCACATCCTCCCCTGCCCCTTCTCGTCCTCCCCTATAGTGTTGTTTAGGGTTTTGGCTCTCGTTGGAGAATACCCCGCCTAGGACCGAACCAAACTATTACTCCCATGACGCCATCTGCGTCTTCCCCCGTCGCCTCCCATCCTCCCCTGCAGTAGCGATGCAGTTGTGACCCACCTCCTCCTTCTCTTGTCCTCCCATGCAGTGTCGTTTGGGATTTTGCACTCGACAGAGAAGATACCTCTGGTGACCAAACCGAGATGTTCCTACCGAGGCACCTTCCACCTCCTCTTGTGCTCCCCTGCAACAGTGGTGCGGCTACGATCGTTGTTTGGGAAGATCCAGTCATGGGCCAAACCGAGATACTACTCCCACGACCCCTTGCACCTCCTCCCTATGTATCCCAGCCCCCCTAAAGCGGTGGTGCGACTGTATCGTCATTGGAGATGACCCGACCATCGACCGAACCGAGACCCTCCTCCACCGTCACCTCCCATCCTCCAATATCCCTCCTCCTCCTACCCCGCCACCTCCTGCCCTTTGATCTCTCTCCTTCTCCAATGCCACTCTCGCCCACCAAGCAAACATTATTGCCTTTGTCTCAGTGGCATCCACCCTAACCATCGTCTGGTTGCAGAGGGTGATGCAAGTGTCGGTTGGGAGGCTACTGGAAGGGGGTGTCCGTCGATGGTATCATTGATGGTGAGACACATAGCTTATTTTTAAGGGATCGAGAAGCAAAATGGCTGGAGTTGGTCTTACAACCACCACAAGCAACAACCTCTACAATACACGCCCATAGTTTGAAAATTTTCTCGGATGATTGGCATGCAAGTAAGCATGTATGGTTGGCACTATGGTCCAAGGTTGCGTAGAATTGGAGGGTTGTTGCCTAACAATAAGGATGATCTTAACTCTGGTTTTTACTTAGCGGTAACTGAAAGTCACCTAGAGGGGGGTGGATAGGCGAAACCTGAAAATTATAACTTTACACCCCAACTAGATCCCTTGATTAGTGGTTAGAACAAGATACACAATTGTCGGAGTATAAAGACTAAGTCCTTTGCTTGTAAGGAGTATTGCTTTCAAATAATGCGGAATTGATAAATCAATACTACTAATAAGTCTATGAGAATAAATCAAGAGGGCTTAGATAAGAAGAGCAATAACACAAGTTCTTTCTTGCAAGGTGTTGCTTTACTAAATGAGAATTTAACTTAAAGCAACACCAAATAGTATTAGCAAAGAATAGTGCAAGAAAAACTTAGAAAGGGAAAGAACAAACAAATCACAAGCAATAAGCACACGAGACACGGGTGATTTGTTTTACCGAGGTTCGGCCCTCGAAGGCCTAGTCCCCGTTGAGGAGTCCACTAAGGACGGGTCTTTTTCAACACTTTCCCTCTCCCCACCGATCACCAAAGACCGACGAGCTCTTCTTCTCAAGGATCACTTAAGACCCCACAAGGACCACCACACTCTTTGGTGTTGTAAAGCCCAAAATTTATGTAAAAATAATAATAATATGCAATCTAATCCATCCCTTATAAGCTATGTATTAAGAATACTCTTTAAAGTAGTTAGATTAAAATAATTTATTATAGGAACTTCCCATTATCCTCTACTAGAATAAAAAGGAATGATGATTCTAAGATTTTAGTAACTCAAAATTTTAATTAAAAACTAGAAATTAAAATTTGAACTCCAAACACAAAAATGTGTGATTTCCAAACTAATTGGTTTCGAGAGAATACTCCTTGCTCGAATAGTATCTTTAGAGGGGTCAACATGAATTAATTAAAATAAACCTTGCATCATGCTGGGATTTTATGGCTTGTGCATTCAGGTTTGTCAAACTTAAACTTGAATTTGAATTTGTGGACCGGAAATTGACGTGAATCTAAAATAAAAAAAACAGAAATTAGAAAAAAATAGAAATTAGAAAAAAAATGGTGAATTGGCCGGCCGGCTGGATCGGATTTTCTAGCCAATTTATCTTTTCCTGACGGCAGCTCACATCCCCTTGCTTTTTCCATTTCTTTATTCCTCTAGCCGAATTTTGCTTCATCATGAGATCGTAGATGGCATTATCCAATGAGTCTCCGTTGTGTGGAGTGCTTAGACCAGTTCATCTTCTACCGAGAACAGAACGTGGATCAGAGTCCCGCCCGGATTTTTCTCGCCGAAAACCAACGACCTCTACCAGGAGCTTTAGTGCCTCAGCCAGTACGTGGATCGCGCGGACTCAACGAGACCGAGCGTGAAATCAGGACGTGCCCACCTGCTCGGACTCAGTCCGGAGTTTAAAGCTGTGCCTTCCCCCTCTGAGCCATCCAAGGGGAGAACTTGTCGAGCCGCCATTAGCGCAGAGAGATTTGTGTGCACAGCCGCTGCCATCGATCCTTCTCTGGGATGACCACCCGGCCGAGGTGCCATTTAGAAGCTCCGTTGAATCACCAGAAACGGGATCGTGGGAGTCTTGAGCTGGGAAACCTAGCTGGTTGCCCGGAATTTGTCGCCGGCGCTGTCGGGTCGCCGTGATGCCGCGCCTCAATGTGACCCCGTGTTCCCACACGGCCATCCTAGGTAAGTTCTACCCCCAGCGATTCGTCTTAATCCTTGTATCGCGTAGATCGTCTCAGATTGGAGGATTTGTGCCAGATGCGGCGGATTGAGTTCCTTCCAGTGGCTTTCCACCGCCGTAAGCTATGCGCCGCCGTCGCCCAGCTCGGGTGAGGGAAGAAGGTTGGGAGCCTTCGGATCCGTGATGAGGGGTGGAGATTAGATCGGGAACGAACGGTTAGAAATAGACTTAGAGTAATAAAATCCTCACCGTTGAATTCGAATCCAACGGTTCTCGTCGCTTACCGATTCATTCGCTGCTAGATCTAATCCTGGCCGCAGAATTTAGATCTGACGGCTAATCTCGATCCGTACCCTTTCGTGATGCCGAACTTACAGATGAACCCCTCTGTTTATAGGAAATAAATGTGCCATCCACTTTAGCTATTCACTGTGTCTCGGGTTTCTTGCGCCGAGGCCCTTTCCGTTTCTGGTATTTAAGGCGCAGTCCAGAAATGAATAAATAAACGTGGGAATTGGTTTCTAGTATGAAATTAATTGTAGAAACTTGTATAATTCATAGAAAATTCATACTAGCTCCTTTTTAATCCATTCCGGTTCCTATAATTTGGTAATAATATTGTCTATCACTAAGTAACATTGTTCTAGCATGAAAACTATATTAAAATTTATCACGTGATTATGTTTGTACCAAACACATAAAACCATCAGAAATTCATAATTTAATATATATAACTCCAAATTGATTCATTCTAGTGGCATTTATTTTGTTTAAATATTGTTTATCACCTAGTATCTTTGTCTAACCATGAAACTTTATTTAAAATTATCCACATAAATAACTCTATTCTAGGCATTAAATAACTTCAGAAAATCATAACTTAATAACTCTAACTCCGATTTTAGTGGTTTTCGAACCCGCGATCTCGTAGCAACGCATAGATTATTAATATGTATTTTGTTCTTATGTTTGGTGTGATGTTAATTTTATCTATACCATGTTTGTTTGTATTGCTACGACTAGCGCGAGGACACGTGTCATCAGAAAAGCAAGTTGGTACCTGGAATCTCAAGTGCCAGGCAAGTTGTGCCCTTGATCACTTCTTTTACCCACTCATGTTCTAATTAATCATAATGATCTGCATAGGTTAATTTTGATGGGACCTAATAGGTTACCTAGTCTGTCTATCTTTATGCCTTGTTTACCACTGAACTTTTTGGGTAGTACTTGCTAGTGCTATATGTGGTTTTGGGCATTGAGATACACATTATTCATGATTATACTTTTGTTATCCGTTGTTATTTACTGTTCATGTCAAGATCATTAATGTTAATTGGAACATAGAGCTTAACTTGAGAAACACGTGCCACCACAAGGGTTTATGGACGCCCTTGGCTGATTAATTAGGAAAGCTAGTGGAGGACTACCTTACCCGAAAGGGGCAAGGGCAGTAGGGGAGTGGTCAGTGTAGGGAGGTCCTTGCTTGATTTTGCTGCGATGGCGGTCAGGCAAGAACCCTGCATTGGAGCTTCCTATAAACTGTAGCGGGTTTTCTGAAGCTAGTGGAACTTTGTAAAGGCCTCGTAGTGTTACCCTGCCTCGCCTCCTCGGTAGAGGTGTATGGAAAGTCGCGATCCCTTGGCAGATGGGTAACATGACTTGTGGGTAAAGGGTACCACCTCTGCAGAGTGTAAAACTGGTATACTAGCCGAGCTCACGGTCATGAG
This sequence comes from Zea mays, assembly GCF_902167145.1. NCBI lineage: Eukaryota > Viridiplantae > Streptophyta > Magnoliopsida > Poales > Poaceae > Zea > Zea mays. The sequence goes on along the minus strand of NC_050105.1, from coordinate 97,177,734 downwards.
CAGCTCAGGACTCTCTGATGATTAAATTATGGAACTTAAATTCAATTTGTCATATGCATTGCATTGCAGGTGATGTTGTTACTTTGTTCTACTACTTAATTGGGTTGGTATTTACTTATACTTAGTAACTGCTAATAAAATTTTGACCAACTTTAAAAGCAATGCTCAGCTCTAACCATCCTCTTTGGTAAGCCTTACACTTCACGTGAGCTCCCACCTTTGGCGAGTTCATGCACATTATTCCCCACAACTTGTTGAGCGATGAACGTATGTGAGCTCACTCTTGCTGTCTCACACCCCCCACAGGTCAAGAACAGGTACCACAGGATGAGGCACATGGAGGATGCTGCGATGTGTTCGTGAGAGGTCTAGGCCGTCGTCTCCCAGTCAACTTTGGGTTGCTGGACCGTTGTCTCCTTATAATGTAATTATTTATTTATTTTGTATAGAACTCCTGCTATGAAGTAAAGATGTGACATTCGATCCTGTGCCATGATTCATCATATGTGTGAGACTTGGTCCCAGCACACCTGGTGATTATGTTCGCGCCCGGGTCTTGGTGCCCCGAAACCCGGGTGTGACAGGTGTCTCTTGCTAGCTTTTACAAGCCTCCAAAACTTTGGAGGAAGTTCAATGGGAGTCAAAACTCCACACACAAATGATCATAAGATGTAGTGCTCACTAACTCTCAATAATTCTCACAAGGCACTCTTGCTAGACTCACACGAGAGGCTTTCTTTTGCTAGCTCTCTTTTTGTGGCACTTGTGTTGGTTGTAGTGGCCTAAATCTTGCGCATAGGATGGATCAATGAATATATGTGGTTGGGAGGGCTTGAGTATGTCAACTAGATGACTTGGAATGTTGCTTGGACTCCCACACCTTGAAGTGGCCGGTTGGGGTGGTATTTATAGCCACCAACCAAATTGTAGCCATTGGAGAAGGCTGCTGGCGATGGGCGCACCGGACAGTCCGGTGTGCCGCCACGTCATCCTGTCATTAGGGCTTGGAGCTGGTCGACCGTTGGAGGCTCTGTCCTCATGTGGCACCAGACAGTCCGGTGCTACACCGGATAGTCCGGTGCCCCTCTGACCAACTGCTCTGACTTCTGCCGCGTTCACTGTTCTGTACTGTTCACTGTCAGAGTCGACCGTTGCGCGCAGATAGCCGTTGCTCCGCTGGTGCACCGGACAGTCCGGTGGCACACCGGACAGTCCAGTGAATTTTAGCGGAGCTGCGCCTGGAAACCCGAAGCTGAAGAGTTTGGAGTGTACGACCCCTGGTGCACCGGACACTGTCCGGTGGCACACCGGACAGTCCGGTGCGCTAGACCAGGGCACACTTCGGTTTCCTTTTTGCTCCTATCTTTTGATGCCTAACTTGTTCTTTTGTTGGTTTGTGTTGAACCTTTGACACCTATAGAGTGTATAATCTAGAGCAAACTAGTTAGTCCAATTATTTGTGTTGGTCAATTCAACCACCAAAATTATTTAGGAAAAGGTTTGACCCTATTTCCCTTTCAATCTCCCCCTTTTTGGTGATTGATGCCAACACAAACCAAAGCAAATATGTAAGTGCAAAATTGAACTAGTTTGCATAAGATAAGTGCAAAGGTTGCTTGGAATTAAACCAATTTATATATTCATAGGATATGCATGGATGCTTTCTTCATTTTTAATATTTTGGACCATGCTTGCACCGCTTGTTTTGTTTTTGCAAACTCTTTTGGAAATTCTTTTCAAAAGTCTTTTTGCAAATAGTCAAAGGTAAATGAATAAGATTTTGAGAAGCATTTTCAAGATTTGAAATTTTCTCCCCCTGTTTCAAATGCTTTTCCTTTGACTAAACAAAACTCCCCCTCAATAAAATCCTCCTCTTAGTGTTCAAGAGGTTTTGAAGAGGGTATACCAATTTGAAATTATATCACAAATAAGATACCAATAAAAAAATCTTCTCTTAACACAAACTTGAAAGACTACATTTTTGAAATTGGTGTGGTGGTGCGGTCCTTTTGCTTTGGGCTAATACTTTCTCCCCCTTTGACATGAATCGCCAAAAATAGATACTTGCGAGTGAAATATAAGCCTTTCTTACGTTCTCTCCCCCTTTGGCAAACAATATGTGAGTGAAGATTATACAAAATTGGAGAGCTGGCGGAATACCGGCAAGGAAGGATAATACCGAAGATGTAGAGTGGAAGCGATGTCTTTGCTGAATACTCCATTTCCCTTTCAATCTAAGACTTAATACACAAGATGCTCATGGAAACATATTAGTCTTAGCCTTGGCACAATAGTGATAGGAAATATGCAAATGTACCAAAGGAAAGAGACATGATTAAAAAGATATGTCAATTAAGCTTAAACAGTTCTATATAATATAGATTGCTCCCCCTAAATATGTGCCGTGAGAGGAATACAGATTTTGGCCTTTAAATGCCAAGTGCACATAGTTAGGTTAATGAGGTCATATCTATATCATAGAGAATGTGTAGTGCATTGTGTCATAGTATAAGTGTAATGCTCATGACAGTTTATGCACTAATGAAAGCATGTTATAGACAACTTAAGCATTTTCCCTTAAGGATTGCAAAGAGGCTTAAGGACCATCCACCTTTGGAACAAAGACAACTTATCCTCGTTACAAGGTTAAGCTTTAAGCTCTTTAACAATAAAATCACTTCACCCAACTTTAACAAAGATGCAAGAATGAATGTTTGAGTAGTTAAACTAGGTATGAAGTAGGGGTAATGCATGAACATGCTTTCTCTTCCTTTTTATACAATATATGCAAAGTAAGTATGGAAAAAGGAAGATTTAGGTACAAGTTAGAATGAAAGAAAGTTGTTTTACCCTTTTGTACCTTCACATAGAGACGCTCTCTTCATTGTGCGTTGTCCTTAGTCTTAGATGCTTAAGACTTATACTTAAGACAATATATGGAAATATTTTGCACAAGAAAGAGTTCTACAACTAGTGATCCCTTTCTAAGTCATTGTTAGCATATATCAAATAGATCACAAATTGCATAGATGTATCATGAATTCTCCTTTTAACTTAGTGCATATCAAGAGAGATATCGATTGAAATTACATGAGGCACTAAGAAGCATAAGTGTTAATTGAAGTTATTCAATGATCAAACACACAACAGATGCGATCAAAAGAACAACATAGGCATTGGATCATTAAACAAGCTTAACATGGGAGAATCCAGTAAATATGCTACTTTAACAATGAAAGCTACAATCCTTGATAAAGGTGACATTATTTTACCAGATGAATTGACATGTAGTAGCATACTTCATGAGAAACTTATTCTTATACTTGAGACTATATGAGATTACTAAGATAAAGTGTTAGTCTCAATATAATTAAGATTTAGAAATATGCTCCCCCTAAAGATATGCATCAAGAAATTGAATGAATTGGATAGATGTACTTACTTTTAAAACAAATAGGGACAAGCATTATTCATCTTGATCAAGGCTTACAAAATTTGCAATAAACATTTTATGCCTAGTATTCTCACAATGAAAAAGATTTAGAATGCTTACAACCACACCATTGATTATTTTGAAGATCTCATTATCCAAGTAGGTGTTGTTGCTCTTGATGTCTTCCTTTTTCATTTGAGTGTCCTCCCTTTATAGTTGACTCTTTTTCCTTCCAAACTTATTGAAAATACTCAAGATAGATGTTAATAGCACAAGGGAGTATATGATGAAGAATGATTTCTTTTAGATAAGGAGTATAAACAATTTATCATTCACAAGTCACACAGACATGAAGTAAAATCCTTAACATTTGTGCACATCATTAGAAAGGAGGAATATGCACCTTTTAAACAATTTTAATCAACCATAGGAAATTTACTTCTTCATATTGAATTTATTATCATAACTTAGAAGTATATCAATATGAGAACAGATATAGCAAAGGCATGAATTAGATTCTAATGGATAAGTGCATTAATGAGAATGAGATTGAATGCACATCTTAGCCAATTTAAATTCAATAAAGAATATATTCTTCACAAAGGTAGAATATGATAATTTAGAGTGAATAACCATTGATGGGAACTAAATCTGATAAATAAGATGAGTTCCCATACCTTTGCTTTTACCTTTCATCCTTTGGGGTGAAGAGTACCCCTTGATGCTTGTGTCTTGAATTGATCATACACTTATTCTCTCGCAGATTTTCATAAATATGCTCAAGATATATGTCATTAGTAACACAAGCACTTGTTTTCCTTTTTGTAATCAATTTTTGATAAGGAATAAAAGATAGATTACTAAAGCATGAAAACTTTATAATATGAACTAGGTTATTCCATGATGTATGCTTAATTTGCTTTCAAAACAAGCATAGATAATTCTTTAAAGATTATGGGAATAAATCTAATTCATAACATGGAGAGCGATAAATATAGAAGAATCATATCCAATTTAAGCAAGAGGCAAAACAACATAAATCATTGGATTGACTCTTCATTTCATGTTAGATTACGCATCTCCAAAGAGAAACTTATTCTCTACATGTGAGACTACTTAGGTTATTTAGATAAAAACATTAGTCTCACGATTTCTAGATATAAAGAGAGATTCCCTTTATAAGTGTCCTAAGGAATTGAATTCCTTACATGACACCTTATTCTTTTAAGAACATGGAATATCTCTCTATATCTGGAACATGGCAATAATAGGATGATTAGTGTAAAGCATGCCATGAGACACTTACAACAATTTAAAGCATGTAGATTGCCATGGTATAGAAATGATGAATATACAATCTACCATATGAGAGGATTTTCTTCAAAGAATGGTGACATAATTTAAAAATATTTGAAGTGCTTTCTTTTTCTATACAAGACACATAAGAAATGATAATTTAAGATACTTGCACTTAAAAACATAGATGTTACCATCCTTTGGCTTTCCTCCACGTTGTAGGCCTTGTTGTTTCTGCACAGGATAATTCTTTATTTCCTACAACATCAATACTTTCCCCGAGATGATATGAGTTTAAGACATAGTAATTTGAAAAATAACCTTGGGTCAATCATGGATATAGATCATTGAAGATCGATAGCTTGAGTTAACAAGAATTGAATTGACTCTCTCAAGCACCCCAAAGCTTCATATCATCTCCTTCTCCTGCAAAAACTTGTCAAGCATATTTTGGTACCCATCGCTTGATGGGTCCATCAAGGTTAGTCAACAAAGATCTAGGAACCCAAGAGTCCTTTGTGTTAGCACTTGGTAAACTCATTACCTTTCTAACACAAGTTGCAATTTTGGGTTGCCTAGTTACATGAGAAATAATTGACAAGCTAGGAGTGGGGTTGTTACCAATGGGACAATCCTTGCATTGATGTCCCTTCTTTCGACATATGTAGCAAAGGCGATCTTCAAGTCTTGAAGATTTCTTCTTTCCTTGTTTCTTTCTTGCTACATGGTTAGTGAATATTTTATTTTCTAACATTATGCCTTTTTGTTTCAAATGGGGACAAGATTTAATAAAGTGTCCCTTCTTCGAACATTTAAAACAAAGTTTATCATCCTTGTTAATAATCAAGCCATTTTTAATATAGGGACATGATCTAATCAAGTGTCCTTTCTCAAAGCATTCACTACACCTTCTACTTTTCTTAGTGTGAAGTGTGGCTTGATCATTACCTTGGATGTTACCTTGTATGGAAGCATGGTTGAGGCTTTTGGAAGAGGTGTTGATTTTCTTCTTTTGTTCCTTCCTCTTGGCAATCCTCAAGTCCTTGACATTTTCTTCAAGGGAGTTAGTGCATGCCTCGGTTGTTCCCGTCTCAAGCTTCTTCACCATGTGATCACGGTTATCTTGAGAAGGTTGAGCAATGCACTTCCCTTTTAGTTGTGTCAAGCTCATCTTTAGCCTCTCATTTTCTTCTTTGAGCTTTTGATATGTATCATCACTTGTTCCTGCAAATTCTAGCTCAAAGGAAGATTTGCTTGTCGATGGACAACAAGCATTAGCACATGGTAATGTAGTTTCAATTTGAATACATGTGCATGAGTGAGGTTGTTGGGATTTTACGTTTTCTATCACAACCTCATGAGCAATGTTTAATATGATATGATCATTCAAAAGATTTTCATTAGAATATAGAAGCATATCATATTTATCTTGAAAAGCAAGATTTTCATCTTTTAGCTTTTCTATTTGGTCCTTAAGCAAGGCATTCCTATTTACTAATTGAGCGATACAATGTAAAGCGTTATCTTGCTCAATTGAAATAGTTTCATACCTTTGGACCAACTCAACATGAGAGCACTTTAGCTCCTCATGTTCTTTAGTCAACTCGTCAAAGTATAGCATTTTCATGGAGAGAACATTTTCTAGCCTTTGACGAGCTTCGCTTTGCTCTCTCGCTCTTTCTAGAAGTTTGAGCATGACCGCCTTATCTTCTTGGCTTAGGCGAGCGTAGAGTTGCATGAAGCTTCTTTCTTCCTCCTCATCCTCGTTTGTGCTTCCGCTATCATTTTCATTAGCCACACAACATATGTGGGAATCAAAATGGGAAGACAAACCTTTTGGAGAGGTGGATTCATCGTTTGGTCTCCATCGGTCATTTTCTTCTTCTTCTTTGCAAGGGTTAGTATCACAAGAACTAAAGGAAGTAGAAGCACTAAATGAACTATCATGTTTGGACTCATCAAATTTGACTTTAATTCTAGTCCAAATATCATGCGCATCATGAATAGATTCATTATAATTTGATATGAAGGCACAATAATCTTCATTGCTAAGAGAATTACTTAAGATGTCATAAGCTAGATAATTTAAGCGTATACATCTTTGATCTTCGTCGGAAGCATTTTTCCTATCATAACTAGGAGGTATAATACTCTTGTATAAGATTTGTTCTAATCGTGGATCTATAGTTCTAAAAGCATTTAGTACACTAGTAGACCATGAATCATAGTTAGAACAATCAAAAAATAATATCTCAAGAGTTACCTCCTTTCGAGTTGTGTTCTTGTTCTTTTGGGATCTTCTTTGAGCCATCACTTCGAGTTGTTAGACTCAATATGAAGTGCTTAGCTCTGATACTATCGGCGTTTCGAGACCGGGGAGTCCCTGGGCCGACGAGTGAATGTCGCCGCGTGCCCCAGCCCAGATGGGTCGAGCGCGAGGGCGAGCGCGAAGGGGGGAGAGCGAGGCGGCCGGAGACCGGCGTGAGAGAGGTGGGAATCCCGCGGCCTTCGTGTTCGTCCCGCGCCCAGGTCGGGTGCGCTTGCAGTAGGGGGTTACAAGCGTCCACGCGGGAGAGGGAGCGAGCGGCCCCAGGCGAGCGCCTGTCTCGTCCTCGTCCCCGCGCGGCCAACCCTCTCTAAGAGGGCCCTGATCCTTCCTTTTATAGGCGTAAGGAGGGGATCCAGGTGTACAATGGGGGGTGTAGCAGAGTGCTACGTGTCTAGCGGAGGAGAGCTAGCGCCCTAAGTACATGCCGTTGTGGCAGCCGGAGAGATTTTGGCACCCAGCTGGTGTGATGTCGTGGCCGTCGGAGGAGCGATGGAGCCTGGCGGAGGGACAACTGTCGGAGCGGTTGAGTCCTTGCTGACGTCCTCCTGCTTCCGTAAGGGGGCCGAGAGCCACCGTCGTCACAGAGTATGGGGGGCGTCATCATTGCCTATCTGGCGGAGCGAGCCAGATGGGACGCCGGTCTTGTTTCCTGCGGCCCGAGTCAGCTCGGGGTAGGGCGATGATGGCGCCTCCTGTCGACGTGGCTGGCCTGCGCCCTAGGTTGGGCGATGTGGAAGCTCCTCCGAAGCCGAGGTCGAGTCTATCTTCCGTGGTCGAGGTCGAGTCCGAGCCCCTGGGTCGGGCGAGGCGGAGGCCGTCGGCTGAGGCCAGGGCGGAGTCCGAGCCCTAGGGTCGGGCGAAGCGGAGTTCGTCGTCTTCTGGGGCTGAGCCTGAGTCCGAGCCCTGGGTCGGGCGGAGCGGAGTTCGCCGTCTTCCGGGACTTAGCCCGAGTCCGAGCCCTGGGTCGGGCGGAGCGGAGTTCGTCGTCTTCTGGGGCTGAGCCCGAGTCCGAGCCCTGGGTCGGGTGGAGCGGAGTTCGTCGTCTTTCGGGACTTAGCCCAAGTCCGAGCCCTGGGTCGGGCGGAGCGGAGCTTCCTATGGTGCCTTCGGCCAGGCCTGACTGCCTGTCAGTCTCACTCTGTCAAGTGGCACCGCAGTCGAAGTGGCATAGGCGGTGCTGTCCTTCTGTCAGGCCGGTCAGTGGAGCGGCGAAGTGACGGCGGTCACTTCGGCTCTACCAGCTGGGGGGCGCGCGTCAGGATAAAGGTGTCAGGCCACCTTTGCATTAAATGCTCCTGCGATTTGGTCGGTTGGTGCGGCGATTTGGTGAGGGTTGCTTCTTAGCGAAGGCAGGGCCTCGGGCGAGCCGGAGATATATTCGCCGTTGGAGGGGGGCCTCGGGCGAGACGGAAATCCTCCGGGGTCGGCTGCCCTTGTCCGAGGCTAGGCTCGGGCGAGGCGTGATCGAGTCGCTCGAATGGACTGATCCCTGACTTAGTCGCACCCATCAGGCCTTTGCAGCTTTATGCTGATGGGGGTTACCAGCTGAGAATTAGGAGCCTTGAGGGTACCCCTAATTATGGTCCCTGACAGTAGCCCCCGAGCCTCGAAGGGAGTGTTAGCACTCGCTTGGAGGCTTTCGTCGCACTTTTTTGCAAGGGGACCAGCCTTTCTCGGTTGCATTTTATTCCGGTGGGTGCGCGCGAGCGCTCCCGCCGGGTGTAGCCCCCGAGGCCTCGGAGGAGTGGTTTTACTCCTTCGAGGTCTTAATGCCTTGCGTAATGCTTCGGCTGGTCTGGTTGTTCCCTCATGCGAGCTGGCCGTAGCCCGGGTGTACGGTCGGGTCCCAAGTTCTCGGGCTGGTATGTTGACGCTGTCAACGGTTCGGCCGGAGCCGGGTTTGCGAGAGCAGCCCTCGAGCCTCTGCACAGGGCGAGAGGGCGATCAGGGACAAACTCGGTTTTTTTCATACGCCCCTGCGTCGCCTTTCCGCAAGGAGGAGGGGGGGAAAGCGCCATGTTGCCCTCGATGGGCGCCGAACATGGTGTCTCCGGTGAGCTGCAAGCGGGTAATCCGAGTGGACGTCCGTGCCCCGTTCGTTAGGGGTCGGCTAGGGGCCCAGAGGCACGCCCAAAAGTACCTGCGGGTGATCTGCCGGACCCGGTCCCCTGGTGACGGGGTCCGAGGGCTCGATGCCTCCCTCTGATGGGATTCCGTTACAAGATCGCTCCCGCTGGTCTCGGAAATGTCCTAGGGTACCTCGGGAGCGCAGCCCGAGCCTTGGTTATGTATCGAACGTACCCATGGTCATCCCTCGCTCGGCGTCTGAGGCGGCTGTGAACCCTTCGGGGCCAGCCTTCGAACCCCTGATCAGTAATGGGCGTGGAGCCCGAGTAGCCTGAGGCGGCTGTGGAACCCTTCCGAGGGGCCGACCTTCGAACCTCTGACCAGTAGTGGGTGTAGGGCCCACGCGATCTGAGGCGGCTGTCGAACCCTTTCAGGGGGCCAGCCTTCGAACCTCTGATCAGTAGGGTGGCTCGGAGCCCGGTTCCTTCACGGGGAAGGATCCTTTTCGGGGTATCCCCCTTTCCCGGTCCCTGTTGCAAGAGAGAAAGAGGAAAAAAGGAAAAGGATACGAAATTGAACGACGCGATTTACCTTTTTTGGCGCGGTTATTGCGGCGAAGGCGAAGCGTTGCCTGCTTCTCCTGCCAGAGGCGCCGCCTGTCCCGCCGCGGAGTTAATGCGACGGGGCGAGTGGTTGGCGGGGCGGCCGTTGCGTGTGCGCGAGCCGTTCGAGGAACGGAACACGGGCGCGTTGTCTTTACGCCATGAGAGAGGGTTCTCTCGCTGCCCCTGGATGGGACGTGAGCTTGGCTGACGACGTGACCGCTGCTCCCGCTCGCCTGCCACCGCCATTACTGCCGGCCCATTTTTGGTCGCACTGACCGCCGCGCCAGGCTGGCGCTGCTGGGTCATGCACTGGGTCGCCTCGAGTCACGGTATTGGTTCCACAATCGAGGAGGCGCGGTGGTGGCGCAAGTGGCGGTGCGGTTGCTTGCACGAAGCGTTCGGCGCGCCGGTTGCATGACACGTGGGCCTGGGCCTCCATGCTGGGCGTGTTGGGAGTCGGAGAAGTGCGCCCACTTGGCGCGGTTGCATGCCGCCTGCATGACCGCCCGCCCCTTTCACCCGTTGGTCTGGGCAAAAGTGGAGGGTCACTTGTAACCGCTGGGCGGTTGTGCACACCGCGCATGGCGGTTTGGCTTCTTCTGCTCTGAGCCGGCTTGCATGACATGTGGGACCCAGCCCCCGCGCCGCAGGGGAGGGCCTTGGAGCGTGTTGGAGAAGACTCAGCTCGTGACGGCTGGGGACGCAAGTAGGGATAGTCGCCTTTAAAAGGAGGGCGACCCCCTTGGAAGGCGGCCATGTCTTCGCGCTCCCTTATGCATCGTGTCTTTCCACCTTCCAAGCCCCCGAATGGGGGATACCCGCCGTCTTTCCGCCTCATCGCCGGAGGAGCGCAACTCCGTGGGAGTTGGTACCTTTCAGCCATCGTTCGGCTTCAAGGATTTTCATCATGCAGCCCGGCCGCACCCCTCCACCGGCGGTCACCCAAGATGGTGGCCTCCAGCTTGATGGTGGGGGAAAGCAAGCCAGGCTGCGGCCTCTGCCCCTCCCTCAGCCTCAAGGATTTTCATCACCAGGGCTGGGGAGGGGAGTGTGCCGAGTTGGGGTCGGCCCCTGCGTGGGCGGTGGCCCGCTCCTTCACTCAGTGATCGGAGGGAAGGGCGGTCGTCGTCCGTGGCACCGGCAGCTGCACCGTGCCTGGCTCTCGGACGCGAGTAGCTTTGGAGCTGCTCGCGGCGCCGGCGTCTGCCACTGCAGCTGGAGGAGGTTCTTCCGCCGACGAGATAGCCAGGGCCGGCCACGGACCGACCTCCAACTCTACGGCCTTCTGCCCGTCCTTGCCTCACGAGTTTGGGCGTGGGTGGGGGCCTCTTGGCAGCAGCATCCGCCCTGAGGTCAGTGCTGCCGCTGTTCGGCCCCCCGGAGCAGAAGTCGTCGTCGTCGCTGCTGCTGGAGCGGGCGACGGCGCGCCGTTCGTCGGTCTTCTGTTGCTCCGTAGGCCCTCCCCCATCGAGTGGGGTTGTTCGTACCTGCGGAGGGGGAACCGGAGTTCCGTTTGTAATGGCACTTTGAATGCTAGTGTTTTTGTTCATTGTGGCTGTCGAGGCCTGAACATGTATGTAATTTTGGCACGGAGCCGTGTTTTTTTTTCTCATTTTCGAGCACCAAGACTCGCATGTTGGTTGTCTGAACTGCTTCACCAAGCGTGAGTCGCCCCGTGTCAAGGTGACGAGTGAGGTATCCGTATCCTGGAGGCGTAGGAGTCCCTCAGCTCGATCGACCTTGTTGTCTGAGGCTTCTCTAGCTTAGTTAAAGGGACCCCTTGGCCGCTCTTCGATGAGCCGAGGCCAGGGGCAGCGATATCAGCATGAACAGGGGCAGAGTTGGCTCGAAAAGGAAACCTGGTTGGCCGGAGCCCAGCCGAGTCATCCGTTAGCGGGACCGACGCTGGAGTTGACCAGCCGAGGCCTCGGGTCGGGATGGCGCCCTTGGAGGACGGCTGGCCGAGGCCCCGGGGCGACCGGCCGAGCCGCCTACTCGGGCCGGATTCCCGGAGAAGACCCTGGCAGCGATTGCCCGGGCGTGGTGATGACGTTGTCCTTTAGAGCGGAGATCCGTGGACCGCGTCGCCGTCCGAGGCTAGGTCGGACCTCGCCGAAGGTGTCGTCGATGCCGAGGGTGTTGCTGCCCCCTTCCAGCGTCAAGACCCGAGCCTGCAGGATCGGATTGTCTTGTAGCGTGTGTCTCCTGCGGCCGCCGAGGCCAGAACACACCCTCGCTGTGTTGTAAAGCTGCGTCTCTTTTCCTCTTGTTTCGAGTATCTAGACTTTTTTGTCGGTAACTGGGATGTTTGTGCGAGCGAGAGTTGCTTCTCGCGGAAGGTGATGAGTGAGGTATCCGTATCCCAGAGGCGTAGGAGTCCCTCGGCTCGGTCGGCCTTGCCGCTTACGCGCACCTTTACCCGTCCATGAGGCTCTGTCACCGACTCAATCGAGAAAGCTCGGAGGATCGCTTCGGCAGAAGAACTTCCGAACGTGAAGACTTGTTCGGTCCGCGGAATCACTTATTCGAACGTGAGTTACTTATCGCAGAAGGTGATGAGTGAGGTATCCGTATCCCGGAGGCGTAGGAGTCCCTCGGCTCGGTCAGCCTTGGCTGCTTACGTGTACTCTGTCGTTTTCAGGATCCACTTTTCGAAGTAGTCAAAAGGCATGAAAGATATTCTGGCACAAGAGATCTTTTTTCGAGGAAAATTTCAACGCAGAGGGGGTTCCCCCCCTTTTAGCCCCCGAGGGAGGGTCGGGCTTTGCCGAGGCGAGGCCGACCCTTCCTTGATGACTAAACTTTGCGTGGGTGCGAGGTATATGAACAACTTGAAAACATCTTAAGGGTAGAAGCGACGTAGTTGTTGGATGTTCCAAGCGTTGTCGTAGACCTCGCCTTGACTGTTGGCCAGCTTGTACGTTCCGGGTTTCAGAACCTTGGCGATGACGAATGGTCCCTCCCAGGGGGGCGTGAGCTTGTGCCTCCCTCGGGCGTCTTGTCGCAGCCGAAGCACCAGGTCGCCCACCTGGAGGTCTCGGGACCGGACCCCTCGGGCGTGGTAGCGTCGCAGGGACTGCTGGTACCTCGCCGAGTGTAGCAAGGCCTTATCCCGAGCCTCCTCCAGCAGGTCCAGCGAGTCTTCTCGGCTAGCTTGGTTGCTTTGATCGCTGTAGGCCCTCGTCCTCGGGGAGCCGTATTCCAGGTCTGTGGGCAAGACGGCCTTGGCCCCGTAGACTAGGAAGAACGACGTGAAACCCATGGCTCGGCTCGGCGTTGTCCTCAGGCTCCAGACCACCGAGGGGAGTTCCTTCATCCATCGCTTGCCGAACTTGTTGAGGTCGTTGTAGATCCGAGGCTTGAGCCCTTGTAGAATCATGCCATTGGCACGCTCTACTTGCCCATTTGACATGGGATGAGCCACGGCGGCCCAGTCCACCCGGATGTGGTGATCCTCGCAGAAGTCCAAGAACTTTCTGCCGGTGAACTGGGTGCCGTTGTCGGTGATGATGGAGTTTGGGACCCCGAAGCGATGGATGATGTTGGTGAAGAACGCCACCGCCTGCTCGGACCTGATGCTGTTCAGAGGTCGGACCTCGATCCACTTGGAGAATTTGTCGATGGCGACCAGCAGGTGCGTGTAGCCCCCGGGCGCCTTCTGCAAGGGGCCGACGAGGTCTAGACCCCACACAGCAAAGGGCCAGGTGATGGGTATCGTCTGCAGAGCCTGAGCGGGCAGGTGGGTCTGCTTCGCATAAAATTGACACCCTTCGCAGGTGCGGACAATTCTAGTGGCGTTGGCCACCGCCGTCGGCCAGTAGAAGCCTAGTCAGAAAGCATTCCCGACAAGGGCTCGAGGCGCTGCGCGATGGCCGCAAGCCCCCGAGTGTATCTCTCGCAGGAGTTCCTGACCTTCGATGACGGAGATGCATCGCTGGAGGATGCCTGAGGAGCTGCGGTGGTAGAGCTCCTTCTCATCGCCCAGCAGGACGAACGACTTGGCGCGCCGCGCCACCTGCCGAGCCTCGGCTCGGTCGAGGGGTAGCTCTCCTTGGTGGAGATATTGCAGGTACGGGGCCTGCCAGTTTCGATCAGGTGTGGCCCCGCTTCGCTCCCCCTCGACGCGCAGCGCCTCACCCTCGGGGGCCGAGGGTACCTCGGGCTAAACCGAGGACGCCTCGGGCCGAGCTGAGGGTGCCTCGAACTGGGCCGAGGGCGCCTCAGGCTCGGGCGTGTCGTCGATCTTGACGGAGGGTTGATGCAGATCCCGGGAGAAGACGTCCGGGGGAACCGTTGTTCGCCCCGAGGCTATTTTAGCCAGCTCGTCCGCAGTCTCGTTGTAGCGCCGAGCGAAGTGGTTGAGCTCGAGCCCGTAGAACTTGTCCTCCAAGCGCCGAACCTCATCGCAGTAGGCCTCCATCTTCGGGTTGCGGCAGTGGGAGTTCTTCATGACTTGGTTGATGACGAGTTGCGAGTCACCGCGGGCGTCCAGGCGCCGGACCCCTAGCTCGATGGCGATCCACAACCCGTTGACCAGAGCCTCGTACTCAGCCACATTGTTGGACGCTGGGAAATGGAGGCGTAGCACATAGCGTAGGTGTTTCCCGAGGGGTGAGATGAAGAGCAGGCCTGCGCCGGCTCCCGTCTTCATCAACGACCCGTCGAAAAACATGGTCCAGAGCTCTGGTTGGATCGGAGCCGTCGGTAATTGGGTGTCGACCCATTCGGCCACGAAGTCCGCCAAAACCTGGGACTTGATGGCCTTCCGAGGGGCGAACAAGATTGTCTCGCCCATGATTTCCACCGCCCACTTTGCAATCCTACCCGAGGCCTCTCGGCACTGGATGATCTCCCCAGGGAGAAGGATGACACCACAGTTACCGGATGAGACTCGAAGTAGTGTCGCAACTTCCGCCGTGTCTGGATCACCGCATACAGCAGCTTCTGAACTTGTGGGTAGCGGACCTTGGTTTCGGACATTACCTCGCTGACGAAGTAAACTGGCCTCTGAACGGGCAATGCATGCCCCTCTTCTTGCCTCTCGACCACAATCGCGGCGCTAACCACCTGAGTGGTCGCGGCGACGTAGACCAAGAGGGCTTCCCCGACAGCCGGAGGCACCAAGATGGGCGCCTTTGTGAGGAGCGCCTTCAAGTTCCCGAGAGCTTCCTCGGCCTCGGGGGTCCAAGTGAAGCACTCGGTCTTCCTTAAGAGGCGGTACAGAGGTAGACCTCTTTCGTCGAGGCATGGGATGAAACGGCTCAGAGCCGCGAGACATCCCATGACCCTCTGTACGCCTTTCAAGTCCTTGATGGGCCCCATGCTGGTGATGGCTGCGATCTTCTCCGGGTTGGCTTCGATGCCTCGCTCATAGACGATGAACCCCAAGAGCATGCCTCGGGGCACCCCGAAGACACACTTCTCGGGATTGAGCTTGACGCCTTTCGCCTTGAGGCATCGGAATGTCACTTCAAGGTCGGAAAGGAGGTCGGAAGCTTTCCTCGTCTTGACTACGATGTCATCGACGTAGGCCTCGACCGTGCGACCGATGTGTTCGCCGAACACATGGTTCATGCACCGCTGGTACGTCGCGCCCGCATTCCTCAAGCCGAACGGCATGGTGACATAGCAGTACATGCCGAAGGGCGTGATGAAAGAAGTCGCGAGCTGGTCGGACTCTTTCATCCTGATTTGATGATACCCTGAGTAGGCATCGAGGAAAGACAGGGTTTCGCTCCCAGCAGTGGAATCCACGATTTGATCGATGCGAGACAGAGGGTAGGGAACCTTCGGACATGCTTTGTTGAGACCAGTGTAGTCTACACACATCCGCCATTTCCCCCCTTTCTTTCTCACAAGCACAGGGTTGGCAAGCCATTCGGGATGGAATACCTCTTTGATGAACCCTGCGGCCATTAGCTTGTGGATCTCCTCGCCTATCGCTCTGCGCTTCTCCTCGTCGAATCGGCGCAGAGGCTGCTTGATGGGTCGGGCTCCGACCCGAATATCCAGCGAGTGCTCGGCGACATCCCTCGGTATGCCGGGCATGTCCGAGGGACTCCACGCGAAGACGTCGGCGTTCACGCGGAGGAAGTCGACGAGCACTGCTTCCTATTTGGGATCGAGCCCGGAGCCGATCCGGATCTGCTTGGAGGCGTCGCCGCTGGGGTCGAGGGGGACGGCCTTAACCGTCTCCACTGGCTCGAAGTTGCCGGCATGACGTTTCATGTCTGGCACCTCCTTGGAGAGGCTTTCCAGGTCGGCGATGAGGGCCTCGGACTCGGCGAGGGCCTCGGCGTACTCCACGCACTCCATGTCGCATTCGAACGCGTGCTTGTACGTGGGGCCGACAGTGATGACCCCGTTGGGGCCCGACATCTTGAGCTTCAGGTAGGTGTAGTTGGGGACGGCCATGAACTTCGCGTAGCATGGCCTTCCCAGTACCGCGTGGTAGGTTCCTCGGAACCCGACCACCTCGAACGTCAGGGTTTCCCTTCGGAAGTTGGAGGGCGTTCCGAAGCAGACGGGGAGGTCGAGTTGTCCGAGGGGCTGGACGTGCTTCCCAGGAATGATCCCATGGAAGGGCGCAGCGCCTGCTCGGACGGAGGACAGATCGACACGCAGGAGCCCGAGGATCTCGGCGTAGATGATGTTGAGGCTGCTGCCTCCGTCCATGAGGACCTTGGTGAGCCTGACGTCGCCGATGACGGGGTCGACGACGAGCGGGTATTTCCCCGGGCTCGACACATGGTCGGGGTGGTCGGCTTGGTCGAAGGTGATGGGCTTGTCGGACCAGTCTAGGTAGACTGGCGCCGCCACCTTCACCGCGCAGACCTCCCGGCGCTCTTGCTTGCGGTGCCGAGCCGAGGGATTCGCCGCTTGCCCACCGTAGATCATGAAGCAGTCGCGGACCTCGGGGAACTCTCCTGCTTGGTGATCTTCCTTCTTGTCGTCGTCGCGGGCCCTGCCACCCTCCGCGGGTGGCCCGGCCCTGTGGAAGTGGCGCCGAAGCATGATGCACTCCTCAAGGGTGTGCTTGACGGGCCCCTGGTGATAGGGGCACGACTCCTTGAGCATCTTGTTGAAGAGGTTGGCACCTCCAGGGGGGTTTCCGAGGGTTCTTATACTCGGCGGCGGCGACAAGGTCCGCGTCGGCGGCGTCGCGTTTCGCTTGCGACTTCTTCTTGCCTTTCTTCTTGGCGCCGCGCTGAGTTGACGCCTTGGGAGCATCTTCCGACGGGCGGCCCTGGGGCTGCTTGTCCTTTCGGAAGATGGCCTCGACCGCCTCCTAGCCGGAGGCGAACTTGGTGGCGATGTCCATCAGCTCGCTCGCCCTGGTGGGGGTCTTGCGACCCAACTTGCTCACCAGGTCGCGGCAGGTGGTGCCGGCGAGGAACGCGCCAATGACATCCGAGTCGGTGATGTTGGGCAGCTCGGTGCGCTGCTTCGAGAATCGCCGGATGTAGTCCCGGAGGGACTCTCCCGGCTGCTGCCGGCAGCTTCGGAGATCCCAGGAATTCCCGGGGCGCACGTACGTGCCCTGGAAATTGCCGGCGAAGGCTTGAACTAGGTCGTCCCAGTTGGAGATCTGCCTCGGAGGCAGGTGCTCCAACCAGGCGCGAGCGGTGTCGGAGAGGAACAGGGGGAGGTTGCGGATGATGAGGTTGTCATCGTCCGTTCCACCCAGTTGGCAGGCCAGACGGTAGTCCGCGAGCCACAGTTCCGGTCTCGTCTCCCCCGAGTACTTTGTGATAGTAGTCGGGGGTCGGAACCGGGTCGGGAACGGTGCCCATCGGATGGCCCGGCTGAAGGCCTGCGGACCGGGCGGTTCGGGCGAGGGACTCCGATCCTCCCCGCTGTTGTAGCGTCCCCCACGCCTGGGGTGGTAGCCTCGGCGCACCCTCTCGTCAAGGTGGGCCCGACGATCGCGGTGATGGTGCTTGTTGCCGAGGCGGCCCGGGGCC
The DNA here is from genome assembly GCF_902167145.1 of Zea mays. Lineage (NCBI taxonomy): Eukaryota > Viridiplantae > Streptophyta > Magnoliopsida > Poales > Poaceae > Zea > Zea mays. Next base: position 97,160,040 of record NC_050105.1, on the reverse strand, counting down.
GCAGGCGCGGTGTTGCGCGTGCGTCCGGTGTAGACCGAGGCTTCCCGCATGAATCGGGAAGTCGCGGCATGAGGTTCCGAGGGGTATCCCTGCCTTCGGGAGGCAGAGCTCTCGGCCCGTCGGACCGCGGCGCCTTCTAGGAGATTCTTGAGTTCCCCCCGGATTCGCCGGCCCTCGGTGGTTGATGGCTCCGGCATCGCGCGGAGAAGCATCGCTGCTGCAGCCTGGTTCTGGCCGACCCCACTAGATGCGGGTGGCGGCCTGTCCCTAACGTCGTTGGCGACGCGGTGCTGGAAGCCCTGGGGCGGATGACGTATTTCTCCGGCCGGGGGTTGGCCCGCCCATGCCTGCCCGACGTCCCAGCGGATCGGCTCAAGCGCTCCTGCTCCCTCGTCGAGCCTGGCCTGCACTCCGTGGATTTGCTCGAGCTGTGGGTCATGGCCCCCCGCCTGAACGGGGACCACGGCTAGCTCCCGTGGGATGTCAACGCGGGGCGCCGGCCTAGGGAGGTCATCGTCCTTCGGCATGCCGAGATGATTGCCTTTGGAGGGACCCCATAGATCGACGTGGAAACATTCGCGGCTTGGGCCGCAGCCCTCGTCGCCGAGGCTGCGGCTATCGTCGGAACAGTCGGAGAGGCAATAGTCACATGTGGTCATGAAGTCCCGCATGGCACTGGGGTTGCCAAGTCCAGAGAAATCCCAACAGATGCTGGGCTCGTCGTCTTCCTCGGACCCAGAGGGCCCGTAGGTCGAGACGTCCGTCAGCCGGTCCCAAGGCGACCGCATGCGAAACACCAGAGGGTTTGGACTTGCCTCTACGAGAGCGCCCGCCAAAGCACGGTCGCTAGGCGGGTTGAGGCTGAATCCAAATGACGTGGGATGGGAATCGGTCGGTACCTCTTGGTCGACGAGCGGCGATAAAGTCACGTCGGGGACTGACTGCACCGTCGTCTCAGGTACGAGGGTGACATGCAGCAAGCTCTCCGCGAGCGCGCTGGCATCGTCCGCTTGCTCGGGATTGGCGTGTCGCGGGGAGTCGACGCTCGTCTTCGTCTCAAGCGCGAAGTCGATACCCGGTGCGCCCCTCGTTGGGGTGCCGGGACTGTCGACTCGCTCGACAGTCGACGAGGCGCTGCCTCCTGCTTGGCCTTGGTCGCCCTGCCTTCCCCTCCATCGGCGGGGTAAAGGGCAGGATGAGCTCGAAGGTTGTTCTTCCACCACGCGGGGAAGACGTCGTCGATTCCGCCGCCGGCGGGCGGGCCGTCGGCCGCCATTGTCGTTGTCGCGCGGCGGTGGAGGGAGTATCATGTCGTAGCTGCCGTCGAGGGACATGAACTCAAGACTCCCGAAACGGAGCACCGTCCCGGGTTGGAGAGGTTGCTGGAGACTGCCCATCTGGAGCTTGACGGGAAGCTGTTCGTCAACACGCAGCAGGCCCCTACCTGGCGCGCCAACTGTCGGCGTTTCGAGACCGGGGGGTCCCTGGGCCGACGAGTGAATGTCACCGCGTGCCCCAGCCCAGATGGGTCGAGCGCGAGGGCGAGCGCGAAGGGGGGAGAGCGAGGCGGCCGGAGACCAGCGTGAGAGAGGTGGGAATCCCGCGGCCTTCGTGTTCGTCCCGCGCCCAGGTCGGGTGCGCTTGCAGTAGGGGGTTACAAGCGTCCACGCGGGAGAGGGAGCGAGCGGCCCCAGGCGAGCGCCTGTCTCGTCCTCGTCCCCGCGCGGCCAACCCTCTCTAAGAGGGCCCTGATCCTTCCTTTTATACGCGTAAGGAGGGGATCCAGGTGTACAATGGGGGGTGTAGCAGAGTGCTACGTGTCTAGCGGAGGAGAGCTAGCGCCCTAAGTACATGCCGTTGTGGCAGCCGGAGAGATTTTGGCACCCAGCTGGTGTGATGTCGTGGCCGTCGGAGGAGCGATGGAGCCTGGCGGAGGGACAGCTGTCGGAGCGGTTGAGTCCTTGCTGACGTCCTCCTGCTTCCGTAAGGGGGCCGAGAGCCACCGTCGTCACAGAGTATGGGGGGTGTCATCATTGCCTATCTGGCGGAGCGAGCCAGATGGGACGCCGGTCTTGTTTCCTGCGGCCCGAGTCAGCTCGGGGTAGGGCGATGATGGCGCCTCCTGTCGACGTGGCTGGCCTGCGCCCTAGGTTGGGCGATGTGGAAGCTCCTCCGAAGCCGAGGTCGAGTCTGTCTTCCGTGGCCGAGGTCGAGTCCGAGCCCCTGGGTCGGGCGAGGCGGAGGCCGTCGGCTGAGGCCAGGGCGGAGTCCGAGCCCTGGGGTCGGGCGAAGCGGAGTTCGTCGTCTTCTGGGGCTGAGCCCGAGTCCGAGCCCTGGGTCGGGCGGAGCGGAGTTCGTCGTCTTCCGGGACTTAGCCCGAGTCCGAGCCCTGGGTCGGGCGGAGCGGAGTTCGTCGTCTTCTGGGGCTGAGCCCGAGTCCGAGCCCTGGGTCAGGCGGAGCGGAGTTCGTCGTCTTTCGGGACTTAGCCCGAGTCCGAGCCCTGGGTCGGGCGGAGCGGAGCTTCCTATGGTGCCTTCGGTCGGGCCTGACTGCCTGTCAGTCTCACTCTGTCAAGTGGCACCGCAGTCGAAGTGGCGCAGGCGGTGCTGTCCTTCTGTCAGGCCGGTCAGTGGAGCGGCGAAGTGACGGCGGTCACTTCGGCTCTACCGGCTGGGGGGCGCGCGTCAGGATAAAGGTGTCAGGCCACCTTTGCATTAAATGCTCCTGCGATTTGGTCGGTTGGTGCGGCGATTTGGTCAGGGTTGCTTCTTAGCGAAGGCAGGGCCTCGGGCGAGCCGGAGATATATTCGCAGTTGGAGGGGGGCCTCGGGCGAGACGGAAATCCTCCGGGGTCGGCTGCCCTTGTCCGAGGCTAGGCTCGGGCGAGGCGTGATCGAGTCGCTCGAATGAACTGATCCCTGACTTAGTCGCACCCATCAGGCCTTTGCAGCTTTATGCTGATGGGGGTTACCAGCTGAGAATTAGGAGCCTTGAGGGTACCCCTAATTATGGTCCCCGACAGATACCAATTGAAAGTCGCCTAGAGGGGGGTGGATAGGCGAAACCTGAAAATTATAACTTTACACCCCAACTAGATCCCTTGATTAGTGGTTAGAACAAGATACACAATTGTCGAAGTATAAAGACTAAGTCTTTTGCTTGTAAGGAGTATTGCTTTCAAATAATGCGGAATTGATAAATCAATACTACTAATAAGTCTATGAGAATAAATCAAGAGGGCTTAGATAAGAAGAGCAATAACACAAGTTCTTTCTTGCAAGGTGTTGCTTTACTAAATGAGAATTTAACTTAAAGCAACACCAAATAATATTAGCAAAGAATAGTCCAAGAAAAACTTAGAAAGGGAAAGAACAAACAAATCACAAGCAATAAGCACACGAGACACGGGTGATTTGTTTTACCGAGGTTCGGCCCTCGAAGGACTAGTCCCCGTTAAGGAGTCCACTAAGGACGGGTCTTTTTCAACCCTTTCCCTCTCTCCACCGATCACCAAAGACCGACGAGCTCTTCTTCTTCTCAAGGATCACTTAAGACCCCACAAGGACCACCACACTCTTTGGTGTCTCTTGCTAGCTTTTACAAGCCTCCAAAACTTTGGAGGAAGTTCAATGGGAGTCAAAACTCCACGCACAAATGATCATAAGATGTAGTGCTCACTAACTCTCAATAATTCTCACAAGGCACTCTTGCTAGACTCACATGAGAGGCTTTCTTTTGCTAGCTCTCTTTTTGTGGTACTTCTGTTGGTTGTAGTGGCCTAAATCTTGCGCATAGGATGGATCAATGAATATATGTGGTTGGAAGGGCTTGAGTATGTCAACTAGATGACTTGGAATGTTGCTTGGACTCCCACACCTTGAAGTGGCCGGTTGGGGTGGTATTTATAGCCACCAACCAAATTGTAGCCGTTGGAGAAGGCTGCTGGCGATGGGCGCACCGGACAGTCCGGTGCGCCGCCACGTCATCCTGTCGTTAGGGCTTGGAGCTGGTCGACCGTTGGATGCTCTGTCCTCATGTGGCACCGAACAGTCCGGTGCTACACCAGATAGTCCGGTGCCCCTCTGACCAACTGCTCTGACTTCTGCCGCGTTCACTGTTCTGTATTGTTCACTGTCAGAGTCGACCGTTGCGCGTAGATAGCCGTTGCTCCGCTGGTGCACCGGACAGTCCGGTGGCACACCGGACAGTCCGGTGAATTATAGCGGAGCTGCGCCTGGAAACCCGAAGCTGAAGAGTTGGAGTGTACGACCCCTGGTGCACCGGACAGTCCGGTGCGCTAGACCAGAGCACACTTCGGTTTCCTTTTTGCTCCTATCTTTTGATGCCTAACTTGTTCTTTTGTTGGTTTGTGTTGAACCTTTGACACCTGTAGAGTGTATAATCTAGAGCAAACTAGTTAGTCCAATTATTTGTGTTGGGCAATTCAACCACCCAAATTATTTAGGAAAAGGTTTGACCCTATTTCCCTTTCAGTAACCTTGATGAGCCAACAGTCGATACTGATTAGTCCGCCTGCATTGTCAACCAGTTCGGTCGGCGGATCTATGGACCGGCCGATACCAACCGATTTATACCAGCCGGTGCATGTGATGGTCCGGTCGATATTGTTCGCTTTACCCACGTGACGTTTCTGATTTGTTCATGCTATTTTAAACCATTTAAAGTCCAAAAAATTCAGAGAAATTTAAAAGGTTACGAAATTTGGCATATAAATAGAGGGGATGTTGGGGTTCATTCACACCCACACTCTATTTTGCACATTTTTCTTCATATTGTAGCCTCTCAATATCTATTTGAATAGGGATCCCAAGTGGAGCATGATCTTTCAAACCTTCACAGACTTGATCAACGACCAATCTTCACAAATTGCTGACACTCCTGCCGAAATGGGGGGGGTCTTATTTGACTATCTTTTTCCTCTACATCATTGTCAAGAGGATGTTTCTGCCTTTCCTTGTTCTCTTACTCCACAACCTTTGTTTAAATACTCATGTCTTCCTACATATACCTACTAACCTTCTATGGATGCTCCTCCTCTCAAGGAAGGTCCTACCACCGATTCTTCTCCTCCTACCACTAAAGCTCCTATCACCGATGCTCATTATCCTATACCATTCACTTACTGTCACACCCGGTTTTGGAAGGTAAACAGAATGCGAACCATGTACGTGCCAGGATCAGAAACTCACGTACACAGCGATTACATAATTGGACATCATCACACAATGCTCGAAATAAATAGCGGAAAGGTACTTGATTACATCAAGATGTCCAAGACATCCATAGAGTCTATTACATAACCATTGTTCAACATAATTATCAAAGTGCGGAAATACAAAACGTAGAAGCTAAGCATACACATGCAACTGACTGGGGGTTGCCACTAAAGTAAACTAAAACTCATCGTACTCCTGGAACTCCTCGAAAGCATCCATGTTGCTAGCATCACCTCCTGAGCACTGAGTGCAGTGGGGACAACCTAGGGTGGGGGTGGTGTGTAAAGCAAGGGTGAGTACACATCAACGTACTCAGCAAATGTCCCGTTTGGCTAAAGTGAACTAGCTGTATATGAAGTTGAGGTTAAGCAGTTGCTTTTAGTTGGTCAAGTATTTATTATTATTATTAGTAGAGCCAAGTTTTAGTAATAAACCCAGTTATTACCCAAAAGTACCTCCTCAAAAGAGGAAATACCCGAGATCAGATTTTATAACATCATTATTAACCATCATCATAAAAGTATCCAAAGTTCTTCTAATCAAAGAGGATCCCAAGGCTGCTCTTAACCGTGAGCTCGGCTGATATACTAGTTTCTAACACTCTGCAGAGGTTGTACACTTTACCCACAAGTCGTGATCCCTTTATGCCTCAGGTCGATCAAACCATCAAACACTACCAAGGTGAGTCGGCAAGGTTTCACTATGTAGCCTTTACAAAGACTCCCCTGGTGCATAGCTGCTCGTTAGGTTTCACCAGTCGTACAAACGCAGTACACCTCTCCAAGGTGGGTGACTAACAAAACCAAATCGAATGAACCTCTGCACCCCAACCTTGGTAGAGCGAGCACTACGCCCCGGCCCCCATTGATGGCCCTCCAGCAAAGCCAACTACACCCCCAGGTTCATCTAATTAATCAGCTAAGGGCGTCTCATTCCACCCTCATGGTTGCACTGTTATTCTGGGTGGTCACTCCATGAACAGGTCCTTACGGAGAGGTACTCAGGAAAAAGGCCTGAGCCCCTTAGAGTATCATAAGATCATCAACATAATCAGGATAACAATATCATATCATAAATGTTCGCATCATGTTCATTGATTAAAGTTAAGATAATAGCAAAATGCTAACCATGATAACCAGAAGGTAAACAAGGATAAGTGAATACAGACTAGTCAATCCTTAGGTTTCATAAAGTAATGCGGGACAGTGAATTATAGAGTACGTAGGACATAATGGGTCAGAGGACACTTACCTTCACCAGGTTGTTGCTCAGGGAGGTCTCCAACAACACACTCAGGAACCTCAGACTGCTCGTTGTCTAAATAAAGCGAGCATGCATTCAATACATTTGGAAAGTACAAATGAACATCACACCAAACATGTACAAACATTGGAACACATCCTAAAAGGACACAATACTACATAAGGAATAATGAATTCAAAGTATAACATGAACCATAGCATAAATTAACTTCATCTGGAAATAGATTATTATTCCCCTAAGTGTTACTTACAAGTACATAATCATAATTCAATTTATTTTATTATGACCCAAAAATTGGAACAGAGATGAACTCATGTGATATACATTATTAATCTCCCAAGCTTAACATGTTTAAATCTCTAAGGTTCTCCTTTTATTTATTTTATTAAATAAATAAAACTACATCTACATTAGTTCATACTTAATCATAAAAATTAGAATGTGCAGACAGTAAATGAAACCATTTTATTTAGACAGAGACTAATTCTATGAACATTTTGCAATTTGAATCACTAAATTTGGAGTTCATATGCAAAAGTTATGAAATAAACAAGTTTGGGAATTCAAAATATGAACTTAGGTCTAATTCTGTGTATATTTAAAAGTCCAGGGCTAAATCTGCAAGATTACAGGGGCCTATTCACGAAATCCAGGGACAACGGGTTGATTTCCAATAAACCGAGGGTCTCTTTAACAAAAGTACCACACGAAGGGGTATCAGGTGAATCTTACCATCAGATCTAAAACCAACGGCTGAGATTAGATCTGCGGCCGAGAACGCGCGCGGGCGAGCGCTGACAGGCGGGCCAGGGGCGTCACCCACAGAGGGGGAGGGCGCACTGACCGAGCAGGCCCAGCGCCAGGGGACTTGGGCGCTGACAGGCGGGCCAGGGCGTCAGGCGCACGAGCGTGAAGCGTTATCCGTGATCTGAGCCGTGCGATGAAGATCGGACAGAGGGGATCAACCCGGGGGGGGGGGGGCAAACGGCTGCGGGCGGCGCTGTTCCTCTCCGCAGCGGTGAAGTTGCTGGAGTTAAGGCTGGCGCGAGCTAGGGTGGCTCCGGGGTCGCTGGAGTTTGCCAGAGAGGGAGAGAACACCACGGCGAACCCAATGGCAGAGAAAATGCCACGAATCCGACGGTAGAGAGGGGAGAACGGCGGAGAGAAGGTCTCAGGCGGGCCGGAGTAACTCCGGTGAGGAATCCCAGACATGGGGAGGCAACTTAAGGCGCGCTAAGGCCTTGGCTAACTTCAGCAGAGGCAGAGGCACCATAGGGACTAACGCCGGGGAATTAGACTGGGCTAAATTGGCCAGCCACCGCGCGAGCACGGCGGTCCACCGCGGCCGAGCATCGACGAAGGTGAAATTGGCCGAGCACAGAGCGCAATAGGGAAAGTTGAGCACGTGGACATGTGTCTCACCTCGGGCGGAGCTCGGGAGGCTTGGCCCGGTCTCCGACGAGCTGGATGGCCGGGAACGCAGGCGCGGGTCTCCGGCGGCGTCTGGCGGCGAGGGCAGAGCGCGAGAGAGGGTGAAGCGGTGCGAAATGAGGTGAGGGGCGAGCGCCGGGCACTGGCGGGGCTCTAAGAAGGGAGCTGGGCGCGTGGACGGGCGTCGTGGCCAAGAAACCCGGCGACGTGCGCGAGTGCGCACTCGCCGGTCCACGGTGGGGGGGGGGATCTGACAGGGCAGGCCCATAGCATAGAGAAAGAATAGGGGACGCGCGGGGCAACGACTCAGCAACTGGCGAACCGGGTCCGCAAGACAGAGAGAGATGAGGAGAGCGTGGGTGAAGAAACCGGCGCTGACAGGTCGGCCCCACTAGGCAGCGAGCGAGAGAGGGAGAGTGCGCAGGAGAGAGGGCTGCCGCTGACAGGCGGGGTCCGCCTGTCAGGCGGCGCGGGCGCGCGACCTGGCTGGGCCGAGCTGGGCTGGCTAGGCTGCCGGGCTGCTTTCCTTTTTCCTTTTTCTCTGGATTTTCTAATTCCTTTTCTATTTCTTTTCTTTAGGGTTTTCAAATCCAAATTCAAATTAGATTTCAAATTCAAATAAACTCAAACATGTGCAACACTTCAAAGAATATTTTAAGCTCAGCATGATGCAACATGTCATGACTCATAATGTTTTGGCAAAAATAAATAATTAAATCCCCCTACTTTAAGCTATTTCTACTCAAAAGGAAAAAGGGAGAGAGAATCTAGAGAGAGAGAAAACCAAGAGTGAGAAAGAGAGGAGTAACACATGAATTTGGGTGCTAAATAGAAAGAAATTTTATACCCCCAAATTTAGGGTGTTACAGACCTATCCCCCTTAAAAGAATCTCGCCCTCGAGATTCAGGGCTGGCTAGAAAAGAGCTCAGGGTACTTGGCTTTCAAATCATCTTCTCTTTCCCAGGTTGCTTCTTCTTCTGAGTGGTGACCCCATTTGACTTTGCACATCCTGATGGTACTTCTCCGAGTGACCCGATCTGCTGTCTCCAGAATCTGAGTTGGCTTCTCAATATAGGTCAGATCCTCTTGAATCCTCTTGAACTTCAAGATCCTCTGCTGGCAACTGCTCTTCTGGCACTCTCAAGCATGTCTTTAACTGAGATACATGGAATACATCATGCACAGCTGACAGATTCTCCGGTAATTCTGAGTTGATGAGCCACTTCTCCACGTCTTGCTTGAATCTCATATGGCCCAATATAACGGGGTGCTAGCTTGCCTTTGACTCCAAACCTTTTGGTTCCTCTGATGGGTGACACGTTCAAATAGACATAATCTCCCCCTTCAAAACTGAGTTCCCTTCTTTTGGTGTCAGCATAGCTTCACTGTCTGGACTGCGCTGCCTTCAAATTCTCTCGGACCATTCTGATGTTCTCTTCGGCTTCAAGAAAAATATCTGGACCAAACACCTGTCTTTCACTAGGTTGGTCCCCATGCAATGGAGTTCTGCAATTCCTCCCATAGAGCGCTTCGAATGGTGACATCTTCAGACTGGCTTGATAGCTGTTGTTGTAAGAGAATTTCGCATATGGTAACCTCTTGTCCCAACCTATCTTGTCTTACAAAGCACAAGCCCTCAACATATCCTCCAGAATATGATTGGTTCTCTCTGTTTGACCATCTGTCTATGGGTGGTAAGCTGAGCTGAACTTCAAGTGTGTGCCCAAAGCTTCATGCAACTGCTGCCAAAAATGAGAGGTGAACTGGGTGCCTCTATCTGATACTATCTTCTTCGGAACGCCATGCAAGCACACAATCCGAGCCATGTATAGTTCGGCCAACACCGCACTGTTGTAGGTGGTCTTGACTGGTATGAAATGGGCCACTTTTGTTAAACGGTCCACTACCACCCAGATGGAGTCATAACCAGTGCGAGGCAAACCGACTATGAAATCCATTCCGATCTCATCCCATTTCCACTGAGGAATCTGCAATGGATGCAACAAACCCGCAGGTCTCTGATGTTCTGCTTTAATCCTCTGACAACTATCACATACAACCACATATTTTGCTATCTCCCTTTTCATACCGTACCACCAGAATCTTTTCTTCAGGTCTTGGTACATCTTCTCACTAACAGGGTATATAGAGTATGCTGTCTCATGTGCTTCCTTGAGAATCAGTTCCCGGATCGATTTGATATCGGGAACACACAGTCTATCCTTGAACCATACCACTCCTTCTGCATCTTCACGGAAATCCTTGCCTTTCCCATCTATGATCAGCTGCCGGATCTTGTTGATCTTCTCATCATCCTTCTGACCTTTCTTGATGTCTTGCTCTAGAGTGGGTTCCAACTCAATTGTCACTCCTTGAGTGTTGTTCAGAAATCCGAGACTCAATCTGCCGAACTCCTTCGCTAGCTCATACGACATCAGGTGGGCTGCCAACATATTGACTTGACTCTTTCTGCTAAGAGCATCTGCAACCATATTTGCTTTGCCTGGGTGATAATGGATCTCCAGCTCATAATCTTTGATCAATTCTAACCATCTTCGCTGCCTCATGTTTAATTCTGACTGAGTGAATATGTATTTGAGGCTCTTGTGATCCGTGTAGATATCACACTTTTGTCCATAAAGATAATGCCTCCAGGTCTTCAATGCATGAACCACGACTACTAATTCCAGATCATGAGTAGGATAATTCTTCTCATGAATCTTCAACTGTCGGGACGAGTATGCCACTACTCTCCCTTCCTACATTAACACACATCCCAGTCCGGTATACGAAGCATCGCAATATACTGAGAATGGCTTGTGAACATCTGGCAAAATCAGTATTGGTGCCGTTGTCAACTTCTCCTTCAATGTCTCAAAAGACTTCTGGCATGCTGGGGTCCACTTGAACTCAACCTTCTTTGCCAACAATGCTGTCATTGGCCTGGCAATCTTGGAGAAACCTTCAATGAAACGTCGATAATAACCGACCATTCCGATGAAACTCTTGATTCCTCGTACATCCTTTGGTGCTTTCCAGTCCAAGATAGCTGTTACCTTCTTCGGATCTACAGCCAATCCCTCTCGGTTTATAATGTGACCTAAGAATAGGACTTCACTGATCCAGAACTCGCACTTGCTAAGCTTCACATACATCTGACAATCCCGTAGCCTTTGGAGTACTTTCCTCAAGTGCTCCTCATTCTCTTGCTCATTTTGGGAATATATAAGAATGTCATCAATAAACACCACCACGAACTTGTTGAGGTAGTCCATGAACACACTGTTCATCAAGTACATGAAATAAGCTGGCGCATTCGTCAAATCGAATGACATGACCGTGAACTCATATAGTCCATACTTGGTGATGAATGTTGTCTTCAGTATATCTAAGGGTTGGATTCTGAGCTGATGGTAGCCTGACCTCAGATCTATCTTCGAGAACACACTGGCTCCTCTCAACTGATCGAATAAGTCTTCAATTCTGGGCAGGGGGTACTTGTTCTTGATAGTAACCTCATTCAAGGATCTATAGTCAATGCACATCCTCTTTGTGCCATCCTTCTTCTCCACAAACAGCACTGAGGCTGCCCAAGGCGAGGTACTTGGTCTGATGTAGCCTTTCTCTAACAACTCACCAATCTGCTTCTTGATTTCCACCAATTCTGGTCCGGACAATCGATAGGCTCTCTTGGAAATAGGGGCAGTGCCTGGTATAAGCTCTATGGCAAATTCAACCTTCCTTTCAGGTGGCATACCTGGTAACTCCTCGGGAAACACATCTAAGAATTCTGACACTACATTGATAGCCTTTGATGGGTTAATCTCTTCAATACGGGCGGTGACTTGGTGACAACTCCTTTTCCTTGATCCAGACAACATCAATTCCACTAACACTTCTTCTCCTGATAGGGACACTAATTTCACTGTTTTCTTGTCACAACTAAGACTGGCTTGATACTTGGTTAGCCAATTCATCCCTAGGATGACATCTATAGTTGTGTCCTGGTTACCCATAACTATTAAATCAGCGGGGAACTCTATCCCCCTTATTTGAACCTTTGCACTAGGGCAAAATATATCAGTTTGGGTCCTTCCACCAACTGAACTAACTCTCATAGGTGGATACATGGGTGCTACTGGTATATTATGTGATTCTACCCATGATGCAATCACAAAAGAATGTGTTGCTCCAGTATCAAATAAGACATTTGCAGAATGGTACTCGACTGAAAACGTACCTAGTGCCACTCCTGGAGTCTCCTGGACTGTGTCGGTCTCCAAGTGGTTCACCTTTCCATACTAGGCACGAAGTTGCCCACGGTTGTTGCCTCCTGGCTGCATTGCATTCTGTCTGACTGGGGCATTGGGAGCTGGCTGCTGCTGAGCTGTTTTCTTTGGGCAATGATTCGCCCAGTGGCCTTATTCCCCACAGTGGAAACATGCATGACTTCCTCCTTATGCTGGAGCTGCTTGGTTGCTCTGGCTGGTTGCTGGGATAGAAAGACGGGCTGCCTGGTTGCTTTGACGCTGGTATTGATTTCCTCCTTGCTGGCTATTCTGACGGTACTGCTGCTGCTTCTGAGGAAACTGCCTCTGGTACTGCTGCTGGTTCTGTCGCTGATGCTGGTGCTGGTGACCTTGCTTGAATGGCTGAGGTTGGTTGCCTGAGTAGCGAGGACGACTGCTACTCCCGACCTGAGATCCACCAATCTTGCGTTTCCTGTCCTCCATCTCCCGACGCTTCCTTTCTGTCATGATTGCTCTGTCTATCAAGTGCTGGAAGGTAGGGAAGGTGTGGTTCATCAACTGATAGTGGAGGGGATCAACCAATCCTCTCAGAAAGCGGTACTGCCTCTTGGCATCCGTGTTGACATCTTCTGGAGCATATCATGACAGCTACAGAAACTTATCCCTGTACTCACTGACGGACAAGGGACCTTGCTTCAGGGCGAGAAACTTCTCCTTCCTCACTATCATCAGTCCATCGGGCACATGGTAGCGACGGAAGTTGTCCCTGAATTCTTCCCAAGTGATGGCTTCAGGGTTGGCATGGGTGGCGAGGTAAGACTCCCACCAAGACTGGGCTACTCCCCTCAGCTGTCAGGGACCGTATAACACCTTCTCACGATCGTTGCACTGGGCAGTGTGCAACTCACGCTCCACAATACGCAGCCAATCTTCGGCGTCCATGGGGTAAGCAGAGTGGGCAAAGACAGGGAGATGGCCCCTCATGAATTCTACCCGCTTGTCTCTGGGCACTTGAGGCATCTGAACTTGCACTAGAGGCTGAGGCGGTGGTGGCTGCTGCTGCACCTGCTGCATAGCTGCTAAGGTCTGACCAATTGCCTGGACTGCTTGGGTCTACATCAATAACATTTGCTCAATAGTCATCGGGGGTGGTGGTGGCAAATGCTGCTGCGGGGCTGCCTCCTCTTGGGGTGCCTGCTGTTCTGGCTGAGCACGCCTCGCACCTCTGCGCCTGTTCTCAGACATCTGTAGAAATCACACACATATATCAAATCTGACTCTGCAGTCTTTCAGCATAAGAAAAGATGTATAGAAAATCTTCATAGAACTGAACAATTGACCATCTTCACTGACAGCTTCTCAGATAAAGAGGAAAGTGGAAATAAATGGATTACCCAACTAAATAACTGACTTTATTAATAACTACACCAAGTTGCAGGGGATACCCACACCTTGGTGACAGTCATTACAATGATCCAACTTTAGTACATGTCCATCATAACAAGCATCCAACAAAAAATAAGCAAACTAACTGTAACTAGACTGACTAGATTGAGACACTGAACTAAGAATTATTACAGACTCCGACTATGTCGATCTAGGGATCCAAATCTATCCGGGTCCTGCAGTCTGGGGTACCATAGTCGAAGCGACCACAGGGCGGTGAAGGTAAGGGTGCTGAATCCCGACAGGGGCGGGAGAACCACCATCCAGATAGTGGCGTGCTGCGCACTCAGCACGCAATTTTGCGACCTCCGCCCGAACCTTGCCCAACTCATCAAGGGCGTGGTCCAACTCTGTGTTGAGCACAACAGCCAAGTTAACCATGCTGTTCAGCCTGGGATTGCCCTCACCAACTGGCGAGGCGATCACACCTCCAGCACTGCCGGTTGAACGACGAGGGTAGTACTTCAGGTCGAGGCCATTAGCTACCCTGCTAAATAACAAGCAATACTGAGAAAGTGCCTATCGTGCTGCATCTTGCATGGCTGCCTCTGCAGTATCCCTCTCAGTAATAGAATAGTGCTCTGAGAAGGCCTCTGCACCCCAGAGATCATCGTCCGGACGACACACCAAGCAAGTAGCCTCCCACTGGTCCGGGTATAGCCCGCGACGATGCTGGTAGACTACACAACGATACTCGATAGACCAAGTGTGTCGGTCGAAGGCCCGACGCAGCAGGGTGTCGAGAGCATCATGGAAGTGACACCCGCGAGCGGTGTCACGAGTGATGGGTCTAGCGATCCGTCCCTCCAGCTCCTCCGAGAGCTCCGTGCCGTGGCTCGAACTGCCACCGGCGTCGTCGTCGTCTCCGTCTCCGTCAGGGTCTCCTCCAGCAGCTAGGATGCCCTGTGGTGGTGCAGGGGGCATCTCTGGCTGAGGTGCAGGGGAAGGCGGCCTCTCAAACTCCACCACCCGCTGAGGCGAGAGGGAAGAGTCCTGCTGCTCCTGGTCCTGCTCTTGCTCCTAGCGTCGGCGCTCCTGCTCCTAGTGCAGGCGACGATGCAGTCTCTCCAGGTGACTGGACTGACCTAGCACCGTGCGGCGCAGTGGTCGCTCCGCTAGGCGAGAAGGCAAAAAGGGGATCACAGGCTTACGTGCAGTGTAGCTGATATGTGCCATCTACAAAAGACATCATAAGCACAAGAGTAAGAATAGAACTATGAGACCAGGAAGTAAACAGAAAGAAAAGTGAGACAAAACTTTTTGAGATGAGTAAGTGACATAGAGTTGGTCAGGATGACCAACTTTTGAAAGAACTCTAAGGTCAAGGTAAGAGTAAGGGTCTATAGTCCTTAGGTTAACCATTCTAGTCTAGGTTAGCGGTCCTGCAGTCAGCAAGACTTTGATACCACTTATGTCACACCCGGTTTTGGAAGGTAAACCGAATGCGAACAATGTACGTGCCAGGATCAAAAACTCACGTACACAGCGATTACATAATTGGACATCATCACACAATGCTCAAAATAAATAGCGAAAAGGTACTTGATTACATCAAGATGTACAAGACATCCATAGAGTCTACTACATAACCATTGTTCAACATAATTATCAAAGTGCGGAAATATGAAACATAGAAGCTAATCCTACACAGGCAGATGACTGGGGGTTGCCACTAAAGTAAACTAAAACTCGTCGTACGCCTGGAACTCCTCAAAAGCATCCATGTTGCCAGCATCACCTCCTGAGCACTGAGTGCAGTGGGGACAACCTGGGGTGGGGGTGGTGTGTAAAGCAAGGGTGAGTACACATCAACGTACTCAGCAAATGTCCCGTTTGGCTAAAGTGGACTAGCTGTATATGTAGTTGAGGTTAAGCAGTTGCTTTTAGTTGGTCAAGTATTTATTATTATTAGTAGAGCCAAGTTTTAGTAATAAACCCAGTTATTACCCAAAAGTACCTCCTCAAAAGAGGAAATACCAGAGATCAGATTTTATAACATCATTATTAACCATCATCATAAAAGTATCCAAAGTTCTTCTAATCAAAGAGGATCCCAAGGCTGCTCTTAACCGTGAGCTCGGCTGATATACCAGTTTCTAACACTCTGCAGAGGTTGTATACTTTACCCACAAGTCGTGATCCCTTTATGCCTCGGGTCGATCAAACCCTCAAACACTACCAAGGTGAGACGGCAAGGTTTCACTACGTAGCCTTTACAAATACTCCCCTGGTGCATAGCTGCTCGTTAGGTTTTGCCAGTCGTACAAACGCAGTACACCTCCCCAAGGTGGATGACTAACAAAACCAAATCAAATGAACCTCTGCACCCCAACCTTGGCAGAGCAAGCGCTACGCCTCGACCCTCATTGACAGCCCTCCGGCAAAGCCAACTACACCCCAGGTTCATCTAATTAATCAGCTAAGGGCGTCCCATTCCACCCTCATGGTTGCATTGTTATCCCGGGTGGTCACTCCACGAACAGGTCCTTACGGAGAGGTACTCAGGAAAAAGGCCTGAGACCCCTTGAGTATCATAAGATCATCAACATAATCAGGATAATAGTATTGTACCATAAATGTTCACATCATGGTCATTAATTAAAGTTAAGACAATAGCAAAATGCTAACCATGATAACCCAGAAGGTAAACAAGGATAAGTGAATACAGAGTAGTCAATCCTTAGGTTTCATAAAGTAATGCGGGACAGTGAATTATAGAGTACGCAGGACATAATGGGTCAGAGGACACTTGCCTTCACCAGGTTGTTGCTCAGGGAGGTCTCCAACAACACACTCAGGAACCTCGGACTGCTCGTTGTCTAAATAAAGCGAGCATGCATTCAATACATTTGGAAAGTACAAATGAACATCACACCAAACATGTACAAACATTGGAACACATCCTAAAAGGACACAATACTACATAAGTAATAATGAATTCAAAGTATAACATGAACCATAGCATAAATTAACTTCATCTGGAAATAGATTATTATTCCCCTAAGTGTTACTTACAAGTACATAATCATAATTCAATTTATTTTATTGTGACTCAAAAATTGGAACAGAGATAAACTCATGTGATACACATTATTAATCTCCCAAGCTTAACATGTTTAAATCTCTAAGGTTCTCCTTTTATTTATTTTATTAAATAAATAAAACTACATCTACATTAGTTCATACTTAATCATAAAAATTATAATGTGCAGACAGTATATGAAACCATTTTATTTAGACAGAGAATAATTCTATGAACATTTTGCAATTTGAATCACTAAATTTGGAGTTCATATGCAAAAGTTATGAAATAAACAAGTTTGGGAATTCAAAATATGAAATTAGGTCTAATTCTGTGAATATTTAAAAGTCTAGGGCTAAATCTGCAAGATTACAGGGGCCTGTGCGCGAAAACTAGGGACGGCGGGTTGATTTCCAATAAATCGAGGGTCTCTTTAACAAAACAGCCACGGGAAGGGGTATCAGGTGAATCTAACCGTCAGATCTAAAACCAACGGCTGAGATTAGATCTGAGCCGTGCGATGAAGCTCGGACGGAGGGGATCAGCCCGGGGGGGGGGGGGGGGGCGAACGGCTGCGGGCGGCACTGTTCCTCTCCACGGCGGTGAAATCGCCGGAGTTGAGGCTGGCGCGAGCTAGGGTGGTCCGGGGTCGCCAGAGTTGGGCAGAGAGGGAGAGAACACCACGGCGAACCCAATGGGAGAGAAAATGCCACGAATCCGAGGGCAGAGAGGGGAGAACAGCGGAGAGAAGGTCTCGGGCGGGCCGGAGTAACTCCGTTGAGGAATCCCGGCCACGGGGAGGCGGCTTAAGGCGCGCTAAGGCCTTGGCTAACTTCAGCAGAGGCAGAGGCACCTTAAGGACTAAGCCGGGGAACTAGACCGTGCTAAATTGGCCTGCCACTGCGCGAGCACGGCGGTTCACCGCGGCCGAGCACCGGCGAAGGTGAAATTGGCCGAGCACAGAGCGCAATAGGGAAAATTGGGCACAGGGACATGTGTCTCACCTCGGGGCGGAGCTCGGGGAGGCTTGGTGTGGTCTCCAGCGAGCTGGATGGCTGGGAACGTGGGTGCGGGTCTCTGGCGGCGTCTGGCGGCGAGGGCATAGCGCGAGAGAGGGTGAAGCTATGCGAAATGAGGCGAGGGGCGAGCGCGGGGCATTGGCGGGGCTCTAAGAAGGGAGCTGGGCATGTGGGCGGGCGTCGTGGCCGAGAAACCCGGCGACGTGCGTGAGTGCGCACTCACCGGTCCACGGCGAGGGCGGGGGGGGGGATCTGATAGGGCAGGCCCACCACGCAGATAAAGAAAAGGGGACGCGCGGGGCAACGGCTCGGCAACTGGCGAACCGGGCCCGCGAGACAGAGAGAGAGAGGAGGAGAGCGAGGGTGAAGAAATCGGCATCGACAGGTCGGCCCCACTAGGCAGCACACAAGAGAGGGAGAGCGCACAGGAGAGAGGGCTGCCGCTGACAGGCGGGGTCCGCCTATCAGGCGGCGCGGGCGCGCGGGCTGGCTCGGCCGAGCTAGGCCAGCTAGGCTGCTGGGCTCCTTTTTCCTTTTTTCTGGATTTTCTAATTCCTTTTCTATTTCTTTTCTTTAGGGTTTTCAAATCCAAATTCAAATTAGGTTTCAAATTCAAATAAACTCAAACATGTGCAACACTTCAAAGAATATTTTAAGCTCAGCATGATGCAACATGTCATGACTCATAATTTTTTGGCAAAAATAAATAATTAAATCCCCCTACTTTAAGCTATTTCTACTCAAAAGGAAAAAGGGAGAGAGAATCTAAAGAGAGATAAAACCTAGAGTGAGAAAGAGAGGAGTAACACATGAATTTGGGTACCCCCAAATTTAGTGTGTTACACTTACCCATACCATCCTCCATACCCATATGGATATTTATATGGTGGTCCTCCATATAGATCATATGGTGCTCTTCCTCCATAAGGTGCTCCATACGGTGCTCCTCCTCTGTACCCTCCCACGTTTGGTGCTCCCCCTTATACGTTGCTCCTCCTTCATATAGTGCTTGTCCTCCATTTCATCCTCCTATAGGCACGATAGTTGTAACGACTCAAAATCTTACTCTAAGATTTAAGAAAATTTTCCAAAGGTTTTGGATTAGAACATCTTTTAATCACAATTTTCTTACCTTTGAAGTCACATCAACTTTAAAATCAGCTTTAACCATTTCCTTTGGTAAGCCTTACACTTCACATGAGCTCCCACTATAAGTGAACTCATGCACATTATTCCCCACAACTTGTTGAACGATGAACGTATGTGAGCTCACCCTTGCTGTACTCACATCCCCCAGATCAAGAACAAGTACCGACAAGATGAGGGGCATGAAGGATGTCGCGATGCGTTCGTGAGAGATCTAGGCTGCCGTCTCCTAGTCAACTATGGTTGCTAGATCGTTGTCTTCGTATGATGTAGCTATTTAACTATTTTGTACAGAACTCCATTATATATTAAAGATGTGACATTTGTTTCTGTACCATGAGTCATCATATGTGTGAGACTTGATCCTAGCACACATTTGATTCGCGCCCGAGTGTGGCCCTTAAAACCGGGTGTGACAATAGTGCCCCAATCAGCGATAGTGATGCAAGTTCGAACCAGTCTTTTTGGTATTTCATACCATCGGCTAGTGATTATTGTGATTTACGCATCTGTGAATGAATGGTGTGCAAAGAGGACACAAATGTTTATACTGGTTTAGGCGAAATGTCCCTATGTCTAGTTCATGTTGTTCGTGTTACTTTGCACTAGTTTGTAGTAGGGGTTACAAACGGACATGAGAGGGAAGGGTTCCCAAGTCTCACGTGTGCAAGTGCGTACAAGTGTTCTGGTGTGCAATTACTCAATTGACCGTATCCTGAGCTTGGGCATCTCCCATCCTTTTATAGGCTAAGGTGGGAGTGATCCCTATTACAAGAGATCAAGGTTAGGTGAAGCGGATGAGGGTCAAACGTCATTGTGTGCTTTGTACAAATTTGCAGACAAGTTTATTCCGGAGTGAGGCATAGACCTCCTGTCGGTGTTTCGTACCGACAATGCACCACGGGGTATACCACGGGATGCTTTTGTGGGTCGGCAACATCAACTGTAGCTCAATGGTTCGCTTCGAGATGCGACATGACACACGATCTATACAGGTTCGGGCCACGAGATGCGTAATACCCTACATCCTGTTTGCGGTGGATTGTATTGCTTTGATATCTGGAGGTTACAATGAGGGCTAGGGTTTGGATGTTTGATGAGGGAGCGGGTGGTGTGTCTGAGATCAGATCCCTTAAGATCTGCCTTGGGAGGGATCCCTAGCTCGCCTTATATAATCCGACGTGGCTTGGGTTACAAGTTAGTTTCCTTATATATCTCCTAAACGGTTTAGATTACAATAGAGTCCTTGTCTTGCGCGCCAAGTTTGTTCAGTCGGTTGGCCTCGGGCCTGAGCCAGTCAATCGACCCATGTAGAGAATACGCCACATTTAGACCCAGGGGATATCCATCCCCCACAAGCCCCCGAGCTTCAAGTTGACTTGAGAAACAATCAGCTTGAAGATCCAAATTCTGATTTCTGAAGATTTTTCTTTGTAGTCTTCAAAAGTTTTTTTGATGGTATTCTCCATTCGAGGATCAAGCAACTTACTCCTCCGAGTGGTCTTGGTGAGGTGGGCAGAAGCACCCGAGCTGATGAAGTAGCGAGTCAGCGAGGCGGGCAACGGCCTAGCCAACGAGCTGTCGAAGTAGCGAGTCGGCAAGGCGAACAACGACGCAGCCCCTGAGCTGTCGAAGTAGCGAGTCGGGGAGGTGGACAACGGCCTAGCCCCCGAGCTGTCGAAGTAGCGAGTCGGCGAGGTGGGTGACAACCCAGCCCCCGAGCTGTCGAAGTAGCAAGTCGGTGAGGCGGACAACGACCCAGCCCCCGAGCTGTCGAAGTAGCGAGTCGGCGAGGCGGACAACGGCCTAGCCCCCGAGCTGTCGAAGTAGCGAGTCGGCGAGGCGGGTGACGACCCAGCCCCCGAGCTGTCGAAGTAGCGAGTCGGCGAGGCGGGTGACAACCCAGCCCCCGAGCTGTCGAAGTAGCGAGTCGGCGAGGCGGGTGACAACCCAGCCCCCGAGCTGTCGAAGTAGCGAGTCGGCGAGGCGGGTGACGACCCAGCCCCCGAGCTGTCGAAGTAGCGAGTCGGCGAGGCGGGTGACAACCCAGCCCCCGAGCTGTCGAAGTAGCGAGTCGGCGAGGCGGGTGACAACCCAGCCCCCGAGCTGTCGAAGTAGTGAGTCGGCGAGGCGGGTGACAACCCAGCCCCCGAGTTAATGGTGCGGCGTAAAGTGAGCTCCATGTTTGAATTCCGAGTATAGCAAAGACGTAGAGTGTCGGTTTGCCAGGCCGATTGCTCTATAGGAAGGGTTTTGAGGTACCCTTTTCTGATTTAGCGTGAGCATGTAACACCGAACCTGGGTCGGGCACCAAGACCCAAGCCGATTGCTCCGTAGGAAGGGTTTTGAGGTACCCTTTTCTGATTTAGCGTGAGCATGTGACACCGAACCTGGGTCGGGCACCGAGACCCAAGCCGATTGCTCCGTAGGAAGGGTTTTGAGGTACCCTTTTCTGGTTTAGCGTGAGCATGTAACACCGAACCTGGGTCGGGCACCGAGACCCAAGCCGATTGCCCCGTAGGAAGGGTTTTGAGGTACCCTTTTCTGGTTTAGCGTGAGCATGTAGCACCTAACCTGGGTCGCGCACCGAGACCCAAGCCGATTGCCCCGTTTTAACGATGGTCATATAGAGTTCATGACGCCTGTTGCACAAATCTGAGCGATCTGAGGTAATATAACTGACTCAAAAATAATGATGCCAAAACCTGAGCGACCTGAGGTAATATAACTGAGATGATCTAGAGATAGTATGAGTGAATTGACTGTGATGCACACATGATTAGAGTTAGCGGAGTGATCTAGAGAGATGATCAGAGATATATAATTGATTTGAAATCTGAGTGATCCAGAAATAGTATGAAAGGACCGAAATAATTAGAGTGATCCAGAAATAATATGAAAAAACCAAAATAATCAGAGTGATCCAGGAATAGTATGAAAGGACCGAAATAATTAGAGTACGGAGCTGAGAATTAGTTTCAGACAAGCGATGACTCGGTATGAGGATCGACGCCATGGTGGTAGAAATGGTGACGTCCGACGTGGGACAAGGAATATAAGGAGGAAGAAGGATGCGTGATACAAAATTAGAAAAAATTAGTTATTCGTTGATTCATTAGATCATCGATGAAGTAAACAACATAGCATAGAGGCATAGATATTAAAGCAAAGCATTATAGAAAAGCTAAAGCGTCATTAGAGCATGGATAGTAATACAACTGGATGCCATGTTATCTTCGATCAACTAAAAGTCTAGTTATATAATAGCTTTATCATGATATAAGTTGTACGCTTTTAATACTTAGTCCACCCCTTCTCTCACAATGTGTCTTGGAGTTTATGAGTAGTCTGCTGGCTACTAAGCAACCTGCATACCTTATCTCTTATGTCGCCTTATTATACTTCTCTTGTCAGCAAGATCAAAGTAATTGAGAATATTGTAGTGGTAGTTAACTACAGGGAAAGTGAGAGGTAAAAGGCACGAGGTGGAAGGTAACCCATGAGCATGACCGCATGAGGTTCACTTGTAGAGTATGTGGCGGAACTGCTCGAATTATTCCAGCTTAAGTGCCCAAGTCGCACCCTTAAAGGCAGCAACACACTTAAATCGGAATAACTCGTCAGTCCATCGAATCTAGTCCGATAAAGCCACTTACTAGGATCAAATACCATTAGCTCACTCGAAGGTGAGGAACAGAGAAATACAATAAATCATAATACCATAAATTAAGAAAGTATCATTAGTGATTACATTATCGGAGTTTCAGAAATAATAACCATAAATTTTAATGCAGCGGAAATAACTAACGGAGAAAACCCGAGTAACATGGCGAAGCCTAGCCACGCTACTCCTCCTGGTCCTCTCATGCGGAAGCAGTAACCCACTCGACCGTCTATCCCGGTGGGAGGGATGGAGGCCAAGTCACACCATCAACCAAATCAAGGAGGTACCTGCAAAAATTAGGCCACAAGCAAGGCTGAGTATACTAATACTCAGCTAGACTTACCCGGTGTGAGGAGTCTACTCCTCTACCTCTAGACCATGCAGCTGTTTGGCTGTGGGGTTTGGTTTGCCAAAAGCACTAGCTGAGTATAAAAACAAATTTTAGCTTTTCAAGTTTTAGTGTAATCCTTTAGACTAGATGAGTACCTAGCTATTCATACATGGTATCAAACATTATTGCAATCAATATCTTTTGAATGTCACCTCATTCCACTTCTTACTCAATGTAGCAGCATGGATCAAGTAGTCTCATTAGCTGCGAGAAGCAAACGATTCGAATCGAGTTTTTAACCCTTGCAAGGTAAACCTAAACACATGACGTGGCAAGGCACTCCGTCCCCACACATATCAACCATCCCCATCGATTCCCTGGCAACAGAAAGAGGCTCACTGCCTTGGCGTACAATGCCTCACTGACCCCGACTGTCGTCGTGCAGTGACCGCACTTGTACCAACCATAACCGGAATGGGAGACCACGTCTCAGGTCGCGTGAGGAGGTCAATCTGCGGGCAGGTTCACTCAGGTACTAGGCTTGCCGATTTAACATATTTCTCGGCATGTGTTTAGTATGTTCAAACGCTTGGCACACGGTACCACACCTTAATCCTTATTTCAATTTCCGTCTCATAGACAACGCATCCCCATGGATCATTGTCCACAGACCATCATCATTCTGATATAAAAATGGATAAATCAATTCCTGACCTCGCACGAGTGCTAGAAAAATCACTCGACTTCTACCGAGATCCCTAATTAGTAAAGCAGCTACTCGACCTAGCATACTAGTATCAATCTCAAGGAATCCTGAGTTCATGCAGCTAGGGTTTCAGACAACTCCTACACTTAAGTGCATAGTACAAACCTACAATCATTAAGTGTAGTAAAATAACATATATAACGGTTATGCATTAAACCGGGGCTTGCCTGGAATTTAACACTTAGATAGTGTTTGCTGGGGGATACTCGCTTGGCGAGCATCCACTGGTTATGCCCATCATTCTTCAGGTCGTCCACCAACTACATCTTGTTGTTGGCACCACATCACTTGCACGGTCATCATCTCTCGGTCCTAAATGAGATGCAAGATGCATATGTATGAATATAATGAAAAATATCATAAGATATACAAAGACACATGGTAGCGAACTAAACATTAAATTGTAAGACACCGTAAACAACCACACGACGTGGCAAGGCACTCCGTCCCCACACATATCAACCATCCCCATCGATTCCCTGGCAACAGAAAGAGGCTCACTGCCTTGGCGTACAATGCCTCACTGACCCCGACTGCCGTCGTGCAGTGACCGCACTAGTACCCACCATAACCGGAGTGGGAGACCACGTCTCAGGTCGCGTGAGGAGGTCAATCTGCGGGCAGGTTCACTCAGGTACTAGGCTTTCCGATTTACCATATTTCTCGGTGTTGGGGACTTGTTCTCAAATGCTAAGAGTTAAGAACAAGGCAACATGAAAAGTGTTAAATGTGAAAGTCCTTCGTCCTTCGAGACATTATTTCCCTTCGGATATAATGAATTCCGGACGAAGGTCGTGAAGGAAAAAACCTTCGTAAGCACAATAAATGATGAGGAAGAATTCATATACGAAATACGAAAAATAATATAAACATTATCATCAACTTATTTTTATTTGCATTACCATATATACAATAACAAATTATAGATGTACCTTCGGTTTGACGGAAAGTAAGGGTATAGACGTGATGCAAAAAGCGAATGCCAGGTCAGCATGAATAGTACGGGAGTACTTTTCATCTATTTATAGGCAAGGGACGCAGCCCATATAGAATTACATTCATGCCCTTTACATTTGCTAATAACTCTATAGTAATTCTTCGAGGTCTGATTTGCCTTTTCATCTTTAAGTCGGTTCCCCTTTTCTGCTGTCGTGCCGAAACTTTCCTGCGCACAGCTTCGTGATCACCTTGTCCTTCGTCATAATCACCTTTCGTCTCGCTCAAGCTTCGTCCTGACCATGCTCTTGTATGCTCATGACCCGATTCCGAAGACACCTGTTCACATATTTCACTTGGAAAACATTGTCAAATCATGTTTTTGAGGACCTTCGGAAGCCGAAGGCCCCCAACAGTAGCCCCTCGCAATATTAATTTATTAGAATGATGAATTTATATTGCGATATGGACGAAGGCCTTAAGCCGTAGGTCCAAAAAAACACATTCCCTTTGCTAGAATAGCAACAGTCACTGACAAGCGAGACCCTCCAGTTCTCAGCACGCTAGGCGTATAAATAAGAACTCACCACAGGTTCATTTGGCACGCTTTCTTGCCATCTGTTCTTGTTTACTCAATTTTTAGCTCTTGCGCACCAACATTTGGTTGGCTTTTTAAATTTTTAAGCTTCGGCTTTGAGAGCACTTTCTCAGCATTTTCGAAGATGTCTGAAGACAAGAAAGCTGCCGCTGCGTCGGGGCTGAGCCTTTCTGAAGAGAAGAATCTTGGTTTTCTTGAATTAATGGCAAAGACAAATACAGAGAAGATTACTAGGGAGATTTTGGAAGGTTTGTCTGAAGATACTGGCGATAGCGACAGTTATGATGTGGAAAGTGGTGGAGAAGACTCCTAAGATCGACCCTGGCGACCAAGCCATACAGTTTTTGGAAAATCAACTATTAAACAGAGTCATCTTGATAATATGAGGGGAAGATATTTTCGGGGCATGTCTATTGTACGGGCTGATGACGGAGAGAGGACCGTGCCTACTCCCGAAGAGAATGAAGTTGTTATCTTCCGAAGCTTTTTCAAGGCTGGGCTGCGGCTTCCATTAAGCAAATTTATGGTTGAAGTTTTGAAGATTTATCAAGTCTACCTACATCAAATTACGCCCGAAGCCATTATAAGAATGGGAATCTTTGTCTGGGCCGTGAAGAGCCAAGGTTTGGAGCCAAATGCAAAGAGTTTCTGCAATATACATGAGCTATTGTATGAGACAAAACCCTGGGGTAAAGAGCAGTATCACAACAATTTTGGTTGCTACAGCTTCGGTGCCCGATCTGGGTCAAGCTGTCCTGTGCCAACCTTTCAAAAGAGATGGCCCGGCGACTGGATGACGGAATGGTTTTATGTGAAAAATGATTTGAAAACACGAGAGGATATTAAAGATATCATTATGCGCCCTATGTGGCAGCGCTTCGGCCTTCGGAGGCCGAAGGTGGAAATGGATGAAGCAGCCGAAGAATGCCAGAGAGCCTTCGGCGTGGTTTGCTCTTTTATTGGGACAAGGGATTTGATCCAAGAACATATTGCCTTCAGAGTATGGCCACTTGCAGAAAAGTGGGAAATGCCAAAAGAAACCATTAGGGAACCTGACGAAGGTGGACTAGTTAGGCTAAAATACACATTCAAATATGGAGATAAATTCGTCGAGCCAGATGATGACTGGCTGAAAAGTATTGAGGCCATAAGTGATGAACTGCTTGGATTATACTCGAAGGCGGAAGACACTGCACTATCTGCGGCCTTCGGAGGCCGAAAGAAGAAAAGACTCAACCGAGTATTTGATGCAATTGGGTTTGTCTACCCCGACTACCGTTATCCAACACGGGGTCAAAAAAGAAAGAATACATCTTCTGCGAAGGAAGTCGTTTCAGCCGCTCGTAGTGAGCGGGCGCCGAAGAGGAAAAAGATGAAGGTTCTCACACACCGGCCACGCTATATTGAACCGGCCACAGTGCCTGAGTTTGTCGGTGAGACCTCTTCGGCCACCGAAGCCGAGGAGCCAACTCTCTTGCCGAATATTGAAGGGCCGGCCAAAGTGTCAGCGACGGAAAAAATAGAAGAACCGAGGGCTGAAGGAACAAAGACATCAGAAATTCTAAGTCCTTTAGCAAGAATTGAGGTGCCAATGCCAATGCCGATGACGACCCCCAAGAGAAAAAGAATGGTTAACGTACTGGATGTATTGGAGACAATAAAGTCTTCAAGCACTACTCCGAAGAAAATTGCCAAAACTTCCAAAGTGCAAATCGAAACCTTTGGTGCCGAAGCTTCAAAGCACCAAGCTGAAACTGAAGCTGGGCCTTCAGAGCCTGCCAAGGTGAAATCCTTGGAAGCCGAAGAAACAGAAACAACAGAACAAATTTTGGCTGAAGAAACTGGCACTGTCGCCCCCGAAGCATGTTCCGAAGCTTTTGATTATATTTTACGACATGCCTCGGGGAAAGAGTTGACTGCAAAAGAAAAGCAAGAGG
Source organism: Zea mays (assembly GCF_902167145.1). NCBI lineage: Eukaryota > Viridiplantae > Streptophyta > Magnoliopsida > Poales > Poaceae > Zea > Zea mays. Next base: position 97,132,992 of record NC_050105.1, on the reverse strand, counting down.
CTCAGTTTTATGCCCAAAAACTGAAATATCCAAAGGGGGCATTGATATTCAACGGCAGCGGAGAAGAAGACTTCTTGTATTGTCTCCCTGACAGCAAGGAGATTTCTGTCTGTCGGGAGATGAGCAAGAGCTTTGGATTCCCAACATTAGAAGACGGGCTCTCGGTGTTGTCGAAAAACAAGCTGGCCGACAGCTTGGCGTATAATAGCTTAAAGGTGCAAAAATGAGGTCTTTGTATTATTTCTTGAAACCAAAATTTTTCATTTGCTTAAACTTATTGACACACACACACATTTTTTTTGTAGGGCCTTATACTTAGCAATGCCCTCAGGGCTCAAAAAGATGCCGAAGACGAAGGGTGTGTTATGGCCCTGAGCAACCTTCGTTCCGAAGTAATTGAACTAAGGAACGAAGGTCTCGAAAAAGATAAAATATTACATTCATTGGTAAATAGAATAAAAGAAGACGAAGCTACTTTTAAAGCTCAAGCTGAGGCTCAGAAGAGTGAAATTGAAGATCTTCGAAAACAACTAGCCAGAGCTAAAGAGGAACGCACACTTGAAGAAACAAAACGAGAAATCAGTGAACAATGAGCAAATCATTTGGAAAAAAACGTTGAAGAGCTTCGTGCATCCAAGAAAAAGTGCTATGAAAAATCTATAGAATGTGTTAAGAAAGTAAGAGCCAGCTTCGCCAGCGTTGGCGCATTCTCAAGTGAGGAGAACTTCTTAAGGGGTGACCCCGAAGGCCCAATTGGATGGATCAGCCACGAAGCTGAAGCCTTTGAAGAAATTTTGAATAGTCGTGGAGACATATGTACCTTTTCGGGTGACAGGGGGATTGCCACTATTTTGGAGAGCAAAAGCTGTGACCATGTGAAATTCTCGGCACAATCCGAAGCCGCCTTATCCTCTGAAGATATAAAAGACCCTCGGTCGAAGCGAGCCTGGTCGGTGGAAAAATTTTCACCGATATCTGGGACAATGGTGGCCGGGAAATGGCCCAAGAAATTATACGAAAAAGCGAGAAAGGCATTCATGACGCTAGAAAAGTAGCAGAGGCCGCTGAGAAAAGTGCGGATCTCGAAGGGCAAATAGGTATTGACTAGTGGTTTCTGGCTCTTTGTTGTAACTTTTTGATTTCGAACTTGTTTACATTTTGTAACATAGCCGTACTTTCTCCTCGCTCAGAGCCTGCCGAGCCGTCGGCGGACCCCCACGTGAAGGGGGACGACGAAATTAGAAAAATGGCCGAAGCCATCATGGATAAAGTTGTTGATCAGCTACTAAACGAAGCTGCAGAAGTAGTTCTAAGGGAAGATTAGATGTTATTGTAAAAACATTTAGAATGTAATGTTTGTTGAGGAACATGCGTAATATTTTGTAACTTTGAATGTAATATATTCTTTACGATGCATGAAACTTCACATACGTACCGTTTTTGAGCCTTCGGCGAAAAAACACCTTCCCTTCTTTTCATGCTTCGTAAATAATATCCATGTTCTCATAAAATCAGTAGCCAATCCTCGTAAAATCAATAACCAATAGATCTTTTCATTTCAGAGTTTGACGAAGGTATAGTTCTTCAATAACTATTTTTGTGCCCTGGCACTATTTCTTCGAAACAATCTTCGAATATCAATACTGAGACCCCCTTCTTGCGTCGTTGATGCAATATGATGTATGATGTTATGCTATGCAAATGATGTGATGATGTGATGTTATGCAGAATGATATTTGCCGAAGATCGACGTTTTTTCACTTTAAGCCTCCCTTAGGAGCTTCTTCGCCTTTTACTTCAGCGAAATCAGCGTTTAGTTTTCGCTGCAAGCCTCCCTTAGGAGCTTCTTCGCCTTTTACTTTCAGCGGAATCAGCGTTTATTTTTCGCTATAAGCCTCCCTTAGGAGCTTCTTCGCCTTTTACTTTCAGCGGAATCAGCGTTTATTTTTCGCTGTAAGCCTCCCTTAGGAGCTTCTTCGCCTTTTACTTTCAGCGGAATCAGCGTTTATTTTTTGCTGTAAGCTCTGCATTCCCTTCGGAACGACTTTTGAGCAGAAAACTTACACTGCGCTCCCTTAGGAACGACTTTTGTTATTTCGAAGATCCACACCGTAATCATAAGTTTTTATGCTTCGGCAACTTTTTGGGCTCCGTTATTCTGTGGAGAAGATATACTTGTACTATAGCAAAGGCGAAGCTATTACAAGAAATTGAAAAAGACAAAAAACACTTAGACTTTCAATAATTGTTCCTTATTAAAAAGAAAATGATACTGAATGCAAAAACTGCTGTCGAGGTAGGATATTTGTCAATAAATGTGCTTCAATTCTGGCACAGTACTATTGACTGTGCGTGCTTCGGACTCTTCTCTGTAGTCTCGTTGGTGTTGAGTATGCTGACTCCCTTCTGGCTGCTAGCCTCGTTGCATTGGTGGTGGAGGTGGAAGCTGTTGCCAAGATGCCTGAGATTGACTTGCCGAAGCAACAGAAGCTGCAGGGTGGTTACCCACATACTCTGGAATATAAGGCGAGTGATATGAAGTAGTATGCATGACTTGCTTCGGCTGGGTCTGTTGGGCTGCAGCTTCTACTATTTCTTTTTGTTTCTGGATGGTGACATGGCACATCCTGGTTGTGTGGCCCTTGTCCTCACCACAGAATAAGCAATAAATTTTCCTTGGCTGATCCCCAAATCTTCCTCTGAAGCCCCTAGCACCTCTGCCCCTTGGAGCTGGAGGCCGAGGATAACTCTGCTGCTGCCCCAAAGCCTGGGAAGCCTGGGAGGAATATTGCGGCCTCTGCTGCTGGCTTCCCCTGTCATCATTCTGGGTGGAATGAATCGATCTGACATGTCTAGGATGAAACCTTCCTCCGAAGCCCTTGGCTATTTCGGAGAATCTGTAAGCTTCCTCCCTTCTCTGTCGAAATTCATTGTCAGCGCGGATGTATTCATCCATCTTCTGAAGCAATTTCTCCAGAGTCTGAGGGGGTTTCCTGGCAAAGTATTGGGCTGAAGGTCCCGGCCGAAGCCCCTTAATCATGGCCTCAATGACAATTTCATTGGGCACTGTTGGCGCTTGTGCCCTCAGGCGTAAGAATATTTGGACATAAGCCTGAAGATATTCTTCGGGATCTTGGGTGCACTGGAATAAAGCTTGAGCGGTGACTGGCTTCGTTTGAAAACCTTGGAAACTGGTGATCAGCATATCCTTCAGCTTCTGCCATGATGTGATTGTTCCTGGCCGAAGGGAGGAGTACCAGGTTTGTGCAACATTCTTGACAGCCATGACGAAAGACTTCGCCATGACTGCAGTATTGCCACCATAGGAAGATATTGTTGCTTCGTAGCTCATCAGAAACTGCTTTGGATCTGAGTGGCCATCGTACATGGGAAGTTGGGGTGGCTTGTAGGACGGAGGCCAAGGTGTATCCTGCAGTTCTGCTGACAGAGGAGAAGCATCATCAAAAGCAAAATTTCCATGATGGAAATTCTCATACCAGTCATCTTCGTTGAAAAAGCCCTCCTGATGAAGCTCTCTGTGCTGAGGCCTTCGGTTCTGCTCATCTTGAGTAAGATGGCGAACTTCTTCAGAGGCTTCGTCTATCTGCCTTTGCAGGTCAGCTAGCCTAGCCATCTTTTCCTTCTTCCTTTGCACCTGCTGATGAAGCATCTCCATATCTCTGATCTCTTGATCCAATTCATCCTCCTGAGGCGTTGGGCTGGTGGCCTTCCTCTTCTGGCTTTGGGCCTCCCGAAGAGAGAGGGTCTCCTGGTTGGGATCCAGCAGTTGCAGAGCTGCAGCCCCTGTTGCTGAAGCTTTCTTTGGCGACATGACGAATGTCTATGCTTGCCGAAGGTGTTCAAAACTCAAAAAGTGGAAGTGAGTTCACCGGAGGTGGGCGCCAATGTTGGGGACTTGTTCTCAAATGCTAAGAGTTAAGAACAAGGCAACATGAAAAGTGTTAAATGTTAAAGTCCTTCGTCCTTCGAGACATTATTTCCCTTCGGATATAATGAATTCCGGACGAAGGTCGTGAAGGAAAAAACCTTCGTAAGCACAATAAATGATGAGGAAGAATTCATATACGAAATACAAAAAATAATATAAACATTATCATCAACTTATTTTTATTTGCATTACCATATATACAATAAGAAATTATAGATGTACCTTCGGTTTGATGAAAAGTAAGGGTACAGACGTGATGCAAAAAGCGAATGCCAAGTCAGCATGAATAGTATGGGAGTACTGTTCATCTATTTATAGGCAAGGGATGCAGCCCATGTAGAATTACATTCATGCTCTTTACATTTGCTAATAACTCTATAGTAATTCTTCGAGGTCTGATTTGCCTTTTCATCTTTAAGTCGGTTCCCCTTTTCTGCTGTCGTGCCGAAGCTTTCCTGCGCACAGCTTCGTGATCACCTTGTCCTTCGTCATAATCACCTTTCGTCTCGCTCAAGCTTCGTCCTGATCATGCTCTTGTATGCTCATGACCCGATTCCGAAGACACCTGTTCACATATTTCACTTGGAAAACATTGTCAAATCATGTTTTTGAGGACCTTCGGAAGTCGAAGGCCCCCAACACTCGGCATGTGTTTAGTACGTTCAAACGCTTGACACACGGTACCACACCTTAATCCTTATTTCAATTTCCATCTCGTAGACAACGCATCCCCATGGATCGTTGTCCATAGACCATCATCATTCTAATATAAAAATGGATAAATCAATTCCTGACCTCGCGCGAGTGCTAGAAAAATCACTCGACTTCTACCGAGATCCCTAATTAGTAAAGCAGCTACTCGACCTAGCATACTAGTATCCATCTCAAGGAATCCTGAGTTCATGCAGCTAAGGTTTCAGACAACTCCTACACTTAAGTGCACAGTACAAACCTACAATCATTAAGTGCAGTAAAATAGCATATATAACGGTTATGCATAAAACCGGGGCTTGCCTGGAATTTAACACTTAGATAGTGTTTGCTGGGGGATACTCGCTTGGCGAGCATCCACTGGTTATGTCCATCATTCTTCAGGTCGTCCACCAACTGCATCTTGTTGTTGGCACCACATCACTTGCACGGTCATCATCTCTCGGTCCTAAATGAGATGCAAGATGCATATGTATGAATATAATGAAAAATATCACAAGATATACAAAGACACACGGTAGCGAACTAAACATTAAATTTTAAGACACCGTAAACAACCACACGTTAGCATTAGTTATCTACACGTCATCGGTCATATGTAATCACTACCACTGGAAAGATGACGACACTTAATATACTTAACCAACACAAACATGACATCACAAGTTTGAGTATTTATTTAATTTGCTACGGCTTTTCATTAGTTCTTCTATTAATCACACACAAGCATCCCAAACACAAGTTTAACAGAGGACATAGGCATCAATAACTACGGAACTCCTATCCACAACCAACTACAGCGAGCAAGCACATTAATCATGGAACACATGCTAACCTAAGTTTAGCCATTACAAGTCTATGTCCGTTAAGTGCTAACTAAGCATTTTTAGCCAAAAAGGGTGAACTAAACAATCAAATGAGCACTTGCAGATTTTTGGACAACAACACAGCAGTTACTTGTTTTAATCATAACTCTTCAAATATTAATCCAAAAATATCAAACTAGGACTTTCTGGAAAGCTTAAAAAAGGCACACTTAAGCATAGTCACACAATAGATGACGTGATGGCTACGAAGGCATGTCACCACTTCATCACATCCATTCATTGCCTATATGCGCACTAATTCATTTCTTGTGACACATGCACTCAAAATCAATCCACACTACACAAAGTACACCTATTTCTTATTTATGCGCAGACATAACACTTTTCAAGATAAAGCGTCTCTATAAACACCTTACACATAATTGCATTAGGAACCTATTTGTCCACTCGAAAACATCCATTCGAAGTCATAAACACAATCATACACTATATGTGAAGCATAATTTAAGGAACACATAACGCGTATAGACTCGACTTGTAAACATAGAGGAAGTGACGGCTACTTTGGCATGCCACCACCTCTCTACTTAAGCCAAAACAATTTCTACCTACACCGACCGAACTTTCGTGTCGAGCACACCTTATATTTCCCTGTCTCGCATACAACCATGTGGCGGCGTGCACTTGAGACATTTGCGTCGGCCTAACACAACACTGAAATAGCGCACTTTGGCATACATACTGTCACACCCGGTTTTGGAAGGTAAACCGAATGCGAACTGTGTACGTGCCAGGATCAGAACTCACGTACACAACGATTACATAATTGGACATCATCACACAATGCTTGAATTAAATAGCGGAAAGATACTGAGTTACATCAAGATGCCTGAGACATCCACAGAGTCTATTACATAATCATAGAGTTTAACAATAACATCAATGTGTAGAGTATCAAAATGTAGAATGTAAGCCTACACAGGCAGCTAACTGGGGGTTTGCCACTAAAGTAAACTAGAACTCGTCATATTCCTGGAACTCCTCGAAGTCATCCATGTTGCCAGCTTCACCTCCTGAGCACTGAGAACAATGGGGACAACCTGGGGTGGGGTGGTTTGTAAAGCAAGTATGAGTACACTTCAACATACTCAGCAAATGTCCCGTTTGGCTAAAGTGGACTAGCTGTATGTGGAGTTTAAAGTTAAGCAGTTGCTTTTAGTTGGTCAAGTTTTATTACTTATAAGTAGAGCCAAGTTTTATTAATAACCCAGTTATTACCCAGAGGCACTCCTTCCAAGAGGAAATACCAGAGATCAGTATTATAATCAACATTGTTAATCATCATCATAAAAGTAACCATTGTTCTTCTAATCGAAGAGGATCCCAAGGCTGCTCATAACCGTGAGCACGGCTAATATACCAGTTTCTAACACTCTGTAGAGGTTGCACACTTTACCCACAAGCCGTGATTCCCATTCTGCCCGAGGTTCTAGCCTCCCATTGATCACTACCAAGGTGACCTAGCAGGGTCTCACTACATAACCTTTACAAAGATTTCCCAGAGGTCATAGCCGCCCATTAGGTTTCTCCAGTTTGATAAACACAGTACATCTCCCCAAAGGAAGGGTGACTAACAAAACCAAATCAAAGAACCTCTGCAACCAACCTCGGCAGAGCAAGTACTGTGCCCGGACCCCATTGACGGCCCTACGACGAAGCCAACTACTCCTCTGGTTCCTCTAATTAATAAGCTAAGGGCATCCCATTCCACCCTCATGGTTGCACTGTTATCCCGGGTTGTCACTCCCCAAACAAGTCCTTACGGAGAGGTACTCAGGAAAGAGCCTGAGCCTCCTAAAGTAATCACAAGGACCCCATCAGGATAACATCATCGTATCATAAAAGATCACATCATGTTCATTGATTAAGTTTAGGCAATATCATAAGCTAACCATGATTAACCCAAAAAGGTAAACAAGGGTAAGGGAAATACAAACTAGTCAATCCTTAGGTTTCAATAAAGTAATGCGGGACAATGAATTATAAAGTAAAGTAGGACATGATAGGTCTGAGGACACTTGCCTTCACCATGTTGTTGCTCAGAGGGATCTTCGGCAACACACTTAGGAACCACGAGTTGTTCGTTGTCTAAGTAAAGCGAGCATACATTCAATACATTTGGAAGATAAAAATGAACATCACATCACACATGTACAAATATTGGCACACAACTCAAGAAGGTACAATATTAAGTACAGAGGAATGAGGTCAAGTTATAAAAATGGACTAATCCTAATTGGGGAATTGATTACTCTCTAAATGTTTGAAACACAGCTCAAAAAGGTTAAGTAGTGATTAAAACAAATGAAAGCTAGAATTATAAGATAAACTACTCTCATTTAGAAATTTGATTGTCTTTTAAGTATTATCCATAATTACATTCCTAATTCTATTTATGTCATTAAGGCCTAGAGGTTAAGCCAAAAATAAATCCAAGTAATGCATAACACTAATCTCACAAGATTGAATATACTTTATTCCTAGGGTTCTCCTTTTATTTATTTCATTAAATAAATAAATCAACATATACTTTAATTCTATATTCTAAGTGTAAAAAATTAAAGTGTATAGATTACAGTTGGTCATATTTTATTTAAACAGAGAATAATTTGGTGAACATTTTGCAATTTGAACCACTAATTTGGAGTTCATATAAAAAATATATGAAATAAACAAGTTTTGAAGTTTGAAATATGAAATTAGGGCTAAATCTGTGATTAAATAAAAGTCCAGGGGTCTAATTAAAACAAACCAGGGACCTATGCGCTAAAACAGAGGATGACAGGTTGATTTCCTAAAACCAGGGGGTTTCTTAAGCAAAAAAGCCACGCGAAGGGGTATCGGGCTTCTGAAAGGGAATTAGGCTTACACCTATTTCCTAATTGATTTTGGTGGTTGAATTGCCCAACACAAATAATTGGACTAACTAGTTTGCTCTAGATTATATATTCTACAGGTGCCAAAGGTTCATCTACAACTATACTAAATCGACTGTCCGGAATGCCGTAGATTATTCCGGACAGGAGAAGCTTTTTGGAAAAACAGGCCAAGCGCGGACCGTCCGGGCCCTTGCGGCGGACCGTCCGCAACACCAGGATGACCCTCGGACAGAACCAATGCAAAAATCCAAGTCTGCACTACGGACCGTCCGGAGGAAAAGCAAGGACCGTCTGAGACCTCGCGCGGACCGTCCGACCTCAGGCGTGGACCATCCGGTAGGTAAGGAACCGAAAAACCCGAAGGTGACGGGTTCGGAAAAATGAATTATAGCGTCCTCGCGGACCGTCCGGGGTGCACGACCGGACCGTCCGCGACTGGCTTTATCTGACATCTGACGACGCATTAAATGCAATATAGCCGTTGATATAGCCGTTACTGCTGACCATTGTGTTTTCAGCCGTTGATCTATAGGCGCGGACCGTCCGGACCAGGAGGGCGGACCGTCCGCGGTCGGCAGAATGGAGCAACGGCTAGGAAGTGGTTGGTGGCTATAAATACAACCCCAACCACCTCCATTCACTTCACCCAAGCATTCCAACCTTCAACATTCAATACAAGAGCTAGGAATCCATTCCAAGACACATTCAAAGCCTCCATCTCCCCAAGTTTCACAATTGAGAAAAGAGATCATTAGTGATTAGTGACTTGAGAGAGAAAGTGATCCGTGTGTTATTTGTCGCTCTTGTCGCTTGGCTTTTGCAATCGTGCTTTCTTTCAATCTTTCTTGCGATCAACTCAATTGTAACCGAGGCAAGAGACACCAATTGTATGGTGGTCCTTGCGGGGAAGTTTGTTCCCGTTTGATTGAGAAGAAGCTCACTCGGTCCGAGGGACCGTTTGAGAGAGGGAAAGGGTTGAAAGAGACCCGGTCTTTGTGACCACCTCAACGGGGAGTAGGTTTGCAAGAACCGAACCTCGGTAAAACAAATCCACGTGTCACACTCTTTATTTGCTTGTGATTTGTTTTGCACCCTCTCTCGCGGACTCAATTATATTTCTAACGCTAACCCGGCTTGTAGTTGTGATTAACTTTGTAAATTTCAGTTTCGCCCTATTCACCCCCCTCTAGGCGACTTTCAATTGGTATCAGAGCCTGGTGCTTCATTAGAGCCTAACCGCTCGAAGTGATGTCGGGAGAACTCGCCAAGAAGGAGATGGAGACTGGCGACAAACCCGCTATAAGCCACGGGAAGGCTTCATCGGAAGAGTCCCGCAACAAAAAGAAAGGGAAGGAGAAGAAAGCCTCCTCCCACAAGTCACATCGGAGTGGGGACAAGAAAAAGAAGATGAGGAAGGTGGTCTACTACGAGACCGACACCTCATCGCCATCTACCTCCGGCTCCGACGCGCCCTCCATAACCTCTAAGCGCCATGAGCGCAAGAAGTTTAGTAAGATCCCCTTACACTACCCTCGCACTTCTAGACATACTCCATTACTTTCCGTTCCATTAGGCAAACCGCCAACCTTTGACGGTGAAGATTATGCTAGATGGAGTGATTTAATGAAGTTTCATCTAACCTCACTCCACAAAAGTATATGGAATGTTGTTGAGTTTGGAGCACAGGTACCATCCGTAGGGGATGAGGATTTTGATGAGGATGAGGTGGCCCAAATCGAGCACTTCAACTCCCAAGCCACAACAATACTCCTCGCCTCTCTAAGTAGGGAGGAGTACAACAAGGTGCAAGGATTAAAGAGTGCCAAGGAAGTTTGGGACGTGCTCAAGACCGCGCAAGAGGGTGATGAACTCACCAAGATCACCAAGCGGGAAACGATCGAGGGGGAGCTCGGTCACTTCCGTCTTCGCCAAGGGGAGGAGCCACAAGATATGTACAACCGGCTCAAGACCTTGGTGAATCAAGTGCGCAACTTCGGGAGCAAAAAGTGGGATGACCACGAGGTGGTTAAGGTTATTCTAAGATCTCTTATTTTCCTTAATCCTACTCAAGTACAATTAATTCGTGGCAATCCAAGATATACACTAATGACTCCCAAGGAAGTAATCGGGAATTTTGTGAGCTTTGAATTTATGATCAAGGGCTCACGAAAGATCAACGAGCTTGATGGTCCCTCCACGTCCGAAACACAACTGGTCGCATTTAAGGCGATGGAGGAGAAGAAGGAGGAGTCTACACCAAGTAGAACACCCATCGACGCCTCCAAGCTCGACAACGAGGAAATGGCGCTTGTCATCAAAAGCTTTCGCCAAATCCTCAAGCAAAGGAGGGGGAAAGATTACAAGCCCCGCTCCAAGAAGGTTTGCTACAAATGTGGTAAGCCCGGTCACTTTATAGCAAAATGTCCTATTTCTAGTGACAGTGACAGGGGCGACGACAAGAAGGGGAGAAGAAAGGAGAAGAAGAGGTACTACAAGAAGAAGGGCGGCGATGCCCATGTTTGTCGCGAGTGGGACTCCGACGAAAGCTCTAGCGACTCCTCCGACGATGAGGACGCCGCCAACATCGCCATCACCAAGGGACTTCTCTTCCCCAACGTCGGCCACAAGTGCCTCATGGCAAAGGACGGCAAAAAGAAGAAGGTTAAATCTAAACCCTCCACTAGATATGAGTCTTCTAGCGATGATAATGCTAGTGATGAGGAAGATAATTTATGTACTCTTTGCCAACTTAAACATGCAACAAAAAGAGAAATTAAATGAATTGATTAGTGCTATCCATGAGAAGGACGATCTCTTGGACTCCCAAGAGGACTTCCTTATAAAAGAAAACAAGAAGCATGTTCAAGTAAAAAATGCTTATGCTCTAGAAGCTGAAAAATGTGAAAAATTATCTAGTGAGTTAAGCACTTGCCATGAGACTATAGACAACCTTAGAAATGAGAATGCTAATTTGTTAGGTAAGGTTGATTCTATTGCTTGTAATGTTTCAATTCCCAATCCTAGAAATGATAATGATAATTTACTTGCTAAGATTGAAGAATTGAACCTATCTCTTGCTAGCCTTAGAGATGAAAATGAAAAATTACTTGCTAAGGCTAAAGATCTTGATATTTGCAATGTTACTATTTCCGATCTTAGAGATAAAAATGATATATTGCGTTCTAAGATTGTTGAACTTAACTCTTGCAAACCCTCTACATCTACTGTTGAACATACTTCTATTTGTACTAGATGTAGAGATGTTGATGTTAATGCTATACATGATCACATGGCTTTAATTAAACAACAAAATGATCATATAGCAAAATTAGATGCTAAAATTGCCGAGCATGACTTAGAGAATGAAAAATTTAAATTTGCTAGAAGCATGCTCTATAGAGGGAGACGCCCTGGCATTAAGGATGGCATTGGCTTCCAACAGGAAGGCAATGTCAAAATTAATGCCTCTCCTAAGAAATTGTCCAACTTTGTTAAGGGCAAGGCTCCCATGCCTCAGGATAACGAGGGTTACATTTTATACCCTGCCGGTTATCCCGAGAGCAAAATTAGGAGAATTCACTCTAGGAAGTCTCACTCTAGCCCTAACCATGCTTTTATGTATAAGGGTGAGACATCTAGCTCTAGGCAACCAACCCATGCTAAGTTGCCTAAAAGAAAAACTCCTAGTGCATCAAACGTTCATGACATTTCATTTAAAACTTTTGATGCATCTTATGTTTTAACTAACAAATCCGACAAGGTAGTTGCCAAATATATTGGGGGCAAACACAAGGGATCAAAGACTTGTGTTTGGGTACCAAAAGTTCTTGTTTCTAATGCCAAAGGACCCAAAACCATTTGGGTACCTAAAGTCAAGAACTAAACATGTTTTGTAGGTTTATGCATCTGGGGGCTCAAGCTGGGTAATCGACAGCGGGTGCACAAACCACATGACAGGGGAGAAGAAGATGTTCTCCTCCTACGAGAAAAACCAAGATCCCCAACGAGCTATCACATTCGGGGATGGAAATCAAGGTTTGATCAAAGGATTGGGTAAAATTGCTATATCACCTGACCATTCTATTTCCAATGTTTTTCTTGTAGATTCATTAGATTACTATTTGCTTTCCGTTTCTCAATTATGCAAAATGGGCTACAACTGTTTATTCACTGATGTAGGTGTCACTGTCTTTAGAAGAAGTGATGATTCAATAGCATTTAAGGGAGTGTTAGAGGGTCAGCTATACTTAGTGAATTTTGATACAGCTGAACTCGACACTTGCTTAATTGCTAAGACTAACATGGGCTGGCTCTGGCATCGCCGTCTAGCACATGTTGGGATGAAGAATCTTCATAAGCTTCTAAAGGGAGAGCACATTTTAGGATTAACAAATGTTCATTTTGAGAAAGACAGGATTTGTAGCACATGCCAAGCAGGGAAGCAAGTTGGTACCCATCATCCACATAAGAACATCATGACGACTGACAGGCCACTGGAGCTCCTACACATGGACCTATTCGGCCCGATTGCTTACATAAGCATCGGCGGGAGTAAGTACTGTCTAGTTATTGTGGATGATTATTCTCGCTTCACTTGGGTGTTCTTTTTGCAGGAAAAATCTCATACCCAAGAGACCTTAAAGAGATTCTTGAGACGGGCTCAAAACGAGTTCGGCTTAAGGATCAAGAAAATTAGAAGCGACAACGGGACGGAGTTCAAGAACTCACAAATTGAAGGCTTCCTTGAGGAGGAGGGCATCATGCATGAGTTCTCTTCTCCCTATACGCCACAACAAAATGGTGTAGTGGAGAGGAAGAATAGAACTCTATTGGACATGGCAAGAACCATGCTTGATGAGTACAAGACTACGGATCGGTTTTGGGCCGAGGCGGTCAACACCGCCTGCTACGCCATCAACCGGTTGTATCTACACCGAATCCTCAAGAAGACATCATATGAACTCCTAACCTGTAAAAAGCCCAATATTTTATATTTTAGAGTCTTTGGTAGCAAATGCTTTATACTTGTTAAAAGAGGTAGAAAATCTAAATTTGCTCCTAAGACTGTAGAAGGCTTTTTACTAGGGTATGATTCAAACACAAGGGCATATAGAGTTTTTAACAAGTCCTCTGGGCAAGTTGAAGTTTCTTGTGACGTTGTGTTTGATGAGACTAACGGCTCTCAAGTAGAGCAAGTTGATCTTGATGAGATAGGTGTTGAAGAGGCTCCATGCATCGCGCTAAGGAACATGTCCATTGGGGATGTGTGTCCGAAGGAATCCGAAGAGCCTCCAAATGCACAAGATCAACCATCCTCCTCCACGCAAGCATCTCCACCAACTCAAAATGAGGATGAAGCTCAAGTTGATGAAGGAGAAGATCAAAGAGATGAGCCACCTCAAGATGACGACAATGATCAAGGGGGAGATGCAAATGATCAAGACAAGGAGGATGAAGAACAAAGGCCGCCACACCCAAGAGTCCACCAAGCAATCCAACGAGATCACCCCGTCGACACCATCATCGGCGACATTCATAAGGGGGTAACTACTAGATCTCGTGTTGCTCATTTCTGTGAACATTATTCTTTTGTTTCCTCTATTGAGCCACACAGGATAGAGGAAGCACTACAAGATTCGAATTGGGTGGTGGCGATGCAAGAGGAGCTCAACAACTTCACTAGGAATAAGGTATGACATTTGGTTCCACGTCCTAACCAAAATGTTGTAGGAACCAAATGGGTGTTCCACAACAAGCAAGATGAGCATGGTGTGGTGACAAGGAACAAAGCTCGACTTGTGGCCAAAGGATACTCTCAAGTCGAAGGTTTGGATTTCGGTGAAACCTATGCACCCGTAGCTAGGCTTGAGTCAATTCGTATATTATTGGCCTATGCTACTTACCATGGCTTCAAGCTTTACCAAATGGACGTGAAGAGTGCCTTCCTCAATGGACCAATCAAGGAAGAGGTCTATGTTGAGCAACCTCCCGGCTTTGAAGATAGTGAGTACCCTAACCATGTTTATAAACTCTCTAAGGCGCTTTATGGGCTCAAGCAAGCCCCAAGAGCATGGTATGAATGCCTTAGAGATTTCCTTATCACTAATGGATTCAAAGTCGGAAAGGCCGATCCTACACTCTTTACTAAAACTCTTGAAAATGACTTGTTCGTATGCCAAATTTATGTTGATGATATTATATTTGGGTCTACTAACGAGTCTACATGTGAAGAATTTAGTAGGATCATGACACAGAAATTCGAGATGTCTATGATGAGGGAGTTGAAGTACTTCTTAGGATTCCAAGTCAAGCAACTCCAAGAGGGCACCTTCATAAGCCAAACAAAGTATACTCAAGATGCTCTAAGCAAGTTTGGGATGAAGGATGCCAAACCCATCAAGACACCCATCGGAACCAAGGGGGCAGAACTGACAGGTAGGATCCACGGCGCAGAGAGAGGAGAAAGGGGCGTGTGGGGCAATGGCTCGGCGACTGGCGAACCAGACCCGCGAGACAGAGAGAGAGAGGGAGAGCGCGGGGAAGAAAACTGGCGCTGACAGGCTGGCCTACTAGGCAGCGAGCGAGGGAGGGACAACGCACGCGAGGGAGAATTGCCGCTGACAGGCGGGGTCCGCCTGTCAGACGGCGCGAGCGCGCGGCCTGGCTGGGCTGGTTTGGGCTGCTTTCTCCTTTTCTTTTCCCCTGAATTTTCTAATTCCTTTTCCATTTCTTTTTCTATAGGGTTTTTCAAATCCAAATTCAAACTAGGTTTCAAAATCAAATAAATTCAAACTTGTGCAACACTTCAAAAAATATTTTAAACTCAGCATGATGCAACATGTCATGACTTATAAGGTTTTGGCAAAAATAAATAATTGACCTCCACTAGTTTAGGCTATCTCTAATCAAAAAAGGAAAAAGGGGGAATGAATCTAGAGAGAGAAAACCTAGAGTGAGAAAAAGAAGAGTAACACATGATTTTGGGTGATAATTAGAAAGAAATTTTATACCCCCAAAATCAGGGTGTTACATATACGCCCATCAAAAATATGCATCCCGCATAAACCGGTGTTTCTAATCCCACTCATCACTTTAAACCACACGACTCATCCGTTCTCCGAATCACTAAAGCGCTTACGCTACTTGCGTGCAACCTAGAAATTTTGAAAATATTTTTGCATCACTAAAAAGTTCATGACAGTAGCCAGAAATAAAAATATCTCACACCATTTACTTACTTCCTTACCGGGATTCTCCATTCGTGCATATGCGAGGCATCGGCTAAACCAAGAGCTTGCAGGGAGGCGGAAAGACGACGTAACAAGGCGACACGAGGACGATGATTATTTCTGGCACGAGTATTTCATCGAGCACGCAACACATGTCCATGACACAAGGCGCACCAGTGCACACTGGCGCGCAGCAACGCACGCAGGCGCGAGGAAACGACGACCACGAACATGAGGGAGGCACGACTTGGTGAGGGCGATGCACGCACACAGCGGCGCAGCAATGGACAGAAGAACACGACGCAATAGGTAAAATTTTAGCATACATGGCGCTGGGATAGGGAGCAAAGGCGCGCACTGCAGACGACGCTTGCTGCGAGAGCGACAAAGTTTTTGGTTCAGAAAATTTGTCGAACACCCCACAGACATCAAGGAGAACAACAAGGAGGGGGCTCGCTGCTGGCACTGATGTGAGTAGGGAAGATGCGCAGGCGAGGGCGGCGCTCAGGTTGGGTCGGCGAGCTCAATGTCGGCGGGAATGGAAAAACGAGTAGGGCGCTGCAGGGGGGGCATGGCTGCTCCTCATCCAGGTAGGGTGAGCAACAGCAGGGGAGGGAGCTCGTCGAGGCCACAATGGCACATCGAGAGCACCATAGTGTGGTGGAGGCTTGCTATTTTGGTGGGGAAGATAGGAGGAGCAGAGGCGTCGCGCCATGGCTGAGGGCGCGTGGAGCAGGGAGCTCGCAGGGGCCGACGTCCATGGAAGTCGTAGGGTGCAGAGAGGAGCTCGTCCGCGCCTGGGGAAGGGAAGGGGTGGCGCTGGCAGAGGAGGGGAGGTCGGCCTGCTTGCTTGAGAAAGAAGAGGGAGGAGGGAAGGGCGCCATGGGAGAGACGGCTCGGAGAAGGGAGAAGGGAAGTGGCGACTGAAAAAAGATAGGGGTGGGAGTGAATAAAATCCAAGTGCAAGGAAGGAGCACCTCTATTTATAGAAAATTGCTAGGGTTAGGGTTTCAAATGGGCCAATTAGGCTAGAATGGACTTGGCCCAAAATCCTAAACCGACTGCACTAATTATTTTCCGGAGTAAAAATGCTCGTGCGGAATTCGTCTCTACGGAGAACAGAGCAAAATAGAGTTCGGAAGATCGGGCGATTAACTCGACCAAGAGTTTGATTTGACTTCGCTCGGCAATAATTCCCTACGCATGATTCGAAAATAAATCGTCTTGAGATATGACCGGCTTTCGTTTTGAGATAATTCCCTACGCCGATGTTGATTTTTGAATTCGGATAGAACACAGAGCTATTAAGCCGAGTCGGATAAGAATTTATTTGAGGACAACGCATTGGAGATTCCGCTTGAGGATACAGACTCAGATTAATTTTTGGATATAGATCGAACATCAAGAAATTGGATTCAGACACAAAGGTACTAGATTGAGCCGGATAAGAATTTATTAGAGGACGACATACTGAGTATTCCGTTTGCGAGTACAGATCCGGATAAAATAGTCAGGCATAGATCGAAGGTCGAGGAATCGGGCTTGGACACGGCTTGACTAGCAACTGTCGAGCGTTTGATTAAATGAGCTTTAGACGAGATTTATAAATCGAGATGGATTATCGAGTTCGCTTTCGTGCCGAGAAATAAAAGTTTTAACAGGCTCCCAATTTGGCCTTCTATGAGACTGAATAACTCCAAATTCGGTGAAATGTGAATGAATCGTATGGATAATCAGAGACATACGCGAGTGAAATATAGAAATTTTCACTGAGCATCCAAGATTATGATAAATCTCCCATCATAACACGAAACAGACACCTGGGGTGTCACAATGTAGTGCAAGTGTGCAACTAGGTAGAAATGGAATCGACGGGTGGGAGCCGAATGCGCCTGGCTTTGGTCTTTTGTTTGATTGTTATACTTCGATCGCATCTTTCCCACCTCACACTGTCGCCTCCACTCCCTTCACCACAGCAGCCCAGCAACACCAAAAGGGGGAGATTGAAAGGGAAATCTATCTTGAGCCATTTCTATAAATGTTTTGGTGATTAATGACCAACACAACACTATGATCTAACATGTTTACTAAGTATGTGTATGCAGGTTCATAACAATCAACTTTAGATAAAAGGTGCTTCTAGAGCAAGTAGTGAGCTAAAATAGAAAACTAAGTTGGAGAGATCAAAGAAATAAAGTTACATGACTTAGACTAGTTGGACAATCACTAGAAATAATTATCTAAGGCATGGGAACACTCATGAGGAAAGTTAAATTAATTTGGAGAAGAAAAACAAGAAAGAAGATAGAACTCAACTATTTGAGATGCACCGGATCAGTCTGGTGGCACACTGGACTCAAGTTCCAAAGAGCTCTACAGGAGCGCTTCGACGATTTGGTATACCGGACAAGTCCGGTGGCGCACTGAACCGAAGTTCAAAAGATCTCTATAGGCGTGACTTTGACTGCCTAGCACACCAGCACAGTTTGGTGGTGCACTGGACCGTTAGGTCCAACGGCTACCTCGACTTCAATGGTCATCTCAATGGCTACCTGGCATGTGGCGGGTCTAGTGGTGCACCGAACTAAGTCGGTGCCCCATGGGAAGGCAAGTCTGAGGTAGATCCCGTTGATGGCGGACGACTGTTGTAGTTTCGGTGGTGCACCAGACCGATTAGATGCACTTGTAGAGAGCAAATTTTTGATAGTTCTCCCTGCGACTCTTTTGGGGGTTTTCCTAACCAGCCTACTTGAGTCACCAATCATTCTTAGAGCTAAGCATCATTCCAAAGCACTTGTGCGACACCACCAAGTCATTCTAGAGAGATCCAAGCACCCACCTGAGTGGAGGTAGTGATTTAGAGAGGACGTGCTCTTGTGATCTGCTTTCTTGGTGTTGTGTTCTTGTGTTTTTTTATCTCTTGTGTCTGTGATCTTCTGTTGTAAAGGCTAGCAAGAGGTTCCAGATCTTATGTAGTGCCTTGCGGAGACTCTGTCTCTATCTAGTGGATCTGAGGGTTCAAGTTGATCAGTGGTTCACTTGAGAAGGTCGAGAGAGACGTAGTCCTGTGGGACACCCCAACAGGGATGTAGGTTCTTCGGAGCCGAACCTCGGTAAAAAATCGTGTGCCTCTTGTGTTCGTTACTTTCTGTTACGATTTGTTTCTATCTCTTCCCTTCTAAGTTCTCTTGCCTCAATTTCATTCTAACTCACTTGTCTTGCTCTCCAATCTTATTTAGCACTTATAAGAGCAACAAGTGGAAGAGAACTCTTTTCTCTCACTTAGATTATATACTCTCTTGTTCTAATACTAAATGAGGATTAAGTTTTTGTTTAAGTATTGAATTTTCAGGTGTCGTCTATTTTCCGTCCTCTAGACGGATATCACATACGCCGGATTGAGAACTTCATGACACTCATGATCATCGATGCGATGATCTGCTTCATGGGTGTCGTATTGGATATATCAAGGTCTCTCAGAAGCTTTGAGCTCCATAGGACGGAAGGAGTTGAGCACGCCATGGGAGGAATGGAATTAACCTGTCAAATTGTGATGGCTTGGTATATGAGGATCAAGACCATGGTGGTAGTGTTGAAATGTTAGACATTTTCCAGATTAAATTTCGAATATAAATCATGACCAACAATAAATAGTGTGTTCCACAATAAGTAACCTAGCAAGTTACCTAACAACATAATCATAAAAATGCAACACACCTCTACCATAACAGATGAACTGAGGTATAAGATCAAATCAGATGATGCGTACTGATCATACATACTGGTAGACGACGCGGGCCGGAAACAGTAGGGTCGACGACGTCGAAGCAGCGAGGCTGATGACGTTGAAGGAGCAGGGTTGACGATGTTGGGGACTTGTTCTCAAGTGCTATGAATTAAGAACAAGGCAACACAAAAATATTAAATGTTAATGCCCTTCGTCCTTCGAAGCATTACTTTCCTTAGGATATAATGATCTTCAA
Organism: Zea mays; assembly: GCF_902167145.1. Lineage (NCBI taxonomy): Eukaryota > Viridiplantae > Streptophyta > Magnoliopsida > Poales > Poaceae > Zea > Zea mays. The sequence continues at coordinate 97,113,354 of NC_050105.1, read as the reverse complement.
ACGAAGGTCATGAAGGACAAAGCTTCACCATCACGATGAATGTTAATAAAAGGAGAAGCATATGAAATGTAAGAGATAACATGAGCAATTATATAGCGTTGTCAATTCATCCTCGTTTTATTATCATGGAAAAATAGAAATAATATAGAATTACAAATGTACCTTCGGCTTGACAGAAGGTGAAAGTACAAGCATGACGTACGAGCAAGTACAAGTCCGCGTGAACAGTACGGGGGTACTGTTCATCTATTTATAGGCACAACACGCAGCTTGTGAGAAATTACATTCATGCCCTTTACATTTATTATTGACTTATATACAAATCTATGAGGACTAAATAGCCTTTTCCCCTTTAAGTCGGTTCCTTTTCCCGTGAATGAGCCGAAGCTCCCTTGCGCGTAGCTTCGGAGCAACGGCGACCTTCGTCACGATCATGTTCTTCTCATTGTGTATGCTTTTATCCTGAGTCCGAAGGTACCTGTCCATAAGCCATACTTGGAAGACATTGTTAAATTACGTTTTTGAGGACCTTCGAAGGACGAAGGCCCCCAACAGTCAACATGATCGCGAGCAGTTGCGTGAGGATGCTTCCCAAAAACCTTATTCGCCCTCTCCTGGTGTAGGATCTCGAAGGAGAAGGGTTCCGGAGACCTGCTCTTCCGAACGCAGACCTGCTTTTCCGAACGCAGATGCACATCGGCGGTCGGGATGAAGAGAACTACGATGGCGGCGTAGTTGTGAGCAGAGGCAAAAACCTAACTTGTATTGGGATGGGTTTGACGCTGGCTGCCAGACACCTTATATAGGGTCGCGTCCACAAACCGATAACGATCTGCGTTCCGATCTGCACGTTATCCATGAACCGATAGACTCGCGTTCTGATAACGGCTCAGATCCTTATCGTGATCGGTTAGGGCTCTAAACTTAACAGCCAAGCAACCAAAAAATGGCAAAAGGAAGTCGCGCCCCTACAAGGCGAGGGGCTGGATTTCGGCAGACCATTCACGCGCATGTCGTGCGCCCGCGCACTTCGCCATGCCCTGGCCAGGCCAGGCGAGTGAGCGTGCGCGTGTGGTTCTCCACACTCTCTCCTCTCATCCATGACTTGGTGAGTGAGTGTAGCCTCCATATTTAAACTAGTTCCACTCCACTTGGACTAGCAATATGGCACTATTTGTTCCACCATTCCCTAGCCATACCCATACATGGGATTTTGAGATTTTTCTAGGATTTAATTGTATTTCTCAATTGGGCCTAGCCCATAAATCCAACAATCCCACACTAGATCTCAAATGCCCATCTACAGTTTTTTGCCACTGTTCACTACTGTTTAATATACTAGTGTTTCAGCAGAGACTGTTAAGTTGAACTTCTGCCTAGAACTCCAAGCTACACCAACCCACAACTTGGGCAATGGACTATGCCTTGAATTGCAAGTTTTGTGTGAATGAGTTTCACTTAAAGCCATAACCAGTACCTGGCTACCAGTAGTCCCCTTCTTGGGTGGAACATATATGTCGTACTCCAAGGTCTCTTCATGAGTTTACTATAGATCACCCAGATCTCATAGACTGCAACGTTAGACAGTCTAACTCATATAGGTGTGTTCTTTCAAGCATGTTCTGCAGGACATCTTCGCTAATAAAAGCCAACAAAACACATTAAGGCACAAAGCCAACCTGCCTTACAACATTTGAGAGTATTGCATCTTTACTTAGAGAGGGTCAAAGGTTACTCTCCTCAGTTCACCAATGGCTTGTTCTTCCCAGGACCTACTTCATGAGTCTCCGATCACATAGACTGGGTTTCCACCATGGCAACTTATGCGGGTCTCATACCCATCTCTCTTGATGCGATTTCTATCACATTACGTGGTAGTCCCTTTGTAAAAGGATCTACCAGATTTTTATCTGTTGAAATATAAGTCACACTTATAACTCCGAAGTTTCTCACTTTCTGACAGACTTCAATCGTATTTTGACATGTATTGATGACTTCCCATTATCCTTAGAACTTGTCACTTTAGCAATCACTATCTGATTGTCACAGTTCATAAGGATAGCTGGTATTGGTTTCTCAACCACCGGCAAGTCCATCAAGAGTTCACGCAACCATTCTGCCCCAACGGTTGCTGTGTCAAGTGCAGCTAGCTCGGCTTCCATGGTTGACCTTGTCAAGATGGTCTGCTTGCATGACCTCCATGATACTGCACCTCCACCAATAGTAAAGACATAACCACTGGTGGCATAAAGCTTGTCTACATCACATATCCAGTTCGAATCACTATATCCTTCAAGTATTGCATGCTGACCAAAATAGTGAATTCCATAGCTCATCGTACCGTGCAAGTAGCGCATAACCCGCTCAAGTGCATGCCAATGATCAGTCCCAGGGTTTGACATGAACCTACTCAATTTGCTCACAGCAAACGAAATATCGGGCCTTGTTGCACTAGCAAGATACATGAGTGAACCGATGATATGAGAATATCTCAATTGGTCTAAACCAATTCTCTTGTTCTTTCGTAGTGTCACAATGGGATCATAAGGTGTTGAAGAAGGTTTGCAATCAGAGAAGCCAAATCGCTTCAAAACCTTTTCAACATAGTGAGATTGCGAGAGAGTAATCCCACCATCTGCCTTAATCAGCTTGATGTTTAGAATCACATCAACTTCTCCCAGATCTTTCATATCAAAACTCTTTGATAGAAAAGACTTGACTTCATTGACCACATCAATGCTTGAGCCAAATATCAATATATCATGAACAGATCCACCGTGCCAATGCCATGAACAGAAGCATGTGACTCATTCCCCATTAGGACGGAGGAATACCGGGCACCCTGATAAGAAGAGAACAAATTAATGTCAGAACACACAGGGGCGGATTTGGGCCCCGGGCCACCTGGGCCGTGGCCTGGGGCGTAGCCCAAAAATACTCTTGTATATAGGTATTTTTCAACCAAAAAATCTAGCCTAAAATACAATTTAGCCCAAAAATGTGGCCCAAAAGACCTTCTGCTTGCACAGATTGAGCCTGGCGGTGGTAGCCTCCCTCAGTCGTCTCTTCCAATTATTTCGTAAACCTGCGCGGTTACGTTTTCTATGTTGCCAGCGGCGCACCGCCTCCATTCATTCCTCTATCGCTCTTCACGCCTTCAGGCTCTACGAATCCGGCAAGGGCACAAGGCAGCAACCTCCAAGTCGGCCAGGCGGGCTCTGACTCAGGCATCCGCCACCGCTAGTCCGACCTCCACCTCTGCCAGCCTGCCTCCAGCGTCCCTGCGACCCTGTAGCAATGACGCGCGCGGCCTGCACTAGCGCCGCGCCACCGCCCAAATCCGCTCCTACCATTACATCTTCTTCCAAACTATACAACTTCATCAACCTGATTCCCTTCCTTTTCTTATTCATAGTCGTGGGCGGAGCGCCTCTCTAGCCAATGGGCAGCGACCACCTGAGCGGCGAACGATGTGTGTTGAGTGTTGACTGTCTGCTGCCATGTGCCCGTGATTCTTCTCTATTGTGAGTAATTGTTCTCGAATGTCTAGTTTCCTTTCCCTATCTGCCATAGTTCCACTGAATTGTTTTAAATGTTTCTACCCCTAAAGTGCGAAAAATTAAAAGACGAGTACTACATTGTTATATTTGTAGAGTGGCCCGCGGCGTTATTTTTACGGAGCTCCGCCATTGAGAACACACATGAACATTAGCATCAGTATCAAGCCACCAACTAGGTGATTGAAATACTGAGAAGATGAAAGGTAGATTACCATACCCTTTGTCTCCCTCATTGCTAGCAACCACTATGTTGACATTGCCCTTTTTGCCATCGCGATCCGCTCGATCAGGACAGTCCTTGGCAAAATGACCCGTCTCACCACATGCGCAACATGTCAGTTCAACCTTGTTCTTCTTCTTCTTGAAGTTGGTAGTTTTGTTGGGCTTGTTAGATTTTGTCTTCCCTTTGCCATTGTTGTGGTTCATCTGAACCATGTTGGCGCTGGAGTGGCCCTCGCCTCCTTTAGATCTTGTGTCCTTAGCCCTAGCTTTCTCCTCAACATCTAGAGACGCTATCAGATTTTCAACTGATATCTCCTGTCTCTTATGTTTTAGAGATGTGGCGAAGTTCCTCCATGTAGAAGGCAACTTTGTAATAATGCATCCAGCCACAAATCGGTCGGGAAGGACAATCTTAAGGTGGTCAAGCTCCTTGGCTATACACTGTATTTCATGAGCTTGCTCTACAATAGAGCGATTATCAGCCATCTTATAATCATGAGAGCTCTCCATGATATACAGGTCACTGCCAGCATCTGATGCACCATACTTAGTAGTAACTGCATCCCACAACTCTTTCCCGTCTGTGTGCTGCATATTCGCATCAACCAGACGGTCAACAAGGACGCTAAGAACTGCTCCCGTAAAGATAGTATTGGTCTGGTCGTACTTTTTCTCCTCTTCAGGAGTCAGTCCGCCCTCAGGTTTGCCTTTACTAACATGGAACACATTCATAGTTGTAAGCCAGAGCGTGGTCTTGACTTGCCACCTCTTAAAGTGTATACCAGTGAATTTTTCTGGCTTCAGCGCGTCGGCTAAACCAGCCATAGTTAAACCAGGAAATTGTCTACAATAAGGTTTTTGGATTGTTGAAATGTTAGACATTTTCCAGATTAAATTCCGAATGTAAATCATGACCACCAATAAATAGTGTAGGTGTCTGTTCCACAACAAGTAACCTAGCAAGTTACCTAACAACATAATCATAAAAATGCAACACACCTCTACCATAACAGATGAACTGAGGTATAAGATCAAATCAGATGATGCGTACTGATCAGACATACTGGTAGACGACACGGGCCGGAAACATCAGGGTCAACGACGTCGAAGCACCGAAGCCGATGACGTCGAAGCAGCAGGGTCGACGACAAGATCGCGAGCAGTCGTGTGAGGACGCTTCCCAAAAACCTTATTCGCCCTCTCCCGGTGCAGGATCTCGAAGGCGAAGGGTTCCGAAGACCTGCTCTCCCAAATACAGATGCACGTCGGCGGTCGGGATGAAGAGAACTACGATGGCAGCGCAGTTGTGAGCAGAGGCGAGAACCTAACTTGTATTGGGATGGGTTTGACGCTGGCTGCTAGGCGCCTTATATAGGGCCACGCCCATGAACCGATAACGATCCACAATCTGATCTGCACGTTATCCACGAACCGATAGACTCGTGTTCCGATAACGGCTCAGATCCTTATCGCGATCGGTTAGGGCTCTAAACTTAACAGCCAAGCAACAAAAAAATAAAACGGCAAAAGGAAGCCGCGCCCCTGCAAGGCGAGGGACCGAATTTCAGTGGATTATTCACGCACATGTTGTGCGCCCGCGCCCTGCGCCCCGGCCCAGCCCGGCGAGGCGAGCGAGCGCGCGCGTGTGTGGTTCTTCACACTCTCTCCTCTCATCCATGACTTGGTGAGTGAGTGTAGTCTCCATATTTAAACTAGTTTCACTCCACTTGGACTAGCAATATAACATTATTTGTTCCACCATTCCCTAGTCATACCCATACATTGGCTTTTGAGATTTTCCTAGGATTTAATTGAATTTCTCAATTGGGCCTAGCCCATAAATCTAACAGGTAGAAGAAGTGACGTCCGATACCGAAGAAGGAAATGGAGGAGGAAGAAGGATACATAATGGAGAATTAGAAAGTTTTAGTTATTCGATGATTCATTAGATCATCTATTAAGTAAACGACATAGCATTAAGGCATTGATATTAAAGCAGAGCAATAATTGCAGATCTAAAACGTCATTAGCAGCAAGAGCAAAGTGGTACAAGGCTTAACAGAAGGGATGGAGCAGAGGTGGAGTTAGTGAAGTGGAGCAGTACTAAACACCCCTTAAGACTATTCTCAATGGAAGTTTCATGAGCACGATTAACTAGAGTGACACATCATTTACGGAGGTTTGAAACTCCGATGATATATTTCACTCAATGCGTAGTTTCATACTTTCATCTTTGTTGTTTCTAGGTCACATATAAAACACAGACATTTTGGAAACAGTGTACACATGGTTTCGTCCCACGAAATTCATTTCATTTCTTTCATCATTAATACACTGCCACTTCATAAAAAACGCTGACATGGCAGCCTATTTCAAGCAGCTTATCCATCATTATATCTAAACCCTATTTTGCGAACAGTATAATATACAGTGTAAAACAGCGTAAAACGGTGTCTTGGGTTGAACTGCTGAAGACGGTCTGCCTGCAGGGAAAGTGAGGTACAAGGCTTGACCATGAGCATGAGGTTCCTTGCAGTGCAGTGCAACTAGGTGGAAATGAAACCGACCGGTGGAGAGCTGCATGCGGTTGGCTTTGGTCTGATTGCTATACCCCGGCCGCGTCCTGCCCACCTCACACTGTCGCCTCCACTCGCTTCTCCACCACAGCAGCCCAGCAGCACTGACTCCTCTATTTATGATGGCTGCCTGCACCAAGAGAAGAGGGAGATCGAATCAGATATCGCCCACTACTCAGGACTAAAGCAGTAGTGTACTCGTACAATTGAGCCGCAAGAAAAGCATCGCATCCATCGTCTTCTCCATCAGTCCATCCCGATTCCCGAGTACCATTCGATTCTATATTCCGCCATTGTTGATCGGCTCGCTCGCCTTCCTTGGTTCATCACTAGTAACGGCAGGAAAGGAGCCGAGCCATTCCAATCCAAGATTGATTCAGTGCTGGCCATGGAGAAGGAGACTCCGCCGCCGCTGCATACGGACCAGGTAAAATCAGGCCCAAGCTCAGAAGATACATCATTCATGTCCCTTGGAATTGGAGCCGTGCAAACTCTGGAGGAAGATCGCTCTGAACAATCTTGTTACTCTTTTCTTCTGTGTATATGTAGGAGACTAGTGTTTCATCCGAGCAACAACGTCCACGGCCGCATCTCTCCATCGACATCCCGGCAGCATCAAGCCTGCCGGCAGATCACCTGCTCCCGATGGCTACGGCGACGCAGGCCGGCACCAGCATCACCCCGCCTTCCACCAGGAGGGGGCAACAGACAAGCAGCAACATCCTCAGCACGCCCGCTCCTTCCTCCAGCTCTAGCAAGCCAAGCAGCAGGCCGCCTCTGCGCTCGCCGTCCTTCATGCTGAGGCAGACGGTGAAGAGCCTGCTGCCGTTGGGGAGCTTCAAGTCGTCGGCCGTCAAGAGCTACGAGGCCTCCATCTCCAAGCTGTTCGGCGCCAGCGCCACCAAGGTGATGGCCAGGACGCCGTCGCTGCCGCTGGACCATGCTCTGTCGTCGTCGCCACATCCACCACCAGTTCAGCAGAAATCAGCCGCGCTCCACCACATGTGCCGCTCGCAGTCGCTCCCCACGACCACCAACATGAAGAAGGCGAAGCTGCTGAACGCGGCCAACGCCAAGAGCTTTAAGCGGATGGACTCGCTCGGCGGCACGTTCCGCGTCGTGCCTTCCACGCCCAGAACCCCCGCCACCGCCGTCCCCGACGACATAGCCCCTGCTCCACCAGGCGGCCCAGGGGTCGACGGCGGCGAGGACATACCGGAGGAGGAGGCCGTGTGCCGGATCTGCATGGCGGAGCTGTCGGAGGGCAGCGACACCCTCATCAAGCTGGAGTGCGCGTGCAAGGGCGAGCTGGCGCTGGCGCACACGGACTGCGCCGTCAAGTGGTTCAGCATCAAGGGCACCCGGACCTGCGAGGTGTGCAAGCAGGACGTGCAGAACCTCCCGGTGACCCTGCTGCGGGTTCAGAGCGTGCAGCGGCGGGACCTCCTGAATCGCGGCGGCGCCAGCAACACGCCCAGATACGACCGGTACAGGTGAAATCCTCATCGCTAGCTCTAGACGACTCGTCATCAGAATTCTATTGGGATTGCAAAAGGCTAGTGTTTAATTTGTGGAGGGATAGTGACTGGACACTAATTTAGTCGATGAATGAATGAATAATGACAATTTTGACCAAGATTGCTTTGCTTGCATATCAGTGACACTATTTTGCATTAAAAAAATGCACTTTATATTTTGGTAGCTGAAAAACGACAGTGCAAATAAGTTTAGAACCACTATTATAGAGTTTCTTTGTAATAGTGTAACAAGTGCATATATAATAGTACCACTGTACAATGCTTTCCTGCAGCTGGTCCCATGGAGTACACGCAGCTAGCTAACACCTGTCCCAATTCCCGTAGCTACCATCTTGGAGTGACACAACAATACACTAGTAGCGGCCGGTTACCGAATTTGAGCAGATCAGCACCACACGTGTTGTCAAATTAACATTATATTTCTCTTAAGAATCAAATCAATCTTGCTGATGTGATCGAGCTATAGTGGTGTGTATGCTCGATTGCTTATTACTGCTGTCTCTTGTCTTGTTGCTCATCAGAATGTGGCACGGGACGCCTATCCTTGTGATCATAAGCATCCTGGCCTACTTCTGCTTCTTGGAAGAACTACTGGTACTGCTGCTTGTGCTTGCTACCTCATCACCGCCCACTCTTCTTCATTCTTGCTAGCATTGGCATTACATATATATGGTGCGGTGTATGACTGACAGGTGGCCCATGACGGCATTGTTGCGCTGGCTATATCGCTGCCCTTCTCATGTATCCTGGGCCTCTTCTCGTCCTTGACCACCACAAGCATGGGTACGACATGGCATCCAACGAGTACTCCAAAACACAACTATATATATACATAGTTCCAGAGCTAGGCTAGCTAGCCATCAATCATGTATAGTAAGTATATCAGAACCTTGCATTGTTGAATGCATGCAGTGGCAAGAAGATACGTATGGATCTACGCCGCGGCTCAGTTCCTCTTGGTCGTCTTCTTCACCCATCTCTTCTACAGATACGTAAGCACCAAACGCGTACGCACGGAGCTAGCTCTTCTCAACTGAACATGCTCATATGCTGACCGACCAGCGCGCGCGCGGCGGGTCTTTGCGTACATATTGCATTGCAGCTCCATTTGCAGGCCGTGATCTCCATCATCCTGGCGACCTTCGCCGGCTTCGGCGTGGGCATGACCGGCAACTCCATCGCCATCGAGATACTGCGGTGGAGGGCGAGGCGGGTGGCGCCTCCTACCCAGCAGGCCCGCCGTCGTCGTCACCGCAGGCCGCGTGCACCTCAACATCAGGCTCCTGATCTGCCGGCGTCTGGTTCTGCTGATCAGACTTCCAGCCAGCCTTCAGCTGCAGACATGGGAATGGGAATTGGAGCGGGACAGCACCACGTCATGGCCACCGCCGCCGGCGATGTTGAGAACCCACCCGTCCCTCAGGCATAGAACGTCGTTACTGTGGAGCAGGAGCAGTTTGTAGTTTGTAGTTTACCTGAGAGGGACCTTGTTACACTAGTATATATACATGATAGTACAGATGGAGTCTGAATCTTGTTTCTCTACGCATGCCTTGTGAAAGAGATCATCATTTGGCGCTGTATTTTACTGTATGTACATTCTCCCAAAAGCCGTTTCTTACGTAAAGGAGTTTGAGAAAAAAAAATGGCAGCTCCTAGCTCCTCCACATAAATTGAATACAAATTGTTACAAAACAATACTTTTCCCTTTCCAAAGCTCTAAGGGCTGGAAACTCACATTCCCTTGGGTTTGGAGAGAATTGATGGCTTATTCGGTTCGGGGTGGATTGAAGATGATTTGAGAGGATTAAATCTCTTTTTAGTCAAAAATGAATACAAAGTGATATAATCCTCGTTAACCCTCTTCAATCTAGATGCAACCAACTAAGACTTGAGGGCTAGTGTTGAAGGCTAAAATGAGCCTTGCGGACGGTCCGGCCCTGAGGCCGGACGGTCCGCGGTCCGGACGGTCCGCGGTGGCGGCGCGGACGGTCCGCGCGCGCGCAGAGTCAGTTAGGGTCCCTAGTTTCTCGCGGGATTTGTTGCCTAAAACCGCGGGATTCACTCGGGAAACAGTTGGAAACGGATCCAGACCTCCCCCTTTATATAGATGAAGGGCTACGGCCGATTGAACCCCCATCAATCGAACAAATCAAGTCTATTTCTCGTTTTTACCTTACACATTAGGAATAGTTCTAGTCTAGTTCTAGTTTAGCCTCTCAATCTCCAAATTCTCCGCCTCTCTTCGACTCTACGTCGATTAGAGGAGTCTAGGTCGGCCTGCCGAGCCTAGACAACACCTAGGATCTCTCCTCCCCGACGGGGTCCCTCCCGGGAGCGAGATCCAGGCGCCGCCGGCGACCTTCGCCACCCCCTGCGCACGCGCGGACCGTCCGGCCTATAGGCGCGGACCGTCCGGCCGTCAGGCAGGAAACCTTTGCCCCTGCTCCAGGTCGCGGACCGTCCGGCCCCAGGCCGCGGACCGTCCGCGCCTGACCAGAGAGCACCGCCGCCGGTTCTTGTTGAGTGTTTGGCACCCGAAAAAGGTGTCAACATACTTTTGGCGACTCTACTAAAAATCAGGCCCTCAAATGGCCGGTTCTAAAGATCACACCGATATCTCCCCGGACAATATCCTGAAGCCGGCTGTTGAAAGTCTGACGGCCGATGAGCAACAGCAAGGGAGAAATTCTTATCACAATACACGGTGGATCGCCACCAGAAAGTTGTCAAACATGGAGAGACCGACGTCGCATCTCTTCTATCTTCGCTTCAAGTCCCCAACGTAAGTAAACCCGACGACACCCAATTTATTAAACGGTATGTAGATCAGCGGCAGGATCAAATGAAACAACAGATTGTAGGGTTAGAAGAGTCAATTAGAAAATTAACGCGTACGTTGGAAAAGTCTGTTGCTCCTAGTTTTCCATCATATGAGACTAGTAACAGGATATCTATGTCTAATACATCGGCAACAAATGGGGATTTGCAGCCCCAGCCATTATATGGTATGCCGATGAACTCATATACAGGACAAGTACCACCACCGCCATCCCTGCTTGGTAGATCGGCACCCATGAACACAGTCGGACCGTCCGAGCTTCTGCCCGGACCGTCCGGCCCATATGCAGACCGTCCGGCTTGCTCTGCCGGACAGTCTGGGGCCGCCCTAGGACCACCGCCGTCCCTGCTTGGCAGACCGGTGACCCTGGACGTGGTCGGACCGTCCGAGCTTCTGCCCGGACCGTCCGGCCCTTACGCGGACCGTCCGGCTTTCCCTGCCGGGCAATCCGGGCCCGCACCAGGACTACCACATGGCGTCCCGATAATGGCGAACGCAACCGGTCAGTTCGGATTTACCACCGGGCAAGCTGGATATGCATACGCAGAACCTGTTGTTGCACACCATGCACCAAATTATTACACACCGCAGCAGCAGTATGTTTCGCCCTCTACATATTTAAACCATAACGTACCATACAACCATAGACCGATCAACACTATCGATCGGTCACGGCAAGAAGGTCGGTATACTAATACCCGACCAAATGAGCCCCACAGCCCAGGATCCGGTGGTCTGCCACCGGGTGCAATGGAAAAAATTAGGGAAGAGATGACTGAACTATTTCGAGATAAGTTCGGAGTTAGTGTAGCCAGAGTAGGGCAATCATACTAAAAGCCGTATAATCACCGGTTTGACACTGTCCCATATCCACAAGGGGCAAGGATACCAGAATTTTCCAAGTTTTCTGGTGAGAATGGGAGGAGCACACACGAACACATAGGCCAGTTCCTAGCACACCTAGGTGAATTGGCCGATGGAGAAGCATTTCGTGTTCGGTTATTTTCTCTATCCCTTACTGGTACCGCTTTTGCATGGTACGCCGCCCTGCCTCCTAATTCCATTAATTCCTGGAATGAGTTAGAAAGTAAATTTCATGAACATTTCTTTGCCGGGGAATATGAATTAGGACTAGCTGACTTAGCTTCAGTTCGACAAGGACGCGAAGAATCGGTTAATGATTATATCCGGAGGTTCCGGGACACTAGAAACCGATGCTTTCGGATCCATGTCGCAGACAAAGAGCTAGCAGGGTTAGCTTTTAATGGGTTGCTATCCTACTTAAGAGACAAATTAGATGGGACCCAGTTCTTTTCGATAGCCCAGCTACATCAGCGGGCTTTAGCCTGTGAGAGCCGATTTAAAGAGACATCAAAATCGGCCGCCCGTACCATACATCTAATAGAGCGTGATAGTTCAGATGATGAATCCGCAGATGTATATACCGCTGAGTTTATTTGGCCAACAAAGGCCAAATCTTCAGCATGTTCTTCCTTACAGCCGGTTCAAAGGAATCGGCAAGAAGAGATTAAATTTACCTTTAATGTTGCCAAATGCGATAAGATATTTGATGAGCTACTTAAAAATGGCAACATTAAATTAACTCATACTATCCCTCCTATAGATGAATTAAAGAGACGTGCTTATTGTAAGTGGCATAATTCTTTTTCTCATGCCACCAATGACTGTAATGTTTTTCGTCGACAGGTACAATCGGCCATAAATGAGGGCCGATTGGCTTTTCAGGAAATGCAAGTGGACACACAACCATTTCCTGTTAATACAATAGATATCGCATGCAAAAAGATCTTAGTTCGGCCCGAAATGGCCGATAAAGGCAAAAACAAAGACATCATCATTGGTAATCCTCGCACGTCGAATATATCACAAAAGGAGATTGTTCGAAAGGCTCCGGACGATAAGGCTAAAAAGTCCGGAGGCACCGGGGGGCAGGCACAATTAATGAGTCAAGCACGACAGCCTGTCCTGAGCATCACGGACGATCTGGCACCTACGTGCGGACGGTCCGGTGTTCAGATGGACGGTTCGGCTAACTCTGCCGGACAGTCCGCCTATGCCCAAAGGCGTCAGCCTCCACACAAAACCTTAAAAGGGAAGGAGACACAACGACGAAGCACAAATGGTCGGCTGATCAAAGCTGACTCTACTGTTGATCAGTTGCTCTCCAAAAATGCTAGCAAAAAGACCATTCCACGTGATCGGTCAACAAAGAAACCCCGGTCACCTACTAAAACGAAACGGCCGAACAAAATGGCCCAAAAGGCGACGCGACAAGCATCGTCTGTTCATCCTATGAGACCAGGGTACTTTCCACCCGTTTATTCATCGTCGGTATATTGTCCTACCCAAATGTGGAATAGCATGGTGATGAATGCATGGTACATGTATAGTCCCTTTGTCTATCCAGGCTGGGGGGCACCTCCATTCTATTCATTTTGATCCATTAATGAAATGGTCATGGCCGAGAAAGATACAATCCAAAACGGCCTTTATACATTGGTGCTTTATTGAATGATCTCTATTTTGAAAAGCCGATGACTTACATCAGGTTTAGTTCATATGCTTTTGGTTCGTCAACCTTCACCAAAAGACAGGGGGGCATATGTTGAAGGCTAAAATGAGCCTTGCGGACGGTCCGGCCCTGAGGCCGGACGGTCCGCGGTGGCGGCGCGGACGGTCCGCGCGCGCGCAGAGTCAGTTAGGGTTCCTAGTTTCTCGCGGGATTTGTTGCCTAAAACTGCGGGATTAACTCGGGAAACAGTTGGAAACGGATCCAGACCTCCCCCTTTATATAGATGAAGGGCTACGGCCGATTGAACCCCCATCAATCGAACAAATCAAGTCTATTTCTCGTTTTTACCTTACGCATTAGGAATAGTTCTAGTCTAGTTCTAGTTTAGCCTCTCAATCTCCAAATTCTCCGCCTCTCTTCGACTCTACGTCGATTAGAGGAGTCTAGGTCGGCCTGCCGAGCCTAGACAACACCTAGGATCTCTCCTCCCCGACGGGGTCCCTCCTGGGAGCGAGATCCAGGCGCCGCCGGCGACCTTCGCCACCCCCTGCGCACGCGCGGACCGTCCGGCCTATAGGCGCGGACCGTCCGGCCGTCAGGCAGGAAACCTTTGCCCCTGCTCCAGGTCGCGGATCGTCCGGTCCCTGGTCGCGGACCGTCCGCGCCTGTGCAGAGAGCACCGCCGCCGGTTCTTGTTGAGTGTTTGGCACCCGAAAAAGGTGTCAACAGCTAGTTTGTGAGAAATAAACGGGAGAGGATTGAATGGGCTAAAACCTTCTTCCTATTCAAAATTAAATATAGATGGGATTTTAGCCCCATTAGGGCTTGCTCGATTGCGTCTGGATTGATAGGATTGTAGAGGATTAAATCATTCCCTAGTTAAAATTGAATACAAGGGGATTGTAGGGGATTAAATCTCCTTCGATCCAGACGCGACCGAACAAACCCTTAATCCAACCAAAGTAGTTTCCCTTTTCAAAGCTCTTTAATACAAATTATTACAAAGCTCTTTAAAATTGAATAAATTGAATACAGATTATTACAAAACAAAACATTATTCCTTTTCTAAGGGTCAGTTTAGAAACTTATATCCCTTAAGATTGGAAGGGATTGAGAGCTTATTTGGGACTAAGGGCAATAAAGGGGATTGGATGAGCTAAAATCTATTTAATATTTAATTTTAAATAGAAAGATGGTATTTTAGCACTTCAATTTTCTCCTATTTATTCTCCCAAACAAACCCTAAATGTTGGTTTGGGTGCAATGATCCCGGAGGGGATTGGAGGGGCTAAAATCCTCTTGTTATTCATTTTGAATAGCAAGAAAATTTTAGCCCTCCAATACTCTCTAGGATTATTGCTCCCAAAAAAGCTCTAAGAGGGAAATCAATTCCCTCCAATCTCGAGTCCTAAAAGGAATATGAGTTTCCAAACTAGGATTTTCATCTTAATCTACTCTAATTTTTAAATTTTTTTAAGTTTTTAAACTAGTCTTAAACATGAGCTTGAGAAGATGGCTCGTAATATGGACATGGCTTCCAGCCGATCTGAGCGGTCCGTGAGATAGTATAGTGAAAAAAATTCCTTCCTTTTCCAAAGCTCTCGTGATGAATAAATTGAAAATGGGGGAAAACTTAGTTTGTTCATTAAATCGGTTTACAATACTTTTACTTACAATGACTCTAAACTAGTTATTTTAAGAAAATTTAGAACATGTTGTTGAACCTAGAAACGGGCGGGCGGACGATCCAGCCCTGTAGGTCGGACAATCCACGATGATGCCGCGAACGGTCCGCGTGTGCGCAGAATTTGGTAGGGTTGCGGATTTTCTAGCGAGATTTGTTAGAAAAACCTGCGACATTAACTCGGGAACCGACCTGTAACATTTCGTCCTCGCTCTGGTTCCTCTCGTCTGTGTCCAGCGATCGCCGCTTGTTAAGGAGGTGGGTCGCTGATATTTGGTATCGGAGACACCGGTCCTGAGCGGACGACGCCACCGTACTTCACAAGAAGGGCTCAGATGGCGGATGCATCAGATACGGGTGTAGCGGCAGCGTTGGAGGCCCAGTACAAGTCCCTCGACGCGCAGTCGTGGACTATGCCTCCAGGAACTTGTGATCGACTCGAGTCCCAGGATCACCGATGGAGCAGTTTGGAGAAGGTGGTGAGCCGTGAGATAGCGAAGATGCATTTATAGCCTTGTGGCTGCATTATAATAGAGAAGAAGTATGTTACAAATATAATGAACTCATTTTTTGTTGTACTAAAGTAGTGGAATACAAAAGGATTTGGAAATAATTACAAGGAATATGTCTCGATCCATGTTGGTAGTTCCTCAACAGTTTTGTCTCTAGAATTAGGTCTCTGAGAAACATGAACTTCTTCTGCTGGTGTGGGTTTAATCAGTTGGAGGTTGCTGGTTTGTAACCTTAGAGTAATATGACATTATGGAGTACAGAAAAGTTAGTGAACCTTTATGTGGCCTTATTTTCTTGGTTACATTGTACACTATTGTTGTGTTTTTTTTATTTCTAAAAATAAGTAATTACGAGGAGAAAGTATTATTACAGCCTTCTTTCGACAATCAGTATTGGTAAGGTATTAGTTTGAAGCTATTAACTACAAACATAAGATTACTTAGCAACACATGTATAAAGGGGAAAATGAATCTAGGGAGTATTTAAAATTTTTGAGACTTGTAATTATTATGTTTTACCTGGTGTGTAGTACTCCTGTGCTTCATGGATATCTGAATTAAAGTACCAGACACTTGTTGTAGTACCGCTTAGATATGTTTGGCCTATGTAGCAAGTAATGCATTTGTTAGATTGTTTGCTAAGGTAAACAATGTAAAAGTTGATTTGAACTGTTCAAAGCATTACCTCTAAATTTTTTAGCGAGACATCCAACCAGCATTATAACGAATCAAAAAAATAAGCACATGTGAATCGGGAGGACAAACTGACAAATCCGCCGCAAAGAATTGGATCTGTTCGAAACTCGAAGCATGGGGAAAAAAGAAAACAAACCTTTCTCTGACGAAAATGCTAGAACATGAGGCACATTCTAGTTGGACAAGGAAGAGGGAGGAAGCAAGAACAAGAGCGTGGCAGAGACGGAGGGAACGAGGTCGGAGCTTTACCAAGACGAGCGATGCAATCTGCAGAGACACCAAACGGAGGAAGTGAGAAAGCAGACGAATGGCGCGTGAGCTGGCGGGGAGAGCAAGAGAGAAGAAACACCTAATAGAAGTCTATAGAGGCCTTGAGCGCACGCGAGAGCAGGTGAGAAGAAATGAGCCGTGCATTCACGATCGGGCGACGGTTTTTATGTGTTTGGTTCGGTGTCAACGAGGGATGGGACGGGACCAACTCTGATTGACATCCTTCCTTATTTTCTGAGGGATGACCTCATCCACTATTTTTTAAGAATATTCTTTGACCCTGACTCTGAGTCTCCAAACCAAACATGGTTCAAGTTAGAATGATCCCACCCCATCCCTCTTCATCCTTCCTCATCCATCCATCCAAACACTACCTAGAGCGACGTGGATAGGCCCATCAAAGCCGAAATTACGATCGGCCGACGGTTTTTAGAGCGACGTGGATAGGCCCATCAAAGCCGTTTACGTTCGGCTTTAATAATAAAGAAATTACTTAGGTTTATATTATGATAAGATGCAAGGGATGGTTTCGAGGGGCGTGTGGAATATGATATTGTTGGTCACTTGTTTTCAAATGCTATAAATTAAGAACAAGACAACACAATTGTTAATGATTAAAGACTTTCGTCCTTCGAAGCATTATTTCCTTTTAGATATAACAACTTTCAGAAGAAGGTCATGAATGATGTATCTTCATCATCTGAGTATATAAGTATAATTATAAATATAAATATAAATAAGAATGTGAAAGAATATTAAAGAATGAAAGATAATGATCAGATCCTCTCAATTTATTCATATTTATATTTACATATAAGAATTAACATTAATGATATTTATAATACAATGGTACTTTCGGTTCGCTAGAAGGTGGGGATGCAAAGATGACGCGAGAGAGATTACAATCCAGCGTAAACAGTACGGTGTTACTGTTCATCTATTTATAGGCACGGGACGCAGTCCGGATAAGATTACATCCATGCCCCTGACATTTACTCTTAATTATAATGTGAGTTATCAAGGACTAAGTAGTCTTTTTCCCCTTAGGTCGGTTTCGTCCTTCATATTTGCTATCATGTCAAGCCGAAGCTCCTTTAGCCATATCTTCGGCGTCCATCCATGTCACCTTCGAGTTGTATCTTTATATCACACGCCTTTATCATGAGAGAGCTTTCATCCCAAAGCCGAAGCCTCCTGTAATAGTTTATGTCATACTGAAAACATATGGTTAGTCATGTTTTTGAGGACCTTCGGAAGAGGAAGGCCCCCAACAGTAGCCCCTTGCAGTATTAATTTGTTTCTTTGTAACAAATTTAGACTGCGACGCGAACGAAGGCATTTAGCCGAAGGTCCGAAAAAACACCTTCCCTTCGCTATAATAGCGAAAGACACAGACATGTAGGACCACCAAATTGTGAGGCGCCAGGCATATAAATAGAGACTCACATTGATAGCATTTGCTGCACCATTTTAGCTGCGTACACTGTGTTCATCGTTCTAAATTTTCTTGCTCTTCCGAGTTTTGATTGACTTGTGAGCTTCAGCATTCCAACAAGACGATGACTGGCGAGAAGAAGTCTGACGACCCAGCTCTTTCCTGGTTTTACAAAACTATGGAAGAGACCAATGCAGAAAAGATTGCTCGTGAGACACTTGCTGAAATATCTGAAAGTTCCAGCAACGATGAAGATTTTGATATAGAGAGTGGGAATGAAGGTGCCGAAGATCGGACCTGGCGACCGAGTCATACTATCTTCGGGAGATCAACTATCAAACAAAGTCAAATTGATGCAATGAAGGGAAGGTACTTCCACGATATTTCTATTGTGAGGGCTGGGGGAGATAGCAATGCCCCTTTGCCTGAAGCTGACGAAGTAGTCGTTTACAGAAGCTTCATGAAAGCGGGACTTCGGTTCCCTTTAGATAAGTTGCTAGTTGAAGTTTTGAAGACTTTTGAAATATTCCTTCATCAACTCACCCCGAGGCTATCATCAGAATGGGGATTTTTATTTGGGCCATGAGGAGCCAGGGGTTAGAACCAAATGCAAGATGTTTCTGCAATATTCACGAACTGTCGTACGAGGCAAAGGCCACTGGGAAAGAATAAAATCACAAAAATTTTGGTTGCTACAGCTTCGTGCCTCACTCTGGTGTGAATTATCCAGTTCCAATGTTTCGGAAGAGGTATCCAGGGGCCTCGATGCAAGAGTGGTTTTATATGAAAATGACCTGGTCGAAAGAGAAGATATTAAGGGTATCATTCCACGCTCTATCTGGTCTCGCTTCGACATTAGGAGGCCGTCTCTTGCCCTTGGGAATGACGTAGAAGAGTGTCAAGCTGCGTATAACACAGTTTGCACTTATATTGGCACAAGGGACTTAGTCCAGGAGCACATTGCTTACATAGTGTGGCCTCTCGCAAGCGACTGGGAGATGCCGAATGAAGCTGCTTCTGGGTCCAGCCAAGATGGTTTAGTCTACTTGAAGTACACCTTCAGGTATAGAAATCAATTCGATGAGCCGAACGATAACTGGCTAGATTGCATTGAGGCGACTAGCGACGAATTGCTTGGTGCCTACACGAGGGCCGAGGATGATGCCATGATAGTGGCCTTCGGAGGGCGAGGCAAGAAGAGATTGAATAGGGTTTTTGATGTTATTGGTTTTGTGTACCCAGATTGTTGGGGGTCTGCTTCGTCACCGAAGGTTCTGTAAGGAGAAACACCTTCGAGAGATCAACACAGAAGCAAAGCCGAAGGTACCATCCAGGGAGCTTCGGCATAATGACACGCCTTGAGACGAAGGGTTGCACCGACTTAAAGATGAAAAGACCGATCGACCCATGATAATTTGTGTCATGATTGTAACTAGTTGCAAAGTACATAAATGTAATTTCGCACAGGTTGTGACCTGTGCCTATAAATAGATGAACAGTACCCCCGTACTGTTCACGCTGATTGATATTCACTTGTGCGTTACACTTGTATTTTCACCTTCTATCAAGCCAAAGGTACAAATGTAATT